>NC_135881.1:154952818-156373995 GCF_964194155.1 Cetorhinus maximus
TGGTGGAATGGAGGAGATCATTCATTCCTTTTCAGTACTGGGTAGCTGTCCTCTTTTGTAGGACGGTGGCTCTGACCACTGGTACCATCACCTCCCATGCTGGATTAGTGATGTTGCTGCCCATCCTGCAGCCAGAGTGGGGAGGACCATTACGGCAGGGCTCCACTGCGTTCAAAAGGCACTCGAGGGGCGCATCATTAAATTGGGGGGCTGCAGTCTTCTTCCTTTTAGGGGCCATGTTTTCTTTGCAACAGTCGTGGGCTGGAAGCACTGAGAGGTGTGTGCATGGCTGCACTTTAAATATGGCCCCCAGTGTGAGGTGATGGCATGGTGGGCGAATGAAATGGCGTGTTTCCCGGGAATGCATATAATTATGAGGCAGGATGGGGACAATATGGCGTGAAAAGCTATCATTACGGCCGGCAGGTAAAACGTCCTTTTCTCCCGCCTGCTACTGCACTTCATGCAAATCTGGGACGATTCCACCATAAGAATTCACCAAATTCCTGAGTTCAGTACTTTGTCTAGCAGCACTCTGTTGAGCCGGCCTCTGTGATACTTAATAGGTGCGCTCTTGCTCTTGGCGTATCTCTCGGACCTGATCTGCTACTGTTCTTTTATCCTCTCCACCAGTCTCACTGTGCTCTCACACTTGGTGCTGCTCTCAGACCTGCTTTTATCCTCCCTACCAGTCCTACTGTGGTCTCACTCTTGGTGCTGCTCTCTGTGGAGTGTTTTACCTCATGCTGAGACATCTGCATTATCGTGCTGCTAAGAAGTGGATAAAAGTTGCAACATGTGTCTGTCAAATCCTAAATATCACAAAATAAAAAATTACAGCATCTCAATCTTGTATCTTTTCGAGGGAACACTCCTCAGTTGTGAAAAAAACTTCAATAAATCAGTAAAATAAGTTTTGTTTTTTAAAATCTGTTTACATCACCATCATCAGCACAGGACAGAAGATCACAGTGTATTTAGAGCAATAGTAAGCAAAACAGGCCTTGTTTGTGCACATGATCTTCTTTCCTGCTGACTAACCACTTTCTGTCATGTTGTGTGGAAACATTAAGCAGAAGCAAAGTGCTTTCTTACAGAGAGAAAGGAGATCTTGTTCAACTCCAGATGGTTAGTTCAAAATTTCTTATAAAGTAATTGAACCAAAGACATAGAAGGAGCCAGTTTGGCTCATTGTGGCTGTATCAGTTCTTTGAAAGAGTTATACAATTAGTTCCACTCACCTGCTCTTTCCCCATTGCTCTGCAAATTCCTCCTTTTGAAGTGCATAGCCAGTTCTCTTTTGACAATTACCAATGAATCTGCTCCACCTTTTCAGGTAGTTCATTCCTAAACTTTAGTGGAAGTTCACCCTATAATGAAACATAACCTGCTTCTAAAGTTACAAAGATATTATATCTCCCCAACATCCAACCTGACACCATCCAGGACAGATCAGTCTAGTTAATCATCTTCTCTGCCAGTGTACTTAATCTTGTTCCCCTTCTGGTACATTGTGCTAATTTAGTTTATTGTTTTGACTCAAAAGAGTTACTGGTACACTGTGGTAGCAGAGTGCAATGTCTACAGGATGCATTGCAGTACCTTCCTCCTCTCCAACCTCTACCTGCAAGCAGGAATGTCCGAGAAATATCTTCACCTTAATATATCCTCACCTCATGTTACACAACATCCTGACATGTGCTCCTTGTTACCGGAATTCTGGAATATCCAATAATTACTACTTAACACCATCAGAATACCATCACCTGTGGATCGACAAAGATTTCAGGAGAAGAGCCACCACAACCTAATTAGGGAATCCAGGGATGGGCAATAATTGTGGCCTTGCCAGTGTTACCCACATCATTGGATCAAATAAAAACAAATGACTTAAGACAATGAGTATCTGTGCCATCCGAACCATGGGGGTTTCAGGTTTGATCCCTGCTCTGTGTTGTATTAGAAAGAAAGACTTGCATTTATATAGTGCCTATCACAACCACCAGACATCTCAAAGCACTTTACAGTCAAAGAAGTGTTTTTGAAATGTAGTCACTATTGGAATGTAGGAAATGTGGCAGCTAATTTGTGCAGAACAGACTCCCACAAACAGCAATGTGATAATGATTAGATAATCTGTTTTGCGGTCTTAATTAGGGGATAAATATTGGCCAGGACACTGGTGATAACTCCGCGGCTCTTCTTCAACATAACTGTCATGGTCCATCCGTACACGCAGATGGAGCCTTGGATTAAAGTCTCATCCGAAAGACAGTGCAGCTTTCCCTCAGTATTGCACTGGAGTCTCAGCCTTGATTTTTTGTGCTCAAGCCCTGGAATGGGACTTGAGCCTGGAACGTACTGACTTACTTACCTAACGTACTTACCTAATGGTAAGAGTGTTACCATCTGAGCCACGGCTAACACACAATCATTGGTAAATAAGGGCTTATCCTGAATTTGAAACTAGGATCTCTTACAAATTTTAACAAGCAAACCCAAGCAAAAATCATGCTCCTAGATCTTATTAGTTCAACTTTATTAAGTGGTGTCAGCTGAGGTTAGCAATTGAGGTGCTGTATTAGGTATCACCAGCCCTGCAATTAGGGAGGGGGAAATCATAAGAGGTTCTCGCTGCTGATTGTTTTTCTATGACCCAAGTTAGACCTGTGCGTATATGGATATCAGGATCAAGCCCCACCCTGTGATTCAATGGTCTGTCTGTCCACTTCTATAAATTATCAGAGGGTGACTTGCATCCCTGGTAACCCTGGCAAGGACCCAATGGTTTGAAAAGGGAGAGGAAAAATTCCCAGGAAAAGAGAGAACAAAACTAACATGATGGTATTTTTATAATATTGTTCAAGGGACCGAAACAGCCAAGGAGAATTGTTGTCACATGCAAATTACACCATTTCAGTTCAAATTGTGTGTTCATGTTGAGCATGTCATAAGCAAAAGATTTACCACAGTTTTTGATGAAAACCATTTCCCAAATTTCCTTTAAATGCTTTCTAATGCTTTCACTTTTTTATCTCAATGTTCTGAATCTGTTGATTCCTTCTAAAAATCAGTATGAATAGGAAAAGATAAATAAGATAAATGACAGGCTTTTAACTGCTAAAGCTGTTTCACTAATTAATAGACATGTTTTTCTAGCTTTGTAAAGGTCAGAGATTGTGAATATCTCAGCTCTTGTCCATTTAGTGGACAGTGCATCATCTAAAGGAACACCATCTTGTGGCTGTAGTGAATTGCATAAGCACGGTATTTGAATTAGTTTGTCTAATCTATTATTGTCATTATCTTGTCAGCTGTCCCTTGATTCGAGGATGAAGCCGACTCAGGGCTGTGAGTTTCTGCCAATGGTGACTGAACAGGCTGGTTTTCAAACTGTAGATCTTTGGGCACATGGAACAGGGCATCCCACATGGAGTGAGATCTGGAGTACAGGGGTTGCTTCTTTTTCTTTCCTTCTCTACCACTGTTCTTCCTCAGCATTAGGGCGTTGGGACTCAAAAGCGTAATACAGCTTGATGGACGTTATCGCCATTCTGAGTGATTGGTAGTAAGCTCCTCCCAGTTAAGGTCAATGCTGTTGCACTTCAAAGAGAGATTCAGAGTGTTTTTGAAGTGTTTTCTTTGACCTCCCCGAAAACGTTTACCGTTTGAGATTTGACAGAACAGCAGCTGGTATGGAAGACAATTTTCGGCCATTAAAGTTGATTTTGCAGGAGCTTTACCTGAACGCCAGTGAACCTGACTTCAAGAAAGACAGCATTTGTTGAGCGGCCCTCCTATTGAATCCACAAATTGGATTCTGGAGGCATTGCTGATGGAATTTCTCTAGCTCTCTTTTGTGTTGCTGACAAGCAGTCCAAGTCTTGCTGCAGTCCAGGAGTGTAGTGACAAAAGCTACCCAAACACTGGGACTTCTGTTGACTTGCGGAGGTCTTTGTTGTCAAACAGTCACTGCATAGTTTGTAGAAGGCTGAACTTGTGCGGCTAATCCAGTGTTGGATCTCCTCATCAATGGTGGCCTTTTGAGAGGGGTAACTGCTGAGGTATGGGAAATGCTCAACATATTCCAGTGTCTCTCCTTCAACATATATGGGAGGTGGAGTAATTGGCTGACCAGTTGCAAGTTGATGTATAAAGCTGGCAGACATTTGCTCACATCAAGACTCCATGCATTCAGATTTGGAAGAAAAAAGGTAACTCCCCACCCCCACCGACTTCAGGAATGCAAGAATTGTTACTATCTTCAAGAAGGGAGACAAACCATGCTGTGGAAACTATCGAGTTATTTCCCTCTTGTCCATAGCCAGGAAAATCCTGACACACATTCTCCTGAATCGCCTTCTTCCTGTGGCTGAGAAAATCCTCCCAGACACAATGTGGTTTTAGACCTTCCAGAGGAACCCCAAGTTGGACCGGGATTTTCTGCACCCGATTGCGACGGGCAGATTCGGCGGCGAGATAGTAGAATCTCGTGAGATGGTCCTAGTCGCATTTCCCAATGATGCAAATCCAGGACACGATTGTCCCTACCCCTCATCAATGGCGGGCCACGTTTCCCGCTTCAAATATGAGGAACTTAATTTTAATCAATTTGCGGCCACATGCCAGAATCATCCCACGAAGTCAGATTAAATCCCATGTTGGCGTGATTTCACAATGGCATGATTTACAACTGCCTTTAAAAGGCGCGAATCTGAGCCTGAATTTCATGCTTGGCGTGACCGCCAAGTCGGCGGGAACGGAAGCGAATTTGGAATCCACTCCCGGCTGTGGTTGCGTTGCAAACGCAATTTCACGCTGGATGGCCAATTAAGGTCCACCTAGCATGAAACGAGTCCTCTCAGTGGTCAGGAAGGGCCGGGTGGGGCGGGAGCCTGTTGGGCGCCGGGTCCAATGGCGACCCAGCGGGCGCTTTAAAACCGGCAAAGGCAGCTCCCTGAAGGCTGCCAGGGGAGAATCTTTGGCGTCTGTCCAGGAGACCATTTCACTTGAACAATGGCCTCACCAGCGGCAGGAAATGTCAGGCGGGAGGCCAAGTTGGGTGGGCACTCGGTCCCCCGTTTCTCGGACAAGTGCCTCGCAGTCCTTTTGGAGGAGGTTGGTGTCAGGTGGGACACTCTAGTACCCAGGGATGGCAGGAGGAGGCCACTGCGCCTGACTAAGAAAGCCTGGGAGGAGGTGGTAGCTGAGGTCAGCAGCCACAACGTTGTGTGGTGCACATGGGTGCAGTGCCATAAAAGGTTTAACGATCTGCTATACTCGGGACTAAAAGAACTAAGACAGGTGAAGGCCCTCAAAACCTCCTCATTCTGACCAGGTACGAGATGGATGCCTTGGAGCTGGAGAGCCGCCACTCACCTTGTCTGCTGGTCGTGGAGAGGCAGGGTCTCTGACCAAGGTAAGAATGCAGTGCACAGAGGTGAGAGTGTGGGATTGTGCAAACATTCTTGTGTAGTCTCATCATTAATGGGAGCCTCAAACCTGGAGACCCCATTGATCAATGAAATACGATGATGCAGATCCCCATGGTCTCATCAGGGTGCCTGGCATGCACAGTGACAGTATAATGACTTAAACTAATGACATGTCCTTGTTCTCCTTTAGATGCGCCAGCACATGCTCGAATGCAGGACCCTGAAGAGCCACCCTTGATACCAGGGGACCACACCCCCTCTCTGAACCAGGCATCAGCACAGATACTAGCACCTCGGAGGGCATTAGATCGTCAGCCAGAGTGTCGGTGCATAGCGGTGAGGGCACTTTACATTTGCTTGAGGATTAGGTGGAGGCAGAGAGTGCCCAGAGCGCCGGCAGTCAGAGGACTGCTGGAGATCAGGATAATGCTGAATTGAAGGCTGCTGATGAGCCTTTTCAGGCATTAATTGCCATTAGGCGGCAGATGCTGGATGTCCAGCAGGATGTACGGGAGGAACTGGCAGAGATCCATGAGGGTGTGCGTGCCATGGTCTCTGTTTTGGAGGAGTCCATGTGGAGCATGAGCACTGCGTTGATACTCATCACCCAGTACACTACCTCCTCCAGTGAGAGAGTGGCGACTCACGTGTAGAGGCATCTCCAGGAACAGAATCAGGGGTTCCTTGGGTTGCGCTCGGACCTGCAAGCTCTCACATAGGCAATTACCTCAGGTGGTCAGTGCCAGTGTGGGAGATGGATGAGGCACCCAGTATCCAGGCTAGGTGCCCGTCCATCAATAGTGAGAAGGGAGGTCCAGTGAGACCTCATGTTGGCACGTGAGCTGCTTGTCATCTCTGCGGGCTCCTCTTAGGGCACTCTGGATAATGGCTATAGCTCCTCCACCCCTCAGCCAGTGAAAGTGGCACTTGATAAGGCTACGATGATTAGGGAGATGCCAGCCATGGCACTGGCTGCTCCCTCCCACGTGGGCCCAACACAAGCTCCACTGGCCAGAGGACAACTACCAAGGTCATCAAAGCCAACCAGCTGCAGGCTGCTTTCAATGCCGCTGCCAGTGAGGGGGCAGGGGCAACAAGACACAGCACTCTCAAACATAAGTTTAAGGCACCATGAGCACAAGAGGGCCTGTTCACGGGTTATCATCTGTTCTGCCATGTTTTATTAATATGTTTCCTGGTGTGACCATTAACACCAGATATAGTTATGTTCATTTGATGTGAGTGCCAACATGATATAAATTTTGTTTTTGTCTTAATGGAGTATACTTCACTTGTTTTGTAGATGCAAGGTACGCCAATATCTCATGCTGGATGTGAGTGGCTCTAAACTTTATTGCACAGGCACTGAGTGGACTTTGGGTTGAAAGGAAAGGGTCATTTCAGACATCTGGGATAGAGGCGGCAGTCCTAGCATGAGGTGGAAGCAGATCTTTGGCAGCCTAGCTGAAGGAGCGTTGGATCAAGGCATCCCTGGTGTCCCTGCCTTCCTGAACGATACAGAGGACTGCCTCCACATCCTTAGCGTTCTCTACACTGTGCTCCTCTTCTGACTCACTACTGGACAGATGATCTGTGGCCTGTGGAGCTGCCTCAAGATCCTCTTCCTCCAGTGGGTCCCTCCTTGCTAGAGCCAGATTATGGAGAGCTCAGAATGCAACCACTATCAGTGACACCTGCTCTGGGGGGTATTGAAGTGCTCCCCCTGAATGGTCCAGGCATCGGAAGCGCATCTTCAGAAGACCTATGGTCCGTGCTATCACTGCCCTTGTGGAGGCATGACTCCTATTATAACTCTACTCTGCCTCTATTCTTGGATGATGGAGAGGCGTCAGAAGCCACCTTTTCAATGGATAGCCCTTGTTGCCCAGCAGCTATCTATCCAGTTGAGTTGGAGCAGTGAACAGTCTTGGCACCTGTGAGTGTCTGAGGATGAAAGCATCATGAGAGCTGTTAGGGTACCTCACATATACTTGCAGAATCTGTGTCTTGTGGTCACACACTATCTGCACGTTCATAGAGTGGAATCCCTTCTTGTTGACGAAGGCACCCGGCTGACCCGCTGGCACCTTGATGGCCACATGTGTGCAGTCGATGGCACCCTGGATGTGGGGGAACCCAGCAATCACTGCAAACTCTATGGCTCGCTCAGCCTGGCTAGCCCCGTCCATGTGGAAATGATTAAATGTCATTACCCGCCTGAACACAACATCAGTCACCAGTTTGATGCAACTGTGGACAGCTGATTGGGAGACTCCAAAAAAATCCCCCACTGACCCCTGAAGGCATAGAAATTGAGGGCCACTGTGGCCTTCAGAGCCACTGGCATGGGGTGTCCACCCAAACAATTGGAGCTGATCTCTGGCCCAATCATCTGACAAATGGAGGTCACAGTCTCCCTAGAGAGGTGGAGCCTCCTTCAGCATTGCACCTCAGGCATACTGAGGTGGCTGCATGGCTGCCTGTAAACCCTGGCAGCAGGATAGTGGCGTCTTATGTGGCCTCTTCCACCTTGATCTACCTGTTGGCCCTGCGCCCCTTATACCTGTGCCTCCCCTCCCCTGGTCGCTGCATAGGGATACCTGGTCTCCTAGCGCTTCTGCCCCTCTCTTCCTCCTCAGAGGAGGTGCCACCAGCGGAGACCACAATCCCCATTACCAGGGTAATAGAAATCTGTCTGGTGCCTGGAAGGATCCACACGGTCAAAATCCTCCAGGGGCCTTGGAGACACCAATGAGCCCTGAAATGAAGTCTAGAAATGTTAAGACTGAAGCTCAGAACAGAGATGAAGCTGTCAAGTTCAAATAAGCAACCAGCAACAAACTATCTCCTGAACTCCTCACTACTCACAATGGCAATGCTGCTGCCCCTTTTTATCCTGCCCTTGGATGTGGTTTCCTTAAAAGTGGGCTTCCTGCCTGCCTGTTTTCCCCGTGCAATGAGCGTGAAATTGCACAGGCAACGTAAAATCAGGATCAATTGCATTTTTAATGGCCTTTAGTGGCCCTTTAATTGTTGGTGGGTGCTGCTCTGACACCTGCACGTGCCTGCTGACCCTGAAGATTGCTCGTGTGAAGAATGACATCGAGATGCTTGCCCAACATCATCTTGCACTATTTCACGTCCATTCGGGTCGGGCACACGCCCGCCCAAGAAGCGTAAAATTCGGTGACTTTAACTTTGAGGGGAACTCGGAGGTGAGTGCACACAACTTCGTGCCGCGCTCACGATGTTCCCAGTGGCACAGGCACAGGCAAGTCTCTGCAGCGGCTGGCTTCGTGGCACCAGGCAAGGGCAACAGTGCAGGGGGGAAGGAGGAGAAGGGAACCTCGGGGCAAGGGCGACAGTGCTGGGGAGAAGAGGGAGAAGGGAACCTCGGGGCAAGGGCAACAGTGCTGGGGAGAAGAGGGAGAAGGGAACCTCGGGGCAAGGGCAACAGTGCTGGGGAGAAGAGGGGGAAGGGAACCTCGGGGCAAGGGCAACAGTGCAGGGGCGAAGGAGGAGAAGGGAACCTCAGGGCAAGGGCGACAGTGCTGGGGAGAAGAGGGAGAAGGGAACCTCGGGGCAAGGGCAACAGTGCTGGGGAGAAGAGGGAGAAGGGAACCTTGGGGCAAGGGCGACAGTGCTGGGGAGAAGAGGGAGAAGGGAACCTCGGGGCAAGGGCAACAGTGCTGGGGAGAAGAGGGAGAAGGGAACCTCGGGGCAAGGGCAACAGTGCTGGGGAGAAGAGGGAGAAGGGAACCTCGGGGCAAGGGCGACAGTGCTGGGGAGAAGAGGGAGAAGGGAACCTCGGGGCAAGGGCAACAGTGCAGGGGGGAAGAGGGAGAAGGGAACCTCGGGGCAAGGGCAACAGTGCAGGGGGGAAGGAGGAGAAGGGAACCTCGGGGCAAGGGCGACAGTGCTGGGGAGAAGAGGGAGAAGGGAACCTTGGGGCAAGGGCAACAGTGCAGGGGGGAAGGAGGAGAAGGGAACCTCGGGGCAAGGGCGACAGTGCTGGGGAGAAGAGGGAGAAGGGAACCTCGGGGCAAGGGCAACAGTGCAGGGGGGAAGGAGGAGAAGGGAACCTCAGGGCAAGGGCGACAGTGCTGGGGAGAAGAGGGAGAAGGGAACCTCGGGGCAAGGGCAACAGTGCTGGGGAGAAGAGGGAGAAGGGAACCTCGGGGCAAGGGCAACAGTGCTGGAGAGAAGAGGGAGAACGGAACCTCGGGGCAAGGGTGACAGTGCTGGGGAGAAGAGGGTACTCGGGGGGGGGGGGGGGGGGGGGGGGGGGGGGGGGGGGGGGGGGGGGGGGGGGGGGGGGGGGGGGGGGGGGGTGCTGGGGAGAAGAGGGAGAATGGAACCTCGGGGCAAGGGCGACAGTGCTGGGGAGAAGAGGGAGAAGGGAACCTCGGGGCAAGGGCAACAGTGCTGGGGAGAAGAGGGAGAAGGGAACCTCGGGGCAAGGGCAACAGTGCTGGGGAGAAGAGGGAGAACGGAACCTCGGGGCAAGGGTGACAGTGCTGGGGAGAATAGGGAGAAGGGAACCTCGGGGCAAAGGCAGTGCCGGGGAGGTGGTCATGGTAGCACCAACTGAAGATTGAGCACAAACACATGCGGTGGGGGATGGCAGGGAGGAAACGACCAGGCTAATGGCAAAACATATCAAAGATGAGAGCACCACCGCAGCCGAGAGCGTTTAGCTGTTAATCCCTCATGCGCACACTTCAAGCTAGAATGAGAGCTATGGTGCTGCAGAACCATTGTGCAATTGGGCAAGCCTGAGGATCCTTTTGGGAAAGGCGGCCATCGAACACTGACAGAGGGGTGCGCTCCTAGTCCCTTGCATTATGCTTCAGTTGACACTGAAATTCACCCTCATGGTACAAGCAAACTGCAAAGTCTTGGGGCCCAGGTTAGGAAAATGCCTGTGCCTGAGATGAGAGTTCAAGATGCAGTCGAGTGGTCGAAGCTGCTGCCACTCGGTCATGTGGCGTGGGCGGTGCTGGTTGTGGGCATGGTGAGCCATCGTGTGCACTAAACACTGGGCATCCATGTGCTGGTCTGGACTCTCTGGCATGTGTTAAGGCGCCTTGAGAGGCAGCCACAGTTGACTTGACCAAGAGTGGTCCTTAGGAGACAATTGCTGACCCTTGCGTTCTCTCTTTGATAATGCAGTGAGGAGACCATCAGGAGCATGGAGTCTGGTGATCTCGCTGTCTGCCTGATTGCTTATAGGCAGGAGAGAAGGAGAAAAATGCAACAGGGGCACCTGGCTTGCCAGAGGAGCAGAATCCTGAAGACCAAGGGGCAGCATGGCCTTCTCCGTACTCAGTGGATGGACCCCACCCCCCGCCAGATCCTTCATTTGTGGGCACATCACTTTACCCAGGGTCTACAGACAGTGCATGTACTGCCTGCAGGTGAGCGAGAACCAGTGTCACCGACGCCTGAGCATGTCAAGGGAGCTGGTCACGTACATATGCCGCCTTCTGCAGGATTGACTCCATGAGGACTTGGAGGGCATCCACTGCTAGTGGTAGTTAAAGTTACCACATCGCTCAATTTCTACGGCAGTGGCTCCTTCCAGATCCGCTGGGGACCTTTGCAGGATCTCCCAAGCCTACACCCACATATGTATCTAGGAGGTCATGGACAACCTTTTTGCCAAGGTACACAATTTACGGATTCCCACAGGTTTGGGTGCCATCGACTGCACCCATGTGGCTCTTAAATCTCCCTGGCAACAAACAGTTCAGTATGTGAACCACAAAGGCTTCCATTCTCTCAATGTTCAGCTGGTCTGCGCCCATAACAAACGGATCATGCAGGTGTGTGCATGATGCCCCGAAAGCATCCACGACTCGTACATCCTTAGCAGATCTCAGATCCCTGACATCTTTCAGGGACCACACAGGATCCAGGGTTAGCTCCTCGGGCCAAGGACTATCCACAAAGGATGAAGCCGATGACAACCGTGCAGCGGCCTCAGACTCCTGGTGAGAGAAGGTACAACAAGGCTCATGCCGCAACCCAGAATTTGGTTGAGCACACCATTGGCATCCTGAAAATGAGGTTCCGGTGCCAAGACAGATCTGGTGGAGCACTGAGTACACTCCCCAGGGGGTGTTGCGCATCAAGGTGGCTTACTGCGTGTGACTACAGCCTGACGGTGCAAAGGGGGGATGACCTGGACCATGAGGAGATGCCAGGGCTGCACATCTCCTCCAATGTGGAAGAAGGCAAATAGGATGAGGGTGATGAGGTCCTGGGAGGCAAGGGTGCAGGTGATGAGGCCACACAAGGCCACACAAGGCAGGCGTAGTTGTGAGGCCCTCATTGCCGCAAGATTCCAGGAGGATGATGATGAGATGCAGTGAGGACATTCCTGAGATCTTCACATTGCACCTGGGGATGTCTGACTCCTGTCTGGCTGAGGGCAGCGCACATACGCTCTGTGAAGAGGTTCATATCATCGAGACACCGCTGAGAAATGGAAGCCATGTGGACTTTAAGACAACTTGATCCTTTGGCAGGCTTCATCACCTGTCCCCTTCAGCACCACACCTTCACCTGTCAGGAATGGTGTCAAGTTGAGGGGGGGCAGCCCTGCCTCAAAGATGCTGAGAGCACACAGAGAATATCACAGAGCCCAGTGACGCTTGGGTATGAGATTCTTGCAGCAAACACAAGCCACATGGAGGTGCACACATCACTAATCAGGACAGTGTCTTTGAAGCCAGGCAATCACTGTGCTCAAAAACCTGCACAGGGGATCTGCACAGGGGAGAGACCTTGGGCTGCAATAGTAACATTTGTTTTGTGCAGGAAGTAAGGCTTCACATCTGATTGACAAACACTGTTCAACATAACAAGGAGCCATAGACAAGGAGACATTCTTAGGAGTTAAGTACAATTGATTAACACCCGTGGCCAGGCTGTGCAACTAAATCTTGACCTTTTAATCACATTTTGGTTTGATGTTTGTAAGTTTCCTTTAACTTTGTCTTTGGTTTTACAGCTACCCTAATTTAGGGGCTGTGTTTACTTTATCCCTCATTTTGTTAATTTAGTTTATTTGGTTGACTCTAAAAGAGTTAAATCTTGACCTTTCTAACCCTGCCACTATGTCTTGGTGCTCCCCCGATATCCACAACGCAGGTGGAGGTGGCCTGCTGACTGCTATGCCCTGTTATCTGTGATGACCTTGGTAGGCATCCTTTGGAGGGCCTAGACCTAGAGGGCCCTGGCCTGCTTTTGGGGCCCTGCAGTGTGGCAGTGGAGCTGCTGGGGTCACAGGAAGAGAGGATTCAGATGGACCGGACATTCCTGGTGTCAATTGGGTTGATGGTTCTGGGTGTCGAGCTGCTGGTCCTCCTCCCCATGGGTGCCCGAGGGTCCCTGGCTGACTGCTTGAGAGGAAGGGGCAGCTAGAATGAGTTTGAGATGTCCTGCACCCTTCTCACATTGACACTGTTGGATGCCTGCAAGTGCCTCAGCAATGGAGTGTAGCTCCTGCAGCAGTGCAGGACCTATGTGCTGGACCAAGGTCTCCATGGCAGCTGCCATCCTACTAGTTTTGGCCTCGATGTGTTGGCATGCCGGCGCTATCACCTCACCCTGAAGGCAGACGGATTCCTCCACTGTGCCTTGCAATCTGAGGAGTGCAGCGGACATCCCTTCCTGGTGTTCCCAAGCTTGCCTTTGCAGCTCCAGCAACTGAGCGAGTATGATCGAGTCCAGAGGTTCCTCATCTGACTCAGACTCAGCAGATTTCTGTCCTCCAGCGGTCCTTTGAGTGCCAGAAACTTGGGAAGTCTGTGCCTCTGCCTACTGTGGATCAGACAGTGGCGATGTGCTCACCAAATTGTGACTCTGAGGCTACTCTAGAACTAGGTCCCACTGAGATGTGTGTCTCTGCGCTGGTGGAGGGTGTGGGTGAGGCTGGGACCGGTTTTCAATATCGGTGTCTGCGGATTCCTCTTCTGTGGTGTCCTCAAGGCTGGAGTCGAGGACCTGGCTCGTGGACCCCTCAGCTGCTTCCTAGATGTGGCTGCAAAAGCAAGGGGAGATAATTAGTGCATGGCAGGGGACTGCGGAACAGGGGATCTCACTCACACCATAGTCGCCTGGTGGATGATGCACTGCGCAACCGTTCCTGTTTTTGTTTCAGATTTCCAGCATCCACAGTATTTCACTTTTATTTTAGTGTTTATTTCACTGCCACTTCTCTTCCAGGAATGCCTGCATTGAAGAAGTACTGCTCTTCTCTCCGACAGGATTTCCGCTTGTCTCTTTTGCCCTGTTTTCCTTCATTGTTTTCCATTTCTCTCCTGGTGTTAGACAAGATGTTTACCAAAACTTGCTTTCACAGCAATATTCCCTTCCTCAGTGACTGTCTCCATCTCTGATTTACCCTACGTAGATTCCAACTGAAGTTCCATCCCTCATGTTTCGAATCCACCCAGGATTACAGGTATCTCTGGGACATACAACGTTCCCCGAACTGCTGTTCTCGTCACATCCTGAGATCCTCACTCAGTGCCATGCATCCCCACTTGACCTCTCTCTCCAGCAGCACCAACTCACCCTATCTCAAAGCTGTCCTTGTCCCCAGTTCCATTTCATTCCTCGTCTCATCCGAGGCCTTAACAAAAAACTTTTTCTCTTCCTTTCAAGTGTTAAGGAATGCAAGCTCCAACAACTCATTGATACCAACGCCCATCCAGGACCCTCCACCCCTGCCCGTCCCTCTGACCCCAACCTGTCTTCTAATCCCAGCCCCGGCCGTGTATTCACCATACTGCCTGACCTTCCCCTCTCTGATGCTGAACGTTCTGTACTCAGCAAAGGACTCAGTTTCATACCCTTACGCCCTCACCTCAATGAATTCTGGGCTCGGCACGATGCTGAATTCTTCTTCCGTCGCCTTTGTCTCTGCGCCCACTTCTTTGGGTAGGAGTCCTCCCCCTTGTTCAACAGATCCTATCACCTGCCTCTAGCATTCTCCCTCCGCCTGGACCCCTCCCTCTGACCTCTTACCTGCTCTTGATCTTTTCATTGAGAACTATCGGCGTGACATCGGCCATCTTAATTTCTCTGCTCCTCTCACCCACTCTAACCTGTCTCCTTCTGAACTTGCTTCACTCCGTTCTCTCAGGTCCAACCCTAACTTTGTTATCAAGCCTGCCGACAAGGGTGGTACTGTTATTGTCTGACCTCTACCTTGCAGAGGCTGAGCACCAACTCTCAGGCACTTTGCCCTACCTCCCCCTGAAGCATGACCCCACCACCGAACATCAAGCCATTATTTCCAGGACTGTAACTGGCCTCATCTCCTCTGGAGATCTTCCCTCCACAACTTCCAAACCCATAAACTCCCAAACCTGCACAGCCCACTTCTACCTCCTTCCTAAAATCCACAAATGGGACTGTCCTGGTGGATCCTTCGTGTCAACCTGTTCCTGCCCCACGGAACTCATTTCTTCCTATCTTGCCTCCATTCTCTCTCCCCATGCCCAGTCTCTTCCCATCTACCTTCTCGATTCCACTGATGCCCTACATCATATTAACAATTTCCAGTTTCCTGACCCTAACCACCTCCTCTTCACCATGGGCATCCAGTCCCTCTACGCCTCCATCCCCTACCAGGATGGTCTGAGGGCTCTCCGCTTCTTCCTTGAACAGAGGCCCAAACAATCCCCATCCACTACCACCCTCCTCCGCCTGGCTGAACTTGTTCTCTCACTGAACAATTTCTCCTTAAACTTGTCTCACTTCCTCCAAATAAAAATTATGGCTATGGGTACCCGCATGGACTCCAATTATGCCAGTCTTTTTGTGGAGTATGTGGAACATTCTTTGTTCTAGTATGACTCAGGCCCTCTCCCACAACTCTTTTTTCAGTACATGACTGTTTTGGTGCTGCTTCACGCACTCATCAGTCCCTGGAAAAATTTATCAATTTTGCTTCCAATTTCCAAACCTCTCTCACCTTCGCATGGTCCATCTCCGACACTTCCCTTCCTTGACCTCTCTGTCTCCATTTCTGGCAATGGACTGTCTATCAATATTCATTACAAGCCCACTGACTCCCACAGCTACCTCGGCTACAGCTCCTCTGTAAGGACTCTATCCTATTCTCCCAGTTCCTTCGCCTTCCTTGCGTCTGTTCCGATGACGCTACCTTCCAAAATGGTGCTTCTGACATGTCTTCCTTTCTCATTAACTGAGGGTTCCCCCCCACACTATGATTGACAGGGCCCTCAACTGTGCCCTGTCCATCTCCCACACCTCTGCCCTCACCCCTTCCCCTCCTTCCCAGAACCATGGTGGGGTATCCCTTGTTTTCACTTTTCACCCCACCAGCCTCCGCATTCAAAGGATCATCCTCCATAATTTCTGCCAACTCCTGCATGATGTCACCATCAAACACACCTTCCCCTCACCGCCCCCCCCCCCCCCCCCAGTCAGCATTCTGTAGGGACCATTCCCTCTCAGACACCCTGGTTCACCCCTCCATCACCTCCAACACCTCACCCCCTTCCCACAGCACCTTCCCATGCAATTGCAGAAGATGCAACACCTACCCCTTTACCCCCTCCCTCCTCACCATCCATGGCCCCAAACACTCCTTTCATGTGAAGCAATGCTTCACTTGCACCTCCTTCAATTTGGTCTACTGCATTCGCTGCTCCCAATGCGGTTTCCTCTATATTGGGGAAACTAAACGCTGACTGGGTGACCGCTTTGCGGAACACTTTAGGTCTGTCCACAAGTATGACCCAGACCTTCCTGTCGCTTTCCATTTCAACACTGCTCTCATGCCCACATGTCCATTCTTGGCCTGCTGCAATATTCCAGTGAAGCCCAATGCAAACTGGAGGAACAGAACCTCACCTTCCGATCAGGCACTTTAGAGCCTTCCTGACTTAACACTGAGTTCAATAACTTCAGACCATGAACTCTAACACTACCATTAACACTCTCTTGGTCTTGTGTCCATGACATCTTTGCCAGTTTCTCCTTAGCTCCAACCTATCCCTGACCTTCTATCTTGCTCCACCTGCTCCACCCCCTCTTAAACAGTATAAAATACATCACATTTCTACTTCACTTTAACTCTGAAGAAGAGTCATAAGGGCTCGTAATGTTAACTTTTTTTCTCTCTTCACAGATGCTGCCAGACCTGCTGAGTTTTTCCAGCATTTTTTGTTTATATTTCAGATTTCCAGCATCCACAGTATTTTGCTTTTACATTAAATATCATCTGGATAGAAAACTCTATGGATTTCTTGAATTTTACATGGGAGCCAGGGCCCCCACCTCTATGTAAAAGTCTGGCTGCGCTTGGCCATAAGCTTAATGGCTGTTGGGCCTTTTTGGCTTGGAGTGGGTCTTTCGCCCCCAACTAAGAAGAAGTCTTTCCTCCAAGAGCTGCCAGTCAAGCAAATGGCTGGCAGCACTTTTGTCCCAGCAGTGCCACCTAGAGTGGTAGCCATGTTGGGATTACAACAAGGCCCCTGAAGAAGGAGAGCCAGGGGCCGAAAACTAGGTAAGTCCAGGGTCTTGCCAGAGCCAAGTTGGCAGATTTGGCCAAGAAGGCAGGTGCCGAGGTTGACAGATCAGCAAGGGGAGGAGAGACACGGGGGTTGGGGCTGAAACTTGGCAACATTCATGGACAGGCTGAATTTTTTCTATGCAGAATTAAAGAGAGTGAGAGTGGCTTGCAAATCTGGTGTAGAGTGGGCAACGGCAGTATAGTCATCCGCACTGTAGATCATGTATATCTTTGGCGGTCAGTTTAGTTTCTGTACAGTGTCGCCCGAGGTTAAAGGGCTGAATTTTATGGCTGTCCTGTAAAGGGTGCCAGGAGACAACCTTGGCCCAGCAATCAGGCTGCCAACTTTTACTGTGCAGCCTGGACACTTGGTGTGGGCTTCTCCTGCTGTAGGAAAAATCGCAGTGGAGCAGGCCCTTAAGTGGCCGTAAGTTGGCATTTCAACGGCCTGAATTGGCCATGGCTCCCATTCCCCACCTGCCATACTGCCTGGGAGGGCTGGAAAATTCAGCCCTTTATCCTAGGCCACCTATGTGCAAAAACTAAACTGACTGCCAAAGATATGCATGATCTCCAGTTTGCAGCTGACTATAGCGTCGTTGCCCACTCTACACCAGATTTGCATGCCACTCTCACTCTCTGCAATTCTGCACAGAAAAAATTTGGCCTGTCCTTGAATGTTGCCAAAGCAAAACTACATTACTTTATATTTGATTCATGGGGATCATTGAATCCTAGAAAGAGGCCACCTGATTTCTTCAAAGATTTATCCATTTAATCCCACTCCCCTACTCTTTCCCATAGCACTGCAGTTTTTTTCCTCAAGTAAATCTCCAAATCCCTTTTGAAGTTTACTACTGAATCTGCTTCTATCAGTCTTTCAGCTAGTTCTTTCCAGATCCTAACAACCTGTTGTGTAATTTTTTTCCCTTCATATGGCCCCTTAGTTCTATTGCCAATTATATTCAATTTGAGTCCTCTGGTTTCTTACCCTTCTGCCGGTGGAAACAACTTCCCCATTGAACATTTTCAAAAATAGCTTGCACAATCCCATTACATAAAGGCTGCATTCAGTGAACAGTGAAACAAAGCAGACTCTTTTTCCAAAACACTGCTTGAACGATCTCCACTGAATCTCATATAAAGCTTCCACAAGGGCTCCTCTTGTCATAACTTTGCCGCAAGGTGGTGAAACTCCAGACAAACTGTGTAAGCAAATGATTGGGAGAAACCATGTTGAAATTTTGGTGGCAATGTCTAAGTGTAAATAGGTCCTTAGGTTAGATGCTGGCTCTGGCACGTTCCCGCTGCCTGAACTATCACGGGACTACGCGTTAATTTCGGCACGCTCGGACGACGTCAATGCGCATCATTTCACACTTGGTTGAGTTGGGCACGCACCTGCCCGCTGAGCTAAAAATTCTGGCCCTGGTGATGCAGTTGACATTATTTGAGTGTGCCGGAGATGAATTTATGAGGGGACCTGCTTTCACTGAGTCTCCTCACCATATTTCATAGTCTGTGAAATTGTAGTGGGAAGATGAGCAGACACATTTTGTACTCACTTCCCTTTGTACTCACATTAGGGGAGGATGGTAACATCTCCCACCAGAACTCCCACCATTTCTGTTTTCTTTATTCCCAATGGAAAATATGCCTCTGCAACAATGGCATATTTTTCTTGGATAGAATGAGATCCCAATGGAAATGGAGCCCACATTGATGGTTTATGAATGCCAATTGATCACAAGGTACCACTCTTAAATTCCTCAGTAACCCGGGAAGGAGGTCCGGGGAGTGTTGTAAGTGATGAAAACTGCCCAAACCATTAATATTAATGATCCCATTCCTAGGGGTGGGGTCAGCATTAAGACAGACTTCTAGCGTTGCAGTTATTTGCCAGGATTAAGAGGATTTTTACATATAAACAGTAGTTGTACACATTATAAAATAGTTGTGACAGCTCAAGTTTATCAGAAGCTCTTTAAATATTTGTTTCCACAGCAAATGAGAATGACACGCATGCATGTAGCACCCTCTGGTGGATAGGTACACATCAAGCGGTTAATGCTGAAGACAAAGGGAGAATGATTGGATTCTTAAGGGGAAGTCTGGCTATTTTCCAACTATGAATAATCACCGAAGACTTTATGCATAACATTGTTTTCTTTAGGTTGATGCAAAAATCATGTTATACAGATTCTAATCACATTATATGAGGTGACTTTTTTAAATCTTGGATTCCTTTTAGAACACTGATCACAAATGCATAGCGTTGATTCATTACGCTGGTAAATTTTGAATTTCACATCAATAAGGTTCTACCATTGCTCTCTCATGATGAGAAGATCATAAGCAATGTATGCTGTATCAGAAGTTGTGATATTAGATACAGGCTGGGATTTTCCATGCCCGCCGGTGTCGGGCGTGTTCAGTGCCGTGAGTGGACAATCTGGAACAATTGGTTTCATGATCACCCGCTCAGTTCCGTCATCGGACGTCAGGCATCGCATTGTAATAAATAAGCATTTCATTATTAGGCCTGCCCACCAGAATCGTCCCCCCATCCCCGCTGGATCGTCCGCCCACGTCGGCAGGAAAACATGCTGGTGCAGGACACGTCTTGACAATTGTGACATTCAGAAGTCGGGACTTACCTGCCAGGGCCTTGCTCACATCACAGACATCCGAGGAGCAGAAGATGCTGGAGCCCGACAGGAACGACACACTGGAGAAGTGTCCATGGTATGCTGGATGGATTCTCATGGACATGGATCTGCTGCGAAGCAGTGCACCGAAGTTGGAAAATCACCGTTGAGGGTCTGCTCACAACTGATGATGGTCAAAGGAGTGGGAGAGGAAGATCTAAGATTGGTTGGGAGAGGAAGAGGTGGCGAGGGAGTGAGGGGAATGAAGGTGTCAGGGGCGTGAGGTTGGGAGGGGGAATGAAGGTGTTGGGGTGCTGAGGTTGGGAGGGGGGAATGAAGGTGTCAGAGGAGAGGTTGGCAGGGAGGGAGAATGGGAGGAGGACAGGGTAACGGGGAGGTAGGTGTAAGGAGGGTGGAAAGTGTAAAGGAAGGGGTGTGAAGAGGGGAAGGAGTGTGGAGTAGGGACGCTGTCCAGGGGGAGGAAGGGGTGTGGAGAGGGGAGGGAGTATTGGTGGAGGAAGGAGTAAGAAAGGAGGAAGGAATCAGGAAGTGGGTAGGAGTAAAACTGGAGGAAGAAGTAAGGCTGGAGGAAAAGGTAAGGGTGGAGTAAGGAGTCAAGATGGGGGAGGGACACGGGCACATGAGCATACAAGCAGGAGATAGACCTTGTCCTGAGTGAGACACAGCCAGAGTGAGTGTGGGTATTGGCAATTTGGTGCACAATGGGAATTTGGTGCAGAGGGGAAGAGGTGCTATTTGCATTTTTTCTTTTCTATCTAACTTCTTAAATCTTCAGAGAATAGTCTTGCCCTGCTGCAGCAGTAGAGGCTACAAGGGAGAGGAATGACTGGTAAGTAGTGGGTAAGGTCGGGTAAGTATTTACTACTTTTATCGCTTATAGTTTAAGGTCCTTTTGTGGTTTA
This sequence comes from Cetorhinus maximus, assembly GCF_964194155.1. Classification (NCBI taxonomy): domain Eukaryota; kingdom Metazoa; phylum Chordata; class Chondrichthyes; order Lamniformes; family Cetorhinidae; genus Cetorhinus; species Cetorhinus maximus. The sequence continues at coordinate 154,973,379 of NC_135881.1, forward strand.
TAGTTTGTATATTCTGGAGTAACAAGGATCAGGAAAGAAGGGCCATAGAGTAATTGATTTGAAAGGTTTAATTTAAAGGGATAAGTCATGGCAGGAGAGCTCAAAGCCATGGTTTGCTCCTTGTGCTCCATGTGGGAAGCCGGGAACATTTCCAGTGCCTGGGACCAGCATGTGTGCAGGAAGTGTGTCCAGCTGCAGCTCCTGGAAGCTCAGGTTTCAGAGCTGGAACGGCGGCTGGGGATGCTGTGGAGCATCCGCGAGTCCAAGAGCATCGTGGATAGCATGTTTAGAGACGTGGTCACACCGCAGCTGAAGGGACTCGAGGAAGTAAAGGAATGGATGACCACCAGGCAGCCCAAGAGAAACAGGCAGGTAGTTCAGGTGTCCCCTTGGGTCCTGCTCCCAAATCGGTATTCCATTTTGAAGGCTGATGAGGGTGCTGGTTCCTCCAGGGAGTGTGGGCAGAGCCAATCTTCTGACACCACAAGCAGCCTGTCTCTACAGAAGGGGAGGAAGAGAGGAAGAGCAATAGTAATAGGAGATTTTATAGTCAGGGGAACAGATAGGTGCTACTGTGGCCATCAACGTGACTCCAGGATGGTATGTTGACTCCCTGGTGCCAGGGTCCGGGATGTCACTGAATGGCTGCAGAGCATTCTGGAGGGGGATGGTGATAAGACAGAGGTCATTTTACATGTTGGTACCAGTGCCATAGATAGAAAGAGAGATGAGGTCTTGTATCAAGAATTCAGGGAGTTAGGCAGTAGACTAAAAAGCAAGACCTTTCGGGTTGTAACCTCTGGATTACTCCCAGTACCATGTGCTAGCTAGCACAGAAATAGGAGAATAGTGCAGATGAATTCATGGCTGAAGAGTTGGTGCAGGAGGGAGGGTTTTAGATTCCTGGATCATGGGGACCGTTTTTGGGGAAGGTGGGGCCTGTACAAGCGGGACAGTATACATCTGAACCAGAGCGGGACTAACATCCTTGCGGGCGGGTTTGCTAGTGCTGTTGGGAGGAGTTTAAACTAATTCGGCAGGGGGAGGGGACACATAATGTTAGCAGAATAGGGACATGTCATAATACAGTAAAACAATCAAGTCAGATGGGGTACAGCTGCATTAAGTTTCAAGGGAGTAAGGCAAGACTGGATGGCCTCTACTTTAATGCCAGGAGTATTACAGGTGAAATGGATGAGTTAAGGGTGAGGATTGACACGTGGAATTGTGATATAGTCACCATCACAGAGACATGGTTGAGGTAGGGGCAGGATTGGCAGCTCAACATTCTGGGATATAGAATCTTCAGGCGACACAGGGGAGTGGGTAAAAGAGGAGGAGGCGTTGCATTATTAGTTAAGGAGTCAGTTACTGCAATGAGGAGAAATGATATCTTGGAGGGGGCATCGAATGCAGCTTTGTGGGTAGAGTTTAGGAATAAAAAAGGAGCAGCCACATTTTAGGTGTTTATTGTAGACCCCCAGATAGTCAGCGGGAAATTGAGGAGCAAATATGTGCACTATCCGCGGAGGTGTATAAAAGCAATATCAATAGGGTAATTATGTTAGGTGATTTCAACTTTCCCAACATTAATTGAGATAGACATAGTGTTAAGGGCTTGGATGGAGTGGATTTCTTGGAATGTGTACAGGAGAACTTTTTAGGTTAATATGTAGAGGATCCAACAAGGGACGGCGCAGTGCTGGACCTAATTCTGGGGAATGAAGCCGGACAGGTGGCTGAGGTGGTGGCGGGGAGCATTTTAGTGATAGTGACCACACCATGGTACAATTTAAGCTTGTCATGGGCAAAGAAATAGACAAGTTGCAAAAAAATGTTTTGGATTGGGGGAGAGCTGATCTTAGTAAAATAAGGCAGGATCTGGCCAAGGTAAACTGGGAACAGCTACTTGTGGGGAAATCTACAGAAGAGCAGTGGGGGGCGTTCAAAAAGGAAATGGGGAGGGTACAGGCTCAGCATGTTCCGTCTAGGGTGATAGGAAGGAGTAACAAGCCCAGAGAACCATGGATGACCAGAGATATTCAGGATACGATGAGAAGGAAAAGAGAGGCTTTTAGCAGGTACAAGGGGAGCAAATCAGCGATGGCATTAGTGGAATACAGAAAGTGCAGGGTGGAGCCTAAGAAAGCAATTAGGAGAGCAAAGAAGGGATATGAGAAAGCTCTGGCTAGTAAAAGTAGGGAAAATCCCAAGATATTCCATAAGTATATCAATGGGAAGAGGATAACCAGGGAAAGAGTAGGGCCCATTAGGGACCAAGGGGGCAATCTATGGGTGGAGCCAGAGGACATCGGTAGAGTGTTGAACGAATACTGCACATCCGTCTTCACCCAAGAGAATGAGGATGAAGGTATGGAACTCAGGGAGAGAGACTGTGAGGTTCTTGAGCAAATTGATATAGGGAGTGACAAGGTATTGGAGGTGTTGGCAGGCTTAAAAGTGGGCAAATCTCCAGGTCCGGATGATTTGTGTCCCAGACTGCTGAGGGAGACAAGGGAGGAGATCGCAGGGGCTCTGACCCAAATTTTTAATTCCTCTCAGGCCACAGGAGAGGTGCTAGAGGACTGAAGAACAGCTGATGTGGTTCTGCTATTTAAGAAGGGTTGTAGAGATAAGCCAGGGAACTACAGACCAGTGAGTCTCACATTAGTGGTAGGGAAACTATTGGAGAAAATTCTGAAGGAGAGAGTCTATCTCCACTTGGAGAGGCAAGGTTTGATCAGGGATAGTCAGCATGGCTTTGTCAGAGGGAGCTCATACCTAACAAATTTGATTGAGTTTTTTGAGGAGGTGGCCAGGTGTGTCGATGAGGGTAGTGCAGTTGATGTAGTTTATATGGTTTTCAGCAAAGCCTTTGACAAGGTCCCACATGGGAGACTTATAAAGAAGGCAAAGGCACATCGGATACAGGATAATTTGATAAAGTGGATTCAAAATTGGCTTAGTTGTAGGAGACAGAGGATGATGACAGAAGGCTGCTTTAGTGACTGGAAGCCCGTGTCCAGTGGCGTACCACAGGGATCTGTGCTGGGTCCCCTATTATTTGTCATTTATATAAACGACATAGATGACTATGTGGGGGGTAGGATTAGTAAGTTTGCGGATGACACAAAGATTGGTCGGGTGGTTAACAGTGAGGTTGAATGTCTTGGGCTACAGGAAGATATAGACAGGATGGTCAAATGGGCAGATAAGTTCTTACACAATTCCCCAGTCCCTCACCTGTCCGCTGGACCATTACCTTCAACTGAGATCCCTGCTTCTCCACAACCTGTGGGCCTTGCTCCACATTTGCATTCCATCTCGAACTTCAAAAGTACCAATATGTTGGGGGTTCCATCACCTGTTCGAGCGCTCCCCAACACATTATGGCTTCTTTTCTTCTGCACAAGCAAAAGTGCATTCATTAGTGCACCCTCTACCTGCTACACCAACCTCGCACCCCCACCCAAGGAGATGCAGGGTGAGGTGCCTCTCAGATTAGCACACTTCACCCTTCTATACTCACAAGGCAAGCATGCCCATCACCCAGCTCTGGCATGCACAGGGATATGTGCCATTTGGCACTCTGCAATTCACACCCCTGAGCGCCACGAAGAACAGCCATGATCCATGTATGGATCATATGTAACATCATATGCTTGGCAGGAGTGATGGCCTCAGCACACACTGGGCATGCCAGGTGGAAGGGCAGCCACCTCAGTCCAAGCCTTCTTTGTCTGGTGGGGTGGCCTCATCTTGCCATCCCACAGCACGAATATGTTATGCCAGGCACTCACTGTCTCCACTAGAGCACGCAGACACCCGTCAGAGAATTGGAGCGGGCAGATTGCCCTCTGGCATTGCCGTCCTGCTTGGCGTGCCCAGCGGGTGCTGAGGCCATCACTCCTGCCAAGCATATGATCTTGCGCTCTCTCATTGACAGCTCCTTAAGGCTCCTCACAACTCCTGGCGGCTTTCAGGGAGCTTTTAAATGCCCTCTCCGGGTCACCATTGGACCTGGCGGCCGCCACGCTCCTGCCCCTGCCAGCAGCGCTGAGCCATTTTCCAAGCGCGTTTCATGCTGGTCCGCTTTTAATTGGCCAGCCAGTGTGAAATCGCAACTGTGTTGCAAACGCGGGAGGGAACGGATAACACATCCGGCCTGCCAATTGCGTGTGCACGACATGCATAAAATTCAGGCCTAGGAATAGCAGGGGTCAGAAAATGCTGGTAAGATTACCATTGTTGGACAGACAATTAAGCAAAAAATAATTAGAGGTTGTAACAAAGACAATGTAATAATTGTGGGGGACTTTAATCTTTATATAGACCTGGCCAATCAAATTGGCAAATGTGGTCTGTAAGATGAGTTTGTGAAATGCTTTGTGACAATTGCCTGGAAAAATACATTGTGGAACCAAGTCAGGATAGAACTACTTTATTGTGCAATAAGGCAGTGGCTAATTAGTAATCTCATAAAAGGTCCACTGGGAAATAGTGATCATAATACAATTGAATTCCTTATTAAGTTTGAAAGTGACATACTCCAATTGCAAACAAGAATCCTAAACCTAAATAAAGCCAATTACCTAGGTATGAGGGGAGAGCTGGTTAAGGGCAATTGGTAAATAGACTAAAAAGCAGGGTGGTAATTAAAAAGTGGGAAACATTTTAAAATAACAATTCAAAATGTCGAATAAAATTACATCCATTAAAAAACAAAAACCCAGTGAGAAAGATCCATCCATTGCTTATTAGGGAATCTAAGGATGGTATTAAATTAAAATAGTAGTAAGCCTGGGAATTGGTAGAGTTTTAGAAACCAGCAAAAGGCTACTAATAAAAAGGGAAAAAGTAGAATATTAGAGTAAACTAGCTGGGAATATAAAAACAGATGGTAAGAGCTTTTACAAGTATAAGCAGAGGAGAATGGCTAAAGCACGTGTTGGTCCCTTTAGAAGCAGAAACAGGAGAAATTGTCATTTGGGAATGAGGAAATGGCAGACTTTGAGCAAATATTTTTGTGTCTGTCTTCACAGTAGAGGACACACATTACATACAGTATAGGGATAGTGGTGTAGTGATGATGTTATTCGGGCTGGGGACATGAGTTCAGATTTACCTGGAATTTAAAAAAAAATCTCATCTCAATAATGGCAACCACAAAACTATGAGATTTTGTAAAAACCCATCTGGCTTATTCATGACCCTAAGGAAGGAAACCTCCCATCCTTACCCAGTCTAATCTGCATGTGCCACCCACAGCGATGTGATTAACTCTTAATTGTCCTTCAAAATGGCCTAGCAAGGCCATTCAGTTGTACTGAATTGATCTCTCCCTCACCAATTTAACTGTCGCTGGCGCATCTGTCCATGGCAGTATTGGCAGGAGTGCTTGGGAAGACGATGTCTTGACTTCATCCTGAGGATATCATCCACTGTATTGTGTGGCACTTTCACCATGTCAAATGGCATAGAGTCAGAAAAGACCTTGAAACTCAAAGCTGGGCAACTATGAGGACCATCAGCAGAAAAAAAATTGCATTCAACCACAAATCTGTAACCTCATGGCCTGCCATTTCCTTCACTCTATCATTAGATAAAACCAGGGGGTCAACACTGATTTAATGAGGAGTGTAAGAGAGGATACCAGGAGCAGCGCCATGGATGCCTAAAAATGATATGCCAACACCGTGGAGCTACAACGTTACATGCATGCTAAAAGCAGAAGGAGCATGCAATAAACAGAGCTAAGTGATCCAACAACCAAAGGATCAGACCAAAGTTCTGAAGTCCTATTATATCCAGTCATGAATGTGGGCAATAAACAACTAACCCAGAGGAGGAAACTCCACAAATACCCAGTCCCTGATGATGGAGCAGCCCAATTAAAGTCAAGGCTGAAGCATCTGCAACCATCTTCAGCCAGAAGTGCCAAATGGATCCATTTTGGCCTCCTCCTGAGGTCCCCAACATCACAGATGCCAGTCATCAGTAAAATTTACCCCACATGATATCAAGAAACAGCTGAAAACAAAGGCTATGTGCTCTGACAACACTCTGTCAGTACTACTGAAAGGGATACTGTGCCCCAAAACTAACTGTACCCCTAGCCAAGCTATTCCAGTACAGCTATAACATTGACATCCACCTGACAATGTGGAAGATTGCCCAAGTATGTCCTGTCCACAGAAAGCAGGCCAAATCAAATCCAGCCAATTATGCCCCATCAGTCTACTCTCAATTGTCAATGTATAAATAATCACACTGCATGGCAATCACCTTGTTAAAGACAATTGCTAGTTAAACAGATGATGGATATTGATTATCCCAACTAAATAGAATAAAAAGATACAGCTGTAATACTTTGTGTGGATGCTATTTGGATGTTGCTAGCACTGAGGAGCTGTCTTGAAAATAAACCAGTTTGAGCCAAATGACTAGCCTGGATTAATTCTTCCACTGCAACCTCTTATTGTGAGTAACATGGTAGCAGAGGATGAACTTTAAGCTTTGATTGCTGTGTGTGAAGCTTCCTGTCTCAGTCCTCTGAGGGAAAAGAACTGTACTGTTGCTGACAATTTAAGTTGTGGAAGGATAGTGCCAAATTGCAAGCTTTGACTATCCACCAATTTCTCCTGACTCTGGACCTTATCAGTAATGGATGGCTGAAGTTGAAATGTGGACTTGGGTTGCTTCCATACCCTGGAAGAAGCAAGGTATGGCTTTTGATATCATTACCAGCCAAAAGTAAGATAAGGAGTAAGGTATTTTCAGAGTGGAAAGTGGATGATTTGGATCATGAAGAGGGATTGAACCTTCTGTTAGATTTTTGGGATAAGTTTTATGAAAAGGATAAGTTATTGGGAGTGTATGAAGCTTGGATGATCTTTGATAGGTTTAGGAAGTCAGATGATCAGTGTATGAAAGAATATATCATGGATTTTGATAAATGGTATAGGTGAAATTCTGGTATTGGTATTTACATTACTGGACTGTGCTTGCATTTATTGTGTTGATAGCCTTTTAGTATTAACAGGTATTCAATTCTGGGGGAAGGGATCTCTCCTAGATCAAATGGGTGCTGTCCTGAAAAAATTTCTGGGCAAACAGTTATTCCCTGCCACTTTATTAGCAAATGCAAACAACTATACTGTGAAACAAAGGATAAGAGAAATGGTGGCTGAATTTTGAGGTTGACCAAATATTAGACAAAGATTCCAATACAAAGATGGGATTAATGACAAGAGGTCTGAAAATTGTTGTAACCCTAGCCAATTTGAGAGTTGGGGCAAAGTGTGACTGGGACAGTAACCGTAGTTTTTAAACCCAAAAAATGCATGGGGAATGATTAATCAGTTTTTTTCGGTGTGCTTCCCAGTATCGTTATGTGATGAACTATCCTTTTTGAAGTGACCCACAAAACCGATTCATCTGAAACTGAAAATGATGATGATGACTGCCATGATGGAATTGTATTGATCAGAGTTTGAATCCGGTGATGAGTATCTTGATGGTAGATTCCTTCAACTGTGCAGTTCTGGACAGTGGTTGCACTTCTACGGTGTGTGGCATGGACTGGCTTGACTGCTATGTGGAGCCTCTCGGCAGTACGGCGGAAGGTCAATGAGTATGAAATATCTACCTGCTTCAGGTTTGGAGATGACCATACAGTAACATCCTCCAAATGGGTGGTCATCCCATGTAAGATAGCAGGAATCAATCTGTTTATCAGTACTGATGTGGTTTCTAGTGACATACCACTATTGTTGAGTTGATCTGTGATGGAGGCTCAGATGATGCTAGATATGGAAGAAACGATAGAGCAGTTGTGTTTGGAAAAGTTGTGGATCTACATTTTACTCGATCAGGCCATTACTGCTTGCCACTAAGGAAGCCAGAGATTTCTCATCAAAAAGTTCACGATGTTTTGTTAACTGCTGAGAATGAGAATTTTGTGGACAAAAAGATCATTTGGAAATCAGTCAGTTTGTACATCTGGCGCCACAAACTAAAGACTCTTACTTTGAGATGCAGGAGTGATCGATAAAGGATAGGGTGACCTTATTGAACAAATCACTGCTCAGTGTGAAATTTGCTTTATATATTACATAACACGAACATGTCTTGTTGTGAGCTTGCCACTAGCCAGGGAGTTTAATGATGCAGTGGCAATGGACTTGAAAGTTTGGGACAAGGATAAGGGTATTTTTTATTACACTCCATAGATATGGCAACTAGATTTAGCCTATCCACTGTGATGCATAGTAAAGATTAAAGGACCATTGTTGATAAGGTCATGGAGAAATGGATAGGAACACCACCAAAGTTCCTCACAGATAATGGTGGGGAATTCACCAATGGTAAATTTTGAAATGTACGAAAATTTAAACAAAGTTAGGCAAACTGCAGCTCAGAGCCTGTTTAGTAATGGTTGTTGTGAAAGAAACCCATTTAGTAATAGATGACGTTAAATAAAATATTGGCTGATTGTAAACTGCAAATGGCGCTAGCATAGGTGGTACATGCGAAGAACTCTCTGCAAATGGTTGGGGGGTACAGTCAATATCAGTTGGTGTACAGAAGAAATTCGAAGTTGCTGTCAGTGTTATTGGATGCTCCCTCTGCTCTAGAAGGAACTAGCATTAGCTCCATCTTTTCTGCTCATCTGAATGCTTTGCACATGGGCAGAAAAGCTTTCATTTAAAGCTGAGGTTTTGGAGAAAATTCAGCGAGCCCTTATGCACTGCATAAGACCATCAGGAATACAATTTTGACAAGGAGACATGGTATATTATAAAAGGCCAGAGTGAAAAGGACCTGGAAAGGTTAGGGAGTGATGAGAAAGTAGTAATTGTGCAACATGGCAATCAAACTGCAAGGGGGCTTTCTTCGGTGGGTGGGGGGGGCGGCTGGCTTTCTTCAGTGGGTTGGGGGGCGGTTGGCTTTCTTCGATATAGAACGTGAGGAGGCACCATGCACTTCACACACATACACTGGGTAGTTATGAGGAACGGATGACGGCAGATACAGGGTTGACTGATTATGAACAAAGTAATACTGAAGTAAAGGACAATGCTATTCATCCAAAAGGGCAATTAACCAAAGGTAACATACATGCCAGAAGGGACCAGTGTGTGGAGGGATGCCACTATCATAGAGAGCAGGAAAGGCCACTGGTAAATACAAACATTGGCTAAATGTGCAGGATGAAGGATAGGAGACATCGTGGCAAACCGAGGTAATGATGTGGAAACCCAAAAAGTGCAGTACGAATTCTGAAAGTGGTCGTGACCATAGAAAAATGTCACGGAATTCTGCTTGCATGGAAGAACGATCATATAGTAGCAGTCCAGAAAGGGAGAGGAATGTGAGTAGAGGCTGTAGCTTCTCAAGAAGGATGAGAGCAAGCTAGCAATCTCAATAGAAGTCCTTATGACTGAGATTCTAGTAGCTGCTAATAAATTGGAAAATAAGCTGATGAAGGAAGCCAAGAAAGAGTTGGAAGGAATTTGGGGTCTATTCTGAAATACCTGAGGACAGCCAGCTTTATCTCTCAGATAGATCTGTACAGAAAAGGTACTCCCACATGGCACAAAACCAAAGTGAGATTAATAGCCCAAGGCTTTTAAGAGAGACTAGGAGATCAGGATGTCAGAGTGGACATGCCTACTGCAGGGAAAGTGAATTTGAAGATATTTTTAGCTATTTTGGCATCCTATTCCTGGGAGTGCAAATCAATTGATATAAAGGCTGAGCTTTTATAGGGGGAGAAGTTTCAAAGGGAAGTTCTTTGAAACCACCCAAAGAAGCCGGGGATGTAGAAGGAAAGTTATGGAAATTGAGAAAATGTGTATGGGTTCAATGATGCATCAAGAGCATGGTACTTTTTCCATGAGGTTTCATGTTGAAAACTGGTTGCATTCAGTTAAAGGTAGACCCTGTGATGTTCTACCAGTACCATGAGGAGAAACTAGCTGGAATCTTTATCATGCATGTTGACCATCCTATGGGAAGGCTCTGTAGAATTTGAACAATGGGTAATCGAAGATAAAATGATTCTAGGTTGGAAGTTTGGCTACAGGGGCCCTTAAATACATGGGTTTAGACATTAAGCAGAGCAAGTTAGGAGTGACATTGAATCAACATATCTAGAAAATGTTAATTATATCCTGACGGCTCTGGGTAGATCCTCACAAAAAGAAGATCCTGCTACCAAGGAAGAAATGGAACATTTGAGAAGTTTGATTGGGCAGTTGAACTGGTTGTGCACTCAGTAGGTCTGATGCTAGTTATGTGTTGGAGTTGAGTACCATGATGAAACATGCTACAGTTGAGCAAGTGCTGAGAGCAAATAAAACCCTTAAATTCTGAGATGTGTGCTCAAGTTTCCTGCCTTGGGTGATCCAGAAGATATGAGGTTGGTCATTTTTATTGATGCTTCACATGCTAATCTTCCAGATGGGTACTCTAGCACAGCAAGGATTATCATACTCTTGGTGGGAAAGAATGATAAATGTTGCCCACTGGCTTGGGAGGCCAAGAGAATAAAAAGGGTAGTGAAAAGCACCTTAGCTGCTGAAACCTAGTCTTAGTAGAAGCATTAGATATGGGAGTTTACTTATCCAATATACTGACAGAAGTATTATATAAGGAGCAATGTGAGAAAAGTTTGCCATAGAATGTTATGTTGATAACTGGTCTCTTTGGGACAACATTCATTCCACAAAGTGTAACTGAAAAAAGGCTAAGAATAGACATAGCCAACATAAAAGAAATTTTAGAGAAGAGATCTCCAAGATATAATGGGTTGACGCAAATCACCAACTATCAGACTGTTTTACAAAAATTGCCTGCTCTAAGAAATTATTAAATGTATAATGGTGCAATGAAGAAAAAACCTTCCGTTTTCTTTTTTTTTAAAAAAAAATGCTCTTTAAGGTTTTTTCCAAAGCTTTAATTTAAAAAGATGAGGGTAGGAACCTGTCAATGTATAAATTATCGCATTGCATGGCAATCACCTTGTTAGACAATTGCTAGTTAAACAGGTGATTGATTATCCCACCTAAATAGAATAAAAAGATACAGCTGGAACACGAAGTCAGTAGCACTGAGGAGTTGTCTTTTTGTTCACACTGGTTTATTTTCAAGACCAGCCTGAATTAATTTCTTCCACTACAACCTCTTACTGTGAGTAACATCAATCATCGGTAAAGTGATGGAAGGTGTTGACATTTACTCATTAATAACTTGCTTACTGATGTTCAGCTTGGGTTCTGCCAGGGGGTCTCAACTTGTGACCTTATTACAGCCTTGGTCCAAACATAGATGAAAGAGTTGAACTTGAGAGGTGGCATTGACAATTGTGGCATCAAGGAGCGATATAGCAAAAATTGAAGTCAATGGGAATTTGGGGAAAGCTTTCCTCTAGTTGGATTAATATTTAGCACAAAGGAAGATGGTTGTGCTTGCTGGAGACCAATTATCTCATCCCCTGAACATCATTGCAGGAGACCCTAAGAGTAGGTAGCATCCTATCATCATTAGCTGCCTCATCAAGGACCTTCCTCCATCATAGGGTCAGAAGTGGGAATATTTGCTGATTGTTCAGTACCATTTGTGATTCCTCAGACACTAATGCAGTTGATCTGCAGCAAGACCTGGATAACATTTAAGTTTGGACTGATAAGTGGCAAGTAACATTCACACCACAGAAGTAACAAGCAATGATCATCTCTAAGAAGAGAATCTTCACAGGAAATGGGCATTGCTGGCTAGGCCTGCATTTTTATTGCCCACACCTAAAATGCCCTTGAGAAATTGGTGGTGAGCCACCTTCTTGAACTGCTGCAGTCTGTGATGTAGGTACACCCATAGTTCTATTTTAAGAGGGAGTTCCAGGATTTTGATCTAGCAACAGTGAGGGAATGGTGATATAGTTCCAAGTCAGGATGGTGTATGGCTTGGAGAGGAACTTACAGGTGGTGGTGTTCCCATGCATCTGCTGCCCTTGTCTTTCTAGCTGGTAGAGGTCATAGGTTAGGAAGGTGCTGTCAAAGGAGCCTCTGAGTTTCTACAATGCATCTTGTAGATGGTATATATACTGCTGTCACTGTACAGTGGTGATAGGAGTGGATGTTGAAGTTGGTGGATGGGGTACCAAACAAGTGGGCTGTTTTGTCCTGGATGGTGCCGAGCTTCTTGGTGTTGATGAAGCTGCAGTCATCCTTGACTTTCAACAGCATCACCATTGCTGAATTCTCATAATTCGAATCCTGTGGTTTACCATTGACCAGAAACTTAACTGGAATGGCTGCATAATGCAGTGACTAAAGAAGCAGGTCGTAAGAACATTATAAGAAATAGGAGCAGGAATAGACCATTTGGCCGATCAAGCCTCTGGTATTCAATAAGATCATGGCTGATCTGATTGTGGCTCTAACTCCCCTTCCCTGCCTACCCCCACTCCCCATGACCCTTGTCAATCAAAAATCTGTAAATCACCCTTCAATACATTAAATGGCCCTGTTTCCACTGCTTTCTGGTGAAGAGAATTTCAAAGACTAATGACCCTAAAAGAACAAATTCCTCTTCATCTCCATCTTAAATGGGAGGCTCCTTTATTTTTAAACTCTGCCTCCCAGTTCTAGGTTTCCCCCACGAGAGGAAACATTTTCTCAGCGTCTATCCTGTCAAGCCCCCTCAGAATCTTTTATGTTTCAATAAGATTACCTTTCATTCTTCTAAATTTCAATAAGTATGGGCCCAACCTGCTCAACCTTTCCTCAAGACAACCCCTTCATCCCAGGAATCAGCCTGATGAACCTTCTCTGAAATGCTTCCAATGAAAGTATATCCCTCCTTAATTAAAGAGACAAAAGCTGCACAGTACTGTAGGTGTGATATCACCAATGCCTTGTACAGTTGTAGCAAAACTTCCTACTTTTATACTCATCTCCCTTGCAATAAAGGCCAACATTCCATTTGCCTTCCCAATTATTTGTTGCACCTGTATGCTGAACTTTTGTGTTCAAGGACCCAGAACCTTCTGTACTGCAGCATTCTGCAGCCTGTCTCCATTTAACTAATTTTGCTTTTCCATTCAGTATGGGCAATAAATGCTTGCCAGCAATGCTCATATCCCATGAAAGAATAAAGAACTTGAATGGTACAGCCCACTTCAATATCTTTCTCTTGTTCTTTCCATTCTATTTATCCACAATTTTACTCTAGTAACAGCTGCCCACATGCCAATACAGATGACTTTTTACTTACCACATTGAAGAGTACATGTGCAACATTATTGTAGCTGTGATTGTAATTAGTTATTCACTTGTGGGCCTGTTACAATAATCCAAACTCCCATGAGATAAGAGAAGAATCAGGGAAATTGAGCATGTGTTTATAACCCAAGTAAATGAAAATTAAACCACAATCACTCCTATCTAGCCCATATAGAAGAAATTTTAGTCAACAGCATACTGACTCTAGGCTGCCTATGCATTGTTCCCAGTGCCGGAACAACACTCAACATCTTTTCATTGATCATTGGTAGTTCAGCTGATTGTTAAGATCAAAGTCAAAGGAGTTATTTTCATGTGAACTGTACAACAGGCATACTTTCAAATTTAAATGGTGGGAGGTGAAGTTATTTCCATTTCTAATATTCATACTCAATGTGAGCACGATTTATTGCTTATGCCAGCTTATTCACTACAAAGAATCTCATTCTTCATAAACCCAAGCTATTGAGGATGATTCAATTAAGTGTAGTACTGACTTCTACTTCAATTGACTTATTTGATGTTCGTGATTTCTAGAGGGTAAATATTTGAGGGAAGCTTCCCAATGTAGGAGAGCACAGATCGGGGAATTGGGCATGGAAACCAATGCGTGCAATTTGCAGTATTCCTGATTTTCCAGCCAGTAAAATTTAATTGCTGGAAAATCAAAGTGCTACAAATCTATACCACAAATCTCACCCACCCCCTGCAACCCCCCCCACCCCCCCTCCGCTACCTAGATTTTCCTCCCATCCCCCCTCCGCTACCTAGATTTTCCTCCCATTCTAACAAAGCTTTACACCAAGTGTCTTGTCGCATTTGGGCTGATATTTCTACTGTCAATAAAAATCAAATGCTTTGGCAATTATCCATCATATGTAAAACATGATTTCCTCTTTAGTTAGATTTGGTTCCCTTTTGTTGACTGTGGTAGAACACTCCAAGAAACAAAGAAAACAAAGAGCAGTTAACAATCTTTTGAAATTTACCCAGTAATTATTACCAACTATTTACCAACTATTACTAGAATATCATCAAAACATTTATTTTTTAAAAAAATGAAGGGTTTTAAATCTTCATCTGTACAACAGATGTTTCCACTGTGGAGCCAGTTTCTCTTTAATGGTACATACAGCCTGGAAGTGAGAACAATTACTGAATTTTGGTTGAATTTCTTTCAAAGTATTTAATTGATGACGCTCCCAGCCCCAGCTTAATCCTTTCATTAACACAATTACATGTAGATTTGTTCCTCAGGTGTCATTATTTCTATTGGCTTTATTTCCTGGGTATACACATTGATGTACCAAGTGCAAATGGACTATCACCTTCCGTTATGTCTGTGTATTCTGAATTTGTTGGGCAGATGTTTCTGAGGCTGTGTTGGGGCCTACCAGACAGTTGTTTATCAGAATTCATGGGTTCATTGCCATAAATTTCCTCCTATTAATACTAATGAACTGAATTGTAGGCAAAGCAGCCACAATTTTTCAATGAATCATCCACTGGTGCAAGCCACCATCATTGCTTCAGGGTCTCAGAAATTTCCATACACCGTTTACTGCTAGGCAACGCACCACCATATCCTCTGAGTGAGACAAATCAGCTAGTGCAATCCATGCTATGGCTACTAATGAAGTTTTGCTGCAAATACATGATGAGACAATTCAGCTGATAAAAAAAAATAATGTAGAACTCCGCTTTTTCTGATATCTTAAGCCATTTCTGTGAAGCCAAAATAAGGAGTGTCTTAAATTCTCAAGAGTCCTTTAAACAAAATCTTTCATGGATGTTTTAGTTAAGTGAATATCACTGCATTTATGATCGATCTTACCTGAATTGCCAGGAAGTACAGTCTAATCAAGTGACCTAATATGCTGAAAGAACACAATGTGTATCAAGCAGCTCCGTACAATTGAGGTCAATGACAGGCCTTTCCCAATTGACCAGTGTTTGCTAAGAAGCAGACTTATTCTAAACAAACTGATAACCAATGGTAATTATTTCTTATATTTCTATCACCCAAGTTGAATGGGTAGTGGAAAGCAATGTAATGAGTTGCTTAAGCTCCGACTATTAGCTTGTAACTGGTTTTATCCCATCCTGTATATTTGCTTCTGAGGTATCTTCAGATGGCAATGTGCCTACCCACTACTGGTAAAATGCCAGCAGTGGCATGAAGGTGACTGACATGGCCCTGCCTCCACTCACCCCCTCCACTCCTTTCTGTGACCCCACAAAATCTGAGCCATGGATTTCAATCCAGAGAAATGTAAAGTAACTATTATTCAAGAAAGGAGGGAGAGAAAAAACGGAACTAAAGGCTACTGGCAATACAACTTATACAATGGGTCTGAACTCTAAGATTAAGTTGCAGTGGAAAATCCACTTAATACCCAGTACTAAACAAATGAATGAACCATTCAAAAAATACCATGGATCTCCTGCCTGTGTTATTAGGCTTTGTTCTAGTTCTGACTCAATAGCTTGGAATCTTAACTGTGGCTATTTCAAAAAGAAGAGGAATGCCCAAACTCTTTATTCAATCAACACTGAATTATTTAATAAAATTGATCACCCTGAGCTAATAAAAGGCTGAGGAGTGCCCTCAAAGACCTTTTAAGATTATGTAAGTGTTACAGGGTAGACATAGAGTAAAAGGTTCCACATCTTGGGAGACTAAAGCAGGAGGTGAAGAATATAAGATAGTCACTAATAAATCAAGTTGCATCAAGCATACACTATAGAAATTAGTCATTTGGCCCATTGATCTATGATATTGCTTATGTTCCACACAAACCACCTCTCATCCTACATCTAACACAATCAGCATATTCTTCTGTTCCTTCTGTCTCATGTGCTAATCTAGCTTACCTTAAATTCACCTTTTTGCTTCAATGACTGTGTTGGCATATTTCACTTTACACAAATATTGGTTAAAAATAAATGAGTTTCTCCTGAATTATCTTTTGGATTTATTTGTGATTGACTATCTTATACTTATCAAATAATGGTTACAGCACATCTGTACTGACCCTCTGAAGGAACAGTTCAGCTAGTGCCTCAACTTTGCCTTTTTTCTCATAACACTGCAAAGTTTTCCTTTTCAGATAATGATCAATTCCCAGTTGAAAGCTTCAATTGACCCAACTTCCACCAAACTATCATTCCAGAAACTAACCACTCACTGTGAAAATGTTTTTCCTCGTATCGCCATTGCTTCTAATGACCTCTAGTTTTTAAATCACCCACAATTAGAAATATTTTCTGTCTACCCTATAAACCCCCTCCATTATCTTAAAGATCACTATCATTGGAACATAGCAACATAGGACTTTGGAGCAGGAGTAGGTCATTCAGCCCTTCAAGCCTACTCCACTATATGATATGATCATGGCTGATCTAATTGTGATCCCAACTTCACTTTCTAGTCTGCCACCTGCAACCCTTGACACCCTTGTCTATCAAAAATCTATTTGACTCTGCCTTGAATAAATTAAATTATGAAGCTGCTTCTGCTCTCTGGAGAACAAAATTCCACAGACTAATGACTGAGGGAAAATTTCTCCTCATCCGTCTTAAAGGGGAGATACTTATTTTTAAACCGTCCCCTGGTTCTAATCTCTCCCACAAGTGGAAACATCCTGTTGGTATCCACTTATCAAATCCCCTCAGGATCTTGTAAGTTTCAATAAGACCACCTCTCATTCTTCCAAACTCCAATGGGTATAGGCCCCACGTGTTCAACCTTTCTTCATAAAATGAGCCCTTCACAGTTGAGTCTATTGAGTGCAGTTCTGGTCGCCACATTACCAGAAGGATATGGAGGCATTGGAGAGGGTGCAGAGGAGGTTTACCAGGATGCTGCCTGGTCTGGAGGTTATTAGCTATGAGGAGAGGTTGGAGAAACTCGGATTGTTCTCACTAGAGTGATGGAGATTGAGGGGTGACTTGATAGAAGTTCACAAAATTGAGTGGTGTGGACAGAGTAGATAGTCAGAAGCTTTTTTCCCAGGGTGGAAGAGTCCATTACTAGGGGACATAGATTTAAGGTCAGAGGAGAAAACTATAGAGATGTGCGGGGCAAGCTTTTTACACAGAGGGTAGTGAGTGTCTGGAATTCACTGCCAGAGGAGGTGGTGGAAGCAGGTACGATAGTGGTGTTTAAGAGGCAGCTTGACAAATACATGAATAGGATGGGAATAGAGGGATACAGACCCCGGAAGTGCAAAATGTTTTAGTTGACGGGCAATATGATCAGCGCAGGCTTGGAGGGCCGAAGGGCCTGTTCCTGTGCTGTACTTTTCTTTGTTCTTTGAGTCAAGTGACCCTTCTCTGAACTGCTTATAATGCAATTCCTTTTTTCAAATAAGGAGACCCAAGCTGTACAGTATTCTGCAATCTCATTCCAGTTAAATAGTATACTGCTAAATGACAAAAAGCTTTAATCCTCATCACACCACTTAATCCTCTGTAAATGAATACATAGGCATTAGGAAAAACTCTACAAAGAAAGATCAGATTATTATAAGGTAATAAATATATCAAGATGGAAGATATGAGGGGGCATGGGGGATATCAGGATCTTATCTAAGCTCTGCAGCCCTGCCACACCCAGTTGTGAATGGTGGTGGGCAATTAAACAACTCACTGGAGGAGGAAGCTCCATAAACATCCCCATCATCAATGATGGGGGAACACATCATATCAGTGCAGAAGATTAGGCTGAAGCATTTACTACAATGTTCAGCCAGAAGTGCTGAGTGGATGATCCATCTCTGCCTCCTCTGGAGGTCCCCAGCATCACAGGTGCCAGCCTTTCAGCCAATTCAATTCACTCCATGTGATATCAAGAAATGGCTGAAGGTACTGGATATTGCAAAAGCTATGGGCCCTGACAACATCCTGGCAATACTACTGAAGACTTGTGCTCCAGAATTTGCCACACCCCTAGCCAAGCTGTTCCAGTATAGCTACAACACTGGCATCTACCTGGCTATGTGGAAAATTGCCCAGGTGTCCTGTACACAAAGCAGGACAAACTCAACCCAGCCAATTACTGCCCCAGCAGTCTACTCTCAATCATCAGTAAAGTAATGGAAGGGGTCATCAACAGTGCTATCAAGTGGCACTTTCTTAACAATAACCTGATCACTGATGACCAGTTTGGGTTCTGCCAGGGCCACTCAACTCCTGACCTCATTGGTTCAAACATGGACAAAAGAGCTGAACTCGTGAGGTGAGATTGACCACCCTTGACATCAAGGCAGCATTTGACTGTGGCATCAAGGTGTTCCGGCAAAACTGGAATCAGGGGGAAACTCTCCAGTGGTTGGAGTTATACCTAGCACTAAGGAAGATGGTTGTGGCTGTTGGAGGTCAGTCACCTTAGCTCCAGGACATCACCACTGGAGTTCCTCAGGGTAGTGTCCTTGGCCCAACCATCTTCAGCTGTTTCATCAATGACCTTCCTGCCATCGTAAGGTCAGAAGTGGGGATGTTCGCTGATGATTGCACATTGCTCAGCACCACTTGCAACTCCTCAGATACTGAAGCAGTCCATGTCTAAATGCAGCAAGACCTGGACAATATCCAGGCTTGGGCTGACAAGTGGCAAGTAACATTTGCACCCCACAAGTGTCAGGCAATGACCATCTCCAACAAGAGAGAATCAACCATCGCCCTGTGATGTTCAATGGCATTACCATCACTGATTCCCCCACTATCAACATCCTAGGGATTACCATTGACTAGAAACTGAACTGGACTAGCCATATAAATACTGTGGCTACAAGAGCAGGTCAGAGGCTAGGAATTGTGCGACGAGTAACCCACCTCCTGACTCTGCAAAGCCTGTCCAACATCTACAAGGCACAAGTCAGGAGTGTGATGGAATACGCTCCACTTTCCTGGATGACTGCAGCTCCCACAACACAAGAAGCTTGACACTATCCAGGACAGAGCAGCCCTCTTGATTGGCACCACAACCACAAACATTCACTCCCTGCACCACTGATGCACAGTAGCAGCAGTGTGTACCATCTACAAGATGCACTGCAGGAATTCACCAAGGCCCCTTTGAAAGCACCTTCCAAACCCATGACCACTACCATCTAGAAGGACAAGGGCAGCAGATAGATGGGAACGCCACCACCTGGAAGTTCCCCGCCAAGTCACTCACCATCATGACTTGGAAATATATCGGTGTTCCTTCACTGTCGGTGGGTCAAAATCCTGGAACTCCCTTTCTCACAGCAGTGACCTACACCACATGACTGCAGCGGTTCAAGAAGACTGCTCACCACTGCCTTCAGGGCAACTAGGGATGAGCAACAAATGCTGGCCCAGCCAGTGAAGCTCACCTCCCATGAATGAATTTTTAAAAATAATTCAGCTATTTCCACAAAGGAGAGCCCCTCAGTCATGGTGAGAATCTGGGCCTGAGACTCCAGCTCCTGTATCCAGTTTGAATTGAGTAGGATGCCTATTTACTCCAATACCGCCTTTATTTTATTTCTCCTAGGAAGGTGATTTCTTGGTTGTCAGGGTCTTAAATGGAGGTTCCCTAAACACACTTCTTCTATATTGTGAATACAGATTTCCTGGCATTGCAGACTGCTTTAAAATGGCCTATCTTGCCACATCCACAGTTCTGTGCAATTTGAGTAGGGCATTCTTCCCTCCTGTGGACCTTCTTCCTGCTGCTTTGGAAAATGGCAGTTGGAGCCTTTTCCGGGCACTTACCTGGTTGCTGCCTTGCTATACTTTCAGTATTACAACCCAAAAACTGACTGACGTCTTCAGGTTGTTCCAGTGGGATTTCCCTTGCATTTCTCACAAAGACCTTTATTCTGCCTCTGATTTTTGGCCTGTCTGGCCAGTTGTACAGCTTTACTTGAAAGTAAATCTTCCTGAGATTGTGAAAAGTCAGGTTTTCATTTATAACATCTATGACCTATCTCTGATCAGATCGGCTTTTAATGTTCCATACTCACTATTGTCAGCTAGATGGTACAATTCAATGATAAGTGAGTTAAACCCTTCACCCTATTTTTGACTGTGTTGATTAAATTTTGCCCTTTTCTATCACTATTTTTATGGAGACTGGAGTATGAGTCAAAGGCTCTGATGACAGCCTTGTAGGAGGCTGTCTCTTCAATCTCCCTGTCTGGCCCGCATGTCGGCAATGCTCCTGACAGTGTTCTGTATTCAATGGCTTCTTACTCTAGAGGGTATCTTGCCGGAGGCAATTACCTTTTGTTCAAAATAGCTTCATTTAATTTACAAGGTTATAGAACATCAAAACAGAACTACAGCTACTCCTGAGGTGCTTCTCACTCATATTCGGTCAGTGAGTGACATCACTGTGACATAGCCACTGAGCATGTGCATAAGGAGCTATCATTAAAATTAACCCTTAACTCGACATCCTGGGACCCTCTGGAAAAAGTCTCCGACTTTGAGTTATAGTCGAACTTCAAGCAGTTCCGATTTACTTGGATAGTTACCCAGGAAATGTTAGACAAAATTTTTTGTCTAACTCCTGGGTATCTATAGAACTGACCCTCCAATCACTAACAGACTCCCTTCCTCCTGCCTAGATGAGGGTAGTGTAGTTTATGGATTTCAGCAAAGCCTTTGACAAGGTCCCACATGGGAGACTTTTAAAGAAGGCAAATACATATGGGATACAGGGTAATTTGATAAGGTGGATTCAAAATTGGCTTAGTTGTAGGAGACAAAGAGTGATGACAGAAGGATGTTTTAGTGACTGGAAGCCAGTGGCATACTGCAGGGATCTGTGGTGGGTCCCCTATTTGTCACTTATATAAACGACATAGATGACTATGTGGGGGGTAGGATTAGTAAGTGTGTGGATGACACAAAGATTGGCTGGGTGGTTAACAGTGAGGTTGAGTGTCTTAGGCTACAGGAAGACATAGACGGGATGGTCAAATGGGCAGATAAGTGGCAGATGGAATTTAACCCTGAAAAGTGAGGTGATACACTTTGGAAGGAGAAATTTGACAAGGAAGTAGTCAATGAATGGCATGACACTAGGAAGTTCTGAGAGGTGGGAGCCAGGCGGTTTAGGGGGGGGAATGTGAGTAAAAACTTTTTTTACCCAGAGGGTGGTGATGGCCTGGAATGCACTGCCTGGGAGGGTGGTGGAGATGGGTTGCCTCACATCCTTTAAAAAGTACCTGGATGAGCACTTGGCATGCCATAACATTTAAGGCTATGGGCCAAGTGCTGGTAAATGGGATTAGGTAGGTCAGGTGTTTCTCACGTGTCGGTGCAGACTCAATGGGCCAAAGGGCCTCTTCTGCACTGATTTTGATTCTGTGACCTTTAAACACTTAACTAAATATGGCAGCTAGAGCTGTAAAAAGTGGTGTGGCTTTTGCACTGTTCTCTTCACTGCTTTCTCCATGATTCATGTGTTGAGGGAGTTCTTCTACATTGTGGATCAGAAGTTTGGCCAGAAAAAGTATCTGATAAGTGAGTAGTTCTCTGACTGGCATTGGACAAAACAGTTCTGATGCTGATCAGATTTGGGCCATTATATTTTCAATTTCTAGTTGTTTTTCTTATTACATATTTGTGCCAAGATTCCATTCTCTTTCCTATCACTGATAAGCTAATGGTCTATAGTTCCTGAAACTCCGTCTACTGCCTCTTATAAATATAGGAATTAGCATTAACTGCCCACCAGTCCTCTGGTACTATTCTCTTTTCTAATCATTGTAAAGTGCTTGTGCTATCTCTTCCCTAATTTCTTTGAATATGCACCAGTTAGATCCACCCAGAGCAAGGGGTTATCCTCTCTAAGTTCAACTAGCTTATCAACTGTTTTTTCCCTTTCCATGTGAAATGTCTTTATATCTTTTTTGACCTCTTCTCCAAATGTTAGTTCCATCTTATCAATTTCTATGGGAAATACTGAGGCTTGTAACTATTGAATATTCCTGCCTCTTCCTTGTGTGGTCCTATCACTATCCTGATTTTTCTTTTGTTATTTGTGTCTGTAGAATGCTTTCCTATTTTTATACTTAAATTTAATTTCATAGTTCCTCTTGCCTTCCTAATTGTTTTTTTTTTACTTTCCTAGTTTGATTGTACTCCCATTTGGCACTGTCTCCTTTTTATTCAGTTGTTGCGAATATCTAGTTCATAATTCATATGTTTTAGAACATAACTTTTTTAATTTCAGGAGGTTAGTGTTAAATTTAAGACAAATGGAAAATCCTGATTGAGAAACTTGTCATAATGAATGCAATTCAAACAAGCTTGGAATTAATTAGTTAAAAGCTACCCTATGTTTATCTTACAAGGTCAGAGGAAGAGGTGTAAACAGTGGAAAATTGAATGACCCATTTCTGGACCTCCTGGTAGAGACAGGGTGTCTATTGTTACCTCCATAAGCGAAGCTAAAAAGTACCAGGAAAGAGTTGTAAAACTCCTTAAAGATAGAAATTATTCATATGGTCTCCCAGAATCAAGGAAAACTTTGAAATTAAGAGGTAGTTCATTTGTATTTCGACTTGGGAACACCCCATGTGTGTCACATTGCCATAGAGATAGTGATTCAGGATGGAGCCTTTGTTAGAAGCTTTTGTTTGATTTATCTATGTTTATTTGCTAACAGAAGTGAGCAATTCAGTTTGGGAACAGACAGAGGCAGTTGTAGCTTTGCTTTGGTGAAGACTGCATCTCACTGGATTGAGAGAGCCAACAGGAAGTGATAATCAGTTAGGCTGTATTTCAAGCACAGAAAATACTAACTTCATCATTCACTGCATGGAATGCATATGGGGCTTTGTCTCAGCTTGGATTTTGAGGGAAAAGCAGCTGGAAGGTTGGCTTTAGCTTGCAGCTAGTGGAAGAAATCTACAGTGGTCCCCACAGCCTTGTGGCTGAAATCAGTCAGCAGAGTTAACTTGGAAAGCTGTGGGAAGGCAGTTGGATATCTGCCAGCAACCCAAACAAGGAGCTGAGGCATCCACAATCATGAGATTGGTAAAGGAAAAGGTGGAATGTTGGGTAAGCAAAAACTAATGGAAGGTCCCCCATAGAATCTTACCTTTTGGAGGAATAGTTGGAATATGAAGAAGAATTAAAATAAATTTTAGGGGGCTGCAGCTGTGGTCCCAAGATAAATGAAGGAATATTAAACATTTTGTAAGATAAAATGTTTCCTCTTGGGAGGAAATAAAAGTAGAACTGAGTTTATATCATAAACCTTTATAAGCTATAGTGTTGATAGTGGCATTTGCTTTTTAATTTCTTTATTTATAATAGGAATGTTTTTTAAATGTAGAATATTGTGGCCTAGTTCTCAGTTAATTACTGGGTGTTCAGACTGCTTTAAATGTTAACAGTCCCCAACAGGATCGTGACAAAATTAGAGGCTCTTGGTGGGATTTTGAATCCATAGACTGAGACAGGTGTGCTAAGATATTGGCTAATGCTTAAGCTAATAGGATCCCATGGTGAACTTCTATATTTATTGAGAAGTGTGGTGTTGTCCATTAAGATTTTTCTGGTGAAGGAAGAGTTATCCCTGAGTGATCTGCACCATTGAACCAAAGTTAGGTTAATAGAATTAGCAGGGGAGTTGGAGATAAAAGCAGATATTTGTTGCCATAGTATAGCATTTAGAATTGGAAGAAGAAAAGGCTGACCCAGGTCCAAACCAGATTGAGTTGGCTAGGATTCAGTTGCAGATGAAGCAGCTTGAAATAGAAAAAGAAAGAGAAATGAAAAAAGCCCAAACTAAACAGAATTTAAGAAGGAAAAAAAAAGCACAACAACGGAACTTAAACACTCCATGCATTGGAGGGCCACCTTGCCACTGGTAAAATGCTAGCAGAGGTAGGAATAGGAGGAGAGTGTGCGAGGAGGACTCTGGAACAGGCAGTCAGCAGCACCTAGAGGGGCCGGGAGTTGAAGAGGCACATGAGAGGAGCTGGGAGAGCAGGGGTGACTGAGGGAGTTCGGTGAGGAGGGAATGAGGTGATCCATTGAGTACCGTGAGTCTGGCCGGGTAAGCATTTACTACTTTTATTGCTTATAGTTTTTAAGGTCTTATTTTGTGGTTCATCATATTTGTAGGGGCTATATTCTGTAACAATGAGGGGTAGGGAAGAAGGGCCTGAGAGTAATTGATATTAAGTATCTTCCAAAAGGTTTGATTTGATTTAAAGGGGTAAGTCATGGCAGAAGAGCTCAAAGCGGTGGTGTGCTCCTCCTGCTCTGTGGGAAGCCAGGCATATTTCCAGTGCCTGGGGCCAGCATGTGTGTGGGAAGTGTCTCCAGCTCATGGAAACCTGGGTTTTGGAACTGGAGCGGCTGCTGGGGACACTGGAGCATCCGCGAGGTGGAGTGTATTGTGGATAGCACGTATAGAGAGGCGGTCACACCACAGGCAGGAAGGGAATGGGTGACTACCAGGCAAAGCAAAAGGATTAGGCAGGCAGTGCAGGAATCTCCTGTGGCTATTCCCCTGCAAAACAGATATATCACTTTGGATACTGTTGGGAGGAATGGCCTCTCAGGAGAAAGCAGCAACAGCCAAATTCATTGCACTCCTGTTGGCTCTGCTGCACAGGGGAGGAGTAAAAAGAATGGAAATGCAATAGTTCTAGGGGATTCAATTGTAAGGGGAATAGGTGTTTCTGTGGCTGCAAACGAGGCTCCAGGATGGTATGTTGCCTCCCTGGTGTTAGGGTCAAGGATGTCTCAGAGCAGCTAGAGAACATTCTGAAGGGAGAGGGAGAGGGAGTGGTTGTGGTACACATTGGTACAAACGACAGATCTAAAAAAGGATGAGGTCCTAAAAGCAGAATACAGGGAGTTAGGAAGTAAGTTGAAAAGTAGGACCTCAAAGATAGTGATCTCAGGATTACTACCAGTGCCACATGCCAGTCAGAGTAGAAATAGGATATATGGGATGAATACATGGCTGAAGAGATGGTGTGAGGGGGAGGGTTTCAGATTCCTGGGGCATTGGGACCGGTTCTGGGGGAGGTGGGACTAGTACAAACTGGATGGGTTACACCTGGGCAGGACTGGGACTGATGTCCTAGGGGGAACATTTGCTAGAGTGGTTGGGGAGGGTTTAAACTAAAATGGCAGGGGGATGGGAACCTATGCAAGGAGTCAGGAAGGGGAATCAAAGACGAGAACAAAAGACAAAGCGGAATAAGAAAAGTTAGTCAGAGAAATCAAGGGCAAGAATCAAACAGGGCCGCAGTGAAAAATAGTGGGAACAGGACAAGTAATGTTAAAAAGACAAGCCTTAAGGCTTTGTGCCTTAACGCGAGGAGCGTTCGCAATGAAGTGGATGAATTAACCACACAAATAGATGTAAACAGGTATGCTATAATTGGGATTATGGAGACATGACTGCAGGGTGACCAGGGATGGGAACTGAACATCCAGGGGTATTCAGTATTTAGGAAGGACAGGAAAAGGCGGTGGAGTTGTATTGCTGGTTAAAGAGGAAATTAACGCAATAGTGAGGAAAGATATTAGCTCCGACGATGTGAAATCTGTATGGGTAGAGCTGAGAAACACTAAGAGGCAAGAAATGCTAGTGGGGGTTGTTTTTAGACCCCCAAACTGTAGTGATGTTGGGAATGGTGTTAAACAGGAAATTAGACTCTGTAATAAAGGAACATCTGTAATTATGGCGAAGGGCTGAATGGCCTACTCCTGCTCCAGTTTCTGTTTCTATGCTCTTAATTGGCCTTTTATGAGGTCCAATTAGGCTCTGGGTGGGTGGTTGGTCTGCCACTTTCTTGCCATTAGCAAAATGGCATGGCTGAGAAAAGGTGTCAGGCATGCCATTCAACATCTTCCCACATCATTTTGCCAGTTTTGCTGCCTGAAGGCCCCATAAAATTCTGGCTTCTATCAATGATTTAGATGAGAGGACCAAGTGTAATGTATCTGAGTTTACTAATGATACAAAGTTAGGTGTGAAAGTAACTAGTGAGGATAACATAAGTTGCAAAAAGATATATATACACAGGTTAAATGAGTGGGCAGAAACATGTCAGATGGAACATAATATGGAGGAATGCAAAGTCATCAGTTTTGATAGGAAAAATGGAAAAACAGAAAATTTTTAAATGTCGAGACTAGAAAAGTTGTTATTCAGGGTGACCTGGTGTCCTTGTATATGAATCGCGCACAGTTAAAATGCTGGTTCACATCAAACAATTGGAAAGCATATATTGTGTTAGCCTCTATTATAAAGGGATATATTATGTTGCAAATTGAGGGCATCATAACTACTGCCAGCATACTGAGCATTGACTTGCATGATGCACTGAGTAAGACCATGCATCTGCTGGACATTAAGGGAGTGCAACCCCTTCTGTCTGCAGCACATCTTAGAATTGATATGTGGCATATGCATGGCAATGTGTGTACAGTTAATGGCACCATGTGTCATGGGGAAACCTACTACCCTGATGAAGTTACATGCTCTCTGCCTGCTTCTCTCTGGCAAAAGAATGCAATATAACTCAGCTGTCTTGGAATATAGTCAGTGACATCCCTTATTGCAACTGTAGATGGCAAACTGGAAAATGTTGCGAGTATTGTCTGCTCCAGCAAGAGCCCGAAACACACACGTTTGTGGCCATGGTCACCTTCACAGCTGCTTGCCCTGCTCTGACACTGCAGCTCAGGCTGCAACAATGGGATATTTCAGTGAGTAACTCCTTGGTGAAGCAGAGATGTTTGATGCCCTGTTCCTCACCAAGGCTGAGGTAGGGCAATTGTTCCCAAAGATGTACAGTGTTTATGGCCTCCTGCTGAAAGCCTTTGACTCATTCTCCATCTGCTGCTTCAAGCAAATTTTCCTCCTCTGCTCATTCACCCTGTCATGCTACAGGCTAAGTGGGGTGGAAACTACTGTACCCATGGGAGCAAATGGCGTGTACAAAGCCTGTGAAGTGAGTACTGAGGCCTTCACCACATACCACATCATTCCCTGTAGATTTCAACAACTTTAAATAGCTGTGCAAACCACCAAATACTTTGACTAACTCAGCAACAGCCAGTTGAAATCAGTCAACAAGCAACTTAAGTGAATGATGATCCCTTTAAATAGTTCTGTTGGGGGGTTTGCATTTGCTGCTTGCTGCTGAACACATGTTCAGTTGTGTAAGGAGCATTAGTTTGACTGTTCAGGTCAAAAATTGCACCTCTGGCATCAATTCAACAATCTGCCTGTTCTGCTTACTTAAGGTGCCCACTCCCTGTGCCCATGCTACCATTCCCAGCCATTTTGAATCTGAAATGACACCTGTTGTGCTGAAAATGAAGGCACTACACAACCAAATTTTAGGGTCTATAAGCTTCAATCTCCTCACTGTTCCATTCCTCCTGAAATCCACTTCAAGATGTCTAACTCTTATCTGTCACCAGATGGTATTATCTTCTATGGTTATTTTCATTACTTTGAAATGAAAATTTTATCTTAGGTTTTACAATTAAATTCTGAGTCTATAGCTTTTCTCTGATCCTGCGGAAGTCAAATGAATGCCTGATGTGGGAGTCTCTGTTCAAATGAAGCAGATAGCTTAGCTATGTTTCTCAGCTTTTCCTTTGATTGCAGCAGGAACAGTTTGGCATTCATCTTTAGAGAAAACTTTAACTAACCTCTGCCCATGCAGATTTAAAACCCTTCCCTCTGGCCTTTTTAATATTGTTGTTTCCTTAAATGGTTCAGGCTCCTGCCTGAGCCAGGTGGGAGACTCATGAATAAATTAGGTCCAATGATATCAATCTATCACAATGTGAGTTGTGCATCTGCCACACAGCCTGTTCAGTAAAACTTGGTCCCATCCAGCAGAGCCCATGCCCACGCAGAAGATGCAACACCTGCCCCTTCACTTCCTCTCTCCTCACCGTCCAAGGGCCCAAACACTCCTTTGAAGTGAAGCAGCATTTCACTTGCATTTCCCCTAACTTAGTCTACTGCATTCGATGCTCCCAATGCGGTCGTCTCTACATTGGAGAAACCAAACGTAAACTGGGCGACTGCTTTGCAGGTCTGTCTGCAAGAAAGACCCAAACCTCCCTGTCGCTTGCCATTTTAACACTCCACCCTGCTCTCTTGCCCACATGTCTGTCCTTGGCTTGCTGCATTGTTCCAGTGAAGCCCAACGCAAATTGGAGGAACAGCACCTCATCTTCTGACTAGGCACTTTACAGCCTTCTGGACTGAATATTGAATTCAACAACTTTAGATCTCGAACTCCCTCCTCCATCCCCACCCCCTTTCCGTTTCTTTCCCCTTCCTTTTGTTTTTTCCAATAATTTATATAGATTTTTCTTTTCCCACCTATTTCCATTATTTTTAAATCTATACCTTTTATGCCCTGTTAGTCTTTCCACCCCACCCCCACTAGAGCTGTACCTTGAGTGTCCTGCCATCCATTCTTAATTAGCACATTCGTTTAGGTAATATCACCACCTTCAACACCTCTTTGATCTTTTGTCTGTGACATCTTTTGATTATCTGCTCCTATCACTGCTGGCTTGTCCCTACAACCACCCCCCACCCCTATCTTAAACCAGCTTATATTTCACCCCTCTCCTAATATTACTCAGTTCTGTTGAAGGGTCATTAGGACTCGAAACGTCAACTCTTTTCTTCTCCGCCGATGCTGCCAGACCTGCGTTTTTCCAGGTAATTCTGTTTCTGTTTTGGATTTCCAGCATCTGCAGTAGTTTTTATTTTTACCCATGATGTACCTGATTGGGCAACAAGGAAAAGCTGACAATCTTTGTAGGCCCAAAGCCAGGAAGCTACCTGTTTGGGGCAGACAGGAGGCTGGTGGAATGTTAATAGGACCTGGTGCTGACAGATCTGTTGCACATTTCTAGCATTTTCTGTCTTTAGATTTGCAGCATTCGCAGGTTTTTAAAGCCCTTTTTAAAACCCTCAGAGTAAGATGGAATCCACCAAATACATCAGGTCAATGCAAGGTAATCAGCTTCAATTCAATGTTCTATGTCTATCTAGTTTTGAAGGTTTGAGTATGCGGATTAAGAGTCTGCAGCTTGCTTCAGGAAAAAATGCTTATTGGATTATAAAGATTGTAGGGTTTATAATATTTTCCTCAAAATTCTATGGAAATTGCAACAAAAATTCTCATGTTGTTCCACCAGAGATTTACAGTGACCCTAACTGGAGGATAAAAAGTTCATCCAAAATCCTTAGTTGCTAATCTCTCCAGGGTCATTGTCTGTTTCTGTGGTTAAACAAGGTAAATTCTCAATCAATAATGACTGGAAAATAGGGAGTTCCTTGAATCGTGTTGAGCATTAATTCCTTATTTTAAAAAAAAAACTCAGTCTAAAAATTCTTTCACATTATGCCTGTCTTTGTTAGATAAAACATATCAAAGATACGAAGCAAATGTAACTAAATGGGCCTAGCAACTGGCATAGAATGAACACACTGCATCCTGTCTTACAGGCTATATGCTCATACACATTCCATATCTGAAATGTGTTATCCTTCATATTGGTAAAGGCCACAGGTATCCAAGCATCGTGCCCCCTCCTTCCTTATTGACACTTTCCTGTTTGCATCCCCCCAAGCCCTAGGGCTTAATTATTTGGGGATACTGCTGGGAGGTAGTTGGCCAACTTCATCCTCAAGGAGCCAGAGAGCACAGCACTCCTTTATCCTGATTAGATCCTAAAGCCAACTTTGTATGAGCCAGGGACCTCCAGGGCATGCCTCCTATTTCAGGCCTAAAATTAATTTCCACCCCATGTACTTCAAAGAATGTAGTAGCTTATTATTAATGGATATATTAAATACTCTTGTCACAATTATTAAGCAGTACCACATATGGGAAAGTTTAGGTTTGATCTGCAGGTGAATCTACTGCTACTTACAGCAGGGAGGTTTAATAACATTTCTGTCTCAGGATGCAGAGACTTACTATTGCCTCTGCCGGCATGTCAGAAAATTGTAATATGATGCTGAGGAATGTTGTAAGTCATGATGTTATGAGTAGACACAATTTTTGAGGTGTGAGGCACATTATAGTCCATCAAAGAAGTGGATCTTTGATTCCTTTCAACAGCTGGGAAAAATTACTTGAGGGGAGGCAAAGCTTTAACCCTTATAAAGTGCCAATCACAGTGGGGGAGAGGAGGGGGCATTCAATCAGAAATTGGGTGGGGGCATCAATGGGTTTGAGGGTTTGCCAGTAAGGGGCAATACAGGGGTTGAGGAGGGAGGGTTCTCAGGAAAAAGGTGGGGTTCAATTAGATGGGCTGCTGATCCCAGGGACCTGAGGGTGAAAATCAGAGACCTCATGCTGGGGGAGGGTTGGAGGCTGGGGAGATGGGTGCAGAATCTGGGGCCTTGTGGGTGGAGTGGGCTGGAGACCTGGTGATGGTGGAAGGATGGGGATCTGATGAGCAGGAGAGGGTGTTTGGAGGCCAGGTGGTGAAGCTCAGTGGGGAATGAGGGATCTAATCACAAGGAGGCTTGACCGGCAGGCACCTGGATCTAGGAGGCAGGTGTGAAGGCTCTCATCTCCTGAATACACCAAGTCCTTGTTATAATGAAGCAGCCAGGTTACCCAAGACTCAGGGAATCTGGCCAGTAGCAGTTAAAGTTTAATATCTGCATGACAATGAGGCTCATAGCCTCACTGCCATATTTAAAGTTGGAGTTGGTTGCCTAACCAACCTTTGCCCTCAGTTAAAGGTAAGATAGTTGGAAGTGGGGGTTGGTTGGAAAATAGATTTTTCAGTCTTTCATCCTCCCTCACATCTATTTCTTTAGACAAGAGTGGAATTTTCCCAACCAGCCTATGATGAGTTTTGTGGTGGGTGGGAATGGAGAATCTAGGAGTAAAAAATCAATCGCACCGGTGTGAGAACAATTTGCAATTCTCTGATGGTGGGTTAATGGCAGGTCGGCTACCCTACTGACTATGCCATTTGCATGCATGAATGCTCATTCAGTTAGCTGCTCACTGGAATCATGTGCTGCCTTCTAATTTTGCATCATGCCAGCAGGAAATCCATGTCGATCTGAATCATTTTCAAAAGTGGCGTGCAGCGAACAGACCTCACTTTGCTCATGTCTTCAAGGCGAGTGCAACATTTATAGCCTACCTGCCATGGCACTGTGCCAATCTCATTGTGATTCCCAGTGGAATGCCACACTGCTGGGTGTAGGGTTGATTTTGCTCCTGGTGGGTGCCTCTGTAGTCCAGAAGGACACAACTGTGCAGCAGTACTCAGGCAGGGATGAACAATCAAAGAGACCAGCATTTCAAATGGGGGTTGTGGGGGGTGGGGGAAAGGGTAACTGACACACGGGAAGCATAGGGACAGGAAGGCATTGCAAGGGGTTTGGTGGGGGGAGGAGAGTGATGGCAGGCAGAGGAGACTGAGTAGGGAGCTGGAGACTGACAAAGGAAACTAAAACACTGACAAACAAGGGGTGGTTGGGATACCACGGAGGAGTTGCAAGCAGACTCTGGAATGGAAAGGGGGTGTATGTTAGTGTGGCACACAGGGATGGGTCGCACTGAGACTCATAAAGTGGGTGTGGGGGTGTTGGGAAGGGAGCTAGTGTAGTGTTCAGTCATGAGGGCAATAGGGAACTCATTAAAAGTCAGTCATTGATCTGGGGCCAACAGCTCAGTCGGAGCAGAGACACTCCTT
This sequence comes from Cetorhinus maximus, assembly GCF_964194155.1. Classification (NCBI taxonomy): domain Eukaryota; kingdom Metazoa; phylum Chordata; class Chondrichthyes; order Lamniformes; family Cetorhinidae; genus Cetorhinus; species Cetorhinus maximus. Next base: position 155,005,385 of record NC_135881.1, read on the forward strand.
GGGCTCACAGTCAGGATCAGAGAGTAGAGACAGTCCTGGAGCTCTGTGGACCTCAGTCAAGAGTAAGAGAGTTGAGACAGTCATGAGGTGCAGCAGGCCATACTATCGGGCTATGTATGACACGCACAATGTCCTCCTGCTCCAGGGAGGAGCAAGGGCCGTGTGCTCCATTGGGATAGGTGTTGCAAAAATGGCATTTCATCAATTGAAGACTCGTGTGCTTTCCAAATTGACATTCCTAACGGGCCAAAGGGCATCTAGTCATCAATTATGTGCAATGTATTGTAAATTAGTATGCCAGATCTGAGATTGGAGCACTGAGCAAGGTCAGGTTGTGTATGCCATTCAAGCCTTCTCCAAACTTTGGGGTTCAGATGTTATGTCTCTGGGATGGCATTTTGGTCACCTTGATGTGTCTGTTAGCACCCCAGAAACAAGACTGCACCAGCAACTAGGCTAGTTGGGCAGAAGTCGCTATAAACCATTACATGCTATTGGTTCAAGATTGTGAGCTTCACTATGTTCACCCATTATTCATTAATCTTTTCAATCTATCATTCCAGAAAAAGTATAAAGCAGTTATGGATCCAGAGCTCAATGGTTCCTCTTTTTGAGGGTTCCAATACAATGGAGGAGAAGAAGAGACAGGCAGTGCTGAGCACAGCTTCAGGAGGTCTAGCCTGAGGTGCAGGGGAGCCACAACAAGAACATGAGGATAGACCCAGAGCATGGGGGAGACTTGCTAGACCAAGGATATACTGAAGAAGACTCTATTTGCAGATGAGTGAGACACAATGCCACACATATCTGTGCTTGTCCCAAGCTCGGAGATCACATCTGTCACATTCTTCGTGAGGAACTAATGCCCTGTGGAGTCAGAGGCTTTCCCCTGCCAGTGACCTTGAAGGTGACCACCACACTCAATTTCTTTGCCTGCAGATCATTCCAGGGATCCACAGGGGACCTGTGTGGCATCTTGCAGTCTGCACGCATAGATGCATCAAGGAGGTCTCGGGTGCCATCTACAGCAAGGCGCATCACTGTGAGGTCGATGCAGGTAGCTGGGCTGCGAGGTTTAATGGGTTTACAGCTATCTCTGGCTTCCAAAGAGTGCAGGGTGCAATTGGCTGCACCCATGTGGCTTTAAGAGCTCCATGGGAGCAGCCCCTAAAGTTTATCGACCGTAAAAGCTTTCATCCCATCAATGCTCAACTAGTGTGTGTTCATCGGAAGCACATCATAGACATTTGTGCTAGGTACCCTGGGAGTTGCCATGACTCTTACATTCTGAGCCACTTCAAGGTGCCTCAGATATTCGAAGGCCTTGAGCGTCTAAGGGATGGCTGCTTGGGGATAAGTGGTTGGTACCCACTGAAACACTGGCCCATGACACCTATGCATTAGCCTCGGGTGCTTCGGAGGAGAGGTACAACGCAGCTCACAGCTCCACATGGTCCCTCATCGAGCAGACCATTGGGACTCTGAAGATGTGCTTCTGATGTTTGGACCGCACAGGTGGGGCACTGAATAGACTCCAGATAGGATATTGTGTTGCGCCCTTCACAACCAGATGCTGCAAAGGGAGAAATGGAGGAGGATGAGAGCTCCTCGGAGGATGAAGAGCAGGAGGGCCAGGAACCTGAAGGGCTGATGAGGGTCAGCTTCCACGAGACGACACCATCGAGGAAGAATGACATGAAAGACTTTAATTTCTACCAGATTCCAGGCGGAGGAAAGTGAAGGCAACGGGAGATGGCCACATTCCTCATATCTCTTAATGCCATTCCATTGCATTGACAAGGTTGTCCAACCAGTCACAGTGAGAGCAAGTTCAGTATTCAGGCTTGCACCTTTTTAATGCCTCATGATTCACCAGACAAGGAACTCTAAGCAGGTCAGCGGTGCACCCTGTATGCACTCACCATGGGAAGTGAAAGTCGACATAAAAGTGAGAACTCTGCGGCAACTTCCTTGATGCATTCATGAGAAACTACAGAAGCCAATGAGATGATGACATGGTTGGGGATATCCTCCTCCCATCCAGGTCTTGTGCTTTGGCACTACCACTGAGGAGACACAACTGCTGCTCATCCCTGAAGGATGCTGAGCTGCCCTCAATGGTGTATCATGAGGACAAAGGGTTACAAGCGCATTAAGCACTTCCAATAAAGATTTTAACACCTCCCTGACATCTCACGAGGGTGCAGAAACTATCTTCAGCATTATGTCACATGAATGTGAATCTCACACTGGGAGACAATCAGAGTGGGAGGATGGCTAAACTTCGAAATAAGAGGTTAATAAGTACACAATCATAACGTCTTCAGTTGACCAAGCCATTCGCACTAACATCAAACTGTATTAATAAAAGTGCAACATCATGACCCCAAATATGATTTTGATATTTCTTAATTTTCCTAAACCTACTGCTATGCCTGGGAGCAGCCCCCACGTCCACAGCAGAGGTGGAGGCTGACTGCTACATCCTGTGGTCTGTGATGACCTTGGTGGCTGACAATCTGGAGGGCCCCAGCCTGATAAGGGTCTCCTGCTGAGGGGCAGATGCACCCTCTTCAGCCTGAACAGCTCGAGTGGATGGGGGTTACAGGCAGAGGAGACTGAGCAGCTGGACACCCTTGGAGTGTCCAGAGTGGAGGTTCCCAAGGTATCCAGATGACGCTCATCCTCTGAGTGTCCAAGGTCCCTGCCTGACTTCATGGAGAGCACCTGGAGGGAGGTCAAGATGCCTTGTCTCCCTCTTGCCTAGACATTGGTGCCCACTGGTATGTGTGACCATGGAGTCCAGGGCTGAGCGCAAATCCAGTAAATCCTGCTGGACCAAGTTCTCCATGAGGGTCGGCAACCTTCCCATGATGACCTCGAGGCACTCACATCTTGGAGCCACAACATTAGACAATGTGGATGGACTCCTCCATCCTTCGCTCTAGTCTGAGCGACTGCCGCATCTCTGCCTAATGCTCCGCCACCAGTCGTTGCATCTCCAATATTGTGTTGGCAGCCACTCAGAGGCTCATCTGACTCAGACTGAACAGGTCTCCAGCAGCCTTCTGAGTGTCGGAGACCTGGGTTGTCCCTGCCTCCGACTGCAGCGGGGTCGTGTCAGTGAAGTATGCTCCAACAGGTGACCCCAAGCCTAATCTAGAGCTGTGACTCTGTACTGTGTTAAGAGGGTGTGGGTAAGCACAATGATGATCCTTCCTCGGTGGCTTCCTCAGCCTCATGCAGGGTGGCCTGGGGGCTGGGGCTTATGTTGGTCATCCTTGTCTACCTAGGTCATCTGCTGCCTGAAAGAAGAGTTTTAGTTTGTGAGCAGGGAGATTACAAGATCGTGTGTCATTCACTCTGAATGTCAGGATGTGGTGAAGTCATGGAGGTGTCATCTGTACTAGGTTGCTGGGACAAGATGATCTCCTCTTCCCCACAGGGGTGATCCTGTCTTCCCCAGCCAGCTCAGTGGCATCCTCCCTTGAGCTGAGTGAGGGTTACAATGCCAGCTGTCACTCCCCCAGTCTGGGCCCTTTCACATCTGTTTTGGGCCAGCTTGCCCTGGATGAAGACAAAAGGTGTGATGAGAAGGGATGGAGTTGAGGTTGGGAAAGAATCACGCCCCCTGTGTGTGGTGGGCCCTCCCCAGAAAGGGCTGAGGATGGAGTGTGAGCAGCAATATAGATGGGATGGTGGTGATGTGAAAGTGGCCATGAGAAAATCAGTGGTGATACATGTCCCCTGTTAAAGGTTGTGAGATCAGTGAAGAGAGTAGCCCTTTGAGTACATGATGCCATGATGAGGCTTTGATTTTGGAGGGAGTTGAAGGATGACTTGCTCTGGTGGAGCAGATGAGATCATTCATTCTCTTCCTGCTCTGTGGGTGGGTGGCTAGCCACGCTGACCTCCTGTGCGATGGCCTCCCAGGCCAGAGAGGTGAGGCTGGTGTGCTTTCTGGACCCATCCCTCAGGTACAGCACATCCCTATGAGAATGCACTCCTCAAATTTTAAGGCCTTGAGGGCATTGGGGCAGAATCAGGGTGCAGCCGCTGCCTTCTGGCTTGAGGCCTTCCTCGATCGGTTCACAAACATTCCTGTGGGTGTCCTGGAGACAGCTGGGCTGGAGAGAGAAAAATGTGTGTACTCGGGTGGCGTTTAAATAAGGTGCCTTGTCCTTTGACTCCAAGTGATGGGGCAGACGAATCAGCTCCTGACCCGCCAGATGATTGAGAGAAACTCGCCTGGCATAATTAATGAGCTTCCAAGTGCAGGATCGGGTGTGATTTCCCGTCATTCCGACCAGCAGGAAACACATTGTGGAACCTGACCGCCACGGCACTTAGTTTCAAAAACGGAAAATTCCGCCCTTACTGTGCAAGCGTCCAAAGCAAGTCTATTCGCAAGGGCAAGATTAATGATTTGGCTGATGCTGTTTATTTTTCCCTCAGATTTATTATATTGTTAGTGTTATTGATTAGTGATCAGAATTAAATTGTGAAGCAGAGCAGCTCATCCTGAAGCCTCTTCATACTGCTCCATTCCACAATAAAACTGGAGGGGCAAAGAGTAAATGCAGCACAGTAGTAATATTCCAAGCATTTTTATGCTACAGTACAATGCATTCCTAGTGAAGAGCCTAAAAATGTGAAGAGGCTTTGAGCCACCTGACTTTCTTGTTATCCAGGTCTTGTTTCCAGAATTGATTTGACCATTTTTCCTATCCTGTATCTATATTGTTTGCTGAAGACAGAACTGATCCAATCCCTCTTGGGATACAAATCTCAATTTGCAAAGGATCTAAATTTACCTTTGTGCCTAATTACAACTTTTCACCCTGGGCAATCGTGTGCATTGGCCAAACTGTGTCTTGAATACATTTCCAAATCAGCTGGGCGGAACTGCACTCACCTGGTTCCATTTATATCTGTCCAGTCATACCTGGAAAATAGCCTTTAATGGTTTCTCTTCCCCCTCCCACACTGTTACCTCTGATATCCACCAAGCATCTATCTTTGGTGCCCTCCTTTGTCTCATTCATCCGTTGCCCCTCGGCAATATCTAAAAAGTGTCAGTTTCCAATCCCTGACAATATGCAGTTCTATTTCAGTTTCACCTCACTTGACCTGCCTACTGTCTCTAAATTATTGGACTGTTGATATACAGCACTGGATGAGCAGAAATTTCTTCCAATAAATGTTCTGAAAAATAAAAAAGGACTTGCATTTATATCTCACTTTTCACAACCACTGGTTGTCTCAAAGCACTTTACTGTGCAAGTACTTTTGAAATGTAGTCAATGTAGTAGGGCAGAATTTTCCGTTTTTGAAACTAAGTGCAATGGTGGGTGGGTTTTGCAGCATGTATCCTGCCATGGTAAGAGATTGTGCCTGAATCTGCACTTGGAAACTCATTAATTATGCACAGGTGAGTATCTCTCAAATCAACTGGCGGTGTGAGTTGTTCGTCCACCTCATCGCTACCTGGGTGGGGTTGAAGTTCTGGGTGCCATATTTAAACACCAGCCAAGCGCGCACACTCTCCAACCCAGATGTCTCCAGGACATGCACAGAGATGTCTTCCACCCAGAAGAAGGCAGGTGCAAGAAGAATGGTAGCACCCTGCTTCAGTCATGATGCCCTCCAGGCTTTGCTTTGAGGAGTGCAGGCGCACAGGGATGTGCTGTATCTGAGGGTCAGCTCCAGAAAGCACACCAGCCTGGGAGGCCATCACACAGGATGTCAGTGCAGCTGGTTACTGCACCCAAAATGCCATCCAATGCAGGGAGAGGATGAATGATTTTATCCTCCCTGGCAGGATGTCATCCTTTAGCTCCTTCCAACGTCAAACTCTCATCATGGCATCATGTACTCTAAGGGCTACTCCTTTCAGGGACCAACTATTAGTGGGGAACACATAGCACCACTGATTGTCTCACAGAAACTTTCACATCACCATCCCATCTCTCACTCCACCCTCAGCCCCTTCTGGGGAGGGCCCACCACACACAGGAGGCATGCATCTTTTCCCAACCTAAGCTCCATCCCTTCTCATCACATGCCTTTCTGTTGTTTTGATCCAGGACAAGCTGGCCCACAACTGGCGTGAAAGAGCACAGACCAGGGGAGGGACGGCCAACATCCTGACACTTTTGAAATTTGAGCAGGCTGCTGCTGAGGTCACCGGGGAAGACACCTCATGCCTGTGTGGAAGGGGAGATTGGATTGTCTCAGGAACTGGGGACTGATTACACATCCATCAGTTGATCACATCATGACAATCAGTGAGTCACATGCAATCTTATTTAACCGCATGCTCAGCAAGTAGAACTCTCTCCTCTCTTCTCGGCACCAGCAGATTGAGGCCCAGCAGGCAGCCCCAGCCCCTTGATGTCTGAAAGTGAGGCTGAAAAAGGATTATCAACAGTGCTCACCCAAACCCTCCGCCAGCAGAGAGACACACCTCAGAGGGGCACAGTTCCAGTTTAGGCTCGGGCTCACCTACTTGAGAACACCTCACTGATGTGTCCCCAAAGCATCAGAGGCAGGGACAGCCCGGGTCTCCAGCACTCGGAGGGCTGCTGCAGACCAGCCACTCACTCAGTCCAAGTCAAACGATGAGCCTCTGCAAGTGATCGCCAACTCAATGTTGGAGATACTACAACAGGTGGCAAAACATCAGTCAGAGATTTGGCAGCCACTCGGCAGACTAGAGCAAAGGATGGAGGAGACTGTCTGTTGTGGCTCCAACATGTGAGCACCTTGAGGTCACCATGGAGACCTTGGTCCAGCAGGTTTTGCCAGATTTGCATTCAGCTCTGGACTCCATGGCCCCACACCCTGGCGGGCACGGTAAAAGTGTCGGCAAGAGAGGGACGAGCATCTTGACCTCCCTCCAGGTGCATATTCTCCTCAGTCAGGGTGGGCCCTTGGGTACCCACAGGGAGGATGCTCGGCCAGACACCCCGGGGGTCCAGCTGCTCAGTCCCCTCTGCCGATGACCCCCATCCACTCCAGCTGCTCAGGCAGAGGAGGGTGCATCTGCCCCTGAGCAGGAGGCCCTTAGGCTGGAGCCCTCCAGGCCTCGGTCACCAAGCTCATCGCAGACATAAGGACGTAGCAGGCTGCCTCCACCTCTGCTGTGGATGTCGGGGCTACATGCAGTAGTGGTAGGGTTAGAAAAATTAAGAAATATTGAATTCACTTTTGGGTCACAGGTATGCCAATACTGTGAATATCTGGCACTTTTGTTATTACATTTGATGTTTATGTGAATAGCTTGGTCAACTGAAGGCATTGTGATTATGTACATCTGAACCCTCTTATTTTGGTGCTTAACCATCCTCCCACTCTGATAGTCTTCCTCTGTGAGAGTCACATTCAACCTAACTGAAGGTAGTTTCCACACTCTTGTGTGATGTCAGGGAGATGTGTTAAAATCTTTATTGGAAGTGTGTGATTAATCCGTTTGCAACCCTTCCTCACGACACACCATTGTGTGAGGGCAGCTCAGCAGCCTTGAGGGATTAGTGGCGGTTGTGGCAAAGGACAAGACCTGGATAGGAGGAGGATATCCCCAAACAAGTCCTCACTTCCTGGCTGCTGTAATTTCTCACTGTCACGACAACTGCTTCAAGTCAGTTTTTGTATTCTTGTTGAGTGCATTCTCACTTCCCATAGTGAGTGCATACAGAGGGCACCACTGTACTATATAGAGATCATGGCCTGGTGAATCATGAGGCTAGAAGGTGCAAGTTTGAAAGCTGAACTAGCTCTTGATGTAACTGGTTGGACATCTCTTTCAATGGGGCTCGGAGAAATATGGCTAGGAGAAATATAGCTATCTCCCCTTGCCTTCATTTTACTCCTCCTGGAATCTGGTAGCAATTAAAGTGTCATGGGCACGTCCCCCACGTCTTGCTTACTCTATGGCTTTGTCACGTTCAAACTGATTCTCATCACCCTCTTGAGATTCCTAAGCCTCCTGATTTTCATCAGCCAATGAGCTCTCATCCTCTTTGCACCCTTCACAAACTGGCACTGCAAAGAGGTGATCCTGTGCCAGAGGGTGAATGTACAGCGATAATGCGTGAAACTCTGTCGGCAGCGTACTCTAGTGTGCCACCTGAGCGGTCCGAACATGTGAAGTGCACCAAGTGCAATAGTCTGGTCGATAAGGGACGTGTGGAGCTGTAAGCTGCGTTGTACCTCTCCTCCGAATGACTTTGAAGGTGATGCACTGGTGTCATTAGCTAGCATTTCAGTGGGTATCCCTTATCCACAAGCATTCATCCCTGCAGACATTCAGGCCCTTCGACAATCTCCGGCATCTGGGAGTGACTCAAGATATAGGAGTCATGGCAATTCCCAGAGTACCTGGTACAAATATGCATTGTGCTTCCGGTGAACACAAACACGCGTTGAACATTGAGCAAATGGTAGCCTTTGCAGTTAATAAACATTGGTGGCTGCTTCCATGGGGCCCTTAAAGCCACGTGTACAGTCGATTGCACCCTGCACTCTTGGGAAACCTGAGACAGCTGTGAAGCCTGGCTATCCTCGCCCAGAGAACCTGACAAAGTGATGTGCCTTGCTGTAAAGGGAATCTGTGACATCCTTTGCGCATCTATGCGTTGTGGATTGCGAGATGCCACACCGGTCCCCTGTGGATTCCTGGAAAGACCCATAGGCAAAGAAATTGAGTGTGGCGCTCCACAGGGTGTTAGGTCTTCATGAAAAATGTGGCAGATGTGCTCTACCAGAGCTTGGGACATGTGCAAATGTGCACGGCGTTGTCTCTCACCCATTTGTAAATAGAAGAGTCTACTTTGGTATACCCTAGGTCTGGTGAGTTGCCTTTGTTATTTGGGTCTCTCCTCCTGACCCTCCTTATTCTTGCTGTGGCTCCTCTTGACCCTAAATCTCAGATGGGGCCTCCTCCTGAAACTGTACTCAGCGTTGCCTCTCCCTCCTTCTCAGCCTCCCCAAGTAATACTGGATCCAATAGTTGTTGTGGTCAACTTTCCTACCCTCCCCTCAATCTATCACTACTGACATTCCCATGCCCTACGTAGGCCTCTACCCTCCCCACCTGGAGGCTGTGTGCATGGTCACCTATTGATGAGAACCACCCAGGGCAGCTTCACATACCTCCCCCCACCCCTTTTGATCATGTATTGCCCAAACTGCATTATGGGCTGCAGATGCCTCCCATAACCATCACCATACCATCTGCAACCCAGTACAAAGTCAGACAAGCCCATGGACAGTGACTGTGAAACAGCCCTGCACACCAGGCTGAGCATTATTCCTTTTGAGCAAACAACCCTGCCCCTCCCTGGAGCTGGAATGCACTGTCCTCCCCATGAATACTCCTGCAGCATTGATCGTTGCACCCCATTACTGTCTCAACTCTGACTCTTGACTGTGAGGTCCAGATCCCCAGCACTGTCTCTATTCTCTGATTCCTCTCCAGAGCACCAGGAGAGTCTTTACTCTCTGACACCTTTCCACGTGGCCCCAGGAGTCTCTACTCTCTGACTCCTGACTGCAAACGCCAGACCAAGGACGTTGACTTTGAAATAGTTCCCTATTGCCCTTATTACTGAAGAACACTCTGTCGCCCTTCCCAACACCTCCCCTTTTAAATCTGTGACCCATCCTGCTGGTGCCACATTAACAATCCCCCATCCCTTTCCTATTCTAGAATCTGCGTGCATCCCTTCACATTCATACATATGGTATTCCATTCACCTGCTTATTTGTCAGCATTGCAGTTTCTCTAGTCGGGTTCTAGCTTCCCACCCCTCGGTCTCCCCTCTGCCTGCCATTGTTCCTCCTCCCCCTTGCAAAGCCTTCCTTCCCCTTTGTGTGTTCCCCACCCAACCCCATCAAAATGCTGGTCTCTGAATGCCTGGCCTTGTATGAGTGCCGCTGCACAATGGTGTTCCTTGTGACTACAGAGGGAGCCATTGGGATCAGATCAACCCAACAGCCCCAGCAGTTTGGCGTTCCACTGGCATTGCAATGAGACTGGCGCAACGCTGTGGTAGGTAGGCTATGTATATTGCACTCACCTCGAAGTCACAAGTGAAGTGAGGTCTGGCCTGTCCAATCTTTCTTTCAAACAAGATTCAGACCAACTTTATTTCCTGCTCGCAAGATTGGAAGGTGGCATGCGATTCTGGTGAGAAACTAATTTAATGAGCATTCATGAGATGGTAATGAATGCAAATGGTGCTCATGGCACTAATCAGCGGGATACCCAACCCGCCATTAATCCACCAACGGGGGAAAATCACAAGCTAGTTTTACACCGGCGGCTTTCCAATATTTTTGTCTCCAACTAGATTCTCTGCTCCTATCCATCACGAAACCTGCTGCAGACAGGATGTGAAAATTCTACCCATAATGTGGGAAATGCAGCAGCCAATTTCCACACAGCAAACTCCCACAAACAGCAATGTGGTAATGACTAGGCAATCCATTTTTGTGATGCCGATTGAGGAATAAATATTGGCTTGGTCACCAGGGATAATTCCCCTGCTTTCCTTTGAAATAGCGCCATTGGATCTTTGTTACAATTATAGGTTTAAGTTAAATGAAAGGAGTCATGCGACCTGATCTGCAGTCTGCTCGACAGCACGCTTGAGTGGGTTTATTATTAGAGATCAAAGGAGGGCTTTGATTGTTTTACTGAGAAGGTGTACAGTATTTATGCTTGGAGAAAATGGCAGCAGTCTGAGTTTACCATGAGTAAACCCAAAGTCCCAAAAAGGTGTTGAAGGTATCGGGTTGTAAACAGTTGTGTTGTTGGCTATCCATTTGCTTCTAAGGTGAAAGGGGGTTGAGCTCAAGAATAGCTAATTAGCATTTCTACCTAGTTACAAGGTTAACGTGTTTCACGTTGGAAGTGGGAAAGAGGACAGAGGAAACCATTTTTGAGGTCAGGTTATAGCCTTCCCTACAGATCAATGAATATCACAGGTAGACAGCAGATGTTCTGTGTGGTCAGCAGACACAAAAGGCTCCTGGACTTGCCAGCTACTACAGCCGGATTGTCCCGCAACAAAGAGGCGCATCCTGTTGCCTTCTAAAGATTCCAGGAGATTTGTCCTAGTGTAGCCAGGGGAAGAATAATCAAGGAACAGGCTTTTATGCCGGTGGTGGATTTAAGAAACTCCAAAAACTGACGAAAGCACCTGGAGATGGTCAACCGAAGTTACTACTTGGGGATACGGAAACTTTTGGAAGCTGGGAATAACTGTAGACTGTTTGCTATGAGGGCTGTATTTCTGTGGTGTGTGCAATGGTGTTTTTTTCATTCCTTCGCAGAGTATGGGCAAGCCAGCATTTTTTGCCCTTGAGAAGGTGGTGGTGAGCTGCCTTCTTGAACCGATGCATTCCATGTAATGTAGGTACACCCACAGTGCTGTTAGGAAGGGAGTTCCAAGATTTTGACCCAGCGACAGTGAAGGAACAGCGTTTCCAAGCCAGGATGGTGAGTAGCTTGGTGGGGAACTCTCAGGCGGTGGTGTTCCCATCTATCTGCTGCTCTTGTCCTTCTAGACGGTAGTGGTCATGGGTTTGGAAGGAGCTGTCTAAGGAGACTTGGTGAACTCCTGCAGTGCATCTTGTAGATGGTACACACTGCTGCTACTTTGTGTCAGTGGTTGAGGGAGTGAATGTGGATGTGGTGCCAATCAAGTGGGCTGCTTTGTCTTGGATGGCATCAAGCTTCCTGAGTGTTGTGGGAGCTGCACTCATCCAGACAAGTGGGAAGCATTCTATCACAAAACAAAAACAGAATTACCTGGAAAAACTCAGCAGGTCTGGCAGCATTGGCGGAGAAAAGAGTTGACGTTTTGAGTCCTCATGACCCTTCAGCAGAACTGAGTAAAATTAGGAGAGGAGTGAAATATAAGCTGGTTTAAGGTGGGGGGGGTGGGGTGGGGGAGAGAAGTTGGCGGGGGCTGGTGGTTGTAGAGACAAGCAAGCAGGATAGGAGCAGATAATCAAAAGATGTCACAGACAAAGGAACAAAGGTGTCAAAGGTGGTGATATTATCTAAGAGAATGTGATAATTAAGAATGGATGGCAGGACACAAGGTACAGCTCTAGTGGGGATGGGGTGGAAAGACTAACAGGGCATTACAGTTATAGATTTAAAAATAATGGAAATAGGTGGGAAAAGAAAAATCTATATAAATTATTGGAAAAAACAAAAGGGAGGGGGAAGAAACGGAAAGGGGATTGGGGAGGGAGTTCAAGATCTAAAGTTGTTGAATTCAATATTCAGCCCGGAAGGCTGTAAAGTGCCTAGTCAGAAGATGAGGTGCTGTTCCTCCAGTTTGCGTTGGGCTTCACTGGAACAATGCAGCAAGCCAAGCACAGACATGTGGGCAAGAGAGCAGGGTGGAGTGTTAAAATGGCAAGCGACGGAGGTTTGGGTCGGTCTTGCGGACAGACCGTAGGTGTTCTGCAAAGCAGTCGCCCAGTTTGCCTTTGGTCTCTCCGATGTAGAGGAGACCGCCTTGGGAGCAACGAATGCAGTAGACTAAGTTAGGGGAAATGCAAGTGAAATGCTGCTTCACTTGAAAGGAGTGTTTGGGCCCTTGGATGGTGAGGAGAGAGGAAGTGAAGGGGCAGGTGTTGCATCTTCTGCGTGGGCATGGGGAGGTGCCGTAGGGGGTGATGGAGGAGTGGACCAGGATGTCCCGGAGGGAACGATCCCTACGGAATGCCGCAGGGGGGGGTGAAGGGAAGATGTGTTTGGTGGTGGCATCATGCTGGAGTTGGCGGAAATGGCGGAGGATGATCCTATGAATGTGGAGGCTGGTGGGGTGATAAGTGAGGACAAGGGGGACCCTATCATGGTTCTGGGAGGGAGGAGAAGGCGTGAGGGCGGATGCGCGGGAGATGGGCCAGACACGGTTGAGGGCCCTGTCAACGACCGCGGGTGGAAAACCTCAGTTAAGGAAGGAGGACATGTCAGTGGAACTGTTTTTGAAGGTAGCATCATCAGAACAGATGCGACGGAGGCGAAGGAACTGAGAGAATGGGATGGAGTCCTTACAGGAAGTGGGGTGTGAGGAGCTGTAGTCGAGGTAGCTGTGGGAGTCGGTAGGCTTGTAATGGATATTGCTGGACAGTCTATCACCAGAAATTGAGACAGGTCAAGGAAGGGAAGTGTCAGAGATGGACCATGTGAAAATGATGGAGGGGTGGAGATTGGAAGCAAAATTAATAAATTTTTCCAAGTCCCGGCGAGAGCATGAAGCAGCACCGAAGTAATCATCGATGTATGGCTGGTCCTGTTCGGTTTCTGGTCAATGGTAACCCCCAGGATGTTGTTAGTGGGGAATTCAGTGATAGCAATGCCATTGAACATCAAGGGACGATGGTTGGATTCTCTTTTGTTGGAGATGGTCATTGTCTGACACTTGTGGGGTGCAAATGTTACTTGCCACTTGTCAGCCCAACCCTGAATATTGTCCAGGTCTTGCTGCATTTGGACATGGGCTGCTTCAGTATCTGAGAAGTCGCGAATGGTGCTGAACATTGTTCAATCATCAGCGAACATCCCATTTCTGATCTTTATAATGGAGGGAAGTTCATTGATGAAGCAGCTGAAGATGGGTGGGCTGAGGACACTACCTGCAGAACTCCTGCAGTGATGCACTGGAGCTGAGATGACTGACCTCCAACAAGCACACTCATCTTCCTTTGTTCTAGGTATGACTCCAACCAGCGGAGAGTTTTCCCCCAATTCCCATTGATTCCAGTTTTGCTAGGGCTCCCTGATGCCACATATAGTCAAACACAGCCTTGATGTCAAGGGCAGTCACTCTTACCTCACCTCAAGAGGAATGTCACCGTCTGTAGTTAAAGTATAAGTTGCCTACAAAAAGAAAATGGTGTTTAGTCAGATTTTAAAAATCATGTAAAAGTTTTAAAACTTGAAATCTTGTCAGATCATTCTTTTAGCTAATAACTTTATATAAAAAAAAAGATTCAAACATGCAGTTATCGGTCTCTGCGGAGATTGTAGATCTTTCATGCTCCTTGGAGCAAGCAAATGACACTTCTTCGGTTTAACAAATCATCCAAAAAAGGGTACCTCTGGCAGTGCAGCACACCCTCCGTACTGCACTGGAATGTGAGTTTTGATGGAGTGAGATTTGAACCCAGAACCTTACAATTCAGGCATGAAAGTGCTACCAACTGAGCTATGATTGAAGCTATTACCATCAGTCCCCACCGTAAACTTCATTCTTATGCACTAACTTCATCCATCTTCCTGACGACGTTTGAACCTGAATCAGAATATAACCTTAGTGTTATATTTGACTCCAAGATGAGCTTCTGTCCACATATCCATGTCATTACAAAAACTTCTTATTTCCACCTCTGCCCCTGCCTCAGCTCATTTTCTGCTGAAAGCTTCATCCATTCTTTACTACTATTCCAATGCCTTTTTGGATGACTTCCCACTGTAGTCTGAGATCATCCAAAACTCTGCTGTCCATGTGCTTGCTTAAAACAAATCCTATTCGCCCGTCACCCCCGGGCTCACTGGCCTACATGGGTTGCTGGTTTAGCAATTCTTTAATTTTAAAATTCTCACCCTTTTTAGATCCTTCCATGACCTCGCCCCTCTCTAGTTCTGTAATCTCCACCAGCCCCACAGCCCCCTGATATATCAGCGTTCCTCCAATTCTTGGGCATCCCTGATTTTTGTCATTCCATCATCAAGAGCCATGCCTTCAGTTGCCGAGGCCTTAAGCTCTGGAATTTCCTCCCTAAATCTTTCTTCTCTTCCATTTCTTTCCTCCTTTAAGATGCTCCTTAAAACCTAACTCTTTGGCCAAACTTTTGGTCATTTGCTCTAAACATCTCCTTATGTGGCTTGGTGTCAACTTTTGTTTGAGAATGTGAAGCGCATTGGAATGTTTTACTACCTAAAGTTACAGTGGAAATGCAAGCTGCTGTTGCAATCACCTAATAATATGTACACTAATCCACGTGAACTATGTACATATTTACATGTTCGTTCTTTTATCTTAACTGAATCTTAAGGGAAAATTGTAGTTTTGCAGGCCTAATACACGTGTATTCAAGATAGAAGATCACATTCCTAAAAATAAAAAAGTATAACAAAACTTAAGAGTATTTGGGATCATAGGTTTTATAAATTGGGATATAGACCCCAAAATTCCATGGTATACTCCAACCATAACTTTGGCAGGTCTAAATACAATTATGGCAGGTTTTGGTCTTGTGTTGGGAATTCCGATGTGATCCTTTTGGATGGGGGAGCCTCCCTCTGCTTCAAACTTGGCTAACGTTGCGAATTGGACAGGGGCTCCCTATGTTGGGGATTTCCATACCTTAGGTCTTTAATGGCACCTGATATACAGTGAGTGGAACTACACCTGGCCAAACCTATGGTTTGAGGCTCCAGGCTGAAATCTAGACACCCAAAGAAAGACAAAATAAAAAGAAAGATTAGGAGTGGCTTTCCCCTATCCCTAACTAGGGGAGGCCAAGGTAACATCAAATTATTCTTCTGTGGGATTTCCTCCAATCCCCGTGCTCAGAAGTCTTTGGTCAGACTTCAACAGATGGGCATATTCATTGGCACAGATACCTGCCATTGCCATGCAAACCGTGCCACTCCACCTAAAATGGGAAAAATTGTCAGGATTATTGGTGCTGGGTCGCTGGTCGGAGTATCTTGACATTATTTGTGGAATGCACCCTATAGTGAATTTTCAGGATCATAGAAAAGCAAAGAGGTAATAGTAATCGTGTAAAAATCATTAGTTAGGCACAGTTCCCCTATCAGATGAGTTATGTATTGTTCTAATATCCATTCCTGGTATTGCCAAAGCATCATCACTGCCACACTTCTGCTGATGGAGATGGGCCCCAGAATTTTAGGCCCATAATCTATATTGACATTTCAGTGTAGTAGCAAAGAAATTCTCCACTGTTTTTTGAATGAAATACTAATTGCCTGTTCAGGTGGATGTTAAAGATCCCATGGCAGTATTAGAAGCAAGAGTTTTCTCAGTGTTCTGGCCAATGCTCCTTCCCCACTCAACATCAGCTAAACTGCATAGTTTGGTCATTCATTTGCTTTGTTTGTGGGATCTTGCCATCTGTAAATTGGCTGCCAAATTTGTCTACACCACCACAACAACAAATACGATTCAAAAGTAATCCTGTTGCAAAGTGCTGAGGATACTGTGCTATATAAATGTAAGTTCTTAAAAGTGACTAAACAAACCTTTCCATTCATGGGGCAGAATTTTACAGCCTCGTCACAGTGGTGGCTGGGCCATAAATGCAACGAGCAGTTTAAAAGTCCATTGACTTGAGTGGGACCATAAAATCCCATCGGTATAAAATTCCACCTCATGGAACCGGATTTTCCCAATCGAGGTGGGAATTGGGAGGCGGGACCTATATCGTGCCACAGTCCTCTCTCTGTCGCCAGCCTGCCGGGAAGCAGGATTTTCCCAGAATCGAGGCTTTAATCGGCCTGTCGACCCATGCTAAGAATGGAGGCGGGCTGACTCCAGAGTTGACAGATTAAATGGCCCATTTCCGTCACTATCTGTTCCTAAATACATTGATTTGAATATTCCAATAGAATTGACAGCAAACATTAAGCTATATATGGAAAGCCTCCTAAGATGCATTTAAGGTAAACTTGCTGGACAATTAACACGCCCACCCTTCTACCCCCTACCCTCTTCAACCTTCCATTCAGACCACAACTTCTACTCCACCCCTAACCATCACCCATATTCACCCGCACTCATTATTCACTTTACAAATGTTTCAACTCAAGTCCAATTATACAAGCTGGAATGCATCCAAGTGCCCATAAACCCCTCAAATCCCCCGATAATCAATTTGACCCTAGAACAGCTATTCTCAATAGCTGTCTAAACTGAAAACATAAAGGCACCAAAGTGCTGAAAAAAAATGGAAAATTTTGCTTATGTCACTAGGCTACACTTAAAGCACTGTAAAATGAACTTTACCATTTATTTCATTTTAAGTATTTTAAAATTCATTTCAAGACTGTCCACATTTACAATATTGATTTTTCACTTGAGACAATTTGGTAGAATTTTAAAAGTAAGTTGGACTGCTGCTATTCATATTTCCCCATCAGAGGATGGTAAGCAACTGCCCAGGTATTGCCCTGCAACTGTCCAAAAAGAGTTGTATAGGAGCAGCCATGTTCATTGCTAGCAGTTCATTGTTCTCCTCATCACACACACAGCTAGTAATTCCTGCAACATCTCCAATAATGAGAAGTAAAAATTTGAAAAATACATTGTTTTAATAGATGGGGAGATGATGGTGTAGTGGTAATGTCACTAGACTAGCAATCCACAGGCCTGGGCTAATTCTCTGGAGATATGGGTTCAAATCCCACCATGGCAGTTGGTGGAATTTAAATTCAATTAATAAATCTGGAATTGAAAGCTGGTCTTAGTAAAAACCCATCTTGTACAATAATGTTCTTTAGGGAAGAAAATCTGTCCTACATGTGACTCCACCACTCTTAGATGCCCTCTGAAATGGCTTAATTCAAAGGCAATTCATGATGGGTATCAAATGTTGGCCTTGCCAGTGATGCCCACATCCCCAATGAAAGAATATTAAAAAATGGATAGCTAGTTTAATCTTCCATTCACAGCATTGTCATGACTTGCTGTGAATGCAGATACAAATCATGCCATTGCACCCATAATTTTCTGATCAACTGTAAATGAGGCAAACTTATTTTACTTTTTTAAAAACTCCTCCTGCCTTTATCTCATGGCTCTCACCACCATGCAGCTAATGTAAAACCCGACAGATGGTGAATCCCAGTCACATACTGAAAATCACACAACTTTCTGGAGACGGGCTCTAATGACCAGGAAGTGAGTGAGTTTATTAATAGGAGCGTGACTGTTTGGAGCCTGTTTTCCCCCTCCCACCCTCAGGAAAATAGTGAAGGGTGGAAATGTGGTCAGGATTTTTGCAGCGCTACTTGGTGGTCATTTTGTTTGTCCTCCTGCAATCGCTCCCGGATCGGACATGGGGAAATTCTGGCCATTATCTGAGGGTATGGGGAGAAAGCGGGAGCAGGCTATTGAGTTGGATGATCTGCCATGATAATGAATGGCGGAGCAGGCTCGAATGGTCTACTCCTGCTCCTAGTTTCTATGTTTCTATCTCTGATTACAACATAACTGTAAATTATCAAATAGTGTGACAGGCTGACCAAGTTGCTTGAGCATAATCTTCTTCTGTTTATTACTTTAAGCCATAAAAGTAGATGTAAACATAAAGTAGAGTTCACCATTGTATTTGTATGTTCATTTCTTTGGCTAAAATTGCAAATAGAGGGAAAGAGCTCACACACCAAAAGCTGTAACTGGCAGATCGCCCATTATGTGGTCATGCTCACTACACTCGAGTGACCTACATAACAGCAGCAATATCTGCCAATTTGAGAGAGCTTTTGACATAATGAGATTCTGATTCTCTAGTCTCTGATTCTGATTTAAAACTCTTTATTTTTTTAAAAGAAATATTTATTATGTTGATGTAAGATTAAAATTTCAAACTTAAGCTAGTGGGGGGGAGGGCAGTGCTTTGCATGTTGGGAGGGCAAATTCGGAACTCAGATCAAAGGATCCTACTGATCTATGCAAATAAACCTTCAATGTGCAAAACTCCATGTGAGGAGCACAAATTCAGAAAATCTATCCTTTAATGAAGAATTTACAAAATGGACTTTATCTCTTGGATGCAAATTGACAGAATTTACATTAAATTCTTAAGCTGGGTTTGTGTAACTTTGGATCATATTCAGCACAAGCATAAATGCGCCAAATTCTATTTGGTATATTTATATTGGCACAACATAGAATTTTGAGGCCATGATGCAAAATATAGTTTCATTCAATAGCTTTTATTCAAAGACTGACGGCTGGAATATAATTTAACAAACTTCTGGCATAATTTTAACTGGCAAACTGAAATTATGGCATAGTGGATCTGATGTTGGACTAGTCTGTTGAATTAGTATTTATTTATGAATTAACTTAACTCCATTTCTGGCATTTTGTTTTGCATTTCACATACCACAGGAAATTAAGAATTATTCTATTTCTCCACCCCCAGTAATAGGATGATGACCTATGGCAGCCCTTGCTCCAATGAAGACCGGACAATGGAATTTAAGAATTGTCTGAGGAGATTTTGTACACAGCAGCACATTGCCGCAATTAATCTTCCTAAAAATTGGAGGTTTTGGATTGGAAATTGAGGCTGAGGTTTGGGTATTAATGCAAACACAATTTGTAACATATTGTTAAACTGTTGCAAATAGATGGAGACAAATTTGTTGGGTGTTAAATGCTGCCCATAACATTGACCCCAAAAATAGCTTTAGTGTTGATGCATTGGCAGTGCTGCTGCTGCTGAACTTTGTAGGTAATATTAAACCACTTCAGTATTGTGAGCCACAGCATTATTGTTTTCCTAACAACAAAGAATATGACCCCTCATCCTTCAGAAAGGGAAGCTTTCGTGAGAGGTTCCCTCCAGGTTAACTCAACGAATTTCATCAGCACCTTGTTCCTCCTGAGCGATTCCTTTTTGTTGATGCTGATAAATGTAGCAAAATAATCGTGCACTATGCATTAACTTGTGTTTTGGAAGCTTTTAAAAATTACTTAGTTGAACAGCCAACAAAACTCTTTGGCTTTCTTTATTGCAGTCATGAGAAACTATTGAGAATCCAAATATTCCAGATCATATTCCTTATTGAAATAAGTAATTATTAATTCAAAGATTCCTCTCTTCTGGCTATTACCTCCTTTTTTATTGTATATGCCTAATGGATTATGAATTTGCTCATCCTTAGGTGAGGATGATACATCTTCCTTTTGTTATGTGCTTCAGAAATCCTTCTGCTTTTTTTCATGTCTTTCACAACCTCAGGACATCCCAAAGTGACTTAGAACCAATTAAGTATATTTTCGACAGCCAGACTTTCTTCCACTGATGCTGTGCAAGCCCATGTTGGGAGGCCCAAACTGGAGGCACGGGCCCACAAATTTGTCCTTCCCAGGCCATTCATGACAGACGTCATTTTCCCCATGCAGGTAACCATTAACTGGTGCATTCTCCATGGCACTGCTTCTGCCAATCAGAGTCCACTTAACAACCAATCAGCATTCTCTTCCCATACAGCATAAAGTTGCTGCTTTCCCTGACATTGATATTCTTGCGATTGTCCTGCTGCAGGCAAAATGAAAAACTTAGAAATGTCTTTTTTCAATGATTTTTAGATTGATTTAAATTCCATACATTTGTAGAGCTGTTGAAAAAAAATCTGAACAAATGCCAGATGCTTAGAATGAAACTCCATAACTCCAAAAAAGAAGCAAATGGCTGGACATCTGGTCAGGTAGCTTGAAAGACTATTGTATTGAGTTCAGGAGGGCTTATGTATTCAGCTGTGCAATGGAATTTCATTATGACTGAATACCAAACCCCACAAATGATTTTAACTCACCAGGGGTTGTCAATACAGCAGTGGAGGGGACTGTTTGCTTTGTTTGACAGTTTTATGAGCAGGTAATAGAATTAAATGTTTTGAAGTTTTTGAATGGTTATTTGCTTATTTTGACAGATTAGTGAGCACTTGGGCAGAGTTTTTTTTTCAAGGGGAATTTAAATGGCTGTTTGCTTGATTAACAATTTTTTTAACTTTTAAGAGGGGCATTTTTTTCAAGTAGAGATGGAATGGATTTTTTTAAATTTCATGAGCATTTCAAATACATTCCAGTGTTTTTGTATGGCTCATGATTTCTGAACATAGTGGATACAAGGTGTGTGGATGATGCATGTGGGACATGGAGCAGGCATGGAGAATGTATGGAGGATAGGAGTTATGCAGGGGGTGTGGAGGATATGAGGTATGGAGGGAGCATGAAGGACATGAAAGTGGCATGGAGGGAGTGATAAATGAGGATTTGGGGGGCTAACAAACATTTAGAGAACTGGGCCAATGTTCCTGTGAACTGAGGCACCTTCTAACCTGCCAGCCTTGGCATCCAGCTGCCTCTGCTGCTGTCTGGGGCCTGCTTTGGGAGGCAGCGACCCCAAACCCAGCCCAACCTCAACCCTGGAAGATGAAAATTCCTTGTGAATGCGTTGACTTTCAGAAGTTGGTAACACAACATTAAGAAATAGCCAGGCCTGTGATTCCCAACTTGGGGAAAATCTGGCCAGCAGGCAAATTGCAAATAGCAAAGTCCCACAAATAGCAATGTGATAAAAATGATGGATGAATAATGACCAGGTCATTGGGGATAACTCCCTGCTCTTTTTCAAATTGTGCCATGGGATATTTCATTCCATCTGAGAGAACAGATGTAGCTTCAGCTATAGGTCTTATCTGAAGGATTGCACCTCCAACAGTACAGCACTCCTTAAGAATCCCACTGGAGTGTCAGTGTAGATCTGTGTTTCAAGCCTTGGTTCTGGGACTTGTCCCCATAACCTGCTGGCTCAGAGATGAGAATGCTCCCACTGAGCCAAAGCTGACAATATGGCCTGCATTATTGGATGGTAAACTGATGGTATTCCTCATTACAGAATCCACCTGATTTTCAGTCCTAATGGGGGAAGCTTTAGCAGGCCTTTGGGTGTGACTTTGGAAGTGGAGGATGAGAAAAATGTGTCTGGCCAGTTTGCTGACATGTTCCTGCTTTCAGCTGCTTTTCCCAGGGCAGAACTAAGTACGATGTTCGTAACCCACCCAACATTGGTGGGAAGCCAATTGAGGTGGATAATTAGGTAATTGACTGCAATCTTCCACTGACATTGCAATTCCCCCAGTGTTGCACTAAGGTGTGACAGCACCTCAGCAACCCAGAGGAGGCAGCTAGTGTACGGGATGTTGGAATGGTGAGAATTCAAGGCTTTGTAACCTTTAATGGCAAGGATGATGTCTTCCACTGGTTGAGGCTTGACATTGCGTGAGGAGCTGCTGGAGTCTGATGTCTCTGATTGTGCTGGGGATCATGCACTTGCATCAGACTGATGATGCCTCCATTGCAGCCCTCTCATTCCTGCTGCATTCCCCTCAGCAGTATTTTCAATGCAAATGCAGTGAAGGCTGCCAGCCGCCTGTGCAATGGGACATGCTGAAATGACCACCCACCACCTCCAGCGCCATCTGTTCCTAATTGTATGGCAATCCTGGAGGCGAGTTCTGAATTGACCACCTTCTGGGTGATTGAAGCAGAAGGCGCATTGCTACTGCTGATGGGGTTGGAATCCGAAAATGGTCCCAATGGCCAAAAATGTTCTGAGTCCAAAAAATTCCGTCATTTGCTGCTTATATGTTTGTCAAAGGGGAATTATACTTGGCTGTATTCTATTTCTGCCTTCTATTTGTAATTGGGCAGTAACACTGCATACCTTCCAGGGTTCTATGTTTTTCTTAATGGAAAGCTCATTTCTTGATTGAAGAGCTTTGGGAACAAACGTCTCTACAATGTATGGAAGTTAACTTCATATAATTTTAACTTCATATAATTATTACTGCTATAGAATATACCAGCTGCAAAATTAGGCTCCATAATGCTCCCAATTTTGGTGCTATGAGTTCTGTTTTGTAACCAAAATGCAAACTTCTGCTACAGCCTGAGCTGAACAACACTTTTTTAGCTGGTGATGTAATGCCATTTCAACCTTGCTGCTCAATCTTACGCACTTTTTTAAGCACCCACAAGTGAACATGCGTTCTGCAGCAGGCAGGGCCCCCTCAACCTAAAGTATTTGAAAGGATCATCATCTACGATCAGATCAGTTGCTGATTAATTTCTATTGGTTCTGTATGAGTTTTTTTGAAGAGGTTGGTGGCTTCCAGAGTTGCTTATAGCTGACAAGCTGACGAGGAATGGCACTCACTGGAGAAAACCTTGGTTCCAATTTCAAAGTTTCTGCTCAGACCACTTCTTCATGGATACTGTAGATACCATCCCCCTTGGCTTGCAGCATGAGAAGGAGATGGAGCAGACACAGTACAGAAGAGGACAAGCTGCTTATGGAGGGGGAAGGAGGAGAATGAGGAGGTCTTATCCAGCTAAGGTTTTCAAGGAGCATATTTCTTACCTCAACCTAAGCCAGGAGGTAGTCACAGAACTCTGCCAACTCTCACAACCAGACCTGCAGCCTCAGAACAGGACAAGGACAGCAGTGCCAGTGGATGTGAAGTTTATTGGGGCTCTGAATTTTTTGTGTTGTGATCCTTCCAGGCTGGAGCAGGCTGCATAATAGAGATGACAGATGCTCTTTCTGCCAAGAAGGGAATTCATTGTGTTCTCTCTGACCAGAGAGAAGCAGGTGGAGCATGCACATGGTTGTGCCATGATAGCAGGCTTCACCATGGTGCAAGGCACCATTGAGTGCATGCATATGGCATTGTGGGTGCCGAAGCTAAATGCTGAGACATGCCACAACCATGAAGGATTCCCTGAATGCACAATTTCTGTGACCATGCCCCGCCTTTAAAGCTGGTGAATGCCTGGTATCCTGGCAGCAGGCATGATGCTGTTATTCTGTGCTAGTCCACTAATCCCTAAATATTTTAGCTAATAAGTCAAACCAGAGGCTTGCAGCTGGGTGACGAGGGCTATCTACCTGACTCATGACTCCACTCTGCAACCTGTTCACACATGGCCAGCATGCATACAATGACAGCTATGTTGCCAAATGAAACATCATACAGCAGACCATTGGGGTGCTGAAACAACAGCCCCACTGCTTGGAACACCCTGGAGGAGTCTCCCAGTACTCACCAGAGCATGTGTCCTGATATGTGGTGAGCTGCAGTATCCTCCAAATTAGCCATCATGAGGGCCCAGTGTTTGCCACCGTTTAGGAGCAGGAGAAGGAGGTGGAAGATGAAGAAGAATGGATGAGGAAGAGCATGAGGAAGGGAAGAGGCAACACCATACCCCCTTTCTAGCTGGGCAATTTGAGATCATCTCATCCAACCATGGTTCCACTGAACAGAACCCCAAATCTCCATTTGTAAAATAGTCTCACACCTTACCATCCATCTGTTATGGACCATCAAAGCATCCTCTTGGACACAATGCCACCACAAAACAACCTTTCCAAACTAACTTTATCCAACATATCATCCAATATTCCTCCACTTCGAGCTGCTATACTGTGAGCCATTCATCACAGCCAGTTATAAGGTCACAGGCCTGGCAATATTCCAGCAGAATTACTTAAGATGGGAGAAGAATTGGTAGTGCATAGGATGTATAAAATATGTGCGGCACTGTGGGAGACCAATGAGGAGGACTGGACTGATTCTACCTTTATCCCTCTTCTGAAGAAAGGGGACATGAAACAGTGCAAAATTATAGAACAATTGCTTTGATCTCCCACGCTAGTAAAATCTTGCTCAGGATTGACAGTGAGTGAGATTGCTGATGACCAAGCTGGATTTTGACGTGGAAGAGGGACCAGAGATCAGGTCACTAATTTTAAAATCATAAAGTGTGCAGTCCAAGAGCGTCAGCAGCCAATATACATGTGCTTCATTGATTTTGAGACAGCATTCGATTTGGTCTCACAAGAAACTCTGCAATGTTAGACATAGGAGACCCACCACATTTAATCAACTTGCTAGCCAAACTTTATTGTAAGCAATGAGCTAGGGTCAGTTATTGGCACCCTTTCAGAATGGTTCAGAGTCAAAAAGGGCGTTAGGCAGGGGTGTGTCCTCTCTCCATATTTATTCAACATCATAGCAGGAATGGTTATGACAGAGACACCTGATGGATACAAGGTGGGAGACTGATTTGGTGAGTGGCAAGTTTTGAATCTTCAATATGCTGATGACATTCTGCTCCCTAACTCAGTGGAGGAGCTACAGGAGCTGGTGGTGAATTGTCTTGATCAAGTTAACCAGAAGTACAGTCTCCTGATTAATGTCAACAAGACAAAGGTGATTTGGTGGGTGGAAAGACCTGCAAGATTCTGATTAATGGAGTTCAGCTTGTATAAATTGATACCCTCTGCTATCTTGGGTCACTCATCACAGAAGATGCAGAGTTTACCAAAGAAATTCAGGCTAGACTTAAGAAAGATCATGGAGTTGTGTACTCAAAGGAGTATGGAGTAGCCACAGCATCTCAATTACAATGAAAATTCGTCTTTTTGAAAGCCCCTGTGTGGCCATGTATGACTGTGAAACTGGACCATCAAGAAGAGTGACGAGGCTTGAATAAGGGCATTTGAAATGAAAGAACTGACGGATATTACGTGTGTCATGGACTGCCAAGCAGACAAATGAGTGCTCAAGAATGCTGGTGTAAAGAGGAACTTGTTTGAGGCAGTGATATCAAGGAAGCTCACATTTTGGACACATGATACGAGCAAGAGGAGAGTGTTTGGGAAAAAAGAGAATACAAGGAAAACACCTGGAAAACATGCATAGGGAAGACCCAAGATGACATGGATGGATAATATCAGAATGTGGACTGGTCTGTCTATGGGACAGATAGTGAGGGCAGCGGAGAATAAATCAGTGGAAAAAGGTTGGTCACAGTGCAGCCAACCCTTGGAACAAGGACAGATGAAAGACAGGCAGATTCCATACAAAAGTCAACTTATGTTGACTCATGTGCATTCTCTTAGTGGCTGTCTTGTGGGTGCCTTTGCCTGGCCTAGTCCTCCCACAGATTGCTACCCTGATGGCTGCAGCATGGCTATTGGAACGTTGCTAACTTTCAGCAGATGGCCTTGCAGGATGCTCTTAGCCAGCTCTGGGCCTAGAAGGCCTGGCTTCGGACTGCGCCACCTCAGCTTGGGCAGCAGCGGTCTAGGCTGATTGGTTGAAAGGTAGCAGCAAGGGCACTGATAGAGTGGCAGTGATGGGAGGACAAATGTTGTCATCCTGAGAGGACAGGGAGGTTTGTGTTCCACAGGACTACTACCACTCATTTTGGGGTGGTACATTAGCAATCCTAGTAATCCTTTGGAGCACATATTGCTTGATTGCAGTGACAGCTTGAAAACCCTTTTGAACACTACTAGTGTCCACAGCTGTGCTGACAGCAGTCTGAACCTCCCATGGCACCAAGGCTTCACAGCTTCATTCTGAGCTTCCATTGAAGCACTCAGATGCTGGATGGCTTCTGCTTGTGCTGCAGTGGAAGCTGAGACATCTGCCATCAGATGCTGCACCGTGCCAATGTGGTTGCCATAACAATTTGCCTGAAGAACAGTAGGTGGAAGTTCCAAATTTTATAGGTTTCCTATTTGTGTTATATAGCAGTTCTCCCAACTTAATAGCGGAAATACATTGCAGCAATTCACGAAGGTCCTTCAATAGCACCTTCCAAAAATGCCACCTCTACCACCTAGAAGAACAGGACAGCAGATACATGGGAAAGCACAACCTGCAAGTTCCCCTCCAATTAAGGCCGGAACTTTCTGTCCCCATTGGCGTTGGGTGTCATGGTGGGGGTAAGCGGACGATATGGCGGGAAAGTCAAAAATTGGTTTCATGCTATCGTCCACTCGTCAATGGTGGGCTGCCTTTCCTGCTGCTGCGCATCAGGAATGTCGTTTTAATACATCTGCATCTAATGATAAGCCCTGCTTACTGGAATCATCCCCCCCCACATCAAAATTACTGCCCACGTCGGTGGGAAAAAACATAGGCCCAGAAAACGTTTTGACAAGTGTGATGTGCAGAATTCAGGACTTACTGTTAGGACCTTGCTCACATCGCAGATATCTGAGGAGCAAAAGATACTGGACCCTGGAGGAACACGTGCATTGCATGCTGGGTGGATTCTGATGGACATGGCTCCACCGCGAAGCCGTTCCCAGAAGGTGGAAGGTCACCGTTGATGTCTGGGGTCTGCTTTGGGATTGGGAGAGGAAGGTGTACCGCAATGGGGTGAGGTTGGGAGGGGCAGAGCAGTGGTGTCACGGGGGTGTGTGGGTGGGGGGGGGGTGATGATGAGGGTCAGAGGAGGAGAACGAAGGTGTCGGGGGTGAGGTTGAAAGGGCAGGAGGGAGGATGGTGTAATGGGAGAATATGACAACGGAGGAGGTAGATGTAAGGGAGGAAGGTGTAAGGGAAAGAGTTCCAAAGGGGATGGAGTTGGAGGGAAAGGACTTCATAAAGGTCTACAGCACAGAAAAAGGCCCTTCGGCCCATTGAGTCTGTGCCAGTCAAACAAGTACCTAACTATTTTGATCCCATTTTCCAGCAGGAGGCCCATAGCCTTGTATGCCATGGCAGAGCAAGTGCATATCCAAATACTATTTAAATGTTAAGAGGCTTTCTGCCTCTACCACTACCAGCCTTTCACGCAGTGAGTTCCAGATTCCCACCACCCTCTGGGTGAAAAAATTCTTTCTCACATCCCCTCTAAACCTCCTGCCCCCTGGTTATTGATCCCTCCACCAAGGGGAAAAGTTCCTTCCTGTCTACCCTATCTATGCCCCTCAATTTTATATACCTCAATCATGTCCCCCCTCAATCTCCCTGTGTTCCAATGAAAATAACCCCAGTCTATCCAAACTTTCCTCATAACTAAAACTCTCCAGCCCAGGCAACATCCTGGTAAATCTCCTCTGCACCCTCTCTAGTGTAATCACGTCCTTCCTATAGTGTGGATTCCAGAACTGCACGCAATACTTTAGCTGTGGCTTAACCAGCATTTTATACAGTTCCAGCATAACCTCTCTGCTCTTATATTCTATGTCTCAGCTAATAAAGGCAAGTATCCCATATGCCTTCTTAACCGCCTTATCTACCTGTCCCGCTACCTTAAGGTCCCTCTGATCCTCGGTATTTCCCAGGGTCCTACCATTCATTATGTATTCCCGTACCTTATATACCACAAACAGCAAGGGACCCAACACTCATCCCTGTGGAACCCCACTGGACACAGTTACAAAAACACCCCTCGACCATCACCCTCTGCTTCCTGCCACTCAGCCAATTCTGGATCCAATTTGCCAAATTGCCTTGAATCCCATGGGCTCTTACCTTCACTATCAGTCTCCCATGCAGGACCTTATCAAAAGCTTTGCTGAAGCCCAAGTAGACTATGTCAAATACGTTACCCTCAACTACACACCTGGTCACCTCTTTGAAAAATTCAATCAAATTGATCAGACATGACCTCCCCTTAACAAAACCATGCTGACTGTCCTTGATTATTCCCTGCCTCTCCAAACATAGATTAATTCTGTCCCTCAGAATTGCTTCCAATAGTTTCCCCACCACTGAGGTTAGGCTGACTGGCCTGTAGTTCCCTGGTTTATCCCTTCCTCCTCCTTGAATAACGGTACCACATTGGCTGTCCTCCAGTCCTCTGGCACTTCTCCTGTGGCCAGAGAGGTATTGAAAATTATTGCCAGCGCCCCTGCTATCTCCTCCCTTGCCTCACTCAACAGCCTGGGATACATTTTATCCGGGCCTAGAGATTTGTCTACTTTTAAGTCTGCTAGACCACTTAGAACCTCCTCCCTTTCTATGCTAATTTCTTTAATTATATCACAGTCCTCCTGCCTGATTTCCATACCCATGTCATTCCTCTCACTTGTGAACACCAACACAAAGTATTCATTTAGAACCCTACCTACATCTTCCAGCTCCACACACAAATTGCCACTATGGTCCTTAATGGGCCATACTCTTTCCCTAGTTATCCTCTTACTCTTAATGTACTTGTAAAATAACTTTGGATTTTCCTTTATTTCACCTGCCTATGTTTTTTCATGACCCTTTTTGCTCTTCTAACTTTTTAAGTTTCCCCCCCTACACATTCTATACTCCTCTAGGGCTTCTGCTGTTTTGAGGCCTCGGTATCTGCGATAAGCCTCCCTTTTTCTCTTTATCCAATCCTGTATATCCCTCGACATCCAGGGTTCCCTTGGATTTGTTGGTTCCACCCTTTATCTTTACTGGAATATGTTAGCCCTGTATTCTCCCTATTTCCTTCTTGAATGAGTCCCACTGCTCTGACACAGATTTACCTAAAAGTAGCTGCTCCCAGTCCACTCTGGCCAAATCATATCTGGTCTTATTACAATTGGCCTTCCCCCAGTTTAGAACTGATTTCTGGCCCATCCTTGTCCTTTTTCATAACAACCTTGAATCTAATAGAGTTATGATCACTATAAAGAAAATTTCACCCAACGTGGAGCTCAAACCCACGACTCTGAGATTAATAGTCTGATGCTCTACCAACTGAGCTAGCTGGACTTCAGGGGAGCAAGAAGTTCAGAGGAGGGTAGGACATCGTGGGAGGGAGGAGGTTTGGGGGGGGGAAGAGAAAGAGGGGGGACGGTGGCAGGGGAATGCAGGGGGGAGGACTCACGAAGCCTGTAAATGAAGCTGAAAGATACCATTACACATTATTCAGTGAAAGAGAATATATTTTCAGATTATAAAGTGACGAAATGTGTTCACCCATGCAACCACTTAGCAGAAATTCTTAACTTTTCTAGGCCTACCATTTCTTCTAGGTGCTCCCCTGACATCCGCAGCAGGGGTGGAGACAGCCTGTGTAGTGGTTAGCCCTGTTGCCTCTGATGACTTTGGCATGGGTTCTCTGGAGGGCTGAGGCCTTGAGGATCCTGGCTTGCTTTGGCTGTCCTCCTGTGGGCCAGCTGCTCCCTCCGTAGTGACAGGATGAGCTTGAGGGGGTCACAGGCAAAGGGGACTCAGAGGGAGAGGACAGCCTCTGACATTCCTGAGTGGATGAAGCAGGGGTGTCCAGCTGCCGCTCCTCCCTTCAGGTGCCTGAGGGCCCCAGCCTGACACCTTGATTAGAAGGAGCACCTTGAGGGACATCAAGGTGCACGGTTTCCCTCTTGCCTTGCCACTGCAGAAACTCACCCATGGCTCCCGCGATGGTGTGTAGGTCTGCACACATCTTCGCATTCTGCTGGACCAGGGTCTCCATGACATCTGCCATCCTCCCCATGGAGACCTCCATATGTGCACATGTGGGCACCAATTCATCAGAAAGTAGGCAGACGCACTCCTCCAACTCGTGTGCTACTCTGTTGAGGGCTTCCAACAGCACTGCCTGATGTCCCCCCATCTTCTACTGACTCTCCAGGATGAGTTAGAAGGCCGAATCCAGAGACTCCTCATCTGACTTGGACCTCACAGATGCCTGATCCCCAGCAGTCCTTTGAGTACAAAGGAGTTAGCTGAATCTGCCTCCTCCAGCTACAGACAGGTGTCCATGCGGTAACTATCAGATTGTGAATCAAAGCTTGCTCTAGATCTAGGTCCCACCGAGGTGTGTGTCTCTGTGCTGGTGGAGGGTGTGGGTAAGCACTATGATGGGTCTTCCAGCTTGCTTATTACCAGGTCTTCAATATGGAGGAGGTGTCTTCTTTGCTGGAGATGAGGACCTGGATAGAGCTGAGGGATGAGCTGGCTGAGGGTGCCGGTCACTTGGCAGAGCTCCCAGTGAAACAAAGTGATAATTAGTGCATAGCAGCAGTCAAAAGCAGGAGATAGAGCACTCACATTTGTGTTGAGAGAGGGATGATGTGGTGCAGGATCCTCATGTGAGTGTTCGCTGCTGACCTCACTGTCACTGCAGGCATGATGGAGATGTGAGGGTCTGAGAATTAGTGGTGTTGTCCTTTGAGGTGTGAGGCCTCTGTGGATGTGTGAATGGTTTGAGTGTGTGAGAGCTGAGAGTGATGAGAAAATTGACTTACCTAGCGCAACGGATGAGACCATTCATCCTCTTCCTGCACTGGGTGGCTGTCGTCTTTTGCAGGGCGTTGGCGCTGACCACTGCTGCCACCAGTTCCCATGCGCGATTGGTGACTTTTCTTGCTGGTCTTCAGCTAGACCGAGGGTAGATGACATCGCAGCGGGCCTCCACTGTGTCCAGTAGGCGCTTGAGGGAGGTGTTGCTAAATCTGGGAACAGTGTTTCCTCCCTTTGGCAGCCATCAGCTCCCAACAGCTTCCAATCCCTTGAAGCGTGAACTCTTTGCAGTGGCAGCCTTTAAATATGGCACCCGGTTTACTGAAGGACTAATGTGATGGTGGGGCGGGCAAAACAGAGGCCAGCAACCCTGCGTGTTTCCCAGGAGTGCATAATTAATGAGGCGGGAATGGGACGATACAGGTGAAAACCCACCATTGCAGCCAATGGGTAAAATGTCCTTCCCCACTGCGCTACTGAGCGAATGCAAACCTGGGATGATTCCACCCTAAATCTCACACCATACTGACTTGAAACTATATTGTTATTTCATCACTGTCGCTGGGCCAAAATCTTGCAACTCCGTCTCTAAAAGCATTCTGGATGTACCCAAATGGACTGCAGTGGTTCAAAAAGGCAGCTCACCACTGCCTTCTCAAGCGCAATTAGGGATGGGAAATAAATGCTAGCTTTGACAATGACTCTCTCACCCATGAATGAATTAAAAATATATCCCACTGTCAAAGAAGCTAATTAGTAGTTTCAGGCAATTTGGCTGGAATCATCCCAGATTTGCACTAAGTGCAGTAGTGGGTGGGGAAAAAGAACATTTTTCCCGTTTGTTGCAATGGTGGGCTTTCACGGTGTATCGTTCCAAACCCACCTCATTAATCATGCATTCCTGGGAAACACGGTGTTTCGATAGCGGGCGGGCTCTCATTTGCCAGTCATGCTGCCTCTCGCCGCTTCCTTACGCCAGGCACCATGTTTAAGGTGCAGCCACATGTACACCTCTCAGTGCTTTTAGTCCAGGACTGCTGCAAAGAAGACCTGGCCCAAAAGACAAGAAGACAGCAGGCCTGCAATTCAGTGACATGTCCCTCGAGTGCCTTTTGAACTCCATGGAGGCTCGCTGTGATGTCCTCTACCCCCGCTCTGGCCACAGGAAGGCCAGCAACATCACCAATCTGCCTTGGGAGGCGGTGGTCAGTGCCAATACCCTGCAAAAGATGAAAGTCACCCAGTGCTATAAGACAATGAATGATCTCCTTCGTTCCACCAGGGTAAGTCACTCTTCTCATTGCTCTCAACTCATACAATCATGAACCCATCACACATCCACAGAGATCTCATTCACTGCCAATTCAAGGGACATCACCATTTACTCTCTCTCACATGCTTTCATTGTCCTCATCCCGTCAATGGGACTACTCACCACCCACACATACCAGGCACACACATCATCTGGCCCGGCAGGTGCCCCGCTAATACTCTCCACCTCTATTCATGCAGGACCAGCTGGTACACAACGAGGGAAAGCTCACTTACCAGTGGAGGAATGCCTGAAATCAAGGTCTTCACGGACTTTGAAAACAGAACCATCCAGCTGGCCAGCGAGGACCTGGACCATTCCTCTGCTGACAGTGAGGTTGGCGCTGCTCTACCAAGTGAGGATCCAGCAGGGCAACATCCATCAGCCGACCATGCTGTAAGTCACTTCCCCTGTTCCACAGTCCCCTGCCATGCACTAATTTTCTCTCCTTGCTTTCGCAGGCACATCTGGGACAACAGCCAATGGAGTCCACAGCCCAGGGCCTCCAATCAAGCCCTGAAGAAACCTCTGAAGAGGAAGCTCAAGGTACCTTCATTGAAGACCCGTCACAGTGCTCACCCACTCTCTCCATCAGCGCAGAGACACATACCTCAGTGGGACCTATCTTTAGAGTAGCCTCGAGATCACACTCTGGTGAACACATCACACTGCCTGATCCACAGCAGGTACTTTATAGGTCTCCGGCACTAGGATGACTGCTGGAGGCCAGAAACCTGAGTCAAAGTCAGATGAGGAGCCTCTGGACTCGGTAATTTCACAGTTGCTGGAGCTGCAAAGGCAAGCTCAGGAACATCAGGAAGGGATGTCCGCTGCACTCCTCAGGTTGCAAGGCACAATGGAGGAGTCCGTCCACCTTCATTCTGAGGTGATAGGGCCAGCATGCCAATGCACCAAGGTCAACACTGGTAGGATGGTGGCTTGGTCCAGGACATCAGTCCTGCACTGTTGCGCGGGCTGAACTCCTGAGCTGACGCCATAGTTGGCCTCCAAAATTGTGTATGTGTGAGAGGTGTGGGGCAGCTCGATCTTACTCCAGCTTCCCCTTCTCCAGGAGTCAGCCAGGGGCCCTCGGGCACCCATAGGGAGGAGGGCCAGCAGCTTGACACCCCAGGGCCATCCACGCAGGTGACTTTGGGAATATCTGGCCCATTTGAATCCCCTCCTCCTGTGGCCCCAGCAGCTCCAGCTCCACAGGCTAAGGAGGGTGCCACTGCCACACAGCAAAACCCCGAAAGCTGCCTGGGCCCTCCAGGTCACGGCCCTCCAGAGGATGCCTGTCAAGGTCATCAGACAGGGTGTAGCAGTCAGCAGGCTTCCTCCACCTCCGCTGTGGATGTCGGGAGAGCACCAAGACGTAGCGGCAGTGTTAGGAAGGTTAAGATCATGTAGTTGCACAACATGGGCATGGGTGTTTATCATTTGTACATAATGTTCACTATTGTAAATAAACTCCCAAGAATGTCTCCCTGCCTGTGGCTCCTTGTTACAATGAGCAGTGTTCCTGTCACTCAGATGTGAAACCTTGGTTCCTGCACAAGATGAAGGCAGATGTCTCAGTCCAGGGCCTCTTCCCTGTACTTTGTGAAGCCTTCAGGTCAAAGTGAAGGTCCGGCCTCACACTCACTGGACACGTTACTGATGCCTGCACCTCGATGGTGCTTGTCATTGCTGCCAGAATGTCGTGGGCAGGCATCACAGTTCCGTCATTCTCCCTGTGTGCTCTCAGCACCTTTTTTTTAATTGGGGCTGACCTACATCTCATTAGCATTTGTGACCAGTGACACTGTGCTCCTGAAGGTGTTGGGTGCTGTAGGCTGTCAAAGGATCGGGTGCATTTAAAGTTATATGGCTGCATCTCCATAATATGACCCTGATTACAAAGTGCTAGCGAGCTGCCCTCGGCCAGACAGGAGTCAAACATTTACAGAGGCTTTGTGAAGATCTGTGGAGTGTTCTCACTGCATGTTGTCATCATTCTCCTGGATTCTAGTGACTATTAGGGCCTCTGCTGCATCTTCATGACATGAGCCTTATCACAGAGGGTGTGTGCGCTGCTGTCAGCCAGACTGGAGTCAAACGCTCACAAATGCAATGTGAGAATCTATGGTGTCTTCTCACTGCATACCATTGTCATCCTCCACAAATCTAGCAGCTATAAGGCCTCCTGAACATGACTTCCCCATTTGGCCAGCGCAATTGTTCCATCACCTTCATCTTCACCTTCGAGGATCACCTCACCTTCATCCCTGTCGACATGCTCCTCATTGGAGAAGACCTCCAGCTCCTCCATCTCTTCCTCAGCCAGCTCCTGTCTCCATTGCAGCGCCAGGTTGTAAAGGGCACAGCACGCTACGACGATGCGTGACACTCTCTGTGGACTGTATTACAGGGCTCCACCAACCAGACCAGTCCAGGCACGGGAACCTCATTTTCAGCATCCCGATGGTTTGCTCCACCAAAGTGCGAGTTGCAACGTGGGCTTCGTTATACCTTTGCTCAGCTGCATTCTGAGGCTGTCACATGGGCATCATCAGTCACGTCCTCTGTGGATAGCCCTTGTCCCCGAGGAGCCATCCCTGCAGCTCCTGTGGACCCTGGAAGATGTCAGCGATCTGAGACCTGCTAAGGATTTAGGAGTCGAGGAGACTCCCTGGGGACCATGCGCAGACCTGCAGGATGTTTTTGTGGTGGTCGCATACCAGCTGAACATTCAGCGACTGGAAGCCCTTGCGGTTGATGTAGTTCACTACTTGTTGCCATGGAGATCTAAGCACCATGTGAATGCAGTTGATGAAACCCTGCACCGGTGAGAAACCCGAGATCAGGGTGAATCCAATCGCTTAGGCATCCTGGCTTCTCTGGTCCTGGGCGAAATGCAGAAAGTTGTGTGCCCTCACAAATGCATTTTGGGTGGAGGCTTGTGATATCCCACAGAGGTCACCTGTGGAGCCTTGAAAGGAGCCACTGGCATAAAAAATTGAGCGTTGCAGACACTTTCACGGCCACCGGCAGTGGATGCCCTCAATGTCCCCGTAGCGCCAAATCCTACAGCACCTGGCAGATGTGACCGACCAGTTCCCTAGACATGCAGAGTCTTCGGCAACACTGACTCTTGGCCATCTGCAGAAATGAAAGGTGGCGTCTATAGACCCTGGGTCTAGCTAGGCACCGAACAGCAACAACTTGTTGTGGCTCTTCAGCGGTGTGTGTGGGAGGCCAAGCCACCCCTTCTCCCTGAGGGTGCTGTTCCTCCCTCTGCCTAGCCAGGTGCCTCTGTCGGTCTCTTCCCCTTCATCTACACTCTCTGTAAGCCACAAGGCATACAGTTACGCCACCAGTCTCCATGCTCCTCATGTACTCCTTCTGCAGGATGAAAGAGAGAAGTGGGGGTTAGTTTGGGTATACTAAGAACCTCTCTTTGTTAAGTTTGAAGGCATGCTAATGCATGCCGAAGAGTGCTGGCCACCATTTGGATGGCCAGAGTTTAGTCCACTGTATAGCTGCCCAAAATCCCACCCACCTTCTTCCGCCCCACTCCACCTGACCGATTGGCGGCAGCTTTGCCCATTGGACTGCATGCTGTACTCTCAGCTCAGGCATTCTCCTAACCCATGCTGCAAGGCTGCACTGTTAGCTTGAACCATGGGGGACTGGTCCAAATCGGGTTGCTGACATTGCAAAGGACTGAGCGCCTCCAGCAGTGACTGCTCCACGGCCAGCTTTTGCAGGGAGATTGCACAATGTGCCCAGTCGTCCAACTGGTCTACAGTCCACTAAAACACTCATTACTTTTCAGTCTGTGCCCGAGGGGTGAAAAGTTCAGGAGCATTTGGTGGCACTTTCATGCCTCCTGCGTTGCTTGAGTGGGCAGATAAGCTGGAAGTCCAACTCCAAACATGTCAATGTGGCTGTGCCTGAACTGTCTCAGCTGCAGAGGAATGGTCACTTTTAATACAAGGTTTCCTAATGTGTGGCCGCTTTCTCCCCCCCCCCACCCCCAACCCCCGCACGTGCTTGTGCACCACCATCAAATGCAGTGCAGCCCTTGACCCCCCCCCCGCCCCCCAACTCGCCTTGACTACAGTGCAGCCCGCCCTCAACATGCGTGGACCACAGTGCAGCCCTTGCCCCCCTCCCAACTCGCCTCAACCACAGTGCAGCTCTTGCCCCCATCTCCCCAAGTCGCCTCAACCTTGAACTCCAGCAGGCAACCCTGGCGAGCACTGCACAACATTACTGTGTACTCACCTCCAAGTTCCCCTCAAAGTGCAGCCCGCCACCTCAGCGTTCAATTATGCTGACGTGCTTGGATGATCCAGCAGTCTGTTCTTATAATGATATGCAGGTGTATTACAATGAGGTTGCCAACGTGTGGTGTTGGGAAACGCAGCCTGCCATTGACGGGCTGAGCAGGTGATTGCAAACTGGATTCACAGCGCGTGAAACCGCGATTTTTGACCTTCTCGCCATTGTCTGCTCATGCTGTGAATAGGCCTGATGGCAGTAGGCAAGGAAAATTCTGCCCTTCATTTCAGCAATTTTCAATCCATTTGGAGTGTAGAGCGCATAAATCAGCCAGTAAAGCAATGTTGCATGAAATTCATGCTTAGTTCATGGAATTTCTTATGTGAATCATTTAAACTCATTTTTCTATATATTGCAGTCTTCAGGCTACAGAGTTTTATCCATTGAGAGTTTTTTTGGAAAGCAAATCCTTGATCCTCTTCTAATTCCCCTGTGTAAGATGCTCTATGCATACTATAACTTCCATGTATAATATAATTTGCAGTCTAATTAGCATCCTTATATTTGCTTCACTTGATAATTAATAGTTTCATGTAGTTGTCAAATTATAATACTATAGATTATTTCTAAAGATTTTGCTGTTTAATGCACTATTGTTAGTACCCCTGTTAACATACCTCACAAATTAAAGACATTCCTTGACCTATGCAAATGCTTTTCCTTTTAATCTTCATGGTGAAACTTACTCTTTCGTTGATTGATTGAACTTTTAGTTGATTTTGCTATGGGATGTTGGAAACCGTTTAGTCTATCTAGTATGACCTTGGATAATTTTTCAGTTTGGTATTGTGGTTTTTACTGAAATACATTCTGACCACTTACTTTTGAATAATAATTGTATTTGAAATAGACACTTAATTAATATACTTTATATAATGAGCCACTGCACTTCAAAATAATTATATATAAAGTATTTTGACCTATTTTGTGAAATGTGACAAGATATAGACATATATAGTATAAGTCTTTTTATTGGGCCAAATTTGGTGTATTTTTGAAAGGTCTTTTATTAAAGAGAGATGTGTTTTCAGAGAAAAAATACTTGAATACATGACAGGAGCAGCACATGCTGTTCTCTGTATGTCTGCATCCTCATCACCCCTTCAACCAATGCCAAACCCAGATGGACTTGTTTGCCCTGGCAACCGTCAGAATGCTGCAGTCTTCCACCAGCCAAGAGACTTCCAGAAGTTGTTGGTCATGATATTTCAAAGATCCATACTAAGCAACAATGGCCTATAGAGGCAGATGTTTTCTTCCTTTGACCATGTTTGGCACTATTGTTTTAAAGGGATCAATGCATTAAATATGAATTTGCATGATGGTGGCCAAATAAGTACAAATCAGGCTTGGTTTTCCATTCTTGATTTGGTTGCATCTCTAGCTTTCAGTGTCTTTTTGGCACTTCCGAGCTTCCCTTGTAATCTCATTTTTTTCTCTGTTAAATGTCCCATTTATCCACCTATTAATTGTTTTTTCTTTCTTGCTATCTGCCTCTTCTCCAGTCTTTCTCTTCTGTCTTTAACAATATTTCATTATGTCAGATCAATTCATTTGAATATTATTCATGCGACAGGTTGGCTTTGGCCGATTAAAGGATTAGCGCAAATTGGCTTCTGCAACATCCAGCTATTTAACCTAATTTTGGGATTCAGGAAGTGGAGCCATCAGTTCAAATTTACTTCAGTTTATAAAATGTCCAACTAAATTAGTTCCTTTTTTAATGTTGAATATTAACGTTTGTACAGGTGCTAATGAACAGATATATAATCCTGTAATCTTTCTGACGACTCATCGCAATAGTAATTGTACACAGCAGGTAAGCTTGTCAGTGAAATAACACAAAAAAAAACACTACATTACAACTTGCAATATGGAAACCAAGAAAAAAAGGTTGCAGAGAGGATCACATGCTAGCAAAAATCCTGAAGCTATTACCTACCAAACTTTGCTAGGTTAAAGGAATCTTTATAAAGCAATCTTGCTTCATTTCTGCTATGCTTCAGCATGATTAAATTTAGGCCTCACTAGACGAAATTTAAAAGCCCAGTAAGCTTTAGCAGTTAACATGTTTGTTATCATGGAGCAATTTTCAGTAGCTGTATCTAAACAAGTTTGAGTTGCCATTTTTGTGCCATTTCTAAATTATTATTATTATTTTGACGAATGTGCTGGTGTGTCTTTAGAAAGAAAACATGTGCTAGTTTGATATAGCCACAATGTATCTCATGTATGTTTTGTTTTATATAATGCTTATGCATTAATATCATATTTGTTTGTATGATGTACTGAAGAGTCTTCTCTCTCATGCTGGAGTACATTTAGGCCAGGATTATTACTGCTATTACAATTAGAACAACAATTTCTATATTGCACCTCAAGTACAGAGGAACATCTTGTAAGGAAAAGATTGAACAAACTATCCTGAAACGTACTAATGCTGTATTGCTATTAATTTGTCCTTGTATTGTAATAACATTAACCTTTAACCTTTGCCTGTTAAGCAGGAATTTACAAGTCAATTTAAAAGCACTGATCACTGAACTATTAAACTAAGGATGACTCTAAAGAAATGGTCAATTTAACCATTTCAACAATTAAGGATATGAACTTTAATCAGTTGCTAACTAGTGCTGGAAAATCAGTTTGTTCTGCAACCAAAAACATCTGGGTATACATCACCTTAAATTGGGGTTTATGTAGAAATAAGAGTCTGAATGGTACAGAATCAAAGACACACTTACAATTAATGGTTTTACTTGATTGAACAGCAATTATATGTAACAAAAGTGAAACTTGATAAGATAACAAAATGAATGACTTATAACAATCAATGTGTTTGGTATAAAACAAAAACAGAATTACCTGGAAAAACTCAGCAGGTCTGGCAGCATCGGCAGAAAAGAGTTGACGTTTCGAGTCCTCATGACCCTTCAGCAGAACTGAGTATAGTTAGGAGAGGGGTGAAATATAAGCTGGTTTAAGGTGGGAGGGGGGAGAGAAAGAGAGAAGTTGAGTGGGGGGGGGGCGGGAGAGGGAGAGAGAGTGGTTGTAGGGGCAAGCAAGCAGTGATAGGAGCAGATACTCAAAAGATGTCACAGACAAAAGGATCAAAGAGGTGTTGAAGGTGGTGATATTATCTAAACAAATGTGCTAATTAAGAATGGATGGCAGGACACTCAAGGTACAGCTCTAGTGGGGGTGGGGTGGAAAGACTGACGAGGTATTAGTTGTAGATTTAAAAATAATGGAAATAGGTGGGAAAAGAAAAATCTATATTAATTATTGAAAAAAACAAAAGGGAGGGGGAAGAAACGGAAAGGGGGTGGGGGGAGGGAGTTTAAGATCTAAAGTTGTTGAATTCAATATTCAGCCCAGAAGGCTTTAAAGTGCCTAGTCGGAAGATGAGGTGCTGTTCCTCCAGTTTGCGTTGGGCTTCACTGGAACAATGCAGCAAGCCAAGCACAGACATGTGGGCAAGAGAACAGGATGGACTGTTAAAATGGCAAGCGACAGGGAGGTTTGGGTCTTTCTTGCGGACAGACCGCAGGTGTTCTGCAAAGCGGTCGCCCAGTTTCTGTTTGGTCTCTCCGATGTAGAGGAGACCGCCTTGGGAGCAACGAATGCAGTAGTCTAAGTTAGGGGAAATGCAAGTGAAATGCTGCTTCACTTGAAAGGAGTGTTTGGGCCCTTGGACGGTGAGGAGAGAGGAAGTGAAGGGGCAGGTGTTGCATCTTCTGCATGGGCATGGGGAGGTGCCATAGGTGGGGTTGAGTAGGGGGTGATGGAGGAGTGGACCAGGGTGTTCCGGAGGGATAAGGGGTGAAGGGAAGATGTGTTTGGTGGTGGCATCATGCTG
This sequence comes from Cetorhinus maximus, assembly GCF_964194155.1. Classification (NCBI taxonomy): domain Eukaryota; kingdom Metazoa; phylum Chordata; class Chondrichthyes; order Lamniformes; family Cetorhinidae; genus Cetorhinus; species Cetorhinus maximus. Next base: position 155,045,699 of record NC_135881.1, read on the forward strand.
GAGTTGGCGGAAATGGCGGAGGATGATCCTTTGAATGCGGAGGCTGGTGGGGTGATAAGTGAGGACAAGGGGGACCCTATCATGTTTCTGGGAGGGAGGAGAAGGCGTGAGGGCGGATGCGCGGGAGATGGGCCTGACACGATTGAGGGCTCTGTCAACGACTGTGGGTGGAAAACCTCGGTTAAGGAAGAAGGAGGACATGTCAGAGGAACTGTTTTTGAAGGTAGCGTCATCAGAACAGATGCGACGGAGGCGAAGGAACTGAGAAAATGGGATGGAGTCCTTACAGGAAGCGGGGTGTGAGGAGCTGTAGTCGTGGTAGCTGTGGGAGTCGGTAGGCTTGTAATGGATATTGGTGGACAGTCTATCATCAGAAATTGAGACTGAGAGGTCAAGGAAGGGAAGTGTCAGAGATGGACCATGTGAAAATGATGGAGGGGTGGAGATTGGAAGCAAAATTAATACATTTTTCCAGGTCCAGATGAGAGCATGAAGCCGCACCGAAGAACATTGATTGTTATGTACAGGGGCAAAGAAAATATTGCTATGAATTTCTACATTTTACAATCTCTAGAATTGTATAATGTCTCAGAAGAGTCATACGGGCTCGAAATGTTAACTCTGTTTCTCTCTCCACAGATGCTGGCAGATCAGCATCTTCTGTTTTTATTTCAGATTTCCAGCATCCACAGGATTTTGTTTTCAATCTGTATCTGGAGTTTGGTGATGCAGTCGCGTGCCCTGACTAAACTATAAGATTAGTCAGGACACGTTTCTCCCCCCACCCGCCGCAGGTTGGGAACCTAATTTCATTACTGTAGCATCTCATTATAAGCCCTGCTCACCAGAATCATCGCCCCATGCTGAGTCATTTGGGCATGCCGATGTATTTCATAACTGCACATAAGCAACGTGCACCTGGCGAGCTGCACTTTGCTCAGGACTTCAAGGTTTGTTTGCCTATCTTGCTGCAGGCAGCACTCACGGTCATCAGTGCCAGGCTTCACAGACAGCACAACATCACTTTTAAGGGGGCTCGCGGACAGGTCTCTACCTACCAGACCAGCCGTAAGGCGGGGGTGGCTTTTCAATGGCTGCAGAGCTAGGGCTATACTGGGGAAAGGGGGTATCCTAGGATGTGTGCGGGGGCACATGTTGAGCTGTCGAAGTGGCCTCAAGATGGTAAGGGCTGAGGAGGCAGTCTCCAGAGGAGATGAGGCCAGGTGGAGACGTGAGGGTGTGTGGGTGAAGATGTCCCTTGAGTTGGCAGTGAATAAGGTGCCAGTGAATGTGTGGTAGCCTTGAGTGTGAGTTTAGAGTGATGAGATGGTTGCCTTACCCTGGTGGCACAAATGAGATCATTCATCCATTTTCTTCATGGATGGCCGACTTCTTGAGTGCAGCATTGACACTGACCCTCCCAAGCCAGAGTGGTGCAACTGATGAGCCTCCTGCAGCCAGAGCTGGGGGCAGAGGACATCGTGGCGGGCCTCCATAGCACCTAGAAGATGTCCCAGGGATGCACCACTGAATTGGGGAGCTGCACTCTTATTGGCTTTTGGGGCCATGTCTTCCCCGGAGCAGTCCTGGGCTGCAAGCATTGCAAGCTCTGCGTGCCGCTGCAGTTTAAATATGGCGCGCTCCCCCCCCCACCCCCCCATGAGGAAGTGGCAGGAGATAACGGCATGGTGGGCAAATCAGAGGCATCCCACAAGCGAGACGGCGTGTTTCCTGTGGCTGCATAATTAATGAGATGGGAATGGGACGATACAGCGCGAAAACCCGCCATTGTGGCCAGAGGATAAAATTACTTTTTTCCCCGCCCGCTACCGCACTTAGGGTAGAATCGTGAAAGATGTTGTATCTCGTGGCGGGTGGGCTGGGATTCATCTGCTCCGTCACGACCTCATTGGATCATTTTTCCAGCGCCATATTTAAATTGCACCTGTGCACATCATTCACTCTCTGCAGCCCAAGATTGGTCCTGCCGAGTAATGGCCCCTAAAGGGAAGAAGACAACTGCTCATAACTTCAGCAACAATGTGCTGGGTGCACTTCTGGATGCTGTGGAGGCACGCTGGGACATCCTTTACCCCTATGATGGCAGAGGTCCACTAACTTCACCACATCAGCTTGGGATAAGGTCGCCAGGACAGTCAGCACCGATGCTGCTCAGGAGGACCGCCATCCAGTGCATGAAGAGGATGAATGAACACATCCACTCCGCCAGGGTAAATCAACCTTTTCCTCACTCTCAACTCATATTCTCACAAGGCCATCAGGCACTCGCAGGGTTACAGCCCACAGGGATCTCACACAAGACCACCACAAGGGACATCACCACCGACTGTCTCATGCATACTTTGACATATTCATCCCTTCTTGCATCCTGTGCAGCTTGCACCGTCGCAGCGTTCACCTGTACCCTTCACCAGTGCAGACACACACACCTTGATGGAACCTAGTTGTAGAGCAAGCTCAGGTTCACAATCTGGACTGTCAGCTGGACACCCTGGGGCCACCCACCCAGACAATTTCGAGTGTCCAGCTGATCTCAATCCCCTCTGCCTATGACCCTATCAGCTGCAGCACCACAGGCCAAAAAGGATACACCTGTCCCACAGCAGGAGATTCAAACCAGGCCATCGCCCTCCAGGCCTCAACTCTCCAGAGGACGCCCGTCAAGCTCATCATAGATAACAGGACGTATCAGTCAGCAGGCTGCCTCCACCTCTGCTGTGGATGCCGCGGACACGCCAAGACATAATGGTAGGGTACGGAAAATTAAGAGATACTAGAAGCACAAAGGTAGCATGGATGTCCACAATCTGTAAATAATGTGCACAAATGTGATTTGGATTTTGACTCATTCCACTTCTCATGTTGTGTATGCCTCTTCTACCTGATGATACACTCCGTGGTCAGTCAAGTGTCACAGATGCCCCCCTCCTCCCAGATGTCCCATCGTGTGCCTCAGCTCAATGGTGTATCGAACCATCTCATTACAGTCCCCAACCATTCTCTGCGCAGTATCAACATGAGTGTTGTGTCTGCCTCTAAGAAAGCTGTGGTTGGCCAAGGCATCTCTCAGACCTGCTTCAGAAGTTAATATATTACCTGATGAGTTTAGAATCTGGAGGGTGCTTTAGTCCCCTGATGTTTCTGCATTGCAGAGTGCTCAATGTGGATCTTACAGGATCGAATGGCGATGCACCTGGAGTCTGTCATCTTTCGTTGGCCTCCGTGTACTTTCCGTCAGCCTTGTGTGCTTTACATTTGAACTCAAACTCTTATACGCTCCTGTCTGCCTGCAGCGTTATCTTGTGTCTACGTGTACATCTGAACATCAGCCCAATATTAGTCCCCACATTCCCACCTTCATGATTTAGAACTATGAACCTCGCTGGCACATGTTGAGCCTTGCGATTCCTGGTAGATGGTTAAAACTGTGTAACCTAGGAGTTATGTGCAGAGGTCCTAGATGCTTGACTTGGACCTGGAAGGATGCTTCACTAAGCCAGAAGGTCTGGCTAGCGTCTTGCCACATTAACTCTCTGCCAGCTCTGAGATGGTCAATTGACATGGTAATGTGCAATATACAATTGCATCAGTGTGCCTGGTTTCTGTGTGCATACACCAGACTGTTGGAATGAAAATGTGGAGGCCTCCAATGGGATCAGAACGAGGCTCCAATACATCTGATATGTACTCTTCATTATCAATGATTTGGGTCCTTAAGGCCCAGATGGAGTGTCAGCATTTTCAGGCCCACAAATGCCATGGCTAGGCAGCACGGGAAATTGCAAGACTCCAAACGGAGGCATGGTCATGTGTGCTGATGGATATCAGACTATACTGCTGCTGAATGTTTCGAGGTCCATTGAAAGGTGAGCTGAAGTGCAGCCTTGCATCCATTACTGAGTTACAGATGACTGCGTTCTGAAGATATATCAAATGCTGGGGACTGAGTATGATGAGGCCTGAACCCTTGCCTTGCATGAATGATTGCCTGTGCAGAGAAATCATAATGCAAATTCAGAATTGACCCCTCACATGAAGTCAAGAACCAGTGAGTGATTGTCACTTGAGGCACCTCCTCAACTGCAGGCATACTGCCAGAAGAGCATGAGGATTGCGGTGTTGGTCCTGCCTCTTGGCTGCAGTAGGCAGTGGAGTGTTGGCGAGATGCTTGAAGAGGCTGCACCATCTCAACTCTGCTCACAAAACACCCTGTTGCAGTTATTATCCCATAATAGAAAGGCTGCATGCTCCCGAGGCCACCATACCGACCAAGGGTAAGGACATCGTGACGCAAGGTTGTAACTCGTTCAGAGATGGATGTGCTGCATTGAGATGATTAAAATTGCAATCAACCTGGTAATGTGGACCCAGCATGGATGGCACTGGTCAAAGAGGCTCGTATGAGCTATTCATCATCATCCTCCTGGAATCTGGTGGCTATAAGCATGTCATGTGCACAACTGCCTCATCTGGCCCATACTATGGGCTCTTCCTCTGGAGACTCAGCTTCCTTGTCCTCATCATTGGAGAAGATGTGCAGCTCCTCCATCTCTCGTTCTGGCAAGACATCCCCACCCCCCCCCTCCCACTTTAGAGATTCCAGGTCGTGTAGAGCGCAGCAAGCCACGATGATGTGTGACACCCTTTGGGGACTATTGGAGAGCGCTGCCCGATCTCTCTCCAGACATTGAAAACGCATCTCCAAGATGTAATGGTCTGCTCAATCAATGAGCATGTTGCAGAATGAGCAGCATTATACCTCTGAGGCACTTTGTGGCTGCCAAATGGGTATCATCAATCACATCCTTTGCAGGTAGCTTTTGTCACTGAGGAGCCAACCTGGGATGCACTGAGGGCCCTTGAAGATCTGTGGCATCTGCAAGTGACTCGAGATTTGAGTCATGGGAGCTTCCAGGGTATCTTGCACATAACTGCATAATCTGCTTCTGGTGGCTTCAGACCAGCTGCACGTTGAGAGAATGGAACCCTTTCCTGTTAATGAATTGTAGTGGCTGCTGCCAGGGAGCTCTTAAAGCCGCAAGTGCAGTCAGTGGCACCCTGCACCTGTGAAAATCTGGAGATTGCTACAAATCCCACTGCTCTTGCAGCCTGGCTGGCTTCATCTAAGGAGAACTGGATGTAATTGTGCACCTTGCTAAATAGAGCGCCTGTAACCCCTCAAATGAATTTGTGAGCAGGTGCTTGAGAAATCCCGCAGAGATCCCCAGTGGAGCCCTGGAACAAGCTACTCGCGAAGAAGTTCAGAGTGGCGGTCACTTTTAGGGCCACGGGCAATTGATGGCTTCCCAATAGCTGTGGCATCAAACTCCTTCCAGAGAATGTGGCAGATGTGAGTCATCATATCCCTAGACATGAGAAGGTATCAATGGTATGAGGGGCTTCTTCTGTACGCCCTTGCAAAACGCCTCCACTCAATTGCTCTGTCAGCCTCGGCTTCAGGCTCTTGTTTATCAGGGTGAGGCTTTTCCCTTAGCCCAGCGTGGCGGTGATGAACCCTTTTCCTCCTCCTCAGATGCCTGATTGCCAGGATGAACACATGAGGCACTCATACTTGTGTCTGCAGAAACATGAATGAATGTAAGCCTGCAATGGTCACCTTCCACTTGCTAACTAGGGAGTCAGTGTGGAGCCTATGGGTCACTTTCATCCCAGCCATTACATCCCCACCTTGTCCCTTCGAGTGGTATTACAGCAGTATTATGGATCACCAGTAGGACACCCACCCCAACAAGCACTCCCACCGCCAGCTCAAACGACATAGGCAGGACAGGAGCTTTGACACAGGGGCTTGGTTTGACTGAATTAGGCCAGGTGAGAGAAGCCTCTGTCAGGGCACTATCAGACTGTATCCTTTAGATTACACTGCAGCCCCAGCTTACACTCATGTTCTGAGAGTTTTGTGGGGGAGGGGGCCTACTAAATTTTAAACTGCCAGCTGTAAGGTTTAGAGTTGCTAGGGCCATTTGGCAAATGAATTTTTGTCTGTGGCCCCTTTTCAGTTGGTTCCTTCTGATACTCAGGATTTCCCACGAGAGGGACAAAGGGGTCTTTGGAAGCCAATCCGACAATGGCCCCAATCGGGATTATACTCTCTCAAAAATGCACAACATGAGTTAAGGTACCACATTCCCTGAATTGGCATTGGACTGTTCCTAGCATTCTCAGTTGTGCCTTCCTCTCCATTTGGTAAAGTAGATATTAGTAGGGTGCTTCTTCAACCAGTACACAAGTGCAATAGTCAAGTCCTCCTACAAGCCCTGACAGCCTTCCTCTGGCAATTTTTTTTCATAGCTTGTTTTTCAATTGCACTATTGGATCAGCTTGAAAAATGGTGGTACTGAGGTTTTACTACCAGACCAGCTTTTGGCCCCCACTGTGATTGTCAAAATCCCTCCTATTGTGATGGAGGAGCGTAATGTGCAGGGTTTCCCTCCCTCCAATCACGCTCCTGCCTCCCCCTCTAATCCTTCATTCCATTGTTATAGTCGTTGATATATATCCCTGTTTCCCCTCCGAACTGTTTGATATTGACGTCCCAATGCCCCATGAAGACCTGACCCCTCCCTATCTTGAGGCCCTTTGTACTGTGATTTAGAGACCTCCCCTGTGAGATTATCGACTGCACCCCCATCCCCTTACATTACCTGTTCCCTATCTGTCTCTTTGTCTCTGTGCTCTCTTCCCCAGTTGTTTCCTTCCCCCAGTCGTATGTCTCAGTGCTCTCTCCCCTAGTAATCCTCCCTGAATCATGTGTCTCTGAGCTCTCTTCCCTAGTCATCCCCCGCCCCGCAAAATCATGTGTCTTTGTGCCATCTTCCCCAGCCGTTCCCTCCCCATCAGTTATGTATCTGTGCTGTCTTCCCCTGTCATCTCCCCACCAGGCACGTGTCTGTGTTCTCTTCCCCAGTCATTCCCTCCCCCAAGTCGTATGTCTCTGTGCCCTCTTTCCCAGTCATCCGACACCCCCGCCAAGTCATGTATCTGTGTGCTCTCTCTTCCCAAGTCGTCCCTCTCCAGTCAAGCCTTTGTCCTCCAGCCCTTCTCTTGCCTTTGTCTTGTCTCTGCAGCCCCCGCCTCAGTCAAGCCTTTGCCTTCTGCCCCTTCCATCCCCACCTGCCTTCCTGCTGGTCTTGCATGGTAAGCCTTGGCTCTAACCCCCCTCTTGTGTTCACAGAATCACACTGTGCAGAAGAGACCCTTCGGCCCATCGAGTCTGCACCAACACGTGAGGAACACCTGACCTACCTAATCCCATTTACCAGCACTTGGCCCATAGCCTTGAATGTTATGACATGCCAAGTGCTCATCCAGGCACTTTTAAGGATGTGAGGCAACCCGCCTCCACCACCCTCCTAGGCAGCGCATTCCAGACTGTCACCACCATCTGGGTAAAAAAGTATTTCCTCACATCCCCGCCCCCCGCCCAAACCTCCTGCCCCTCACCTTGAACTTATGTCCCCTCGTGACTGACCCTACAACAAAGGGGAACAGCTGCTCCCTATCCATCCTGTCCATGCCCCTCATAATCTTGTACACCTCGATCAGGTCACCCCTCAGTCTTCTCTGCTCCAACGAAAACAACCCAAGTCTATCCAACCTCTCTTCATAACTTAAATGTTTCATCCCAGGCAACATCCTGGTGAACTTCCTCTGTACCCCCTCCAGTACAATCACATCCTTCCTATAATGTGGCGACCAGAACTGCGCACACTACTCCAGCTGTGGCCTCACCAAGGTTCTATACAACTCCAACATGACCTCCCTACTTTTGTAATCTATGCCTCGATTGATAAAGGCAAGTGTCCCATATGCCTTTTTCACCATCCCACTAACATGCCCCTCCGCCTTCAGAGATCTATGGACACACACGCCAAGGTCCCTTTGTTCCTCAGAACTTCCTAGTGTCATGCCGTTCATTGACTACTTCCTTGTCAAATTACTCCTTCAAAGTGTATCACCTCACACTTTTCAGGGTTAAATTCCACCTGCCGCTTATCTGCCCATTTGACCATCCCATCTATATCTTCCTGTAGCCCAAGACACTCAACCTCACTGTTAACCACCCGGCCAATCTTTTTCTTGTCTGCGCAGCCTTGGCATGGAGGCAGAGCAGCAGCCAATGCAACACAATGAAAGGTAGGCGAATATACCTCGAGGTCACGTATGAAGTGGTCCACGCCAGGTGCACGTCATTTATATTCGGTTGTGAATCACGCCGGTTTAATTTGCCGCCTGTGTGGCCTTTTGATCTGGAATGGGGGTGTGATTCTGGTGAGCTGCCTTTTTAATGAGTATTTATGATATTCAAATCAATGCAAATACAGTTCCCAACACGGTGTGGCGGGCTACTTAACTCACCATGGAATTTGGGAGCAGAAAATTGCAAACGATTTTTACACCGGCGGTAAACTGATTTTGGGCCATTCTCCACGTTTTCCCATCCCACCCGTCATGACACCCACCGCACCCAGGACCAGAAAATCCCATCCGAAATGAACAGCTATGAGGAAGGGCTGAATAGGCTAGGGTTGTTTTCCTTAAAACAGAGGAGGCTGAGGGGTGAGCTAATTGAAGTGTACATGATTGAGGGGCCTAGATAGGGTGGACAGGAAAGACCTGTTTCCCATTGCAGAGAGGCCTATTAGAGAGGCCACAGATTTAAGGTGATTGGTAGAAGGACTAGAGAGGACATAAGGAAGAACTTCTTCACTCGGAGGGTGGTGGGTGTCTGGAATTCACTGCCTGGTTTGGTGGTGGAGACAGAATTCCTCAACTCATTTAAAAGGTACATGGATCTGCACCTGAAGTGCTGTAACCTGCAAGGCTACTGACCAGGAGCTGGAAGGTAGGATTAGTATGGCGGCTAGTTTTTTTTTCAGCTGTCTCGGACACAATGGGCTGAGCGGCCTCTTTCTGTGCCATAACTTTTCTATGGTTTCTATGGAAATCAAAATGCTTCGTCAGAGATGTAGGTTTTAAAGAGCTTCTTAAAGAGGGAGATGTAAGAAGATGGAAAGGTTTAGGGAAGGAATTCTGGAGCTTAAGGCCTTGACTTAAGGCCTTGACTTAAGGCCTTAAGGCTGAAGGCACGGCCATCAATGGTGGAGCGAAGTAGATCAGTAATCCGCAAGAGGCCAAAATTTGTGGAGTGCAAAAATCTGAGGGTTTGGGGCCTGAAGGAGGTTACAAAGATGTGAAAGGGTAAGGCCATGGAGGGATTTGAAAGTAAGTATGAGAATTTTAAAATTGTGGTGTTTCTGGACAGGAGCCCTTTAGGACAGCAAACATTGGGGTGAGGGAACAACAGGATTTGGAGCAAGTACTGTTACAAATATGAGGTTTTATAAGATTTTGATGTTTCAGGACTGTGTCTTTAATTTAGGATAAAATTAAGGTGGTCATGTGACTTGTTCTGGAGCCTCCCGGACAACAAGGGAATTTTCTGCCTGTCGGGCGGGCGGAGCGGGTGGGGGCGAGCACGGACCCTATCACTGCCCATGATCAGGCTGTTTTACACGGGCGGGCCAATTAAGGCCCATCCAGCGTGAATCGTGAGGACAGCGGAAGCGGGCGGCGGCAGGACTGCAATGACCACCGGGTCCAATGGCGACCCGGCGGCCTGTTTTAAAAAGCTGTTGCAGCCGTTCAGAGGCTGTGAATCATGGTCAGTGGAAGGGCTTCCCAGAGCGCTGCTGGTGAGCAGGCCAGGCAGGAGGGCATTGTGCCCCTCATTTTTCTGACGATTGCCTTGTTGCCCTCCCGAGGAGGGAGCAGACGGTGGGAGGTCCTCTTACTCCAGGACGGGAGGAGGAGGCTCCCCTATATGACCAAACATGCCTGGGAGGAGGTTGCGGATGTCGCGAGCTCCCATGACATGGTGCAAGGCACGTGGATCCAGTGTTGCAAGCGTTTCAATGACCTGTTGCGCTCTGGAAGGGTGAATACCATGTTGGCATTGGTCACTTAACCCAGCAGGTCGGCTTTCCCCCCTGGAGGTGCCCCCCCCCCCCCCCCCCCAAGTCTGAGTGTAGTGACTGCATTGAATCATTGACGGCATGTGTCCTTTGCTGGGTGGGCCAGCAGATATTGTCCATGCCAAGGTCACCCTGAGAGGGTGGTGAAGAGATGGGTTCTGGTACACTGAGACCCACATGACTGTTTTGGGGGAAGCCTGGAGGAGCTGCACCTAGGCGCAGTGCTGGAACTCCAGGACATGTCAAAGTCAGGGTGATGACATGCTGGGAGGGAAGCTTCAAGGTGGCGTGGCACCGAACCATCTGCCCTCTGCACTCCGTGTGCTTGCGCCTCCTTGCTATAGAAGGTTAGACTGTGTGGTGCTTAATGTGATGTAGGTAGCATTTGGGCAAGGTGGGGTGCGGGGACAGGCCTGGCATCTTTGTCTGAGTGTTCGGCAGCAGCGGGGTGAGAAAACACTGAAGCTCTGCAATGTCCCACTCTGGTTAGGATGACCATGAAAAGATTCCAGGCACAAGTAGCACTAATCAATGCTCTTCACTCCTTTTCAGGAGAAGAAGGCACACAATGCCACCAAATGGGTGAAGACTGGTGGAGGAACTCGGGTCCAGTGGCGATGCTTACCCAGTTCGAGCAGGAGGCCCTAGATCTGGAGAGGCGCCATGCACCCAGGTTCACCGGTGTCGGTGAGGCTGGGGTCCCATGGGCAGGTATGTTTGCCCAGCACTGAGGTTACCATTGTTCTCCCAACAGCCATGGCAGTGCTGAATGTTCAGTGATCGAGGTTTACAACATGGCTTGACTATTGCTTACAGAAGGATGAGCGCAAAATGATCCGGGGGACAGGGATGCGCATTGACGTTGTCTCCATGTTAATTAATCAAATGTCCTTGTTCTTCCTTTCAGCATCAGCGGAGCAGGGCAGGGAGGAAGAGCAGCAGGGACCCCCTCTCACACTTAAGGGCCCTGACGTCTCGGACTCACCAGCGTCACACCATCTCTGCCAGGCAGGCACCAGCGCAGGTACTCGCACCATGGTGGGAATTAGATCATAGGCTAGTGTCCTTGGGCACAGTAGTCAGGGCACTTCATAGTTGCTGGAGGAGCTGGCAGAGACAGAGTGCTCATGGCGCCAGCAGTCAGAGGATTTCAGGGGACCAGGCACATGCTCAGTCAGTGGCTGATGATGTGCCTCTGGAATAGTCCACGATGCAGCCAACTGATATGTGGCTAGGTGTGCAGGAGCATTTGGTGGAGATACATGAGGCTATACTTGCCTTGGTGTCCGTGGTGGAGGAGTCTATGCAGGCCATCGCTGATGCAATGAGCCTTATGGCCGAGCGCCATGCCTCCTCCATGGAGAGAGTGGCAACTCTCATGGAGAGGCTCCTCCAGGAGACCAATCAGAGCTTCCTAGGGATGTGCTTGGGCCAGCAAGCCCTCATATCAGCATTGACCTCAGCTGGTCAGTACCAGTGTATGAGATGGTCTGGGCACCAAGTTTCCCAGCTCGGTGCCCATCCATCTACGGTGAGCAGAGAGGTCCGAAGCGACCTCACGTCGACGCAGCAGCTGTCATCTCTGCGGGCTCCTCTCAGGGTGCTCCGGATGAGGGCAGCAGCTCCTCCGCCCCTCTGCCAGTGACCGTTGCATCCCATGAGACTGTGATGACAGGGGAGGTGCCAGCTGTGGAAGTGGTCGCTCCCTCCCAGGCAGGGCCAGCACAGGCTCCACGGGCCAGAGGACGGCCGCCAAGGTCATTGAGGCCAACAGGACAGCAGAGTCAGCAGGCTGTCTCAGATGCTAGTCCCAGCGAGGGGGCAGCACCAAGACATCGCACCCGAAAGCATAACCATAAGGCACCTTAGGCACACCACCGGACTCGTGCTTTTGTGTTGGCCTGCAATGAGGTCTTTGAGTTGGTGTGATGTTTAACGCCTTTGTCATTTTGTTTTCTTAAATTCCTTTTATTATACCATTAAATTCAGACATGATCCATTGCTGAGGGTGCCTCTTTTATTCTGCAGGTGGATGGTTACCAATAATGCTATGAGTGATTTGTGTGATATTTGGCTTTATTGACAAGGCCCTTAGTTAATGTTCCTATCCTGGCAGATTTAGCTCTCAGGAATTGAGTATGGAGCCTGCAGCCCAGGCTTGTCCTGGAGGTCCATATGTGGTGGGCTAGCTGAAGGTTCGTTGGATTAAAGCCTCTTGGGTGTCCCTGCCTCCCTGCAGTATGCCTGGGTCAGCGCCTATCCCTCCACATTTCCCTGTGTGTGCCCATCCTCGGACTCACTGCTGGACTCATCGTGTGCAGCTGCAGCCACTGCGTCTACATCTTCTTCGTCCACAGCTTGGCCCCTTTCCAGAGCAAGATTGTGAAGAGCGCAGCATGCAACCACTATCATCGACACACGATCTGGGGGGTACTGGAGTGCACCCCCTGAACGGTCCAGGCATCGGAAGCGCATTTTGAGAAGACCGATGGCTCTCTCCACCACAGCCCTTGTGGAGGCATGGCTCCTATTGTACCACTGCTCAGCCTCTGTTCTTGGATGGCAGAGAGGCGTCATGAGCCACCTTCTGAGGGGATAGCCCTTGTCACCCAGCAGCAATCCATCCAGCCGGGCTGGAGCACTGAAGAGCCCTGGCACCTGGGAGTGTCTGAGGATGTAGGTGTCGTGGGAGCTGCCTGGGTACCTTGCACAGACTTGTAGAATCTGCATCCTGTGATCACGCACTATCTGCACGTTCATGGAGTGGAAGCCGTTCCTGTTGACGAAGGCACTGGGCTCACCTGCTGGCGCCTTGATGGCCACATGTGTGCAGTCAATTGCGGGGGAAGCCAGCAATGGCTGCGAAGCCTCTGGCTCACTCTCTGGCTTGCCTGGTCCCAACAGGAATGGATGAAGGTCAATGCACACCTGAACAGAGCGAATGTAACCTGCTTGACACAAGTGTGGGCAGCTGATTGGGAGACACCGCAAAGATCACCCACCGACCCCTGGAAGGATTCAAAGGCATATAAGTTGAGGGCAGCTGTGACCTTTAGAGCCACTGGCATGGGGTGTCCGCCCACACAGTTAGCGGAGATCTCAGGGCCTAGCATCTAATGGATATAGTTGACTGTCTCCTTTGAGAGATGGAACCACCTTCGGCACTGCACCTCAGATATATTGAGGTAGCTGCTTCGCCGCCTGTATACCCTGGCAGCAGGAGCCACCTTCGGCACTGCACCTCAGATATATTGAGGTAGCTGCTTCGCCGCCTGTATACCCTGGGCAGCAGGATAGTGGCGTCTTCTGCGGCCCCTTCTGCCTTGGATTACCTCTTGGCCCTGAACCCCTTATGCATGCACCTGTCCAGCCAAAGGTGGCTCCCCTGGAGGCTGAATATGCACTCCTGGCCTACTCCCCCTTCTAGTCCTCCCTCCCTCCTCCGGAGGAGGTGCCTCCAGTGGAGAATTCAACTCCCATTCCCAGGCTAAGGGAAGGCTTCCTGAAACCTGCAGGTCCAAAAACGATTCCTCACTGCAGAGTCCTGGCCTGAAGGTTGAGAGTCCTGTCCAAGCAGCTGGTGTGTGTTTTGAAGTATTGCAGCTCACACAGGCAAGCATCAGTAACTTTCCAATTTAAATATTTGATCGAGCCCACTCGCGACCCCACTGATCCTGCCCGTGGATGAGGCTTATACAAATGTCGTCTCCTCGCCTGCCTCTTGCACCCATGTGACGACCTGAAGATCGCACGGGCCCCAAAAAATCGCCGTCAATTGGTGCCTCAAGGGCCTTAAGTGGCCTGTTAATTAATGGCAGGCGCACATTGGAGATCATCGCTTGCCCGCCCACTGAAATATCGCGATGGCGCGTGGTGATGTCAGGACGCTCGCCCGACGTCACCACGCATCATTTTACTCATCGGCGTGTGGGTCCTGCTCTCGCATGCCAACAGGAAAATTCTGCCCCAAGTCTGGATGATGTGGCTGTTAAAGATTAAAGGGAGGCCTGGGTTGTTTGGTAGAAAGAAGGTGTAAAGTGTTCACACTTGGAGACAATGAGAGCAACATCTGTGTTAAACTGCGAGTCTCCAAAGTCTCAGGAAGATGTTAAGAATGTTGTTGAAATAGTTATGCTTTAAACTGTCCATTTACTTCAAGGTAAAAGAGAGGGTCTCAAAGATAGCTAATCAACATTTCTGCTTGGAAAAAAGGCCCATGTGATTCACGTTGCCATTGTGATGGGAAGGGTTTCTAAGATACCCCTAAAACTCAGGGCAGTATCTTCCGTTCGGCGAGCAGGGGGCTGGGGCCCGCTCACCAATACATAAAATGACGTGGGGATACATCGGGCGTGCGTCCCGACATCACCCTGCGTCATTTAGATTTTCAGTTCAGCAGGCGCGCAGCCAAATCGGCAGTGCGCCTGCCGAACTGTCAAAGGCCTTTTAAGACCATTAATAAAGTAATTAAGATGATTAATGGGCCTGCCCGTCCAACCTTAAGGTTGGCGGGCAGCCCGCGAACCCAGGCGGCCTTCTAAAAAAACATGAAACCTCATCCACAGGCGGGATGAGGTTTCATGCGGGTATTAACGTTTTTATAAAATGTTTAAATAAAAGAAATTGACATGTCCCAGCTCATGTGACAATGGGTGGACATGTCAGTAATGTTTTTCCCTTTCTTTATTGAAATTTTCAAACCAGAGCCGATCTCCTTGAAGCAGCATTTTGCCTCCGGGAGATCTGCGCGCTCTTCCGTGAACATGCGTGAAAGAGCACACTCCCAGCTCTGGGAATCTCTCCCCCACCTGCACCCCCCACTCGCACAGGGAGCGCATAGCGCTTCTGGGCAGACGTCACGCTAGGTAGGCCTTAATTGGCCCGCCCACATAAAATGGCGCACCCCCAACCAGGGGCGCCGATCAGGAACCCACCAGCTCGCACCCGTTCCCGCACATTTTCTCCCCCCCCACCCCCCACCCCCCCCCCCCCCCCCCCACCACGGGGGGTAAATGTTGCCCACAGTCAGTCTTTCAGGATCCAAAAGAGAGCAATTGGAGGCCACACCTCTCCAGGAACGCAGGTGGGAGTTTATGCCCAGATTGAGAAGACCAAATTTGTGATGATTTGAAAGGAGGCTGTAAGATTCCCCTAGCTTGTGCTAAAGGAAGATTATTCAGGGAAACATCCTTTTACAGATCCATCTGAATTTTCCTTCCATTCATTTCACCAGAAGAAAAATCGGGGCTGGAATTTAATGGTTGTGCCACCAGGTGATGGCAACTCTCCAAAGGCCATTTTCTGGAGGCAGGCTGGGATTGTCCCAATTGGCCACTTACAGGAGTGTGATGGAATACTCCCCACTTGACTGGATGAGTGCAGCTCCCACCACACTCAAGAAGCTTGACACTGTCTAGGACAAAGCAGCCCACTTGATTGGCACCACATCCACAAACATTCACTTCCTCCACCACCAACGCACAGCAGTAGCAGTGTGTATCATCTACAAGATGCACTGCAGGAATTCACCAAGGCTCCTTCGACAGCACCTTCCAAACCCATGACCACTTCCATCTAGAAGGACAAGGGCAGCAGATAGATGGGAGCACCACCACCTGGAAGTTCTCCACCAAGTAACTCACCATCCTGACTTGGAAATATATCACTGTTCCTTCACCGTCACTGGGTCAAAAGCCTGGAACTCCCTCCCTAACAGCACTGTGGGTGTACGGTTCAAGAAGGCAGCTCACCACCACCTTCTCAAGGGCAACTAGGGATGGGCAATAAATGCTGGTCCAGCCAGTGAAGCCCACATCCCGTGAATGAATAAAAAAAAAAATCTTCCTGCTATTGGAATTCCCAGCTCCTCTGATTGAAATTTACCCCCCAGACATCCTTGTAGAGGGTGGATATTCCACCCCTGAATGCTGCTGGTCAATCAGAGGCCGGCAGTCTTCAGTACCGGTAGCACCACCAGGACCAGTGCCCGCTGCTGGTATTGTAGTGTGGCCTAGGCAGAGGATCAGCAATGGAGCCCCAGGGAAAAGGTAGATGGGGCAGGTTTGTCTGGGGCCAGACAGGGAGCCCCCAAAAGTGGGAGGATCGGATTTGAAGGTCAGAGGGACGATCTTACTCTGGGTCCTCCATTTCCACTGGCAGGTGCCTCTGTTGGGAAAGGAGTTCCTGACAAGGAGGAACTTCCAGGTGGTGGTGCTCCCATCTATCTGCTGGTGGTTCCTGCTCCAGCTAACAACCAGGAAATTCCCAGGTAGATCGGCATGGTGTGGCCCCTGCTGGCCTTTGGTCAAATACCAGTGGTGGCAGGATGAGGCCTGGACATTTAAGGACTTCAATTGGTTTCCAGGCTGGAAGGTTGTCCTCGAGCCTTCCCATCCTGGACTAAATCAGAGGGAGGTAGGAAAGCGGCAGCATTTCTACCTCACACCTCCCTGCACAATCTCAAGGCCCCCAACGCTACTAAAGCTGCCTCGGGGTGTTGGGGACATTAAATTCCATCCCAGGTGTGTAATATCAGCTTTATATGGCTGATCCAGTTAAGTTTCTGGTCAATGATAACTATGACCCCCCAACTCCAATATCTGAGGAGTTGTGAATTTTTTTTTATTCGTTCACGGGATGTGGGCTTTGCTGGCTGGGCCAGCATTTATTGCCCACCCTTATCACCACCTTCTCAAGGGAAACTGAGTTACCTTATCAAACCACTGCAGTCCATGTGGTGTAGGTACGCCCACAGTGTTGTTAGGAAGGGAGTTCCTGGATTTTGACCCAGCGAAAGTAAAGGAACAGCGATATATTTCCAAGTCAGGATGGTGAGTGACTTGGTGGGAAACTTGCAGGTGGCGGTGTTCCCATCTACCTGCTGCCCTTGTCCTTCTAGATGGTAATGCTCGTGGGTTTGGAAGGTGCTGTCTAAGGAGCCTTGGTGAATTCCTGCAGTGCATCTTGTAGATGGTGCACACCGCTGCTACTGTGCGTCCGTGGTGGAGGGAGTGAATGTTTATGGATGTGGTGCCAATCAAGCAGGCTGTTTTGTCCCGGACGCCATTGATGGGCTGAGTGGACGATCTCAAACTAGTTTTATGATGTCGTGAAACTGATTTTTTGCCTTCTCGCCATAATCTCTACTCAGGCTGCTGCGCATGCCTGCCGCTAGCGGGCACAGAAAATTCCACCCATAGTGTCATTTAAAGCTGAATTCTACTGCATGAGTTGCTTAAGTTCATAAATTCAATGAATACAGATTTGGAACATGGCAGCACATGTAGATTGCCATGATAAAGTGACATGATGCAAATATCTATGACTTCCTTGAGCAGCACATGAGTGAATAGGCTTACAATGTTGAACGAGCATATAGACACAGTATTGCTGTGAAAGTGAAGGAGCCCTTCAACATGTATGTGGAATACTCGCTCAGAACTGGTTGTAGCAACTCACTCAACTACAAGAGACTGCATGGTCTAGTCATGCTCCTATTTCATATGTTTTAATGTTCTTATGTTGCCATCTCACTCTCTTGTCCCTCTCTCAGACCTGTTCTGACTTTTCTTCCTTGCCTCATGCTATCACCTCTAGCCAGATTTTCATAACCAAGCACTCCCTTTCTCCTATTGACTCCTTTAAGATAAAATAGCTCAACACTCACTCTCTTTTGGCAAAGTCCTCAGAATTTCCAGGGAAAATATTGACAGTACGAAAGTCTTCCAATTTGTCTCAAAAGTCCTTTTCAAGCCTGCCACAGCAAGTAAACGGTGAACATTTAGCATAGTATTAAGTTTGCATCACTCAAAAATGCCAGGTAATGACTGTCTGCAACAAGAGAAAGTATAACCACATCCCCTTGACATTCAATGGCATTACCCTCTCTGAACCATTCCCCCCCCACCTTCCCCAACTAACAACGTCTTGGCAGTTACCATTGATCAGAAACCTAACTGAACCAGCCACTTAAATACTATGACTATAGGAAGATGTCAGAGGCTGGGTATTATTTAGCAAGTAACTCACCTCCGATTCCCAATGCTTTTTCCACCATCCACAAGCAGAAGTCTGGAGTTTGATGGAATGTTGTCCACTTGCATGATCAAGTGTAGCTTCACCAACAGTCAAGAATTCCATCACCATTCAGAACAAAGAACTCCACTTGATTGGAACATAGGAACCTAGGAAATAGGAGCAGGAGTGGGCCATTCAGCCCCTTCAAGCATGCTCTGCTATTCAACTAGATCATGGCTGATCTACCTCAATGCCATTTTCCCGCATTATCCCCATATCCCTTGATATCTTCAATAGCTAGATCTCTATCTTGAATATGTTTAATGACTCAGCTTCCACAACAATCTGGGGTAGAGAATTCCAAAGATTCACCCCAGAGAAGAAATTCCTCCTCATCTCAGTCCCAAATGGTCAACCCTTTTATTCTGAGACTATGTCACCTGATTCTAGACCCCCACTCTAGTGCCCATCTGTTGCTGTAAGAAATCCACTTAATGCACAGAAATAGTGACAGCATTCCGATCCTTCCTGCATCTACCCTGTTGAGCCCTGTAAGAATTTTGTATGCTTCAATGAGATCACTTCTCATTCTTCAAAGTTCTAGATATTGCAGGCCAATCTCCTCAATGTCTCTTCACAGGACAATCTCGTCATCTCAAGAATCAGTCTGGTGAATCTTCATTACACTCCCTCTATGGCAAGTACATCCTTTCTTGGGTAAGGAGACTAAACCTGTACACAATACTCCAGGTGTGGTCTCCTGAGGGTCTGTACAATTGCAGCAAGACTTCTTTACTCCTGTACTCAAATCCTCTCACAGTAAAGGCCAATATATCATTTTCCTTCTTAATTATTTGCTTCACCTGTATTTTAGCTTTCAGAGACTTATGGACAAGGACACTCAGGTCCCTTTGAACATAAGCACTTCCCAATCTCTCACAATTTAATAAATATTGTGCATTTTTGTTTTTCCTACAAAAGTGGATAACTTCACATGTCTCCACGTTATATTCCATCTGCTATGTTCTTGCCCACTCACTTAGCCTATCTAAGTCACCTTGAAGCCTCTTTTTGTATTGTCCTCACAATTCACATTCCCACTTAATTTTTGTTGTACGTTGTAGTGGTTGTCCAGGGAAGAGGTTCAGAGGTATAGAGTTTGAACAATAACTATTTATTGTAGAACATAACGTGTAGCGATATTCAAGACAGTAGACTTCTTCAGTCCAAGCCATGAACTTTCTCCATTGAGTGCTACAAGACTATTACTGGTCATGTGACATCCTTTACATCATGTGGGCGGTCCTGTTTCCCCTGTCCCACATTAACCCTTTCAGTCCTGAACATGCTAATTCTACACCTCCCCCAAATCTTTATCCAAGTATGTTTACATTTATATTTACAAGCTACCCCTTCTCACCCCAAATCTCTGGCTTCACAGGTTTAAATAGACTGGAGGTTTCACAACTCTCCCTGAACATGTTCTTTTAAAGCTTGGAGGATTGGTAGTCTTAACTTGAATCTTTGTTCTGACTTGGCTGCTCTTCAGTAGAAGCTGCAGTATTTGGTATTTTGTTTTTTGAGGATCCACATCTGGTTCACTCACTTGTGTGATAGAAGGTTCTCCTTGAGGAATGTGGATAAGACTTCTCCTGTTCCTTCATGTTGTGCCTTCTGGGTTATTGTTCATCATCTTCCCTTGTTGATCTTCATCACTTAGGACAATGACGCATTCTCTGCCAAAGTTTCTGATCCAAAAATTGTCTCCATCATTTAGCTTGGGCAGATTTCTGGTACAGTACCTCCTATTGTAAGCAGAAGCTTGTTACTTTCTGTAGGAAAGTCCTGTACCTTTTGATAGTATTGGACTGCTAACCCTGTGATTAACTTCTTGGGCAGCATGGGAAGCTGAGTATGAAGTTTTCTGCCCATTAGCAGCTCTGGTGCCAATCCACATTGCAGTGGAGTGGACCTATATGTTAAAAGGTTTGGAAAGTCATCATTTTTCTTCAAGAGGGTTTTAATAGATGTGGACACCCCTTTCCACCTCCTCATTAGATTGTGGGAAGCTCAGGGAGCTGGTGAGGCGTTGAAATCTATAGATCTCAGCAAAATGAGTGAAGTAGTCATTAGCGAATTGCTGGCCTGTTGTCGGACACCACCAGGTCCGGAATGCCATTTATTGCAAAGATGTCTTTCAACAACCTAATGACCAACTCTGGTCATTGTGTGTAAACAGCTCACCGCAATTCACCTGGAGAAGTAATTAGCAATGATGAGGAAGGATTTGCCGATGTGCATAAATAGATCCATTCATAAACATTCTCACTGTCTGGAAGGAATCTGTGTGGGGTTAAGGGGTTCCCTCTGGACTGATTTGTGCAGCGCCCACACCTGGCAGTTTAAAATCAGCTCTTGATATTCTCAGCCACCACACTGCAAACTGGGCTCATGTTCTGCATTTTGTGATGCTCAAGTGCCCTTGGTGGATTTGTTGCAGAATCTCTGGTTGGAGTGAGACAGGAATGACCAACTGCTCACCATACACCAGCAGAGCATCAATTATGGTGAAGTATTTCTGTTGTTCGAAGTATATTTTCAACCTTGTATGCAGTGTTGATGGATGCAGACATACTCCTGTCTTGAATCTTGTCTAGATGTATCTGTTGTTGCTTCTTAGAGCTCACTGGCAGTTGTATTGTCACCAACTGAGAATAGGACTCGACCTCGTCAACCAGATTAACATCTTGTTTCGCTGGGTGGTCGACAGTGTCCCTGAAGCATCGTTTGATGCTTCCCCTGGACATACACTGTCTTGTAAGCAAAGTGCATGAGGCGTAAGAGGAATCTTTGAATTCTAGGGTGCATTCTGGCGAGTTCTTTCTCGTCCAGTAGTGAGACTAATGGTTTGTGATCTGTCTCGATGACCGCTTTCAGCCCAATGATCTAGTGGAAGAACTTCTCACAAGCCCACGTTACTGCGAGAACCTATTTTTCTATAACTGCATACCTCCTCATCTCTGCATCTGATAGCGCCCTAGATGATTAATATAAGGCATCCATCCAGCTGCACTTGGAACAGAATGGTCCCTATTTCTGTTGATGAGGCATCCACTGCAGTTCTGGTTCGCAAGAATGAGTTGTGATGAGCCAGGATATCTGGTGAGAACATCATGCCTTTGATCTCATGGAATGCTCACTCCTGGTGTGCATCTCAACACCATGCTTGGGCCTTTTTCAGTCAGGTTTGGCAAGAATTTTGCAAGCTGGCTTACCGCGCCCAGGAATCTTTGGAGATCTGGAATGGATGACGGGGTCAGAAACTCACTGATTGCCTTTGTTTTACGTGGATCTGCCATGATGCATATGGTCTTCTTTGTCCCGGAGTGTCTTTCGAATGTTGTTGTTTGTTTAATGATCTGTACCACCATTGGGAGTGCTCTGTACCACGGTTTGTCTTCCCCCCTCAATATGGCTCTATTTTGCTGACAGACCTCAGATTGTCTGACAATCTGTATCACTTTCTCCAAAGTTAAATCTTCTTTGGATTGAAGCAGGTCAGAAAGGGTACCGTGAGTTACCCCAACTATTATGAAGTCTCGTATCAGCTCAGACTTAAGATGACCATATTCATAGCCTTCAGCCAACCGATACAAATCATTGGTGAAGTTGTCCACAGGTTCTCCAGGCTTTTGGACCCATCTATTAAACTTTTCCCTTGCTAAAATTTTGTGACTCCATAGGTTAAAGTAACTGTCAAAGGATTTTATGACCTCTTCAAATTTTCAGATAATTTATTAATGCTTTGTCTGGCTATAACAACATCAGCAATAACATCAGCTGAATACAGTAATATATTAACTTGCTCAGCCTCTGATTTATTATTTAATCATGATGCAATTCTGTATCTTAAAAATCTCCTCCTCTATAGTACCCAATTCTGGCTGGTATTTTCTGGCCCCGCCATGTTGGGACATGCCACAGGGGATGTGGCGGCCCAGCCAAAAGCCCATTGACTTTCGGTGGGATCGGACAACCCTGGTGGCGGGCAGGGCTGGAAAATTCCACCCTCTGTACCTGGCCTGGCTTTTCCATTTGCCCAAATCGTTCTGGCAAGGTAAATTTTGAATCAATCACTGTTTTCAGCTCAGGAGAGGCTCGCCTTAAATTTATTAAATAGTACTGCAGTAATCGAGTTTTCCTGTGCTGATCGGGGTTTTTCGGGTACCCACTATGGTTACTGAGCCATTTCAAACCTTCTCCAAAACTAAGGAAAAAAATTGTTAAAACAATTATTAAGGTCAGTTAGTTACTTTGCTGTGGCTTGAGGATTGAATTTGGCAGCCGATTATTTTCTTCCTTTCTTTTCACCACGTTACGGCGCCGACTCTGGTCCCAGGCTATGGCGTGTTTCAGGCCATGCACGAGAAATGAACTATCTCCCAGTGCCGTGAGTTACTGTGCCTTGTTTAAAAGCTTTTTTAAAAGCCTTTTTTAAAAAAGTTTGCTCACCCCTCCTCAATCGTCACTGGGTTCTTTGACTCTGCTTTTTGATCGGGATTTTTAACGAACTGCCATGTGCTGTGATGAGGTCCTTTTTGAGCTGTACAGTTGATTTCTTCTCGGCCTCTCAGCCCCCACATCTATTATGGAACTTTTCTGGTGATTTCCAAATGTTTCATCGAAGCCTTCCATTTTGCTGTGTTTTTTTCAGGTCAGAATGCAGAATTTTTAATTTTTATTTTTGGAGATTTCGGGGTCCTTCACCTGCTGCCGTCATGCTGTATTTTGTGGTTGTATAAGGAAGAGGTTGAGGCATAGGGTGGAATTTTCCCATTCCTCCCATGGAGGGGTTCGAGGCGGGCAGGAGCAGAGAATCCAGCGGAAGCCAAAAAAGAGGGAAACCCGCTAGCGTAAAAACAGTTTGCAATTCTCCCGCTGGTGGGTTAATGGCGGGTCGGTTATCCTGCCGACTAGTGTTTTTCCTGAAGCATCACAGTTAGATTGAATGATAAGTAGGACAAGAAGAGGTTCATGATTATAAATATGCGATATGAAAATAGAGCTCTTTGGCTTTCCGACAAAGCAAAGAATGGCCCGGAATTTGCTGTAATGACTTATGATGATTACTGTTGTGCTTCCCAAGTGGAGAATTCATGCCACAATTTGATCAGAAAATAATTAGAATGTGCTGCAGTGAACATAGCAGTGGATCAGAAATAGTGTGGTCAATGTCTGATACACATCCAAAGGACTGGTGTTCAACGCAAAGGAACAAGTTCTTTCACGTTTCCATAAAAGTAAAAGAGTAAAACAATTTGTGCAACTTTCTCATTTTAATAATTGATTAATATCAATGGAGTTTTTGTTATTTAGTAATTAATTTTTATTGCTTATAATCAAGTCAGCACAAAAGAACATCAGTCTTATAAAAGGGTTGCTTGTTGCAAATTCTGGTCATTTCTGACAGTCAGATTTCTTTATATTAAACATGACAGGGCCACTAAGGAGTACATACAATAAACTCTCAGATAATGAGAGGCAGAAAAAAAATAATTACTTTGCCTCAGTATTTAGTCGGGTAACTAATATGGTGGGCACGATATTAGAAGAGATCAGAAAAGAAATTAAGAGATTGAAGATGGAAATGTGGGACATAATTAATAAACTGATCAAACTTAGAGAGGATAAGGCCCCTGCTTCAGATAGATTTCACCTACACAAATTAAAGAAAGGTTAGGGAAGAGATAACAAGTGTTATTACCTATGAAAATTTGTTAGAAAAGGGAATGCTGCCAGAGCAGTGGCAGATTGTTAAAGTAATTCCTATATTTAAAAAGGGAGAAGGAACAAATCTAAGGAGCCAAAGAGCTATAAAATGGCACTGGAGCCATGATTCTAGAAGTCCTGCACCCAAACCCGGCACTCATCATTTTCACCGGGGTGGGGAGAAACGGTGGCAGGATGTATTTCACACATCTACGGTTCATGGAGGCAGCAACACGTTTAAAAGTGCAGCTTCCTTCACTCAGAAGCAATTTTCATCATTGCATTTTCTGAAACATGACTCATGGAATGTACAAATTTGAAGAAAAGGCCAGGATGTTTGAATATATGTCATTTAAATTCCCTGCTTTTTAAATTTTGGGGGGGAAAAAAATCAGTGCTTCCAATTTCAACAGACGTTTGTTGTTGTAATCCTGAGGGCTCATCATTTTAGCATTTGTGCTACTTGACAGCTTCCACAACCTATCATCACAGTGGTGGGCTTTTAAGTTCACATTTTGAGTGAAAACTCCAAGTCCAATAAAGTCCAAAAAAACCAATAAAGGGGTTAGCAGTCTTTGATGTGCTATGAATACAAATGTTTTTATAAGGGATTAAGTACTTAAAGGGATTTAAATGTATTGAATGGGCTTTTATCAATAAGAGTGTTTTGAATAGTGAAGTTTGTAATAGATACTTAGAACTTTACTTTATTTCATCTCAGCATGGCTCCTGTTGGCTGCTCATGGTGGATACTGGGTAAGTTGGCATGAAACAAAAACAAAATTTGCTGGAAAAACTCAGCAGGTCTGACAGCATCTGTGGAGAGGAATACAGTTAACATTTCGAGTCCATATGACTCTTCATCAGAATGGCCATACAGACTGTTCTGATGAAGAGTCATACAGACTCAAAACGTTAACTGTATTCCTCTCCGCAGATGCTGTCAGATCTGTTGAGTTTTTCCAGCTATTTTTGTTTTTGTTTCAGATTTCCAGCATCCGCAGTATTTTGCTTTTATCTTTTAAGTTGGCATGGAGGTTGTAAGGTCAAAGGGGGGGGGGGGGGGGGGGGGGGTCATGGGTTGGCATTAAGTTGCCATAGGGGCTTATAAAGGACCATGGGGATGAGTGAGGTCATTGGTTGGCATGATTTGGCACTAAGTTGGCATAGGGGCTATAAATGGCAATGGGGATGTGTGGGGTGTCGTGGGTTGGCTTGGAGGGAATGAGCGGTCATGGGGAAAGATAGAGGGGCATAGGTTGGCATGAGTAGCCATTGAAGAGGCATGGGGAGTGTGTGCAGTGAGGGGGTCAGGGCCTTACTAGAGGGCCTTACTGTTATTATAACTGGGGTGAAGTCCTCTGGCACTGAGATGGGTCTTTCAAATAGCCCACCTCAGCACTTGGCAGTTCCTGTGGTTGCCTCTGCACTGTTTCCAAGGATGGGTGGGTGAGCCCAACTTGAGTAAGCCCTTGCCCCTCCAGTGAAAATCTGAAAATGCGGGGATGTTTCTCCTAAGTCAGGTTTAGGAAGACGGGAATTTTCCTGACTCAATACACCTGACTCAGGAGCTCTTGGACATGAATGGGAGCATGTAGCCACAGAAGTCAATGCAAGGAGTCTGGCCCCAAGGACACCGCTGAAGTAAATAAAGTTCAATGACCTCACACAATTCATTTTCAAATGTTATATCCTACACAACGCACCACCGACCTCACACACCGGTCAACACCATGCAACTATAATTTGCCCATCAACAATCTCTAGCAATCGGGACTCGTGCTTCGCCTCAACCTCACGCACTTACCGCAGCTTAAAGCCTCACCCACATCTCTCAGCTTCCACATGCTTCCAGCTATTCAGCCACATCATCCAAACACATTGCAACCATCACTGAAAGTCTTCCCTCTCTCTTGTGAGATAAGGTGGCACATGCGAACATAGGAACATAAGAAATAGGAGCAGTGGATTATGTGCCCCCCCCCACCCCCCGAGCTTGCTCAGCTATTCAATACAATCCTAGCTGATGATCTACTCAACTTCACTCTCCCATCTGCTTCCCCCTATCTGAGAGACCAAAAATTTGCTTATCTCCATACTTTACAATGGAAGAACGGCAAACCTCTGGGGTAGAAAATTCCAAAGATTTACAACCCTCTAAGTAAAGAATTTTATCTTTATCTAAGTCTAATATAGCTTTGTATCATCAGCAAACTTAGCTACATTATTCTGTCTCTTCATCGAAGTCATTAATACAGATTATAAATAGCTGAAGCCCAGCACTGATCTTTGCGGCACTTCACTGGTTACAGTCTGCCAAATTGAAAAAGCCCATATAATCCTACCCTCTGCTTTCTGTCTGTGAACCAATCCTCTTTCCATGCTAATATATTATCCCCAAAGAGAAATTCATGTCTTTTGCTGATATCAAGCTTTGAGCCTAACCTGTATCCTAAAGGATAGTAATCTTTTTGGGTACTTTATCAGACAAAAATGGAATTACTTCGCTCTCAAATATAAAACCCTTATAATCTTTTATGCTCTGATTTGCACCCACTGAAAATATATTACATGATCGGTTCATCACCAGCTCCACCTACTGGTACAGCATTTTCTGGAGAAACACTAGACAGACTTAACAAAGCCGCTGTTTTTGGTTTAATTTTCTGCATTCTCTTATTACAAAAATAAATGTTGGTCTCCTTTAACCATTTTTATCTCTCCTGCTGACCATTTCACTATTCTGAGAAGCATCTGTCTTATCAGTTCTGTCAACCCCTCATTGTAATTAGCGCGCTGTTCATTTTTACTTTGCTTCACTCTCCAGCCTCTTGCTGGGTTTGCAACAAAAATTTGCTGCCGCCTAGGTGTTTGTGGGCTAAGTAGTAAATATCGGCTAAAACAGCTGCTTACCTTATATTAGAAACTTTACTGTCTTCAAGGTGCAACTTGATTCCTAAAGGAATACAGTTTTTAAATTCTTCCAGTAACAACACCTCCAAGTTTTCAAAATCTTGTTCCAGCGTCATCAACTTATGCCAATGATCAAAGACCATCTCTTTTTCTCCACAAAAGTCTGATTTTGTCTCCAAGTTTCAGTATTTTTGTTGATAAGCTTCTGGAACCAGTTGACATGCTTTAAGCACAGCAGCCTTAACTATACTATAATCTGCAGACTGTTCATCAGAAAGGGTTAATAAACATCCAAGGCTTTTCCTACCAAAACACTTTGTAATACGATGGTCCAAATTTCTTTTGACCATTAACTTTGGCTGGAATTTTCCATCCTCGCTGCGCGTCATGGTGAGCATGACAATATGGTGGGAAGGCCAAAAATCAGTTTTACGACGTCATGAAACCAGTTTGAAATCATCCGCTCCACCAGTCAATAGCGGGCCACATCCTGCAGCCAGACGTTGGGAATGTCATTTTAATACATCTGCATATCATTATAATCCCTGCCTGCTGGAATCACCATACTGCATCAACCGGGCACACGCCGATCTGTTTCACAACAGCATTTAAAAGGCGTGCACCTGGCAAGTTGAACTTCGAGGGGAACTCAGAGGTGAGTGCTCACTAACATTGCACAACGCTCGTGAGGGTCACCCGTTAAACTTCAAGATTGAGGCGCTGTGCATTCAGGCGAGGGCACAGACAAGTCACTTTTTCCCAGCTGGCTGAAAGTGCAGTGCTGGGGCAAGGGCAGTACTGTGGCTGGTTCGAGTTGGGGGAGGCAAGACAACATGGTCTGATGCAATTTGGGGGTGGGGGAGCAAGGCAGCACAGTCTGATAGTAGTGCACAAGCACAGCATGTGCATGTGGGGAGGGGGTGGTGAACAGAAGTGGCCACACGGAAATCTTGTGTAAAGTGACCATTCTTCCACAGCTGAGACAGTTCACGTGCAGCCACATTGACATGCTTGGAGTCAGGCCTCTAGCTTATCTGCCCACTCAAGCAATGCAGAGGCATGAAAGTGCCATGAAATTTTTCAGAACTTTTTAACTCTTGTACAGACTACAAACAATTTTAGTAAACTGCAGAACAATTGGACGACTGGGCACGTTGTACAATCTCCTTGCGAAAGTTGGCCATGGAGCAGTCACTGATGGAGGCGCCCATGGCCCCTTGCAATGTCATCATTCAGTTTTGGACCAGTCTCCCCCATGGTTGAAGCTAACAGTGCAGCCTTGCAGTACGGGTTAGGAGAATGCCTGAGCTGAGAGCACAGCATGCAGTCCAGTGGATGAGGCTGCCACCAATCGGTCAGGTGGAGTGGGGCGGAGGTGGGTGGAGTTTCAGGCAGTGCACTAATCTCTGGACATTCAAGTGGAGGCCAGCACTCTCCAGCATACATTAAGGGCCTTCAGACTTAAAGAGAGGTTCTTAGTATACCCATGCTAACCCACACGTCTCTCTCTTTCATCCTGCAGGAGTAGTACATCAGGAGCATGGAGCCTGGTGACCTAGTTGTATGTATCATGGCTTACAGAGAGCGGAGACAAAGGAGAAGAGAGCGATGGAGGACCCTGGCTGCGCCCATAAGAAGAAAGGGCAGCTGGGAGTCCACACACCGCTGAAGAAACACAACAAGCCATCGCTGGTCTGCGTCTAACAAGACCCAAGTTCTAACAGACAGTGCTTGTCATTCATGCAGATGACAGAAACCAGTGTCGCCGAAGACTGCGCATGTCCAGGAAACTGGTCGGTCACATCTGCCACCTGTTGCAGGATTTGGTGCCACGGGGACATGGAGGGCATCCACTGCCAGTGGCCATGAAAGTGAGAGCGACGCTCAATTTATACGCCAGTGGCTCTTTTCAGGGCTCCACAGGTGACCTCTGTGGGATATCGCAAGCCTCCACACACAAATGCATCCAGGAGGACACAGACACCATATTCACAAAGGCACAGAACTTTCTGCATTTTGCCCAGGATCAAGAAAGCCAGAAAGCAAGAGTGCTGGGGCTTGCGCAGATCTCAGGTTTCCCACAGGTGCAGGGCGCCATCGACTGCACTCACGTGGTGCTCAGTTCTCCATGGCAACAAGTGGTCAACTATGTCAATCGCAAGGGCTTCCACTCACTGAATGTGCAGCTGGTGTGCGACCATCACAAACGCATCCTGCAGATCTGCACACAGTTCCCAGGGAGTGTCCACAACTCCTATATTCTCAGTCAGCCACAGATCCCTGATGTCTTCCAGTGTCCACAGAGGCTGCAGTCGTTGGTTCCTCAGGAATGAGGGCTACCCGCAGAGGACATGGCTGATGACCGCCATGTGGTGGCCTCAAAGTACAGCAGAGAGAATGTACAATGAGGCTCAAGCTGCAACTCGCAACTTGGTGAAACAAACCATCAGAATGTTGAAGATGAGGTTCCGGTGCCTGGGCCAGTCTAGTGGAGCCCTGCAATACATCCCACAGAGTGTGTCATGCATCGTCATCACCTGCTGCGCCCTTCACAAACTGACGCTGCAACAGGGGGAGGGGCTGGCTGAGGAGGAGATGGGGGAGCTGGAGGTCTCCTCCGATGAAGAGGACCTCAATGGGGATGAGGGTAAGGAGGTCCTTGAAGGCGAGATTGACGGCGATGAGGCCATTGCACTGGCCTGACAAGGTAGACATGCTCGGGAAGCCCTCATTAGTTGCTAGGTTAGTGGAGGATGGTGACAACGTGCAGTGACATAAGGAGACACCATAGGTCCTCACATTGCATCTGTGAACGTTTGATTCCTGTCTGGCTGATGGCAGCGCAGATACCTTCTGTGATAAGGCCCCTGTCATGGAGACGCAGCGGATGTCCATAGTTCCTACATTCCAGGAGGATGATAATGACATGTTGTGGGTTCACTCCTTGATCCTCACACAGCTTATGTGAATGTCTGACTCCTGTCTGGGTGATGGCAGCTCTGTGAACAGGGTCATATCATGGAGATGCAGTTGGAAAACTTTAAATTCCCCTAATCCTATGGCATCCTTTGTGAGCTGAACCCTTCAGGACCCCACTATCACCAGATACTGATGAGATAGGGGGGCCAGCTGCACCTCAAAGGTGCTGAGAGCACACAGAGAAAATGACGGAACTTTGTGCCGCTGGCCCAGGGCTTACTGGCAGCAATGATAAGCTGCATCGAGCTGCAGGCATGACTGATGTGTCCAGTGACTGTAAAGGCACACCCTCAGTTTGCTGGGAAGGTTGCACAAAGCACAGGGAAGGGGCCCTAGACTAAGACACCTGCCTTTATCTTGTGCAGGGACCAGAGTTTCACATCTAGGTGACACAAACACTGCTCATCAGAACAAGGAGCCATAGGCAAGGAGACCTTCTTGGGAGTTTATTTACAATAGTGAACATTATGTACAAGTGATTAACACCTATGCCCAGGCTGTGCAAATTACAGCTGTGGCTCAGTTCATAGCACCCTCGCCTTTGAATCAGAGGGTTGTGGGTTCATGTCCCACTCCCGGAAAACCAAGAACTGTGAATGTACTCGAAAGAGTTACATGCGATCTGTTGATAACTCGAAAGAGTTACATCTTAACGATAGGAGGTGTCAGCTGTG
Source organism: Cetorhinus maximus (assembly GCF_964194155.1). Classification (NCBI taxonomy): domain Eukaryota; kingdom Metazoa; phylum Chordata; class Chondrichthyes; order Lamniformes; family Cetorhinidae; genus Cetorhinus; species Cetorhinus maximus. Next base: position 155,076,066 of record NC_135881.1, read on the forward strand.
GCTCAGTTCATAGCACCCTCGCCTTTGAATCAGAGGGTTGTGGGTTCATGTCCCACTCCCGGAAACCAAGAACTGTGATTGTACTCGAAAGAGTTGCAATCTGTGACTGTTGATAACTCGAAAGAATTTGTTACATCTTAACGATCTCGTTGAGCTCATTGTTGCTCAGTTTGGAGCTGGACATTGAGGAGTGAGGAGGTGTTCCTGCTGCTGCTGTTCCTGCTGCTGCTGAGGATTGACTAACACTGAGTCCAACTTTTGGATACTGCTGCTGTTCCTGAGGGGCCAGAGAGGAGAGAGAGGAAGAGAGAAGAAGAAGACCACTTTCTTTTGTTTGGCTGCTGCAGGACAGGAAGGCCAGGAGGCCTGACCTTGAGACTGTTAACATCCTAGGTGGGTGTTTGGACTTTCTGTTTTGTTTCAGGTGGGGGTTATTAAGAACTATGTATTGTAGGGGGAGGCCAGAAGACTGTCCGGAGGACTTGGGGAAGGAAGAGGGAGGGTGTGTGTGTGGTTACAAATCATCTTGCTGCCACCCCTCCACCCCTACCCCCCCCAACACAGCCTTTTCCAGTGGCCAGTATTGGCTGAAGCCATCGCCTCCCCCTACCGGAAGACCAACAAGCCCCCACCCACCTTCCATCTTAGAACCAGAGACACCCACCTAGAATTTTCCCCTTTCCCTCCTGTGCCTCCCTGTCCTCTACCTCTCTCCCTCCTCTCCTCTCCTGCATAAAAGGGGGAGGTTATTTCAACCTTTCTCCCCCTTTTTCCCCCTCAGGGAGGAATTTATTTTTAAAAAAAAAAGAGAAAAAAAAAAATAGATATATTAAAAAAAACAGCAATACAATGGCCAATCCTTCCCAGGGTGGGTGTAGCTTGGGCCCAAAGGCCAATTCTCCATCGCCTGTGGCCGGGCCCTCGAGAGCCAATGTGGAGGTGGTGTTGTCACCGGTGGCAGGGCCTTCCAAAAAGACCTATGCGGGGGTGGCTGCTTCTGCGGCTCCTGCTGCTCCCGCAGCCCTGTCGCCATTCCGCCTCCTAACGAGGGCCCTAGGGGTAAAGAGCTATGCTCACCCTGATATGACAATAGAAGCCTGTGTCAAGGCTATGACTGGGGTTGTCGGCCCCTCGGCCATAGTCGCGGCCTCTAAAATGCATGGGAAGGCCATATTTTTCCTGAGGTCCGAGCGGGCGGTGCACCTCGCCCTGCAAAAGGGGCTCACTGTGGGCGGGACCCTTCTGGCAGTGGACCCTCTTGAGGCCACCGCCCAGAGGATCTTAATTTCCAACGTCCCGCCTTTTCTGCCGAGTGAGCTCCTCCTCCCCCACCTTTGTAAACTGGGGGAGGTCAGGTCGGGGGTGGCGCCGATCCCGCTCGGCCTCAAGGATGCGGCCCTCCGCCACGTGTACTCTTTCCGGCGCCAGGTCTTCGTCCGCTCGGCCCGGGAGGAGTGCCTGGAGGGGGCCTTTTCCATTAATTATGAGGGGACCGCCTACCGGGTCTTCTGGACCGCGGAGGGCGTGCAGTGCCATGCTTGCAAGGAGGCGGGGCATGTAAGGAAGAATTGCCCCGTCCTCAAGGCCGCCAGCACCACTCAAGCGGCCCCGGCTGGCACCGCCCCTCCTCCCCCCGCCACAACTCCATCTCCCTCCCCGCAAGGGGAGGCGTCGCCGGCAGCCACTGCCGTCTCTGTTGCTGGTGAGGCGGGGGGAGAGCCCTCGCGTCATACAAAGGCGCGGAGGAAGACCCGCAACCTGGGGGCGGTCCCCGAGACTCCTCAAACCCCTCAAATTCCCAAGACCCCTATAGACACCGGCTCGGGGGAAGAAATACCATCCGGCCCCTGCGTCGTCTCCGCGCGTGCTCCCGGGCCCATAGGTGCTGAGGCGCCATGTGCTGGGCCCGGCGTCGTCCCTTCGCGGGTTCCTGGGGTTAGCGGGGGCGAGACTCGTGTCCCCGAGCCGGGGGAAAAGGAATACCCCAAACCCCAGAGGGCGGGGCGTCTGGGTAGGTTGGACAAGGTGGAGGAGGCCCCAGAGATGGAGGTCTCCCTAGCCCCCAGCCTCCCTCGGAAGAGACGCCACCCCTCGGAGAAGGAAGAGGAGGGGGAGGGCGACGCCCAATCTGAAGAGGTTGGGTGTGTCCCCTCCCCTGATGAAGAGGTGGTGGTGTCTCCACCACCCAGTAAGACATCAACCTGCCCTCTGGGTGAGTCACAATCCCAATCCCCTACCCCCACAGTTCCCCCCACCAACCTGCTGCAGTCCCCTGAACAGGGCCCCTCGGGGGTCACTGAGGACACCTCCCTTGTGGGGGTGCCCAATTTAGACCCACTTAATACCCCCGAGGTATCCTCTGGCCCGTCGGGGGACTGCAGTTCAAATGAATTTAAAAATTTAACTGGGTCATTGGGTGGTGGTGGCGAGGAAGGCCTTCCCACTCCCTCCCAGAACTTAGCACCGGGCGTCTTCGTGTTAGGTCAGGAGCTCGTCTTGAGCTCCCCGGACGACCCGGTGCCAGGAGGAGAGCGGGTATCCGTAGTGCCGCCACCCTCTGGCCCAAATCTATTAGAGGAGACCAGAGAGGACCACTCTGGCCTTGATCCTGGGGGTGGGATCGAGGTGGAGGTGGAGCCTACTGGCAGCTCCGGACCAGCCCCCGTACTCAATACGGGGAAGGGGTTGGAAGCTGGAGGCGACGACCCGGAGGAGGACGGAGTTTCGGTGGTGAGCACCGGGGATGACCTCGACTCGTTCTCAAACGAGTCGATGGATACCCTGGTGCCCTCCACTGACACTCCCCTCATCCCCCCACGGGAACTCCGGGACTTTTTAGCGAGTCATCGCGGTCGCCGAAATAGAGTCCAGTTGGCCTTGGCCCGGTGGCATTCGTTTCCGCTGGTGTTTTGGTCCACTCGCGAGGCCCTCAAGGCTCCCGAGTTGGACAGGAACGCCCGGCGGAGGGTCCAAACGTTTCTTGCTGGGCTCCTGAGGGAGAGGAAGGATTAAAAAGTCCTCTCCTTTTAAATAAGGTGATGGTGGTATATACTCTTTGACAATGAAGACGACTATAGCCAGCCTCAACATCCGCGGCAGCAGGGACGCACAGCGCAGTTTCCAGAACTTCTCGGTCCTCAGGGACGGGAAGTATGCGGTGTGCTTCCTGCAAGAAACCCATACCGTTCCGGGAGTCGAAGCTACGTGGCTCCTGGAGTGGCGAGGGGGGGTCTGCATGAGTCACCTAGCCTCCAATTCAGGCGGGGTGGCTATCTTGTTGGCCCTGCATTTTTAGCCCGAGATCTTGGGGGTCAAGGAGCCGGTGCCAGGCCGGTTGCTGCACTTGACTGTGCACCTGGGGGGCGCGGCGCTTCACTTTGTGAATGTGTACGCTCCCCTGGGCGCGCAGCAGCAAGCGAGCTTCTTTGAAGAAGTGTCCACTCATCTTGGCTCCATCGACGCGGGCGAGTGCATTGTCCTCGGGGGGGGATTTTAATTGCACTCTCGAGGCCCGGGACCGTCACGGTACCCAGCACCGCACGCGAGGTGTGAGTAAGTTACGGGACTTGGTCAGGTCCTTCGACTTGGTGGACGTCTGGCGAAATCTCCATCCCGATTCCAGCGTTTTCACCTTTGTGTCACCTGGAGTCGGAGCGTCCAGACTCGACCGTCTTTACGTTTCGAAGGCGTACGTGTCCTGCGTTCCTGCGGCTTCCGTGCAGCAGGTGCCGTGCACGGACCACCGTCTGGTGTGGGCGGAGCTCGCTCCGTTTTGCGCTCGGACAGGGTCCGCGTACTGGCACTTTAACAACCTGTTGCTGGAGGACGAGCGGTTCCTGGATTCGTTTCGTCGTTTCTGGGCCGGCTGGAGAAGGAAGCGGGGAGGCTTCCCCTCCTTGAGGCTATGGTGGGACGTGGGCAAGACTCACGTCCGAGTTTTCTGTCAGGAGTACGCGAAGGGGTCGACAAAGAGGCGGAAATCCAGGGTGGAGTAGTTGGAGAAGGAGGTGCTCGACCTGGAGGCACGTCTCCGTCAGCCCGACGTGGACCTGGCCCTGCGGTCGGTGTACGATGAGAAGAAGGGCGCGTTGCGGGACCTGCAACTCGCCGGGTCCCGGGGCGGGTTCGTGAGGTCACGGAACCGGTTCCTCAAGGACCTGGACCGTGGCTCCCCCTTCTTCTACGCGCTGGAAAAAAGGCACAGGGTCCGTCAGCAGCTCCTTACGCTGCTGGCCGATGACGGATCCCTCGTCTCGGATCCGGAGGGCATCAGGGCCATGACCAGAAACTTTTATACTGCCCTGTTCTCTCCGGATCCGTCCAGCGAGGATGCTTGCAGAGTTTTGTGGGAGGACCTGCCGCAGGTTGGCCTGGAGGGCGCCGGAAAGCTTGACTCCCCTATAAGTCTGGGGGAGCTGACTGGCGCTCTCGATGGTCTCTCAAGGGGCAAATCCCCGGGACTTGACGGGCTGACCGTGGAGTTCTTCAGGGCGTTCTGGGACGTCCTGGGGAACGACTTCGCGGGGGTCCTGGGGGAGAGCATTGCTACCGGGGAGATGCCCCTTTCGTGGCGCAGGGCCGTGATTACCCTGTTGCCGAAGAAGGGGGATCTCCGCCTCCTTAAAAACTGGCGCCCAGTCTCCCTCCTCAGCACGGACTATAAAATATTCGCCAGAGCCATGTCTTCTCGGCTCGGCACCGTGCTGGACCACATGATCCACCCTGACCAGTCCTACACCGTCCCAGACCGCACAATTTATGTTAACATCCATCTGGTCCGGGACATAATCCACCATTCCCAGAGGGCTGGTCTGTTGAGCGCCTTCCTGTCCCTTGATCAGGAGAAGGCGTTCGACAGGGTGGATCACGAATATTTACTCGGGACTCTGCGAGCATTTGGTTTCGGGACGCATTTTGTCGCCCGGATCCGACTTCTGTACGCTGCCGCGGAGTGTCTAGTGAAGGTTAACGGGTCCCTGACGGCGCCCCTTCGCTTTGCCCCCTGTCTGGCCAGTTGTATTCTATTTGCGTGGAGCCTTTCCTGCGCCTCTTGCGGAGGAGGTTGTCGGGGTTGGTTCTGCGCGGGCCGGGCATCGGGGTGGTCCTCTCGGCATACGCCAATGACGTGCTCCTAATGTTTAGTGACCCGGCTGACCTGCGGAGGATGCGCGAGTGCCAGGAGGTCTACTCTGCGGCTTCTTCTGCCAGGATCAACTGGGAGAAATGTTCTGGACTCCTGGTCGGCCCGTGGCAGATGGACCCCCTACCCGAGCAGCTCAGGCCTTTCACCTGGAGCAGGACCAGCATCCTCTACCTGGGGGTCCATCTCTGCCCTGCCGAGGAATCCTGGCCGGCCAACTGGCAGGAACTGGAGACAAAAGTCACCGCTCGCCTGCGGCGCTGGACAGGACTGCTCCGAGTGCTGTCTTACCGGGGTCGAGTTCTGGTCATAAACCAGCTGATCGCCGCCATGTTGTGGTATCGGCTGGTCACTTTGACGCCTCCCCCGGACTTTGTCGTAAAAATCCAGAGAATGCTAGTCGACTTCTTCTGGGACAAAAGATTGCACTGGGTCGCTGCTGAGGTTCTGAGTCTCCCGCTTAGGGAGGGCGGTCAGGCGCTAGTGTGCCCACGCACGCAGGTGGCGACTTTCCGTCTTCAGACCCTGCAGCGATACCTTTACGTCAAGCCTCCTCCGAGATGGTGTGCCCTGGCGACGTATTTCTTCCGCCAGGTGCACGGCCTGAATTATGACGTGCAGCTCCTGTTTATAGAGCAGAGGGGCCTCGGTGGCTCCTTCCAGGCGTTGCCCGTCTTTTACCAGGACCTGATCAAAGTCTGGAACGTGGTTGCCTCACGACGCAGCTCCCCCCCGTCAGGAGTAGCGGCTATCGTCAGAGAACCGCTGCTCAGGAGTCCGCCCCTCCGTCCCTTTCAGTGGCTGGCGGAGAGGAGGGCTGTGGCTGCCGGGGTGACCAGGATCGGGGATGTGCTGGGTGGCGGAGGACTGGGCTGGATGCTCCCGCAGGAGTTGGCGCGTCGCACGTCAGTGAGTGTCCAGGTCGCAGCCGATGCCATCCAAGACCTAAGGACGGTCGTGCTCAGACCCAATGTCATTTTAGGTCTCGAGGTGGCCCAGGTGCGCAGTGATCTTCCGGCTGAACGTTCCCCTGTTCGGACGGAATTCCACATTGGCCCCAAGCCCCGAACCCTCCCTCGGGTGCCGGTGCCCCGCAATAATATGAGCCGCCTCGGGGACATGCCCTCCGTGCCATTTGACACGGTGCGGAGGGGTTTTCTGTACGGACTGCTGCTGCACACCTTCCATTTTCTCGCCCTGGTCCGCCGCCCGGACACGCCCTGGCGTGCCTTGTTGCCGTCCGGCGGCGGAGGCCCCCGATGGGAGGCCCTCTACGGAGGTGTTCTCCCTCTTTCTATCGGGGACCTGGGTTGGAGGGTGTTGCATGCAGCAGTCCCCTACAATAGGAGAATGTTTAGATTCACGGACTCCCAGGACACTTGCCTTTTCTGTGGTCTTGTGGAGTCCGTGGACCATGTTTACATAGGGTATTGTAGGCTGCACTCCCTTTTTAGTTATTTAAAAAACCTTTTGTTACTATTTTGTTTGCACTTCAGTCCCACGCTCCTGATCTACGGACACCCGGTGCGGAAAGGGGTCGGGAAGGAGGAGGACCTCCTCGTGAACCTGCTCCTGGGCCTGGCCAAGTTGGCCATCAACAGGTCCAGGCAGCGGGCGATTGACGGGGGAGTCCCGCCCGATTGTTTGTCCCTCTTCCGCGGCTACGTTCGCGGCCGGATGTCCCTGGAAAGGGAGCACACGGTGTCTGCTGGCACCATCGAGGCCTTCCGTGCCCGGTGGGCACCGCGGGGACTGGGGTGTTTTGTTGACCCCTTTAATCACATCTTAGTTTGATGTTTGTAAGGTTCCTTTAAAGTTTTTCCTTGATTTTACAGCTGAGCTGACTTAGGGGCTGTGCTTGATTTCTCCCTTGTTTTTGTTAATTTAGTTTATTGTTTTGACTCGAAAAGAGAGTTATTGTTAATTTAGTTTATTGTTTTGACTCGAAAAGAGAGTTATTGTTAATTTAGTTAATTGTTTTGACTCGAAAAGAGTTACATCTTAACAATCTCGTTGAGCTTGTTGTTGCTCAGTTTGTTGCTGGACACTGAGGAGAGAGGAGGTGTTCCTGCTGCTGCTGTGCCTACTGAGTTCAACATCTAGATACTGCTGCTGTTCCTGAGGGGCCAGAGAGGAGAGAGAGGAAAAGAGAAGAAGAAGAGGACCATTTTCTTCTGTTTGGCTGCTGCAGGACAGGAAGGCCAGGAGGCCTGATCTTGGGACTTACAACATCCTAGGTGGGTGTTTGGACTTTGTGCTTTGTTTTCAGGTGGGGGTTATTAAGAACTGTGTTTTGTAGGGGGAGCCCAGAAGACCGCCCAAGGACTTGGGGAAGGAAGAGGGAGGGTGTGTGTGTGGTTACAAACCATCTTGCTGCCACCCCTCCCCCCCCCCCATAACCCAGCCTTTTCCAGTGGCCTGTATTGGCTGAAGCCATCGCCTCTCCCTACCGGAAGACCAACAAGCCCCCACCCACCTTCCATCTTTAGAACCAGAGACACCCACCTAGAGTTTTCCCCTTCCCTCCTGTGCCTCCCTGTCCTCTACCTCTCTCCCTCCTCTCCTCTCCTGCATAAAAGGGGGAGGTTATTTCAACTTCTCTCCCCCTTTTTCCCCCTCAGGGAGGAGCTTTATTTAAAAAAAATAAAAAAAATAATAGATATACTTAAAAAAAAAAACAAGGAAAAAAAACACCAATACAATGGCCAATCCTTCCCAGGATGGGTGTAGCTCGGGCCCAAAGGCCACTTTGCCATCACCTGTGGCCGGGCTCTCAAAGGCTAATGTGGAGGTGGTGTTGTCACCGGTGCCAGGGCCTCCTAAAAAGACTTATGCGGGGGTGGCTGCTTCTGCAGCTCCTGCTGCTCCCGCAGCCCTGTCGCCATTCCGCCTCCTAACGAGGGCCCTAGGGGTAAAGAGCTATGCTCACCCTGATATGACAATAGAGGCCTGCGTTAAGGCTATGGCTGGGGTCGTCGGCCCCTCGGCCATAGTTGTAGCCTCAAAAATGTATGGGAAGGCCATATTTTTCTTGAGGTCCGAGCGGGCGGTGCACCTCGCCCTGCAAAAGGGGCTCACTGTGGGCGGGACCTTTCTGACGGTGGACCCTCTTGAGGCCACCGCCCAGAGGATTCTTATTTCGAGCGTCCCGCCCTTTTTACCAAGTGAGCTCCTCCTCCCCCACCTTTGTAAACTGGGGGAGGTCAGGTCGGGGGTGGCACCGATCCCGCTCGGCCTCAAGGACGCGGCCCTCCGGCACGTGTACTCTTTCCGGCGCCAAGTATTTGTCCGCTTGGCCCGGGAGGAGTGCCTGGAGGGGGCCTTTTCCATTAATTTTGAGGGGACCGCCTACCGGGTATTTTGGACTGCGGAGGGCGTGCGGTGCCATGCTTGCAAGGAGGCGGGGCATGTCCGAAAGAACTGCCCCGTCCTCAAGGCCGCCATCACCACTCAAGCGGCCCCGGCTGGCACCGCCCCTCCTCCCCCCGCCACTACTCCATCTCCCTCCACGCAAGGGGAGGTGTCGCCGGCAGCCACTGCCGTCTCTGTTGCCGGTGAGGCGGGGGGAGAGCCCCCGCGTCATAGGAAGGCGCAGAGGAAGACCCACAACCTGGGGGTGGTCCCTGAAACCCCTCAAACCACCAAGGATCCCCAGACCCCTGCAGAGACCGGCTCGGGGGATAATTCAACAACCGGCCCCTGCGTTGTCTCCGCGCGTGCTCCCGGGCCCGTAGGTGCCGAGGCGCCGTGTGCTGGGCCCGGCGTCGTCCCTGCGCGGGTCCCCGGGGCTAGCGGGGGCGAGACTCGTGTCCCCGAGCCGGGGGAAAAGGAATACCCCAAACCCCAGAGGGTGGGGCGTCCGGGTAGGCTGGACAAGGTGGAGGAGGCCCCAGAGATGGAGGTCTCCCTAGCCCCCAGCCTCCCTCGGAAGAGACGCCACCCCTCGGAGAAGGAAGAGGAGGGGGAGGGCGACGCCCAATCTGAAGAGGTTGGGTGTGTCCCCTCCCCTGATGAAGAGGTGGTGGTGTCTCCACCACCCAGTAAGACATCAACCTGCCCTCTGGGTGAGTCACAATCCCAATCCCCTACCCCCACAGTTCCCCCCACCAACCTGCTGCAGTCCCCTGAACAGGGCCCCTCGGGGGTCACTGAGGGCACCTCCCCTGCGGGGGTGCCCAATTTAGACCCACTTAATACCCCCGAGGTATCCTCTGGCCCGTCGGGGGACTGCAGTTCAAATGAATTTAAAAATTTAACTGGGTCATTGGGTGGTGGTGGCGAGGAAGGCCTTCCCACTCCCTCCCAGAACTTAGCACCGGGCGTCTTCGTGTTAGGTCAGGAGCTCGTCTTGAGCTCCCCGGACGACCCGGTGCCAGGAGGAGAGCGGGCATCCGTAGTGCCGCCACCCTCTGGCCCAAATCTATTAGAGGAGACCAGAGAGGACCACTCTGGCCTTGATCCTGGGGGTGGGATCGAGGTGGAGGTGGAGCCTACTGGCAGCTCCGGACCAGCCCCCGTACTCAATACGGGGGAGGGGTTGGAAGCTGGAGGCGACGACCCGGAGGAGGACGGAGTTTCGGTGGTGAGCACCGGGGATGACCTCGACTCGTTCTCAAGCGAGTCGATGGATACCCTGGTGCCCTCCACTGACACTCCCCTCATCCCCCCACGGGAACTCCGGGACTTTTTAGCGAGTCATCGCGGTCGCCGAAATAGAGTCCAGTTGGCCTTGGCCCGGTGGCATTCGTTTCCGCTGGTGTTTTGGTCCACTCGCGAGGCCCTCAAGGCTCCCGAGTTGGACAGGAACGCCCGGCGGAGGGTCCAGAGTTTCTCGCTGGGCTCCTGAGGGAGAGGAAGGATTAAAAAGTCCTCTCCTTTTAAATAAGGTGATGGTGGTATATACTCTTTGACAATGAAGACGACTATAGCCAGCCTCAACATCCGCGGCAGCAGGGACGCACAGCGCAGGTTCCAGAACTTCTCGGTCCTCAGGGACGGGAAGTATGCAGTGTGCTTCCTGCAAGAAACCCATACCGTTCCGGGAGACAAAGCTACGTGGCTCCTGGAGTGGCGAGGGGGGGTCTGCATGAGTCACCTAGCCTCCAATTCAGGCGGGGTGGCTATCTTGTTGGCCCCGCATTTTCAGCCCGAGATCTTGGGGGTCGAGCCGGTGCCAGGCCGGTTGCTGCACCTGACTGTGCGCCTGGGGGGCGCGGTGCTTCACTTTGTGAATGTGTACGCTCCCCTGGGCGCGCAGCAGCAAGCGAGCTTCTTTGAAGAAGTGTCCACTCATCTTGGCTCCATCGATGCGGGCGAGTGCATCGTCCTCGGGGGGGATTTTAATTGCACTCTAGAGGCCCGGGACCGTCACGGTACCCAGCACCGTACGCGAGGTGTGAGTAAGTTACGGGACTTGGTCAGGTCCTTCGACTTGGTGGACGTCTGGCGAAATCTCCATCCCGATTCCAGCGTTTTCACCTTTGTGTTACCTGGAGTCAGAGCGTCCAGACTCGACCGTCTTTACGTTTCGAAGGCGTACGTGTCCTGCGTTCCTGCGGCTTCCGTGCAGCAGGTGCCGTGCACGGACCACCGTCTGGTGTGGGCGGAGCTCGCTCCGTTTTGCGCTCGGACAGGGTCCGCGTACTGGCACTTTAACAACCTGTTGCTGGAGGACGAGCGGTTCCTGGACTCGTTTCGTCGTTTCTGGGCCGGCTGGAGAAGGAAGCGGGGAGGCTTCCCCTCCTTGAGGCTATGGTGGGACGTGGGCAAGACTCACGTCCGAGTTTTCTGTCAGGAGTACGCGAAGGGGTCGACAAAGAGGCGGAAATCCAGGGTGGAGGAGTTGGAGAAGGAGGTGCTCGACCTGGAGGCACGTCTCCGTCAGCCCGACGTGGACCCGGCCCTGCGGTCGGTGTACGATGAGAAGAAGGGCGCGTTGCGGGACCTGCAACTCGTCGGGTCCCGGGGCGCGTTCGTGAGGTCACGGATCTGGTTCCTCAAGGACCTGGACCGTGGCTCCCCCTTCTTCTACTCGCTGGAAAAAAGGCACGGGTCCGTCAGCAGCTCCTTATGCTGCTGGCCGACGACGGATCCCTCGTCTCGGATCCGGAGGGCATCAGAGCCATGACCAGAAACTTTTACACTGCCCTGTTCTCTTCGGATCCGTCCAGCGAGGATGCTTGCAGAGTTTTGTGGGAGGACCTGCCGCAGGTCGGCCCGGAGGGCGCCGGAAAGCTTGACTCCCCTATAAGTCTGGGGGAGCTGACCGGCGCCCTCGATGGTCTCTCAAGGGGCAAATCCCCAGGACTTGATGGGCTGACCGTGGAGTTCTTCAGGACGTTCTGGGACGTCCTGGGGAGCGACTTCGCGAGGGTCCTGGGGGAGAGCATTGCTACCGGGGAGATGCCCCTTTCGTGGCGCAGGACCGTGATTGCCCTGTTGCCGAAGAAGGGGGATCTCCGCCTCCTTAAAAACTGGCGCCCTGTCTCCCTCCTCAGCCTGGACTACAAAATTTTCGCCAGTGCCATGTCTTCTCGGCTCGGCACCGTGCTGGACCACATGATCCACCCTGACCAGTCCTACACCGTCCCAGACCGCACAATTTATGATAACATCCATCTGGTCCGGGACATAATCCACCATTCCCAGAGGGCTGGTCTGTCGAGCGCCTTCCTGTCCCTTGATCAGGAGAAGGCGTTCGACAGGGTGGATCACGAATATTTACTCGGGACTCTGCGAGCATTCGGTTTCGGGACGCATTTTGTCGCCCAGATCCGACTTCTGTACACCGACGTGGAGTGTCTAGTGAAGGTTAACGGGTCCCTGACGGCGCCCCTTCGCTTTGGGAGAGGGGTACGTCAGGGCTGCCCTCTGTCTGGCCAGTTGTATTCTATTTGCGTGGAGCCTTTCCTGCGCCTCTTGCGGAGGAGGTTGTCGGGATTGGTTCTGCGCGGGCTGGGCATCGGGGTGGTCCTCTTGGCATACGCCGATGACGTGCTCCTAATGTTTAGTGACCCGGCTGACCTGCGGAGGATGCGCGAGTGCCAGGAGGTCTACTCTGCGGCTTCTTCTGCCAGGATCAACTGGGAGAAATGTTCTGGACTCCTGGTCGGCCCGTGGCAGATGGATCCCCTACCCGAGCAGCTCAGGCCTTTCACCTGGAGCAGGACCAGCATCCTCTACCTGGGGGTCCATCTCTGCCCTGCCGAGGAATCCTGGCCGGCCAACTGGCAGGAACTGGAGACAAAAGTCACCGCTCGCCTGCGGCGCTGGACAGGACTGCTCCGAGTGCTGTCTTACCGGGGTCGAGTTCTGGTCATAAACCAGCTGATCGCCGCCATGTTGTGGTATCGGCTGGTCACTTTGACGCCTCCCCCGGACTTTGTCGTAAAAATCCAGAGAATGCTAGTCGACTTCTTCTGGGACAAAAGATTGCACTGGGTCGCTGCTGAGGTTCTGAGTCTCCCGCTTAGGGAGGGCGGTCAGGCGCTAGTGTGCCTACGCACGCAGGTGGCGACTTTCCGTCTTCAGACCCTGCAGCAATACCTTTACGTCGAGCTTCCTCCGAGATGGTGTGCCCTGGCGATGTATTTCTTCCGCCAGGTGCACGGCCTGAATTATGACGTGCAGCTCCTGTTTATAGAGCAGAGGGGCCTCGGTGGCTCCTTCCAGGCGTTGCCCGTCTTTTACCAGGACCTGATCAAAGTCTGGAACGTGGTCGCCTCGCGACGCAGCTCTCCCCCGTCAGGAGTAGCGGCTATCGTCAGAGAGCCGCTGCTCAGGAGTCCGCCCCTCCGTCCCTTTCAGTGGCTGGCGGAGAGGAGGGCTGTGGCTGCCGGGGTGACCAGGATCGGGGATGTGCTGGGTGGCGGAGGACTGGGCTGGATGCTCCCGCAGGAGTTGGCGCGTCGCGTGTCAGTGAGTGTCCAGGTCACAGCCGATGCCATCCAAGACCTAAGGACGGTCGTGCTCAGACCCAATGTCATTTTAGGTCTCGAGGTGGCCCAGGTGCGCGGTGATCTTCCGGCTGAACGTTCCCCTGTTCGGACGGAATTCCACATTGGCCCCAAGCCCCGAACCCTCCCTCGGGTGCCGGTGCCCCGCAATAATATGAGCCGCCTCGGGGACATGCCCTCCGTGCCATTTGGCACGGTGCGGAGGGGTTTTCTGTACGGACTGCTGCTGCAAACCTTCCATTTTCTCGCCCTGGTCCGCCACCCGGACACGCCCTGGCGTGCCTTGTTGCCGTCCGGCGGCGGAGGCCCCCGATGGGAGGCCCTATACGGAGGTGTCCTCCCTCTTTCTATCGGGTACCTGGGTTGGAGGGTGTTGCATGCAGCAGTCCCCTACAATAGGAGAATGTTTAGGTTCACGGACTCCCAGGACACTTGCCCTTTTTGTGGTCTTGTGGAGTCCGTGGACCATGCATATATAGGATGTCTTAGGCTGCACTCCCTTTTTAGTTATTTAAAAAATCTTTTGTTACTATTTTGTTTGCACTTCAGTCCCACGCTCCTGATCTACGGACACCCGGTGCGGAAGGGGGTCAGGAAGGTGGAGGACCTCCTCGTGAACCTGCTCCTGGGCCTGGCCAAGTTGGCCATCAACAGGTCCAGGCAGCGGGCGATCGACGGGGGAGTCCCGCCCGATTGTTTGTCCCTCTTCCGCGGCTACGTTCGCGGCCGGATGTCCCTGGAAAGGGAGCACACGGTGTCTGCCGGCACCATCGAGGCCTTCCGTGCCCGGTCGGCACCGCGGGGACTGGGGTGTTTTGTTGACCCTTTTAATCACATTTTGGTTTAATGTTTGTAAGTTTCCTTTAAACTTTGTCCTTGGTTTTACAGCTGACCTGAATTAGGGGCTGTGCTTAATTTCTCCCTTGTTATTGTTAATTTAGTTAATTGTTTTGACTCAAAAGAGTTACATCTTTTTAACCTTCCTAACCCTGATGCTGTGTCTTTGTGCTCCTCAGACATCCACAGCTGAGGTGGAGGCAGCCTGCTACACCCTGTCTATGATGACCTTGGCGGGCGTCCTTTGGAGGGCTGAGACCTGGAGGGCCCAGCCTGCTTTCGGGATTTTGCTGTGTGGTAGTGGCATCCTCCTCGGCCTGTGGAGCTGAAGCTGCTGAGGTCACAGGAAGAGGGGATTTGGACAGGCCGGACACTCCTGGAGTCACCTGGGTGGATGGCCCCGGGGTGTGCACCTGCTGATCCTCCTCCCTATGGGTGCACAAGGGCCCCTGGATGAAAAAGAGAAGCTGGAGTGAGATCGGGCTGCCCCGCACTCCACTCACGTTGACACTGTTGGAGGTCAACTATAGCGTCAGTGATGGAGTTCAGCCCACGCAGTAGTGCAGGAATGATATCCTGGACCAATGTCTCCATGGCAGCCGCCATCCTACTGGAGTTGACCTCGGCGTGTCGGCATACCGGCACTACCACCTCAGAGTGAAGGCGGACGGATTCCTCCATCATGCCTTGGAACTGAGGAGTGCAGCGGACATCCCTCCCTGATGTTCCCGAGCTTGCCCTTGTAGCTTCAGCAACTGAGGTATGACCGAGTCCAGAGGCTCGTCATCTGACTTGGGCTCTGCAGATTTCTGGCCTCCAGCAGTCCTCCAAATGCTGGAGACCTGCGAAGACCCTGCTGCTGCCTGCTGTGGATCAGACAGTGCGATATGCTCACCAGGTTGTGATCCCGAGGCTATTCTAGAACTAAGTCCCACCAAGGTGTGTCTTTGCGCTGTTGGAGGGTGTGGGTGAGTGCTGTGATGGGTCTTCAATGAGGGTGTCATGAGATTCTTCTTCTGAGGTTTCTTTAGGGCTTGAGTTAAGGACCTGGGTTGCGGACTCCCGTTGCTGCTTCTCAGATGTGCCTGCAAAAGGAAGGAGAGAGAATTAGTGCATGGCAGGGGACTGCAGAACAGAGGAAGTGGCTCACAGCCTGGTTGTCTGACGGATGTTGCACTGTTGAATCCTCACTTGGTTGAGAACCGTCAGCACAGGAACGGTCCAGATTGCCGCCGGCCAGCTGAATTACTCTATTTTCAAAGCCCGTGAGGACCTCGATTTCAGGCATTCTTCCACCAGCCTGTGACCTCTCCCTTTTGTTCTATGTCAGCTTGAATACATATGGAGAGAGTGTAAGCAGGACACCTGCCAGGCCAGATAACAAGGATGCCTATATGTGTGGGTGGTGAATGCTGCCATGGATGGGATGAGGATGGGATCTGCAGGGCAAATGAAGGAGTGCATGAGAGAGTGAATGATGATGTTCCTTGAAATGGCCGCGAAAGAGATCCCTGTGAATGTGTGATGGGTTTGTGAGTGTGTGTTGAGAGTGACTTAACCTGGCGGAACAGAGGAAATCACTCATCCTCTTTTGGCACTGGGTGGCTGTCCTCTTTTGCAGGGAATTGGCGCTAACCTCCGCTGCCACCACCTCCCATGCTGGATTGGTGACCTCGCTTGCTGGTCTTCACCCAGAGAGGGGGTAGAGGACTTCATGGCGCACCTCCACTGCGTCCAATGGGATGAGGGATGTGCCACTAAATCTGGGGGCAGGGTGTTTCCTCCCTTTGGCAGCCATGACTTTGCAGCAGCTTCCTATCCCTTGAAGAGTACTAGCTCTGTGCCAGGTCGACCTTTATATATGGTGCCCGGTTTACTGAAGGCCTGAGGTGACATTGGGCGGGTGAATGAGAGGCCTCCCTGGCAACAACCTGGCATGTTTCCCAGGAATGCTTAATAAATGAGGTTGGAATGGGATAACACGGTGTGAAAAGCGGCCTTTGCAACCGGCGGGTAAAACGTCTTTTTTCCCACCCGCTACCGCACTTAGTGCAAATTCCACACTTGTAACAATTTTCTCAAATGACACAAAATACATTTCAACTCCTTTCTCACTGAATTTAGGCACTTGGTGAATATTCCTTGCCACATTAATACCAGGAGTTAAATCTGACAAAGAGCCCCCAGTTTTGTTACATTCTCTGATAACCAGAGACTGATAATTTTTAAAGAGAAACCTAAACTTCCAGTTATTAACTGAAAGGATGACATGTGAAGATTTTACATTTTAAAAAATTTCTACTGTATTAATTGACTAAAAACACTATTGAATAAACACCATTTTCTTCTGTAAGCCACTTATACTTTAAGCTATAGAAATAATCAGCTTGTTGTTACTTATCACTCTCCCCAGAATTATAAGTCTCGTAGCAAAAGTACGTAGTTGCCCCCAGTTTCCAGTTGGTTGCCTCCTTTCCACTTTTCCAGCCAGGTAACTTCTGATCCCAGAACTGTGTCTCATTGTGAGAGATACAATGTAGATTTCTTCCTCTAGCTCCAAGCTAGGCAAATCTTCCAACCTCTTTTTTAACTCCTCACAAATTTGATCTTCAAACTGAGTGTGAGCACCCACCTACATTCTGAGTGGTGAACAATAGTGTCAGCATTTTCTCTGCTTAAGGTGCAGGCCTGGCTAATTCTGTTTTTCTTGTTCTCTAACTCTCAGTTGGCTGCAGACCACACAAAATCAAACTGCAACCTGCCTGTGATATTCATGGGTTAGTAGGGATGTTTGTAACCTGATCTCAAAATGGCTTACTCTACCCTTTTCCACATGGCAACAGGAAATACATTGGCCAACTCTCTTTTCATCTTTGAAGTAACAAATGTTTACAAATCAATAGCTATAACACATTTCTGGGACGTTGGAAGACTTACGGTCAATTCATGGAAAACGCAATACCTGCTGGCGTTGTCTCCAAGCTTAAATATCCTGCACCTCCCTCTCAATAAAACAACTGGAGTCTACCTCGGATCTCTATCAATTAAACCCCCCAGGCTTACTTCAGGCAGACTCCAGCACAGGTCAGTGATCCCTTTCATCTACCCTATTTTTAAAGCTATAACCCAATCTTATAAAGCAAAAGATATGGTCATAAAATATAATAATCTTCTAAACCTCCCAAATGTAGCAGCATGAACACTGGCAAAAGCCACTTATACCAAAATCTCTTCTGACTGCCAGTAGCCTTGGTTATCACAGCCTCTGACAGCTGGTCAGGTGCGTTTGTGGAACTCTCACCAGGTTGTGACACCGAATCTATTTTTGAAGGCGTACCCACCGAAGTGAAAGTATCTGCATTGGTGGAATAATGATCCCTTCTCCGCCTCAGAGGTAGTCAAGTGTTCCTCAGAGACCATAGCTTTCTGTTCTCGTGTTTGACCTACATGTGAAAACAGAAGGATCAATGGTTTTTGCCCCCCCAGAGATGAATTTCCAGATTAGCTGATGTTCAGGTTGATATACGCACAGAAGGGGACACATGAACACCATCCTCAGTGCTTGCCCGAGGCTCCCCCAAGTCTGGTCATGAGGCCACTCATCCTCTTGCAACTGCACTCTGGTCTCACCATCCATGATGGAGTGGTTGCTATGATGCCCTGCTAGCTCTAGAGCTTCCTCCTCCAGGGGCATCAGGATTGAGAGAATTAAGATCCCACCACTAGCCTGGGCCTTTTCCTTGACATTTTGGGTCCTCTTCTCCTGTGGGAACATGGAAGAGTAATGTTAGTTGCCCCTCAAGAGCAGACATAATGCCTAAGCAGCTGGCACCTTAGCTGCTGCCTTTGTGGCAAAAGGAATGCTTTTGATATTGGGCCACTCTTGAAGCCAACTTGCAAGCTCAGCAGCATCAGGTGCACGCCTGTTGACAGAGCTGTAACCATTCGTTTTCAAGAGAAGGCAGCAGCCTCATTGTCGGCAATGTGGTGGATTCCCCCTCCCCAGAATGTGCACCCTCACATGTGTCCATTTGCTGCCCCAAGGGACCTGTGATGTGATACTCATCCTTGCAGAGCAGAGAAGATCATTGACACACGTGCTGCACTGCAGCCCCATGACTGCTGACCTCCTCCGTGAACTCTGTCCAGGCTTGCTTGGTTAGGCAGGGCGGTTTCGTCCTTCTGTCCCTGGAGAAGAGGACCTCCTGCCTTGCCTGAGCCATCACTAAACTGTGGGGCCACCCGAGATCTTCTTTCTGCCATGCCAGCAAGTGCATCTTTCCTTAGGAGGTCTTCCGTGGCTGCTGAGTTGAAGTGCCACAGGCTGATGGGCTGAGGAACACAGGCTGCTTGCTGAGCTGAAGGGCCATTAGTTATTGGGCTGAAGGTGACAGGCTGATGAGCTGAAAGGTCAGAGGCTGCAGCAGAGGTGGTCTGAAGCAGCATTCCTGGTGCTGGCAGCCCATTCAACAAAGCGCTATCACATCTGAACTTATCAGCTGGTGATGCAGCCACCGCCTCAGTCCCCGCATCTGGCTGCTGAGTAGCCTGCCAATTGTAAATTGGCTAACTGACACGAGATTGCTCCAAGAATGGGCATTGGAGCAGGAGGGCCATCGCCACCAGCTTATGGTCCTGCCTACCCGTCCCCACCAAGTCACGTGAAATCCCAGCCCACGTGTACACACCACCTACCACACTGGACCCCGAAGCATTCATTTTATGGTGTAAAATGGATACGGTGTGATCAAATTTCTAGACTCATTTATTCACGTTTGCTCCACCTTACCTGTTACATTCACCCAATAAAAATCCATTGATCTCAATCTTGAAAATTATAATTGACCCTTCTGGGTGAGAGAATTCCAGATTTCCACTTCACTTGGTACGAGAAAAGTGCTTCATAATTTCAATTCTAAATGGCCTAGCTTTCATTTAAGATTATCCCATCTTGCTCTGGATCTCCTGCCAGAGAAAATTATTTCCCTCTTTCTAACCTATCAAACCCCTTTATCATTTAAAGTACCTCAATGAGTTAAAGGATTTAAAACTGACTTCAAATTGGACCTCAGAGCTGGCATTGCAGTACTGGCTGCTCATTTGGAATGGCTCAAAACAGTACACATCCCACATCCAGCCATCAAACATTAAATTGCAAGTGCAGGTGATACGAACCTTCAAATAATAGGTCAGATAACTGCCACCCTTCGCCACAAGGGGCAGCAGATTATAGAAACCCTTTGGGCTGAATTTTCCGTGCCTGCTGGCATGGGCATGTTTGGCGGCGTAAGTGGACAATATAGCGAGAAGGCCAAAAATCGTTTCACAATATCTTGAAACCAGTTTGCAATCATCCGCAATGGCCGCGTTTCCTGCCTTCGGACACCGGGAACCTCATTGTAATACATCTGCATTTCATTATAAGGCCAGTCTGCTGGAATCATCCCCTGCACACTGGATCATCCGCCAACGTAGGTGCAGAACATGTCCGGACAAACGTGACATGTAAAATTTTGGGCTTACCGCCAGGGCCTTGCTCATATTGCGGACATCCGAGGAGCAGAAAGTGCTGGAGCCCGACAACAAAATGGAGGAATATCCATGGCACACCAGGTGGATTCCCATGGACATGTCTCCGCCGCATAGCAGCTCACGGAATGTGGAAAGTCACCGTTGAGGGTCTGCTTAAAATGGATGGCCATTGAGGGGGTAGAGAGGAAGGTCCAGCTTGTGCTTGGGAGAGGAAGGTGTACCGGGGGAGTGTGAGAGTCAGGTCTAGGATTGACTGGGAGAGGAAGAGGTGTTGGGGGTGTGACGTTGGGAGGGAGGGAACGAAGGTGTTGCAGGGGTGATGTTGGGAGGGGTGGAACGAAGGTGTTGGGAGTCTGAGGTTGGTAGGAGGGAACGAAGGTGTCATGTGATTGGGAGGGGGTAACAGGGGAGAAGACTACAACTTAAGAAAGTGCCATGAACAGAGGAAACATCTAACAATAGTAGATGATGGTCAAGTATTTGACCATCACTTAGTAATACCCAAGGCCTTGAAGGAAGAGATTCTTCATAGAATCCACTTGGAAATAGCAAAGTGTAGAGCTCATGCAAGACTTCGGGCGGAATTTTCTGTGCCCGCTGGTGGCAGGCATGATGGGTGGCGTGAGCGGACAATATGGCACGATCGGTTTCATGACGGCAGGTAGGCAGATTGTGACTGTCCGCTCAGCCCACCAATGGTGGGCTGTGTTTCCTACCTCGGTCGTCAGGAACCTCATTGTAACATATCAACATCGGTGGGAAAGCGCGTCGACGTGTTTCACAGCAGCACAGAGGCGACGTGCATTTGGCCACCTTCATTTTGGGCGAACTGGAGGTTCGCATTGGAGAACTGCAATGTTCTGCAGAGATCGCCAGGGTCGCCTGTTGCTTTGTAGGCTTCAGGGGTGCCGAGGGGTTGGGGTTAAGTCCTGCCCTGCCTCTGAGGTGACTTGTGAAGGTGAGGGGGAGCAGGGGACAAGTGCAGCTTTGCCGTTGAGGTGACTGGTAGCGGGGGTGGCGGTGGTGGTGGTTAAGGGCAGCCCTGCCGTTGAATATAGCACCCAAACATTTGGGGTGAGGGATGTAGGGTGGGCGAGGGAAGTGGTCACACATTCGGGAAACCTGCAGAAAGTGACTATTCCTCTGCAACTGAGAGTGTTCAGGTGCAGCCACATTGATATGATTGGGGTTGGGGTCCTAGCTTATCTGCCCACTCAAGCAACGCAGAACATCAAAGTGCCACCAAGTTCTCCAGAGCTCCCCCCCTTGCCAGCACCCCCACTCTTTCCCTGGTGCAGATTGAAAACTCGTGAGCCCTTTAGTGGACTGCAGAGCAGTTGGACCCCGCACGTTGTACAATCTCCCTGCTAAAGCTGGCCATGGAGCAGTCACTGCTGGAGCTGCTCACAGCCCCTTGCAATGTTAGCATTCCGGTTTGGACCAGTCTCCCCCATAGTTCAATCTAACAGAGGCAGCCTTGCTGCGCACTAACCTCTGGCCATCCAAGTGGTGGCCAGCACTCTCTGGAAGCATTAAGGGGCCGTCACACTTAACCAGGACAGGTTCTTAGTACACCCACGCTAACCACGTGTCTCGCTTTCATTCTGCAGGAGGAGCACATCAGGATCATGGAGTCTGGTGAACTAGCTGTATGCCTGATGGCCTACAGAGCGTGAAGAAGAAGCAGAGGAGAGAGTGACTGAGGTGCCTGGATGTGCAGAGGCAGGAGCAGCATCCTTAGGAAGAAGGGGTGGCTGGAGCTCCCACACCCACAGCCTAACAGCCACATCGAGCTGTCACAGATCCACACCTGGCGACACCCAGTGTCTATAGACACCGCCTTTCATTCCTCCAGATGACCGAGAACCAGTGTTGTCAAAGACTGAATATGTCCAGGGAATTGGTCAGTCACATCTGCCAGTTACTGCAGGATTTGGTGCCATGGGGACATGGAGGACACTCACTGCCAGTGGCTGTGAAAGTGACCACGGTGCTCAATTTCTATGTCAGTGGCTCCTTTCAGAGCTCCACTGGTGGCCTCTGTGGGATATCACAATCCATCCCCCACAAATGCATCCATGAGGCCACGGATGCCATCTTTGTGAGGGCACACAACTTTGTGTATTTCGCCCAGGACCAGGACAGCCAGGGTGCAAGAGCAATTGGATTCGCCCGGATCTTGGTTTTCCCACAGATGCAGGGTGCATTTGACTGCACTCGTGATGCTCAGGTCTCCGTTGCACCACACAGTGGGCTACATCAACCACAAGGGAGTGCATTCACTGAACATGCAGCTGATATGTGACCACCAGAAACACATCCTGCAGGTGTGCATACGGTTTCCAGGGACTGTGCACGACGCCTACACCCTCAGTCGGTCAAAGATCCCTGAAATCTTCTAGGGACCACAGAAGCTCTAGGGTTGGCTCCTCGGGGCAAGGGCTACCCGCAGAGGCCGTGGCTGATGACACCCGTGTCGTGGCCTCAGACTGCAGCAGAGCGACGCTATAATGAGGCTCATGCAGCAGCTCGCAACTTGGTGGAGTAGCCCATCGGGATGCTGAAGATGAGGTTCTGGTGCCTGGACTGGTCTGGTAGAGCCCTGCAATACAGTCCGCAGAGGGTGTCAAGCATTGTTGTCGTCTGCTGTGCCCTTTACAATCTGGCGCTGCAACGGGGAGACAAGCTGGCTGAGGAGGAGGTGGAGGAGCTGCACTTCTCCAAAGGAGGGCGCCAATGGGAATGAGGCTGAGGAGGTCCTCGGAGGCGACAGTGACAGGGATGAGGCCCTCGCATTGGCCATACGAGGCAGGCACAATTGGGAGGCCCTCATAGCTGCCAGATTTGTGGAGGATGATGACGACATGCAGTGAAGTGACCCCATAGTTCCTCACATTGTATTTATGAACATTTGACCCCAGTTTGGCTTATGGCAGTGCGAATACCTTCTGTGATAAGGCTCCTGTCATGGAGATGTGGTGGAGGCCCTGATAGTCACTCGAATGCAGGAGGGTGATGACGACATTCAGTGAGGACACTCCATAGATCTTCACATAGCCTCTGAGAATGTCTGACTCCTGTCTGGCTGAGGCCAGCTCACTTGCGCTCCATGATCAGGGTCATATAGAGACACAGCCATGAAACTGTAGAAGTTCTGATGCTTTGTCCACCTTCAGCACCTGAGCCCTTCAGGAGCACAGCATCAGTGGTCACCGGTGCTGAAGAGATGGGGGCCAGCCCCTCCTTAAAGGTGCTGAAACCATATCAAGAGAATGATGGAACTCTGTGATGCCTGCCCATGACATTCTGGCAGCAATGACCAGCACCGCCGAGGTGCAGGCATCAGTAATGTCTCCATTGAGTGTAAGGCTGGATCATCACTTTGGTCTAAAGTCTGTGCAGAGCACAGGGAAGAGGCCCTGGACTAAGACACCTGCCTATATCTTGTGCAGAAAGGTTTCATATCTGAGTAACAAGAACACTGCTCATCAGAACAAGGAGCCATAGGCAGGGAGACATTCTTGGGAGTTTATTGACAATAGTGAAAATTATGTACAAGTGATTAACACACGTGCCCAGGCTGTGCGACTAATTCTCCTTAACCGTCCTAACCCTGCCGCTACGTCTTGGTACTTCCCGGACAAAGCGGTCCTTTGGAGGGCCAAGACTTGGAGGGCCCAGCCTGCTTTCAGGGTCCTGCTGTGTGGCAGTGGCACCCTCCTCAGCCTGTGGAGCTAGAGCTGTTGAGGTCACAAGAAGAGGGAACTCGGATGGGCAGAACACTCTCGGAGTTCACCTGGATGGATGGACCCAGGATGTGCACCTGCGGATCCTCCTCCCTATGGATGCCTGGGAGCTCCAGGCTGACTCCTTAAGGAACAGGCATAGCTGGAGTGAGATCAAACTGCCCAGCACCCCTCTTGCGTACACACTGTTGGAGGCCAATTATGGCATCAGTGTTGGAGTTGAGCCCGTGCAGGAGTGAAGTCCTGGACCAAGGTCTCCATGGCAGCTGCCATCCTACCAGTGTTGACCTCGGTGCATTGGCACGCTGGCACTATCACCTCAGAGTGAAAGCAGACGGACTCTTCCATCGTGCCTTGCAACCTGAGGAATGCAGAGGCCATCCGTTCCTGATGTTCCTGAGCTTGCCTTTTCAGCTCCAGCAACTGTGACATGACCGAATCCAGAGGCTTGTCATCTGACTTGGACTCAGCAATGTTCTGGCCTCCAGCAGTCCTCCAAATGCCGGGGCATGATGATAAGTATGCCTGGCATGTGTGGGTGGTGAGTGGTCCCATGGACAGGATGAGGACAATGAAGGTGTGTATGAGAGAGTGAATGGTGATGTCCCTTGAACTGGCGGTGAGTGAGGGCCCTGTGGATGTGTGATGTGTTTGTGAGTGTGAGAGTTGGGAGTGATGAAAAGAGTGACTTACCCTGGCGGAACGGAGGAGATCATTCATCCTCTTGTGGCACTGGGACCCTCTTCTGAAGGGTGTTGGCACTGACCACCGCTGCCACCGCCTCCCAAGCCGGATTGGTCACGTTGCTGCCCATCCTGTGGCCAGAGAGGGGGTACAGGACATCCCAACGGGCCTCCACGGCATCCAGCAGTTGCTTGAGGGACCCGTCATTAAACTGGGGGGCTTCAGTATTCTTTCCTTTGAGGACAGCAGTGGTGACCTGGAAGCAATGAGCACTTTGCTTGCTGCTGGTCTTTAAACACAACGCCCGGTGTGATGCAATGGCATGGTAATGGTGGGCGGGCTAATGAGGAGACTGCCCCTCATGGAAACGGCATGTTTCCTGGGAGTGCATAAATAATGAGGCAGGCTCAGGATGATACGGCGTGAAAACCTGCCATTGCCGTCAGGGGCAACACGCCTTTTTACCCGCCCGCTACTGCACTTAGAGCGAATTTGGGAAAATTCCGCCCTTCATCTAGTCATGTCATACTTGTGCAATTAATAGCCAGCTTCCAACAGAACCTTTTGTTGTCTAGATTTCCAGATAGACCTTGGAAAAGACTGGGACTAGATCTTTTCGACTTTCAAGGAAAAATGTACTTTATCTTAATGGATTATTATTCACGGTGGTTAGATGCTACTACACTACAATGGCTGAGCCGATGCCATCCAAGACCTAAGGACGGTCGTGCTCGGACCCGATGTCATTTTAGGTCTCGAGGTGGCCCAGGTGCACGGTGATCTTCCGGCTGAACGTTCCCCTGTTCGGACGGAATTCCACATTGGCCCCAAGCCCCGAACCCTCCCTCGGGTGCCGGTGCCCCGCAATAATATGAGCCGCCTCGGGGACATGCCCTCCGTGCCATTTGGCACGGTGCGGAGGGGTTTTCTGTACGGACTGCTGCTGCACACCTTCCATTTTCTCACCCTGGTCCACCGCCCGGACACACCCTGGCGTGCCTTGTTGCCGTCCGGCGGCGGAGGCCCCCGATGGGAGGCCCTCTACGGAGGTGTTCTCCCTCTTTCTATCGGGGACCTGGGTTGGAGGGTGTTGCATGCAGCAGTCCCCTACAATAGGAGAATGTTTAGGTTCACGGACTCCCAAGACACTTGCCCTTTTTGTGGTCTTGTGGAGTCCGTGGACCATGCATATATAGGATGTCTTAGGCTGCACTCCCTTTTTAGTTATTTAAAAAATCTTTTGCTACTATTTCATTTGCACTTCAGTCCCACGCTCCTGATCTACGGACACCCGGTGCGGAAGGG
Organism: Cetorhinus maximus; assembly: GCF_964194155.1. Lineage (NCBI taxonomy): Eukaryota > Metazoa > Chordata > Chondrichthyes > Lamniformes > Cetorhinidae > Cetorhinus > Cetorhinus maximus. The sequence continues at coordinate 155,101,265 of NC_135881.1, forward strand.
GGTCGGGAAGGAGGAGGACCTCCTCGTGAACCTGCTCCTGGGCCTGGCCAAGTTGGCCATCAACAGGTCCAGGCAGCGGGCGATCGACGGGGGTGTCCCGCCCGATTGTTTGTCCCTCTTCCGCGGCTACGTTCGCGGCCGGATGTCCCTGGAAAGGGAGCACACGGTGTCTGCCGGCACCATCGAGGCCTTCCGTGCCCGGTGGGCACCGCGGGGACTGGGGTGTTCTGTTGACCCCTTTAATCACATTTTGGTTTAATGTTTGTAAGTTTCCTTTAAACTTTGTCCTTGGTTTTACAGCTGACCTGAATTAGGGGCTGTGCTTAATTTCTCCCTTGTTATTGTTAATTTAGTTAATTGTTTTGACTCAAAAGAGTTACACTACAATGGCTGAGACTGTGTTAAGGGCGTTACAGGATATATTCTCCATGCATGGGTTTCTGGATGAAATTGTTTTCGACAATGGGCCATAGTTCATGAACGGATACTTCAAGAAATTTCTAGAAGACTGTGAGATCGCTCAAGTTACTAGTTTTCCTCTCCACCCACAGACCAATGGAGAAGCTGAAGGAGCAGAGAAAACCCATAAAGTGTTAATGACCAAGAATAGCAACTGGAATTTAGCCTTGCTGAATGAAAGAGCTACAACCTTAAACAATGGCTTTTCACCAGCAGAGCTGCTCATGGGCCGACAGCTGAAGACACAAATTCCTTTGCTGCAGCAGAACTTACAGCCGAATGTTACACCAGACGACCATAAAAGAGTGGAGAATATGGAGAGTAGCCAATGTGAAAAACAGAAGAACTGGTATATCTCCAGGCATAGAGTGAAGACTTTAGCACCATTAGTACGAGTTCAGATGTTCGATCTTGAATCCAGATTTTTTGAAGGCACAGTCTTTAAAGGAACAGAAGAACCACCTTCCTATCTTGTCCAAACTCTGTTTGGCACATTCGTAAGAAATAGAAAAGATCTAATCTTATTAGATCCTGCAAGGACACATGAGTTTGATTACCACACACTTTGGGATGCTCTATGGAATGTCTAGCACGACTGCTGATGTTGCTGTTATATCATGACACACATCACAATCTCATTACCATCACTATTAACCCATTATGCTACACCTTCCCCCAAGTATAATGTCAACTTTTTTAATAACAAGAATAAGTCAATCGCTTCATAGAATGGTGATCCAGTCAACGAGCAGTTAAAGACTATTACCCTTGCTCAACGGTGACAAAAGCGCTATCAGTGAGAATCCTGGGGCTGAATCTTCCCCCCAATCAGGGGAGTTGTGCGGGGGGTGGGCAGGGGTGCACACCGCCATTTTACATGGGCGGGCCAATTAAGGCCCGCCCAGCATGACGCACACCTGGACGGAGATTAGTTTAAGTCATGAAAAATGTAATAGAGGTGAAAAAAAATTTAAGGACATGTCCCCTCATGAAACTGTCACATGAGCTGGGACATGTCCATTAATTTTTTGAAAAAATTTTATTTAATTAATGAACCCTTCATGAAACCTCATCCTACCCGTGGATGAGGATTCATGAAAACCGCGAAGGCCGCCTGGGCTCTTTGCCTGCCCACCAATCTTATGGTTGGATGGGCAGTATTCTTAACAGCTTTAATGACTTTGTTAAGGGCCTTAATAGGCCTTTGACAGTTTGGCAGGTGCACAGCTGACGCGGCTGCATGCCCACCAAACTGACAATCTAAATGACATGCAGTGATGTCGAGATGCACGCCCGATGTCACCGCGCATCATTTTACGTGTCAGCAAGCGGGCCCCGCCCCCGCTCGCTGACGGGAAAATTCTTCCCCTGAATGCGCTGCAATGGCTTAGCCTGTGGACAGACTTTGTGGGGGGGTTATAGTGGTAGTGAAAATGTAAATAGTTTAAAAAATAGTTTAACATTGTTATTAAAAAAGTTGACATTATACTTGGGGGAAGGTGTAGCATAATGGGTTAATAGTGATGGTAATGAGATTGTGATGTGTGTCATGATATAACAGCAACATCAGCAGTCGTGCTAGACATTCCATAGAGCAGGTGGAATAGTCTGTACACAAGAGAGATGTACTTACCTAGCAGCTTATCATGTACATATTGTGTATAGTGTAAATAAAGTACTTTTGAAGTAACCTACCGGAGTCTGATCTGAGTCACTCATGAGTAGAGGGAAACCTTCCCATTATAGATTAGGCCATGAATAACCCACAAAACAATAACTGAAGATGCTGGAAATCTGAAATAAAAACAGATAATGTTGGAAATACTTAGGAGATCTAGCAGTATCTGTAGAGAGAGAAGCAGAATTAAAAGAAAGGTCACCAACCTGAAACTTTCCAGGCCCTTTGGAATGGGATGGGAAGTGGTAAGGCTATCAAAATGATGGGGAAGGCATCAGGAGGGGTGCCTAACATCTTCCCAACAGCATGCCATATGACAATGGTGGGTAAGTTGGCAAGTTGGCCGCCTGCCGAATGGCCAATTGAGCCACTTAAATGGCCAATTAAGAGCTACTTCCTGCCTCTAGCACAAAGGAAGATGGTTGTGGTTGTTGGAGGTCAGTCATCTCAGCTCCAGGACATCACTGCATGAGTTCCTCAAGGTAGTGTTCTAGGCCCAACCATCTTCAGCTGCTTCATCAACGACCTTCCTTCTATCATAAGTTCAGAAGTGAGAATGTTCGCTGATGATTGCACAATGTTCAGCATCTTTCACGCAACGACTCAGATACTGAAGCAGTCCATGTCCAAATGCAGCAAGACCTGGACAATATCTAGGCTTGGGCTGACAAGTGGCAAATAACATTCATGCCACGCAAGTGTTAGGCAATGACCATCTCCAACAAGAGAGAATCCAACCATCGCCCCTTGATGTTCAATGGCATTACCATCACTGAATCCCCCAATATCAACATCCTGGGGGTTACCATTGACCAGAAACTGAACTGGAATAGCCATGTAAATACTGTGGCTACAAGAGCAGGTCAGAGGCTGGGAATTGTGCAATGAATAATTCGCCTCCTGACTGCCCAAAGCCTGTCCACCATCTACAAGGCACAAGTCAGGAGTGTGCTGGAATTCTCCCCACTTGCATGGATGAGTGCGGCTCCTACAACATTGGAGAAGCTGGACACCATCTAGCACAAAGCAGTCCGCCTGATTGGCACCACATCCACAAACATTCACTCCCTCCACGATCGACACACAGTAGCAGCAGTGTGTACCATCTACAAGATCCACTGCAGGAATTCACCAAGGCTCCTTAGACAGCACCTTCCAAATGCACGACCACTACCACCTAGAAGGACAAGGGCAGCAGATAGATGGGAACACCATCACCTGGAAGTTCCCCTCCAAGTCACTCATCATCTTGATTTGGAAATATATCACCGTTCCTTCACTGTCACTGGGTCAAAATCCTGGAACTCCTTCCTAACAGCACTGTGGGTTTATCTACACCACATGAATTGCAGTGGTCCAAGAAAGCAGCTCGCCACCACCTTCTCAAAGGCAACTAGGGATGGGCAATAAATGCTGGACCAACCAGCAAAGCCCACATCCCTTGACTGGATAAAAATAAAAAATTTTTGAACAAACCTTTGCTGCAACTTATCAACATTTTCTTAAAGAAAGAAGATAAATCTTCTGATTCATGGTAATCAGGCTAGATACTTATTCATCAATCATCACACTTATTTATTTATATTTTGGAATTTTTACTTGAAGTAAAATTATGTTTGCAGGAGTCCTCTAATGAACTCTAGATATCTTCTTTGTTCAATAAAGAATGCACCAGATGGTAAGGATCTCACTAAACTATGGAATTCTCTTGAAGTGTGTCTACACATTATTAATAAAGGAATTGCTTCTCTTAGAGACTAACTGTTGGTTCTTTTCTAAATTTTCAATCTCAGTATTTGCTACGGCATAACCCAATGAAACAGAGAACTCATGAGGATTTCTTATAAAAATATAATGGTCAGAATTCTAAAGCGCAGCAGTGGGCAATGTCCATTCGACATACCTTTAAATCGGGTGCAATAATGTCAGGAGAGCTTCCTGATATCATCACGCCCAGTTTCGATATTACGAAAGGCAGGTGAACTCAAAAGTCAGATGCCCTCTTTCCCTCCATTAAAGGCCAATTAACACAATTAAAAGGCCAAGTGAAGTGAGTTTTGTACAGATTATGGATTTTTACAGTTGGCACATAGGCTGTATGCACACAAACATACGAAACAGGAGCAGGAGTAGGCCATTCGGCCCCTCGAACCTACTAATCCATTTAATAAGATCATGGCTGATTCTACCCTCAACTCCACATTCCCACCTACAGCCAATAACCTTTCACCCCCTTGCTTATCAAGAATCTATCTTGCTCTGCCTTAAAAATATTTAAAGGCTCTGCTTCCGCCGCCTTTTGAGGAAGAGAGTTACAAAGAGTCACAACCCTCTGAGAGAAAAAATTCTCCTCATCTCTGTCTTAAATGGGCAACCATTTTTAAACAGTGGCCCCTAGTTCTAGATTCTCCCACAAGAGGAAACATCCTTTCCACATCGACCATGTCAAGACCCCTCAGGATCTTATATGTTTCAATCAAGTCACCTCATACTCTTCCAAACTCAAGTGGATACAAGCCTAGCCTGTCCAACCTTTCCTCATAAGACAATCAGCCCATCAAAGGTATTAGTCTAGTAAACCCTCTCTGAACTGCTTCCAATGCATTTACGTCCTTAAATAAGGAGACCAATACTGTACACAGTGCTCCAAATCTGGTCTCACTAATGGCCTGTATAACTAAAGCATAACCTCTCTATTTTTGTATTCAATTCCCCTCGCAATAAACTATAACGTTCTATTATCTTTCCTACTTAGTTGCTGTACCTGCATACTAACCTTTTGTGATTCATGCACTAGGATACCCAGATCCATCTGCATCTCAGAGCTCTGCAATCTGTCACCATTTAGATAATATGCTTTTTTATTCTTCCTGCCAAAATGGATAATTTCACATTTGCCCACATTATACTCCATTTGCCAGATCTTTTCTGACTCACTTAACCTATCTATATCCCTTCGTAGCCTCCTTATGTCCTCTTCACAGCTTAATTTCCTACCTTTCTTTGTAGCATCAGCAAATTTAGCAATCATACCTTCAGTCCCTTCATCCAAGTCATTTAAATAAATTGTAAAATGTTGTGACCCCAGCATTGATCCCTGTGGCACACTACTCGTTACATCTTGCCAACCAGAAAATGACCCATTTGTGCCCACTCTTTGTTTTCTGTTAGCTAGTTCCTGTGCCTGTGATCTTGTAGCACTTACTTTATCACTCAGAGTCTCATGGCTTGAAGATGTCTCTATCAGGATGGGCTATCATAAAGCTTGGCTGCTGCACAGAAACACTTATTGACCAAGGGATTGTGGAGACTCCTCCTCTGGGGAGGAAGGTAGGAGAAGGAGGGAGAAAAGGGCAGCTGGCCAGGGGCAGCAGCAATTCTTCCATCAACAGCATTGGGAGTCACTGAAGCAGCTGAAAGCAAGCAAGCATAGTGTGGGCTATCCAAAGGAGATGCCAGTACTCTGCTGGCAGAATATACCAGCAGCGATTTAACTTTGGAGACGACAAAGGATCAATGTAGAAGATTTCTCCTTTCAAGGATGGCAGTAACTTTAAAATGTAATATGATTGTTAGGGAGATCTCTTCAAACTGCGTAGGACATCCAATGTCCATAGCCATGAAAGTGACTGCCTCGCTGAATTGCAGGCGCTGTCCAAAGGCCTGCAGGGGATCTGTGTGGGGTATTTCAATTTGCTGCCCACCATTGTATCAACGTTTGCACAGATGCTTTATTCAGGAGATTGGAGGCATTCATCAAGTTCATAACTGATGAGGAAAGCCAGGCAGAGAGAGTGGGAGGCTTTGAAGGTGGGGTTTCGGTGTCTGGATCAATCTGCGGGAGCATTGCAATATCCTCCAGATACAGCATCTTTGATCGTCGTTGTCTGCTGTGCTCTGCACAATCTTGTCACAGGGTGAGTACGTGGGGAATGGGATCATAGAGGGTTGCTATAAAACTTCAGAGGAAGAGTTCTTCAGTGAACCTGAGGAAGACCCTGAGGGGCAGCAGTACAATGTGGAAGAACAGGCAATCAGCATGTTCTTGGTGCTTGGGAGGTGAGGGAAGCCCTGACCCTCAGATGCTTCCAACAGCGTGTCACAGGCCTCTTCAAACATCAGGGAGGAGCTGCTTTAAGACTTTTGACCGCACTTCAGAAGACCCTCAGTACACCTTCATATGGCTCCATGACGTACACATCTGTCTAAAGGCTTTTGATGCTCAGGAAGTATATGTCATTGTTTTGCAGCTCTATACTGAACAGCATATCCTGCATTCCACTCACAAGCATCAAATAAACATCTAGAAGAAAGCAACAATTTAACAAGGAGCAGCTGAAGAGCACTATATTCAAGATACATATCTATATATCGTCTCTGATGGCCCTTGTGTATCTAAAGTGTTTCTCTCACTTTTTTCTGAGTGCTGTGCCCTAATGCTCCTCCATTGCTGACAGCTGTCCTGGAGGTAAGGCTGCTGAATCTGATGCCCCATTGGCCTGGATGACCTTAACGGCCATCCTCTGTTCATCTGAGGCTGTGAAGGCCTAGGCATTGTGAGGCACTCCTGCACAATGGCAGGAGCCTCCTTTGTTGTCAAGATGCTGGTGGCACTGGCAGAGGGGAGGAGCAGATGTTATCACCATCAGGAGCACCAGGAGAGGAGTCCCCAGATGCAGACAGCTGCTGCTCATCCACCAACATGAAGTTAACTTTGACCTACCCGCTCAGCGTAGATGAACCGGAACTTGACTGGAGCTCCAGGTCCTCTCTCCTTCTCTCGTACTGGCAATGCATAACTGAGGTCATTGCCAATGTGACCGCTTGCAGGTTTGAACATTTATCCAGAAGCCTGTGAATGAGCTGCTGGGTGTGGCTCTCCATGAGAGTCACCAACTATGTGTTCCAAGGAAAGGGACAGAGCAGCGCTCATGGCATGGATCGACTCCTCCATTGTCTGTGCCAAGGTGCAGAACTTCACTCTGGGAGCTCCACCAGATCTCCTGCAACTCTTGTTGCACATCCAGCCTTTACCATCTGATGGACAGCTCCAGAGACTCATCTTCTTCCTGGTCTCCCACACTCCTCTGAGTGTCAGAGGCCTGGAATGTCACAGCTCCGGTAGCTGGTCTGACAATTGTGCACTGCTCAAACCAGCTGGCAGGGCCAAAGATGGGATGGTGCACCCTATGAGGTTCCCTCCTCCTCAGTGGTCAATACCAGATCCTCAAGATCAAAGTGCATTTGGGACAAGGAGCGATCTGATGGATGAATTAAGACATGTGAGTGCATATCAACAATGAGGAGGGTGACTGAATAACAGTTGCTTCATCTCATAAACAGACATGTGACAATTCATAATTAGTGAGAATGCAAAGATCCCAAAACTGTGCGCCACCCACCCATTCCCCCATGCCTACTAAAGTCCATCTCTGCCATTGCTGAAACTGAGTCTCTATCACACAGTGACCTCATCAATAACCCCAGGCTCTCCTCTGTTAGCCAATCTGGCCCCCTGCTGACTGATCAGTCAAGCATGTCCTCTTCCGTTGGGGTCAACACTGCAATGCTTCGCATTCCACCAGCCATCATTAAACATTCTTGGGCATTGTGCACCTTTTCTCCTTTGAAGACAAAGGTAGATTAATGAGATCCATGTCTAATGGATCAACCACTCCATGGGTCACCTTCATCTCTTGTTCTTCTGTACTGCACCTTTTTGCACTGCTTTACTTGTAGGTGACCCTCCCAGCCAACTTTTCCCAGCCAGGTGCCAAAACTTCAATTGGCCTTACAGGAGTGTACGCACCATACCACAACACCCCTGGCAGACCAGGTCCAAATGCACAGAATCCCATGCGTGTGTGCTCATGTTGCCAAGTGGCATCCTCACTCGCCCTTGCACAGCATAAAAGGTCATTTACCCTCTTCTGACACTGCAACCAGGTCCTACACATGATCCCAAAGGTGCTGGCCACATCTGCCACCTCCATCCAGGTTTTCTTCATCAGTCTCCTGATGAAGGTCTCCTTTTGCCATCTCGTGGGAGGAGAACCCCCTACTGTTTGCTGACAGCCTAATGAAGGTATGCAGGGATTCATCCGTGAATGGTTGGGCTGCGCATGCATGCACCTCTGACATTCCTGAAGGATGGTGTCTGTTACTGAATCTACAGAAAACTTATAAGCCTCTTTCTTTTGTGCAGAGCCCCTCAGCTGCAAAGGGGCTGGCAGAACAACAATATACCCTTTCAGAACTTCTGTCACCAAATTTGCTGCTTCAGCATCCCTCCAGGTCTCCTCTTCCTCCAGTTCCTGTGCCCCCAACCCCTGCATTATTTGATACTGCCGGCGGCCCTTTAAGTACCTCATGAGCCGTATCTTCTGCCTCTGAACCTGCCCCTGTTGCCATCTCCAGGCCCACTCTGGGCATGTCCTTGAGCATGTTTGCTGCAGGCCTGCCCTTAATTCGCCAGCCAGAGCGTGATTGAAGTCAGCTGTTGAGAGTGGGCAGGAGGGACATTACAGCCACAGGATCCGCACACTGACCTCAAATTTCTGCTGAATATTCTGACAAATAATTGTTTGAAGAAAAGGTAAACAGGTGACAGTGAACTACAGAGAAATACTTACCATGGATTACACCTTTGTGTAATTTCTTCTTTTAAGAAAATAAATATTAATTTCTGCTAAAAGTAGAAGTTTTCCTTCAATTAACTGTTCTTGTTTCCACTGATCGATTCAAACCATCTGCCCATATAAAATTAACACTATTTAGATACCTTGTTTCTTTCAGATGAGCTTTATCAAGGAACCAAAGCAAAATTTTAGGAACTTGTCTTTTGCAGCAATTTGGTTATATGCCCAAAATAAACCACTACAGGCACCTGGCACTAGTTATTACTGTTAATCACATTTCTGCATTCCCAGGGATTTATAGATTATAAAGAACCTTTGGTGCTAGCCAAATCATGCACTTCATTCATTTTGATCACATGAATATAATGATGACAAACCAATTGGCAGAAAAATCTTAGAGCATGTATCATGCAGCAAAACATAAGCAATGTAGCAGATTAATAAACTGGGAATGCTGTTATATTAAATATCTTCAAAAGTTTGTACAATTTAGCTTTCCTTTCAGATACAACACTTAATGCTAAAGGTTTATGAATCAGCTGATTGTACTTATACCTCTGGTTAGTAGATTTTTCTCGCTCAGTTAAGCAAATTATTTCAAGCAATTATCTTTGATCTAACAGCATAACTGTCCCAAAATGCTGGTTGAGTCACTTCAATATGCATTCCCTGAAAAAGCAGATATATGTAGTAAGATCTTCCAACCACAAACACTTATTTTATCATAAAATCATATGACTGTCCCCTTTGGTGAATCAACAGCATTACAGTGGTTCATGACTCAGGGTATCCTTTCCTCACAATTGAAGAAGTCTGTGGGTGGTACTTGAATTCCACAAGGATAGAATGGAAAGAATTCAAGGATTCCTGAAAGAAAAGTTTTAAAAAATTTCACTTTGAGTGTTTTATTTCTTTATTCATCTTGGAAAGTTCATACCATGAAGCAGTCATCACCCTGTGTCTGTTCTACATCAATAAAAAGCAACATCCCCCATCCAGTCAGCAGCTCAGTAATGCTAAATACTCCACCTTGAGTAATGCAATTCCATTAAACAAAAAGCATCTCTTTAAGTCTTTGGATGCTATCACTTTCTGCTCTATAATTATGTCCAGAACTGAAATAAACTGATATTCATTGTTACAAAGATGTGCTATATAGAATATTAATTTGTAAAGTCATCTGCTGGATATATTGAACTTTTTGGAAAGAATATTTTGTGCTAAACAAAGGACACTGGCTTACAGCATTTATTAAGTAGTATTTGTGAAGGCCAAAAGCCACTTTATCAAGGCAGAGGACGGGATTTTCCGGCCCTGCCCTCTGCCAGGATCATCCAGTTCCATCAAAAGTCAATTTTGGCCACCAAATCTCCCGCAGCGGGTCCTGCCACAACCAAGCCAGAAAATCCCAGCCACAGAGTCTACAGAGCTCTCAGAGAAAATGACTAAGATAAGCCCCAGATTGAAACCACAAATAGGTCACGTGACCCAGCTCTTGGGTATAAAATATGCTGGTTTTGAACTAACAGAGACTGCCACAAGGACAGTAGGGGTAACAGCCTTACCCCCTCTTCCTCCCTGAAAGCTCTCTCAACAAAGCTGAGCCCAGTTTGTGGTTTGAAAACCCACCAGAAGACCTCATTGCTGCAAACTGAGAATTCTTAAAGGAGGATTCCAACTCAACACCACAGTCTTCAAGAGAAAACATAATCAACCAGCCACAACTGCAGAGTGATTGCTTCAGTGAGAAACCAACGTACCAGCAGCCCCCGTGGAAAGTGACTATCTTGCTGCAAACAAACTTTCGGACAGTCTGTGAATGATTTTTCTGACTTTATCTTTTTTACTTGGCCAAGTTTTTAACATCTGATACACTGTAAAGTTTTATTTCAAGGATTGTGGCCCTGTACAAGGACAAGAGCAACTGCTGTGATTGCATTTTCTGCTGAGCATCCTAGGAAAAGTATTTGGCTGCTTTGCCTTTGTCAGACTACAAATCATGGCTGAATACATCTAACCCAAATCCCAGTGTGGTTTCAGAACTGGAAGATCCACAATTGCCATGATCCTCTCAGTCCAACAGCTGCAAGAGAAATGCCGTGAACAAAGGAAGCCATTATATATTGCCTTCATCGATCTCACCAAGGTATTTGACCATGTGAGCAGAGGCGGTCTATTTAACCTGATGGAGAAAATTGGCTGCCCACTGAGGCAGCTCAATGTGATCTCCTCTTTCCATGACAACATGATGGGTAAGGTCAGCAAAGACGGGGCAACATCGGGGATCTGCAGTAGGGTCAAAGAGGGTTGCGTCTGGACTGACTCTCTTTGTCCTCATCAGAGAGTTGCTCTATGCTGACAATGCTGAATTAAAATTCCATACTTAGGAACACCTGGAGCAGCAAATGGACAGGCTCTCACACCTGTAAAGAGTTTGGTTTGACCATCGACATAAGGAAGAAAAACTTCAAACTTAGTCTTGTCAACCCTTTAGGATTTGCCTGGAGCCCCCAGGATTTAAAGATCAATCTCCAGGACACTGCTGTGCACAACCCTGGAGAAAAATCATCAGGACTTTAAAAAAGATTTTTTTTTTGTCATTATCTTTGAACACTTCTCTCTACCAGATAGAAATATTGAATTTTTTCTTTATCCATTTATGGGATGTGGGCATTGCTGCACTAAGCCATCATTTATTGCCCATCCCCATATGCCCTTGAGAAAGTGGTGGTGAGCTACCTTCTTGAACTGCTGCAGTCCCTGTGGTGCAGGTACACCCAAAGTGCTTCGGTGACTGGCCTGGAGGGGAACTTCCAGTTGGTGGTGTTCCCATCTATCTGCTGCCCTTGTCCTTCTAGATGGTAGTGGTCAAGGGTTTGGAAGGTGCTGTTTAAGGAGCCTTGGTGAGTTTCTGCAGTGTATCTTGTAGATGGTACACATAGCTGCCACTGTGCATCAGTGGCGGAGGGAGTGAATGTTTGTGGATGTGGCGCCAATCAAGCGGGCTGCTTTGTCCTGGATGGTATTAAGCTTTTTGAGTATTGTTGGAGCTGCACTCATCCAGGACAGTATTCCATCAGATTCCTGACTTGTGCCTTGTAGATGGTGGACAGGCTTTGGGGAGTCAGGAGGTGAGCTTACTCATCGCAGGACTCCCAGCCTCTGACCTGCTCTCATAGCCAGAGTATTTATATGACTAGTTCAGTTCAGTTCTTGGTAAATGTTAACCCCTAAGATGTCGATAGTGGGGGATTCAGCGATGGTAATACCATTGAATTTTGAGGAGCGATGGTTAGATTCTCCCTTGTTGGAGATGGTCATTGTCTGGCACTTGTGTGGTGTGAATGTTACTTGCCACTTGTCAGCCTAAGGCTGGGTATTGTCTAGGTCTTGCTGCATTTGGACATGGACTGCTTCAGTATCTGAGGAGTCGCGAATGGTGCTGAACATTATGCAATCATCAGTGAACATCTCCACTTCTGACCTTATGATGGAAGGAAGGTCATTGATGAAGCAGCTGAAGATGGTTGCACCTAGGACACAACCCTGAGGAACTCCTACAGTGGTGTCCCCGAATTGAGATGATTGACCTCTAACAACCACAACCATCTTCCTTTGTGCTAGATATGACTCCAACTAGCGGAGATTTTTCTGCCTGATTCCCATTGATTCTAGTTTTGCTAGGGCTCCTTGATGCCACACTAGGTCAAATGCTGCCTTGATGTCAAGGGCAGTCGCTTTCACCTCACCTCGGGAGCTCAGCTCTTTTGTCCATGTTTGAACCAAGGCTGTAATAAGGTCAGGAGCTGAGTGGCCCTGGCGGAACCCAAACTGAGCATCAGTGAACAGATTATTGCTAAGCAAGTGTCACTTGTTAGCACTGTTGATGATCTGTTCCATCACTTTATTGATGATCAAGAGTAGACTGATGGGGCAGTAATTGGCTGGTTGGATTTGTCCTGCTTTTTGCATAAAGGACAAAACTGGGCAATTTTCCACATTGCCAGGTAGATGCCAGCATTGTAGCTGTACTGGAACAGCTTGGTTAGGGGCACAGTAAATTCTGGAGCATAAGTCTTCAGTGTTATTGCCAGAATATTGTCAAGGCCCATAGCCTTTGCAGAGTCCAGTACCTTCAGCTATTTTTTGATATCATGTAGAGTGAATCGAATTGGCTGAAAACTGGCATATGTGATGCTGGGGAACTCTGGAGGAGGCCAAGATGATGGCTGAAGATTGTTGCAAATGCTTCAGCCTTACCTTTTGCACTGATATGTTGGGCTCCCCCATTATTGAGTGTGGGGATATTTGTGGAGCCTCATCCTCAAGTGAGTTGCTTAGTTGTTCACCACCCTTCACAACTGGATGTGGCAGGATTGCAGAGCTTAGATCTGATCCGTTGGTTGTGGAATCGCTTAGCTCTATCTGTTGATAGCTGCTTATTCTGTTTGGCAGGCAAGTAGTCCTGTGCTGTAGCTTCATAGGTTGACACCTCATATTTAGGTATGCCTGGTGCTACTCCTGGCATGCCCTCCTGCACTCTTCATTGAACTAGGGTTGATCCCCCGGCTTGATAGTAATGGTTGATTGGGGAATATGCTGGGCCATGATGTTACAGATTGTGGTTAAGCACAATTCTGCTGCTATGATGGCCCACAGCACCTCATGGATGCTCAGTCTTGAGTTGTTAGATCTGTTCAAAATCTATCCATTTAGCACGGTGGTAGTCCACGCAACACGATGGAGGGTATCCTCAATGTGAAGACAGGGCTTCATCTCCACAAGGACTGTGCGGTGGTCACTCCTACTGATATTGTTATGGAAGGATGCATCTGTGGCAGGCAGGTTAGTGAGGTGAGGTCAAGCACGTTTTTTCTTCTTGTTGGTTCCCTCACCATGTACCGCAGACCCAGTTTAGTAGCTATGCCATTTAGGATTCAGCCAGCTCAGTCTGTTGCTTTCCACCAGATATAACTTTGTCTGAGCATCTTCATTTTCTAAATGCCTGGATGCACACTGTGAAGGTCTGTCAAGAGTGGTGCTCTCCCTTGTGAAGGGACAATGACTCTTTCTCCCTACAAGGTTCCATCTTGACAACTTTATTCAGTTTTATGAGTATAGAATGGTTTTAACTCTTCAGAGACTTGTACATTCAACCATTCTTGCAATACCTGTTCTCGGACTCTTGATAAAATTGGATCCCGGTTTGTCCAATTCCTTATCTGCTTTGCACAGACTGGCAAGGAGTCCAGCAAATTCAACACAAGTACAATCACTTGAGGAACTGGAGCATGTATAATGCTATCTGACAAAGGAAGATGACCGAGGGCATCTGCATTTGCTTTATGCACGCCCGCATGGTGCATAAAGGTGTACTCATATGCCGACAAAATCAAAGCCAAAGGGGAAGGGGAAGAAGACACTGGTGGGAGTAGCCTATAAGCCCCCTAACAGTAGCTATATTGTAGGACAGGGAAAAAATCAGGAGATAATGAGGGCATGTAAAAAAGGCAGTACATTAATCATGGGCAACTTTAATCTTCATGTAGATTGGGAAAATAAAATTGGCAGAGGTAACTACAAGCAAGAATTCATAGGGTAGAATTTTTCCTATGGCGGGTGGGCTGGTTGGGAGCGGGCACGGGCGGCTGCAGAGCCGATCGCCGCCTGCGATCGGGTCCGTGCTGCCATTTTATGTGGATGGGCCAATTAAGGCCCGCCCAGCATGAATCGACAGTGGGAAGGGCCAGGCGGCAGCAGTAGGCCAATGAGCGCCGGGTCCAATGGCGACCCAGTGGCCTATTTAAAAACAGTGCAACCGATGCCACACAGGAGGATGTCAGACAGCGCTCTCGGAGAGCAGGCCAGGCAGGAGGGTAAGTCGGCAGGGCAGTGTGCCCCGAGATTTTCAGATGAATGTCTCGCTACCCTCCTCGAGGTGGTGGCAGCACGACGCGACATCATAGTGACAAGGGAGGGGAGGAGGAGGCCACCCCCCCCCACATGACGAAATGTGCCTGGGAGGAGGTGGAAGAAGTGGTCAGCTCCCATGATGTGGTGAGACGCACTTGGGTGCAGTGCTGCAAGCGGTTCAATTACCTCTTGCGATCGGTAAGGATGAGTACCGTGTTGACATGGCATGGTCACTTAGCACAGTAGTTAGATAGGTCCCCCCTCGGCACCTCCCCCACCACCCCCACAACTCTGAATTTAGTTACTGCATTCATTCATTCATGACATGTGGCCTTCACTGGTTGGGCCAGCATTTACTGCCCATGCCTAGTTGCCCCTGAGAGGGTGGTAGTGAGCTGCCTTCTGTATCCGCTGCATGTGGTGCACGTACACCCACAGTACTGTTTTGGGGGCGAGCTCCAGAATCTGGACCTAGCCGCAGTGCCGGAACGCCGTACATTTCAAAGTCAGGATGCTGTGTGACTTGGAGGGGAACTTGCGGATGGCGGGGTAGCCATCCATCTGTTGCTCTTGTCCTTCTGGGTGGTAGTGCTCCTTGGTTTGGAAGGTCTTAAAGTATGAGTGGCAAATGTGATGGAGGCAGCATCTGGGCAAGGGGGTCAGCCCTGGCTGCTTGGAGTGAGAGTATGACAGCTCCAGAATCACGAATCAGATGAGCCCTGCAATGTTTCACTCAGGTGGGGGTGGCAAGGCTGCAATGGTAATCCAGGTACAGGGTGGACTAATCAATGCTCTTCTCTCCTTTCAGGAGAAGACCGCACACAATAATGCTGAACAGATGCGGACTGGCGGAGGCCAGGCCCACCTACTCATACTCGTCAGATACGAGTAGGAGGCTCTCGAGCTGGAGAGGCATCATGTGCCCGGCAGCAGTGAGGTTGGGGTGCCAGTGGGAGGTAAGAGCGCCGTGCACTGAGGTCACAATGTCTGTCATTGCAACCATTCCACTGTTGACTGTATATTGATTTCAGCATTCAACATGGGTTGCCCCATTGATAATGGAATGAGGAGCGCATCCTGATGCGGGTGCCAGGCATGCACATTAACAGTGTAATGACTTCAACTAATCAAATGTCCTTGTTCTCCCTTTCAGCCTGTATACCCACCGAGGTGCTGGTATCTGCCTGGCTGAGATGGTGTGAAACTGGTACGTGTATATCTTCAGGGCCCTCAGGGGTCAGTGGCAGTCCTTCTATCTCCTGAGTGTGGGTGTGACATTGTGGAGCATCCGCAAATCTGAGAGCATCATGAATAGCACGTCCTGAGAGGTCGTCACACCACAGATGAAGGGACTTGAGGAATGAAGGGAATGGGTGACCACCAGGCAGTCCAAGAGAAACAGGCAGGTACTTCCGGAGTCCCCTGGGGTCCTGCTCGCAAATCGGTATTCCATTTTGGAGGCTGATGAGGGCACTGGTTCCTCCAGGGAGCAAGGACAGAGCCAAGCTTCTGGCACCACAAGCAGCCTGTCTGTACAGGAGGGGAGGAAGAGAGGAAGATCAATAGTAATAGGGGATTCTATAGTCAGGGGAACAGATAGGCGCTACTGTGGCCTTCAACATGACTCCAGGATGGTGTGTTGCCTCTCTGGTACCAGGGTCCGGGATGTCACTGAACGGCTGCAGGGCATCCTGAAGGGGGAGGGTGATAAGGCAGAGGTCATGGCACATGTTGGTACCAATGACATAGGTAGAAAGAGGGATGAGGTCTTGCATCAAGAATTCAGGGAGTTAGGCAGTAGACTGCAAAGCAGGACCTCTTGGGTTGTAATCTCTGGATTACTCCCAGTGCCACAAGCTAGCGAGCTCAGAAATAGAAGAATAGCACAGATGAATATGTGGCTTAAGAGTTGGCGCATGAGGGAGGAGCAGATTCCTGGATCACTGGGACCGTTTCTGGGGAAGGTGGGACCTGTACAAGTGGGACGGTCTACATCTGAACCAGAGCAGGACTAACATCCTTGAGGACGGGTTTGCTAGTGCTGTTGGGAGGAGTTTAAACTAATTTGGCAGGGGGAGGGGACACAGAATTTTAGCAGAATAGGGACATGTCATAATGTAGTAAAACAGTCAAATCAGAGGGGGTACAGCTGCATTAAGTTTCAAGCGAGTAAGGCAAGGCTGGATGGCCTCTACTTTAATGCCAGGAGTATTACAGGTGAAATGGATGAGTTAAGGGTGAGGATTGACATGTGGAATTGTGATATAGTAGCCATCACTGAAACATGGTTGAGGGAGGGGCAGGATTTGCAGCTCAACATTCCGGGATATAGAACCTTCAGGCAAGACAGGGGAGGGGGTAAAAGAGGAGGAGGCATTGCATTATTAGTTAAGGAGTCAGTTACTGCAGTGAGGAGAGATGCTATCTTGGAGAGGGCATCGAATAAAGCTTTGTGGGTAGAGCTTAGGAATAAAAAAGGGGTAGCCACATTGTTAGGTGTTTATTGTAGACCCCAGATAGTCAACGGGAAATTGAGGAGCAAATATGTGCACAATTTGTGGAGGTGTGTAAAAACAATAACGATGGGGTAACTATATTAGGTAATTTCAACTTTCCCAACATTAATTGGGATAGACATAGTGTTAAGGGCTTGGATGGAGTGGATTTCTTGAAAT
The DNA here is from genome assembly GCF_964194155.1 of Cetorhinus maximus. Taxonomy (NCBI): domain Eukaryota; kingdom Metazoa; phylum Chordata; class Chondrichthyes; order Lamniformes; family Cetorhinidae; genus Cetorhinus; species Cetorhinus maximus. The sequence continues at coordinate 155,118,628 of NC_135881.1, forward strand.
GTGTACAGGAGAATATTTTTGGTAAATATGTAGAAGGTCCAACAAGGGATGACGCAGTACTGGACCTAATTCTGGGGAATGAAGCCGGACAGGTGGCTGAGGTGGTGGTGGGGGAGCATTTTAGTGATAGCGACCACAACATGGTACAATTTAAGCTTGTTATGGACAAAGAAATAGACAAGTTGCAAAAAAATGTTTTGGATTGGGGGAGAGCTGATTTTAGTGAAATAAGGCAGGATCTGGCCAAGGTAGACAGGGAACAGCTACTTGTGGGGAAATCTACAGAAAAGCAGTGGTGGGCATTCAAAAAGGAAATGGGGAGGGTATAGGCTCAATATGTTCCCTCTAGGGTGACAGGAAGGAGTAACAAGCCCAGAGAACCATGGATGACCATAAATATTCAGGAGAAGGAAAAGAGAGGCTTTTAGCAGGTACAAGCAGATCAGCGGAGGCATTAGTGGAGTACAGAAAGTGCAGGGTGGAGCTTAAGAAAGCAATTAGGAGAGCAAAGAGGGGACATGAGAAAGCTTTGGCTGGTAAAAGTAGGGAAAATCCCAAGATATTCTATAAGTATATCAATGGGAAGAAGATAACCAGGGAAAGAGTAGGGCCCATTCGGGACCAAGGGGGCAATCTATGGGTGGAGCCAGAGGACATTGGTAGAGTGTTGAACAAATACTTCACATCCGTCTTCACCCAAGAGAATGAGGATGAAGGTATGGAACTCGGGGAGAGAGACTGCGAGGTTCTTGAGCAAATTGATGTAGGGAGTGACAAGGTATTGGAGGGGTTGGCAGGCTTAAAAATGGACAAATCTCCAGGTCCGGATGATTTGTGTCCCAGACTGCTGAGGGAGACAAGGGAAGAGATCGCAGGGGCTCTGACCCAAATTCTTAATTCCTCTCTGGCCACGGGGGAGGTTCCAGAAGGCTGAAGAACAGCTGATGTGGTTCCGCTATTTAAGAAGGATTGTAGAGATAAGCCAGGGAACTACAGACCAGTGAGTCTCACGTCAGTGGTAGGGAAACTATTGGAGAAAATTCTGAAGGAGAGAATCTACCTCCATTTGGAGAGGTAAGGTTTGATCAGGGATAGTCAGCATGGCTTTGTCAGAGGGAGGTCATACCTAACAAATTTTATTACATTTTTTGAGGAGGTGACCAGGTGTGTAGATGAGGGTAGTGTAGTTGATGTAGTTTATACGGATTTCAGTAAAGCCTTTGACAAGGTCCCACATGGGAGACTTATAAAGAAGGCAAATGCACATGGGATACAGGGTAATTTGATAAGGTGGATTCAAAATTGGCTTAGTTGTAGGAGACAGAGGGCGATGACAGAAGGCTGCTTTAGTGACTGGAAGCCAGTGTCCGGTGGCATACCACAGGGATCTATGCTGGGTTCCCTATTATTCGTCATTTATATAAACGACATAGATGACTATGTGGAGGCTAGGATTAGTAAGTTTGCAGATGACACAAAGATTGGTCGGGTGGTTAACAGTGAGGTTGAGTGTCTTGGGCGACAGGAAGATATAGATGGGATGGTCAAATGGGCAGATAAGTGGCAGATGGAATTTAATCCTGAAAAGTGTGAGGTGATACACTTTGGACGGAGTAATTTGACAAGGAAGTATTCAATGAACGGCATGACACTAGGAAGTTCTGAGGAACAAAGGAACCTTGGCGTGTGTGTCCATAGATCTCTGAAGGCAGAGGGGCATGTTAGTGGGGTGGTGAAAAAGGCATATGGGACACTTGCCTTTATCAATCGAGGCATTGATTACAAAAGTAGGGAGGTGATGTTGGAGTTGAATCGAACCTTGGTGAGGCCACAGCTGGAGTACTGTGTGCAGCTGTGGTCACCACATTATAGGAAGGATGTGATTGCACTGGAGTGGGTGCAGAGGAGATTCACCAGGATGTTGCCTGGGATGAAACATTTAAGTTATGAAGAGAGGTTGGATAGACTTGGGTTGTTTTCGTTGGAGCAGAGGGGCGACCTGATCGAGTTGTACAAGATTATGAGGGGCATGGACAGGGTGCATAAGGAGCAGTTGTTCCCCTTAGTTGAAGGGTCAGTCACGAGGGGACACAAGTTCAAGGTGAGGGGCAGGAGGTTTAAGGGGGATGTGAGGAAATACTTTTTTATTCAGAGGGTGGTGACGGTTTGGAATGCGCTGCCTGGGAGGGTGGTGGAGGCGGTTTGCCTCAGATCCATTAAAAAGTATCTGGATGAGCACTTAGCATGTCATAACATTCAAGGAAGTGCTGATAAATGGGATTAGGTAGTTAGGTCAGGTGTTTCTCACGTGTCGGTGCAGACTCGATGGGCCGAAGGGCCTCTTCTGCACTGTGTGATTCTGTGATTCTCTGATTCTGTGAAAGTGGAGTAGAGGATTATCAGATCAGCCATGATCACATTGAATGGCGGAGCAGACTCGATGGGCCGAATGGTCTACTCCTGCTCCTACATTTTATGGTCTTATGGTCAATCTTTGAATTCTAGAAGAGGCTATTGGCGGAATTGCTTTATTTTCACTATGATCTGATATTATGGTGAAATGTCGACCGTGCAAATATTGATGGAATTTCTTTACTCCAAATATTACAGATAAGCCTTCTTTTTCAAGTTGTGAGTAACCCTTCCCAGCTGCAGAGAGGGTTCTGGAGACATACCCTATTGGCCTATTGGAACCATTCTCCATCTGTGTGACAATACCGCTCCCACTCCATAGGGAGATGCATCACAGGTTAATATTAATTCTTTTCTTGGGTCATAGTGTATAGCAGACATGATGAGTGTAAAAGCTTCTTGACTTTTATGAAGGCTTTTTCTTGTTGTGCCTTCCAAGATCATCTATGGTTCTTCTTCAATAATAAGTGTAAAGGGTCTAACACTGTACACAAATTAAGCAAGAAGTGACCATAATAATTTATCATGCCCAAAAAAGACTTGAGTTCAGTGACACTGGTAAGAGAGGATTGCCCTGACTTTCTCCTCTACTGGATGCAACCCTTGGGCATCCACTCGATGATCCAAATAAGTAACTTCAGTCGTCTGGAAAGTACACTTCTCTTTTTTCAATCGAACACCAACCTTCTAAAATCTCCTTAAAACCTCTTCTAGGTTGGCCAAGTGTTTGGCTTCCATTGATCCTGTTACCAGGACGTCATCCAGGTGTACTACAACTCGGGGAAGTCCTGAAGTAGGCGTCCCCTGGTCCTTTGGAAAATCACACAGGCAGATGATACACCAAATGGTAGGCGTGTATATTGGTACAGGCCCTTGTGCATGTTGATGGTTACATACCCTATAGGTGTGCTGTCCAACTCTAGCTGTTGATATGCATGATTCATATCCAGTTTAGAGTAGAATTTTCCTCCTGCAAGTTTAGCGTACAAATCTTCAATCCTTGGGATTGGATATTTGTCTAATTTAGCAGCCTTGTTTACAGTTAATTTGTAGTCTCAACAAATGCAAACGGTTTGATCTGGTTTCATCACAGGGGCTATGGGTGCTGCCGATTCTGAAAATTGGACTGGCTGGATTATTCCTAACTTCTCTAAGTGGCACATTTCTGCATCCACCTTCTCTTTTGGGGCGTAAGGCACAGGCCTTGCCTTAAAGAACTAGGATGTTGCCTCCAAATATACGTATACTTTTACTTGTAGACGTTTTATCTTTCCCAACTCATCTTGGGATACACTGTCATACTTTTTAAACAGCTCAGGAATTCCTCCTGTTCTAACTTGAAAAATTTCTGACAGTTGAGTTTAATTTCCTTCAACCAGCCTTGGCCCAGAAGGCTAGGTCCTTCACCTATTACAATAATCATTAGAAACTGGGCTGTCTGTTGTCTGTAGGATACAGGTACAGAGGCGATGCCTTTCACCTGTATTGCCTCTCCAGTGTACGTCTTCAGCTGAGCTATGGTTTTCTCCAGATTCAGTGCTTCACACTTACTTGAAGGGTAATGGTGATTGGTTCAGTTTTCCTGACCTTAAGATTGTATAGGGAATAGATATCACTATCAGCAGCTTCTGGTTCATTTATATTGTGCACTTCAATCACCTTGGCATGCTGTCTGAATAATCCGTCTTGATTTCTCCCTGCATTGCTTTATAACATGCCCTTTTTTGTGACAGTAGTGGTATTCTGCCTCTTTAAATCTGCAGGTTTATGCAGATGTTACCCCCACATTGGTAACAATTTAATTTCTGAATCACTGGTGAGATGCTTCCAGTATTTCTTTTTGTTTTTCAAGCGGTAGAGACCGTGTCCCACTTCGCGGTTGTCTCTCTGGTTTTTGCGCCATGCTTGGCGGTAGGTTCCCACCCCAACTGACGAACAGCGCCATGCTGCACACTCTGTAAAGCCTGCGAGTCCCTCTCAGCACTCTCCATTGTTAGTGCTATCTGGCGCACTTCAGATCAATATGAACTTCTGCAAGTAAATGGCGCTGAATGGTGTCGTCGTGTATGCGGCAAACCGTACAATCTCAAAACATATTATTGAGAATATCTCTGAAGTTACAGTGCTCAGTTGACTGTTTTAATTTTGTGATATAAATTGCGATTGAATCACCCGGGGTCTTTACTCTAGAGTTAAACTTGAATCTTTGCATAATCACCGATGGCTTAGACTGACAATTTGTCTTGACGAGGTCTACCAGCTCATTAAAGGATCTGGAATTTGGCACATTCGCGCCATCAGACTACGGATGTCTTGCTCCCGCAGACACTTAGAAGAATTGCATTCTGTTTCTTCTCCGCCGTTATTTCATTCGCCACAAAGTAGAAACCTAGATGCCCTATGTACTGACTCCAGTCTTTCATGAATGAGTCGTACGTGTCAAATCTGCCAAAGAGTGGCATGACTGGTGAGTATACTTTCCTTACTCACATTCGGGAGGCGAGGCACAATGTTGGAGCTATTTATCCTCGTCGCCAATTGTAATAAACTTGATGTACCAGATAAGTTTCTTGTTAGAAACAGTAAACTTTATTTACAAAACTCCTGATGCTTGAACTAAGACACAGGCTAGAAATCTCCACTCCTAAGATTACCCATGCTTAGGGTTGATTCGTCTGTACAGTCACGCAATCCCCAAAACAATATGAGAGGTTTTACTTACAATCACCACAATAATAATTTTACTGCCAATGAAATTTTCAAGCAGAAAAACAATTATTGTAGCAGATGAGGGAACCAAGAGTTCATGCTTCTTCATGGATTGAAGCCGAGATTTGGCAGTCTGTTTAATGTTGGGGAATTAGTTCATTGCCGCCCTGAATTGATGCCCACACATGCATGCTTTCCAGCAGAGGGCACTAAATTGCAACCAGAGGCAAGAAGCCCATTCCTAATGCAGACCAATTAAAGTGCCCTGCTGGTTGGAATTAGCCAACAGCAAAAATTGGTATCAACTCAGGCACCTTCCTGTTTGTAGCTATAGAACTGACTGCAGAAACCATGACTATACACTCCCTGGCAGCACCAACAGAGCCATACATCCCTTATAATCAGATGACACATGAGCTACTGGCTGTTGTCAGCAATGTTGTGTCCAACATAGTTAGCTTGTTCTGCTGCAAGCTCTTTTCTATTAGCTGATCATGGGTTGGTTTAATGTCACTCACAGAGTGGTCTACAACCTCCAAAAATTCAGATTGTTGCAAACTCAATTAAAGTCAGAACCATTTTGTATCTTCCATCTTGTACATTCTGAATCAAATATTTGAAAATAAAATGTTGGCTGTTATTCAGGATAGAGATAGAATTCAAAATGAAAAAGGTCATCAAGAAAATTGTTAGTCTTAGTTGCTGACAATTTACAAGGCTGATGTCAGTTTGAATTGGTTTGAGTCCAAGTTTTGTTGGACTGTATCCAGTGATCCTGTGTTATTGTAACCCTCTGAGGGAGTTGTATGTCCCCTTTAGAAAATTACAGACTAAAGCTATCAGCAACATTACGCTGAAAAATAATAAAGCTGCACCCCAGGGTTTCATTAATTCATTTTTGTTTAAAGGTATATTATCCACTTTGTTGATCCTAATGGCTCAGTTAAGTATCAAAAATAGATCACAAAGTTCCTATTTTTCTTCCATTTTAACTGCATAAAAAGGCTGTAGAAATTTTAGAAATATACTTCTCAGATTTTTATTGTGAAGCAGTGAATGTGATACATTAAAGTGAGTCATGTCGGTTAAAATGACAGCACAGAATATCTGAATGAGATTGGAAGAGGTATTTCTTCAGGGTGCGACTTGTGGTTTCCTCTTTTTGTAACCAATAGGAGGTGAAGAAAAGTAATACTGCTGTTTAAGGAATGATAGGAATAAGGAATTTAAAAGTACTGGAAGTAGAACTTGGATTATGTTTGATCCATCTTCCAGGCTTAAAAACAGGTATTAAAACCAGAAATTGAAATGCAATATAAGAGCAAATTACTGTGGATACTGGAGATCTGAATTAACAACAGAAAATATTGGAGGTACTGAAATACCAGTTTCTGCCAGACTTGCTGCATATTTCTAGTATTTTCTGCTTGAATTGACATGCAAGTTTGTCCTACACTCTGCACCTGAAGTACATCTGAACCCTATTGAGTTGATCCTTGGCAGCCACCAGAAGAAAATGCGGACATCATTACAATATGTTAATAAGGTTCCTAGGCCTGAATCAGACCCTTTTGAGAAATTAGATTTTAGCTGTGCCTGATTTATCCCTTCTTAAAACCACCCAGTATTTCACGAAATACTGGAAACAGTTGGAAAGCAGATGGTAGAAGTGTTATTTAAGGGGATTTAAAGGGATTCTTACCATCATTAAGGTAAGTCATTTCAGGCTGCTTAAATCAATGATTATAGGCCAATGTTTTGGCCAGTGTTTAGCTATTAAATGCTTTAGGAGAGTGAGATTTTGGAGATGCTGAACTCCTTCACTGTATTGGCTTCAGCAGAATTGTTGAATTGATGTAACTAGTGGAATGCCACAGGGATCAGCGCTATCTCTATCAATGACTTGGATGAAGGGGCTGAATGTATGGTAGCTAAATTTGCCGATGGTGCCAAGATAGGTAGGAAAGTATGCTGGGATAAAGGCTTGCAGAAGCTGTGAGAAGATGGCAAAGAAGAGAAGGCCTCAATAGGCCTTTTACCATCTGGGTCTTCCAAAACAAGACATTATACCTCAACCTCACAGAGGAGGTGTGTAAGGTGGTTCCACTTCTAAAGGGAGGAAGTGACTGACCTATTAAATCTGCTGCAGTGAGAATTGGAGGTCAACACTAGGGCATGCACTGCACTGTTGGTGACAGTGAAGTTTGAGTGGCTTTAAACTTTTATGCCTCTGACACCTATCAAACTGCAATGGATGATGTTAGTAACATCAGTCACTTTGCTGTACATGCAACAATCAAGTAGTTGATAATACACTCTTTGTGAGAAGCCAACAATTTATCACCTCCCCCACTGAAGCTGCCAAGGAGGAAGAAAGATCACTAGCATTTGCGCGTATTGCTGGATTGCATCGGAAGTTCAAACTTCCCAGGCAATTCCTGCAGAGTCAGCGCATTAGGACTACCAAGGGGTCCCGTAACTCATCTTTCGAGTTTCGTCTGGTCTCTGGCTATCCGGAGATCGGAAGATCTGAGCGGTCAACTTCACAAATTGTAGACTTCACAAATTGTAGACTACACACACAAACTCTGTATAATCCGCGTTAGGAACCAACAATGGCCTGAGTCTTCCAAGGAGCGATAATCACCTCAGATTGCTACTCTGTTCCTACTTTTCTGCACCACGCTGGAGCTCCACATTTCTGGTCAGGGCTTCCGATCCCAGTTTCTTCAGAAATGTGGAGCAGACCTTCAATCCAACTGCTTCCTGTAGTGCTGGATCATCGGTGGAAGACAAGCAATGTCCCGTTTTTACCACACTAGCTGCCATACTCTGGTAGGTTTTCACTAACACACTAAAAAGCTGGGACATTTAAACAGTCTTTCAGTGTGTTAGTGAATGGGTGTCTGGGTGAATAGTTTAGTGAATAGGTGAATGTGTGGGTGGGTAAGGGGATAGGGTTAATGAGGTAAGTGGGTAAAGGGGAAGGGTAGCAGGTGTGTGAGGTGATAGGTGGGTAGGGTGGCAGGTGAGTAGGGTGGTAGGCATTTGGTAAGGTGACACATCAAAGGTTACTACACAAGGTAAGAGCACATGGTGCACGGGGTAACATATTAACATGGATAAAGGATTGCTTTGCTAACAGGAAGCAAAGAGTAAGGATAAATGTGTCTTTTTTGGGTTGGCAAGATGTAACTAGTGGAGTGCCACAGGGATCAGTTCTATCCCTATCAATGAATTGGATGAAGAGACGGAACATATAGCAGCTAAATTTGCCACTGAGGAGGTTGCGAGTCTGCAAAGGGATATAGATAGGTTAAGGCAAAAATTTGGAAGATGGAGCATAGGGTGGAATCGTTCCAGATTTGTACTAGGTGCGGTAGCGGGCAGGTAAAACGTCGTTTTACCCACTGGCTGTGAGGACGGGTTTTCCTGCTGTATCGTCCCAAACCTGCCACATTGTTTATGCATTCCTGGGAAACATGCCATTTTGATGGCGGGCAGGTTCTCATTCGCTCGCCTGCCATCACGTCGCCGCATCATCATGCCAGGTGCCATATTTAAAGTCCAGCTGCGTGCACACACTCCAGTGCATCCAGCCCAGGACTATTGCAAGGATGATGTCCACGAAATGCAAAAAGACTGCAGCCCCCAGGTTTAATGATGCATCATTGGAATGCCACTTGGACATCGTGGAGGCCACCATGATGTCCTCTACCCTGCTCTGGCCACAGGACAGGTAGCAGCATCACCAATCCAGCATGGGAGGCAATGGCAGTGGTGGTCAGTGCCAATGCTGCACAGAAGAGGTCGGCCATCCAATGCAGATAGAGGATGAATGGTCTCATCTGTACAGCCAGGGTATGGCAACCATCTCATCACTCTAAACTCACGCACTCCAGCCCATTACACATTCACTGGCGTCTCACTCACTGCCAGCTCAAGGACATCACCGCCCATTCTCACACACATACCCTCACATCTCCACCTAGCCTCATCTCCTCTGCAGACTGCCTCCTCAGGCATCACCATCTTGAGGCCACTTGTACAGATCAACATGTGCCCCCACACATCCTGGAATACCCTCCTTCCTCAGTACAGCCCTCGCTCTGCAGCTTCTTCCCTTGCCTGAGGCCACTTCTCCCCCTTCCCCAAGCAAGAGCTTGCCCTGCAGCCATTGAAAAGCCATCAACATAGAGACCCACCTGTGAGCCCCCCTAAAAGTGACGTGGTGCTGCCTGTGAAGCCTGGTGCTAATGACTGTGAGTGCTGACCAAAGCAGGGTAAGAAAACAAACCTTGAAGTCCCGAGCGAAGTGCATCCCACCAGGTGCACGTTGCGTATGTGCTGTTGTGAAACACATCGGCCTATTTTCCCGCCGACGTGGTTGGACGATCCAGCGGGGGGAGGTGACTCCAGCGTGATGGCCTTATATTGATATGCTGATGTATTACAATGAGGTTCCTGATGTCCGATGGCGGGGGAAATGCAGCCCACTATCGGCAGGCTGAGCGGACAATCGCAAATTGGTTTCACGCCGTCGTGAAACCAATTGTGCCATATTGAATGCTCACGCCACCGAACACGCTCGGTGCCGGCAGGCACGAAAATCCCGGCCATAATGTGGGAAAATGTGAACTTGTCCACTTTGGCAGGAAAAATAGAAAAGTAGTATATTATTTAAATGGAGAACAATTGCAGAACTTTGTGATACAGGGGGATCTGGGAGTCCTGGTACATGAATTTGCAGGAACAGCAAGTGATTAGAAAGGCAAATGGAATGTTGGGATTTATTGCAAGGGAAATGGAGCATAAAAGTAAGTGTTACTGAAGCTGTACAGGGCCTTGGTGAGATCACAGTTGGAGTTCTGTGTACAGTTTTGATCTCCTTATTTGAAAAAGGATATAATCGCGTTAGAAGCAGTTCAAAGAAGGTTCATTCAACTGAGTCCTGGGATGAAGGGTTTATCTTATGAAGAAAGGTTGAACATGTTGGGCCTATACCCATTGGAGTTTAGATGAATGAGAAGTGATCTTATTGAAACAAATAAGATCCTGATGAGACTTGATAGGATAGGTACTGGGAGGAAGTTTCCTCTTGTGGGGCAGACTAGAACTAGGGGACACAGTTTAAGAATAAGAGGACTCACTTTTAAGACAGAGATGAGGAGAAATTTTTCTTTCAGAGGGTCGTTAGTATCTGAAATTCTCTTCCCCAGAAAGCAGTAGAGGCTTGTCATTGAATTTATTCAAGGTTGAGTTCGATGGATTTTTGATAGACAAGGGAGTAAAAGGTAATGGGGCCAGACAGGAAAGTGGAGTTGAGACCATAATCAGGTCAGCCATGATCTTATTGAATGGTGGAGCAGGCTCGAAGGGCCAAATAGCCTACTCCTGCTCCTAAGTCCTATGTTCCTATGTTGCTGAATGCTCAACTTGTTTGTCACAACAGATGTCAAGTTATGCGTCTGGTTCCTTTGCAGTTGTCATGACATTTTCATACTTTGTCAATCCTAAATTTCCAGTCTGCTCCACCCAATCTCGTGCATGGCTGTAGTCACAATATCTAACCCCTCGCCAACTGGCTCATAACTCCTATCAGGAACTTGGGCACAGGTGCAGAGTGCCAATATGATGAAAGCCATGCAAAGGCAAACAGTTGGCACCTTCACACAATGATTTCATTGTAAGGGCAGCTCGGAGGAGTCCTTCAGTGCAGCCCAGACAAAGTGCCCAATTTCACTTTGGTTTGCTGCAATCTCCTCAATTTTACCCATCTAAAGGGGAGTCACTGCCAGATAAGGAAAATGTGAAGGAAGAAGATCGTGAAGGGGACAAGGGGCCAGAAGATGAAAACTATGGCCCAGCAGCCCAACAGCTGCCTCACTTGTAAGGCAGCAGAATAGCACACAAAAGCCAGATACAAGGAATTTCCTTCCTTCCATCTGAGCCAGTCCTTACACCCACCATCTGAATGCCCTCAAAAAAGTGTTCTTTCTTACGTCACTAGGATTAAACTACACCTGAAATTGCATTGGATGCCATATTAAGATTAAAAAGGTTAAGTAATCGGAAGAAAAGCATTTTACTATTCCAACATACTTCAGTTTTGACTTGACCATGGATAACTACAAAATATCCTTGTGAAAATACCTAGGCCAGGAATTTTCCTATGGCGGGCAGGCTGGGCAGGAGCGGGTGGGGGCAGGTGCCAAGCCACGACAGGCTCCAAACTGCCATTTTACATGGGCGGGCCAATTAAGGCCCGCCCAGTGTAATACGCGGCCGGTAGCGCTCAGGGGGAAAGATGGAGAGTCAGGGCCAGCGCTCTTTCGTGCATGCGCGCGAAAGAGCGCAGCAATTTCCCTGAGGCACAGAGCTGCCTCGGGGAGATTGAATAGATTACAAAACATTTAAATAAATGAAGTAAAAATTTATTTTAACATGTCCCCTCATGTGACTGTGTCACATGAGTGGGAACTTGTTTTTTTATTTATGAAAATTAATTTATTTGTGTAATAAAAGCTTCAGAAAACCTCATCCCACTTGTGGATGAGGTTTCCTAAAAAATGCGAAGGCCGCTTAGGCTTTCTGCCTGCCACCCAACCTTAACGTTGGACAGGCAGCGTTTGCAAGTGGTTCAACTTATTACTTAATGGCCTTAATAGGCCGTTTACATTTCGGCGGCGCGCAGCCAATTCCGGTATGTGCCCGCCAAACGAAATATCGCGATGGCGCGCGATGATATCTGGACGCACGCCCGGCATCATTTTACACGTTGGCGTGTCGGGCCTGCCCCCACATGCTGACTGGAAAATTCTGCCCCTAGATTCTGTCTGCTGTGCTGTTTCCTATCCTAGTGCTCTTAAGAGCTAATTTTCCTCAGGCTAGAGCTTGGGCATTGAAAATCTACTGAACTCCCACTGAGGACACTTGAGATGGCTGTGATGGGTGACCCTCAAGAAGCTCCGTCTATTGAATACCCGATTACAGACTGCTGCATCCCGGAATTGGCTGAGGGAGTCTGGCACAGTTGGTTTATAGGCACAAAAAGGCACTGATTGAGAGGTTGACAGGGGAGCAGGTATGTATCATCCTGACAGAGGATAGCATGTGCCATTCCACATAGCTAATGCCACTGTCCTGTCATGTACTTCTACTGAGAACAGAATGAAGGAGTGATATGAATGAAGGAGTATTTTCAAAGCCCCTTACTTTCACTCTACAATGTCTTAATCATGCTCTTCTTCATGCTTTAAAAGCCTAACATATTGGACTCCAAATTCAAGATGGTATCATCCTGAGGTTCCATCGAAGCTGTCATCAGAGGTTCCATCATTGTGGGCCTCACAATGCTGTTGATGTAGCTGACCATTTGCCCCATGTTCTTGATGTCATGCATGTAAAATCCTTACAAATTAGAGTTGGATTCATCCATATTCTCTGTCATCGTGTGCAAGCTCTTTGGCAGGCAGACAATAGCACTCAAAAGGTCCTGGTGTATAGCGATCAGTACTTTTATGTAGCCTGCTCCTGAGAAGACATCATCTGTGGTCTCTGAAGCAGGGCCAGGATGCAAGCTGTTCCTCCTGTGAGCTGAATTGTGGGTCATCCTATTTCCTCTGTTCCTATGCAGCAGCGCTTGATATGTCTCTCAGTGCACACCCCTCTAGCCTATCCTGTAAACTATGTGGAGCTTAAGTTGCCAAACTAATAACTGCAAAGGTAAGGTCAAGTGATGGTTCTTGTTCTAATGAACAGTCCCCATCTTCCTCTGCTGTCTCATAGGCCTGTTGACCTTGTGAATGGCTCTTATGAATGAGGAAGAACTTCTATCCCACAAGTGAAAGTGTTGCATGTAGATTATTGAGGTCTCATTCACGAACAGAAAAAAGTCAATATTTCACCTCAGTGGGGAAAGCAAATCTTGATGGGAGGGGTAATAAGTCAATATCAACCCTTTGCCCAAAGCTTGTTCTAGCACAGTGATCTAACCCACCAAACATCTGTAAATCAATGTAGGACATGCTTCCCAGTCTAACTGAAGCCCAGGGACATGACTAAACAAACTGCTTCCACATTTGATTATGACCATCACCTGTGTATACACAGTTTTGTTAAGGAAACCAAAGTACTCAACGTATTCTCCAGAAAGCACATACAAACTGTATTAATCAAATAAGAACATAAGAACATAAGAAATAGGAGCAGACGTAGTCCATTCGGCCTCTCAAGCCTGCTCCACCATTCGATAAAATCATTGCTGATCTTGTGGCCTCAAATACACTTTCCTGCCTGGCCCACCATAACCCTTGACTCCCTTGTCAATCAAAAATCTGTCTAACTCAGCATTGAATTATATCCAATGACCCAGCCACCACTGCTCACTCGGGAAGAGAATTTCAAACTGTAATACCCCAAAGAGAGAAGAAATTCTTCCTCACTTCCATCTTAAATGGGAGGCCCCTTATTTTTAAACTGTGCTTCCTCATGAGAGGAAACATCCCCTCAGAATCTTCTATCTTTCGATGAGATCAGCTCCCATTCTTCTACACTTCCATGAGTTTGGGCCCAATCTGCTCAACTTTTCCTCATAAGACAAATCCCTCATCCCAGGAATCAGCTTAGTGAACCATCTCTGAACTGCTTCCAATTCAAGTACGTCCCTCCCTAAGTAAGTTGACCAAACAGTACACTAGGTGTGCTCTTACCAATGACCTGTACTGTATTAGCAAGATTCCCCTACTTGTATACTCCATCCCCTTTGCAATACAGTCCAACATTCCGTTTGCCTTCCCAATTACTTGCTGACTTTTTGTGGTTCATATACAAGGACAACCAGACCCCTCTGTAGTGCAGCTTTCTGTAGTCTCTCTCTATTTAAATAATATTCTATTTTTCTATTCTTTCTGCCAAAGTGAACAACCTCACATTATATTTCATCTCAAATTTTTGCCCACTTACTTAAACTATCTAGATCCTTTGGCAGATTCTTCACAACTAGTAATAAATGCAACAAAATATGTAGGGAGACAATGGCGCAGTGGTATTGTCGCTGGACTAGTAGTCCAGAGACCCAAGGTAAATGCTCTGCGGACCTGGAGTTGAATCCCGCAGGCGGTAGAATTTGAATTCAATAAAAATCAGGAATTAACAGTCTAATGATGACCATGAAACCATTGTCGATTGTTGTAAAAACCCAACTGGTACACTAATGCCCTTCTGGGAAGGAAATCTGTTGTCTTTACCTGGTCCTACGTGTGACTCCAGATCCAATGTGGTTGACTCTTAAATATCACTCAGTTGTATCAAACCAGATAATGAAACCAGATGGACCACCCGACCGAGGCACTGGAAACTCAGCCCTGTTGACCCTGCAAAGTCCTCATCACTAACATCTGGAAGCCACAATTGAGAGAGCTGTCTCACAGAACCAGTCAAGCAACAGCCTGACCTAGTCATCCTCATGGAATTGTACCTTACAGATAATGTCCCTGACACCACCATCACCATCCCTGCAAAGGTGGTGGCACAGTGGTATACAGTCGGGAGGGAGTTGCCCTGGGAGTCCTCAACATCAACTGTGAACCCCATGAGTCTCATGGCATCAGGTCAAAAATGGGCCAGGAAACCTCCTGCTGATTACCACGTACTGCCCACCCTCTTGAACACAACTTGGAGGAAGCACTGAGGGTGGCTATGGAGCAGAATGTACTCTAGGTAGGGGATTTCAATGCCCATCACCAAGACTGGCTCAGTAGCACCACTATTGGCCGAGTCCTAAATGACATAACTGCTTGACTGGGTCTGTGGTACATGGTGAGGGAACCAACAATGGGGAAAAACATACTTGACCTCTTCCTCACCAACCTGCCTGCTGCAGATGCATCTGTCCATAACAGTATCGGCAGGACTGACCACCACACACAGTCATTGTGGAGACAAAGTCCCGCCTTCACATTGAGGATACCCTCCATTGTGTTGTGTGGCACTACCACTGTGCTAAATGAGATAGATTTCGAACAGATCTAGCAACTCAAGACTGGGCATTCATGAGGCGCTGTGGGCCATCAGCAGCAGCAGAATTGTACTCAAACACAATCTATAACCTGATGGCCTGGCATATACCATCAAGCCAGGGAATCAATCTTGGTTCAATGAAGAGTTCAGGAAGGCATGCCAGAAGCAGCACCAGGCATACCTAAAAAAATGAGGTGTCAACCTGGTGAAGCTATAACACAGGACTGCTTGCATGTCAAACAGCATAAGCAGCAAGTGATGGACACAGCTAAGCAATCCCACAACCAATGGATCAGATCTAAGCTCTGCAGTACTGCCACATCCAGTCGTGAATGGTGGTGGACAATTAAACAACTCACTGGAGGAGGAGGCTCCACAAATATCCCCATTCTCAATGATGGAGGGGCCCAGCACAGTAGTACAAAAGATAAGGCTGAAGCATTTGCTACAATCTTCAGCCAGTAGTGCTGAGTGGATGATCCATCTCGGCCTCCTCCGGAGGTCCCCCTCATCACAGAAGACAGTCTTCAGCCAATTCGATTCACTCCACATGATATCATGAAATGGCTGAAGGCACTGGATACCATAAAGGCTATGGGCCCTGACAATATTCCGGCAATAGTACTGAAGAATAAATGTATAAATTTTTATTAGATTTTAAAACAGTTCATGAAACCTCATCCTGCCCGTGGATGAAGTTTCATGAAAAATGCGAAGGCCGCCTGGGCTCTTCGCCTGCCCGCCAACCTTAAGGTTGGATGGGCAGCTCATTAAATTGAGTCAATTAGTTTTTAACAGACCTTAATAGGCCTTTGACAGTTCGGCGGGCGCATAGCCGAGCCGGCTGTGTGCCCGCCGAACTGACAATCTAACTGACGGGCGGTGACGTCAGGACACACGCCCGACGTCACCGCACGTCATTTTATGCGTTGGCAAGCGGGTGCTGCCCTCTGTGATTGTTCAGATCAACAGACAAGTGAAGATATTAACATATTGCATACATAAATGTATGAAAGTGTAAATCCTAATTTTCTTAAAGATTTCACTACACTTAAGGGTACAGGGCTGCAATGACATCAGCAGAAGATAATACGTAAAGCTTAAAAAGGTGCAGAATGGAAAAGTTGTAATTTCTTCCATCTATCTTGTTTGATTAATTCAATGATTTATAGTTGTATAATTTGACACTTCAGTGGAGATTGAACCCCTTTTCTTAGTTGTCAAGTAAAAAAATTCATGCCTATGTGAACAAGGTTTATATATGTTTGTGTTTTATAAAGTCTAAGTTCTTCATTTTCCACTGGATTGGTTTTTTCTTCCATCCATCCCCCTGTCAGTTGATGAAGTGGCGCCCATCAATCTGTTTAATTTAGCATTGCGCATGTGACTCAATCAATCAGCAGTGATTTGTGAGAGCTTAAAAGCACTAGTTATGAACCACGATGCAAACTACCACATATGTAAGTGTGAAAAGTTACACAGTGTAGAGCTTCAGGAAACACCGTTTTCACAATATTACATTTTTAAAAATTCATTTATGGGATGTGGGCTTCGCTGGCCAATTAAGGCCCGCCCTGCCTGAAAAGCGAGTGGCAGCGTTCAGCACTGTCTGTGCGGGCAGCGGGGGGAGTCCGAGCCGGGTGAGTGCGAGCCAGGCGAGTGCGACCTTCTCACATGCGCGCGAGTGCGTGCTACATGATCTCAGATCTCTTCCATCTTTGATATGTCCCAGCTCATGTGATAGTGTTACGAGGGGACATGTTTTAAAAGTTTAAAAATCCTTCATTTTAAAGTTTAAGACTGAAACAAGTCTCCCTGAGGCCCCTTTGTGCCTCAGGGAGATCTCTGCGCTCTTTCCCACGCATGCGTGAAAAAGCACAGGGAACCACTCCGAGAATTCCCGCCCCCCCGCCACCACCCCCCGGCCCGCACAGGGAACGTTCAGCACTTCCGGGCGTGCATCACAATGGGCGGGCCTTAATTGGCCCACCCACGTAAAATGGCGGCATGGCCCCAATTGAGGGCGCTGATTGGGTTTGTGCCTGTCCCCGCACAACCCCCCCATTGGGGGGGGAGATTTCTGGCCAGAGACTACTTCGTAAATGTCAAAATTTTCTCAGTTCAATGCAGCTGACAACCATTGTGAAGATGTAAGATCCCTAAAATCATCAATGGTTCCTATCATTGGCTCTGGTGGGTTACACAGTGAACCATACGATGAGGCTGATCCCAGGTTCCAAACTTGGTCCCATTCTGAGATAGTTTGAGTGGTGGAGTTAGCACTACAGTTAGCTGTGACACCCTCAATGGTCCTGTGAAAGCTTACTCATAAATAATGGCTAATTTTGAGAGCTACGGAAGAGGGTGTCTGGAACCCATGAAGCTGTGCTCCAAAAAAGGAGCCAATGGCCAAGAAATTGGTGTAGCACCAGAAACTTGCAAAATGGGCATTAAAAGTGGAACATGCAGCTGGAAATTGGGCCTTGGGCTCATCTGTGTAAAACTGGTGCAATGCAGTTCACCATTCGGGACTTCAGGAAATTTGGCCAGATCTGATGCCAAGCCTTCCCACAGTCAGGTCTAAGGGAGACAAACTGGAGGAGGGAAAGCCCAAGTTTTCAATGATCTACAGCATCCTCCAGGTTTCACAGAAACGAAAGTATGAAGAAGTTACATAGATTTAGTGGGTGGCCTTCAGTGGTCTCTTCACATATATTTGGTTGCTACAGACCTGGAAAACTTGAGTGGACCATACATGGTGTATGCCTTGCCCTGTTGATGACAACATTTAAGCAAGGTGCTACACCAGATGTTAACACCTTGATTTGCAGAGTCAAGGCAATTGAACACCTGGAAGTTGTTGGCCTTCAATTTGGCAGCTGCTGCACTACTGAGGATGATCGGACACAAGGGATGCGAGATGAAATTTGACACCGTCACCTAAAAATGGGAGTGATGAGATCCAATTTCTCCCCAGTGGCTTTAGGGAGGTTAAGTGAGCGGGGAGGGAGCTGATGAAATCAATGAGGAAAATAAATCATTGGACATTTGGCTGTACATGTATCACTTAAATATTTTAAATATTTAATTTACATTAATCCTTTCACAAATGACTTCACTCTGCAAAGAAAGAGTGCACTTCCTGTGTGCTGACCACATACAAGTGAGATATATTTCATTGACTCATGCTTTCTGGGTGATGTGGATCAAGAACTAATGGTGAATAAACTGGGGAGGGCAGGAACCAGAGGGAAAAAAAGTGTAAGTCATAATAAAGGAACAAATTTTCCCAGTTTGGGTTTTTAAGAGTAGAATCATGAATCTTTATTGTTGGATGTCAATCACCCTGAATATCACTGCAGGAGTTCCTCAAGGCAGTATCTTAGGCCCAACAATCTTCAGCTGTGTCTTCAAAGACACCCCTTCCATCATTAGATCAGAAGTGGGACTGTTTAGTGATGATTGCACAGTGTTCAGCTCCATTCACAACTCCTCAGATATTGAAGCAGTCTGTGCCCACGAGCAACAAGTCCTGGACAACGTTCAATCTTTGGCTGATATGTGATAAGTGAAATTCACCCCCCACGGGCAACAGATCATCTAATTTGTTTTTTTTTTAACCATGAAGCCGACTTGTTTAAGTGCAGGGGCCCTTTCAATTTGTTTTGCATGGCTGTGCACACACGGTAACTTAAAGGGGTCAACATGTGCATGACTTGCATGGGAACTTTAGTCACTGCACAGCTGCACACCTTAGAAGCTAATTTGCACACAAATCCAGACAATGACTCTCTCCAGAAGATAGTGTCTAACCACCCCCTCTTGACATTCAAGGGCTTGAAAATCCTACCACTAACACCATTGACCAGAAAATCAACTGGAATTCTTTAAAGTCACTTTGTCACCTAGAAGGCATTCCAGGAGTGTAATGAAATAGTCTCCACCTACTTGGCTTGGTGTAGCTGCAACAACAATCGCGAAGGTCACGCCCATCCAGGACAAGCCAGTGTGCAAAGATTAGCACTCCTTCTACCAACTTAAACATCCACCATTGCCATGCCATGGGTGCAGTGTGTATTACCTACTTGCACTGCAGCAAGAGCCTAAGGCTTCTTCAGAAACACCTCCCAAAACTACAACCCCCCACCACTTGAAATGACAAGGGCAGCAGATATATGAGAAAAGATTCACCTGCAACTCTCCTCCAAGTCACTGAGGGGAAATGCCTCCTTAAACACTCTTTACTGATCAAAAGAAAAGTTTACTGGGTAGAAAAATGAAAATTAAAAAGGCTTTCCTTTACAAGAAAAATTATATCTTAAATTATTATTTATTAGAACTGGTTGCTCCTTTAAAGTTTGCCTCAGAGCACACTACTGGCTGTAACCCCGAGTAGCAGATGCCTTTTTTCTTTTGTTTATTCATAGGATGTGAGCATCATTGGCAATGCCTGCATTTATTGCCCATCCCTGATCACCTTTGAGAAGGTGGTGGTGAGCCACCTTCTTGAGCCACTACAGACCATGAAGGTGTTATGGACAGGGGAGAGATGGTAGGATGGTTTCTTCTTTTTCCATCTCTCGATTAACCACAATAAGATGTACTTTAATGAAGAAGTGTTTTAACTCCTTGAGAGCTGTGACTCTCAAGAACAGACACAAGACAGGCTTTCTCATAAGTTTTTTTTAGAAAGGAAAGAATAAACATTTATTTCTCAACACCAAAATGTAGTCACAACATCACCCATTCATTCATACAAGACACTCACACAGGAAAAGGTGATCACAAAAGAGATGTTTAAAGAGCCCAAAAAGTCATTATTACTCTGGTTTTACAAGACAGAAACTGGAGACATAGCAAGCTTGATGATTTCCTCTTAGTCCACGAAAGAAAATGGAGTCTTCGGTGATGAATGTGGCTTACTCCCTGCAACAGCAGGTTTCTGGCTTTGTTCCAGACAAAGTTGTAGTCAAATCCCTGTGGCAAAGATATGCCTTGGTTCTGCAAGTCTGCAAGTGAAAGGTTAACCCCAGTTCTCTGCCAGGGTCTAGGCAGGGTCCTCTCCTTTGCTAGGTGGGATCTCTTCCCTCTGTAGTCTCTTTGGCTCCCAGACTGACTGACTGGGCTGCTGCTCAAGATTGAGTTAATGATGTGTTTCTTACCATAAGTTGGTTTCTGTCATATTCATGTTATCCACACAACAATGTTCCTGTTATCCACACAAATGGTCCCTAACGACGTTAGCATTGGCGCAAAATGGGGTTTGAATCTTGGTCATTTGCACCTTCTTGTAATAGTGTAGTTTTCCTCACACACATCTTTTGGAATCTGTTGTAAGTAATTCTTTGTGGCCATTGTACACCAGTTTCAATAGGCATTTGGATAGGCATTACCATCACTGAATCTCCCACTATCAACATCCTGAGGGTAACCATTGACCAGAAACTGAACTGGACTAGCCATATAAATACTATGGCTACAAGAGCAGGTCAGAGACTAGGAATTGTGCGACGGGTAACTCACCTCCTGATTCTCCAAAGCCTGTCCACCATCTACAAGGCACAAGTCAGGAATGTGAAGGAATACTCCCCACTTGTCTGGATGGGTGCAGCTCCTACAACACTGAAGAAGCTGGACAACGTCCAGGACAAAGCAGTCCACAAACATTCACTCCCTCCACCACCGATGCACAGTAGCAGCAGTGTGTACCATCTACAAGATGCACTGCAGGAATTCACCAAGGCTCCTTGGACAGCACCTTCCAAACCCACAACCACTACCACCTAGAAGGACAAGGGCAGCAGATAGATGGGAACACCACCACCTGGAAGTTCCCCTCCAAGTCGCTCATCATCCTGACTTGGAAATATATCGCCATTCCTTCACTGTCGCTGGGTCAAAATCATGGATCTCCTTTCGTAACAGCACTGAGGGTGTACCTACACCACATGGACTGCAGCGGTTCAAGGAGGCAGCTCACCACCACCTTTTCAAGGGCAAATAGGGATGGGCAATAAATGCCGGCCCAGCCAGCGAAGCCCACATCCCGTGAATGAATAAAAAATATAGTATCTGTTAAGCCTGCAGGAGAGATCTGTTGCATTTTTAATGTCTTCAGAAAGAAATATCGAAAAGGTTGTTTACATTTTAATGCTCTGACCACACAAGAAGGCTACTTTCAGCCTTGGGCAGTTTCAAGTATATTTGCAAGAAAGGAGGGAGGTCACATGACCCCCTTAACTCCATCTTGTTTCAAGATAAATTGTCCATTTTTCATTCTGCTTTTGAAAAGTAAAGTGAACATTTTTCATAAATTCGTGGCCATAACCACACGGACATGACAAAAATACCTCCACAGTATTCTTAGATAGGGAATTCTAAGATAGTGAAGCAGCGATGATGAAGGAATAATAATAGATTCCCAAATGTGACTTGGAGGTGGGAACTTGGAAATAGTTGTGCATTCATGCACTTGCTGCCTTTTAGTGTCCTGGGTGGTAGAAATTGCAGGTTTCAGAAGTACTGTCAAAGAAGCCTTGGTGAGTAGGTGCAGTGCATCTTATAATGGTACACACTACAGCATTGCTGGATGAGTTGTCAATCAATGGGCTGCTTATCCTGGATGGTTAGTAAGGAGAACGCAAGGAGACAGGCAACTACATTGGAGTGAGATGGAGGCCGAGTGAGTAGCGAATTAGGCTCATGTGGGAATTCAGTGCACAGGGGAAAGAGGTTTGGTATACATAGGAATTATTCAAAGTTGGGAACAGAAGCAGTTGAGCAGAAACGGTCCTAGGTGTAAACCACACCTTCAGAGCTGAGTTTTAACCAAACAGTGACATCACAGGAAAACTGTAAGTTTATTGGTTGGTAAGCAGCTGTTGTTAGGGAGTGTCTTTAAGTACTGTAAATTAGAAAAGTGTATTTTTTTTAAAGAAGTAGCTACTTGGATTTGAGTAAGAAACACTAGAAATAAGGGAAAATCAGGGCCAGTAATGTAAAGTAATATAAGTAAATCAAAGTAAAATAAAGTTAACGTAAGGGAAGTAAAGTTAAGACATGGCAGGACAGCTTGGTCATATGCAATGCGTATCCTGTAATTTGTGGGAAGTCATGGACACTACTGGTAACCTAAACAACCACATATGCAGGAAGTGCTGCCAGCTGCAGAAACTTGAGCTCAGGGTTTCAGCGCTCAAGCGGTGGCTGGAGTTACTGTGCTGCATTCGCGAGGCTGAGATCTACATGGATAGCATGTTCAGAGAGACGGTCACACTGCAGGTTAGGAGCATGGAGGCAGAAAAAAGTCCAAAAGAACCAGGCAGGTAGTACAGAAGTCCCCTGGGGTACTGCTCATTAATCCGTTTTGGATACTGGTGAGGGTGTTGGTTCGTCAGAGGAGTACAGTCAGAGCCAAGTTTGTGGTACCATGAACAGCTTGGCTGTACAGGAGTGGAAGGAAGAAGAAAGGAAGAGCAATAGTTAGGGGAACAGACAGGTGTTTCTGTAGCCATAGATGTGACTCTAGGATGGTATGCTGCCTCCCTAGTGCCAGGGTCAAGGATGTCACCGAGCGACTGCAGGAAATTCTTCTGGGGGAGGGTGAACAGCCAGAGATCGTGGTCCACGTTGGTACCAATGACTTAGGTAGGAACGGGGATGAGGCCTTGAAAGCAGACTTTAGGAGCTAGGTAGAAAATTAGCAAGCAGGACCTCAAAAGTAGTAATCTCTGGATTACTCCCAGTGTCACGTGCAAGTGAGAACAGAAATAGGATAAGGCAGGTGAATGTATAGCTAGACAAATGGTGCAGGAAAGAGGGCTGTTGGGGAGGCTTTAAACTAACTCGGCAGGAGTGTGGGAACCAGGAGAGAATATTAGTGAATAATACTTAGCTGCACAAAATACTGGGAGAGACAGATAGCACTAGAATAGAGAATAGTAAGTTAATAGGCAGAGTCAGAAAAAGGGAGAAAGTAATGAAGTCTAAATCAGGATTTTACTGCATGTATGTGAATGTACGGAGTATAGTAAATAAGACTGGTGAGTTACAGGTGCAGATTTCCATGCAGAATTATGATGCTGCGGCAGAAACAGAGAGCTGGCTCAAGGAAGGGCAGGACCAGGTGTTAAATATTCCCAAGTACAAGGTGTTCAGGAAAGATAGGGCAGGAAGAAAAGGAGGAGGGGTGGTTGTATTGGTTAAGGGGAGTATTGCAGTGCTCTCCTGAGGGTTCAAAGACAGAATCAATTTGGCTAGAGCTAAGGAACAAAAAGGGTGCAATTAGATTGCTCAGTGTAGTCGATAGGCCACCAACTAGTGGGAAGGATGAAGAAGAACAAATCTACAAGTAAATTACAGAGGTGCAAACATTATAGAGTAGTTTTAATAGGGGATTGCTGAAAAAGACATTTTGTCAAAGCTTTTTGTCTTGCACTCATCAGGGCAATCGTAAGAATGCCAATATCAGGGGAAGCAACAACTTCATATTATACGAGAAGAGAGTGCTGATTGGTTAACAAGTGGAAACTGATTGGTAGAGGCGTTGCATTAAGAATGCACCAGTTAATGGTGACTGATAGTTAACTGCCAAGCATTGTTTGAAATTTTAAACCAGGCAGCTTGACTCTGATTGGTCAGGGCATTGCCCTGAGGAATGGATCAGCAAATGGCTGTCACTTATTTTGTTTAGCTGAAACAGGCACAATGTGTGTGCATGTTCTTTCTGTCTGAAAAGGACAGGGCTCTGTGTATTAATATATATAGCTTGCAGTACTTACAAATGCACTGCACTGCAAGCCTGACTGACAATCTTAAACTGGTTGTCAGCCTAAGTTTTAGCACACTGAGGGTTATTTAGCAAGTGTTGTCCAATCCGGAATCACATCTAATGTATTTCAAACAAATTTTCAAGCATGGGCTGGTTGGGTATGGTCTGTACCTTGTCTGTTGCGAACAGCAGAAGGGACATGCTGATTGATATGATCCACCAATCTTTGGGACATACGGCCTACATACATCTGAAATTCAGATACCACATTACTCCTTTGTAAAGAAATCTGTGCACCTCAGACCAAGCATAATATAGGGCACAGCGTAAATTAGTAACCCTATACCAATCTGTTCAGTCTCACCTCGCATAAATACTCACTCGCTCAATCATGGGACTGTGTCTCACTTTAGCATTATCAATACGTTTGGAAATGAAAACTGACACAACCTTGGGTTTAATTCACACTTGGAGAAATTTGATAGATAACTTGCCTGTTCTTAACTGTATATCGAACTATGTGGTTGATATGCCGAATTTGGACTTTCTTGTATCTCGTCTCAGGTATACAAGTAGCCGTTTGGTAGTACAGAACTTGAGTAATGCTGAAAAGGACATTTTGTTGAAGCTTTTCGTCTTATACTCATCATAGTCGGAGAGGTTGGGACTGTTCTCCTTGGAGAGCAGAAGGCTAAGAGGAGATTTGATGGATGTGTTCAAAATCATGAAGGGGCTGGGCAGAGTAGATAGGGAGAAACTGTTCCCACTCATAAAAGGATCAAGAATGAGAGGGCACAGATTTAAAGTGATTTACAAAAAAAAGCAAATGCGATGTGAGAAAAACCTTGTTCACACAGAGAGTGGTTCAGGTCTGGAATGTACTCCTGGAAGAATGGTGGAGGCGTGTTCAATCAAGGCAGTCAAGAGCGCATTAGATGGTTATTTAAATAGAAACAACCTGCAAGGTTGCGGGGAAAAGGCATGAGAATGGCACTGGGTCATAACATTATGGGCCGAATGGCCTCCTTCTGCATCATAACAATTCTGTGATTCTGTGCTTCTGTGTTGAGCTTCCTGAGCGTTGCCGCAGCAGCACTCATCAAGGCAAGTGTAGAATATCCCATCACACTCCTGAATTGTGCCTTGCAGATAGTGCATAGGCTTTAGGAAGTCAGGATGTGAGTCACTCACCACCAAATATCCATTCTCTGACCTGCTCTTGTAGCCATAGTGTCTTTGTGGGTGGTCCAGTTAAATTTCTGGTCAATGGTGACCCCTTGGGATGTTGATGGTGGGAAAATTTTATGGTGGTAACGCCATTGAAGGTTAAGGTGAGATAGTTAGATGTGCTCTTTTAAAAGATAGTTATTACTTGACACCTGCGTGATGTGAATGTTACTTGTCATTTATCAACCGAAGCCTGAATGTTGTGCGACCTTTGCTTCATGTAGGTACAGGCTGCTTTTCCAGCACTTTTGTGTTTTTATTTTAGCATCTAAGAAGTTGCGAATGAAACACTAGGGAGGCAGTGATGTAGTGGTAATGTCACTGAATTAGTAATCCTGAGTCCAAGGATTTTGCCCTGAAGATATGGGTTCAAATGTGGAATTTAAATTCAATTCATTAATGAATCTGGAATTAAAATCTAGTAATGGTGATCATTGGTTGTTTTAAAAACCCATCTGGTTCACTGATGCCCTTTAGCGAAGGAAATCTGCTGTCCTTACCTGATCTGGTCTACATGTGACTGCTGACCCACAGTGATGCGGTTGACTCTTAAATGCCCTCTGAAATGGTCTAGCAAGCCAATCATTGCACTAAACCATTACAAAGTCGAAATGAAAACAAACGGACCACCTGAAATTGACCTAAGCAGGTGATAACAATGGCACATCCAGCCCTGTTGACACTGCAAAGTCCTCCTTGCTAACATCTGGGGACTAGTGCCAAAAGCAACAGCCTGACATAGTCATACTCAGCGAATCACACTTTACAATGTCCCAGCATCTCTGGATCTGTCCTGCCAGTAGGATTTTTAAAAATTCACTCATGGGATGTGGGCTTCACTGGCTGGGCCAGCATTTATTGCCCATCCCTAATTTCCCTTGAGAAGGTGGTTTTGAGCTGCCTTCTTGACCACTGCAGTCCATGTGGTATAGGTACACCCACAGTGCTGGTAGGGAGGGAGTTCCAGGATTTTCACCTAGCAACGGTGAAGGAACAGTGATATCTTTCCAAGTCAGGATGGTGAGTGGCATGAAAAGGAACTTCCAGGTGAAGGTGTCCCCATGTGTCTGCTGCCCTTGTCCTTCTAGATGGTAGAGGTAGTAGGTTTGCAAGGTGCCATCTAAGGAGCTTTGGTGAGTTCCTGTATTGCATCTTGTAGATGGTACACAGTGCTGCCACTGTGCATCAGTGGTGGAGGGAGTGAACGTTTGTGGATGGGGTGCCAATCAAGCAGGCTGCTTTGTACGGAATGGTGTCAAGCTTCTTGAGTGTTGTTGGAGCTGCACTCGTCCAGGCAAGTATTCCATCACACCTGACTTAAGCCTTGTAGATGATGGACAGGCTTTGGGGAGTCAGGGGCTGAGTTACTCGCTGCAGCATTCTGAGCTTCTGACCTGCTGTTGTGGCTAGTCCAATTCAGTTTCAGGTCAATGATAACCCCCAGGACATTGATAGTGGGGGATTCAGTTATGGTAATGCCATTGAATATCAAGGGGCGATGGTTAGGTTCTTTCTTGTTGGAGATGGTCATTGTTTGGCACTTGTGTGGCACAAATGTTATTTGCCCCATGTCAACCCAAGCATGGATATTGTCCAGGTCTTGCTGCATTTAGACATGGGCTGCTTCAGTATCTGAGGAGTTGTGAATAGTGCTGAACATTGTGCAACCATCAGTGAACATCCCCACTTCTGACCTTATGATGGAAGTAAGGTCATTGACGAAGCAGCTGAAGATGGTTGGGCCTAGGACACTACCTTGAGGAACTCCTGCAGTGATGTCCTGGAACTGAGATGATTGACCTCCAACAACCACAATCATCTTCCTTTGTGCTAAGTATGATTCCAACCAGCAGAGAGTTTTCCTGCTGTTTCCCATTGACACGAGTTTTGCTAGGGCTTCTTGATGCCACACTTGGTCAAATGTTGCCTTGATGTCAAGGGCAGTCATTCTCACCTCACCTCTGGAGTTCAGCTCTTTTGTCCAGGTTCGAACCAAGGCTGTAATGAGGTCAAGAGCTGTGTGGCCGGGCAGAACGCAAATTAACGTCAGTGAGTGGGTTATTGCTAAGCAAGTGCCGCTTGATAGCACTGTTGATGACCCCATCCATCACTTTATTGATGCTGGAGAGTAGATTGATGGGGTGGTAATTGGCCGGGTCGGATTTGTCCTGCTTTTTGTTTACAGGACATATCTGGGCAATTTTCCACATATGCACCAAAGGTGGCGGCACAATGCTATACATTTGGGAGGAAATCCTCAACATCAACTCTGGACCCCATGAAGTCTCATGGCATCAGGTCAAACATGGGCAACAAAACCTCCTGCTGTTTATCAGCTACTGCTCCCGCACACCCCCCACTCAGTTGATAAATCAGTACTCTTCCATGTTGAACACCATTTGTAAGAAACACTGAGGGTGGCAAGGGATGGGGGAATTCAATGTCTATCACCAAGTATAGCTCTGTGGTAGCACTACTGACCAAGCTGGCCAAATCCTGAAGGACATAGATGCTGGACTGGGCCTGTGGCAGTTGTTGAGGGAACCAACAAGAGGGAAAAACCTACCTGACCTCGTCCTCGCCAATCTACCTGTCACAACGGCAACTCAACACTGCACAGCCCTTGTGGAGGTGAAGTCCCATCTTCACATTGAGGATATCCTCCATCATGTTGCGTGGCACCACCACCATGCTAATTGGGGTAGATTCAGGACAGATCTAGCAACTCAAAACTCATCCATGAGGTGCTGTGGGCATCAGCAGCAGAAATGTAGACAACCACAATCTGTAACCTCATGGCCTGGCATATCCCTCGTTCTACCATTACTATCAAGCGAAGGGATCAACCTTGGTTCAATGCAGAGTACAGGAGAGCATGCCAGGAGTAGTACCAGGAGAAGTTACAACACCAGGCTACTTGCATGCCAAACAGTGGAAGCAACATGTGATAGACAGAGTTAAGTGATCCCACAGCCAACAAATAAGATAAAAGCTCTGCAATCCTGCCACATCCAGCTGTGACTGGTGGTGGACAATTAAGTAATAAACTGGAGGAGTATGCTCCACAAATATGCCCATCCTCAATGATGGAGGAGCCCAGCACTTCAGTGTAAAAGACAAGGCTGAGGCATTTACAACCATCTTCAGCCAGAAGTGATAAGCGGATGATCCATCATGGCTTCCTCCCGTGGTCCCCAGAATCCAGTCTTCAGCCAATTCAATTCATTCCATATAACATCAAGAAATGGCTGAAGGCACTGGATACTGCAAAGTCTATGGACCCAGACAACATTCTGGTAGTAGCACTGAAGACTTGTGCTCCAGAAGTAGCCAGATGTTCCAGTACAGTTATAACACAGGTATCTACTCGACAATGTGGACAATTGCCCAGGTATGTCCTGTACACAAAAAGGACAAATTCAATCCAACCAATTACCACCTGATCAGCCTATTCTCCATCATTAGCAAAGTGATGGAAGGTGCCGTCAACAGTGCTATCAAGCAGCACTTACACAGCAATAACCTGCTCATTGATGTTCAGTTAGAGTTCCACCAGGGCCACTCAGCTCCTGACCCCAATACATCCTGGATCCAAAAACAGGCAAAAGAGCTGAACTCAAGAGGTGAGGTGAGAGTGACTGCCTTTGACATCAAGGCAGCATTTGACCAAATGTGGCATCAAGGAGCCCTAGCAAAACTGTAGTCAATGGGAATCAGGGGAGAAACTCTCTGCTGGTTGAAGTCACAAAGGAAGATGGCTGTGCTGGCCGCAGGAGTTCCTCAGGGTAGTGTCCGAGGGTCAACCATCTTCAGCTGCTTCATCAGTGACCTCAACTCCATCATAAGGTCATAAGTGGGGAAGCTTGCAGATCATTGCACAATGCTCAGCATCATTTGTGACTCCTCAGATGCTGAAGCAGTCCATGTTCATATGCAGCAAGACCTGGACAACATTCAGGCTTAAGATGATAAGTAGCAAGTAACATTTGCGCCACACAAATGCCAGGCAATTGCCATCTCCAGCAAGAGAGGATCTAACCATCGCCCCTTGACATTCAATGGTATTACCATCACTGAATCCCTACTATCAATAACCTATGGGTTAGCATTGACCAGGAACTGAACTGGACCAGTCATATAAATACTGTGGCTACAAGAGTAGGTCAGAAGCTGAACATTCTGTGGAGAGTGAAGTACCTCCTGACTCCCCAAATTTTGTCCACCATCTACAAGGCACAAGTCGGGAGTATGATGGAATACACTCCACTTGCCTGGATGAGTGCAGCTCCAACAATACTCAAGAAGCTCAAAACCATCCAAGAAAAAGGTATCCCATCCAGCCCCTTATAACCATTCACTGCCTCCACCACCGATGTACAGTGGTAGCTCTGTGTACCATACACTGCAGCAACTCACCAAGGCTCCTTCTACAGCACCCTCCAAACCTGTGACCTCTACCACTCAGGGGTACAAAGGCAGAAGATGCCTTCTCGAGCCTCCAGGTCTGCAGGGACCGACCCTGGCTGCCGCCAAACCGACCGAGAGGCCCTGCCGTCGGCCATTTTTGTAAATTTTCGGCATTTTTCGCATCTTTCGGTTGGGATTGAAAAGCGGCGGCCTGAAGCCCGGGCATGCCCGGGGACGGCTCCCCCTCGCCCGAGGGACTGGATTTGCCCCGGTTGGAGCCCCGGAAACGTGCTTTCGATCAGCTGAGGGCAACGGAGGCCATCGCCCGTCCCTTCGGAACGGCGTTTGCCTATCTCTTAGGACCGACTGACCCATGTTCAACTGCTGTTCACATGGAACCCTTCTTCACTTCGGCCTTCAAAGTTCTCGTTTGAATATTTGCTACTACCACCAAGATCTGTACCTGCGGCGGCGGTAAGATTGGGGAAAAGGCAGACCTATGTTTGGTTATGGGACTCAGAGAGCACTTCTCCTCAAGATCCACAAAAACATATCTTTATGGACCTGCTCCTTTTTGTCACCAGGTAAGGCTGGCATCAAGCACTATTCACATGACAGGAATCAAAAATAGCGTAAAGGTTTGAAATATATCATCAAATCCTAATTTAAGCCTTTCACTGAGGTCTCCCTTGCCTGAGCCAATGGCTTTGCACGTTATGAAGAGTGTTGCAAAGTGGATGTGGATCTGGTGGGATGGTGCTGCTGCACTTTAACCCCACCCCACCCCCCAGCTCCACCCCATTCTGGTGGGCGCGAGTGAGGTTAAAAAAGAGCCTATACTGTTAGAGAAGTGGTCAAGATTTGAAATAGAAATGCAATAGAAACTTTGGGCGGAATTTTATGCTGGCAGGCTTTTATGGTCCCATTGAAATCAATGGACATTTGAATGGCTTGCCGTATTTTATGGCCCTTCCCTCACTACGCTGGGGCAGTAAAATTCCACTCATTATTTTTCAGGGGTAAGGGCTCATTGGAGAAAAAAGTCAAGATTCAATTTTTATTCCCTATGCCTCCTTGATGCTTACTTGTTTCATAAGGAACTTTTCTCATCCACCTTTAATTTCTCTACCTTGGTCCATAATGACACCTTGGATATGCTTTGACTGCATTCAGCCATGTTTCACCAATTCCCACAAGATGATAAATCCATCATATTTGACATTTGTTTAATAAAACAGCTGCATGTGCTGGAAAATTCCAGAAATCAAATTTTACTTTAAGCAATTCCAAAGACATCAGACACAAAACACATTCTTCAGAGTTGTTCCTAACTAACTGTTCAGATTTACATGTCTGTAGAGTGCCCCACTGAGAAGGCCACATTTTACATAACACCGCTATTGTTTAATTTTCAACAAGCACTGGAAATGAAAAGAACAGAAGTTGAACCTGTTTTCTGCACTTACAGTAACATCATTTCAGCAGTAATGCACACTTCCAAGGTTGTTTCAACTTAATGGCTGAAATATTTCATACATGATGTGTACCTTATTGGGAATGCTGCAATTTACATACCATAAGCATTATGGCCTGAATTTTGTGCACATCGTGCATGCACGACTGGCTGGCCTGGGAGCAGCACGATTGCCGCTTCCGCCCACGAATGTCAAAAGAATGCAATTTCACACTGGACTCCTCCGTGACATGCAAACCCTCAGGGATCTTGCCCCTACACTGGGGAAGGGCTGGCGGTAGGGCTGGGAGTGTGGTGGGCACTGGGTCCAATGCAGACCCAGCGGGGGGTTTTAAAATGGCTGAGGTAGCCTTTGGAGCTGTACAAATCTAAGCAGAAGGTATGGCATCAGCAGCCGCTCAACCCAGGCAGGAGGGCAATGCAGGTGGGCACTCTGCCCCCCACTTCTCAGACAAGTGCCTGCACACTCTTGTGGAGGCAGTGGGTGCCAGGCAGGACATCCTGATGCTGTACGACGGCAAGAAGAGGCCAACCCACCAAACGAAGAAGGACTGTGCAGAGGTGGCAGCCCAGGTCAGCAGGCACAACGTGGTGTGCCGCAGCTGGATTCAATGTTGAAGAAAGGTTTAATGATCTTCTGCACTCAGGAAGGGTGAGTACCAATTTTTCATGGTACCATGTGGAGAAGTCTTGAAGGGTGAACCATGGTTCAGGGTGTAAGACTCAAAGATGCGACTCTAAATTCAGGAATCAGATTACCAGTTCTCGAGGCTTTACATTAAACTAATTAAAACATTTTATTAATTTAGACAAGTTAAAATATACATACACATGGCTTCATATTACTACTATCATAACTTTTAACAAATTCCCAAACTAATCTCCGTTAAGGCAACAGCAACCAATAGACTTAACCAAACATCAGGCAAAGCATTTTCACCTAACGAATTAAAAATGAAGTTCTTTCACTTGGTTCCTGTGGAGCCAGCTGGAGGCTTGCAGCTGCTTTTTGATCTCACATTGACTCTCCCTGCACACCCGAAAACTACTGAAGTTATACCTACCAGCCCCATTGAACATTAATTCTCATTGTATCAGTAATCTCTGAACTAAACCTCTCTAACAATAAAACTCCTTTCATAGTGCCAACTTTATTAGTAATATAAACATATTGCTTGGTAGCAGCTAGAAAGGCATCAGTTTTCACCCCATTTCTTGAATGCTCCATTCAAAAAATGCAAATGCACACTATCTCTCTTACATATCAAAACTAGTACCCATCAAAGCACCCAAACTAGCTGGCTTTAATCCAATTAAGACACACCCGCAGACTAAACCTCTATTTTAAAAGAAAAATATTTTCCAAAATATTATATACATTAATAGCTTCATGACAGCAGCCTGGTATGATGTTGCAGGTAGAGGGTGGACTAATGAATGGACCTTTATCTGTACAGGAGAAGGGAAGCAATAATGCCACTGAGAGCACAAGAATGGGTGGTTGGGTGGCCAACCTGCTCATCATGAACAAATGTGAGATGGACGCCCTCAAGAACTCAAGGGCGAGAGTGCACTAAGGTCATCAGGTTGCGGAGAGGCAGGCATCTGGGAGGAAGGTAAGAGTCCAGTGGACAGACGAGGGACAGCCGGAGACTGCAAACAATGTAGGGTCCTCTCATCTCAAAAGATAACTTCTAATCAAAAGTCCCCAGTGATCTAGCAATGACAATAGCACTATGATGCTGTTGCCCATAGTCTCACCAGGCCGCCTAGCATGCATGTTCAATATCTGATGATTGATGCTACTGATATACTGTCTTCCTCCCTCAGATGCGCCATCCTCCAGAGGCACCCGAGAATCCGAGGACCCTCAGTTGACACCGGAGGAAGAGCCACACAGAAATCCACCCAGATTACACCCTGTCTCGCTACCAGGCACCAGCTCAGATACAAGCACGTCAGTGGGTTGTAGTTCATCGGCTCAGATGATTGTGCATTGTGGGGAGGTCACAGCACATTCGCATGAAGAGCTGGTGGAGGCAGAGAGCGCCCAGGGTGCCAGCAGTTGGAGGACTGCTGGAGACCAGGACGATGCTGAGTGCGAAGCAGATGATGAGCCTCTGGAGTCGTCCATCAGGCGGCAGATGCTGGATATTTAGCAGGATGCATGGGAGGATCTGGCGGTGAACATTCAGGGTTTGTTTGCCATGGTATCTGTCACGGAGGAGTCCTTGAGGAGCATGAGCACTGCGTTGACCCTGGGCACCAAGCGTGTGGTCTCCTCCATTGAGACAGTGGTGACTCTCATGGAGAGGCAACTCCAGAAACAGAATCAGAGGTTCCTGGGGTCGTGCTCAGACCTGCAAGCCCTCATACAGTCAGTGACCTCAGGAGGACAAGCTGCCTGTCGTCTCTGTGTGCTTCTCTCACGGTGCTCCGGATGAGGGCAGCAGCTCCTCTGTCCCTCTGCCAGTGACCTGTTAAGGCTGCGACGACTGATGGGTGCCCAGCCATGTTGTTGGTTGCTCCCTCCCAGCAGAGCCTGTTCAGGCCCCGCTGGCCAGATTACGACCGCCAAGGTCAACAGGGTGGACACGACAGCAGAGTCAGCAATCTGCCTCCAATGCTGCTGCCATCGAGGGGGTGGGGAACACCAAGACATAGCACTCACGAGGTTAAGTTTAATGCACCGTGAGCACAGGATGGGGACATTATGGGTGACATTCTTTCATTTCATCTGTGTTATGTATTGTTTTTGTGTGACAGCAGCAACAAAGTTATGTTATGTTCCTTTTTTTCCAACTCTGGTAAAGATATAAATCTAGATATTTTTTCAATGTCCTGAGTATCCTTCATGTTTTTTATAGGTGCAGGCCTCAGCAGTGCAGCAACTTTATTACCGAGGTTGTGAGGCGACATTGGGATCATGGGATTTCGTCCTGAGAAATGTGTGTGAAGGAGGTGGCGCCCTTGTCATGAGAGCGAAACCAAGCCTTGGCAGCCAGCTGAAGGAGTGTTGAATCAAGGCCTCACCGGTGTTCCTGCCTCCCTGAAGGTTTCCTAAGTCTGTGTCCATATCCTCATCCTGTCCTGCCTGGGCTCCTCATCAGATCCATCTGTAAAGTCTTATTCTGAGGCCTGTGGAGCTGCATCACTATCCTCATCCTCCAGTGGGTTCCCACTTGCCTGCCAGATTGTGCAGAGCACAGCAGACAACGACGATAAGTGACACACACTCCAGAGAATATTGCAGGTCCAGGCGGGGGAACCTCATCCTCAGCAGAGCAATGGTCCTCTCAACCACCACCCTTGTGGAGGCATGACTCCTATTGTACCTCTCTTCAGCCTCTGTCCTTCGGTGCCGGAGTGGTCCACCTTTTCAAGGGATACCCTTTGTCACCCAGCAGCCAACCATCCAGCCGAGCTGGAGCCATGAACAGCCTTGGCACCTGGGAGCGTCACAGG
The DNA here is from genome assembly GCF_964194155.1 of Cetorhinus maximus. NCBI lineage: Eukaryota > Metazoa > Chordata > Chondrichthyes > Lamniformes > Cetorhinidae > Cetorhinus > Cetorhinus maximus. The sequence continues at coordinate 155,153,112 of NC_135881.1, forward strand.
ATGTATGCATCATGCGAGCTACCAGGGTACCTTGCACAGACTTGCAGAATCTGGGTCTTTTGGTCGCATACTATCTGCACGTTCATGGAGCGGTAACCCTTTCTATTCATGAAGGCACCTTGCTGACCCACTGGCACCTTGAAAGCCACATGAGCGCAGCCTATGGCGCCCTGGATATGGGGGAACCCAGCAATAGCTGCAAAGCCTCTGGCTCGCTCAGCCTGGCTGACTTGGTCCATCTGGTAATGAATGAATGTGAGGACCCGTCTGAACAGAGTGTCTGTAATGACACTGACACAACTGTGGACAGCTGATTGGGACACTCCACACAGGTCCTCCACTGACCCTGGAAAGATCCGGAAGCAAACAAATTGAGAACTACTGTGGCCTTCAGAGACAATGGCATTGGATGCCCACCCACATAGTTGGAGGCGATCTCCGGACTAATCACTTGACATATTGATGTCATGGTGTCCCTAGTGGGGCAAAGCCTCCTGCAACACTGGACGTCAGACATGTTGAGGTAACTGGATCGCTGCCTATATGCTCTGGCAGCAGGATAGTGGCATCTTCTGCAGGTCCTTCCACCTTTTTCTCCCTGCTGGCTGTGCATCCCCTCTGCCAGCACCTCTCCTCCAACAGGTGTGTCCCTGCAATGCTGCCTGTGGACACCTGGCCTCCTCTCCCTTTTGCCCCTCTCTCCCTCCTAAGAGGAGATCCGCCCAGTGGAGTAAACAATCTCCAAAAAGGTCAGCAGCATTGCCAGTGTGAGTAGTGAGGAGTTTGGTAGATAGTTTGCTGCTGGGGACTTTTGGTACTTGGCAGCTTCATCTCTGTTCGGGACTTCATTCTTAGTATTTCCATGCTTCATTTCAGGACTCTTTTGTGTCTCCAAAGGCCCTGGAAGATTCAGACCATGTGGACTCTTCCAGGTATCATTCAGCCTTCCGTTACTCAGGTAATGGGGATTGTGGTCTACACTAGTGGCACCTCCTCAGAGGAGGGAGGGGCAGAAGGGAGAGGAGGCCAGGTGTCCCAATGCAGCTTCCAGGGGAGCGACCTATGGGAGGAGAGGTGCAGGCACAAGGGGCGCAGGGCCAGCAGGAAGTCCAAAGCGGTAGGGACCGCAAAGGGCGCCACTATCCTGCTGCCAGGGTTAACAGGCAGCAATGCAGCTACCTCAATTTGTCTGAGGTGCAATGCTGAAGGAGGCTCCGCCTTTCAAGGGAAACAGTGACCTCCATTTGTCAGATGATTGGGCCTGAGATCAGCTGCAACTGTCTGGGTGGACACGCAGTGATTCTGAAAGTCACAGCGGCCCTCAACTTCTATGCCTCCGGCTCTTTCCAGGGGTCATTGGGGGATCCTTGTGGAGCCTCCCAATCAGCTGTCCATAGTTGCGTCAAACTGGTGACAGAAGTTCTGTTCAGGTGGGTTCTGACCTTTATTCTTACTGTACAGATAAGGCCAGCCTGGCTGAGTGAGCCAGAGGCTTTGCAGGATTCCTGGGTTCCCCTGCATCCAGGGTGCAATCGACTGCACACATGTGGCCATCAAGGCGCCAGCGGGTCAGCTGGGTGCCTTCGTCAACAGGAAGGGCTTCCACTCCATGAACGTGCAGATAGTGTGTGATCACAGGATGCAGATTCTTCAAGTCTGTGCAAGGTACCCTGGCAGCTCCTATGATGAGTACATCCTGAGACACTCCCAGCTGCCAAAGCTCTTCAGTGCTCCGGTCCGACTGGATGAATGGCTGCTGGCTGACAAGCACTATTCGTTGAAAAGGTGGCTCATGACACCTCTCCGCTACCCAAGAAGAGAGGCAGAGAAGTGTTGCAATGCGAGTCATGCCTCCACAAGAGCGGTGATAGAGAGGACCATATGTCTTCTAAAGATGCACTTCCAAAGCATAGACTGTTCAGGGGGTGCACTACAATACCCCCCAGAGTGGGTATCACTGATAGTGGTTGCATGCTGCGCTCTCCACAATCTGGCACTGGGAAGGGGGGACCCACTGGAGGGAGAGGGTCTTGACACAGTTGCACAGGCCACAGATCATGAATCCAGTAGTGAGTCAGAAGAGGAGCACGGTGTGGAGAACAATGAGGGTGTGGAGGCAGACCTTGGTAACCTCCAGGGAGGCAGGGACACCAGGGACGCCTTGATCCAACACTCCTTCAGCTAGGCTGCCAAAGATCTGCCTCCACCTCACGTCAGGGCTGCCGCCTCCATCCTGGATATCTGAAAGCACCTCATGCGCCAATGTGAGGCTACTCTGGACCTCCCTGCTCATCATTGACAGATGGGCACCTAGCTGGATTACTGGGTGCCTCATCTATCTCCCACATGGACACTGACCACCTGAGCTCAGTGCCTGTGTGAGGGCTTGCAGGTCCGAGAGCAAACCGAGGAACCCCTGATTCTGTTCCTGGAGCTGCCTCTCCATGAGAGTCGCCACTCTCTCAATGGAGGAGGCAGTGTGCTCTGCCATGGGGGTCAATGCAGTGCTCATGCTCTGCATGGACTCCTCCACATCAGAGACCATGGCACATATACCCTAATGGATCTCCACTAGATCCTCCCGGACATCGCGCTGGACATCCAGCATCTGCCGCCTAATGAACGACTCCAGAGGCTCATCATTTGCCTTTGACTCAGCATTGTCCTGGTCTCCAGAATTCCTCCGACTGCCAGCCCTGGGCACTCGCTGCCTCCGCCTGCACCTCAAGCGAGTGTGAAGTGCCCTCACCGCTGTGCACTGACACTCTAGCCGAAGATCTAACATCCACCGAAGTGCTGGTAGCTGCGCTGGTGCCTGGTTCAGAGAGCAGGTGTGACACAGGTACTTCTGGAGCCAGGCGGGCCACTGGCATCAGGGGTGTGTCGTCAGGGCCCTGCGATTGGATGTGTGGTGGCAAACCTAAGGGAGAACAATGACATGTGATTAGTTAAAGTCATCACACTGTCACTGTGCATGCCAGGCACCCTGATGAGACAATGGAGATCTACATCGTGGTGCCATTGTCTTCAGTGATCAATGGAGAATGCAGTTTCAAGGTTCCCATCAATGATGAGGATACACAAGAATGTTTGCAGCATCTGAAACTCTCACCTCTGTGTACTGCACTCTTACCTTCATCTGACACCCCAGCCTCTCTGTGACCTGTTGACCGAGGTGCATGGCACCTCTCCAGGTCCAAGGCATCTTGCTCGTATCTGGAAAGGATTAGGAGGTTAGCTGGGCCTCCGCTAGTCCGCGACCTTTCAATGCTGTTATGGGCTGTCTTCTCCTGAAAGGAGAGAGGAACATAGATTAATCCCCTCTCTACCTGCAGCGCTGTTGCAGCCTGGCGAACCCCACCTGAGGAGCACCTTGCAGGGGTTACACCTGAGTTGTGGCCCTCGAGCTGAAGGCGCTCAGTCCAAGAAGCCAGGACTCACCCTCTTGGCCAGCTCCGTCGTCATTGACAATTAGCGCTCAGATTCTAAAGCCCCTGAGCTCCACAGGGGGATAGCCAGACCTTAACACTTCAACACACTGATCTATGCCAACATGGTACGCATCCTTCCTGAGTGCAGCAGGTCATTAAACCGCTTGTGGCACTGAACCCAGGTGTGCCACACCACATCATGGCTGCTGACCAACACTGACACCGCACCCCAAGCTCTTTTCATTAGGTCCAGTGGCCTCCTCCTTCCATCCCTGGGGACGAGGGTGCCCCTCCTGGCAGCCACCTCCTCCAGGAGAACCGCGAGGCACTCATCGGAAAACTGGGGGGGGGTGCTGAGTGCCCACCCGACCTGCCCTCAAGCCTGGTGTCTGCAGCCGCATTACTCTCCATAATTTCTACTCGCCTGCTCACAACACTGGAGCTCTCCTCATTGCCGGCAGCCTTCCAGGGCCTGACTGTGCAGGTTTGAAACAAGCCGCCAGGTTGCCATTGGACCCGACAGCCGACAGGCCCCCGCCCCCACCCGCTTCTTGCTGACCGGTGGTGAGCCTTAATTGGCCAGCCAGCGTGAAATCATGCTTGGGGGCTGTTCACAGGCGACAGACCATTTCCTGGCCGCTCCCAGGCCCGCCTGCCGCACCCGCCTGATGACCTCAAAATTCTGCCCCAGAAGCAACCACAGGAAAAGGTCTGAAATCTCAGCAAACAAGCAGCAGCAAACATAAAGATAAAAACAAAAAGCTAAAAGCTACTGCAGATGCTGGAAATCCAAAACAAAAACAGAACTACCTGGAAAAACTCAGCAGGTCTGGCAGCATCGGTGGAGAAGAAAACAGTTGACGTTTCGAGTCCTCATGACCCTTTGGCAGAACTGAAGTATAGTTAGGGGGACTGATCTCTCAGCTGAACTCCTAACAACTCACACAGGTAATGCTTGGCTCCCCTTTTATCCCACCCTTGGATGAGAATAGTGAAAAAACAAGTTAGCCGCCCGCCTGTGATGCCAGTGCAACGATTGCAAAGTCACACGGGCAACATAAAATTGACTTCAATTGCACTTTTAATTGCCTTAAGTGACCGAATAATCGTCGGTGGGTGCAATTCCAGGTCCCACGTGAGCCCGCAGATCGAAATATCACACGAGCACACGATGACGTTGGGATGTGCGCCTGATGTCTCCTTGTGAAATTTAATACTCTCACACTCTCTCTTCAGCAGCAGTAACTCACTCTATCTCAAAGTAGATTTGATCCACGGTTTCATTTCATCCTTTGTCTCATCTGGTGCCTTAACAAAAAAAATGTCTTCTTCTTTTAAGGTTTGAAGAATCACATGCTTCATCAACACATAGGTATTAATACCTCTTGAAGTTTCTTCCCCTTCACTTCTCTGTGATCCACCCTTCTTCCAATCTCACCTCTTCACATTTACTCACAAAATCTTTCAATCTTCCCCTTTCCAACCCTGAATGATCTGTCCCTAGCAAAGGCCTCAGCTTCAGCCCTTTATATTCCCACTCCAACAAATTTTGAGATTGGCACAATGCTGTACATTTTCTTTAGTCTTTCATGGGATGTGGGCATCGCTGGCAAGTCCAGAATTTGTTGCCCATCTCTAATTGCCCTTGAGAAGGTGATAGTGAGATACCTTTTTGAACCGCTGCAGTTCAGCTACACCCACTGTTAGGAAGTTCCAGGATATTGATCCAGTAACAGTGAAGGAACAGTGATATGGCTCCAAGTCAGGATGGCGTGTGGCTTGGAAGGGAACTTGGAGGTGGCGATGTTCCCACTGCCTGTTGCCCTTATCCTTCTAGGTGGTAGAGGTCACAGGTTTGAAAGGTACTTTTGAAGGAACCTTGGTGATCTTGTCTATGGTAAACCCTGCTGTCACTGTGCGTCAGTGGTGGAGGGAGTTAATATTTAAGATGGTGGATGGGGTGCCAGTTAAGTGGGCTGCTTTGTCCTGGATGGTGTCAAGCTTCTTTAGTGTTGTTGGAGCTGCACTCATCCAGGCAAGTAGAAAATATTCCATCACACTTCTGACTTGTGCCTTGTAGATGGTGGACAAGCTTTGGGGAGTGGGGAGGTGAGTTACTTACCTCAGAATTCTGAGACTCTGACCTGCTATTGTAGCCACAGTGTTTATGTGACTGATCCTGTTCAGTTTCTGGTCAATGGTAACCTCCAGGATGTTGATGGGGATTCAACAATAGCAATGCCATTGAAAGTCAAGGTGAGATGGTTAGATTCTCTTTTGTTGGAGACGGCCATTGCCTGGCACTTGCATGGTACAAATGTTACTTGCCACTTGTCAGCCTAAGGCTGGGTATTGTCTAGGTCTTGCTGCATTTGGACATGGACCTCTTCAGTATCTGAGGAGTCGCGAATGGTGCTGAACATTATGCAATCATCAGTGAACATCCTCACTTTTGACCTTATGAAGGGAAGGTCATTGATGAAGCAGCCGAAGATGGTTGGGCCTAGGACGCTACCTTGAGGAACTCCCACAGCAATGTCCTGGGGCTGAGGTGATTGGCCTCCAACAATCACAATCATCTTCCTTTGTGCTAGGTATGATTCCAACCAGTAGAGAGTTTTCCCCCTGTAATAACTTGATAGAGCAGCAGGTTTGATGAAGAAACGCTAAACTTTATTTAGGAGACATGTGGAGGTGCTTGCACATTAGGCACAATCTCTCTGTCGGAAGCCCCACCCAGAGAATTACCCACACAGTAAGCTTATTGGTTGAAGCCCCCATAATCACTTCGCTTGATGAGTGATTGACAGGAGGTTCAATTTTTTATTATTCTGGCTCTGTGTCACCTTCCCTTCCAAATTTGGAAACACCAAGTGGAAACATGTACGCAAATGGTGATTCATCTGGCATTGTTCAGCCCGTAGTAGTATATGGTGTTGCATGGTTACTTAGGAGAAATCTGGAAAAGTAAGACTCCAGAGTACCTCCGGATAAGTTCTTCATACCAGCCTTAAAAGTCTGGACAGCTCTATCGGCGAACCATTGGATGAAGAATGCCAGGGAGCAGTCTTTATGTGCCGGATACCGTTCAGGTCCGTGAATCTCTAAAATTCCACACTGTTGAAAGCTGTTCCATTATCAGAAACAATAATCTCAGGTAAACCATGTATACTGAAGGAATGATGCAGCTGAAGTTGGCATTTTTACTTCATAGCTATAAAACCATTTTGAATATGCATCGATGATTAACAGGAACATGGTGCTGAGAAACGGTCCAACATAGTCAATTTGCTGTCTAACCCAAGGTCGACCAGGCCATTTCCATGGGTGAAGTGGAGCTGAAATAGGTAGCTTCTGGTGTTGCTGGCAAAGAAAACAGTGTTTAACCATGCTCTCGATGTCACTGTCTATTCTTGACCACCAGACATAGCTACATGCCAGCATCTTCATCTTCGACATGCCTGGGTGTACACTGTGGTACACTGCCAAGGGCAACTCTCTACCCTGTGATGGGACCACGGCTCTTGAATCCCACAGCAAAATTCTGTCTTGACAACTCAATTCAGGTTACTGGAATAAAATGGTCATAAGTCATCAGACACAAGTGTTCTTGGCCATCCTTGTAAAACAGTCTTTGACTTTTTAAAGTATTGGGTCTCTGTTCATCCAATTCTGATCTGGTTGGCACATACAGGTGATGAATCCAAGAAATTTAACAATAACACTAACAGGTGTATTGGCAAGACTACCCGGTAATAGAAGATGACTAAATGCTTCTGCATTGGCTATATGTGAGCCAGGGCGGTACATGAAAGTGTACTCATAAGCAGAGAGTGTCAAAGCCCAATGTTGGATTCTCGCTGAAGCTATAGGCAGAATAGCTTTGTCTTCGCTGAACAAACCTGTCAGTGGCTTATGGTCAGGCAGAATTGTAAAATGTCACCCGCGTAGGTACTGGTGAAACTTCTTGACACCAAATACAACTGACAATCCTTCTTTTTCCAACTGAGAGTAGTCCTTTTCAGCTTAGGAAAGTGTTCTTGAACTGTAACCAATGGGTCTTTTTGATCTGTCCTCCATTTGATGTGATAGAACGGCTCCTGCACCATAAGGAGAAGCATCACACGTCAACACGAGCTCTTTACATCAGTCATAATGTACGAATAAGCATGTTACAAAGGCTTCGTCTTGCTGTGAACCCCATGACCAGCGGTGGTTCTTCTTCAGCAACAAGTGTTGCGGTGCCAGTACAGATGATAAATTAGGTAAAAAATGGCTATAGTAATTGATCATACCTAGGAAAGGTTTAAGCTCTGTCACATTAGAGGGTAATGGTGCATCTTTAATTGCTTGGACCTTGTCTTCAACAGGATGCAACGCCATAGCGTCCACTCTGCGACCCAGGTAAGTTACGTCCAATGCTTGAAATGAGCATTTTTCTCACTTCAAACGCACACCTGCTCCCATAAATCTTCTCAGCGCTTCCTCCAGGTTGGCTAAATGTTCAGCTTCAGTCAGTCCAGTGATGAGAAATTCATCTAAGTACATGACCACACCTGGAAGTCCCTGCAGGAGACTCTCCATGGTTTACTGAAAAATAGCACATACTGATGAAATTCAAAAGGTAATCGGGTGTACTGGTAGAGGCCTTTATGGATATTAATTGTCACGTATTCTCTTGATGTGCTATCCAATTCCAATTGTTGATAGATATGACTCATATCTAGTTTTGTATATGTTAGCCTCCTGCTAACTTGGCATACAAGTCATTGATTCTAGGAATGGGGCATGGGGCATTTGTCTAACTTTGCTGCTTTGTTGACTGTCAGTTTGTAATCACCGCATATACATATAGCCTGGGCTGGCTTGACAACTGGGATTATGGGTGCCCCCCATTCAGAAAACTGGACAGGTTGAATTACTCCCAGGTTTTCCAACCTGCTCAACTCTGCTTCCGCCTTTTCTTTTAATGAGTATGGCATTGGTCTGGCCTTGAAGAAACGTGGTGTTGCCTGGGGATCGACGTGCATTTTAGCTTGCATGCCCTCCAGTTTTCCCAATTCGTCTTGAAAAACAATGTCATAATTCTTCAAGAGCTGTGGAATTCCATCAGACTTCAAATGGAACATTTCTGACCAGTCAAGTTCTATTTTCTGCAGCCAAAAGACTGGACCCATCCTCCTTTATGATTATCACAGGTAGTTGGGCTGTCTGTTGTTTGTAGCAGACTGGGACAGCAGCAATGCCTTTGACCTGAATGGATTCTCCAGTGTAAGTCCTCAGCTGGGTGGATGTCCGCTTCAATGTCAGTGGTTGACTCCCCTCACTGAGGTACTTGAACATGTGCTCCCCAACAACAGTAGATGAAACACTGGTGCCCACCTCCATCTGCAGTTGCTTGCCATTCACTCGCAATGTCACTGTAATGGGCTCAGATTTAACAGCAGTCACATGATACAGAGAGCATACATCAGCTGTAGCAGCCTCAGCCTTTGGTGCATCAGTTAGCTCAATCAGATTAGTTTGTTGTTTTGCTGTTTGCCTATCCCTTGTACTGTACTGCCTAACCAGGTGTCCTTTCCTGTGGCAATAATTGTATTCTGCCTCTTTGAATCTACAAACATCTGCTCCACGATATCCTCCACACCAGTAGCAAATGTGTATCTCATTAGCTGACGTATTACCATTAGGCTTCCTTCGTGTAGTGGGCATAGAATTGCGTTTAAATCTGCTGTCCTGTTTTTTGTGGCACGCTCAGCGGCAGGTTCCCACCCAACATGGAGCACATTGCCATTATCCACATGCTGCAAAGCCTGTGAGTCTTTCGCAGCACTTTCCATAGTGAGAGAAAGTTCCAGGGTGCGCTGGAAATCAATGTTGGATTTGGCTAGCAAGTGGCGCTGTATGGCGTCATCCTTGACTCCGCATACAAGTCTGTCCTGCAGCGTATCATTCAAGGCATTTAATGTTTCAGATTCACCACAAAGGTAGCAATGGACTCTCCCGGGGCACGAACTCTCGAATTAAACTTGAAGATCTGCATGATCACAGACGGTTTGGGCTGGAAGTGTGATTTCACGAGTTCCACTAACTCACTGTACGACTTAGAACTGGGCATGTTCGGGGCAGTCAGATTTCAAATTGGGTTATACGTTTTGCTTCCACATTCACTCAGCAGGATAGCTTTTCATTTTTCTTCAGCAGTAATCTTATTTGCAACGAAATAGAACCCAAGTCACTCAACATACTGACCCCACTCTTCAATGCTAGCATCGTATGAATCTGTTCCAAACATTGGCATAACTGGTAAGTATTGTTCAACTTCACTTTACTCTCATCAACCAGGGTGAAATACACAGAAATCGGTTTTATCCTTGTCACCAAATGTAATGATTTGATGGAGCAGCAGGTTTGGTGAAGAAAATGCTAAACGTTATTTAGGAGACGTGTAGAGGTTGTTGCACGCTAGATGTGATCTCACCATCGGAAGCCCCGCGCACAGGATTACCCGCGCAATAAGCTTATTGGTCGATGCCCTTGTAATCACATCACATGATGAATGATTGACAGGAGGGAGGGACAATACATCTAGTTACTACATCCTTGACTGCCATTGACTTCAGTTTTGCTACAGCTCCTTGATGCCGTTGTCATGAAGCTATTAATGTATATATTATTGGAAAATATTTTTCTTTTAAAATAGAGGTTTAGTCTGTGTTAATTGGATTAAAGCCAGCTAGCCTGGGTGCTTTGATGTGTACTAGTTTTGAGATGTAAGAGAGGTAGAGTGCATTTGCATTTTTTGAATAGAGCATTCAAGAAGGTGAGTGAAATCTGGCGCCTAGCGAGCAGAGACCAAGCAATATTTTTATATTGCTAATAAAATTGGTACTATGAAAGGGGTTTTATTGTTAGAAGAGGTGGGTTCAAAGAGGCTGGGGATACAATGAGAATTTACATTCAGTGAGCTGTGCTAGGTATAACTTCAGCAGTTTTCGTGTGTGCAGAGCAGAGGCAATGTAAGATCAAAGTAGCTGTAAGCCTACAACTGTCTCCACAGGAACCAAAGTGAAAGGAGCCTCATTTTGAATTCATAAGGTAAAAATGCTTTGCTTGGTGTCTGGTTAAGCCTATGGGTTGCTGTTGTCTTAATGGAGGTTAGTTTAGGAATTTATGATGGGGATTGTCCGGCCTCTGTTCAAGGAAGAAGCAGAGAGCCCTCAGACCATCCTGGTGGGGGATGGAGGTGCAGAAGGATTGGACATCCATGGTGAAGAGGAGGCAGTTAGGGCCAGGGAACTGAAAATTGTTGATATAACGTAGGGCATCAGAGGAATCGCGGATGTAGGTGGGAAGAGACTGGACAAGGGGAGAGAGAACAGAGTCAAGATAGCAAGAAATGAGTTCTGTGGGACAGGAAAAGGCTGACACAATTGGTCTACTGGGACAGTCCTGTTTGTGGATTTTGGGGGGGAGGTAGAAGCGGGCTGTCCGGGTTTGGGAGACTAAGGGGTTGGAAGCTGTGGAGGGAAGATCTCCAGAGCAGGTGAGTTCAGTGACAGTCCAGGAAACAACGACTTGATGTTCGGTGGTGGGGTCATGGTCCAGGGGGAGGTAGGAGGAAGTATCTGAGAGTTGGTGCTCAGCCTCTGCGAGGTAGATGTCAGTACGCCAGAGAACAATGGCACATGTTCTCTTGTGTCATGGAGAGATTAATGTCTATAATGTTATTGGAATTTTTAAAAAAAGACTTCTAGTGGGGTCAGTGTCTATGTGTGTGTCTGTGTGTGTCTTAATTGGATTAAAGCCAGCTGGACTAGAGGCTTTGATGTATAGAAAGAAGTAGGTTTGAAATGGTAATTATATAAACATGGAGAAGTTTAGAAACAAAAATAAAAATACCTGGAAAAATTCAGCAGGTCTGGCAGCATCTGTGGAGAGGAACACAGTTAACATTTCGAGTGCGTATGACTCTTCAACAGAACTAAGGAAAAATAGAAAAGAGGTGAAATATAAGCTGGTTTAAGGGAGGGTGGGACAAGTAGAGCTGGATAGAGGGCCAGTGATAGGTGGAGATAGCCAAAAGATGTCATAAACAAAAGGACAAAGAGGTGTTGAAGGTGGTGATATTATCTAAGGAATGTGCTAATAGGTGACATTAAGGGTAGAAAGCAGAACGAGCAAGGTACAGATAGCCCTAGTGGGGGTGGAGTGGGGGGAAGGGATCGAAATAGGCTAAAAGGTAAAGATAAAACAATGGATGGAAATACATTTAAAAATAATGGAAATAGGTGGGAAAAGAAAAATCTATATAAATTATTGGAAAAAAGGGGGATCGGAAAGGGGGTGGGGATGGAGGAGAGAGTTCATGATCTAAAATTGTTGAACTCAATATTCAGTCTGGAAGGCTGTAAAGTGCCTAGTCGGAAGATGAGGTGCTGTTCCTCCAGTTTGCGTTGAGCTTCACTGGAACATTGCAGCAGGCCAAGGACGGACATGTGGGCATGAGAGCAGGGTGGAGTGTTGAAATGGCAAGCGACAGGGAGGTCTGGGTCATGCTTGCGGACAGATCGAAGGTGTTCCGCAAAGCGGTCACCCAGTCTGCGTTTGGTCTCTCCAATGTAGAGGAGACCCCATTGGGAGCAGCGAGTGCAGTAGACTAAATTGAGGGAAGTGCAAGTGAAATGCTGCTTCACTTGAAAGGAGTGTTTGGGCCCATGGACGGTGAGGAGAGGGGAAGTAAAGGGGCAGGTGTTGCACCTTCTGCGGTTGCATGGAAAGGTGCCGTGGGAGGGGGTTGAGGTGTAGGGGGTGATGGAGGAGAGGACCAGGGTGTCCCGGAGGGAACGATCCCTGCGGAATGCCGCCGGGGGTGGGGTGAAGGGAAGATGTGTTCGGTGGTGGCATCATGCTGGAGTTGGCGGAAATAGCGGAGGATAATCCTTTGAATGTGGAGGCTAGTGGGGTGATAAGTGAGGACAAGGGGGACCCTATCATGGTTCTGGGAGGGGGAGGAAGGTGTGAGGGCAGATGCACGGGAGATGGGCTGGACACGGTTGAGGGCCCTGTCAACCACCGTGGGTGGAAAAACTCGATTAAGGAAGAAGGAAGACATGTCAGAGGAACTATTTTTGAAAGTGGCATCACTTTCAGAAGTTTAGAAACATAGGTGTCAAGGGGGCAATTTGCATTTTTAAATAAAGTATTCAAAAGAATGAGTGAAATCTTAGAAGACACCAAGCAATGTGTTTATTTTTTCCAGCTTACTATAAAAATTAGCGGAATCAAAGGATGTTTTCATTATAAGAGGTAAAATTAAAAACCTAGTGATACAATGGAAAATTTACATTCAAAGAGAAAGATATGTTTAAAGGAGAAAGGAGATTGTGTGTAAGGTTGAGGCATTTTAAGAACCATCAAGTGCAAGAAGTCTCCAGCCTGTAAACCTCAAGCCTGTCTGCAAGGACCAAGGATTGAAAGAAACTCATTTTGAATGCGAATGTCCAGAATGTGCTCTGCAGGTGTCTCTTCAAATGCATGCGTTTTACTGTTGCCTTAATTGGGGTGTAACTGAGAGTCAGATTAATTAGGGGGTTTTTGTAGTTATTATAGTAGTAATTTTGTAGACATGTGTATGTGCTTACAATTTTTCTTGTAGTAATAAATGTTTAATTTAGTTTTATAAAAAACCTCTTATTACTACTGAATTCAAAGCCTGCATCTCGAAACATACAAATTGCAAAACTGGGTTATGACAGTTGTTTCAAGTTTCCCTCTGGGATTTGAACAGCTCAGCTTTTACCACCGGCTGTGTCATAATATCTTGTGCATAAAGCCAGAAACCGATGCACTGTTCGATAAGTTAAAAACATAATTTTGCCAGTCAACCTGACAGACCAGTTAGGTTTGCAGCAATTGCTAGGTTTACACAAGTCCATGCTGCTATTGACTATACTCATAGCAACATAAGAACAGGAGAAGGCCGCTAACCTGTTTCACCATTCAAATACAATCATGCTGACCTGTATCTTAACTCCATCCACCCACCTTTGCTTTATGGTCTTTTATACCCTTGGCTAGCAAAAATCTATCAATCTTTTTATCCAAAAATTATAATTAATCCCTTTACAGACTTCCCAAACATTTTAAAGTAGCTACAAATTTTCCTTTCAATTATTGCTTCTAGGTAAAAGGCTGTCACACATCCCTTGGAATAAAGAAATCTTTGCTATGGTGAAGGTTTTTAAAAAACAGTATTCGATATACGCAAGTTCTTAACATCAGAAACACTTGAAAAATAGAGTATTACACAGGTAACAACAATGGTTTGCAAAACAATCTTCATTACAAACATAAAAGCAAAGTACTGCGGATGCTGGAAATCTGAAACAAAAACAAAAAATGCTGGAAAAGCTCAGCAGATCTAACAGCATCTATGGAAAGAAAATAATTTTTTCTCTCCACAGATGCTGTTAGACCTGCTGCCTTCTTCCAGCATTTTCTGTTTTTGTTTCATTACAAACATACAATTTGATTTTATAATCTTATAAAATCCAATATGTTCTTCTGCCCTTTAAGACATTGGGTGGCATTTTCCCAGAATTATAATAAGTGTGATAGTGGGCAGGTAAAATGGAGTCCTATCTGCTGATAAAAATGGCGGGTTTTCACATCGTACCTTCCCAAGCACGCCTCGTTATATATTCACTCCTGTGAAACACGCCGTTTCCATGGCAGGCAGGCTCTCATTCGCCCGCTCGCCATCACCCCGTTGTTGCATCACGCCGGCTGCCACCTTTAAAAGGCAGCTACCAGCAAAGCGCTCATCGCAGGGAACCCATGTCCCCACACCATGAGCCTAGGCCGCTGGATTACTAGTCAGGTGATATTATTACTATGCCATAGTCTCCCCCTTAGATTGGGGCTTGGGGCCCCACAGAAAGAGTTGGAAAATAATTATGCTTTTCTGATGGTGTGGAAATATGTACCTCAATAGAGGTGTTTTCATGGAAGTTGAGCAACTTCGACAATAAAATGATAAGGGGAACCATGTGCATGATCATCAACAATCATCATTGCAGGGGGGAATGCTGCAGAAGGGTCCTTCTCCTTTACCTCCAAAATTCCCTTCCATCAGATCCCGGTCAGTCAGGCTTATTTCCAAGCAGGAGATCTGCATGGCCAAAAGGTGCACAGTGTGGGCAGAATCTTATTGAGGCATCGGGAGTCTCACCTGCCAGATGAAGAGCTGACGAGAGACCCGCATTGTCTTTTTTTGGGAAAGCCCACCAAACCACGAGCCAATCAGTCAGTGGCGAAACCAACGGCGGGCCTTCCCCTGGAATCAAGACCCCAGGGGCAGAAGTCTCCGGCGTCTGATTAGCCAACAGCTCTTGTGCTCAGCAGTGTCACAGGTGCGGTAGTGGCTGCTGCTGGAACTACAAGCTCTGGAGTCCCAGGATCACAAGACAGCTGGGCCAGAGGTAGATAATGTTAATAGGAGTTTCATAGGGTGGGGGCTGCGGAGAGAGGGGTGCAGGGGTGTCAGCACGAAGGGCGGGGAGGAGGCTTTCAGCAGGCACCCCTTTCTTGATTTTGAGTCTCTCAATCAGGCACTGAGTGCCTTTGATAGGGGGACCGCCCTCCCACAAGCCAACAAGCTGGCTACACAGTTGTAGCTGTCATGCACATGGCATGGCGAAAGACCTGTCTGCAGCTGGCAGGATGGGGCCCTTAAGCGGTCATTAATTGGCACTGGGGCAGGAAGGTCAGCCATGGGCCTTCACGCCCATAACTTAATTCTGAAAGAGGTAGGAAGATGGCAGGTTTCGGATATGCTGCCCTTCCTGCCTCCAAGTTCACTACTAGAGAGAGCAGAAGATTCTGTCAGTGGTTAAACTCCACAGCATGTGGGAATGTGGTCTTCCAAGCTTCTTGCATGAAACTGCTCCATTAATTAATATCCAGTCTGAATCTGTGACTAACAATTACCTGCAGCTTCTCTCCAAGCTCACTGAACCTGGTCACCATGGTCTCTACTCCTTATAGAGATCAAAGCTGATTCAACATGTTGGGTGATCAGAACTATAATTATGAGGAGGTACTAGGCTTATTTATATTGGAGCAAGGAAGAGTAAGAGAACATTTAATCAAGATTTTTTATACATTGTCAGGATTTTATAATTGTCATAATGTTATTGGAATTTATTGTTAAGTAGAGTAATAGTCGAGTCTGTGTCTATGTCTGTCTGTGTGTGATCTAATTGAATTAAAGGCAGCTGGTCTGTCATGCACTTTGGTAGGAAGAATAGAGGCATAGACTATTTTCTAAATGGGGAGAGAATTCAGAAAATTCAGTGCAAAGGGACTTGGGAGTCCTAGTTCAGGATTCTCTTAAGGTTAACTTGCAGGTTAAGTCGGTAGTTAGGAAGGCAAATGCAATGTTGGCATTTATTTCGAGAGGACTAGAATATAAAAGCAGGGATGTGCTGCTGAGGCTTTATAAGGCTCTGGTCAGACCACATTTAGAATATTGTGAGCAATTTTGGGCCCCGTATCTCAGGAAGGATGTGCTGGCCCTGGAGAGGGTCCAGAGGAGGTTCACGAGAACGATCCCAGGAATGAAAGGCTTAACATATGAGGAACGTTTGAGGACTCTGGGTCTATACTCGATGGAGGTTAGAAGGATGAGGGGGGATCTGATTGAAACTTACAGAATACTGAAAGGCCCGGATAGAGTGGACGTGGGGAAGATGTTTCCATTAGTAGGAGAGACTAGTTCCCGAGGGCACAGCCTCAGAGTAAAGGGAAGACCTTTTAGAACAGAGACGAGGAGAAACTTCTTTAGCCAGAGAGTGGTGAATCTATGGAGTTCATTGCCACAGAAGGCTGTGGAGGCCAGGTCATTGAGTGTATTTAAGACTAAGATAGATAGGTTCTTGATTGGTAAGGGATCAAAGGTTACGGGGAGAAGGTAGGAGAATGGGGTTGAGAAACTTATCAGCCATGATTGAATGGCGGAGCAGACTCGATGGGCCGAATGGCCTTATTTCTGCTCCTATGTCTTATGGTCTTATGTATTAGAAGATAAGCTAGGTTTGAAATATTAAGTAGGTGGACATTGGTGTAAAGGGAACATTTAAATAAACCAGACTAGATTGTTTTCAAAGGAGGGGTGAGATGTGTCACCCAGCCAGGTGAAGCTCAGAAACAGTGTATTTATTTTTCCAAAATATTACTGGCAAAATTAATACTATGAGAGATTTTTATTATCAGAGAGGTAAAGTCCAAAGACATAGTGAAACAATGGAAATTTGCATTAAAAGGGGAAAATATGTATAAAGGAGTGAAAGTTTTGTGTAAGGGAAGGCATTTTAAGATCTAACAAGTGTGAAAAGCCTTCAGCATCTAAGCCTCAAGCTGCTGTCTACAATGAACAGAAGTTTAGAAAACTTACTTTGAGTTGGACTGTTCAGGGTACCATGTTTCTTTGCCTGGGTCTTTTAAAATCTATGTGTCTTACTGTTGCCTTAACAAAAGTGTAACTGGGAGTTAGATTAATTAGGGGATTTACAAGTTATCATAGTAGTAATTTGTAAATCTATGTATGTAGTTAAAATCATTTTTTCTGTTAATAAAGATTTAATTTAAGAAACCATAAGACTTGATGATCTTATTACTACTGAATTCAAGGTACGCATCTCAAAATGTATACAAATTGCAAAACAAGTTATGTCAATTGTTTCAAGTTTCTCTTTGAGATTTGAGCAGCACAGCATTTACCATCAGCTGTGCCATAACAAAATTATGTAGGTTTTGACAGTGTCAATGGGTTGGAGAGTGACAGAGATTAATTTAAAATTGTCACTAAGAGTGGGAAAAGGTGTAAGGAACAATTTCTTTTCATAGAGAATTGTTAAACCATTCAATACTTTTGCCATAATAGTCAAGGTAGAGACCATTGTAACTTTTAAAGATAGAGTAGGCAAACTTTTGAAGCCAAAGAAACAGGCAAATTCTGTTTAAATGTCAGTTACAGCAAGATACATTACTTCAGATGTAGACTTCTCCAGTTTCACTGTTCACATTTTATGTGTGGCTTTAATTGACCAGGGCTCTTTCACCACATCTGGTGAGTACTGTAACAGAAAGGAGTTGGGATAAATTCATAGATTCTGTGCTCTGCCTCTTCTTCTCTATGGGGATTTATGTCTGTCTGTATATAATTATCCATGTTGAAATCCTTTTGATTTAAGGATAGGAAGTGGCGATCTTCCTCCTCTTCCACACAATCCCTCCCCCAACATTTTTTCCTTTGTTTTTCTCTGTGCCTTTGTTACCTCAGGATGCTCAACATGAGTAAAGTAAAACTCATTCTTGACAATGAACGGTGTGGACAAGCAGATTATCAGTAGAAGTTTCAAAGATCTGTAGATATATCTAAGCACACCATGACCAAAGTTGATCTAATGCTTTGTTTCTTTTCTGTTTTTCTTCCCTCACCAGTTTCCCCAACCTCTTGTACTAAAGACTCCTTGTTGGAGTACCATATTATAAGAAGGATATTGAGACACTGGAAATAATGCCGTAGAGGGCAATTAAATTTGTAGTTGGGATCAGATGCATGAGTTATAAGGAGAGATTGCAGAAACTGGGCATATGTATGCACCAGTCACCATCAAAAACACCACCCAATTAGCCATTACTCACGTGAGTTTAAACAGTGAGGCTCCAAATTGCTAGGTTGCCATTTTATCTGCAGGAAGTGTAGCATGGTAGGACTTCTGCCTGATGCTTGGAAAGGCTGCTGACCCCATTCCAAATCTAATGGGTCTTTTTAATACTTGGGAAGACAACCCAATGTGTAGAGGCATGACCCAACTATTTACCTCTACTAAGTGCCAGAAGATCAGAGCAATCCTGGTCAGTACTATCATGAAGAGATATTAATGTGTATAATGTTATTGGAAATTTAAAATTGGAATTGTAGTCGGATCCATGTGTGTGTCTGTGTGTGTGTATCTGTGTGTGGCTTAATTGGATTAAAACCAGCTAGTCTGGGTGCTTTGATGTATAGTAGTTTGAGATGTTAATTAGATAAATGTAAGGCTAGAAAGTAAAGAGGACATTTGCATCTGTTGAATAAAGCATTCAAAAGAAGAATGTAAAAACTTGCACCTAGCTAGGAGACACCAAGCAATGTGTTCATATTACTAATGCAATTGGTGCTATGAAAGGGGTTTTATTGTTAGAAGAGGTGGAGTTCAAAGGCCTAGTGATACAATGAAAATTTACATTCAAAGAGAAGGCTAGGTATAAACGGAAAGGAGTTTTGTATGTGCAGGGCAGAGGCATATAAGATCTAACCAGCTTGTAAATCTAGGACTGTGTTTGAATTCATAAGGTCAAATGTGCTTTGCCTGGTATCTGTTTAAAGTCTATGGGTTATTATTGCCTTGGTGAAGATTTACCTGGCAGTGATTGATTTGGGGATTTGTTTAGAAGTTATTATGGTAGTAACTTGGAGACATGTGTATGTGTTTAATTTCTTGTTAAATTAATAAATGTTTAATTTAGTTTTATATAAAAACCTCTTGCGGATTGGTGGTTTTATTCCTGAATTCAGAGCTGCGTCTCAAACATACCAATTGAAGAAGAGTCACTGAAGAAGAGTCATACGGACTTGAAACATTAACTCTGTTTTTCTCTTCACAGATGCTGTTAGACCTGCTGAGTTTTTCCAGCATTTTCTGTTTTTGTTTCAAATTTCCAGCATCCGCAGTATTTTGCCTTTATTTTCCAATTGAAAATATAGGTTATGACAGTTGTTCAGGTTTCCCTCTGGGATTTAAACAACTCCGCCTTTACCAACTGCTGTGTCATAACAAGTATTAATATTTCAGAAATATCATATCCCACATACTTCTCATACCTCCCCATCAATGTTACTTATCCAACTCTTGAATTTGCCGATACGGTCGGTGCTCTGTGTCCCATGGAAGCGCATTCCATACCTAAGTCACCTCCTTTAAAGCTGCTAAATCTAAATTGTCTTTTTGCTCTTCTACTTACAGGCTGTAGGCCTTGTCTCTTATTGCAGAATTTGTGATTCTTTTATATATTCTATCATTTATCTTGTCTATTGCATAATATCACCTAAGCCTTCTTTGCGCCAGCAATAACATGCGCGGTTTCTGCAGCATCTCCTTATAACTTGGATGCCTAATCACAATTATAGGTTTAATTGCCCTCCACAGCATTATCTCCAATGTCTAGAGATATCCATTTTATCATATGGTGACCAAAACTGCCTGCTACTCCAGGTTATGTCAGACCAGCACTACATACAAACATGATCACTTTCTGAGATTTGTGTTCTGTCCCTCTGCCTACATAGCTCAAATCCTACATGGTATTTTTACCAGATGACAGGAAAGGTGGGGGCAATGTCAGTGGGAGATACTACAATTAGGGCCAATTGTGTCATTACCTGATAACCAGATGTATGCACTTTTAGTAGGAATTAATGAAAAAACAAGTAGGAACCTGGCTGATTTTCCCTCTGAGGCACTGAGGCCAATTGTATCATATCTAGGGATTAAACCTGACACCTAAAGTCTAATCACTGAAATGTAGGAAATTTGGCAGCCAATTTGTAAACAGAAAGGTCCCACAAACACCAATGATATTGACTTATTATCTGTTTTAGATATAAAAACAGAAAATGCTAGGAATACTCAGCAGGTTGGACAGCATCTGTGAAGAGATGATCTTTCATCAGAACTGGGGAAAGGTAGAAATGTAATAGGTTTTAAGCAATTGATTGGGGGAGGATGAAAGATAAACAGAAGGAAGGATAGAGTTGATAACAGGAGAAATTAAATGACAAAAGGCCAATGGGGGCAGTAATGCAACAAGTAAAGCAACAAAAGATGCGTCTAGACAAGGTATGAATGGCAGAATGATGAACACCTGCCATCTAAAAGCAAAAACAAGAGAAAAACCAGAATAAGATCAAAACATACAAAGAGAATGGAAACAAAATAGGGGCAGAGATTACAGTCTGAAATTGTTGAACTGGGATTGGAAATGCTGCGACAGAACATAGGTTCTCTGATGCAACACTGGAGGCCTTGGTGCAGGAGGGGGCGATGTCCTCTTCCCACAGGTGCCCAGGAGGACCTCTAGCCAAACATTATGACCACAGTGGGACCAGAAAGCCATTATAGTCAATGCTAGCAGTCTAGCTTGGAGGATCTGGATGTAGTGTTGCCAAACATTCAATCACCTCACACAAATGGTCAAGGTCAGTGAATATATCTTCACATTCTATATTCTTACAAACTAACCACTAGCCTCACGCTGCTCCATTCATCATATAGGAACATAGGAGGAGTAGGCCATTCAGCCTTTTGAATCACACTCCCTTTATGCACCTGCTAACAGTTTATATCAAGCAGAATTCAGAGCCAGCATTCATTGCCTCACCTCACCCTCACACACTTGGCACTTCTGAAAACCTCAAATTTTCCTACCCCTGTTGTGTGGCACTTTATCAAATGCCTTTTGGAAGTCCATGTGCACCACATCAACAGTAGTACCCTCACCTATCTCTCTATTACCTTATCAAAAAAACTCAAGCAAGTTAGTAAACATGATTTTCCCTTAACAAATCTGCCATGTGGCTATATGCATCTTCAACTCACCAATCTTATTTACCACACTCTGTGCATTCACATACATGCACTGTGATCCTAATTTAGACTTTTTTTTACTTTTCCTCTTATGCTAAAACCACCTAATATCTTCCCATTTTCTACCCCAGTACTGTTTCTCTCAATATTCTTCGTACTTTGGTATCCCTTACCTTGCTTGGTGCCAGAGAACTGGAGTATTGTAAATCCCTGTTTACCATAATACCATAAGACATAGAAACAGAAGTAGGCCATTCGGCCCATCGAGTCTGCTCCACCATTCAATGTGATAATGGCTGATCTGATAATCCTCAACTCCACTTTCCTGTCTTTTCCCCATAACCCTTAATTCCCTTACTGATTAAAAATCTGCCTGTCTCAGCCTTGAATATACTTAATGACCCAGCCTCTACAGCCCTCTGCAGTAAAGAATTCCACAGATTCACTACCCTCTGAAAGAACAAATTCCTCTTCACCTCTGTCTTAAATGGGCAACCCCTTACTCTGAGATTATGCCCTCTGGTCCTAGACTCTCTCACAAGGGCAAACAACCTCTCAGTGTCTACTCTGTCAACCCCCCCCTAAGAATCTTATATGTTTCAATAAGGTTGCCTCTCATTCTTCTAAACTCCAATGAATACAGGCCCAACCTACTCAACCTCTCCTCATAAGAAAATCCCTCCATACCCGGGATCAATCTAGTGAACCTTCTCTGGATTGCCCCTATAACGTTGGAAGATGGGCTTTCGTTTTTTTTAAAGCTGAACTATTTATTGCATCATGTCTTAATTTTTTTAAAAGTTGAACTCCAACATCCAAACTAGAATTTTTGCAGTAGGGCCGGCAAGCCATTGAAATCTCTGTTCGTATTGTTAGGACTGGAAGATCCCACCAGCGTGTGGGGCTGGAAAATTCTGGCCATAAAACTTCTTCCAGTTGGGGTGTGGGGCGTGTTAGTAAAAATGTTATAATAGAATCCTAAAGAGATTTCTCCTTAACAAAAGGAGAGCTAACAATTATGTTCAGCCTTGGGAGCAAGGTGTAGTTTTACATGTGACAGTTATCACAGTCAATAGTGCAGTATGTGCTTATAACCGAGTGCTCAGTAGCTGGAATGCTGTTGTGCTCTTTTTCACACACACACCCAGGTGCCCAGCCATCAGAGGAAACTTGTATAAAAATATTATGGGAGCCCACACAGATATTACAGATACATGTGTGGTAGTACATTTTGGTAGGAAGAATAATATTGAGGTCATTTATTACTTGGAAGGTGCAAGTCTAGGTGGGATAGAGGAACAAGGAATCTTGGACTACAAATACAATCAATCACTAAAAGTTGCACCACAAGTTAGCAAGGATATTTTTTAAAAATGCAAACCAAGCACTATGCTTTATTGCTAGAGGAATAGAATTGAAAAGCAGAGAAATTATGCTAAACCTGAATTGAACCTTGGTTAGATTATACTTGGAGTACTGCATGCAGTTCTGGTTATCAGATTATGGAATGAATATAGAGGGACTGCAGAGGATGCAGAGAAGATTGACAAGGATGATAGCGGAAATTCGTGGATGTGTTTATCAGGAAAGAATTGACAAGCTGGGTCTCTTCACTCTTGAAAATAGGCTGAGGGGTGATCTAATAGATATCTTTAAAATTAGGAAACGTATTGATAGAGTGGATACAGAGAGAATGTTTACCCTTGTGAGGAACAGTCACCACGAAACCCAATAGGGAATTGAAGCAATTTATTCATCCACAATGAGTGGTTACTGATTGCCATAGGGGGTGGTTGAAGCCAATATAGATGCATTTAAGGAGAACCCAGACAAGCATTTGAGGGAAAAGGGAATGGATGGTTACCATGGTGGATTTAGATGAGAAAAGATGGGAGGCCTCATTGGAACATAGACACATCATGGATTGGCTGGGCCGAATAGTTTCTGTGCCGTGTATCCATGTTATCCACACTTTTACTCTACATCCGTAAAAATGAGTCGAGGTACTCCACATATTTGGGCTTCCCTTTGCCACTGCGACTAGTTTTACAACCGGACACTTTGTTAAAGACATGGCAGACGAAGTTGCGATACGACCTGTAAAAACTGTAATCCCTGCGACCTGTTTTAAAGAGATGTAAACACTGACCTCACACAGCCCGCCGTATGTTAATCTCCAGTCAGGACGATGTTAAATTTCCATCCGTGGATTATAATTAAGTAATATATTTTTTGTGCACAGGACGTTGAGGAGATCTCAACTTGGACATTTTCGGAGGGAAACTATGAGAAAAGTAAGACTTTTAAATATAATTTCCCCTTCTGTTATAATGACTATAGCAGAGGTTTCCTTTAAGGGGCGGGAAAAGTTCCTCTCTCCCCGGCTTGGGGGGGGGGGGGGGGGGGGGTGTTTTGGTTGGGGGAGGGGGATTGACAGCTGGGCGGTGCCCCAAGCTCGCTCGCTCCTCTAGGTTGCTGAGTGGGAGACGCGCTCCGCTCCGCTCAGCTCCGGCCTCTCGGACGCTGACATTTCGGGCGGATCTTTCAATCTCAGTGCAGGATCTCTCTTGGTCTTAAAGAGGATGGACGAATGAGGAGGATTTATTTCATAACCCATCGGGAACAAGAAGGAGTCGCCGAGCGCCTGTGGATTATAATTTGAGTTGGTTTTTCTTCCCTTCTCTTTCTGGAGTCTGGAAACCGTTCGCAGCGAGCTGAACGATTCCTGCCCTGCGCTGCTTGTTTTCTTTCTCCCCCCCCCCCCGTCTGGAATTTGGGATGGTGCGGTGGGCTATGATGATATAGCATGAAGTCTGGAGGATGGGAGCGAATAATGGCAAACAGTGCGGCAGTGAGGGTGAGTTTTATGTAGTGAACTTCTACAGAGAGAAAATAAAAGTTTGCATTGAGAAGGAACGTGACTAACCCAGTTATTTCTTCCTTGAAAGCTTGTCAGGACTCCAGACATCCAGTGTCGTGTGTTCCTTTTAAAGTTACTACTTGTTAAGTTATTTTGAGTACGATATTGTTCGTTCAGACGGCTTTTGGCTAACGCTATTTGTCTTCAATTGATTCCAAAAATGATTGTCTGAATGAAAAACATGTGACTGAATTGGCGTCAAAATAACCAAGAGGACGGGAGACCAGATGAACATAAATGCTCGTTTGCTGTTTTTGAAGCCGGGAACTGCGATGAAGCGCCTCCCAGTTTTTGCACCCATGACTTAAAGCACTGTTGATAGGGAGACGAGGACTGATAATTGCTGAACTGATGTTTACCTGGATTTAATCAAATGTGCAGGTCCAATGTTTAGTGTAATCCCTCACAACTTAACAATGAATTGAAATATGTTTATCTAAATATTGTTACTTGAATAACTTAAAACAAACATTTTCCTGGGAGCAGTTAAACAGCGAAGTAAGTTATAGTTACTGAGATTTAAAGGTCTGATTGAATGTCACAGTTGAATTTCAGAACCTGGTTGCGTTTCTTAAATGTTTTGTGCGACCATTCGGTTTCTCGCAGTTCATTCTAATTCTGGATTTCGGTCTACTTGATATAATTGCTTCGTCTTTGTCAGATGAACATGTGCTTTTTAAAGATTTTGAGGTTCCGGTATGGCTATGGCACACGTCATGTACAGAAAGACGTGCACCATGAAAGGGTTGGTCTCGACATTTAGAGCTTACATTGCCCCAGAGTTGTCACCAAAATAATTTTGGTTGACTATTAAATAATAAATAAAGATTCCTACAGATTAAAAGAGATGGGGTAGTCACCGACCACCATTCACAATGGAGCTATTAATACTTTCATAAGAAAAGGCCTGTTTGGTTGAGTGGCACAGAGTGTATATAGTTGCATTACTCTCTCCGCCCCTTAGGTTCCTAGATCCAAAACTAGAGGATAAAAAGTGGAAATCATAGTTGTGAGCACATAAACCTTCATGAAACTGACTTTGAAAATGTTTTTGATGGATGAACAAGGAAAACTGTTAGTTTCTGGAGGGAAAAGTATAATTTACCTATACTTTATAATAATTTAACATATAACAAAATGAAGAAAAAGCAAAGTATGTGGCAAAAAGGGAAGCGATGTGAAGGAAGCAGAACTTTAACTTGTCAGATGTCAGGATTTCAAGTGTAGTTCAGCATAAATTAAAGTTAATGCAGGGGCAATCTTGCATGGCCTGCAAACTTCCATGTCTGAATTCCCAGTATGCACAACATGTAAAGCCCATGCTGGGAGCACAGATCTGTAATTTGATTTATCAAGCTTATCACTTGTAACACAAAAGCTTCTTTCGACAAAGAAAGACTGCTACACTGTTATGTCACTTTCAATTTAGTGTTCACGTTCAGCCTTCAATTCCATTCCAGTTTCCATAATTCGTGTTCAGATGCTGTGGTGTGCAAGAGTACAAGGAGGAGAAAGGACTTGTATAAAAATGCCCGATACATTTCTTGGGTCATTTCAAAGGGCACATCCATCCACAAGTGTTCAGAAATTTATGAAGGATTGGTTTCTCTGAAAAGGCCTCACCAGATTGTTTTTTTTTCAATTCATTCATGGGATGTAGGCGTCACTGGCTAGGCCAGCACTTATTGTCCATCCCTAATTGCCCCTGAGAAGGTAGTGGTGAGCTGCCTTCTTGAACCGCTGCAGTTCATGTGGTGTAGGTACACCCACAGTGCTGTTGGGGGGGGAAGTTCCAGGATTTTGGCTCAACGACAGTGAAGGAACAGTGATATATTTCCAAGTCAGGATGGTGAGTGGCTTGGAGAGGAACTTCCAGGTGGTGATGTTCCCATGTGTATGCTGCCCTTGTCCTTCTGGATGGTAGAGGCTGGGGGCTTGGTGAGTCCCTGCAGTGCATCTTGCAGATGGTACACACTGCTGCCTTTGTGTGTTGCTGGTGGAGGGGGTGAATATTTGTGGATGGGGTGCCAATCAAACAGTTGCTTTGTCCTGGATGCTGTCAAGCTTCTTGAGTGTTGTTGGAGCTGCACTCATCCAGGCAAGAGGAGAGTATTCACACCATCAGTATCTTGGGTTTTTTTTTGTTTTGGTGCAATTGTTTCACTTGTAACTAAATTTAACTATCAGTTTTAGCCAGAATGGAACAATATGATAACGTAATATTTCTCATCTTTTGGAGTTTGCAAGAGAGTCTATTAGGCATTCCATATTATCTCTGGTGCATGCTTTCATAAAAAGAGGGTAGTTTTGAGGCAGATTATCCCATTCATGCATGCATAATGATATAAGCTTCACATCATAGGTGGTACAGTTTGATTATGGAAACTGCATTTTTGTAATAAATGAAATTTGGATATATCAGGAGAAAACCTGAATGATCGTAAGGACTGTAGCAATATTGGAATTGCTAGATGACAAAAGACTGTGATCCATCTAATTTGCCTTCTACCATCCTGGTAGCCATATAAAAGAACAATAATTGAGTGTTGACTAATCATCGAATCATGATTTCCAGATTCTACACACACACTATCCAGCCAATATTCCCAGATGCCTTTCTGACAATATAGCTACATAATGCATGAGTGTCATAGTTATCCACTGGATGGCAGTGACAAGACTTGAAACTTTTAATTTGGCTCTCAAGGGAGCTACACAGAGGGATCTCTGTTCACTACCTGATTTATCTTGTGTTCTGCTGCCTCTCTCTACTCTGGCATGTTTAAAGCCAATTTGTAAGATGAGACTTGCTTTCCTGCGCATGTGTAGCAGTTTAAAATATTTTACTGAAAAAACATTTCTTCCCCTTAATGGGATATAAGGGTATGAGCCAAGGCAATCTTCTAAAACACTTAAATAACTGGAAATGGGAGTGAGCAAGTTGGTAATTGGTGTTATACAATGCAGAGTTCATGATGCAAACTGCTGAACTGGCTAAAGGCATTTATTTGATTAGAATGGGAGGCATCTATTTGACATGAATGCACAAATATTTTGCAATGGAACTTATATTTGGGAGCACATTAATTGGAAAACTGCCATGGGCAGCTCTTCCTGAATATAACAATGATTTTCCTGGGCATCTTTGTCCCAGGGTTGGAGAAAAGCTGAAGTATATAGCACCACTCCTGGGTGTAGGCAGGAACAATTTCCTGTCCTGGCCATTACTATGGCTTGAGGGCACTCCTGGCATAAGCCCAGCCTCTGGCAGTAGCAAGCACTGGGGAAAAGGGCAGAAAATTTAAGGTCTGTGAGATCAGGGCCTACTGCCTGTTGGTGGAGGTCAGCAACCAGGGAGACCCAATTGCCATAAACATTCGCAGTTGGGTGGGCGTGGGTGGTGGTGGTGGTGGGAGGGGTGTGCACATGGTGGGCATCAGGTTTAAACTTGATCTGTGTTTGACCTGCCTGGGACCTCTGCAGACCTCAAATGGTTCTGGGAGCAAGTCATGATGCGGTGCTTTATTGTGTGGTCTCTACAGTATAGTAGTGTGTTCAGCAAGTGTTTCTCCAGCAAAATGTGGTGGGAGGCTGAGAATGTCCTCTCCCACTTCATTAACAAGATCTAGGAATCCTGTGGCAACATCAGAAGGTCAGGAACTGGCAAATGTGGAAGTTAGATAGTTACATGAGGGAGAATGGAAAAGAAGGTTATGCTGTTGGGGTGAGAGAAGGCGAACGTGGAGTATAAAGACTAGTTGGGTTGAGTAGCCTGTTTTTGAGCAGTTTTGCTAGGGCTGTTTGATGTCACTCGGTCAAATGCTGCCTTGATATCCAGGGCAGTCACTCTCACCTCATCTCGGGAGTTCAGCTCTCTTGTTCATGTTTGAACCAAGGCTGTAATGAGGTCAGAAGCTGAGTGACTTTGGCAGAAACCAAACTGAGTGTCAGCGAGCAGGTTATTGCTGTGTGATGGCCTCTTCCGTCACTTTACTGATGATGGAGAGTGGACTGATGGGCCAGTAATTGACCGGGTTGCATTTGTTCTGTCTTTTGTTCACAGGACATAACTGAGAATTTTTCACATTACTGGGTAGGTGCTTGTGTTGTAGCTGTATTGGAACAGCTTGGCTAGGTGCTTGGCAAGTTCTGGAGCACAAGCCTTCAATACTATTGCCAGAATATTGTCAGGGCCCATAGTATTTTCCAATTGGTGTTCAACATGGAAGAGTAGAGACTCATCTGCTGGGGGCCAGGGGGTGGAGGTTACTGGCAGTACATGGTGATCAGCAGGAGATTTCCTTGCCCATGATGGACCTGATGCCTTGAGACTTCAAGGGGCCGGAGCCAATGTTGAGGACTCCCAGGGCAACTCCCTCCCAACTGTATACCACTGTGCTGCCACCTCTACGGGGTCTGTCCTGCCGGTGGGACAGGACATACCCAGGGACAGTGATGCTGGTGTCTGGGACATGATCTGTCAGATATGATTCCATGGGGATGACTGTCAGACTGCTGCTTTTGACTCGTCTGTGAGGCAGCTCTCCCAATTTTGGCACTAGCCCCCAGGTGTTAGTAAGGAAGACTTTGCAGGATTTACAGGGCTGGGTTTGCCATTGTTGTTTCCGGTGCCTAGGTCGATGTCGGATAGTCTGTCTGGTTTCATTCCTTTTGTATGTCTTTGTAGTGATTTGATGCAACTGAGTGGCTTGCTAGGCCATTTCAAATGGCATTTAAGAGTCAACTTCATTACTGCAGATCTAGAGTCACATGTAGGCCAGACCAGGTGAGGATGACAGATTTAGGACATTAGTGAACCAGATGGGTTTTTACAACAATCAATAGTGGTTTCATAGTCATCACTAGACTTCCAACTCCAGATTTTTATTGAATTCAAATTCCACCATCTGCCATGGTGGGATTCGAACCCAGGTCCCTGGTGCATTACCCTGGGTCTCTGGATCACCAGTCCAGTGAGAATACCACTATGTCGTCACCTCCCCTAAGCTAAGGTCAGGGAAATGGGACCCGGCAACTTTTTTTGAGTACAATCACAGTTCTTGGTTTCCGGGCGTGGGACATGAACCCACAACCTTCTGATTCAAAGGCGAGGGTGCTATGGACTGAGCCACAGCTGACACCTCCATGGGACCTGGCAACCAGTACAGATTATTATTTGATGGTAACGAGCTAACTTACTGCTCATTAAAAAGTCAGTCTGTTAATTTTGAAATGAGGCACCAAAACCATGCTGGATCTCATCCGTATCTACAAGGAGGATGCAATGCAGGAGGGAGCCAGCCTTGGCCGCACCATTCAATGATATGGGCTCATAAATAGTTGGAAGGTTGAGAGGCACTCATCTATTGTGTCATACCCACACAGTTATATTCATGGAAAAGTTAACACTTTTAAAAACTAAATGGAGAATATACAATCTCCGTTGAGACAAAATGAAGTTCAGGTGACCTCTTTTCCTTTCTGCCAATATTCATGGAACTACACAAGGCTGGCTGTTAGTCTGCCATCTGGTCAGCATGTTAAAATGCTAACAACCTTTTGGAACATTTCATTGAGAAAACATTAAAATGCAACAGATCTTCCTTGTGGATTTGATAGCTGCAATTGTCCAAGTAACTGCTGAAGCCTAGTGCACAATGGGCTTGCAGACTTCTCTGTTGCGGAATGGAATTCCACAGAATGGCGTGAGGAGAAACCTATTCTGTCACAAGGAGATGCAAATGGAGGACACTCAAACACTATTGAGTGTCAGCGCTCAAGTTGCCAGGGAGCATCTGTGTGGACAGTGGAAAAACAGATACTATGGTCACCCCATAGAAACCAGGTTGCGATAAGGAACATATATCAACACACATTTGGAGAGCAATATGAATGAGTCAAAAGCAAAATACTGCGGATGCTGGAAATCTGAAACAAAAACAAAAATAGCTGGAAAAACTCAG
Source organism: Cetorhinus maximus (assembly GCF_964194155.1). NCBI lineage: Eukaryota > Metazoa > Chordata > Chondrichthyes > Lamniformes > Cetorhinidae > Cetorhinus > Cetorhinus maximus. The sequence continues at coordinate 155,183,119 of NC_135881.1, forward strand.
CAGGTCTGACAGCATCAGTGGAGAGGAACACAGTTGAGGTTTCGAGTCCGTATGACTCTTCTTCAGAAGAGTAAGTCAGTCTGGGCAGGCAGAGAGGGACCAGCAAAAGAAGGACCCTGTCTAAACTCTGCCAGCAGACAGAGAATTGACTTTTACCTACCGATTTGAAGAAACAAACTAGATCTTGGCCGCAAAGGTTTGACTGCACCTCAACTGCAGTGAAGCCAGAAACCTGCTGCTGCAAGCAGGAAGCCACTGTGAACCCGTCGCCGGAAACTTCCAACCTCCATTTCTTCAGTGAACCAAAAGGGAATCCTTGGGCCTGCAACATTTCAAGCTTCCATCTTGAGAGACTCAAATATAACACTGAATTTTTGGATATTTTAAGACCTACCTGTATGCTACCCTTTTTTATCATCACTTTTTTGCGTGAGAGTCTATGTGCTATTGCAAATTCAGATGTTGGAAAATAAACCTTTATCCTTTTTTTCAAAACTTGCCAGTTCTCTATTCTAGAGAGTCGCAGCAATAAGTGCTAAAACATTTTTCCTTTAAAACACATCTATCTGAGGTCAGCTGAGTGGTGGAAAAAAGTGGGGGACCATCTTACCACCTCTCCCCCATCCTTAACAGCTGGCACACAGTTCTGAGCCAGCTATCTGTAAACACAGAGATAAAAACAAAAAACTGCGGATGCCGGAAATCCAAAACAAAAACAGAATTACCTGGAAAAACTCAGCAGGTCTGGCAGCATCGGCGGAGAAGAAAAGAGTTGACGTTTCGAGTCCTCATGACCCTTCAACAGAACTGAGTAATATTAGGAGAGGGGTGAAATATAAGCTGGTTTAAGGTAAGGGGTGGGGGGGTGGTGTTGTAGGGACAAGCAAGCAGTGATAGGAGCAGATAATCAAAAGATGTCACAGACAAAAGAACAAAGAGGTGTTGAAGGTGGTGATATTATCTAAACAAATGTGCTAATTAAGAATGGATGGCAGGACACTCAAGGTACAGCTCTAGTGGGGGTGGGGTGGAAAGACTAACAGGGCATAAAAGGTATAGATTTAAAATAATGGAAATAGGTGGGAAAAGAAAAATCTATATAAATTATTGGAAAAAACAAAAGGGAGGGGAAAGAAACGGAAAGGGAGAGGGGATGGAGGAGGGAGTTCAAGATCTAAAGTTGTTGAATTCAATATTCAGTCCGGAAGGCTGTAAAGTGCCTAGTTGGAAGATGAAGTGCTGTTCCTCCAGTTTGCGTTGGGCTTCACTGGAACAATGCAGCAAGCCAAGGACAGACATGTGGGCAAGAGAGCAGGGTGGAGTGTTGAAATGGCAAGCGACAGGGAGGCTTGGGTCTTTCTTGCGGACAGACCGCAGGTGTTTTGCAAAGTGGTCGCCCAGTTTACGTTTGATCTCTCCAATGTAGAGGAGACCGCATTGGGAGCAACGAATGCAGTAGACCAAGTTAGGGGAAATCCAAGTGAAATGCTGCTTCACTTGAAAGGAGTGTTTGGGCCCTTGAGCGGTGAGGAGAGAGGAAGTGAAGGGGCAGGTGTTGCATCCCATGCCCACGCAAAAGATGCAACACCTGCCCCTTCACTTCCTCTCTCCTCACCGCCCAAGGGCCCAAACACTCCTTTCAAGTGAAGCAGCATTTCACTTGCATTTCCCCTAACTTAGTCTACTGCATTCGTTGCTCCCAATGCGGTCTCCTGTACATTGGAGAGACCAAATGTAAACTGGGCAACCACTTTGCAGAACACCTGCGGTCTGTCAGCAAGAAAGACCTGTCGCTTGCCATTTTAACACTCCACCCTGCTCTCTTGCCCACATGTCTGTCCTTGGCTTGCTGCATTGTTCCAGTGAAGCCCAACGCAAACTGGAGGAACAGCACCTCATCTTCCGACTAGGCACTTTACAGCCTTCCGGACTGAATATTGAATTCAACAACTTTAGATCTTGAACTCCCTCCTCCATCCCCACCCCCTTTCCGTTTCTTCCCCCTTCCTTTTGTTTTTTCCAATAATTTATATAGATTTTTCTTTTCCCACCTACTTCCATTATTTTAAATCTATACCTTTTATGCCCTGTTAAACTTTCCACCCCACCCCCACTAGAGCTGTACCTCGAGTGTCCTGCCATCCATTCTTAATTAGCACATTTGTTTAGATAATATCACCACCTTCAACATCTCTTTGTTCTTTTGTCTGTGACATCTTTTGATTATCTGCTCCTATCACTGCTTGCTTGTCCCTACAACCACCCCCCCACCCCCCCCCCACCCCACCCCACCTTAAACCAGCTTATATTTCACCCCTCTCCTAATATTACTCAGTTCTGTCGAAGGGTCATGAGGACTCGAAACGTCAACTCTTTTTCTTCTCCGCCGATGCTGCCAGACCTGCTGAGTTTTTCCAGGTAATTCTGTTTTTGTCTGTAAACACTGGGACAATTGACCGGGGTGGGTGGGGGTGGCGCAGGACATGTGAGCCTGCAGGATCATGGAGCCACAAGAGGTGTCCTAGAAGCAGCATTGTGTCTGACTGCAAGCAAGGCAACAGCTTCTCAGAGATAGGGTTGAGTAGTTATGAGGAGCTGATGCAGACCCAAGAGTCTAAGGAGAGCAGAGCGCAGGGAAGGCAAAGAAGGTGATACCCTCTGCATAGATTGTACTGCCAAAAAATAAGCTGCATCAACATGTCAGAGAATCAGTGCTGCAGGAGACTGTGGCTATTGGCAGATGTTTAACAAGAGTATAAATATTAGAAACCAAGACCTCAGGCTTCAGCTACTGACAGGGTGTAGCCCAGCAGTACTGCATTAAAGTCAATGTGGGCCTCGAACAGCCTTGCCCCTAGATTATTCCATGGATCAGCACCTCGGTGATGTCTCCCAAGCTGCAGCACCCTATGATATAAGGCCACTGCACTATTTGCAAGAGCAGGGACGGCCACCCTTCAGATGGATGGGGCATCAAAAGCACGAAGGGTAGTGGGATTCGCCTCCAGTGGTGGATTCCTGCAGGTGGAGGGCATCACTGATTGCACCCATTTAGCCATCTAGGTGCCAACTGAGCAGCCAGGTTGCTCAAAAGGATGGGATTTCACTCCCTAAACCTTCAGCTCATTAGAGACGATAACAAGAGCATGTATGTACGTGCTCACCTGGCAGCTGCCATGACTCCTTCATCTTTTGGCAATCAAAGATGCCACTACTCTTCATGGCACCAGCAACTCACCATTGATGGCTTCTAGAGGCTAAGTGAGATCCCATGAAGAAAAAGCTAATGAACCTTGGAATATCCCTGCAACAGAGCCACAGAATACTTAACCAAAGCCATCTGCTTACAAGGACCACCATCGAGCAGGTCTTGTGCTCCTGAAGGTGCATTTCTGGTACCTTAACCAGTCGGATGGTGCCTTCCAGTGCACTCCTAAAGGGTCTTGTACATTGTGATGGTCTGCTGCACTCTCCATAGCATGGCCATGCAGAGAGGTGTCCACCTTGAGGAGAGTGAAACACTGGAGTGACAGAGTTCATTGAAGGAGGACAAAGAGGAGGAGGAGGAAGGGAAGGAAGATGCAGAACAGGGCAGGGAGGTCACTGGGGTCACATCATGAGTTGAAATACTCAGCAGAACATTGGGACCAATCTGATTCAGGCACATCTAATTAAGCACTACTCTTCTAACAGGACTATGCGCTCTGGTAGTGGGTGGGAAAGTGGAGTTGAAGCCCAAGATCAGTCATGATCGTATTGAATGGCAGAGCAGGTTCGATGAGCCGTATGGTCTAATCTTATTTCTATCTCTTGTGTTCTTGGTACTCGCTTTGTACTTAATGAATCCACAATGCACATAACCTCAAAGTTTCATCACCAAAAATAAATGAAAAACATCCCTTCAACAGTCAGAGTGTCTATGTTCACATACCATTGCTTTGCTTGCTCACTTTTCTCTTTTTCTGTATTGCCATCAAAAAATGGAAACACAAGTTTGGGTTCATGCAGCTACATGTCCATTGTAATTAAATAGTATGACTTTACACATACGAAGGACACCCAAGTGACTCACTCAGTGCCATGAATGATGAGGTGGCCTTCAGTCATGGTTACACATTGGGGTTGCTGCCCTTGTGACCTCAGATGAGGTGGATGCAGTCTGCTTGCACATGTGTGCATGTAACAAGGGCAGCCTCCATTATGGAGCCTTACTGCACGGATGGTTCCTCAGTCAGAGGGGCCAAGGAGGTGGATGTTGATGAAGGCTCCATGTGAGGGGCCGCCTCATCACCAGTGATGATTGACTCACCCTTTCAGTGGCGCTCTTGATCGCTAGAGGAAACCATCGACTGGGACACATGATGCAAAGGTGCATGGAGTGAATGTAGTTAAGCGTCACTGAGTGGCCTATGCTACAGAATATAGTGCACATCCTGGGCATGCCTAAGTGCTGCCACATATAGCTCCCCATGAGGTTTGGCCACATCCTCAAAGGAGCATCTCGGGCTCTCAAAACCCTGAGACATAGCAGTGCATGTATGCTGAAATGGACTGCTCCATTCTCATCCCATGACTCCGCACTACTTCAGGGAATTGACACATTTGGGAACACGTGTCGCCGCTAGTCAAAGTATAGCTGCCTTGCATGTAACTCCTGAGATTGTGCATCTCCACCCAGCTGAACATGGGAGTTATGTGACTGATCTCCAGCCTCTGAGGGGGAATGCCCACAGTTGCCTTTGCCTCCTTCACCACCTCCTCACTCAAACATGCGATTTTCCAAGTGTCAGCCTTTTTAATCACACTGGAGGACCCACTGATGGGATAGTCATGATGCTGCTGGAGGGTGTGCTTGAAAGCTGTGATGGTGCAGCCTCTGTTGCTTCTTTCTTAGTCAAGGACTCCAGTGACACCTCCTGGCACTGGCAGCCATTCCACCGATGGCTCAGTGGGAGAAGGAGATCTTGCGATGCACCTGTGCCAGCAGATGCTCCTGCAGAGCTGGGGTTTTTTTTTTTATTCATTCATGGGATGTGAGCTTCGCTGGCTGAGCCAGCATTTAGTGCCTGTCCCTAGTTGCACTTGAGAAGGTGAGCTGCCTTCTTAAACCGCTGCAGTCTATGTGGTGTAGGTACACCCACAGTGCTGTTAGAAAGGGAGTTCCAGGATTTTGACCCAGCGACAGTGAAGGAACAGTGATATATTTCCAAGTTAGGATGGTGAGTGATTTGGAGGGGAACTTCCAGGCGGTGGTGGTCCCATCTATCTGCTGCCCTTGTCCTTCTGGACAGTAGTGGTCATGGGTTTGGAAGGTGCTGTCTTAGGAACTTTGGTGAATTCCTGCAGTGCATCTTGTAGATGGTACACACTGCTGCTACTGTGTATCAGTGGTGGAGGGAGTGAATGTTTGTGGATGTGGTGCCAATCAAGCGGACTGCTTTGTCCTGGATGGTCTCCAGCTTCTTGAGTGTTGTGGGAGCGCACTCATCCAGGCAATTGATCACACTCCTGACTTGTGCCTTGTAGATGGTGGACAGGCATTGGAGAGTCAGGAGGTGAGTTAGTCATTGCACGATTCCTACCCTCTGTCCTGTTCTTGTAGCCACAGTATTTATATGGCTGGTCCAGTTCAGTTTCTGGTCAATGGTAACCCCCAGGATGTTGATAGTGGGTGAATCAGTGATGGTAATGCCATTGAACATCAAGGGGCGATGGTTGGATTCTCTCTTGTTGAAGATGGTCATCGCCTGACACTTGTGTGGTGTGAATGCTACTTGCCCAAGCCTGGATATTGTCCATTTGTCCAGTTGCATTTGGACATGGACTGCTTCAGTATCTGAAGCGTCGCGAATGGTGCTGAACATTGTGCAATCATCAGCGAACATTCCCACTTCTGACCTTATGATGGAAGGAAGGTCATTGATGAAGCAGCTGAAGATGGTTGGACCGAGGACACTACCCTGGCGAACTCCTGCAGTGATGTCCTGGAGCTGAGATGACTGACCTCCAACAATCACAACCATCTTCCTTTGTGCTAGGATGACTCCAACCAGCGGAGAGTTTTTCCCTGATTCCCATTGACTCCAACCAGCGGAGAGTTTTTCCCTGATTCCCATTGACTTCAGTTTCGGTCGGTGTTTCTTGATGCCACACTCGGTCAGATGCAGCCTTCATGTCAAGGGCAGTCACTCTCACCTCACCTTGGGAGCTTAGCTCTTTTTTGTCCATGTTTGAACCAAGGCTGTAATGAACTGAGTGTCCCTGGCAGAATCCAAACTGGGCATCCGTGCACAGGGTATTGGTAAGCAAGTGCCGCTTCATAGCATTGTTGCTGACCCCTTCCATTATTTTACTGATGATCGAGAGTATACTGATGGGGCAGTAATTGGCTGGGTTGGATTTGTTCTGCTTTTTGTGTACAGGACATAACTAGGCAATTTTCCACATAGCCGGGTAGATGCCAGTGTTGTAGCTGTACTGGAACAGTTTGGCTAGGGATATGGCCCATTCTGGAGCACAAGACTTCAGTACTATTGCCGGAATATTGTCAGGGTCCATAACATTTGCAGTATCCAGTGCCTCCAGCTGTTTCTTGATATCACGTGGAGTGAATTGAATTGGCCGGAGACTGGCATCTGTGTGGCTGGGTACCTCCGGAGGAGGCTGAGATGGATCATCCATTCGGCACTTCTGGCTGAAGATTGTTGCGATTGCTTCAGCCTTATCTTTTGCACTACTGTGCTGGGCTCCTCCATCATTGAGGATATTTCCAGTGAGTTGTTTAATTGTCCACTACCATTCATGACTGGCAGGAGTGTAGAGCTTGGATTTGATCCGTTGGTTCTGGGATCACTTAGCTCTGTCTATCAATTGCTGCTTATGCTGTTTGGCACGCAGGTAGTCCTGTGTTATAGCTTCACCAGGTTGACGCCTCATTTTTAGGTATGCCTGGTTGATGACCGCTGCTGCTCCTGGCATGCCCTTCTGCACTCGTCATTGAACCAGCATTGATCCAGTGGCTTGATGGTAACGGTAGAGTGGGGGATATGCCAAGCCATGAGGTTACAGATTGTGTTCGAAGTACAATCCTGCTGTTGATCGCCTATAGCGCCTCATGGATGCCCAGACTCGTGTTGCTAGATCTGTTCGAAATCTATCCCTTTTAGCACGGTGGTAGTGCCACACAACACGATGGAAGGTATCCTCAGTGTCCACAATGACTGACTGTGTGTGGTGATCACTCCCATCGATACTGTCATGGACAGATGCATCTGCGGCAGGCAGGTTTGTGAGGATGAGGTCAAGTATGTTTTTCCCTCTTGCTGGTTCCCTCACCACCTGTTGCAGACCCAGTCTAGCAGCTATATCATTTAGGACTTGGCCAGCTCAGTAAGTAGTGGTGCTACCGAGATTGCACATTGAGTTTTGGCATACTGTCTCGGGGGAGGAGTGCAATCCATCCGCTTTCACACAGATATTTCTAGATCGTTTCACCCTTCTTGCACTGATTCCCATTTCTCCATTACCAACTTCCTCATGTTGTGACCATTGCCAAATCAAGTGCTGTCTTGCCCATGCTTGTCAGTACAGTGCACTGAGGCTCTCCACCACCTATCTTGGGCATTGTGTGCCCTTTTCTCCTGCAAGGAAAAGAGAGAGAGAGAGGGATAAGACATTGTTGACCCCCTCAACAATTCCATAAACATGTGACATTCTGCAGTGCTGGCTGCTCCTTGGTAGTGCTTGGGTTAGAATTTTGCTAACGAGTCAGTAATATTCCTGGGCGCAAATCTCCTCCATTTATACAGGAGCATTTTGCACCCTCAGGTTGTTAAGCTAGTTGCTTGCTTCTGATTTAAAAACAAGGAAGCCTGTCTTCTAGGTGTCCCTGAACAAATAAGGTCATTGAACCGCTCATGACACTGAACCCATATTCCTCCTCCTCGTGCTGCGACTGTTGACTTAGTTTGCCACCTCCAATGAGGGATGTTTGGTCTGGCTGGATGGCCTTCTCCTGCCTTTCGCCAGAAAAATACACTTCACCGATCTCCCTCCCCTTCCAGAAGCATTTCAAAGGAGGGGCTGCCCTAGTAAGAGTGGCTAACCTGTGGTATTCCTGCTCCTCCCCTCTTTCTGCCATCGCTGGTTGGATCAACACCCAAAGCAATGGCTGCTGTCAACGCTTTAAATCAATAAGACATAGGAGCAGAAATTAGGCCATTCGGCCCATCGAGTCTGCTCCGTCATTCAATCATGGCTGATAAGTTTCTCAGCCCCATTCTCCCGCCTTCTCCCCATTACCTTTGATCTCCTTACCAATCAAGAACCTATCTATCTTGGTGTTAAATACACTCAATGACCTGGCCTCCACAGCATTCTGTGGCAATGAATTCCATAGATTCACCACTCTCTGGCTAAAGAAGTTTCTCCTCATCTCTGTTCTAAAAGGTCTTCCCTTTACTCTGAGGCTGTGCCCTTGGGTCCTAGTCTCTCCTACTAATGGAAACATCTTCCCCACGTCCACTCTATCCAGGCCTTTCAGTATTCTGTAAGTTTCAATCAGATCCCCCCTCATCCTTCTAAACTCCATCGAGTATAGACCCAGAGTCCTCAAACGTTCCTCATATGTTAAGCCTTTCATTCCTGGGATCATTCTCGTGAACATCCTCTGGACCCTCTCCAGGGCCAGCACATCCTTCCTGAGATATGGGGACCAAAATTGCTCACAATATTCTAAATGTGGTCTGACCAGAGCCTTATAGAGCCTCAGCAGCACATCCCTGCTTTTATATTCTAGTCCTCTCGAAATAAATGCCAACATTGCATTTGCCTTCCTAACTACTGACTCAACCTGCAAGTTAACCTTAAGAGAATCCTGAACTAGGACTCCCAAGTTCCTTTGCACTCCAGATTTCTGATTTCTCTCCCCATTTAGAAAATAGTCTATGCCTCTATTCTTCCTACCAAAGTGCATGACCTCACGCTTCCCCATGTTGTATTCCATCTGCCACTTCTTTGCCCATTCTCCTAACCTGTCCAAATCCTTCTGCAGCCTCCCCGCCTCCTCAATACTACCTGTCCCTCCACCTATCTTTGTGTCATCTGCAAACTTAGCCAGGATGCCCTCAGTTCCTTCATCTAGATCATTAATGTATAAAGTGAAAAGTTGTGGTCCCAACTGACCCCTGCGGAACTCCACTAGTCACCGGCCGCCATCCTGAGAAGGACCCCCTTATCCCCACTCTCTGCCTCCTGCCAGACAGCCAATCTTCTATCCATGCTAGTACCTTGCCTCTAACACCATGGGCTCTTATCATACTGAGCAGCCTCCTGTGCGGCACCTTGTCAAAGGCCTTCTGGAAGTCCAAGTAGATAACATCCATTGGCTCTCCTTTGTCTAACCTACTCGTTACCTCCTCAAAGAATTCTAACAGATTTGTCAGGCATGAGCTCCCCTTGATGAAACCATGCTGACTTTGCCCTATTTTATCATGCACTTCCAAGTATTCTGAAATCTCATCCTTAATAATGGACTCTAAAATCTTACCAACGACCGAGGTCAGGCTAATCGGCCTGTAATATCCTGTCTTTTGCCTCACTCCCTTCTTAAACAGGGGGGTTACATTAGCGATTTTCCAGTCCTCTGGGACCCTCCCTGACTCGAGTGATTCCTGAAAGATCACCACTAACGCCTCCACTATCTCTTCAGCTATCTCCTTCAGAACTCTGGGGTGTAATCCATCTGGTCCAGGTGATTTATCCACCTTTAGACCTTTCAGTTTTCCTAGCACCTTCTCCTTGGTAATGGCCACCATACTCACCTCTGCCCCCTGACTCTCTTGAACTTTGGGGATGTTACTCGTGTCTTCCACCGTGAAGACTGACGCAAAGTACCTATTCAGTTCCTCCGCCGTTTCTTTGTTCCCCACTACTACTTCTCCAGCGTCATTTTCCAGCAGCCCAATGTCCACTTTTGCCTCTGTCTTACCCTTTTATATATCTAAAAAAACTCTTGCAATCTTCTTTTATATTACTGGCTAGTTTACCCTCATATTTAATCTTCTCCCTCCTTATTTCTTTCTTAGTTGTCCTCTGCTGGTCTTTGTAGGTTTCCCAATCCCCTGGTTTCCCACTGCTCTTCGCTGCATTGTATGCTTTCTCTTTAGCTTTTATGCTGTTCCTGACTTCCCTTGTCAGCCATGGTTGCCTCGTCCTCCCTTTAGCATGCTTCTTCTTCCTAGGGATGAATTTTTGCTGTGTCTCCCAAATTACTCCCAGAAACTCTTGCCATTGCTGTTCCACTGTCTTTCCTGCTAGACTCATCTCCCAGTCAATTCTGGCCAGCTTCGCCCTCATGCCTCTGTAGTTGCCTTTATTCAACTGTAATACTGTTACATCTGTTCCCAGCTTTTTCCCCTCAAATTGCAGGGTAAATTCTATCAGGGTAAAATCTGGCCTGTGTATTGACACCTCCAGGTGTCTGCCACTCCTAATTGGACAACAAACAAGGCTTCCTGCCAATTTACAGGAAAATGCACATAATCCCATGACTTTATGACAGTGTGCGGTTGGGATTCAGAAGTAAAATCCAGTCCATGGACATTCAAAAGGTGTTTGACAGAGTACCACTTAATAAGCTTATTATCAAAATTAAGGGGAGAGTGGTAGCATGGATACAAAATTGACTATGGCATAGAAAGCAGCAATTTGTGATGAAAGGTCATTTTTCAGACTAAAGAGAAGTATAAGTGGTGTTCCCCAGGGTTTTTGTTTTATTCTTTCACAGGATGTGTGTGTTCCTGGTTGGGCCAGCATTTATTGCCCATCCCTTATTGCCCTTGGTGGTGAGCCACCATCTTGAACCACTGCAGTCCATATGATGTAGGTACACGCACAGTGCTGTTTGGGAGGGAGCTCCAGGATTTTGACCCATGACAGTGAAGGAATGATGATATTGAAGGAACGACGATATAGTTCCAAGTCAGGATGGTGAGCGACTTGGAGGGAACTTGCAGGTTTTGGTATTTGCAGGAACTTGTTATTCCCAGGCAAACACTTCCCTTGGTCCTTCTTGGTAGTAGAGGTCACGAGTTTGGAAGGTATTATGAAAGGAGCCTTGGTGAGTGGTGACTGTGCATCTTGTAGATGGTACATACTGCTGCCACTGTGTGTTGATGGAGAGGGAGTAAACGTTGAAGGTGGTGGATCAATGTGGTAGTGCCAATCAAGCAGGTTGCTTTGTCTTGAATGGTGTCGAACTTCTTGAGTGTTGTTGGAGCTGCACTCATTCAGGCAAGTGGGGAGTATTCCATCACACTCCTGACTTGAGCCTTGTAGATGCTGGCCAGGCTTTGGGACATCAGGAACTGAGTTACTCTCTGCAGAATTCCCAGCCTCTAACCTGTCTATGATAATCCCCAGGATGTTGATAGTGGGGGATTCAGTGATGGTAATGCCATTGAATGTCAAAGGGAAATGGTTGGATTCTCTCTTGTTGGAGATGGCCATTGCCTGGCATGTGTATGGTGCACGTATGTAACATAACAGCCCAAGCCTGAATGTTGTCCAGGTCTTGCTGCATGTGGACATGGGCTGCTTCAGTACCTGAGGAGTCGTGTATGGTGCTGAACATTGTGCAATCATTAGCAAACATCCTCATTTCTGACCACCTGATCAAAGGAAGGTCATTGATGAAGCAGCTGAAGATGGTTGAGCCTGGGACACTACCCTGAGGAACTCCTGCAGTTATGTCTAAGGACTGAGATGATTGACCTACTACAACCACAACCATCTTCCTTTGTGCTAGATATGACTTCAGCCAATGGAGAGTTTTCTCCCTGATTCCCATTGACTCCAGTTTTGCTGTGGCTTCTTGATGCCACACTCAGTAAAATGCTGCCTTGATGCCAAGGACAGTCACTCTCACCTCACCTCTGGAGTTAAGCTCTTTTGTCCATGTTTGGACTAAGGCTGTATTGATGTCAGGAGCTGAGTAACCCTGGGGGAACCCAAACTGAGTGTCAGTGAGCAGGTTGTTTGTGAGTAAGTGCCACTTGATGATAGTATTGTTGATGACACATTCGACCACTTTGCTGCTGATTGAGAATAGAGTGATGAGGCGGTAATTGGCTGGGTTAGATTTATCCTGCTTTGTGTACAGGATATACTTGGGCAATTTTCCACATTGCTGGGTAGATGCCAGTGTTGTAGCTGTACTGGAACAGCTTGGTTAGGGGAATAGCAACTTCTGGAGCACAAGTCTTCAGTACTATTGCCGGAATGTTGTCAGGGCCAATGGCCTTTACAGTATCCAGTGTAGATATCATGTGGAGTGAATCAAATTGGCTGAAGACTGGCATCTATGATGTTCGGTACCTCAGGAGGAGGCCGAGATGGATCATCCACTCGGTACTTCTGGCTGAAGATTGTAGCAAATGCTTCAGCCTCATCTTCTGCACTGATGTCCCGGGCTCCCCCATCATTGAAGATGGGGATATTTGTGGAGCCTGCTCCCCCCAGTGAGTTGTTTAATTGTCCACCACCATTCACGACTGGTTGTAGCAGGACTGCAGAGCTTACGTCTGATCCTGTTGTTGTGGGATCGCTTATCTCTGTCTATTGCATGCTGCTTCCACTGTTTGGCATGCAAGTAGTCCTGTGTTGGGACCACTGCTATTTTTGATATCAATGAATTGAACCTGGCTATACAGGTGTAATGACTGGATGTACTGGACAGGTTTCTACTAGAAACAGATAACTTTATTACAGAGAGCTTTTCAGATGCTTACATGCTTGAGCCAGGTCCTCGACAAGAAAGCGCCCCCCCCACCCCCCAGAATTCCCGCACTTGGGGCTCATTGGTTAGAGCCTCCAAGGAAATTGCATGGCCCTTGATAGGCAATTACTACATTTCCTCCACCTTTAGTTTATTTACAGTTTCTATTTACAGAGAACATTTGAATATCCTACAACATATGCCTGTATGCAACTCAGGTGATTAAAGATTGAGTTGGTTTCCGTATTCGGTTAGAGTGGCGTAGCTCTACCACTTGCGGTTCTTCCACTGGATCAATGTGATCAGGAACTGCAACATCAGATACATTATTAGAAAGTGGCAGTTCAGAGTTTGGCAACTCTACCGAGACATCAGGCATGTATATTCTAGGTTGATCTGTCACCTCAGGGATTGATAGTTTGATGTTAATCAGAGGTGGAATAGCTGGTTGTTGGAATCTCTCTCTATTCCTTAGATGATCCACATGTTTTCCCACAATTTGGTCTTCCACTGCTACCTGGAAGGACAAGGGACCAGTTTCTGAGGCAATTGTGCCAGGAACCCAAAAAGGTCAACTTACAAAATTCTGCATGAAAACTATATCTCCTGTAGTAAATCTTCAAACTTTGCTATGAATATCGTGACTCAATTTTTGGCTGTCAGGTACTCGAGGACGGCGGCCAAGTAAACAGGGGCTCTGGCCCCGACATGCTTGGCATAGTGACCCTTGCGCAGCAGCCAGTGGATATGGCCAACGGGGAACTGGAGACCGGATCTGGAGGAGCGAGCCTTGGCTTGCCCTGTGCCTCCGGTTTTATTGCGACCAGACATTCTGTTCTTTCCCCTGCTGAAAGCCTTCACCAATGTTGGATCTAAGTCATTTGATGAGGGATGGTATGGGGCTGTTTTAATATGTCTGATTCCATTTAAATTCATGAATCTCTGAAAATCTGTACTGGTAATGACTGTACCATTATCAGAAACGATAACTTCCGGTAGGCTGTGTATACTAAAACATTGACACAGCTTTTCAATGGTTGCACGTGATGTCAGTGATCTGACTTCACACATCCACAAGTTTGGAATGTGCATCTATGATCGATTAAAACATGGTACCAAAGAATGGTCCTACATAATCAATATGTAGTCTAACCCAGGGTTGACCAGACTACTCCCTCGGATACAATGGAGGGAAAACAGGCAACTTCTGTTGTTGCAGACAGTGGAGACAGTACTTCACCATGCTTTCAACATCACTGTCATTGTCTGGCCACCAGACATGGCTTTGCGCAAGTATTTTCATCTTCAATATGCCTGAATGTGCACTATGAAGCTCTGTCAAGAGTGGCTCCCTTCCTTGCGAAGGGACGACAACTCTTGATCCCCACAACAAGATTCCATCTTGACAACTTAACTCTGTTTTTCGGGCATGGAATGGTCTCATCTCTTCAGACACTGGTATATTTGACTACCCTTACAATACGAGGTCTCTGACTTTCAACAAAATTGGAACTCTGTTCGTTCAATTCCTATTTTGCTTCGCACACACAGGCAAAGAATCCAAGAAATTCAGTACAAGCACAACTTCTTGTGGCACTGGAGCATGTACAGTGCTATCTGGTAACGAGAGATGACTGAGTGCGTCTGCATTTGCAGTATGCAAGCCAAAAAGGTATGCTCATACGCAGATAATCTCAAAACCTAACATTGAATTCTTGCTGATGTTATTGGCAGAATGGCTTTATCCTCGCTGAATTAATGGCTTATGGTCCAACACAATAATGAAATGTTGCCCATGCAGGTACTGGTTGAATTTCTTCACTCTGAATATCACCGATTAAAGCTTCCTTTTCTAGTTGGGAATAACCCTTCTTGGCTACGGAGAGGGTTCTGGAGACATAGGCAATTGGCCTTTCTGATCCGTCTTCCATTCTGTGTGATAGCATGGCTCCCACACCATAAGAGAGGCATCACATGTTAATACCAATTCTTTTGATGGGTCGTAGTGTGCTAATAAACATGATGAATGTAATGGCTTCTTAACTTTCACAAAGGTTTCTTCTTCTTGTGAATTCCACAACCAACTATGATTCTTGTTTAAACAAGGGCAGTGGTGCTAGCACTGTTGACAAGTTTCGCAAGAGGCAGCTATAATAATTGATCGTGGCCAGAAAAGACTTGAGTTCAGTTACACTGGACAGAGAAGGCGCATCTTTGATTTCCCTAGCTTTCTCTTCTACCGGATGCAAACCTATGGCACCCACCCTGTGACCCAGTTAAGTAACTTCTGGTGCTTGGAATGTACACTTCTCTTTTTAATCGTACACCAGCTTCCAAGAATCATCTTAGAACCTCTTCCAAGTTTGCTAAGTATTTGGTTTCAGTTGACCCTGTGGTCAGAACGTCATCTAGGTATACTACCACTCGGGGAAGTAGTACTCGGCGGGGGGTGGGGAAAGACTCTCTCTATTGTCCTTTGGAAGATTGCACATGCAGGCAATACTCCAAAGGGTAAGGCGAGTATATCCTTGTGCATCTTGATGGTTCTGCGTCCTCTAGACATGCTATCTGTTCAGCTCTAACTGTTGGCATTCATGGCTCATGTCCAGTTTTGTGTAGGATTTGCCTCCAGCTAGAATTGCATATAAATCGTCTATCCTCGGGACAGGATATTATCTAGTTTGGCTGCCTTGTTCATGGTCAGTTTATAGTCCCCACAAATGCCCTTAGTTTGGCCAGGTTTCACCGCTGGGACTATGGGCACTGCCCATTCTGGAAATTGGACTGGCTGGATGATGCCTAGCTTTTCTAACTAGCACAGTTCTGCCACCACCTTCTCTTTTAAGGCACAAGGCACAGGTCTGGCGTTAGAGAAATGGGGTGTCGCCTGAGAATCCACATAAAAAGGCTTGCAAGCAAACATCTAACTTTCCCAATTCATCACGAAACACAGTCATATTTCCTTAGCAGTTCAGGAATACCTCCTGTTCCCAAATGAAATACTTCAGACCAGTTGAGCTTGATTTTTTGTAACCAGTCTCAGCCCAAAAGTCCTTCTGGGTCCTTCACCTGTCACTATGATCACTGGAAGCTGGGCTGTCTGCTGCCGAGAGGACACAGATATTGTGGCAATACCCTTTACCTGTGTGGTTTTTCCAGTGTGTGTCTTCAGTTGAGTCATTGTTTTTGCCCCAGATTTAGAGGCTGGGTGCCTTCATTTAGGTATTTAAATGTGTGCTCTCCCATCACTATGGTTGAGGCTCCAGTATCTACCTCTAATATTAGTGGCTTCCCAATAACTTGGATTGTGATAGTAATAGGTTCAGTTTTTACTGCTGTGACATTATATAGGGAATAGACGTCAGTATCAGCAGCTTCAGGTTCTGTTGTATTATTCAATTCAATCATATTGGTTATTGGTTTGCTGCCTTATGGGCTGTGTCAGGGAGGTATAATAATTCTCAATGTTATTGGAGATGATTGTAAAATTGTGTGTGTGTGTGTGTGTGTGTGTGTGTGTGTGTGTGTGTGTGTGTGTGTGTGTGTGTGTGTGTGTGTGTGTGTGTGTGTGTGTGTGTGTGTGTGTGTGTGAGAGAGAGAGGTAAGGTGTAAAAGTACATTTGCATTTTTAAATGCGTTCGACTGGTTCAGGGTCTCAAAATGTATATAAATTGGAAAACAAGTTGTGGCAGTTGTTTCAAGTTTCCCTTTGGGATTTGAACAACTCAGCATTTACCATAACATGTGCCATAACATAGTTGGGAACTCTTTGCGGGATATATTTGAAATTCCTTGATTGGGTTTGGAGTTGGTGAATCTTAAGGTTACGAGTACGAGAAGCTCTTTGAATTCAAGAGTTGGTGTGAGGTTTTTTTTGTAGTGGCGAGACTGCAATATGGCTTTGGCAGTTGCTCAGACTTGTTTGGGAGTTGAAGTTATAATTTTGGCTGGTTTACAAAAAGTAACTAAAGTTAAGTTGCTGGAATTGGTGGATAAATTACAATTGGGGTTACTTGCAGGGGCGAAGAAAACATATATTTGAAGGTATAGCACAGCATTTAAAGTTGGGAGTGATACCTGACACTAGCGAGCCACAGCTGGAGGTAGTGAGACTTCAGTTAGAAATGAAGGAGCTTGAACTTGAACAAGCAGAGGAACTGAAAAATTTGAGTTAGAGGCAGCATAAGAAAAAAAAGGAAGAGCATTTCAAAAGGGAGCAAGCAGAAGGGAAGGGGCAAGAAAGAAAACAAGAAAGGGAATTAGAAATGGCGAAGTTAGAAAAGGAGGAAAAAGGAAAAAGAGAGTGAGCGAGAGAGAGTTCCAGCTTAAAATGCAGGCAGTTAAAAAAGAGATGCCAGTAGGTGAGGAAGGATTTATTTCCAGATTAGAATCCAATGGGGGAGATGTTTAAATGTGTACAAACTCTTCCAAAGTTTGAGGAAAGAGATGTGGAAGCATTCTTTATTTCATTTCAGAAGATAGCTAAACAGATGAATTGACCACAAGAAAACCAGACATTGTTGTTACAATCCAGGTTGGTGGGTAGAGCACATGAGGTTTATGCTTCATTGTCAGAAGAAATGTCGGTGAACTATATGATGAGGTTAAAAAAAGGCTATTTTGAGTGCAATGGAGTTGGTTCCTGGGCATACAGGCAGAAATTTAGGAATATAAGGAAACAACCTGGTAAAACTTATATTGAGTCTAACACCATAAGACATTGGAGCAGAAGTAGACCATTCGGCCCATCGAGTCTGCTCTGCCATTCAATGAGATCATGGCTGATCTGATAATCCTCAACTCCACTTTCCTGCCTTTTCCCCATACCCCTTGATTCCCTTACAGATTATACTTAATGTCCCAGCCTCTACAGCCCTCTGTGGTAAAGAATTCCACAGATTGACTACCCTCAGAAGAAATTCCTCCTCATCTCTGTTTTAAATGGGTGACCCCCTACTCTGAGATTATGCCCTCTGGTCCTAGAGAATCCCACAAGGGGAAACAACTTCTCAGCATCTACCCTGTCAAGCCCCCTAAGAATCTTATATGTTTGAGTAAGGTCACCTCTCATTCTTCTAAACTCCAATGAGTACAGGCCCAACCTACTCAACCTCTCCTCATAAGAAAATCTCTCCATCCCCAGGATCAACCTAGTGAACCTTCTCTGGACTGCCTCCAATGCCAGTATATCTTTCCTTAGATAAGGGGACCAAAACTGTTCACAGTATTCTAGGTGCAACTAGCACCTTGTATAATTTTAGCAAGACTTCCCTATTTTTATACTCCTTTCCCTTTGAAACAAAGGCCAACATTCCATTTGCCTTCCCTATTACCTGCTGAACTTGTATGTTAGCTTTTGTGATTCATGCACTTGGACCCCCAAATCCCATTGTGCTGCAGCTTTCTTCAGGCTTTCTCTATTTAAGTGATATTCAGCTCCTCTATTCTTCCTGCCAAAGGGCATAACTTCACATTTTCCCACATTATATTCCATCTGCCAAATTTTTGCCCACTCACTTAACCTGTCTATATCCCTCTGTAGACTCCTTGTGTCATCCTCACCCTTTGCCTTCCCACCTATTTTTGTGTCATCTGCAAACTTGGCGATAATACATTAATTTCTTTCATGCAAGTCATTTATACTATAAATAATACTCTAATCCCTTCGAAATAAAAGCTAACATACCATTTGCTTTCCTAATTGCTTGTTGCACCTGTATGTTAACTTTGTGATTCATATATCAAAGATACCGAAGACCCTCTAAACACCGTTTCCCAGTTTCTCACCATTTAAGAAATATTGTTTTTCTATTTTTCCTTCCAAAGTGGAGAACCTCATACTTCTCCACATTATGCTCAATCTCCCACATTCATGCCTACTGAACTTAACCTGCCTACAGCGCTCTTTGTGTGCATCTCAGTTAACTTTCCCACCTTAATCAGCAAACTTGGATACATTACACTCAACCACTGATCTGTCATTAACAGATTGTAAATAGCTGAGGCTCACATGTTGATGTTTGCAGTAACCTGCTAGTTATAATCTGCCAAGCCATTTACTCCTCCTCTGTTTTTTGTCTGCTGACCAATCCTAATGCGAGTATATTATCCCCAATCCTGAGCCCTAATTTTGTATAATAATTTCTCTCCCTCCACCCCCCAAATCAAATCCAATCCATCCATCCAATATCCAGTGGCTCCGTAGTTAGCGTCCGATTTGGATATTTTCTAGCGAGAAATACATCCAACATGACTCCGACTCGAGGGCATATTTATTTGCAGTGTCGACCTCAGATAACCTAAGTTTTGATGATCAGGTTTGAGTAAAACAAAGTAATTTTGATATGGGCATTAAAGATAGAGACAACATATGCAGTTCCTCGAAAGTAATTCTTTTGGAAGAATTTAAAGATTCAATTCCTTCGGTAGTGAGAACTCAAAAGGGAACAGGAGATTGAAAGGTAAGGCAAGCAGCAGAGATAGCCGATGATTGAGTTAGTTCATCGAACTAAACCTTGTATTCGTCATCCTTTTAAATCAGAAAAGAATCAAAAGTGGGAAGTTGAAAGGAAGGTGGGTAGTCACAGAAGAGGAGTAAGTGGAAATTCACAGCAAGTTCTTTTTCAGAATAACAAGGAAGGTGCTGAGAGTAGAAGTGACATTCGAAAATTGAAGTGTTTTCATTGTAATAAAGTTGGACACATGAAATCAGTGCACTGGAAATTGCAGGCTAAAGCTCTGGAAGTAAAAGTACTGTGGGTTCTGAGGTTCAAGCACAGGAAAAACCAGTGGTTTGTGTACATGTAAAACAGGGAGAATCAGTGATAGGTAAGGAAGTGGGAATGTGTTCACAATTTACCCAAGAGAATTTGGAGGAGTAGGTTGTAGAAATGTTTACAGATTTTGTGTGTGAAAGGAAAGTCGTTCCATATGTACAGGGTGGAGTAGGTAAAGATCTTAAAATTTTAAGAGACACGGGCTAGTTAACGTTGTGGGATAGTGGCATTTGTTGTTCAGAGGGCATATCACAGGAACGGGTGATAATAAGTGGGGTTCATGGAGATTCTAAACCTATTCCATTGTGGAAGGTAGATTTAAAGAGTAAGTGGAAAACAGATGAGGTGATTGTTGGAGTAGTGGAAAAATTGCCTATTGCAAGGGTTCAATTTATTCTGGGTAATGATATAGCTGGATCACATATGTGGGTGATGTCTATGGTAGTTGAGCAGCCTGTAGAAATGTTTTCAACAGGGGTATTGCAGAGAGCATCCTGGACTGTTTCTAGATTGTGTGATAAGGAGATAAAAGGTTCATAGGCTGAAACAAGAAGAGCAGGAAGTTCAAAGACAGGGAGAAGGTGTGGAAATCTAATTAGCTCACATTGTGTTTGATAAGGTTGTTCAGGAAGAAAGATTAAAGGACAATTCAGCTGAAGTGTTTAATTCAAGGAGGTTAATGGAGTTACAGAGAGAGGATTTGCAAATGAAACATTTATATCAGACAGCTTACTCAGAAACAGAGGCAAAATGTATTCCAGAATGTTTAAATGAGAAAATGAAGGCCTTATCATGCTTCAGCAAATGAAAGCTGGAGGGAGGTGCATCATATTGTAATACCATTTGGATATAGAAATGAGATTCTGAGGATAGCTCATGAAATTCCAATGGGGGGACATTTAGGAATTAGACACAGGTGAAGATACAAAAACATTTATTTTTTGGCCCGGATTGCGTAGGGATGTAGTCAAATTCTGTAGAACATGTCACACATGTCATGATAGGGAAACCATAAGCAGTGATTTAAGCCGGCACCTTTAATTCCATTTCCACCATTTGAAGAACCTTTTACTAGGGTCATGATTGATTGTTGGACCCCTCCCTAATACCAAAAGTGGAAATCAGTACTTACTGACAATAATGGATGCATCTACCAAGTTTCCTGAAGCAATACCTTTTGAGAAATGTTACAACAAAGAAAATGGTGGAAGAGCTAAAAAATTTTTTTTTACAAGATATGGTTTACCTACATTAGATCAGGATTCAAATTTCATGTCACAGTTGTTTAAGGAAGTAATGAACAGTTTAGGGGTAAAACAAGTTAAGTCAACAGCTTATCATTCTGAGTCACAAGGGGCTTTAGAAAGATGGTGTCAAACTCTTAAAAACTATGATGAGGCCGTATTTTCAGAATTATCTACAGGATTGGGATAGGGGAATTCCATTCTTGTTTGCTATTAGGGACACTCCTAATGTGTCGACTGGTCTTTGTCTTTTTGAATTAGTTTATGGTCATGAGGTAAGAGGACAACTGAAATTGATTGATTCATGAGAAATTGGTCGGTCAAAATTCAGAAACTACTCTCCTGGATTATGTACCAAATTTCAGACAGAGATTGGACATGAGTTGGTAAGGGAACATTTAAAGATATCACAAGAAGTGATGAAAATGAAAGCAAACAGGAAAGCTCCAGCTCGTAGTTTTGTTGCTGGGAAAAAAGTGCTAGTTCTGTTACCAGTACTGGGTGACTCATTGAAGGCAAGATTTAGTGGGCCTTGCAGGATTGAAGAGAAGCTGAGCGAAGTGAATTATTTAATAAATACTCCAGATAGAAGAAAGAAGCAGAGATCATGTCTTGTAAATATACTTAAAAAGTACTTTGACAGGGAAGAGGACCAAAAGGAGGTATTCGTGGTCGTAGATAATGAGAAAGAAGTGGAAACGCAGGATTCTGAATTGATTTTCCTCCAGTCAAATTGGATAATGAGAGGGTACTTGAAAATTTAAATATAATATCGAGTTACCTTCCAGACAAGTGTCAAAGTGATTTGGAAAGTAAGTTGGGAAGGACGAGTTTAGCTATGTATGATGTATTTGTAGAAGTTTCATCTTTGCTAAGGCAACACCCTTATCGGTTGAATCTGGCAAAGTTATCACAACTACAGAAATAAATTAAATTCATGCTTAAAAATGATATCATTGAGTCTAGTTGCAGTACTGTAGTTCGCCTATTGTGCTGGTACCAAAACCAGATGGAACACCAAGACTGCATGTGGACTATCAAAAGGTGGATGCATTTGACAAAAGCGGATTCATATCCTATACCACGGTTGAAAGATTGTATTGAGAATATGGGACAATCAAAATTTATCACAAAGATTGACTTGCTAAAAGGATATTGGCAAGTAACGTTATCGGAGAGAGCAAAGGAGATATCAGCTTTTGTGACGCCAGATGGACTATATCAGTTTAAAGTCATGCTGCTTGGTATGAAAAATGCAACTGTGACATCTCAAAGACTGACAAACAAAGTAATTGCAGGTTAGAACAATTGTGCTGTTTATATTGACAACTTGATAGTTTTCAGTGAGATGTGGGAGGAGCATTTACAATATCAGGAAAAATATTTACTCGATTACAGGACACTAATTTGGTGATGAACTTAGCTAAAAGTGAATTTTCAAAAGCGCAAGTTACGTATCTAGTCCATACCATTGGACATAAAGTGGGTCCGAGAGATGTGAAAGTCAAGGCTATCATGGATTTCTCCGTGCCTACAACAAAACAAGAAGTTCTGAGATTTCTGGGCAAGAGTGGGTTTTATTGGAAATTCGTGCCAAATTTTAGCAGTGTAGCTGCTCCACTGACTGAACTATTAAAAAAAGAACGAGAAGTTTCAATGGACACGAGTGTCAGAAGGCATTTGATAATTTGAAAACTGTATTCACTACGACACCAGTTTTGGCAGTACCCAATTACACCAAGCAATTTTAAGTTGGCCGTTGACACAAGTGATATAGGCACTGGGGCCTACAAGAAGGGGACACTGGAATTGAAAAACGAATAGGGTATTTTTAACAGAAGTTGAATGCACAACAGAGAAAATATTTAACAATGAAAAAGGAGACTTTGGGTTTGCTAGCATTGCAGCATTTTGAGAGATATGTTGTAAACAATTGTTTATACAGACCACAATCCTATAAAGTTTCTGGACAAATTTCAAGACAGAAATGCAAGGCTATTCAGATGGAGTTTATTGCTGTAACCATTTAATCTACAGATAATACATGTAGCGAGACAAGAAAATCTGATTGCAGATGCATTATCAAGGGTTTGAAGCTTAAAGGGAAAATTGGACATTTAAAACATGGACACTGAACTGAAATGATGTCTGTTGATTTGAAGGATTTGTGTGTGTATGTATGTGTGTGTGCATGTATATATATATGTGTATATATATATAATATATATTGCATGCATCTGGTAATGTAATATAGGAGATAGTATAAGATGGGTTATGGGTTATGAAGCCATCTTTCTAAATTATGACGGTTCATTTTTTAATAAGGAGCAAGATGCCAGGAAGATATAATAATTCTCAATGTTATTGGCATTTATTGTAAAATAGTTATCTGTATCTGTGTGTGTGAGAGAGATAACTTGATTAAAGGCAGCTGGTCTGAAGGCTTTGATGTAAACATGGTAAACACGGGGGAGGTTTAGAATGTAAGGTGTAAAAATACATTTGCATTTTTAAATAAACCAGGCTAGATTGTTTTCAGAGGAGGGCTGAAATGTGTCACCTAACCAGGTGAAGTTTAGAAACAGTGTATTTATTTTTCCCAAAGATTACCAGTAAAACTTAGTGCTATGAGAGATTTTTATTATCAGAAATATGAAGTCCAAAGATAAAGTGGAATAATGGGAATTTGCATTCAAAGGGGAAAATATGTATAAAGGAGCGAAGGCTGTGTCTAAGGGGAGGCATTTTTAAGATCTAACAAGTGTGAAAAACCTTCAGCATCTATGCCTCAAGCTGCTGTTTTCAAAGAACTGAAGCTAAGAATTTTGAATTCGACTGGTTTAGGGTATTGTGTGTCACCTTGCCCGGCTGGGTCTTTTGAAATCTGTGTCTTACTGTTGCCTTGACGAAAGTGTAACTGGGAGTAAGTAGGGGACTTAGTAGTAATTTGTAGATCTATGTATGTGTTTAAATAATTTCTCTTATTAATAAATGTTTAATCTAGTTTTGTAAAAACCTATAAGACTTGGTCTTATTACTATTGAATTCAAGGCATGCATCTTGAAATTTATACAAAATGCAAAGCAAGCTGTGGCTGTTGTTTCACTTTGGTATTTACCATTGGCTGTGCCATAACAGGCTGTTTCGATTTAGCCCTTCATTGCTTTATTAAGTGACCCTTCTTCCATGTAATGGTATTTTGCCTCCTTGAATATGCAAGTGTCAGGTACATGGTCACCCCCACATCTATAACAGATTAACCCCTGAGTTGCTGCTGAAATGCTTCTACTAGGTCCTTTTCATGTTTCTGATAGCGGGCATTGTCTCTCGCTTCGCTGCTGTGTCTCTGGTTTTCACGCTATGCCCGGCAGTAGGTTCCCACCCAACATGAAGAACAGTGCTATGTTGTACATGTTGTAAAGCTTGTGAGCCTCTCGCAGCACTTCCTATGGCCAGTGCTATTTCCACAGCGCGCTTTAAATCGATGTTCACTTCTGCGAGTAAACGGCACTGAGTGGCGTCATTGTGAACTCCACAAACTAATCGGCCCCACAACATATCATTGAGTGTGTCTCCAAAGTCGCAGTGCTTGGTCAACTGCTTCAACTTCACTATATAGGATGAGATGTTACTAGTGGGCTAGTTACTAGGGGCCCTTACACTGGAATTAAGCTTAACCTTTGAATGATTGTGGATGGCTTTGGCTGGAAATGCACCTTCATGAGGTCTACTAATGCATTAAAGGACTTAGAATTGGGTGTGTTCAGGGCTGTCAGACTGCAGATGAGATTGTATGTCTTGCTACCACATACACTCAAAAGGACTGCTTTCTGCTTCTCCTCTGCGATAGTTTCATTCACTACGAAATAAAAACCAACACACTGTACATACTGGCTTCAGCCTTCCAAAGTCGCATCTTAAGGATCAATTTTGCCAAAGAGAGGCATGACTAGTGAGTATTCTTTTCTTTTTTCTTAAGATTTGATGTACTCATGCTCATGAGGCGAGGTGCAGCGTCAGAGCTATTTTACCCTCATCCCTAAATGTAATGACTGGACGTACTGGACAGGTTTCTACAAGAAACAAATAACTTTGTTACAGAGAGCTTTTCAGATGCTACATGCTTGAGCCAGGTTCTCGACAAGAAAGCAGAGGGCATTTAAGAGTCAACCACATTGCTGTGGATCTGGAGGTCACATGTAGGCCAGACCAGGCGAGGACGGCAGATTTCCTTTGGACATTAATCTTTTTTTAATACAAATTTTTCTTTTTAAAAAACATGGTTATTAATAGATGTACAACTGTCATAAGGGACAGGGAATAAAGTTGGAACAGAATTAGTGAACATAGTTGAGAAGGTTGTTAAAAAGCATAGAGGATCCTTGACTTTATTAATTAAAGAATAGAGTGCAAAGTAATGAAGTTATGCTAAACCTTTATAAATCAGTAGTCAGGCCTCGGTTGGACTACTGTGTTCAATTTTCGATGACACACTTTAGAATGGATGTAAAGACAGTGGAGAGGGTGTAGAAAAGATACTAGAATGGCATCAGGGATGAGGGACCTCACCTTATGAGGCGACTGGAGAAGCTGTTTTGTGTTCTCTTTAGAGTAAAGAAGGTTAACAGGAGATTTGATAGAGATGTTCAAACTTGAATGATTTTGATAATTTATTTTCATTTACTCTAAGTGCCAGAATGGCTGGTAACCAGAGGACACAGATTTAAGGTGATTGTTAAAAGCACCAAAAGCAATATGAGGAATTTTTTTGGCATACCGTATTGTGCTCTGGAATGCACAGCCTGAAAGTGGGGTGGAAGCAGATTCACTAGTAACATTCAAAGGAGAATTGGATAAACAAAGGAAAAAATGCAGGGCAATGGAAAGAGCAGGGATGTGGGATTAATTATATACCAAAGACACAGTCGGAGGTGCGATGGGCTAAATAGCCTCCTGTATAGTATTACTCTCACTCCATGATTCTATAATGGTAGTGTGAATCAGATAAGAAGGAAAGAGTTAAAGAAGCCCTCCTTTTAAAAAAAAATGGGATGTCAATGTGTTTCTGATTTTTTGACACGAATTTGCTTAAAGTATCTGTAATCCTACAGTAGAAATACAGACAGTTTATAATTATAGTACAGTGCTTGGTACTGTAATTCCTCTAATAGTGTACTTAAAAGCATTACTTTCAAGGTCTTGCAAGTTGTATATTGCATCGATTTTTTTTTAGAAAATATATTGTAGATATTGAATATCATAAATTTGACCTACAGTGAGGAATTATAAAGAATTATGAGGCACAATTTTATTTAACCTGTTATGGTTGCTTCAGTATTGTAATTTATGGAAAAGATTGTTTAAAAGTGTCAATCTTACTGTAATATTGGGAGAACCTTAAAATGATTGTAGAATTACAATCTGTTTTTGTAGTGGTTGCCGTTGATGATGTAATTGTCTTTGTGCCCTAAAGTCATAGAGTCTTTAGGGCACAAAAGGAGATCATTTGGTCAATTGAACCTATACAGGCTCTTTGGAGAGCAATCCAGTGAGTCCCATTCTCCTGCTCTATCCCCGTAGCTCTGCAAGCTTATTTCCCTCAAGGGCCCATTTAATTTCCTTTTGTAAGCATTGATCGTCTCTGCTTCCACCACCCTCATTGGCTGCGTGTTCCAAGTCATTATTTCTCATTTGAATTTCTTGCCCAAAACCGTAAACCTGTGTCCCCTAGTACTTGTGTGATCAGCTAATAGGAGCAGCTTTCTTTTGTCCACATCGCCTAACCCTGCCATAATCTTGTACACCTCTATCAAATCTACAATCAATCTCTTTTGCTCCAAGGAGAACAAACCCAGCTTTTCCAGCATAACCTTGGTATCTAAAATCTGTCAACCCTGGAAGTATTCTGGCAAATCTACTTACAAGGGCCCTCACAACCTTCTTAAATTGTCCTCTGTACAGGAGGGGAGGAAGAGCAATAGTAATAGGGGATTCGATAGTCAGGGGAACAGATAGGCGCTACTGTGGCCGTCAACGTGACTCCAGGATGGTGTGTTGCCTCCTTGGTACCAGGGTCCGGGATGTCACTGAACGGCTGCAGGGCATCCTGAAGGGGGAGGGTGATAAGGCAGAGGTCATGGTACATGTTGGTACCAATGACATAGGTAGAAAGAGGGATGAGGTCTTGCATTGAGAATTCAGGGAGTTAGGCAGTAGACTAAAAAGCAAGACCTCTCGGGTTGTAATCTCTGGATTACTCCCAGTGCCACGTGCTAGTGAGCACAGAAACAGGAGAATAGCGCAGATGAATATGTGGCTTAAGAGTTGGTGCAGGACGGAGGGTTTTAGATTCCTGGATCACTGGGACTGTTTCTGGGGAAGGTGGGACCTGTACAAGCGGGACAGTCTACATCTGAACCAGAGCGGGGTTAACACCCTTGTGGGCGGGATTGCTAGTGCTGTTGGGAGGAGTTTAAACTAATTCGGCAGGGGGAGGGGACACAGAATGTTAGCAGAATAGGGACACGTCATAATACAGTAAAACAATCAAGTCAGAGGGAGTACAGCTGCATTAAGTTTCAAGGGAGTAAGGCAAGGCTGGATGGCCTCTACTTTAATGCCAGGAGTATTACAGGTAAAATGGATGAGTTAAGGGTGAGGATTGACACGTGGAATTGTGATATAGTAGCCATTACTGAGATGTGGTTGAGGGAGGGGCAGGTTTGGCAGCGCAACATTCCGGGATATAGAATCTTCAGGCGAGACAGGGGAGGGGGTAAAAGAGGAGGAGGAATTCCATCATTAGTTAAGGAGTCAGTTAATGCAGTGAGGAGAGATGATATCTTGGAGGGGGTATCATATGAAGCTTTGTGGGTAGAGCTCAGGAATAAAAAAGGGGTAGCCACATTGTTAGGTGTTTATTATAGACCCCCAGATAGTCAGCGGGAAATTGAGGAGCAAGTATGCGCACAATTTGCGGAGGTGTGTAAAAACAATACCAGTAGGGTAATTATATTAGGTGATTTCAACTTTCCCAACATTAATTGGGATAGACATAGTGTTAAGGGCTTGGATGGAGTGGATTTATTGAAATGTGTACTTTTTTGGTCAAGATGTAGAAGATCCAACAAGGAACGATGCAGTGCTGGTCCTAATTCTGGGGAATGAAGCCGGACAGGTGGCTGAGGTGGTGTTGGGGGAGCATTTTAGTGATAGTGACCACAACATGGTGCAATTTAAGCTTGTTATGGACAAAGAAATAGACAAGTTGCAAAAAAATGTTTTTGATTGGGGGAGAGTGGATGACCAAGGTATTCAGGGAACAGCTACTTGTGGGGAAATCTACAGAAGAGCAGTGGGGGGTGTTCAAAAAGGAAATGGGGAGGGTACAGGCTCAAAATGTTCCCTCTAGGGTGACAGGAAGGAGTAACAAGCCCAGAGAACCATGGATGACCATAAATATTCAGGAGAAGGAAAAGAGAGGCTTTTAGCAGGTACAAGGGGAGCAAATCAGCAGAGGCATTAGTGGAGTACATAAAGTGCAGGGTGGAGCTTAAGAAAGCAATTAGGAGAGCAAAGAGGGGACATGAGAAAGCTTTGGCTGGTAAAAGTAGGGAAAATCCCAAGATATTCTATAAGTATATCAATGGGAAGAGGATAACCAGAGAAAGAGTAGGGCCCATTAGGGACCAAGGGGGAAATCTATGGGTGGATCCAGAGGACATCAGTAGAGTGTTGAATGAATACTTCACATCTGTCTTCACCCAAGAGAATGAGGATGAAGGTATGGAACTCAGGAAGTGAGACTGCGAGGTTCTTCAGCAAATTGGTATAGGGAGTGACAAGTTATTGGAGGTGTTGGCAGACTTAAAAGTGGACCAATCTCCAGGTCCGGATGATGTGTGTCCCAGACTGCTGAGGGAGGCAAGGGAGGAGATCACAGGGGCTCTGACCCAAATTTTTAATTCCTCTCTGGCCACAGGGGAGGTTCCAGAGGACTGGAGAACAGCTAATGTGGTTCCGCTATTTAAGAAGGGTTGTAGAGATAAACCAGGGAACTACAGGCCAGTGAGTCTCACGTCAATGGTAGGGAAACTATAGGAGAAAATTCTGAAGGAGAGAATCTATCTCCACTTGGAGAGGCAAGGTTTGATCAGGGATAGTCAGCATGGCTTTGTCAGAGGGAGGTCATGCCTAACCAATTTGATTGAATTTTTTGAGGAGGTAACCAGGTGTGGGTAGTGCAATTGATGTAGTTTATATGGATTTCAGTAAAGCCTTTGACAAGGTCCCACGGGAGATTTATAAAGAAGGCAAATGCACATGGGATACAGGGTAATTTGATAAGGTGGATTCAAATTTGGCTTAGTTGTAGGAGACAGAGGGTGATGACAGAAGGATGCTTTTGCGACTGGAAGCCAGTGTCCAGTGGCGTACCACAGGGATCTGTGCTGGGTCCCCTATTATTTGTCATTTATATAAATGACATAGATGACTATGTGGGGGGTAGGATCAGTAAGTTTGCGGATGACACAAAGATTGACCGGGTGGTTAACAGTGAGGTTGAATGTCTTGGGCTACAGGAAGATATAGACGGGATGTTCAAATGGACAGATAAGTGGCAGATGGATTTAACCCTGAAAAGTGTGAGGTGATACACTTTGGAAGAAGTAATTTGACAAGGAAGTATTCAATGAACGGCATGGTACTAGGAAGTTCTGAGGAACAAAGGGACCTTGGCGTGTGTGTCCATAGATCTCTGAAGGCAGAGGGGCATGTTAGTGGGGTGGTGAAAAAGGCATATGGGACACTTGCCTTTATCAATCGAAGCATAGATTACAGAAGTAGGGAGGTCATGTTGGAGTTGTATAGAACCTTGGTGAGGCCACAGCTGGAGTACTGTGTGCAGTTCTGGTCGCCACATTATAGGAAGGATGTGATTGCACTGGAGGGGATGCAGAGGAAATTCACCAGGTTGTTGCCTGGGATGAAACATTTAAGTTATGAAGAGAGGTTGGATAGACTTGGGTTGTTTTCGTTGGAGCAGAGAAGTCTGAGGGGTGACCTGATCGAGGTGTACAAGACTGAGGGGCATGGACAGGGTGGATAGGGAGCAGCTGTTCCCCTTAGTTGAAGGGTCAGTCACAAGGGGGCATAAGTTCAAGGTGAGGGGCAGGAGGTTTAGGGGGAATGTGAGGAAAAATATTTTTTACCCAGAGGGTGGTGACGTTCTGGAAGGCACTGTCTGGGAGGGTGGTGGAGGCGGGTTGCCTCACATCCTTTAAAAAGTACCTGGATGAGCACTTGGCACGTCATAACATTCAAGGCTATGAGCCAAGTGCTGGTAAATGGGATTAGGTGTTTCTCACGTGTCGGTGCAGACTCAATGGGTCGAAGGGCCTCTTCTGCACTGTGATTCTGCGATTCTGTGGGTGACCAGAACTAGACAGAATACTCTATTCGTGGCCTAACTAGAGCTTTATAAAGGTTCAATATACCCCCTCTGCTTTTGTACTCATACTTATATATAAGAAGTTCTATATACCTTGTTAATTAGGTTTTCCGTATGTCCTGTCACTTTTAAAGATCTACCTATGTACATGAACCCCAAGGTCCCTCCATCCCCGTACACTCTTTAGAGCAGTGCCATTTAGTATATATTGCTTCTCCCTATCCATTCTGCCAAAATACATCATGTCACACGTCTCTGTACCTGTCCATCCTGTTGCAGTCGATTGGTATCATCCTAACTTCCACATCTTCAAGTTTAGTGTCAAATTTTGAAATATTACTCCGTATCCCAATATCCAAGTCACACAGTAGTCCTAGCACTGATGCTTGGGGAGTACTACAGTCTGCTGTCCCCCAGCCTGAAAATTGCCATTTACTACAACTTGTTTCCTGGCCTTAAGCCAATTTGTTATCCAGGCTAACACTGACCCTCTCATCCGTGAGCCTCAATTTTCTTAACTAGATTTTTTTTATGTGGTACTTTGTTAAATGTTTTCATTAAGTTCATGTAGACAACATCCATTGCCTTCACTTCTTCAACCTTATCTGTTGCTTCATTAAAAAATTCAATTAAATTTGTCAAGCATGATCTGGTTTTTACAAATCTTTGGTTCTCAATTAACTTAAATCTCTGATTTTTTTTTTCTCCTTGATTGTTTCTAAAACTGTACCCACCCAGTTGTTAAACTGCTTGGCCTGTAGTTACCAAGACTGCCTTTATGCCCTTTCTTGAATAAGGGTGCCACATTTATCTCTTTCCAATCCTCTAACACTTCCCTTATATCTAGGAATTATTGGAAGATTATGGTAGGCCCTTCCACCATTTCCTTTAGCAACTTGGGATCTAAACCCAGGTTCAACGACTAGAGCATTCCATCTAGTTCTGGTCATCAAGAAGGTTGTGAGGGTCCTTGAGAGGAGATTTGCCAGAACAGTTCCAGGGTTGACAGATTTTAGCTACAAGGTTATGCTGGAGAAGCTGAGTTTTTTCTCATTGGAGAAAAGGAGATTGATTGGAGATTTTATAGTAGCCAAGCGAATTATCCACCCTAAGCGTAGCCAGCCTTTCCAGTGCATCCTTCCCATCAATTTTCACCGCACCCATTATCTCCACTTCTTCTGATATTTTGTTAGCATGCTCTTCCTTTGTTTATTCTGAATCAAAGTACTCATCAAACATTCTAGCCTTTTCCTGTGCCTGTAAGCATATATCACCCTCTTTGTCACTGGTATGATCCACCCCACCTTTTACAGCCCACTTAAATATTTGCATGCTGGTAGGAGATCTTTGGATTCCCTTTTATGTTGACTGCCATTCTATTCTCATGTTCGCCCTTTGCCAGTCTTATTTTCTTCTTCTTCATTTCCCCTCTCATCCTATTGTATGTCAGTTCACCTGACATGCATCATACATCTCTTTTTTTGTTTCTTCACATTCTCTAAGTCTTGGCTTAGGTTCCCATTGTTGGATTGTACCTAGCCTGTACCTGAAACATCTGTTCCTCAAAGCTGACCCATTGTTCCATTACTGTTTCGACTATCATTTTTTGGTTCCTTTTTACTCTGGCTAGAACCTCTCTCATCCCATTGAAATTAGGCTCTCTCAATTTAACAGTTCTACTTTCGATTGTCCCTTGCTCTTCTCCATTGCTAACCTAAAACTCATGTTACAGTGGTCACTTACCCCAGTGTTCCCCAGAAACACTTGGTCCACTTGATCCACCTCATTCCCCAGCGCTAAATCCAATACTGCCTCTTTCCTAGTTGTACCAAGAACATATTGGCCAAGGAAGTTCTCCTGAACATATTTCAGCAATTCCTCCCCCTCTGTTATCTTTACTCTAACAGTATCCCAAAAAAATTAAATAAAAAACCCCTAATATCATCACTCTGAAGTTATTAAACATCTCCCTGCAGATTTGCTTCTCGATCATACATTTCTTGCTTCTTAACTCTGAATAGATTCTTTCCTTGCCCCCCTCAAGGACACCCTGTGTTTCCAGTGTTACTGTGTCTTTCCTAATCAGTACTGCCACCTGGTCCCACCCCTACTTTCCTTCCTTCCCAATCTTTTCTGAGCCATTTTTATCCTTGGAGTATTAAGCAACCAGCCCTCACCATTTTTAAGCCGTGTTTCAGTTATTGCTGTTACATCATATTCCCACGTGGCTAATTGTGCTGTTACTTTATTCAGCACCACTTTGTGTGGTGAAACAATGGTTTAGGGGTAATGTCATTGGATTAATAACCCAGAGGCCCAGGCTAACGCTTTGGAGACAAAGGTTCAAATGCCACCATGACAGTTGGTGGAATTTAAATTCAATTAATTAATAAATGTGGTTGACTCTTAACTGCCCTCTGAAATGACCGAGTAAGGTACACAGTTGTATCAAACCACTGCAGAAAAGGAACACCGTTTTTCCCTCAGGCTCAATCATTATCACCTACTGATCCTTTGTTTTTATCTGTGGGTCTCTGGCACTGTTTTCTCTCAGGTTTGTTCTCACTGACTCCTGTTGACACCAAGCTGCTGCTTTTATCTTTGGGCCTCCGGCACTTGTAACTAACACGTTTTTTTTTTCTCTCATTTTAAGATAAATGAGTTCATTCCCTTTAGTGAAGAATGGAACTTGTTACATCAGCAACAATAATTTCTGGTATCTATGTTTTTTTTCTCCTCCCCACCATACCCATCCTTACTGTATTATTTTTTGCACTTTTGAAAATGAGTCACTTAGTCCAGAGTAACTTTCACAACTGCTTATTAGTATCCAATTAACCATTTTCTGTGCATCCAATGACTGTCTAGGCCACTCAGCTGTATCTCCCATCACAGCCATGTTCTTTCTGGTACTCATTTAACATCAGTCTGTGTATTTTCAAGTGTGAGGGAAACACTGAACTCTCTCTGATGTTTCTCTCTACCTAGTTTAGGAATACTGACATTCCCTTTGGCTAAGATCAGCTAACTCCAGTATAGGACAGAGATGGATCCTTGGAAGATATTTAGCCTATATGGCTCAATGCCACAGCACATAATTCACTTACTAATGGATCCATTAGGGGAGCTTTTGGCTATTATTTTTATGTAATGGCTCATAAAAATTCCACTGCATCTTGAAAATTGAATTTTGTAACTGTTACAGCTCTTGAGGTTTAATATAAAACCCTGGATTGCAACCAGTAATGCCACTGTTTCTTTACAGAACAGACACCAAACTGCTTACCAGAAAGTTTCTCAAAAGTGCAACACTGTTGGATCTGTTCACCATTCATTTATTTTTCTGTCCCAATTTCAATGTTTTTCCAGTAAATCTTTAAAGTTTTACACTCAGCTTCAACATGAAGTAATCGCAGGCAAAGGTTATAAGCACACTTCCCTCTGCTGCAATAGGATTCATTTCTGATCTTACGAGACAAGACACACTCAAGACAGAGCATTGTGACATTTCTATTTTAATGTAAGTTTTCTTTGTGTCCTCAAAGTCATGTAACCAGATTAATGAAAAGTTTAGATAGTTTTATATTATGGAACCTTTCCTACTACAGGCTGGTTCAAAACTACCCAGCTAGATTTTCCTCCTCTCTAACACACGAAATTGGGCAGCCTAAGTGATGGAAATTGAAAGGAAACGGGCTGGGAAGAAGGCACACTGCCATATCCCTGCCCCTGTCAGCAGCATCAAAAATCTTTCACCACTTGTCTCAGCAGCTTCTGTGTATACTGCCCCATCAGTCTACTCTCCGTCATCGGTAAAGTAATGGAAGGGGTCATCAACAGTGTTATCAAGTAGCACTTGCTTAGCAATAACCTGCTCACTGATGCCCAGTTTGGGTTCAGCCAGGGCTACTCAGCTCCTGACCTCATTACAACCTTGGTTCAAACATGGACAAAAGAGCTGAACTCCCGAGGTGAGGTGAGAGTGACGGTCCTTGACATCAAGGCAGCGTTTGACTGTGGCCTTAGCAAAACTGGAGTCAATGGGGATCAGGGGGGAACTCTCCGCTGGTTAGAGTCATACCTAGCACAAAGGAAGATAGTTGTGGTTGTTGGAGGTCAATCATCTCAGTCCCAAGACATCACTGCAGGAGTTCCTCAGGGTAGTGTCCTAGGCCCAACCATCTTCAGCTACTTCATCAATGACCTTCCTTCCTTCATAAGATCAGAAGTGGGGATGTTCACTGATGATTGCACAATGTTCAGCACCATTCATGACTCCTTAGATACTGAAGCAGCCCATGCCCAAATGCAGCAAGACCTGGACAATATCCAGGCTTGGGCTGACAATTGGCAAGTAACATTCGCGCCACACAAGTGTCAGACAATGACCATCTTCAACAAGAGAGAATCCAACCAGCCCCTTGATGTTCAATGGCATCACCATCACTAAATCCCCCACTATCAACATCCTGGGGGTTACCATTGACCAGAAACTGAACTGGACTAGCCATATAAATACTGTGGCTACAAGAGCAGGTCAGAGGCTAGGAATCGTGCGATGAGTAACTCACCTCCTGACTCCCCAAAGCCTGTCCACCATCTACAAGGCACAAGTCAGGAATGTGATGGAACACTCCTCACTTGCCTGGATGAGTGCAGCTCCCTCAACACTGGAAACTGGAAACTATCCAGGACAAATTAGTCTGCTTGATTGGCAGCACTTCAACAAACATTCACTCCCTCCACCACCGATGCACAGTAGCAGCAGTGTGTACCATCTACAAGGTGCACTGTAGGAATTCACCAAGGCTCCTTAGACATCACCTTCCAATCCCATGACCACTACCACCTAGAAGGACAAGAGCAGCAAATAGATGGGAACACCACCACCTGAAAGTTCCCCTCCAAGTCACTCACCATCCTGACTTGGAAATATATCACTGTTCCTTCACTTGTCGCTGGGTCAAAATTCTGGAACTCCCTTCCTGACAGCACTGTGAGTGTACCTAGACCACATGAACTGCAGCAATTCAAGAAGGCAGCTCACCACCACCTTCTCAAGTGCAACTAGAGATGGGCAATAAATGCTGGTCCTGCCAGCGAAAGCCCACATCCCATGAATGAATTTAAAAATATAAGGATGTTGGGGAGATGGTGCCCAGGATCTGACTGATTTCCCTGCCTCCTGCTTCTGCTGACTTTCAAAACTGCTAGAGGTAGTAGACCATGTGGCAGCAGTGGGAATTCCTCACAGGGCAATGCTGCAGGAGTGGGTGGCTCTTCCTCTCTTTTGATCTCAAATTTTTACTCTTTGAAGCCTTCAGCCCAGTCCTTTTCCTGATGTTTCAGTGAGTGCACTTCTGCGAGGACACCACAGCTTCTTTTCCAGCAGTGGCAGGCACCTTTTCATCTGTCAGGGAGCCTGTCCTGAGTAGGCTAACAGTCCCAACCCAGGAAAATACATCCCATCCAGACTCTTATTTTGGTGGCCGATACACCTGGAGCAAAATCCATGTCATTAATTTCCCCTGTAACGAGGACAGCAAATCATTAGTCTGAGCTGATATTTCCAGTGGTGAGAGGAGAATGTCATAACCAATTGTGGTACCTGAGCCCTTTTAAGTTAAAACGATTATATCAACCTTGACATCCTTTGATGTTTTTTCTCTCTCTAATTTTTGTTCATTTCAAATTACTTTTTATCCGAACAGTGAAAGTTGAGAGCTGCCAGTTTTATTGGTGGAATGGTTTGAAGGAGTTACGAAGCCCAAAAGTCCAATCATCTGTTGTTCACACACACGCACTGCAGAAATAGAGGCATCTTGAATTGATGATAGTATTTTTACTTAAGCTTTCTTGTACAGTAACCCCCCAGCCCGCCAAGCCAATATCCCCGATAATGTAATTTAAACTTGTTCAAATACTAATATTAAAGACATTATTAGAATGGTTACAGTATAAAAGGGGACTGTTTGGCCCATTGTGTCCATGCCAGCTCTCTGCAAGAGCAATTCAACAATTCCCACTCTGCCCCTTTTCCATAGCCCTGCAAACTTTCTCTCTTCAGATGCTTGTCCAATTCCTTCTCAAGAGCCAAAATTGAATCTGCCACCACCACCCACTCTCTCAGGCAGTGCATTCCACATCCTAACCGCTTGCTGCATGAAATAAATGTATTTTCTCATGCTGCTGTTGGTTCTTTGTCAATCACCTTATCCTCTGGTTCTTGACCCTTCTGCCAATGGGAACAGTTTCTCTCTATCCACTCTGACTGGATCCTTCATGATTTTGAACACCTCTATCGAACCTTTACGCGACCATCTCTCCTTGAAGGAGAACAACCCTAGTTTCTTCAATTTATCCATGTGACTGAAGTCTTTCATTCCTGGAGCCATTTTCTGAAATCATTCCTGCACTTCCCTAAAGGCTTCAGTCTTTGTTAAATCCCATTGTCCAGCTGAGGCTGAACCAGTGTTTTATCATAACTTCCTTGCTTTTTACTCTGTGCATCTGTTCATAAAGCCCAGGATCCTGCATGCTTGTTTAGTCACTTTCTCAATCTGCCCTGTCACCTTCAACCATTTTTGCACATACACCCCAAGGGCTCCTTGTTTCTGTACCTCCTTTAGAATTGTACCATTTAGTTTATATTGCCTTTCTCATTCTTCCTACCAAAATGTACTACTTCACAACTCGTTGCTTTAACTTTCATCTGCCATGTGTCTTTCCATTCTGCCCATTTGTTGTCTTGAAGCCTATCACTATCCCCCTCACAGTTCACAATACTCTAAAGTCTTGTGTTATCTGCAAACTTTAAAATTGTACCTTGTACATCCAAGTCTATGTCATCATTTTATATTAAGGAATGCAGTGATATGAGTACCGACCCCTGGCGAACATCACTGTCTACCTTCATCCAGTTTGAAAACAGCCATTTACCATGACTCTGTTTCCTGCCTCTCTGTCAACTTCATACCCATGTTGCCACTTTTTCCTTTATTCCATGGGTTTCAACTTTGTTGGCAAATCTATCATCAAATGCCTTATGGAAGTCTATGTACACCACATCAACAGTATTACCATCACACTCTTTGTTACCTCATCAGAAAATTCAAGTTGATCAAACACAACTTGTCTTTAACAATCCACGCTGGCTTTCCTTAACTAATTTACCCTTGTCTAAGTGACTATTAATTTTGTCCTGGATTGTCATTTCTGAAATCTTTCCCACCACTTGGGTTTAACTGACTGACCTGTACTTTCAGGGTTTATCCTTACATTCTTTTTGAACATTAGATTTGCAATTCTTCAGTCCTCTGGCACCAGCCTACATCTAAAGACGATTGTAAAATTATGTCCTGCACTTGTGTAATTTCTGTCCTTATTTCCCTCAACATCCTTGGATATATCCCATCTGGTCCTGGTGACTAATTAACTTTAAGTACAGTCAGTCTTTCTAAATTCTCCCTCTTTTTATCAAATTTTAGTTCATTCAAAATCTCAGCTACCTCTTCCACTATTACTTTGGCAGCATCTTTTTCCTTGATATGAACAAAAGTAAAATACACATTTAGCACCTCGACCATGCCTTCTGTCTCCATGTATAAATTCCTTTTTGATTCCTAATTGGCCCTACCACTTCTCTTACTACCCTTTTATGATTTAATTGCCTGTAGAAGACTTCAGGATTCCCTGTCATCTTAGCTGCCAGGGTCTTCTCATTCTCATTCTTTTTTTATTGCTGATTTCCTTTTTTCACTCTCCTCCTCACCCCACCCCCCCACCCCCCACCTTACCCCGAATGAAGATTCTATAATCAACAATAGAAAAAATATTATGCTTGTTAATGATAAATGTATTATCTATATTAAGGATACACGGGTGAAGGGCATTGATTAGGTACCTTGAGCACATTTAAAGAAAGACTGTTGGGACACTAGGTGTTGGTTAGGGAGGGGGTAGACATACGTAATGTTGCATTTTGTACATAAATCTAGTATTAAGAAACAAGGTTGGTGCCTGTGTCCTACTTCAGCTGGCTTTGAAATGAATTAACAATGCATATTCACATTTTTCATGTTCTTTAAAACCAATTGTCAGCCAATGCAAAATAGTTATTTAACTTCCAAAATGAATGAGGAGCAGAAATTATGATTTTAAGTTTAAAAAAAAATCAAAGAAAAAAGATACAAAATAGGTAAAAAGCATAGAATTATTAATAATGATATAGAATGGGGAAAAAGACAATTGCACAAAAAAGGAATACTGGATGAACACATACTTTGAATCATTTTATTTTATGTGCTGTTGTGTTTTAGGTGATTATTGTTGTTGTAGTATAAGTCTAATATACCAAGAAAGTTGTTCCTAATATTTGAGCTGCTTTATTGTTGCAATATTATTATTATTTTCAGTTCCACAGAATTGAAAACTATGGAACCCAGTTGACCCAGGGAGACATGAGTTTTCCAGAAGCTTCCAGCAGTTTAATGTTAACATAAAATAAAATAACTCAAGCGCTCTCTAATAAATCAGAAACTCTACATGGTGAGTGGCTGAGCCTTGCAGAAAATGAGGATCCACAGTTACATCCTTAGTCTGTGTTGAATTTACTGATCTCAGCTTGGACAGCAGTAGTAGAGAATGAAATAATTGGCTCAAAATCCATGGGCCATATAAGGGAAATTGACAGAGTTCCCACTCCAGGTGGGTATTTAATAGTCATTGTTTTGACAACTTCAAATGTCACTGTTAGATACTTTATTGTAATGTAGATGTGTTTTTTACTTAGTGATTCACTAAAGAGCTCTGTCCTGAAAAGACAAGTTGACCATTACTTTGACCAATTTTTCAAAGATGTTGAATACTTTATCTATTGGAAAAAGTGCCATAATGCATTCAAAGCTATAGAAAAACATAATGGGAAAACTTCTATCTTATTTTACACTGATTTAAATGTCAGGAGCTCTTTAGCTTTCAAAAAAACTGCCCTGCAGTTGAAAGTTAAATAAAATCTAATCAGTTGCATCACTCCATTGATTGATAGGCAATCTGTCCTGAAATACAAATGGAAGACCATCTGCAGCTTAAAAAAGGCAATCTGTTTCAATAGATTCCATTGTTTAGATTTCCCAGGGTTTGTTATTACAACTGAACATTTATGAATGCTTGGCTGAGTTTCAA
Organism: Cetorhinus maximus; assembly: GCF_964194155.1. Classification (NCBI taxonomy): domain Eukaryota; kingdom Metazoa; phylum Chordata; class Chondrichthyes; order Lamniformes; family Cetorhinidae; genus Cetorhinus; species Cetorhinus maximus. The sequence goes on from NC_135881.1 coordinate 155,222,548, forward strand.
TGCCCCATAATAACATATCTCAGCAGGGGGTGTTATTCCCATTTTGGCAATTTTAAAAGGTATTAAAGGATTATCTGTCCATGATGTGGAGTGGGTAAGTATATGTTTGTTTATATAACAGATTGACTGCTTAAGGGGATTTACATTTTTTGAATGGGTTCTATAATTGAGTTTTTTTCTGTATGAAGTGTCTTGGAATGACAACTCTGTTAGAAGTTTTTTTTTCATCTCAATTTCAAAGATATCCTGAGGTCTGCCCGTTGTGGACATTGGGTGAGTGACTGTGGAGGATGGCTATGGACATGGGGTGCATGGAGGGGAATGGAAGGTTTGAAGGAGCACGAAAGGGCATTGAAAGTATGAGCTGACATGGGGATATGATGGGGAATGGAAGGGGCATGAAGGGCATTGAGGGGGAATTGTGTGGCATTGGAGATATGAGATGGCATGGGTGGGCACGGAGGAGTATGCAATGTAGGGATGAGGTTTAGGGGGCATAAGAACAATGTTGAGAGCTGAGCTGCTGTCCTTGAGATCAGAGATGGGCCTTCTGTCTAGCCTACCTTGCCACCTGCACTCCTCCTGCACTCCACTGCAGCTCTCAAAACCTGAACCCTCCATGCCCACGCCTCTGAGACAAAAATATGATGGGGTTGGTATTCAGAGGTGGACTCGGGTTTCAGAAGCTGCACAGGGGCCTGACTCGCGTTTCCCTGGTTCAAGATGAAACTCTGGGCTCTTGTCTCAAATGTGAAGCATCTTGTATGTTTCGTTATGTTGGGATATTAAACTGTGGCTTCATCTTTTGTCTCTGGTGGATATAAAAGAAAACGTAGCCAATGCTTTGGTCAATGTTTATCCTTCTATCAACATCACAAGAATAGACTGGTTATTATTATATTACAGTTTGTGGAATGTTTGCTGTTTACAATATGATTGCTGCATTTTCTACATCACAACAATGACTGCACTATAAAAATACTTCAGCGACTGTGAAGCAACTTGGGAAATCTTGAGGTCATGAAAAGTGCTATAGGAATGCAAGTTACTTCTATCTTTTTCTTGAAATTCTACCTCTTGTTGTAGCTAATTTTCACTTTCCTGGGCTAGAGAAGAGAAAATTAGGTCGTGTTTCCCCTCCTGTTTGTTAACTCAGTGGCCCCTGCTGACAAGTCTGTGGGCAAGAAATTGGGGTCATTTGTCCTTGTTTTCTCGGTGCTAGGAGTGTCCTTAGAGTTCCAAAATGACATATGAGCTGCATGCATAAACTGATGAGGTGAATCATGATGGATGGCATATGGGCGGCAGCATTAGTGTGCGTGTAGTGAACTTCTGCTAGAAATATGCATAACACAGATTGTGACATTAAAAGTGTGCAATTCTGATCTATATGCCAATGACACCATTTTGAAGCTCAACAGTCTGTCTAATGGCCCCTCTTCACCTCGCAGAACTGAACATGCATTAAGGAGCAGGAATAACCCCCTCCAATGCCATTTAAAGGGATCAGCAACTACTTACAGGTTAGCTGCTGGTTGATTTCTTCTGGCTGTTGCTTCAATTCTATAAATATTTTGTGCTTTCTTTAGTTATTTAAAGTTGCATAAGTCTACAGGGAGTGGTGTGGCAGGCACTGAAGGGGTTTTTGCTGATTTCAAGGCTTTTACACAAACCATTGCTCCTAGACATGGGAACACAAGCAGCCTTTACTCTTGAAATACAACGTAATTTGAAAAACGAGCAGAGGTTACACAGGATGGGACAGGCTGCTGGAAGATGAAGGAGAAGGAGGGCGTGAAGGGCTCTCAGCAAGAGGCCATATCTGCTCCTACCTGAATGCCAGTAAAGAATTCAGAGGGTCAGGGCAAACCAACCATTTGGGACTCACCCACATGCTGTGAAGTTTTGTAGAAGGGGATATGTTAGTGACCTTGGTGTTCATTTCCTTGCTTAGGGGTCCAGCATGAGTGACAGCTGAGCCTTCAGTTGGGTGGGGAGCTGGGCACTGAAGGCTTCAGCAACAGGTAAGTCGGGTGACTGGATGGGTGGGGGTTGTTGGGGGAAGGTCGGAGACCTTTTGGGAAGGCCGTTGGTGGTGGTGGCGGGGGTGGGGTGGCGATCATGGAGACTCCTTTGGCAGGCATCTTCATCCAGAAGGTAAGTGTGAAGTCACTTACCTCCTGAATCCACCAAGTGCTCACTTGAGGAAGGCACTGGGTTCACTGAGTCTTGCAAAAGCTATTTCACAGCAGTAAATGTTCGAAAGCAGAATGTCAATGAGGCTTACTGCCTCAAATTTAAAATTGCAACCCACCTCATTGTGTCTGGTTGGTAGTTTGCCCAATTCTGGCTTCAATTAAAGTCAGAAATGAGCAGGTTGGAGGCTGATTCCAGTCAGGAAACAGATGCCTGACACTTCATTTTCACAAATCCCCACTACTCAGTGATGGGGGAATCCCAGCATGTCAGTGCAAAAGACAAGCCTGAAATATTCTCAATCCTTTACAGCAGAAGTACTGAGTGGATGATACACCTCGGCCTTCTCCTAACATGTCTGTCCCTAACATCATTGATGTCAGTCTTCAACCAGTTCAATTCACTCTGCGCAATATCAAGAAACAGCTGAAGGCACTTGATACAGCAAAGGGCATCGGCATTGACAACACTCCAGCATCAGCGCTGAAGACTTGTGCTCTAGACTAGCCTCACCTCTAGTTAAACTGTCCCTGTATGGCTACAACACATACATCTACCCAACAATGTGGAAGATTGTTCACGTATGTCCTGTCCACAAAAAGGAGGACAAATCCTTTTACCGTCCTATCAGTCTATTCACAATCGTCAGCAAAGTGATGGAAGTTGCCGTCAACAGTGCTCAAGCAGCACTTACACATGCTAACGATCCGGTTAGGGACAGTTAATATTTAAAGAAAAATCTGAACACTTAATTTTAACCAATAGAACTATGCCACAAGATTTCACGTTTTTAAACGTAAGACTTAAACGAAACAAGCATTATTAACTTAACAATATAGTTTATAACCACATAAGTTATGCAATTCCTGCTTCCGCCAAGAATTCCCAATCTTAAAGTTATTTGCTTCTGTAGGGATCACCCGTAACTATCCCAAAGTCCTCTGGAGTCTAATTCTCCTCCGCTCCAGCTCAGCAATACCTCAGAGGTAAAATTTTCATTTGCCATCTCTTGACTGTGAATGCCTCAGGCCCTTGACCTGGTTACTTTCCCAATACTTCCAAGACAATTTGCTTGTTGCTTTCTTTGCCACAAGACTCTGTGGGGTCCACTGTAGATTTTTCCACTAGTTTTGAAATAGGCAATCTTCCAGCTTCTGTTCCTTCACAAAAATCAAACTGAGATTAAGCCTCCCCCACATTCGACATGGTGAATGATGAAGTTAGTCGGACCTGCACCATAAGCAGAGTAAAAAAAACTGTCATTTACTTTGGCTATCTTCTCTCAGTGAGCTGCAAACTGCACATACCAGTTCCAAGCTGCAATTACTACTTGGATGGCTCTGCTTCCCTTTTTGTATGGCCTCCACTGCCATTGCTGAGTTCTGCAAGTGCTGGGACTGCGAGAGCTGCCAGCCAATCCAGTTGGCTGACAGCTCTAGGGGGTGGGAGGGGCTTCCTCCCACTGAGGGGCAGAAGTCTCATTCTCTGCCTGTTTAGACCACCCACAATGTGCTATCACTGCGGACGGCCATTTTTTTTCAGTTGGTTGGTTCACAACCGACTTTTGCAACCAGGGGCGAGCAATATGTCCCTCCATAAAATTCACCCCTATGCTGCTGGATCAAAAACCTGGAATTCCCCTCCTAAAAGCACTGTAGGTGTGCCTACACCAGATGGCTGAGCTTCAAGAAGGCAGCTCACCAGCACTTTCTCAAGGGCATTTACAGATGGGCAGCAAATGCTGGCCATGGCAGCAATGCTCACATCCCTTGAAAGAATTTTTAAAAAATCTTTTTAAAAAATGTATTGATATATACAAGATTCTAAAGGGGAACTTGACAGGGTAGAATTTGAGAGGTTGCTTCTAATGGTTATGGAAACTAGAACATGGCAATCACAGCCTCAGTATTAATGGGCTTGTCATTAGTGATTAAGATGAAGAAAAATTTCTCCTTCACTCAGCATGTTCTAAATCTTTGGAATTCTCTACCCCAGAGGGTGGTGGATGAGGTGTCAATGAATGTGTTCAAGGCTGGGAGAGGTAGATAGATAAATTCTTCACCTCAAGAAATCCAGGGATATTTTGGTTGGGTAGGAAAGTCAAATTGGGGCAGAAGATCAGCCACGATAGTAGTGAATGGTGGAGCAGACTCGTGGGCTTCATGGTCTACTCCTCCTATTTCTTGTTTTCCTGTGATCTTTTGCCCTAGTTTTAAAAACATCACACTGGAAGCAAGCTCCACCCACAAAACTGGCCATGCTCCCACAATGAATTAATCACAATTAGGAGCTTCTGCTAATTGGCCTTTGAGCAGGCTTTAAAAATTGAGCTGTTTGTTTTGGGTGCAATAAGGACACTAATAGGCACATTTATAAAGCTATTAAATATGATTTCCGATTTAAATTACTTAGAAATTGATTGCACCCTAGTGTAACTAGAAAATAATTTTACACTTTTTATAATTGAGTTTCAGTAATTTAAAATTGGGTTACTCAGGTGCTGGATTGACACTGATTAAAAACGATTAGCTTTTGTAGTAAACCTAGGGCGGAATTTTCCGTGCCCGCCTGTGTAAGGCATGTTTGGTGAGCACACAACATGGCGAGAAGGCCAAAAATCGGTTTCACGACATTGTGAAACCAGTTTGCAATTGTCCACTCAGCCTGTCGATGGTGGGTCGAGTTCCCTGCTATCAGACATCGGGAACCTCATTGTAATACATTAACACACCATTATAAGGCCAGTCTGCTGGACTCATCAGCCCCCAGCTGGATTACCTGCCCACGTCGGCAGGAAAACACGCCGGTGTAGAACACGTCTTCACAATTGTGACGTGCAGAAGTCAGGACTTACTGCCAGAGCCTTGCTCAGATCGCGGACATCCGAGGAGCAGAAGATGCTGGAGCCTGACACCAACAGGATCCTGGAGGAACGTCCATGCTGGGTGGATTCTCTTGGACTTGGCTCTGCTGCGAAACAGCTCATGGAATTTGGGAAGTCACCGTTGCTGTTCACTACGGATGATGGTTGAGGAGGTGGGAGGGGAAGGTTTAGGATCGACTGGGAGAGGAAGAGGTGTCGGGAGGTGGTGAGGTTGGGAAGGGAGAATGAAGGTGTTGGGGGTGGGTGGGAATTAAGGTGTTGGGTGGGGCAGGATGAAGGCGTCGGGGGGCTGAGGTTGGAAGTGGGGAAAGAAGGTGTCGGGGGGAGGGAGTAATGGGGAGAAGGTGGCAACTGGGGAGGTGGGTGTAAGGGAAGGAGTACGGAGAGGGGAAGGAGTCCAGGGGAAGGAAGGAGTGTGGAGAGTGGAGGGAGTCTGGGGGGGGGGGGGGGAAGGAGTGAAGAGAAGGGAGGGAGTAATGGTGGAGGAAGAAGTAAGGCTGGAGGGAGGATTCGGGAAGGAGGAAAGAGTAAAGCTAGAGGAAGAAGTGAAGCTGGAAGAAGAGGTAGGGCTGGAGGAAGGAGTTGGGAGGGGGCAAGGAGTAAGGCTGGTGGAAGAAGTAAAGTGTCTGAGGGAGTTGGGGGGAGGGACTAAGCAGGGGGGTGGGACGACTAGGAGAGGGGGATGGGGTTCAGGGGGAAAGGGGTCCCGGGGTGGATGGGTGGGGAGGGGGTATTGTCCAGGTGAAAGTTCAAGGGAGGGAACTGATGGGCCCATGACTGCCTCCTGGGAAGCGAACTAAAGGTGTGTGTGGTATGAGGAAATGGTGAGAATGACTGAGGGCAGAGTGAGGGGGTAGGGTAGGAAGGTAAGCGTTCGACGGTAGCGGTAGAAGGGATGGCGAGGGTGGTTGGTGGGGACTCGGAGGCAGACAGTGGATCCTAGGGTGGGAAGGAGGAGGTCGGGGAGGTGAATATGGATGAGGGTGGGATTTTTGGGAAGGGAGGGAACGTGCACATTCACCTGGACATCCCAAAAGGAAAAGGATTGTGGCTGGTAGGTCATGGAGGGGAGGTGGAAGGTGATCCCTGGGGGTCAACAGTGATGGGGGAAAGGAAATGGGTGACTGGGGGAGGGGAAATGATGGGGGAAGCTGACGAGAAAGCAAATCCAGACCATGCTGTCTAAATCAAAAGTGAAACGACCAGTTATGGTGGGCGAGATCAGGTGCTACATGGGAGTGTGATCATTGGATTGGCGGAGATGCAGGTCAGCTTAGATGGACAACTGCAAATGAACCCCAGCAGTGAGCATTCAAAATGTTCAGGACATTGAGGTGAGTGTGATACGTGAAGGATCCACGTGCATAGGAGAGTGCTTGCACAAGGCTCCAAAAGACCCTACCCACTACACACACACTTCACCCTCCAGAATCACTCTTGGCCAGCTGCTCCCTCTGCGGTGACAGAGAATGAGGTTGAGGGGCTCACAGGCAAAGGGGACTCGGAGGGAGAGGACAGCCTCTGAGATTCCTGAGTGGATGACACAGGGGTGTCCAGCTGCTGCTTCTCCTCCCTTCAGGGGCCCTGGCCTGACTCCTTGAGGGGAAGGAGTACCTGGAGGCACATCGAGGTGCCCTGTTTCCCCCTCGTGTTGCCACTGCAGGAACTCACCCATGGCTCTTGCAATGCAGTGCAGGTCTTATTTCCAGCTCTTCAATGGAGGATGTGTCCTCTTGGCTGGAAGTGAGGATCTGGATGGAGCTGAGGGACTGGCTAGCTGAGGGTGTTGATTGCTTGGCTGAGGTCCCTGTGAACCAAAGTAGAGATAAGTAGTGCATGGCAGCAAAATCAAAAGCAGGAGAAAGCGCACGCACAATTGTATTGAGAGAGGGATGATGTGGTGCAGGATCCTCACGAGGGTCGCCGCCACCAACCTCATGGTCACCGTAGGCACTGTCCATTACCTTAACAATCAACGCGATGGCACGTTCCTCAAAGTGTGTGAGGGGCCTAATATGGGCCACTCCACCCCTGGTCTGAGACCTCTCCCAGCTGATGTGAGCCAGTTTCTCCTGCATGGGAACAGATGGAGAGAGTGTGAGCAGGACACATGGCACTGCATGGAATGTTTGTGTGGTGAGCAGAACCATGGACAGGATGAGGACAGGCTCCAGAGGATATGAGCCTGATGGAGATGTGAGGGTGTGTGAGACAGTTAGTGGTGTTGTCCCTTGAGGTGAGAGATCCCTGTGGATGTGTGATGGGTTTGAGAGAGAGAGTTAAGAGTGATGAGAATTGACTTACCCTGGCTGAATGGATGACACCGTTCATCCTGTTGTGCCACTGGGTGGCTGTCCTCTTTTGCAGGGCATTGGCACTGACCACTGCTGCCACTGTCTCCCAAGCTGGATTGGTGATGCTGCTGACCCTCCTGTGCCCAGAGCGGGGGTAGAGGACATCACATTGGGCCTCCATGGCATCTTAAAGACACTGGAGGGATGCTAAACCTGGGGGTTGCAGTCGTTTTGCCTTTTGGTGCCATCCTGTCTTCCGTGCAGCAGGTGTGGGCTGGAAGCACAAAGAGGTGTGCATGCGGCTGGACTTTAAATATGGCGCCCGGTGTGATGAAACGGTGAGGTGATGACGCGGCAGGTGAATGAGTGCCTGCCCGCCATGGAAACGGCGTGTTTCCTGAGTATGCATAATTAATGCAGTGGGTTTGAGATGATACGGCGTGAAAAGCCGTCATTGCAGCCCATTACTGCACTTAGTGCAGATCTGGGATGATTCCGCCCCTAGTTTCAGCTTTTTAAGCTAACTTCATCAAGTTATCACTTTTAAATAAATGAAGGAGATTTTTGTAAAGCAAAATTGAAAACAAAAATGATATCCTAGAATGCAGCCTGATTGCTCTGGTTCATGGCATATTTTGCTTTTGGCAATGTGCAAATGAGTTTGATTGGTAACTTGGGGGATGGGGGAAGAAAAACTCTTTCAAAACAAGCGCAATTTTGGGTGTAATTTGCATTCAATTGGCAATTTCACCCAAAGTGGAAACTCTACCCCTTGCATTTTGAAATAATGTATTCCTGTACACAGGCATTCAGACATGCCAACTCCACTGTCTCTTAAATAAGAGACAGATGTGAAAATCATGAGTTTTTTAAAAAACATAAACCAATATAGAATGATAGTTTAAAAACCTCATTAATGGCTTATTTAATCTCTAACACATCAGAGTTCATTAAAAATCTATATCACTGCATCAGAAAATGCATTACAGAACACGTTTAAAAATTGTACCTGTCATTCCCAGGTTAAAGAATCTGCCCTCCCACCACAGTCAGTACTGGCCCCTTGAATGATCCATTTTAAATATTATCTTCATTTGCATTAACTTGCAACAATTTAATACATCAAATGAACATGTAGAATAATAGATACTTAGTGAACAGTGCAGGTGTGCTGCTCTTATGGCACCAATACACAACAATTTGCCATTCTACAGTGGTCCTTTTGGAGGGACACCTCACAAAGTACTTCATGTTGAAGAGTGCAAAACAGTGGATGCTAAGCAGAAGGGGAAAGTTTAAAAATAAAGAGTAGGTTGGGAAATGAAAGGCACAACAGAAGAGTATTTTTGGGTTTTTTTAAAGCAGAGAGTGGGGAGAACTGAACAGAGAGGAGCAATGAAATGAGGGGCCATCGGTAGTGGAGTGAAGTAAAAAACAGTAAGAAGCTTTGGCGTTAGAGGGGTTGAGGTGACATGGAGGAATTTGCAAATTAGGCCAAAAATTTAAATCATTTCCCTAGAGCACAGGAACTCCTGTAGCTTGGAAAAGATAAGTGATGGGAGGGCGTGTGAGGGTGTGGGTTCCAGACCTTAAATGAATTGAAAGTTGTGAAGGGATGTGGAAAGGAGGCAGGCTAGGAGACAGGGCTAGGTATTGGTTATCTGTTTTTTGGGCACATGGGTCTGGGGGTGGAACAGGGCATAGTAACCTATGAAAGGCGCATCTTAAACTTCAAAAATCCTGAGATTTCAGAGAGCTACTGTGGGATTGCAAGTGAGGCTTAATTTTATTTCGAAATCACAACTCTTGCAATAAATTTACAGAAGTTGCATTTCAGATACTTTCGAGATCAGGCTTACCTGTGTTGCCTTCATGGATGTTCAATGTGTGGGTCCACAAATGAAATATGGCTTTGTGGGCATAGTGGTGGAGGAATTCCTTGTGACCATACCAACAGGTAAGTGCCTTCAACAGAGGGGTGTGGGGGGCTGGTGTGGATGGTGGAGAGCGAAATAAATAAATGTACTGAATTTGTCAACTGCTGCAGATGGCAATGCTCTGAGTGGGATTTCCTGATCAGGAACCAGTCTGAGAACTGATGAAGTTTAATACACAGATGTTAGACAGATTGGAACACTGGCCTTTGCTGAAATCTGAGCCAGTGATGGCGTGAGGTCTGTAAACTATGAATCACTACTTTATGACTTCACCACTAGACCATTTTGAAATTGTGATTACTTTAAGCCCTCATGATAACGATTGCTGAGTTTTCAGGTTTCATATGTTAATAAAATGAAATTGTGATAGCTTCAACATTTATTTTGTTGGAAGCAGAACTTATTCTCCTCTGGAATTCAATTAAGATTTTTTTTTATTAAAGGGCACTGTTTCAAATATAGTTCCAGTGGAAAGGAATAATAAACATTTTAATGATGAGGGTAAATCTAGTGATTACTTTGCTGGTAAAATGGACATTTAACAGGATTCTGGCTGTTTGACGGCACAATCTATAAAGTGTATATTAATTGTTGTGAATATCTCGTTCATAATTCATATGTTTTAGAATATAACTTTTTGTTGTGGGAATTAAAGTTTTAACTGCAGAAAATGGGGGTATCTGGTTTAGAAACTGGTAAAAGCAACCCTGAAGTAAATGCAATTCAAACAAGCTTGGAGTTTATTAGTCTTAAAACGTTGGGGCCATGTTTACTTAAGAGTAGAAAGGTAAGATCATAAACAGCAGGTGAGCTTACTTAGCTAAAGAACTGGAGACATGACTTCTACATTTATTCCAGTAAAAGGATAAGTTATTCATGTGGTTTCCCAGAATGATGGAAAGCTTCAGAATTTAAATCGGTTCATTTGCATTTCCTGGAAAATTCTTTATTTTGAGTTACCTCTGTGAATTCAGTAAGGCAAGATTGGTTGAGAGAAGCAGCTAAGAGTCTACGTCAGTTTTGGGTCTGATATAGTTTGTAGCTCCTTGGAAGTCGAGATACAATGTCAGACCTACACCTGAAGTAGAGTAAATGCTAGACCTGTCATCCATGATGCAGACTGCAAGTGGGAGCTTGAATCCACTATAAGACAAAGTTGGAAAGGGGATAAAAATGACTAGGAAGTTTGTTTAGTTGGAAGCTAAAGGAGGAAATCTACAGTAACCCTATCAATAAAAGGCAGTTAACCTTGTTGCATTTGGAGTTCTGGAAGTAATCAACTTGGTTGCAGTTTGAAACCATAGTAGCATACTATCGGAAACCAAGGGTGTTTTCTGATGTTTTAACCCATTGTGCGCGAGTTGCAGGAGACCTATGCTTGAGCTGTGGAATCATGAGTTGTGAGGTCAGTAAAGAAATTGGAGTGTCACTTAGCCAAAAGATAATAGAAGAAGCCACATGAAATCTTGTACCTTGGTGAACAGCTGGAGCACTGAAGAGAAATCTAAGTGAATTCCAGAAAACGATGATATAGCAGGAAAAGTGAATGAACATTAAAGGTTTTGTAAGATAAGGGAACTCTTTGGGGAAAGTGGGAAGTCGAACTGAGTTTATATCCTAAGTCTTTATCAGATATCAGTTATTGGTGCTTACTTTGTTTAATTCCTTTTATATACAATAAACTTTGTTTTTGTTTGAAAACATAAAATGTGAAAACCTTGAAACATGATGTGAAAAACATGGCATAGTTCTGTTGGTTAATTGCTGGTTGATCAAATTTCTTCTTTAAACATTAACAATCCCTAACTGGATTGTAACATAATGCAATGGATTGCATTGATAAAGAGCTGAAATCTTATGCTGTTAAAATAGTATATTCTTGTATGCAAACCTCTAAAGCTAGGAAATTGGGCCCGTAGCTTTATCTTTCAATTAAGATACCTGCAAGTTTTTCAGTTTTTCCTCTTTTTATAATTCAGTAAGGTAGGGTCCATATTTGTAATGACCATAACATTAAAAAGCACAAAACACAGCACTTTTTGAAAAAAATGTGAGCCACCTTGCTTTCTAATGTGAATCAATTTGTATTATATATCAAAGTTGAAACTAGAAAAAATTATTTGTATAATAACTCCCTCACAATTATAATTATATTCTGAAATTTAAAGTTCAAGCTAATATGCTGTACTTTTATTGAGTAATGAAATGAAGTCAGTGTCTAAATCATTTGATTTTTAATGCACAAACCTAAAACCTGCACAATAATATATCAGTTGTTTTGTTTATTTATACACTCAAATGATAAGACTGAAAAATGGCACAGATCAATTTCCTAAGTAATCTAGATATTAGGCTTAATTATGCTAGTTAGATATTTATAGGTAATATAAAAATCATATAGTATTCATACTTTCCACATTTTCCTATTTTATTAAAAGACGTCTATTACCTAAATAATATTTGAATAGTAAAATAGTGAACATGGGAACCTAAGAATGCCAGAACTGGGATAAGCCATTCGGCCCCTTGATACCCTGACCCAACAAAAATCTGTCTATCTCACTCTGGAAAATTTCAATTAACCCAGCATCCTGTAGTAATTTGATGTGTAATATACCTTTTGAGGTGAATGTTGTAATAGAAGATCACATGATCTTGGTATCCAATAGCGTGGGCTACCTCTAGTCAGTAGTCTTGAGTTAGAGTCTGAAGTGGAAAGACAGAGTTTTCAGTCGTGAGCACACAAGTGTAGCTGCTGAGTTCCTTTTGTAAATAAACAGAATGTGTTGCTTCTAAGAACGATCTACTGATCTTCTCTGTCTTTGGTACCAACTCAGTCACCCTGAAACAAGCGTGCAATCTGGATCCTTTAGTCCCAACAAACCAGGGTACAGGACCCAACATATCCATAGCCTTTTTGGGGGGAGGAGGGCTGATGGAGGGGGGGCAGAGTTTTAGTTTTCCACTATCCTTTGTGTGCAAAAGTATTGCCTGATTTCATTCATGAATAACTTAACTCTAATTTTAAGAGTGTGGATCCTTATTCTGGATTTTAATAGCAGAGGAAATAATTTCTGTCTATCTGACCAAATCCTCCTGTCGTTTTAAACATATTAACTCTGAATTTTCTAAACTCAAGGGAATACAAGCCAATGGTATGCAATCTGTTCATAAATTAATTCTTCAAGCCCCTGTGTGTAAAGGAATTATTCTATATTAGCTAGCAGCACTTAGCTTGAACTGGAGGTAGATTTAGAGTGCTTTCACCCACTGTTTCGCATCAGATTGGCCTTGCCTCATAACTTACGTTCCCACCTACGTTTGTATCATCAACAAACTTAGATACATTACTCTCTGCCTCTTAGTCTGTATCATGAATATGGATTGTAAATAGCTGAGGCCCCAGCACTGATCCTTGTGGCACTCCACGAGTCATAGCCTGCCAACTTGAAAATGCCCCATTTATCCTTCTCTCTACTTCCTCCTACTGCCAATCCTCTATGCATGCTAATGTGTCACCCCCAACTCCATGAACCCTTATCTTCTGTATTAACGTCTTGTGTGGCACCTTGTAGTATGCTTTGATTTCCAAAAGGCATTCAATATCTACTGGTTCTCCTTTATCTACCCTACTAGTTACATCCCCAAAAATCTATAATAAGATTGACAAACAGGATTTATTTTGTGTGATACCTTATCAAATTCATTTTTCAAAAGACAAGTCTGAAGCATTTTTCACAATCTTCAGCCAGAAGTGCCGAGTGGATTATCCATATTAACCGCCTCCTGAGATTCACAGATGCCAGTCTTCAGCCAATTCACATCACTCCACGTGATGCCAAGATATCAAGAAATGGCTGAAGGCACTGGATACTACAAAGGCCATAGGCCCTGACAACATTCGAGCAATAGTACTGAAGACTTGTGCTCTAGAAGTAGCTGCAACGATAGCTGTACTGAAACAGCTTGGCTGCAGTATTGGCATCTACCTGGCAATGTGGAAAACTGCCCAGGTATGTCTTATCCACAAAATGTAGGACAAATCCAACCTGGCCAATTACCGCCCCATCAGTCAACTCTCGATCATCAGCAAAGTGATGGAAGGGATCATTAATAGCACTATCAAGTGGCACTTACTCAGCCACCTAGCTCCTGACCTCATTACAGCCTTAGTCCAAACATGGGCAAAAGAGGTAAACTCCAAATGTGAAGTGAGAGTGGCTGCCTTTGACAACAAGGCAGCATCTGACCAAGTGTGGCATCAAATAGCCCTAGAAAAACTGGCATCAATGGGAATTGGGGAACACCCTCCACTGGTTGGAGTCCTACCTAGCGTAAAGGAAAATGGTTCTGTTTGTTTGAAGTCAATCATCTCAGTCCCCGGATATCACTGCAGAAGTTCCTCAGGATCGTGTCCTAGGCCCAACCATCTTCAGCTGCTTCATCAATGACCTTCCCTCCATCATAAGGTCAGAAGTTCACTGATGATTGCACAATGTTCAGCACCATTCACGACTCCTCAGATACTGAAGCAGTCTGTGCCCATATGCAGCAAGACGTGGAAAATATTCAGGCTTGGGCTGATAAGTAGCAAATTACATTTGTGCCACAAAAGTACCAGGCAATGACCATCTCCAACAAGAGAGAAATCACCCAGCTGCCCTTGACATCACTGTTGCTGAATATACAGCTATCAACATTTTGGGGGTTACCATTGACCAGAAACTGAACTGGACCAGCAATATAAATACTGTGGTTACAAGAGCAGGTCAGAGGTTGGGAATTCTGAGGCAAGTAACTCACCCCCTGATTCCCCAAAATCTGTCCACCATCTACAAGGCACAAGTCACACTTGTGATGGAATACTCTCCACTTGTCTGGATGAGTGGAGCTCCAAAAACAGTCAAGAATCTTAACACCATCCAGGACAAAGCAGCCTGCTTGATTGACACCCCATCTACTGACTTCAACAGCCACTCCCTCTACCACTGACACTCAGTAGCAGTAGTGTGTACCATCTACAAGATGGACTGAGACAACTCACCAAGGCCCCTTCAATAGCACCTTCCAAACCTGTGACCTCTAACACCTAGAAGGACAAAGGCAGCAGATGCATGGGAACACTACCGCCTGCAAGTTCCCCTCCAAGCCACACACCATCCTGGCTTGGAACTATATAGCCGTTCCTTCAGTGTCACTGGATCAAAATCTTAGGACTCTCTCCCTAACAGCACTATGGGTGTACCTACACCCTTGGACTGCAGTGGCTCAAGAAAGTGGTTCCCTACCATCTTAAGGGCAATTAGGGATGGGCAATAAAAATGCTGGCCTAGTCAATAATGCCCACATCCCTTGAAAGAATAAAAAAAAAATCCAAGTATGTTACACCTACTGGCTCTCCTTTATCTATCCACTTAGTTAAATCCTTAAAACACTGTAATCAGTTTGCCAAACAGGATTTTCCTTTTGTAAAACTATGTTCACTTGTTCAAATCATACTATGCTTCTCTAAGTACATTGTTAAGACTTCCTTAATAATTTTTGTAAGTTCAGTAGTCTAGTGAAAAGGTTGGTAAGGTAGCTGACTCAGCTGACTGTGTGACAGTTAACTGTCAATCACCTGAAGCCTGATTAGGTCCTGGAAAGGTGTTAATTACTATTTGAAGCTTAACTAGTGTGAGTCACCTCAGCTCTATTTAAGAAAGGGACTATCTAGAAGCATACTACAGTGTGCTTGCACATGAACAGGGGAGCGAGCTCATCCTGAGTGGGACACAGTCAGAGTGTGTAGTTTGGTGCACAGTGGGAATTCGGTGCATAGGGGACAAGCTGCTCTTTGCATTTTTTCCTTGCTATCCAACTTCTTAAATCTTCAGAGTGTGGTCTTGCCCTGTTGCAGCAGTAGAGACTACAAGGAAAAGGAATCACTGGTAAGTAGTGGGTAAGGTCAGGTAAGTATTTACTACTTTAATCGCCTATAGTTTAAGGTCTTTTTGTGGTTTATAGTTTGTATATTCTATAGTAACGAGGATCAGGAAAGAAGGGCCCTAGAGTAATTGATTTAAAAGGTTTAATTTAAAGGGATAGGTCATGGCAGGAGAGTTTAAAGCCGTGGTGTGCTCCTCATGCTCCACATGGGAAGCCGGGGACGTTTCCAGTGCCCGAGACCAGCATGTGTGCAGGAAGTTTGTCCAGCTGCAGCTCCTGGAAGCTCGGGCTGCAGAGCTGGAACGGCGGCTGGGGACACTGTGGAGCATCCGCGAGTCTGAGAGCAGGAAGGGAATGGGTGACCACCAGGCAGTCTAAGAGAAACAGGCAGGTAGTTCAGGAGTCCCCTGGGAACCCGCTCCCAAATCGGTATTCGATTTTGGAGGCTGATGAGGGTGCTGGTTCCTCCAGGGGGTGCAGACAGAGCCAAGCTTCTGGCACCACAAGCAGCCTGTCTGTACCGGAGGGGAGGAAGAGCAATAGTATTGGGGATTTTATAGTCAGGGGAACAGATAGGCGCTACTGTGGCTGTCAACGTGACTCCAGGATGGCATGTTGCCTCCTTGGTGCCAGGGTCCGGAATGTTACTGAACGGCTACAGGGCATCCTGAAGGGGGAGGGTGATAAGGGAGAGGTCTTGCTACATGTTGGTACCAATGACATAGGTAGAAAGAGGGATGAGGTCTTGCATCAAGAAGTCAGGGAGTTAGGCAGTAGACTAAAAGGCAAGACCTCTCGGGTTGTAATCTCTGGATTACTCCCAGTGCCGCATGCTAGCAAGCTCAGAAATAGGAGAATAGCGCAGATGAATACGTGACTTAAGAGTTGGTGCAGGAGGGAGGGTTTTAGGTTCCTGGATCACTGGGACCGTTTCTGGGGATGATGGCACCATTGCAAGTGGAACGGTCTACATCTGAATCAGAGCGGGACTAACATCCTTGCGGGCGGGTTTGCTAGTGCTGTTTTTAGGAGTTTAAACTAATACGGCAGGGGGAGGGGACACAATGTTAGCAGAATAGGGACACATCATAATACAGTAAAACAATCAAGTCAGTGGGAGTACAGCTGCATTAAGCTTCAGGGGAGTAAGGCAAGGCTGGATGGCCTCTACTTTAATGCCAGGAGTATTACAGGAAAAACGGATGAGTTAAGGGTGAGGATTGACACGTGGAATTGTGTTATAGTCGCCATCACTGAGACGTGGTTGAGGGAGGGGCAGGATTGGCAGCTCAACATTCCAGGGTATAGAATCTTCAGACAAGAAAGGGGAGGGGGTAAAAGAGGAGGAGGCATTCCATTATTAGTTAAGGAGTCAGTTACTGCAGTGAGGAGGGCATGTCTTGGAGGGGGCATCGAATGAAGCTTTGTGGGTAGAGCTTAGGAATAAAAAAGGGGCAGCCACATTGTTAGTTGTTTATTATAGACCCCCAGATAGTCAGCAGGAAATTGAGGAGCAAATATGTGCACGATTTGCGGAGGTGTGTAAAAACAATAACAATAGGGTAAT
Source organism: Cetorhinus maximus (assembly GCF_964194155.1). Classification (NCBI taxonomy): domain Eukaryota; kingdom Metazoa; phylum Chordata; class Chondrichthyes; order Lamniformes; family Cetorhinidae; genus Cetorhinus; species Cetorhinus maximus. The sequence goes on from NC_135881.1 coordinate 155,239,354, forward strand.
TATATTAAGTGATTTCAACTTTCCCAACATTAATTGGGATAGACATAGTGTTAAGGGCTTGGATGGAGTGGATTCCTTGAACTGTGTACAGGAGAACTTTTTAGGTCAATATGTAGAGGGTCCAACAAGGGACGGCGCAGTACTGGACCTAATTCTGGGGAATAAAGCCGGACAGGTGGCTGAGGTGGTGGTGGGCGAGCATTTTAGTGATAGCGACCACAACATGGTACAATTTAAGATTGTTATTGACAAAGAAATAAACAATTTGCAAAATAATGTTTTGGATTGGGGGAGAGTGGATTTTAGTAAAATAAGGCAGGACCTAGCCAAGGTAGACTGGGAACAGCTACTTGTGGGGAAATTTACAGAGGAGCAGTTGGGGGGCGTTCAAAAAGGAAATGGGGAGGGTACAGGCTCAACATGTTCCCTCTAGGGTGATAGGAAGGAGTAACAAGCCCAGAGAACCAAGGATGACCAGAGATATTCAGGTTACGATGAGAAAGAAAAGAGAGGCTTTTAGCAGGTACAAGGGAAGCAAATCAGCGGATGCATTAGTGGAGTACAGAAAGTGCAGGGTGGAGCTTAAGAAAGGAATTAGGAGAGCAAAGAGGGGATATGAGAAAGCTCTGGCTGGTAAAAGTAGGGAAAATCCCAAGATATTCTATAAGTATATCAATGGGAAGAGGATAACCAGGGAAAGATAAGGGACCAAGGGGGGCAATCTATGGGTGGAGCCAGAGGACATCACTAGAGTGTTGAGTGAATACTTCACATCCGTCTTCACCCAAGAGAATGAAGGTATCGAACTCTGGGAGATAGACTGTGAGGTTCTTAAGCAAATTGATACAGGGAGTGACAAGATATTGGAGGTTGTGAACAGATCTACAGGTCCAGATGATTTGTGTCCCAGACTGCTGAGGGAGGCAAGGGAGGAGATCGCACAGGCACTGACCCAAATTTTTTATTCCTCTCTGGCCACAGGGGAGGTGCCAGAGGACTGGAGAACAGCTAATGTGGTTCCGCTATTTAAGAAGGGTTGTAGAGATAAACCAGGGAACTACAGGCCAGTGAGTCTCACGTCACTAGTAGGGAAACTATTGGAGAAAATTCTGAAGGAGAGAATCTATCTCCACTTGGAGAGGCAAGGTTTGATCAGGGATAGTCAGCATGGCTTTGTCAGAGGGAGGTCATGCCTAACAAATTTGATTGAATTTTTTGAGGAGGTGACCAGGTGAGGGTAGTGCAATTGATGTAGTTTATATGGATTTCAGCAAAGCCTTTGACAAGGTTCCACATGGGAGACTTTTAAAGAAGGCAAATGCACTTGGGATACAGGGTAATTTGATAAGGTGGATTCAAATTTGGCTTAGTTGTAGGAGACAGAGGGTGATGACAGAAGGATGCTTTTGCGACTGGAAGCCAGTGTCCAGTGGCGTACCACACAGAACTGTGCTGGGTCCCCTATTATTTGTCATTTATATAAACGACATAGATGACTATGTGGGGGTAGGATTAGTAAGTTTGCGGATGACACAAAGATTGGTCGGGTGGTTAACAGTGAGGTTGAGTGTCTTGGGCGACAGGAAGATATAGATGGGATGGTCAAATGGGCAGATAAGTGGCAGATGGAATTTAACCCTGAAAAGAGTGAGGTGATACACTTTGAAAGGAGTAATTTGACAAGAAGTATTCAATGAACAGCATGACATGAGGAAGCTCTGAGGAACAAAGGGACCTTGGCATGTGTGTCCATAGATCTCTGAAGGCAGAGGGGCATGTTAGTGGGGTGGTGAAAAAGGCATATGGGACACTTGCCTTTATCAATCGAGACTTAGATTACAAAAGTAGGGAGGTCATGTTGGAGTTGTATAGAACCTTGGTGAGGCCACAGCTGGAATACTGTGTGCAGTTCTGGTCGCCACATTATAGGAAGAATGTGATTGCACTGAAGGGGCTGCAGAGGAAGTTCACCAGGATGTTGCCTGGGATGAAACATTTAAGTTATGAAGAGAGGTTGGATAGATTTGAGTTGTTTTCGTTGGAGCAGAGAAGACTGAGGGGCGACCTGATCAAGGTGTACAAGATTGAGGGGCATAGGTCGGGTGGATAGGGAGCAGCTGTTCCCTTTAGTTGAAGGGTCAGTCACGAGGGGACATAAGTTCAAGGTGAGGGGCAGCAGGTTTAGGGGAAATGTGAGGAAAAACCTTTTTACCCAGAGGGTGGTGATGGTTTGGAATGTGCTGCCTGGGAGGGTGGTGGTGGCGGGTTGCCTCACAACCTTTAAAAAGTGCCTGGATGAGCACTTGGCACGTCATAGTATTCGTGGCTATGGGCCAAGTGCTAGTAAATGGGATTAGGTTGGTCAGGTGTTTCTCACGTGTCGGTGCAGACTCGATGGGCCGAAGGGCCTCTTCTACACTGTGTGATTCTGTGAATAAATTACAGCATTTTCCTGATGATTGATGTCAGGCTAACTGGCCTCTAATTTCCTGTTTTTCCTCTCACTCCAATCTTGAACAGCTGTTTTACATTTGCTAATTTCCAACCTGCTGGATCCATTCTAGAATCTAAGGAAATTTGGAAAATCCCAACCAGCGCAACCAATATTTCTACAGCTACCTCTTTGAACTTGAGGATGTAGACCATCAGGTTAAAGGGTCAACTTTTAGTCCCTTAAGTTTCTCTAATTTTTGTTCTCTGCTGATGTTAATTATGTTCAGTTCCTCACTCTTAATAGTCCCTTGGTCACCCTCCAACTCTGGTATCTAATTTGTGTCTTCTGCCTTAAAGACTAATACAAAATATTTGTTGAATGTCTCTTCTATTTTCTCATTGTCCAATGATTTTGCCTGTCTCTACCGCTAAGGGACAAATATTTATTTAGCTACTCTACTGCTTTTGATATATTTTTAAAAATTCATTCACGGGGTGTGGGCTTCACTGGTTGGGCCAGCATTTATTGTTCATCCCTAGTTGCTCTTGAGAAGGTGGTGGCGAGCTGACTTCTTGAACTACTACAGTCCACGTGGTGTAGGTACACCCACAGTGCTGTTATGAAGGGAGTTCCAGGATTTTGACCCAGCGACAGTGAAGGAACGGCGATATATTTCCAGGTCAGGATGGTGAGTGGCTTGAACGGGCAGTTCCAGGTAGTGGTGTTCCCATCTATCTGCTGCCCTTGTCCTTCTAGATGGTAGTGGTCGTGGGTTTGGAAGGTGCTGTCGAAGGAGCCTTGGTGAATTCCTGCAGTGCACCTTATAGATGGTACACACTGCTGCTACTGTGCGTCAGCAGTGGAAGGAATGAATGTTTGTGGATGTGGTGCCAGTCAAACGGGCTGCTTTGTCCTGGATGATGTCAAGCTTCTTGAGTGTTGTGGGAGCTGCACTCATCCAGACAAATGGGGAGTATTCCATTATACTCCCGACTTGTGCCTTGTAGATGGTGAACAATGGTAGATGGTGTAAAAGCTCTTACAATCCATTATTATTTTCCTGACTAGTTTACTCTCATTCTAATTTTCCTCATTTTATCAACTTTTTGGTCGCCCTTTGTTGGTATCTAAATATCTCCCAATTCTTAGGCTTATTTGCCAACTTCTCAATATCATAAAAATCTCTTCCTTTAATCTAATATTATCCATAACTTCCCTAGTAAGCAATGGATGGATCTTTCTGAGTTTTTTTTAACTGAAAGTATTTTTGTTCAACATTCTGAATAATTTCTTTAAATGTTTCCCATTGTTTATTTACTATCATACATTTTGATCTTTTTACTGAATCAACCTTGGCCAGTTCTCTTGTCATACCTATGTAATTGGTTTTGTTTAAGTTTTAGGTTCTTGTTTTGGATTTGAGTATGTCACTCTCAAACTTATTATGGAATTCAATTGTTTTATGTTTGCCTTTTCTCGGAGGATCGTTTACTATGAGATTGCTATGTAGCTCTGCCTCATTACACAATGCTGGACCTAAAACAGTTTGATCCACAACATATTATTCTAGGAAACCTTCGAGAAAGCATTATACAAACTCAGCTTCCAGACTAACTTTACCAGTTTGATTTGTCCAGCCTATATGAAGGTTAAAGCCCCCCACAATTATTACACTGTCTTTTTACAAGCTCCAATAATTTCTTGCTTATTGCTCTATCGAACAGTATAACTACTGTTAGGAGGCCTATAGACAACTCCTACCATTGTTTTTTGACCCTTGTTATTTATTCCTAATCTCCACCCGCATTGATTCTACTTGCTGATCTTCTGAGCCAAGGTCATTTCTCACTACTGTCCTCATCTCATCCTTTATTATCAGGACTTCCCCTGAGGGGATTTGCACCCTCTTGACTCCTTCCTCATGCCCATACATCCCAACTTATCCCAATCCAAGCTGCCATCCATCTCCAAAAACACTTTTATCTGAATATATGAAACATTCATAAGACAGGTGAGCTGACAGCACAGATAAAGAAAAATGGGTTTGATATAATGACCCTTCCAGAGACAAGGGCTTGCCGCACACACCTTGGCAAAGAATGCCTGAATGCATGATGGAGTCGGGTCTGCCTCCTCCAGACACAGATGGAGGCAGTCACAGAGGCTGCCAAGTACTGCAGGATGCCTAAAAGGCCCACCTCAGTTGTCTAGTACTTCATCCCAGTTGTTTTTTTAAACATTAGGCCCTCCACCCCTCACCCGCCCTTGACTCCCTCCCCATGCATCCCAACACATCCTAATCTAAGTCCCCACCCATCCCCAGTGGTCTCTCATACCATTCATGTAGGCCCATGCCCCTCACCCACACCCATGTTCTTTACAGCCCCTCTGCTAACTTAGTGCCAACTCATGCCAACACATGACCCCTCACCCATCCCCATGGCCCCTTATTGTTCCTATGACAGCTTTATGCCAACTTATTGCCCCATTCCACCTAACATCCTTTGCTCTTGCACCCTCCATGCCAAGTAATCCTGTATCCACTCTGGTCAGAACTCAGGAGTCATGCTGAGATGAAATAACATCTATTATGGACTTCACTATATAAAAAAACATTCATGAAAGCCCATTCAATTCATTCAAATCCCCTCAGGTACTTATTCCCATATAAAAACAAACATTTATAATCATGACCCCACATCATTTAATAACCTCTCTGAGCTGTCAATCATGCTGTGAATTTACAGCTGCCCTACAACTGTGATAGATTGTGGGAAGGAGTCAAGCAGAGATCACCTGTCATGCTGCTGAATGCAATGTTATTAATATAACAAACAGCTATTGAAATAGTTAGAACAGACTTTTTTTTCCAACTTTCATAGAGGTAGGCAGCTAGTTTTTCTTCAATTTTTAAAACGGTGGGTCATTTAAATAACTTCACATCTTAACAGTTCTACATACATAATCCACCCTTCAGGAGCATTTACAACTACTCTAAAGATTAATAACTCCCACGCTGCAGGAAAAAAGGGTTCCATTTGAACTCAGCATTGAGTTCCAAAGGCCCTGCTGAGTTTGGGTTTCCCACATGTGCGGGTCAAGTGCTGAGAGACTCTTTTTTTTACTATGAGATTTTTTTTTTGCTACTATTCTTGAACCTTCCTGCCCCACTCTGTGAGTCTTTACCCAAAGCACTATTGTCTTCTATTGCCTCAACTTTATTCTTTAGATTTCCAAATCTCCCAGAGTGGAGTTCAGCCTAACAGAACAGCTCCCTCTTTTCCTGATAATGATGCCAGCGCCCATGAATCAAATCGCCTTCTTTCCATACCACTCTTTGAGCCACATGTTTAATTCTGTTATCTACCTGGCCCTACGTCAATTGGTCATGGCTCAGGTAACAATCCACTGATTATTACCTTTTGGGGTTTATTTTAATTTGGATGGTAAATCCTCAAACTCTCTCAGAACATCACTCCTAGCTCTACTCCCCCCACTACTCCAAGTTTACCTCCAACGGGCAAGGTGATGTCTTTAATCATGGCATTGCGCAGGCAAAACAGCTTTTGGAATTCCCAGTTGCTGCTGCAGTGAACAGTATATATTGCCCTTATTATATGACAGTCACTGCCACATTCCTTTTCAATACCTCCACTTGAATGATGTCCTATACCATGGTGTGATAGTCAATTTGCCCATCCACCCTCCATTCCTTGTGCTCATCCACACAAGTATCTCACACCTGGTCAAAGTCAAGGGCCAAGACTCCTTTATCACTACATTCTGGAACCCTGTACTGTCATCCTCTTGTCTCTGCCCATTGTCCAACTCTAAAGTTTTACTTAACATTAGGAGTGTGAATGTAAATATATAGCAGTCCTGCCCCAGCAGATCGAGCCACAGGGTGGTGGAGAGGGATAGAGTGTAGACTTCATTATCTGCTTTAATAAAGGGCCAGTCATCACCGATGGATAGGATAAAGAAAATTAATCAAGTTGCCAGAAATGTTGATCCTACACATGTAGGTGGCAATACCCTAGGCATGGAAATTAAGGTGGGCATAATACTAGGAACCAATTCACTCATGGAATGTGGGCATTGTTGGTAAGGCCAACATTTATGGTCCATCCCTAATTGATCTTGAGTAGATGGTTGTGAGCTGCCTTTTTGAGTTGCTGCAGTCCCACTCATAAAGGTGCTAGCAAAGCATTGTTAGGTAAGGATTTTCAGTAATTTGATCCAGTGACAATGAAGGAATGGTGATATATTTTGAAGTCAAAATGGCGTATGGCTTGGAGATGAATTTGCTGGTGATGGTGTTCCCATTTGCCTGCCTACCTTGTCCTAGAAGGTATGGGTTGCAGGCTTAGGAGGTGCTGCTGAAGGAATCTTGGAGGGTTGCTGCAGTGCATTTTGTAGATGGTGCACAGTGCAGCCATAGTGCGCTGGTGGTGGAACGAGTGGATGTTCAAGGTAGTTGGTGGGGTGTCAGCCAAGCAGGCTGCATTGCCCTGGATGATGTTGAAATTCTAGAGTGTTGTTGGAGCTGGGCCCATCCAGGCAAATAGAGCACATTCCTTCACACTCTTGATTTGTGCCTTGTAGGGGATATAGCTAATTATTCTTGGCGACTTCAACACAAGAGTTGGTTCATGTCACCAGGCATAGGAAGGGTACATCAGGAAAAAATAGGATCGGCAGTTGTAGCAGCAGTCATCTCCTTTTGCTGAAGAAGCATGCTGAGCATCACCAACATAGTTTTCTGCCTCCCCTAATTACAGCATCTTAGGTGCACTCACCCCATTCTATGAATTGGCATCTAATTGACTATGTCATTAACAGACAGAGGGACAGGAAGAATGTGTGTATAAAAAAAAAAGCCATGTGTTTTGCTGACTGCTGGACTGATCACTGTCTTATCATTATAAAGCTAAACATCAAGATCAATCCCATGATGCCCCCAAGGCATGATGGTCCAGAAGCATATCAGGGCTCAAAATGGGCTGAAGAAATCTCTCTCTCTCAAACTTCAGAGTCGCCTGTGTACAGTGAAAATGGACATACTGCATTGAGGATAATTGGGCGACCTTCAGGGACATAGTGTAATTCATTGCTCTAGAGACCCTTGGCCCTACATCAAGATTGGTTCGATGAAAACAATGAGGTAATCTAGAAACAAGTGGAGGAGAAATATTGCCTCTACAAGGTCTACCTCAATGACAAGTCATCACTATCCGAGCACAATGCCTACCGAAACATCCGCAGGACTCTCCACTGCAAGCTCAGAGGGATGCAAGACACTGGCTGAATCAGAAAGCAGACTAACTTCAGTCGTATGCAACCACGAAGACTGGAAGAGATTCTACGATACTTTGAAATCTATCTACGGGCCCCAGTATTCTGGTTCACCACCAATCCTTGGTGCTAATGGTTCAAACTGCTCACAGAAAAAGCCCAGTTCCTAGAAAGATGGGCAGAGCAGTTCAGTCACATCCTCAATCGGCCTTCATCCATCGATGAAGAAGCAATCAAGAGGCTGCCTCAGACTGCTCTCTTGATGAGCCTCCCACACTGTTAGAAATGACAAACGCAATCAAACCCTTGTCCAGCAGCAAAGTTCCAGGTGTTGATGCTACTGCAACTGAGGTCTACAATGTCTTGTCAAAAGTTCACTGAACTCTTTTACTCTGTGGGAACAAGGAACTATCCCACAATAATACAAGGTAGTCTTCATTGGCCACCTGCACAAGCAGAAAGGAATTCTCCAATTTGCAATAATTATATCTCCATTGCAGGCAAAATCCTCACAAGAATCCTTCTAAACCACTTAATGCAACACCTCAATCAGGATATGAGAAAGAGTCAGTGTGGTTTCAGCAATGGCCGAAGAAACACTGATATGGTGTTTGTAGTTAGACAACTCCAGGAGAAATAACAAGAACAGAGCATGGGCCTCTACACCACGTTTGCTGACCTGACCAAGGCCTTTTACACAGTCAGCCATGAGGGCAGTGGTTCCACAGTTCCATGGTGGCATGCTTGAATGTGTCCTGGTTTGAGCCTTCTGACCCATTGGCAATCATTAATGGAATTAAACAGGCCTGTGTGTTAGTGCCAACCCTCTTCAGCATGTTTTTCTCTGCCATGCTCTCTGATGCCTTCCATGATGGCATTGAAATCAGATCGCATGGATGGAAAGCTCAATCTGAGATGACACCAGGCCAAGGCCTCCAAGGACATATTGGTGTTTTCATTTTTGCCGATGACTGTGCACTAGCCGCTGGTTCAGAACTGGACATGCAATGTAGCATAGACTTGTTCTCCAATTCATGTAACAACTTCAGCCTTACGACCACAAAGAAAACTGAAGTAATGTACCAGCTTGCTCCAGAAAAGTCCTATCTTGAGTCCAAGGTTTCAGTCTGTGACCAGAACCTGTGCACGGTAGATAAGTTCACTTACCTCGGCAGCACACTCTTGAGCTGTCTATATTGATGACAAAACACGTGCAAATATTGCCTTTGGCAGACTTCGAACATCAGTCTTGGAATGAAGAGGAGTAAGTTTGTTTATCAAACTCAAAGTCTATGAGCAATAGTCCTGCCTACTCTGCTTAGACTGTGTTCCAGCATCATGCCAAGAACTCAACCACTTTAACTTGAGCTGCCTTCAGAAGCTTCTGAGAATCAGATGGCAAGACAAAATATCAGGCACTTGAGATGCAAGCATGCTCACCATATTGAGACAGTCAAATAAGTGAGTCAGGCTGGTCATGTAGCCAGAATGCCTGACATGTGCTTACCAAAGCAAATCTTCTAGGGAGAGCTTGAATGTGGGATGTGCTCTAAACCGCTCAAAGGAAGCGCTACAAGGTCGCTGAAGGCTTTACTTAGGGGTTTTTATATCGACCCCAAGTCCTGGGAGAAACACACCAAGGATCGCTGCGCCTGCCGCAACCAAATAAAAAATGGTGTAGCCTCCTTCAAAAACAAGGACATATCAGAGTCAGAGAGAAAACGCAAGGAGAGGAAATCCCAAGCCAGCAATTCTCAAAAAATTCTGTTGTCTGCAGTATCCTCTCCTCTCTGCAGCAGAACCTTCCGGGTGCAGATCGGTCTTGGAAGTCACCTACGCATCCATCGGAACCCTACCAAAAGCCCCACATGATGAACATGGTCATCTTTGCCTTGAAGGATGAACAAGAAGAGGGGATGGAAAGACTTTGGGGCATCAGAAGATGAGTCAGTCACCACAGAATACCCAGCCTCTGCCCTGTTGCAGCCACAGTATTTATGTGGTTGGCCTGGTTAAGTTTCTGATCAATGGTGCCCACCACCACCACACCCCCTCGCCACTCCAACTCCCCCAGGGTATTGATGGGCTTGATTTGGCAGTGATAATGCCCTTAAAATTCCAGGGGGAGCTGGTTGGATGTTGGGGATGGTCTTTGCCTGGTACTTGTGTGGTGTGTATCTTCCTTGCTGTTATCAGCACAAACATGAATGTTGTTCAGGCCTCGTTGCATGTGGGCATGCATTATCTGAGGAGTTGCAAATGGAGCTGAATACTGTGCAGTGATCAGTGAACATCCCCATTTCTGACCTTTTGATGGAGGGTAGGCCATTAGTAAAGCAGCTGAAGATCAGTGGGAATAGGACACTGCCCTGCATCCTGCTGTGATGATCTGGGATGATTGCAGCCTTCCTAATGGCACTGTGGGTGTTCCTACAACACATGGACTGCAGTCGTTCAAGAAGGCAGCACACCACCACCTTTTCAAGGGCAATTAGGGATGGGCAAAAAATACTGGCCTTGTCGGTAACGGCCACATCCATGAGCGAATGAAAAAAAATGAACCACAACATCTTCCCCTGTGCTAAGTGTGACTCAGGTCAGTGGGAAGTTTTATCTTCGATTCCCATTGACTTCAGTTTTAAGAGGGCCTCCTGATGCTATACTTGGTCAAAAGCAACATTGATGCCACGGGCAGTCACTCGCCCCACCTCTGGAGTTCAACTCCTTTGCCCATGTTTGGATCAAAGCAAAAATGAAGCCTGGAGCTAAGTGGTCTTGGCCTAATCCAAATAGAGCATCTGTGAGCAGATTATTGATGTGGGGAGGCAGTGGCATAGTGGTATTTTCACTAGTATTCCTCTGGGGACCTGGGTTCGAATCCCGCCATGGCAGACGGTGAAATTTGAATTCAATAAAAATCTGGAATTAAAAAAGTCTGATGACCATGAAACCATTGCCGATTTGTTTTAAAAACCCATCTGGTTCACTAATGTCCTTCAGGGACTCCAGACCCACAGCTGGACCTTGAACAAGGACAATTGGGGATGGGCAATAAATTCTGGCCTAGCCAGCGACACCCACCTGAGTGAATAAAAAAATGAGTAAGTGCTGTTTAATAGCACTGTTGATGACACCTTCCATTACTTTGCTGATGATTGATATGAAGCTGATGGGGCAGTAATTGGCTGGATTGGATTAATCCTGCGTTTTGTGGGCAGGACATGCCTGGGCAATTTTCCACTTTGTTGAGTAGTTACCAGTGTTGTAGCTGTATTAGATTAGCTTGCCCAGATGTGTATCTTGTTCTGGAACACAGGTCTTCACCACTGCAACCAGGATGTTGTCAGGGCCCATATCCTCTGCTGTGCGCTCAGTCATTTCTTGATATCATGTGGAGTATATCAAATTTACTAAAGACTGACATTTTGATGTTGAGGCCCTCAGGAGGAGACCGTGATGGATTTGGCATTTGGCACTTCTGGCTGAAGATGATTGCTTTGACTTTTGCATTCAGCTGCTGGACTTCACCATTATTGAAGATGGGGATGTTTGTGGAGCTTTGTCTTTCTGTTAGCTGTTTCTTGTCAACCATCATTCATGTTCAGATGCAGCAGAACTGCAGAGCTTTGATTTGATCTACTGGTTGCGAGATTGTTTAACTTTCTAAAAGCTTCCATCATTTAGCTTGAATGTGGCTCTGTGTTAAAGCTTCACCAGATTGGCACCTCATTTTCAGATATGCCCAGTGTTGCCCTTGGCATGCTACTCCACAATCTTCATTCAACCAGGGATGGTCCACTGGCTTGATGGTAATAGTAAAGTGAGGGATATGTCAAGTCATGAGATTACAGATTGTGGTGGAATATTATTCTACTGCAATTTGGCATCATCAAGGTGACAGATGGCTGAAGAGGCATGGCGGACAGCTGCAACAACGTACTGCTGTGCTCAGCATTAACGGGCCATGATCACCCATGGCAGCTTGGTGGATTGCTCTATCCCTCTCTGTCCAGGCTACTAAATTAAGTGGGGCTGGTGGTGGCCGTTTTTATGTTTCTTGGGGGTGGGGTGTTGGGAGGTGTGGAGCAGGGTCTGGTGTGGTGTGAGGCCTGACTGAGAGGAAGCCATGGGGAGTGGGGGGTTGGATTGGCCCTGGGAATCATGTTTTGGAGTCTGGGAGTTGGGGGGTGGGGTGGGGGGGCAGTGTGTGGGGCCTTCTATCCAACATTCCAGGAACTTGGTGTGCAGCAAATGCTAGCCTTGTCAAGACGCTCACATTCCAAGAACAGATAAAAGAAAATGCTGCATTTCCCAAAAATAGAGGGCTCACTAATTGATTGCCATGTGTCCAACCTGAAGCACTTAAAGACATGACTGCAGCAAGACTTTTTGTTATACATTGCCTCTTGCCTGTCTGCTCTGCTGAAGTATGGCCATGTATGAGGTGCATTAATTGATTTATGAAGAAATGGAACAATAAGCAATAGGAGTGTTCCTTCATAGGGAAGGGAGAAAAATCAGTGAGTGAACCAGTCCATTATATTTTTTTTGCAGATGTTTTAGTCCCAAATTCAAGACTGGCACAGGCAGCTGCTCTCATCCTTTCTCAGTAGCGGTATAAACACTTGACATAAAACTTGGAAGTATTGTGAGGAGAATAGCAATACATTTCAAGAGGACTTAGGCTATTAGAATGGGCGGACAAGTGGCAGATGAAATTTAATGCAAAGAAGTGTGAAGTGATTCATTTTGGTGGAAACATACAAACATACAAATCAGGAGCAGGAGTAGCCACTGACCTCTTTGAGCCTGCTCCACCATTCAATACAATCATGGTTGATCTGATTGTAAACTCAACTCCACATTCCTGACTACTCCTGATAACCTTTCACCCCCTTGTTAATTAAGAATCTCTCTACCTCTGCCTTAAAATTATTCAAAGACTCTGCTTCCACCGCCTTTTGAGGAAGAGCATTCCAAAGAATCTCAACCCTCTGATAGAAAAAAAATCTCCTCGTCTGTATCCTAAATGGGCGTGCCCTAATTTTTAAACAATGGCCCCTAGTACTAGATCCTCCCACAAGAGAAAACATCCTCTCCACATTGACCCTGTCAAGGCCCCTCAGGATCTTATATGTTTCAATCAAGTTACCTCTTACTTTTCCAAACTCCAATGGATACAAGCCTAGCCTATCCAAACTTTCCTCATAAGTATTGGGTTAATAAACCTCTGAACAACTTCTAACGCATTTACGTCCTGCCTTAAATAAGGAGAACAATTCTGTACACAACACTCCCTGATGTGTTGTCACAAGTGCCCTGTATACCTGAAGCATAGCCTCCCTGCTTTTGTGTTCAATATTCCTCGCAATAAATGATAACATTTTATTAGCTTTCCTAATTACTTGCTGTACCTGCGTTCTAGCCTTTTGTGATGCTTGCACTAGGACCCCTAGAATTCCCTGCATCTCAGAGCTCTGCAGTCTCTCCCTATTTAGATAACATGCTTTTTAAAAAAAAATTTCCTGCCAAAATGGACAGTTACACACTTTCCCACATTTATACTCCAATTGTCAGACCTTTGCCCACTCACTTTGCCTATCAATATCCCTTTTTAGCCTCCTTATGTCCTCTTCACATTTTATGATCCTATCTATTTTTGTGTCATCAGCAAATTTAGCAACCATACCTTCGGTCCCTTTATCCAAGTCATTTATATAAATTGTAAAAAGTTGAGGCCCCAGCGCTGATCTCTGTGGCACACCACTCATTAGACCTTGCCAACCAGAAAATGACCCATTTATGCATACTCTCTCTGTTTCCTGTTAGCTAATCAATCTTCTACCCATGTCAATATGTTACCCTCTACACCGTGAGCTTTTATTTTCTGCAATAACTGTTGATGTGGCACCTTATCAAATGCCTTCTGGAAACCTAAACACAGTACATCCATCGGTTCCCCTTTTTCCACAGCGTATGTTACTTCTTCAAAGAACTCTAAGAAATCGGTTAAACACAATTTCCCTTTCATAAAACCATGTTGACTCTGCCAGTTTACCTTGAATTTTTCCAAGTGCCCAGCTATAACACCTTTAATAATAGCTTCTAGCATTTTCCCTATGACAGGTGTTACGCTACCTGGAAAATTATTAATCAACTATCTCCCTAGCCACTTCTTTTAAGATGTTAGGATGAAGTCTATCTGGTCCTGGAGATTGCCTGCAGCTCCAACAATTTTCTCAGTACCACTTCATCCCGAGTTCCTCCCTGCCTTCTATTTCCTGATCTACAGCTATTTCTGGGATGTTACTTGCATCCTCTATGGTGAAGACCATTGCAAAATACTGGTTCAATTCATCTACCATCTTCTTATTTTCCATACTCGCTTTCTGTAGGATGAACACTCGCTGTAATTCTTTTCTTTTTTAAACATCTATAGAAACCCACACTATCTGTCTCTATTTCCAGCTAGATTTCTCATGCACTCTTAATGTTTTCTTCCTTATCAATCTTTTGATCATTCTCTGTTTTTCATATTCTATCCAATCTTCTGACCTGCCACCCATCTTTGCGCAATTATATGCTTTTTCTTAAGTTTTATACTATCTTTAATTTTTTATCTAACCACAGATAGTGGGTCCTCCCCTTAGAATTTTTCTTTCTTGTTGGAATGTATTCTGTGTATTCTGAAATATCCCCTTAAATGGCATCCATTGCATCTCCATTGATGTATCCCTTAACCTAATTTGCAAGTTCACTTTAGCTAGTTGTGCTTTCGTGCCCTCATAATTGCCTTTATTTAAGTTTATATGCTAGTCTTGGACCCACTCTTCTCCCCCTCAAACTGAATGTAAAATTCAATCATATTCTGATCGCTGCTATCTAGGAGCGCCTTCACTATGAGGTCATTAATTAATCCTATCTCGTTGCACAGTATCAGGACTAGTATAGCTTGCTCTTTGGTGCCAGAACGTGCTGTTCTAAGAAACTACCTTAAAACATTCTATGAATTCCTTATCTAGGCTACCTTTGTCCGTTTTATTTTCCCAGTCTATGTGCAGATTAAAATCCCCATGATAATTGCTGTACCTTTCTGACAAGCTCCCATTGTTTCTAACTTTATACCCCGTCCTACCAGATGGTTACTGTTTAGGGCCCTGTACACCACTCTCACGAGTGACTTCTGGCCTTTCTTATTTCTCATCTCTACCCAAACCATTTCTACATCCTGATTTCCTGAACTTAGGTCATCGCTCTCTATTGTGCCAATACCGTCATTAATTAACAGAACCACCCCTCCAACTTTTCCTAGCTTCCTGTCCTTCCTAAATGAGGCATACGTTTCAATGGCAAGGAGAGGCAATATATAATAAAGGATATGGTTCTAAAGGAGGTGCTGTAACAGAGAAACCTATGGGTATATGTTCACAAATCATTGAAGGTGGCAGGAGAGGTTGAGAATGGAGTTATTAAAGCATACAGGATCTTGGGCTTTATAAATAGGAACAGAGAATACAAAAGCAAGGAAGTTGTGAACATGTATAAAGCATTGGTTCGATCTCTATTGGTGGCCTTCAAGAGAGAATTGGATCATTATCTGAAGCGATAAAATGGCAGGGCTACGGGGAAAGGTGGGGCTGTGGGACAGGATGTGTTGTTTTTCCAGAGAGGTGGCACTGACTCGATGGGCTGAATGGCCTCCTGTGCTGTACCCATTTTAAGATTTTATGCAAAGGCTTAGGCCAGAATTTTATTATACCTGTGAATGCAAATAACCTCTGTGTATTGTTTCTCAATCAGCTTCCTTCACTTATTGCAAGAAAAGGTCATGGTGACGATGGGGAGAATTATTGTATTTAGCTGCCGTGCAATATTCTTTAGTTGCGCAAAGCACCATTTCACAGTAAGAGCTAAATATAAATCAGCATATTTATACAAATTTTAGGCAGACCTATGAATTGGCACATGTTAATTTACTTTGAACACTGGGTAGGAAACAGTCAGTTAAGCTGCACTAAAAATAGCAAGGTCATTTCCTTCCAGGTTGTGGGACCAAAGGAAAAAAAAGTAGAACACTGAGGCATAGAGGCAGCTTAATAAGATCATAGGCATCAGTGGTACGTTTTTTCAAAAAATAATTTTGAAAAAACATTTTATGGCCATTTTCCACTTGTACGCCATTAAGAAAAAGAATAATGCACGTTATGACAAATTCTTTTTTTCTAGATCTGGAGTAGGTACTTGGGAGGATTTTTCTTCTGAAGTGGAAAGGCTGTGTACATACACACCTGGTGGCATTTCACCTACATCGCCTGAAGTCATGGACAAGTATTCTGAGTCTGACTGCCTGGCAGGGATTCAGAATTCTTGTCCTTTAAAATGAGGGAGCTATGGACAAGACTTTAATTTTTCAGATACCGTGGGTGTAATTTTCACCTTCCCCATCCCTCTTTGGTGGTAAATCAACGGAGGAGCTCGTCCTTTATGGAATCTGCCCGATTTTCATTTAGCCCTCTGTTAAAAGAAAGCACAGACAGGTATTAAAACATTTGTCACTTTTGAAAACTGTGTTTGAGTTAAAGCTGTGAAGGAGTGGAAAAAAATTGTTTTTCATTTATCTCTTCACTCTCAGATCCTTGATTTCATGAACTGAATTGCAAATGTACATGGAGGGAGAAAGTACTGAATAGATGTCCTCCTCCCTCCCTAGTCTTGCTAGTGAAACAAAAAAAAGTTTACAATTTTGTTAAATTTATTTTGAAGGATTGCATTGTATTTACTTCCCTATCATGATTCAAAGGTGTATTAAGTTCAATGGGTGGCACTAACTTATTTATGAATAGGGTAACATAACGTAATTGCTTTTTCCTATCTATGTAAACAAAGGTCATCTGTATAGATTGGAGGGTGTAGTAAAAATTAGGCACTCTTTTTTTTGGTTTTTGTTTGCACCTTTAAATCCAGCCATGGAACATAAAGGCTGAAAGTTTCCTCGTGGATTCTCCCAATAGGCCACTATAATTGTGGCAGAAACCCCATTACGTCTGGAGATTCTGCCAATCCTCTGCAAATGTTATGGCAAAGAGTCAAAATCCCAACCCCACTTGAGGAAATTCCCAGAGAAGCAGTTTAAAAAGTGATAATTTCTTGCGCCATTAGTGAAGACATGTCCGATTAAGGGCCACACGTCCAGATGAAAACAGACACTGCCAAAGATATGGGGAGTTGAAACTGACACATGAAGGTGATCGGAAATCTGAGCGCCCATGTAATATAGGGTAAAAAGGTAAGTAAAGTCCAAAACGGTAATGTGATGATGTCACGGAGTGGCTGCAGGACATTCTGGGGAAGGAAGGTAAACAGCCAGTGGTTGTGGTACGCATTGGTACCAACGACATAGGTAAACTAAGGGATGAGGACCTGCAAGCTCAGTACAGGAAATTAGGAGATAAATTAAAATGCAGGACCTCAAATGTAGTAATCTCAGGATTACTCCCTGTTCCACGTGCAGGAATAAGAGATAGACCAAATGAACACGTGGCTGGAGAGATGGTGTAGCCAGGAGGGATTCAGATTCTTGAGGCACTGGGACTGGTTCTGGGGAAGGTGGGACCTGTACAAACTGGACAGGCTGCACCCAGGCAGAGCTGGGACCAGTGTCCTTGCGGGGGCTTTTGCTAGTTCTGTTGGGGAGTAGTTAAACTAGTGTGGCAGAGGGGTGGGATCCCAGGAGTAGGATCAGATAGGTCAGATTCAGATCAGAAAAATGGAGGTAGAACATTAGCTAGGGACATTGTGATAGACATGGAGTTACAGGGGAAGCAAAATTTAAAAAGTGTCCAGAAAGGGAAATTGACAGGGCTAAACTGTTTACACTTCAATGCAAGGAGTATTACAAACAAGGTAGATGAATTACGGGCACAGGTAGACACATGGCAGCAGGATGTCATTGCTATAACGGAGACCTGGCTAAAGGAGGGACAAAACTGGCAGCTTAATATCCCTGGTTAGATAGTCTTCAGACACGATAGAGTAGGAGATAAAAAAGGAGGGGGGGTGGGGTAGCGCTAATGGTTAAAGAATCAATTCCATTTGTGAGAAGGGATGAAATACTAAATGGGTCAACAAATGAGGCTTTATGGATTGAGCTTAGAAATAAAAAAGGGGCAGTCACACTACTGGGAGTACACTACAGACCCCCAAATAATGAAAGGGAGATAGAAGAAAAAATATGTGGGCAATAACCAATGACCATCTCCAACAAGAGAGAATCTAACCATCGCCCCTTGACATTCAGTGGCATTACTATCGCTGATGCATCCACTATCAACATCTTGGGGTCTAGCCATATAAATACTGTGTCTACAAGAGCCAGTCAGAGACAAGGAATCCTGTACCGAGTAACTCGCCTCTTGACTCCCCAAAGCCTGTCCACCATCTACAAGGCACAAATCAGGAGTGTGATGGAATACTCTCCACTTGCCTGGATGGGTGCAGCTCCAATAATACTCAGGAAGCTTGACACCATCCAGGACAAAGCAGCCCACTTGATTGACACCCCATCCACAAACATTCAATTCCTCCACCACTGATGCACAGTGGCAGCAGTATGTTCCATCCAAAAGAAGCACTACAGGAACTCACCAAGGCTCCTTAGACAGCACTGTCCCATGACCACTTCCATCTACTAGGACAAGGTCAGTAGACCCATGGGAACACCACCAGCTGGAAGTTCCCCTCCAAGCCACTCACCATGCTGTTCCTACACTGTTGCTGAGTCAAAATCCTGGAACTCCCTCCTAGTAACACTGTGAGTGTACCAACACCACATGGACTTCAGTAGGTTCAAGAAGGCAGATCACCACCACCTCAAGGGCAACTAGAGATGGGCAATAAATGCTGACCTAGCCAGTGAAGCCCACATCCCGTAAATTAATTTTAAAAAAATAAAAGGATGGGAACAGGGAGCTGTGGGTAGAGGGAGGAGAATTCTAAACACATTTCACCGAGGATCTATCGGTAGGAATTTCCACACCCAATATTGGAGGGAAATTCAAACCCATGTCTTCGTTCAATGGTCGGCCATTAGAGGCCACTTTGGAGGGGCAGGAGAGTATCACAAAAGCCAGTTGGGATGGCTCCCAAATACTGACCACTTCTTGGTGAGTTTATTGGCAGCCCACTGCATGAAGTTGGGAGCCAGTCGTTCCAATTGAGGCCCAAGCAAGGTCCATTATCCCTCAGTAATGTCGAATGGGCCCCCTGAGTCAATTCTCTTGAGGCGGCCATCACAGCCTCCTCTCAAAATGCATGGATGAAATGGCCATAGTTGCAGCTACAATAATTCCCATGAAGGGGCTCCACACTGATGGCCCTAATGGCTCTAGGCCTTCCTTTCTAAGCATGTTCAGCAGCCAACAAAGTGCCCTAGTGCTCCCTTATCTCACTCAGAAGCACCCACCTCTCCCAATGGGGCTGCCAGCCACCGGCGCTCCAGCTTCCCTAATTGGGCTTCCCATGCTACAATCCTGCCCAATGCCCTTAATTGGACAGTGAATGCTGAGGAAGCCTCCCTATGACTGTGTGGCTAGCAAACACCATTAGGGTCTGGACCCTGAAATGGTCCTGATTCTCAAGTATTTTTTGATCAATAAGATTCTGCTCAATGTCGGTCAATTTGTAAATGCATTATCTGATGAAATACAGGCCATACAGACCAGGGAAATTTGAGTTTCCGTCCCTGGTTTGCACTGAACTATCCTGTTGTTAAAAACAAAAAACTGTTGAAGGGTCGTGAGGACTCGAAACGTCGACTCTTTTCTTCTCTACCAATGCTGCCAGACCTGCTGAGTTTTTCCAGGTAATTCTGTTTTTATCCTGTTGTTCACGTGTGTATGTATATTTTATGTTAATGGCAATAAACCTAGAGAGTACCAGAAAGTGTAGCTTTCAAGTACTGATGTATCTGCAAGGTTTAATGTAACACCTCAAGTACACTGGCCAGCAAGAAGCTGCATTAAACAAAACTAAATATTTCAGTGATACTGCTTGTAAGTATATATTGGTTTATCACATTGAAATATCTCAACGGGTTTCTTCATACTTCGAATTGTAATGAAACATTGACACATTATAGTGCGGCGCAAGAGAATTTAAAATCTAATTTATTGTCCTTCAGCATGAGAGATTAAACAGACATCATATTAATAGCGATGTAGCTATACTTATCAAATTAAGCTCGAGATCTTAAAAGTACTGTAACTTGGTATGAAAAAGAAAGAAAGACTTACACTTGTAAACACCTTTTGTGACCTCCGAATGTCCTGAAGCACTTTACAGCCAATTAAGTGCCTTTGACATGTAGCTGTTGTAATGTAGGGAAGCTCCCATAAACAACAAATGAAACTGACCAGATAGCCTGCTTTAAGTGGTGTTGATTAAGGGTTAAATATTAGCCAGGATGCTGGAGATAATTCCATTGCTCTTCTTTGAAGTAGTTTCATGGGAACTTTTATGTCCACCAAGCAGGAAGATGGGGCCTCCGTTTAGCATCTCAGCATTCTTTCTTTCAGTAGTACCCTGGAGTATCAGCCTAGATTTTGTGCTTAAGTGCTGAATTTTCACCCTAGTGTGGGGTCAAGTACAGAGGTGGGTGGGCACGTAATTTCCCACCGCTGACCGGCGTGCATATTTGCCAGCACCAGGGCATTTTCGTGGCAGTGGGATTGGGGTGGCACACCCCCCCCCCCCCCCCCAGCAGAAAGGGGGAGGGGGTGGGTGGAACTCACAGGCGGTACTACCTACAAATCAGGGTCCACAGGCAGACAGTATGTTTCCCTGGCATGTCTGAACACTGGTGTCTTAGGAGGCTCAGGATGTCATGTTTGGTGGCTGTTGAATCCTAGAAGAAGGTAATTAAGATAAGTAACAGGCCAATTAAGGTCAATTATCGGAGTACAACTGGAATTTTCCAGTCAACCTGTGGACACGGCGCCCCTCCCCCCAACCCCTGACACTCGGGCAGGCTTTGAGGCCTTTCCTGCCTATCCGTCCACAGCTGTAGCCACAAAGCTGCCTGTGAAGGGCTCCCCCTCTGGAATGGTGGCCCGGCTGCTGTGGCAATATTTTTTTAACTTATAAGTGTTATAAGTTGCTGAGAGGACACCTTAAGACGGAGATGCCCACTCTCTCTCCTTTAACTGCTATGATAGACGGCAAATCCTGCCATGCAAGAGGGCCTCCTATTGATCCTCCAGCTTTGAGAACCTGACTGTCATTCGTAATTGGACACCGAGTACACCCTTTGACCACTAATTAGGCAATTCAGGGAACATCACTGCTGGACAACTGCTCCTAACACACTAAACATCCGGGGCCCCCATTCAACTCCAACGTTGGGGTCCTGACCCAAAACACACATTCCTACCCTATGTCTTTGAAGTTGGACTTGAAGCCACAACCTTATGACTCAGAGGTGAAAGTGCTACCCAATAAAGCATGACTGACAGGAAAAGAGTCATAATGCAGTCTCATTGTTCATATTTTTTAAAAAATTCCGGATTAAAGTACAGTTATTGGGCTACACAGGATTGCAAATAAAACTTGGTTTATAAATTCTACCTTTGTTCAGATCTTCGCATTCTTTAAATATACAGGGGATGTAATATTGCTGCTAAGACTTTTCTGGAAATGGCAAATGTGTAATAAAGGTGGGACTTATACATAGCCAAAATTAAAAGCCAGACATAATGAAATCAGCAGGGAAGATTGCCCTGAGTAAAATTAAGAAAACTGTCTTCCAAATGAATTAGGTGAAGTAATCACAAATTAATTGCCTCAAAGCTGCTTGTGCTTTGTGGCCTGATGCATGTGGAGAACTGTGGGAATGCAGACAAGCTCCCATGGAGTGGACTGCGCCAGGAGTCTCTCGGGTGGGGAGGTTGGAGAAGTGATCAACTGGGACATGAGACAAAAGAAGTCTTGATTTAACTTGCACATGGCAAAAGCAGCAAAGGCCAAGGCCTGAGCTTTGCTCACATTACATACCCCAATGCAGTAAAGCTTCTTTAGGATGTATGAAGAGACAGATACAGATGGAAATGGCTTTGGTGGCTAATGGTTCTTACAAACCTTAAACAAAGCTAAGGGTAGAAACTTCTTCACTGCATTTTTACTTACCTCACATGGCTTCATTGGGAGGAACAGATGTGATTCGGGACAAACTGACTGCTGTCTCATTTGCCCTGTCTAGAATTCACATCATACACCCAAATAAAGTTATGTAGCATTTATACGGAATACTCTCTCTTACTGGCCTCGACAGTAAGTGCTCAACTGTTAACAGTGGCAGTTCTGAAATATTATGATTTTATTTTGCAAAACTATTGATGTACATGCATGCAACCTGATGTGAAAGTCTTGATGTGCAATTTGTGGTGTGGAACAAGAAAGTTTTGAAGGCTGCCAACAAACTCTGAAATTTTTGTGTTGGAATTCCAACAGTTTAAAGATGTTGCATGCCCCATGGGTATTAGCACAAACATGTGAAGAACTTACTTGCCTCATGTACGGCAAGTGAGGGATTTGAAAGAAGTTTGAGTTGAAGTAAAATGCAGTATTTAAGGTCAGAATTTTGCACCCTCATATAACTTCTCATTTTGGTTTACCACTGGGCAAAATTGTGCTTTATTTTCTCCTCTATTTGTCATGATGCTATTTTCTGATCTAATCTCCGTTGTTTAGGCAAAGGCAGCTCAAGCATCTCATCCGACGTGAGTTCAAGTACGGATCACACGCCGACCAAAGCCAGAAGGAATGCAGCTACCAGTGAAGGTAGGCATCTGGTCCTCATTAGAACCTCTGTCCTTTTGTGCTAGACTTACTTTTTTTTGGGAAATGCTTTTTAATTAAAACCAACTCCGCTTTTGCTGGAGTGCAGCACTTTTTTTTCCTGAACAAAAGATATTGTGAAGTTCAAAAAGAGCAACATAAACTCATGAAATATGAAGGCGCATTATATATTGTGGTTGGAAATCAACACCACAATGCATAACACTCCAGTGCCCCTCTAGTGTCCGGTTACAAGTAGTGTAGATGTAGACAATGTTCTACATGTAGGAAGTCCAAAACTAGGGATCACAAATATAAGAAAGTTACAAATAAATCCAAGGAGGAATTCAGGTGAAACTTCCTTACAGTGATAAGAATGTGGAACTCAGTATGACATTGTTCGAGGCAATTAGCACAGATGCATTTATGGGCATGCTAGTTAACACCAACTTATTTTTATATAGCACCGTTAACATAATGATGCATCTCAAGGTGCTTCACAAGAGCATTATAACACAAAGCATGACACCGAACCACATAAGGAGATAATAGATCAGATGGCCAAAAGTTTGGTCAAAGAGGTAGGTTTTAAGGATTTCTTAAAGGAGGAGGGCAGGGTAGAGAGGCAGAGAAGTGTAGAGAGGGAATTCTCGAGCTTGAGGCCTAGGTAACTGAAGGCACAGCCTCCAATGATGGAACGATTAAAATTGGGAATGCACAAGAGGCCAGAATTAGAGGAGCACAGATATCTTGAAGTGTTGTGGGACTGGAGGAGATTACAGAGATTGGGGGGTGGGGTGGGGGGAGACATGGCCATGGAGGGATTTGAAAACAAGAATGATAATTTCAAAGTCATGATGTTGCTTGACTGTGGGTCAATGTAGGTCAGCGAGCACAGGGATGGGGAACAGGACTTGCTGTGAATTATGACACAAGCAGCAGAGTTTTGGATGACCTCAAGTTTACGGAGGACAGAATGTGGGAGACCAGCTGGGAGTGCATTGGGTAAGTCGACCCCAGAAATGACAAAGGCATGAACCAGGGTTTCAGCAGTAGATGATCTGTGATGGGGGCAACGTTGGGCAATGCTATGGAGGTGGAAATGGGTGTCTTAGTGGTTACATGAATATGAGGTCAGAAGTTTATCTCAGGATCAAGTGTGATACTGAGGCTGTCAACGGGCTGGCTTAATCTCAGACTATTACTGGGGAGAGGGATGGATAAACAGGGAACAGACTTTGGGGAGGGGACCAAAATCAATGGCTTCAGTCTTGCCAATATTCATTAAGAAATATTCAGAAGGAAATTTCTGCTCATCCAGCACTGGCTGTCAGTTAAGCTGTCTGATAATTTATCAACATTGGAGGAGTTGCAAGAGGTGGTGGTGAGGTAAAGCTGGGTGTTATCAGTGTACATGTGAAAACTGACGCTGTGTCTTCGGATAATATTGTCAAGGGGCAGCATGTAGGTGAGAAATAGGAGTGGGCCGAAGATCGATCCTTGGGTAACAGTGTGGGAGTAGGGAGGGAAGCCATTGCAAGTGATTATTTGCTAAG
Organism: Cetorhinus maximus; assembly: GCF_964194155.1. Classification (NCBI taxonomy): domain Eukaryota; kingdom Metazoa; phylum Chordata; class Chondrichthyes; order Lamniformes; family Cetorhinidae; genus Cetorhinus; species Cetorhinus maximus. Next base: position 155,263,468 of record NC_135881.1, read on the forward strand.
ATTAGATAGATAAGAATGGAACCACTTGAGAGCAGAGCGACTCAGCTGGCCTACAGTGGAGAGGTGTTGGAAAAGAATTGTGTGCTCATCAAGGACTACAGACAGGGTGATGGGGGGAAGAATTACCTTTTGTTACAGTCAAATAACATGTCATTTGTGACTTTGACAAGAGCCAATTCAGTCTTATGCCATGGATGGAAACCTGATTAAAGGAATTCAAACTTGGAGTTCTGGGGAAAGGTGGGAACACATTTTTGAGATGATGATGTTTTCAAGGATTTTGGAGGAGAAAGGGAGGTTGGAGATAGAGCAGCAGTTTTGAGGATAGTGGGGTCAAGGGTTGGTTTTTTGAGGAGACAGGTGATGGCAGATTTAAAGGGGAGAGGAACAACACCTGAAGAGAGAGAACCCTTAACAATATCGGCTAACGTGGGGGCCAGGAAGGAAAGTTGGATGATCAGTTTAGTGGGGATAGGGTTGAGGGAGCAAGAGGTGAGTCTCACGGATAAGATGAGCTCAGAAAGGGCATGTGGGGAGATAGGAGAAAAATTAAGAGAAAGATGTGAGTTCAGGGTAGGGGAGAGCATTAAAGGAGGTTTGGAAGGGAGGCACAATGCAGGGGCAGCTGATCGGTTTGTCTCAATCTTGGTCATAAAGAAGCCCATGAGCTCCTTGCACATTTTGGTGGTGGTGAGGATGGAATAGATAGAGGAGAGGGTTTTAAAAAGAGAAAGAAAAAAGAAGCCAGTACATGAATAGAAAGGAAAAAGGAACAGAAGGATACGTAGATAGGGTGAGGAGGAGGCTCATGTGAGGCATAAAGACTGGCATAGACCTGTTGGGCTGAATGGCCTGTTTCAGTGCTGTAAGTTCTATGTAATTACTAATATTACTTTCCAAAATTGTCTTGCCTTTAAGTGATTTTTAAAAGAACATTTTTCCAATTCAGGTCCAGCACTGAGCTTTAGTCATTTAATGTTTGTTATATTTATTTGCATATAGTGCTGCTAATCACATGGTAGACAATAAAATAATTGGCATCAAGCACTACTGACACTACTGGATTGTGTTCTCTGTTTGACTGACAACTCTGAAGGTAAATTATTACAATGAAGATAAACTTTCAAGATTAGATTATTTTTTTCTCAAGTTGTGGCTATTTTGAAAAGTGTTTCAGAATTAGAATTGCAAAAGGGAAAAAAGCAAGGAATCCAGTTGAGCCATTGTTGATTTGATTTTATAGGCAGAATTTTACGTCTCGGACGGGCGTGTGCCTAAACCGATTGGGCGTAAAATCGCACGAGAAAGCGTCGGGCAAGTGTCCTGACGTCATCGCGCACTTGTGCAATATTTCGCTCAGCGGGCACGCAGAAAAGTCACAAGTGGATCCGCCGAGAATTAAGAGGGCAATTAAGCCCATTAACAGCGCAATTGACTTCAATTTTTCATTGCCCGTCCAACTTTACAGTTGGCGGACGGACGAATTGGCCAGGTGGCCTTTGCATTTTTTATCAAACCTCATCCAAGGGCAGGATGAAACTTCTGTGATGAAATAAAATAAAAATAAATTTCTGTGGACAGCATTTTAAATATCAGCTATATTTTCAAGTGATTGATTATGATGCATGGACACCTTTTTTTTCATCTTTTGAAACCTTTATTTTAGCTTTTTCAGGTCTGCAGCTCCCTTTGGCAGCTATCTGCCTTCAGGGAGCTTTCTCAAAGCGTGCCTGCCAAAACATCATCACCCGCCCTCTTGCAGCCTGGGTGGGCCTGGCATTTTGTTGCGTGTTTCACGCTGGCTGGCCATTAATTGGCCAGCCAGCGTGAAATCGCGGTTGGGGGTCGATCATGTTCGGCATTCCGTTTCCCGACCATTCCTGGGCCCCCTGGTTGGGCGCACCCACCAAAGGCAAAATTCAGGCCTATATTTTACTTTAGACTGAATCCATCAACTGAGTACAGCACTTTAGGAAGCATGTCAAAACCTTAGCGTGCAGAAGAGATTGTCAGTTTACAAGACTACAGCTGTGTAGAGAGATTAGAGAAACTGGGTTGCTCTCCTTAAAGCAGGGAAGGTTAAGGAGAGATTTAATTAAGGTGTTCAAAATCTTGAAGGATTTTGATGAAGTAAATAAGGAGAAACTCTTGCCAGTGGCTGAAGAGTCAGTCACCAGATTGAAGGTAATTGACAAAAGAACTGGAGGCGACAAGAGGGAAAAAACATTTACGCAGCGAGTTGTTGTGATCTGGAATTCATTGCCAAAAAGTGTGGTTGAAACAGATCAATCGTGACTTTCAAACGCAAATTGGATTAATACTTGAAAAGGCCATAAAAGGATGCTGCATTATGGGGAAAGGGCAGGGATGTGGAACTAATTGGATAGCCTTCAGAGAGTCGGCACAGACATGAAGGAGTGAATGGCCTCCTTTTTATTCTATGAAAATGTTTTGCTGCTTCTGTAATGCTGTCTGTCTTCTGGCAAAGAGAATGTCTTTTGTCAGCTAAGCATATTTCTTCTGTTACTAGTTGCAATGATGACTATGCTCTACTTTGCCAAATCTACCACCCCGATGCGCCCCCCCCCCCCCCCCCCCCCCCCAATTGAAAGGAGCTGCACAATTATGATGCTCATCAGGAATGGAGGGGGTGATGCGGCGGCAAAGGGGCAAGGAACATAAACATGAAGCTAAAGCATAAATAAAGCTTCAGCCATCTTGTGTTCTGACCAAAGTTACCAGCTTCTGGTGCCAAACATACAAGGATGTTGGCCTCTGGCCGTTCCCTCTGAGAGTTCAGAAATTTAATGTTAAGAACCCAGCCAAAAACTTTTGGCAATAGGGAAGCTTTTCAGCAATGGACAGAGAAGATGATATCCAATGGAGGAAATCCCAGTTCTGGATATTCTGTTATGCGAGGGATGCCTGCAGTGTCTATTCAGATAACCTTTTCAGTTTATATTTTATTATTAAAAGCCAAACCAGAAAAATATGCATGTAAAAAGGAAAGTAACCAAATGATGAATTATAAAATCAAAAATATCAGTGTAGATTTGTGATAGCTGTTTGGCACCTGTTTTTTTTTTGTTGGTCAGTAGAAATAAAGGGTTGAACTTTCAGCCCTGCCAATGTCAGGAATATAGGTGGACGAGACCTGAAAATTGAGGCCACCTGGCTTGCTGGTTTTCCAACATTGTTCCTGACACGTGGGTTTGGGGCCTGGGGAGACCGCTTGCCCACGTGAGGCAGGCAGCGGCTCCTTAAAAGCCTTGTTAACCATGGGTTAAGCAGATCCTCCAGTTTCCTGATGTGATGAGGGGCAGGCTGGGGTGCCAGCGCTCCTGGCAAGCCTACAGGTTCTCCCTGCTAGCCTGGATGGGGGTGCTGCCAAAGTCTACCTTTGAGGCTCCCCCCACCCCAACAGTGGTGGACTGGCTGCACTTTTGTACTTTTTAATTAAAGCTTGAAAAGTGTGGGTGAGACGGTACCTTTTTTAAAGCACCTTCTCAGTACCAGAACCTGGTGTCCCTCTGAAGCTGCAAGGTCTCTGATTGGCCCTTCAGCTCTGTGACCCTGCCCACAATCCTTATTTGGGCTGGGAATCTGTTTCCATGTCAATTAATGGGGGCGCCCCAATCAAAATTCCATCAAGAGGCTGCTTCTCCCAGGGTGTGGTGGTGGGGCTAAGTGGGGTTTGGGACCCACAAACAGTCTTGTTCCGTTTCCACCCCTAAGGTGAAAATTCAGCCTAAGTTGTCAGCTTATTTCTGCAACATGACACTGATACTGCAAAATCAAATAAACGTTTATAGAAAAGATATTTTTTATTTCCCTCATTTGTTACCATTTGTAGATCATGTTCACCTTCCCGCACCCACTATTAATTCTGATTGATTTTCAGTCAGGAAAGCAGAATCATCATTATTGTAAACACTTTCCATGACCACCGTCAGTATAACCAGCCTAAAAGAGGGCTTATTGGCCTTGGTAATATTTTCAGGCCCTCTCTGTTGACCCTGTCTTGGATGTGATTCCACTTGCACTTCAGCTGACAACAGACAAAACACTGGCCAATCAGGGTAATCAAATGTGAAGCTGATTTAAACTGTCATTCAGAGTTGTAATTTAAAGAAATAAGATGTGATGCTCTTTTGGTTAAGCTTCGAATGTTGAAGGTGAATTTCCACAGAAGCTCCAGAGGTTTTTCAAGGGTTTTCACATCCCAGTCATTGAAATTATGGTAGACAAATGGGAGAATCCTCATCATTACCAGAGTTTGTGCAAATTGCTACTGTGGCAGAAATGGATATCTGACCAATTACAGTTATAAAATTTGTGTATTAAAACCATTCAATTAAATTATAGGAAGCTGGGGTTCCAGCATTTTTAAAGTGCAAGTCATAGGTTTTGCAAAGTTTTTATTTGTTCCTTCTAAAAATGCTCCAAACAGCATAAATATACAACAGCAAAAGGGTCATTGACTTGAAACATTTGACGGAACCGAAAATTCCTGGCCAAAATCAATGGACTTTTGGCTGCTCTCCAAATTTTCCAGTCCCACTTGTTCAGATTTCCACTGCAGGCAGGACAGGAAAATCCCAGCCTCTTTTTCGCTCCACAGATGCTGCCTGATCTGAGTATTCCCAGCATTTCTGATGATCCATCTCCGCCTGCTCTGGAGGTCTGCAGCATCACAGATGCCAGTCTCCAGCCAATTTGATTCACTCTACATGATATCAAGAAACGGCTGAAGGTGCTGGATAGTACAAAGGCTATGGGTCCTGACAATGTTTCGGTAATAGCACTGAAGACTTGTGCTCTGGACCTCTGTTTTTATTTTGGAAAAATATATAACTTCTGTCCAGAAGCCCCTCCTATCAGTTACAAAGTTAAACAGATTTCTGTTGATTATGTTTTGGGATGGATATTGTTGCCTTTGTGTGTGTGTGTGTGTGTGTGTGTGTATGTGGGGGTGAGGCAAATACACAAACTTTATCTGACGTATAGCTTCAAAGAATGAAACATCTTTGCTTATATTATGACAATGTATACAAAGTTGCCGCTGCAGGAAATAGACGTGGCCATTACCTATAATGGCCTTTCCTTTTGAAGTATTCTGTTCAGAAAGCCATTGTTGTTTCAATTTGACAGGAAAGGCTTACTATATCCTAAAGCCTTGAAATTATAGATCGTTTTCAGTTCTCTCAGATCAATTAAATCTCCAGGTCATTGTGGTGAGGCAAGATAACTTAAATGCCAAGATTTGTGCTTGCTTAAAACGTGATAAGGGAATCTGGAGAAAAAAAGGATGACAAAAATCTCAAAACACTAATTTATTCCAGTTTCAAGACAATGGTTAAAGGTATCTGAGAGTTAAGTACTTACACTACCAGCTCATTCAACTGTGCATATTTTTCTCTAACAATAAACAATTTGAGTATTGCTGAAAAAAAAGACATTTCTAAGCTTTTAATCTTGCACTCAATTGGACATTCGCAAGAATACCAATATAAGGGGGGAAAACAACAATTTATACTGCATGTGAAGAGAGTGCTAATTGGTTGGCAAGTGGTGTTGCCATGGGGTATGCACCACTGATGGTGAATGACAGTTAACTGCCAAGCATTGTATGAAATTTAAACCAGGCAGCTCAACCCTGATATTTCTTAGGGCAGTGCCTTGACTAAAGTCAGTGAGTGGCTATCACCCATTTTGTTTAGCTGAAACAAGTGAAATGTATGTACATGTTTTCTCTGGGTCCTCTTCTCAGCCAGCTGAGCTTTCAGTTTCTCCACGCCTCTTATAGTGCCCTCCAAACAGTCATCCTTTAGAGGTCCCAGCCATCAGCAATTGCCTCTCAGTTGAAAATGTCAATGTTCTCCATCTTCACATCCCGCTTGCAGGTGTCCTTGTATTTGAGGTATGGACGTTCATCAGTATGCAACCCAGTGGCCATCCATATGATGAATGTGACTGAGCAGATGTCGTTGGCTTATCAATGCATGTATGCTGACAGAATTAGCATGTTTTCTGAGTTAATGACCTTGTCCTGCTAAGATATGCAAGGAAATGTCTGAGACGGCGAAGATGGAAACTCTACAGCCTTTTTTCCTGCCTAGCATATGTTGTCCAGGTCTCACCACTGTACAGGTGTGCACTGAGGACGCAGGCTTTGTAGACTCACAGTTTGGTGTCCTCAATCAGGTTGTTGTTGTTGTTCCACATTCTCTTACTCAGCTTCCACATAACAGCTGAAGCTTTTGTGTGTGTTGATTTCAGTATCAAGTGGCAGATAGATTCATATATGACAGACTCTACAATCATGAGCAATCAAAAACCACAAGTGTCACATTGTCAATGCTGATAGATGGTGGTATGGCAATGTTTTGGACCATGACGTTTGTCTTCCTGATGCTGATAGTCAAAGCAAACACTTTTTACAGATGTGAGAAAGTCTATCCATTTAATGTGAAGATGTTCCTTGGCATGGGATTCATCATCAGCCTCGAGCAATGCTCTGATGAGGACTTAGTGTAACATTGTCAAGGATCTGAGGTGACAGAGCTGAACAGCTTTGCATCAGTTCTGGCATGTAGTGTGGCACTGCCGCCATGCTAAATGGGATAGATTTCGAACAGATCAAGCAACTCAAGACTGGGCATCCATGAGGCGCTGTGTGCCATCAGTAGCAGCAGCAAAAGAATTGTACTCAAACACAATCTGTAACCTCATGGCCTGGCATATCCCCCACTCTACCAATACCATCAAGTCAGGGGATCAACCCTGGTTCAATGAAGAGTGCAGGAGGGCATACCAGGAGCAGCACCAGGCATACCTAAAAATGAGGTGTCAACCTGGTGAAGCTACAACACAAGTCTACTTGCGTGCCAAACAGCATAAGCAACAAGTGATAGGCAGAGCTAAGCAACCCCACAACCAACGGATCAGACCTAAGCTCTGCAGTCGTGAATGGTGGTAGACAATTAAACAACTCACTAGAGGAGGAGGCTCCACAAATATCTCCATCCTCAAATATGGGGGAGCCCAGAATGTCAGTGCAAAAGATAAGGCTGAAGCATTGGCTACAATCTTCGGCCAGAAGTGCCGAGTGGAGGATCCACCTTGGCCTCCTGAGGCCAACAGCATCACAGATGCCAGTCTCCAGCCAATTCAATTCACTCCACATGATATCAAGAAATGGCTGAAGGCACTGGATACTAAAAAGGCTATAGGTCCTGATAATATTCCGGCAATAGTACTGAAGACCTGTGCTCCAGAGGTTGTAGTGCCCCTAGACAAGCTGTTCCAGTACAGCTACAACACTGGCATCGACCCAGCTATGTGGAAAGTTGCCCAAGTATGTCTTGTACACAAAAAGCAGGCCAATTACAGCCCCATCAGTCTACTCTCAATCATCAGTAAAGTAATGGAAGAGGTCATCAACAGTGCTATCAAGTGGCACTTGCTTAGCAATAATCTGCTCACTGATGCCCAGTTTGGGTTCCACCAGAGCCACTCAGCTCCTGATCTCATTACAGCCTTGGTTCAAAGATGGACAAAGGAGCTGAACTGCCGAGGTGAGACGAGAGTGACTGCCCTTGACATCAAGGCAGCATTTGACCGAGTGTGGCATCAAGGAGCCCTAGCAAAACTGCAGTCAATGGGAATCCTGGAAAACTCTTCACTGGTTGGAGTCATCCCTAGCACAAAGGAAGATGGTTGAGGTTGTTGGAGGTCAGGCATTACAACTCCAGGACATCGCTGCAGAAGTCCCTCAAGGTAGTGTCCTCAGCCCAACCATCTTCAGCTGCTTCATCAATGAGCTTCCTTCCATCATAAGCTCAGAAGTGGGGATGTTCGCTGATGGTTTGTGCAATGTTCAGCATCATTCACGACTCCTCGGATACTGAAGCAGTCCATGTCCAAATGCAGCAAGACCTGGACAACATCCAGGCTTGGGCTGACAAGTGGCAAGTAACATACACACCACACAAGCACCAGGCAATGACTATCTCCAACAAGAGAGAACCTAACCATTGCCCCTTGACATTCAATGGCATTGCAATCACTGAATCCCTCACTATCAACATCCTGGGGGTTACCATTGACCAGAAACTGAACTGGACTAGCCATATAAATACTGTGGCTACAAGAGCAGGTCAGAGGCTAAGAATTGTGTGACGAGTAACTCACCTCCTGACTACCCAAAACCTGTCCACCATCTACAAGTCAGGAGTGCGATGGAATACTCCCCACTTGCCTGGATGAGTGCAGCTCCAATAACACTCAAGAAGCTTGACGCCATCCAGGACAAAGCAGCCCACTTGATTGGCACCACATTCACAAACATTCACTCCCTCCACCACTGAAGCACAGTAACAACAGTGTGTATCATCTACAAGATGCACTGCAGGAATTCATCAAGGGTCCCTATACAGCACCTTCCAAACCCACACCCACTACCACCTAGAAGGGCAAGGGCAGCAGATAGATGAGGACACCACTGCCTAGAAGTTCCTCATCAAGTCACTCACCATCCTGACTTGGAAATATATCGCAGTTCCTTTACTGTCACTGGGTCAAAATCCTAGAACTCCCTTCCTAACAGCATTGTGGGTGTACCTACACCACAGGGACTGCAGAGGTTCAAGAAGGCAGCTCACCACCATCTTCTCAAGGGCAATTAGCGATGGGCAATATATGTTGGCTCAGCCAGCAAAGCCCAGATCCCGTGAATGAATAAAAAAAAAAGTAAGATATTTTCCGTAGATGAACTGAAAGCATATGACAGTAGCAAAAAAAAAATATACCAAAGAACGTCAGTGCCAGAATGCAACCCTGTTTGATCTCTCTGCATATTTCAAAGGGTTCTGATATTGCCTCATTGCTGTGCTTGCCAATCATGTGATCTTGTCTTTTGATGACAACATTGAGCAACTTCAGTGAACAGCCAATTTTCTCCAGCAGCTCAAATAGACCTCCTCTTCTCACATGGTCGAATGCCTTGGTGAGATCGATGAAAGCCATATAAAGTGGTCCCCTTCTGCTCATGCCATCTCTTTTGCAGTTTCCAGACTGAGAAGATCATGCCAAATGTGGACCTTCCAGATTGAAACTACACTGGAATTCGGGATGAATGCATTCAGCCATGATCTGCAACCTGAGAAGGGCAACATGGGCAAATACATTTCCTATGATGATCAACAGGGAAGTGTCTCGATAGTTGTTGCAATCTTGATGATTGCCCTTGTTCTTGTACAAGGTCACAGTCTTTGCATCGTGCATATCCTGGGGCATTACCCCCTCCCTCCAACAGAGACAGTGAAGTTTGTGCAGATTCTGCAGGAGTGCTGCTTTCCCTTACCTGATGAGTTCAGGCAGTATAGCATCACTACCTGGAGCTTTACCCATGGCAAGTGAGTCAATAACTTTGCTAAGCTCCTCCACAGTGGGTTCAATGTCCACCACTTCCATGACAGGCAGGCTTTCTGTGGTGTCTAGAACTTCCTTGGTGACCATGTTCTTGATAGAGTGCAACTCAAGGTAAAGTTCCTCCCAGCCCTCCAACTGTTTATTGTGTGCAGTGATGATCCCCCCTACCTTTGTTTTCAGTGGTGCTGTTTTCTGTGCTGATGGGTTTTTTGACCCCATCATACATGCCCCTAGCATCCCCTGTGTTGAAGACATCGGGATACTCTGGCAAACCAGTAGCCATTGACACACCATCTAGCAGCCTGTTGGACTTTATTTTGAGCAGCTCTTAGTGCATTCAGAGTCTTCTCATTCTGCTCTCTCTTGTAATTAATGAGAGTGGATCACTTGGCTCCAATGACAGGTTCCATCACAATGATAAATGCAAAATACTACAGATGTGGAAACCTGAAACAAAAACACAAAATACTGGAAAAACACAGCAGGTCTGACAGCATCTGTGGAGAGAAAGGCAGAGTTAACGTTTCGAGTCCGTATGACTCTTCTTCAGAGCCATGCGGCAAGGAGCCAAATCAAACAAAGATGCCACATCTGGTAAGCGGGAACATTAGGACCATGTACATGGGATTGACAGACGACATGCAGACAGCTGTGATCGACTTGGAACTTGATAAAGAGTGACCTGTATCACAGTCATCCCCGTGGTAGCTGCGAGTGTTGAAAACTCTGTTGGGAGAGTCACACCTGGTGATGATCAGGTCCAACTGGTGCCAATGCCCTGATCTGGGATGTCTCCAGGACACCTTGAGGCATGGTTTGTTCCGATGTTAGTTACACACCGTTTGTGGTAGCAGCAAAGCTCAAGTAGTCTGTGCCAGTTCTCATTTATCTTTCCCAAGACAGGAAGGACATGCTTCGTGGTCTGCACCTGCTCTTGTGTTGAAATCTCCCAGTAGGTAAAGATGTTCTGTCTTAATGATTATGACTTAGTGATTTTACTGATAGCAGTGTCAAACTCCTCGTAGAATTGGTCTTTTGCCTCTGTAGTGGAGCACAGCTTTGGAGTATAGGTACTCAAGGTAAATTAGCCCTGTTTGAGTTCAGCGCATAGAAATACTGCGTTCTGAGCTATTTGTGGAAGATTCTATCATTGAAAGCAGCGAGTTCCTTACAGCAAAGCCTACATCCTACTCACGCACCTCCTTTTGAACTTTTCTGCTGCCAGATGAATGTATAATGCTTTTCTTTCAACAATCCACTCTCGAAGAGCCTTCTCTTTTGTCAGTATGCCATGTCAATGTACAGCCTATCAGTTTTCATGTTGATCACAACTGACTCGTGCGAGTTAAAAGCAAAATACTGTGGATGCTGGAAATCTGAAACAAAAACAAAAAATGCTGGAAAAACTCAGCAGGTCTGACAGCATCTGTGGAGAGAAAGACAGAGTTAATGTTTTGAGTCCGTATGACTCCTCTTCAGAGCTAAAGAGAAGCACAAATGTGGTGAAGTATATAATGTTTAAGGGGGGTGTGGGACAGATGCTGGATAGAAGGCCAGCGATAGGTGGAGGCAAAGGAGAAATTGCAAAAGATGTCATAAAAGGTCAAAGGGGTGTTAATGGTGGTGATACTGGCTAAAGGAGGTGCTAATGGTGACGTTAAGAGTAGAAAGCAGAATGATCAAGCGACAGATGAGCCTAGTGGGGGTGGGTTGGGGGGAGGGGACAGTGGTAGGAAAAAAGATCGAAAATAGGTTAAAAGCTGGGGATAAAACACTGAATGAAAATGGAAATAAATTTTTTTTAAATAATGAAAATAAGTGGGACAATAAATAAATAAAAATTGAAAAATAAAAAGGAATATTGAAAAAAGGGGATCAAAAAGGGGTGAGGATGGAGGAGCGAGTTCATGGTCTGAAGTTGTTGAACTCCAATGTTAAGTCTGGAAGGCTGTAAAGTGCCTAGTCGGAAATTTGTTCCTCCAGTTTGCATTGAGCTTCACTGGAACATTGCAGCAGGCCAGGGATGGACATGTGGGCGTGAGAGCAGGGTGGTGTGTTGAAATGGCAAGCGACAGGGAGGTCTGGGTCATGCTTGTGGACAGACCGAAGGTGTTCCACAAAGCAGTTACCCAGTCTGCGTTTGGTGTCTCCAGTGTGGAGGAGACTGCATTGGGAGCAGCGAATGCAGCAGACCAAATTGAGGGAAGTGCATGTGAAGTACTGCTTCACTTGAAAGGAGTGTTTGGGCCCTTGGATGATGAGGGGGTGGGGGGGGGTGGGGGGAAGTGAAGGGGCAGATGATGCACCTTCTGTGATTGCATGGGAAGGTGCTGTGGGAAGGGGTTGAGATGTTGGGGGTGATGGAGTAGACCAGGGTGTCCCGGAGGGAATGGTCCCTATGGAATGCGGGAAGATGTGTTTGGTGGTGACATCATGCTGGAAATGGCGGAGGATGATCCTTTGAATGCGGAGGCTGGTGGGGTGAAAAGTGAGGACAAGAGGGACCCTATCATGGTTCTGGGAGGGAGAGGAAGGTGTGAGGGCAGAGGCGCGGGAGATGGGTCGGACACAGTTGAGGGCCCAGTCAACCACCGTGGGTGGGAAACCTCAGTTAAGGAAGAAGGAAGACATGTCAGAAGCACTGTTTTGGAAAGTGGCATCATCTGAACAGATGCAACAGAGGCAAAGGAACTGAGAGAATGGGATGGAGTCCTTACAGGAAGCAGGGTGTGAGGAGCTGTATCCTTACAGGAAGCAGGGTGTGAGGAGCTGTATTTACAGCTACTTACAGCTCCTCACACCCTGCTTCCTGTAAGGACTCCATCCCATTCTCTCAGTTCCTTTGCCTCTGCTGCATCTGTTCTTCAGTCTTCCATATTTTGTTAACGCTCTGCAGTGAAATGGGGATGTTCTCTCCAGGGCACAAGCCTGGGAAAAATTTATGGAGACCTTGGGCTGCTCAAATGTCAGAGCCCCCTCTTAACCTCGTGGTTGGGTCCAAAGAAATGCAAGGTATTACTTTTGCACTGGCTTAGTTGTTGTTTAGAGAGTCACGCCTGGTGGTGATCAGGTCAAGCTGGTGCCAATGCCCTTATCTAGGAGGTCTCTTGGACACCTTGAGGCATGGGTTGTTCTGATATATTTAGACATCGGTCTGTCTTTGGGCCCCATTCCATATTTTTTGTCATTCACCTGGCCTTCATCTCTGCCAAGGTATCCTCAAGGCAGTGGAACTATCTGCACATTGCTGAAAGTTTGGTTCATGAGCATCAGAATGTGTCCACATGCTGACAGGCCTGCACAGTGCATGAGGCCAAACCTCCTCCGGGTTCCACTGAAGCTTTAACCTGGGGCTGTGAGGGATCCATTTTCCATGTGTTGCCATGAGGAGGCACAGCAGAGGACTTGCCAATGGAGAGGCTGTGTGCTGGCAGACTTGCGCATTTGGCTCTCCTTTCAGGTAGTCAGTGGAGTAGGCTGAAAATGAGAAGAAAAGGAGCATGCAAAAAATATAACCCAGTGGCATAAGGTTAGATTGTTAGCCCCGTGGCACACCATATCCCAGTTGCATGAGGTTAAGTTTAAACTCGTAAGATATCTGAGCCTGCGTCATATAGTAAAACGGATTGTAAGGATGACCCAAAATGTAACTTCTGCTAATAATAACAGTTTGAATTTACTCAGCACTTTTAACATAGAATAACAACTCAAACTATTCCAGAGGGCTAGAAAGGAATGGACAAGGTTTAGTCAATTAAATGGAGGCCGATAATGGAGGAACTTAAGGGAGGGAGTTTCAGAGATGTAGGGCTGAAATGGCTGAAAGATCTGTCATTTATGCTGGAATGCATGGCTGGGGATTGAGAATGCACAGAACAGCAGAGTGAGATGACAGAAGACCATGGGAAGGGACATAAGGCTGGAAAAGGTTGCAGAGGAGGGGGGGCATGCCGTAGAGAGATTGCCGCAGTGTTTTACTTGCTGATCTGTTGACCTCCAACACACTGCAGTATGTCTAAAATTGAGCGTGGAGAGTTAATTGGGGTTAAATTCATTTTGGGATTTAGCACAAAACAAATGATAGCTAATTGATTTGAATGCAGAATAAAGAAGGTGGAGTGTGAAATGAGCTGCCAATTTGCTAGCTCCTGTTTACACTACTACATATCACAGGGACTTCCTGTATGCATATTTGTACCACAAGTAAAATTGGGGCTCAAATCTCATTGGCCATATTTCTTCTTTCTTCTGTACTACTTTGAATTTGGACTGAATAATACAGAAGTGATTTGTCACCTGAATATAATGTTGTTCAAATGTAATATTGGATTTACTGTAATTATTGACAAAGCTAATGACCTCACATGGTTTATTGACAGTTTTATCATAGATAACATATAGTTATTTAACAACAAGAGTAATGGTTGGTGAAAGTTCTATTTAGGACGAATCAAACTTGGTAATTGATCACCTGCCTTCATCATTCCATCATCTTTTTAATTTGTTGTTCTTGCATCTTTCTTTAGCTTCTCCCCTGTCACCTCTTATGTCCCTCTGAGCTTATCTTGTCCACAAGTCCCACCTCCTGCACTCCTGACCCTACTCCCTCTACATGCTGATCATTCAACTTCCCCTCCTGGTCCCCGCATTAGCCAATATTGTTAACCTTTCTCTTTCTTCAGGTGTTGTCACTCTTAAAATCGTCTTTAAATCTAACGTCATCACCCCTCCTCAAAAAAAAACCCGTGACCCCACTGTCCTTGTAAACTACCACCAATGTCCAACCTTCCTTGCCTCTTCAAAGTTCTCAAATGCATTGTTGCCTCCCAAATCAATTCCCATCTTTCCCAGAACTTCATATTTGAATCCTTAAATCAGGTTCCCTTCCCTGCCACAGTACCAAAACAGCTCTTATTGAAGACACAAATGACATCCTATGTGACTGTGATAAAGGTAAACTTTTTCTGCTCATCCTTCTCAACTAGCTGGGTGGGTCTGCACTCACACATGGTTCCATTCTTATTTATCAACAATGGCTTCTCTTCCAGCTCCCACCTGTTACCTCTGGTGTGTCCCACGGATCTGTGCTTGGCAACATCATCCAGAGGCACAACATTAGTTTTCATATGTACACTGATGACACCCAGTTCTACCTTTTTCTTCATTCATTGATAGGATGTGAGCATCTCTGGCTAGGCCAACATTGATTGCCCATCCATAATTGCCCATGAGGAATTGATGGTGAGTTGCCGCCTTGAACCGCTGCAGTCCATGTGATCTAGGTGCACCTGCAGTGCTGTTAGGGAGGGAGTTCCAGGATTTCAACCCAGCAACAGTAAATATATCAACAACGATATATTTCCAAGTCAGGTTGGTGGGTGGCTTGGAGAGGAACTTGAAGCTGGTAATGTTGTCACGTACCTGCTGCCCTTGTCCTTCTAGATGGTAGTGGACATAGGTTTGGAAGGTGCTGTTGAAGGAGCCTTGGTGAGTTCCTGCAGTGCATCTTGTGGATGGCACACACTGCTGCTACTGTGCGTTGGTAGTGGTGGGAGTGAAAGTTTGTGAATGGGGTGCCAATCAAGTGGGTTTCTTTGTCCTGGATGGTGTCAAGCTTCTTGAGTGTTGTTGGAGCTGCACTCATCCAGGCAAGTGGAGAATATTCCATCACACTCCTGACTTTTGCCTTGTAGAAGATGGACAAGCTTTGGGGAGTCAGGGGGTGAGTTGCTCAGAGCTGGATTCCTAGCCTCTGATCTGCTCTTGTAGCCAAAGTATTTGTATGGCTAGTCTAGTTCAGTTTCTGGGCAATGGTAACCCCTAGGAGGTTGATAGTAGGGGATTCAGCAACGGTAATGTCATTGAATGTCAAGGGGTGATGGTTGGATTCTCTCTTGTTGGAGATGGTCATTGCCTGGCACTTGTGCGGCATGAATTTTACTTGCCACTTGTCAGCCCAAGCCTGGATGTTGTCCAGGACTTGCTGCATTTGGACATGGACTGCCTCAGTATCTAAGGAGTCGCAAATGGTGCTGAACATTGTGCAATCATCAGCGAACATCCCCACTTCTGACCTTATGTTGGAAGGAAGGTCATTGATGAAGCAGCTGAAGATGGTTGGGCCTATATCATCATCATCGCTCTCAACTCTTCCACTGTTGCTAAATTATCTGACTGCTTACCTGACATCCAGCACCTGATGAGCAGAAATTTCCTCCAATTAAATATTGGAAAGATTAAAGCCATTGTTTTTGGTCCCTGCTTCAAACTCCTTTCCCTAGTCACTGCCTCCATCCTTCTCCAGCCTGAGGCTAAACCAATCTGTTCACAACCTCAGTGTCATATTTGACCTCGAGATGAGCTTCTGAACATACATCGTGGTATCACTAAGACTGTCTTTTTCCACCTCTGTGACATTACCCAGCTTCGCCCCATCACAACTCTTCTGCTGGCAGAGCCCTCATTCAAGCCTTTGTTACCTTGACTTGATTACTCTAATGCACTCCGAGCTGGTCTCCCACGTTCTGCCCTCTGTAAACTTGAAGTCATCCAGTACTCTGCTGCGCGTGTCTTATCTTGCACCAAGTTCCATCCACCTACCGTCACATGCTATCTGACCTACATTGCCTCCAGGTCAAGCAATGTCTTGATTTAAAAGTTCTTATCTTTGTTTTCAAATCCTTCCAAGGTCTTACTCCTCCCATCTCTGTATACTGCTCTGACCCCACGACCCTCCAAGATATATAATCTAATTGTCGCTGTCGCCGGGCTAAAATCGTGTAACTCCCTCCCTAACAGTACGTTGGTGTACCTACATCACGTAGACTGCAGCAGGTCAAGAAGGCAGCTCACCACCACTTTCTCGAGGGCAACTAGGGATGGGCAATAAATGCTGGCCTAGCCAGTGATGTTCATATCCCATGAACGAATAAAAACATATTGCAGATTATTGTTTGGCAGTACGTAGCCTGCTTGGAATTATGACTAATTCGGTCCATGGTCTTTCACTGGTGGGAAAATCCTGCACCTCAAGTCTTAATGTGGCACCAGACTTCAGAAACACATGTAAAACATAAATTATAGGATCATTTAAAAAGCATCTTGCGACCTTCCTAAACATGAATCAATTTTTTTGAGACAGGCAACTATAGGATTCCTCATGTCGGCTTTGCGACCTAATACCTAATAATGTGAGCTATGGCTTATTACTGTCAGAAGTAAGAAACACATCTGGAAAAATACTCCATAGTCCAAAATACTCATTTAGAGTTTTTTTACAAGAGATATTTGTGGTGAAGTTTGAAAGGCAGTCAGCATTCTATAGCGTGTCCTGATGAGACTTACATTTCAAGTAAGTATGTAAAAATTGCTGGCTGGGATAAAAGCGCTACAAGAATGTTGTATACCTTTTTTTTTTCCCCTTGCAGTGGATCTGTTTGGCAGGGCCTCCTTTGAGGTACTGAACAATGCCATATGCTTTGCATTAAACTGCTGCTTGGCCTCTGCTTACCCAGAAAGCTCAATCTGTTACGTTGCTAAAATCTTCTAGGTTCTGCAGGGTGGCACCAATGTTATCTACCTTGAAACTCGTTATTTTGTTCTGCAGCACAGTTTCTCTATTTTACTTGGCATATCATACTCTGTCGATGGAAAAAGCTGTTGAAATTGGCATTCCAGGATTTCTATCAGTTGTACAAGAAGCTTCACTTCAGCTAAAGCCACACCCCCTCGGTATGGCTCAATGTTTTATTTAGAAAGCATTAAAAAAAAGTACCTCCATACTCATGTGTGTGCGCATTTCTGTCTGTACCCTTCAACTTCATGAAGATCCTAATCTTTTATTGTAAATGTATCATAGTAATTTTTAAAACCATTTAAGGATCAGATAATTATTCAACATATCCGAGGATTGCTCCAAGCTGCTTATACAGCTCTCTTAGTGCCTGATGTGCAAAGATTCCCATTTGCTTTATAACTAGCAAGTTGATTTAGTGTTATGCATTCAGTGATATAGAACTTATGGAGTGATGGGGCCAGCTTAGCTTGTGAAGTTATGTACTACTCACATCTTCCATATCACTGGGTAACATTGCTCCAGCTATTATCAGTCTATATCATGTGACAGTGATTATTGAAACAGGCATTTAGAGGGTTTAAAGTGGAACTTTATGCAAAAATGGGTTGATGTGAAGGAATCACCAACTCAATTTGCTGATGAATCTGAGAATTAGTGCCGTCGTGGAAATGATACAGAACAGAAGGAGGCCATTCATCTCATCATGTCTGTGCAAGCTCTTGGAAAGAGTTATCCAATTAGTCCCACTCCCCTACTCTCTCTCTTTGCTCAGCAAATATTTTCCTTTTAAGTCTTTCTCCAATTCCTTTTGAAAATTGTTCTTGAATCTGTTTCCACCACTCTTTCAGGCAATCCATTTCTGATCACAGCAACTCATTGCCTAAATTATTTTTCCTTCATGTCACCTCTGGTTCGTTTGACAACTACCTTTAAATCTCTGTCCTCTGTTTCCATCTCACTGGAACAATACCTAATTGCTTTTTGCTTTGGGGAAATCACATTAAATTGTTAATTCCAGGTACGTTTGGTCAAAGGAAAGAACACAAATAATGCATTTTATGCGATAATCTTTAGAGGTCCGTTTTTATGTTGCACTAGTCTAAAAGCAACATTGAGCACGTACCATTGTAGCATCAATTTAAGTTGAGTGGTAGGAAACAGCAGTGTAAAAAGCAGGTTTAAAACAAACTCCTATCTTAAATGTTTCTTTAAGTCGAAACTAATTGCAGGATTCATCTCATTAGATATATCAGAAACATTTATATTTTGTTTATGTCATTATGGCATGACTATGACACATCAAAACAAGAATTGACTGAGCTCCAGCTGGGCACATCTCTGGTTTGAATGAGTAACTTGAAACTCAGATCTTTCTCCTCCCCAGATTTTCTTTGCTGCTTTGTACAAAGAATTTACGTATTGTGTCAGATCACTGTTTGATACACATTACATGCAGTGTCGCAGATTACGCAATGTTTGCAGCACAGATATTGAGGTAATAAAACCTATACTAAATGGTAGCACAGAAAGGAAACTGCCATGGTAGCACAGAAAGGAAACTGCCAATTGCCAGCCTGTTTTGCATTCCGCCCCCTGCTCTTTTCTATTAAGTAAATCTTTTCCATTTGAGTATCTAACTGCAGGTCAATAAGACATTTCAGGCCTTAATTGTGTAATTTCTGAAGCTGAAAATTGAAGTAGTTGCAATGTAGAGAGGATCATTCTTGTCTCAGGAGTTGAAAATGTTGAGTGCACTCAAAGAACATCAAATTATTTTTCTCCCCAATATAATGACCATAGCAATGCAAGCCATGGAATATTAAATGGTTTGGCACCGTAATGAATGTTACTTTCCATGCTTTGTTAGAAGAAATTAAAACTTTTTGAGGTTACAGTTGTCTTTGAATGTTCTGATATTTGAATGCTTGGAATTTATATCACACAGATACATTAAAATCATTGAATGGAAAATCCTACAGGTTTTGCAGAGCTCTGCACCAGAATTCTTGAAATATTTATTGCCAACATAATCTGAGCATGAAGTAATACATGTCTGATCCCATTCCCAACTAAAGCTATGTGGGAATACTGGTCAATTTTACCTACTGCTAGCCTAGGGGTAGTGAACCCAATTGTAGGCCCAACTGGTGCTCCAACTCGCATTAATTAACCCAGAAGAGATGAGGTGCTGAATTTTTGTGCCCTGTTGGGATGGGAATGGAGGTGAATGGGGCCTGAAAACACTGGCACTGGCTGGCGTGTTGGTTTCAAGATGCTGTTCCCAGTGCCCAAAATGTTCAGCAGGTGGGGGGGAAGAAAGGATAGGACAGCAATCCTGCCTGCCTCCTGACTGAGGACAATTAAAGTATTTAAACGGCTCATTAAGAGCTTGTTAGGGGGATAGGTTGATCGTTGTCCATTGCTGACCATCTAAAGCGGCCTGGGTACAGAGTGGGGAGACAGTCATGGCCACCCCAGAGAATTACCCTGGCACCATAGAGTGTCAGAGAGGCGGTGGGGGGTGGGGGGGGGGTACTCAGTCTTTGGAAAGGAGGTGCTATGTGGGTGCTGCAGAGAATGTGTATTCAGCCCTCAGGTATGGAATAGGGTCATCACGCCTCCTCCTGACATTGCGAGGGCAAGGTTGCCAAGCACAGTTGTGCACCCATCTGTCCAAAACGAACACTGTAGCTGGCAACGGGGACATGACTGTCAGATTTTGGGCACAGTGTGATGAGGGGCAACACCTTGTACAGGAAGAACAGGACTTTGAGCAACAGGAAGGCACAGGAGAGGAAAGAGCAGCTGGAAAGAAGTGGAGGCCATACCCTCAATACAGGATCTACTGATGAAGACTGAGCTAGAAACCAGTGCTGCAAGAGGCTGCGAATCTCTAGACAGATGGTCACAGACACATGTTACCTCATTGCCGAACACCATGCACCTTGTAGCACTGCTCGCCATGCCCTGACAGTAACCATTAAAGTCACTGTGGACTTTCTACTTCCAGCTCAGACATACAAATTAGGAGCAGGAGTAGGGCACTTGACCCTTTCAGTCTGCTCTGTCATTCAATAAGATCATGGCTCATCTGATTGTAATCTCAACTCCACATTCCCGCCTACCCCTAATAACCTTTCACCCCCTTGCTTATCAAGAATCTATCTATCTCTGCCTTAAAAATGTTCAAAAACACTGCTTGCATTGCTTTTTGAGGAAGAGTTCCAAAGACACTCGACCTTCTGACAGAAACATTTTCCTTATCTCTGTCCTAAATGGGTGGCACCAAATAGTAGATTCTCCCACAAGAAAAAACATCATCTTCACGTTGACCCTATTAAGACCTCTCAGGATCTTGTGTTTAATAAAGTCACCCGTTACCCTTCCAAACTCCAGCGGATACAAGCCTAGTCTGTCCAACCATCCCTCAGAAGACAACCTGCCCAATCCAAATATTGGTTTAGTAAACTTCTGAACTGTTTCCAATGCATTTACGCCCTTCCTTAAATAAGGAGACCAATACTGTACACAGTACCCTCAGATGTTGCCTTACTAGTGCCCTGTATAACTGAAGCATAACCTCCCTGCTTTTGTATTCAACACTCCTTGCAATAAATTATTTTCTATTAGCTTTCCTAATTACTTGCTGTACCTGCATACTAGCCTTTTGTGATTCATGCACTAGGACCCCAAGAATCCCCTGCATCTCGGAGCTCTGCAATCTCTCACCATTTAGATGACATGTTTTTTTAAAAAAATTTCCTGCCAAAATGTCAATTTCACACTCTCCCACATTATACTCCATTTGTCAGATCTTTGTCCACCCACTTAACCTATCTATATCCCTTGGTAGCCTCCTTATGTCCATCTTACGATCCTATCTATCTTTGTGTCATCAGCAAATTTAGCAACCATACCTTTGGTCCCTTCATCCAAGTCACTTATATAAATTGTCTAAAGTTGAGGCCCCAGCACTGATCCCTGTGGCGCACCACTCGTTAAACCATGCCAACCAGAAAATGACCCATTTATACCCACTTTCTATTTTCTGTTAGCTAGCCAATTTTCTATCCATGTCAATATGTTACCCTCTACCATGAGCTTTCATTTTCCGCAATAACCTTTGATGCGGCACCTTATCAAATGCCTTCTGGAAACCTAAATACAGCACATCCATCAGTTCCCCTTTATCCACAGCATATGTTACTTCTTCAAAGAACTCCAAGAAATTGGTTAAACACGATTTCCCTTTCGCAACTCTGACTCTGCAGATTACCTTGAATTTTTCCAAGTGCCCTTCTATAACGTCTTTATAACAGCTTCTAAAATTTTCCCTTTTGCAGATGTTACTCTAACTAGACCTGGAGTTTCCTGCTTTCTGTATCCCTCCATTTTTGAATAAAGGGGTTACATTCACTATTTCCCAATCTAATAGAACCTTCTCGAATCTAGGGAATTTGGGAAAATTAAAACCAATGCATCATCTATCTCCCTAGCCACTTCTTTTAAGACGCTAGGATGAAGTCCATCAGGACTGGGGATTTGTCAATTGTCAAAGGGTATGTTCTGTCCTGCCACCTATCTTTGCGCAATTATGTGCTTTTTCTTAAGTTTGATGATAACTTTAACTTTTTTAAGTTAGCCATGGATGGTGGTTCCTCCCCTTGGAATGTATCTATTCCATGTATTCTGAAATATCCCCTTAAATGTCCACCACTGCATCTCTATTGACCTATCCCTTAACCTAATTTGCTAGTTCACTTTAGCTAGCTCATGTCCTCATAACTGCCCTTATTTAAGTTTAAAATACTAGCCTTGGGCCGCTCTTCTCTCGATCAAACTGAATGTAAAATTCAGTCATACTATGATCGCTGCTATCTAGGGTGCTTTCACTCAGGTAATTAATCCTGTCACATTGCACAATGCCAGGACTAGTGTAGCCTGTGCTCTGGTTGGTGCCAGAACATGCTGTTCTAAGAAACTATCCTGAAACTATTCTATGAATTACCCATCAAGGCTACCTTTGCCCATCTAATTTTCCCTGTCTATATGCAGATTATAAACCCCATGATTATCACTGTACCTTTCTGGCAAGTTCCCATTATTTCTTCCTTCATACCCCATCCTACATTATGGTTGCTGTTAGGGGGCCTGTACACCACTCCCACAAGTGACTATTGGCCTTTATCATTTCTCATCTCTACCCAAACTGTTTCAACATCCTGGTTTCCCAAACTTAGGTCATCCCTCTCTAATGTGCTAATACCACCATTAATTAACAGAGCCACCCCTCCACTTTTTCCTAGCTTTCTTTCCTTCCTAAATGTCATGTGCCCTTCAATATTCATGTCCCAACCCATGTCATCCTGCAGCAATGTCTCTGTAATGGCCTTCGGATCACACTTATTTATTTCTATTTGTGCTCTCATTTAATCTGTTTTGTTTCGAATGTTGTATGCATTCAGATACGGAGCGTTTAGTTTGTCATTTTATTATTTTTGTAACCTATATCCTTTTCTGCTGATTTGCTGTTAGATTTGTACCCCATGTACTCACTGTCCCTTCTTGTCCCAGTCTGTTTATCATTTCCCACGTTAATACCTTTCTCTCTTGCCTTTTCTCTACTCTTTGATTTACCACATCTTCCCAAATTTGATCCCACTATTTTGATCCCGCTGTTTGTTTAAAACCTTCTCTACTTCCCTAGTTATGTGCCTCGCTAGAACACTGGCTCCAGCATGGTTCAGGTGTAGACCGTCCCAACGCTACAGCCCCCGCTTTCCCCAGTACTGGTGCCAGTGCCACGCGAAGCAGAACCCACTTCTCCCACACTAGTCTTTGAAACTCCTTCCAAGGATCAGCCATGGACCTTAGTGGTATCTTGCAAATGGCAGAACACCACTGGAACTCCCAGGTCACTGTTGTGCTATTTGCTAGAGCTGGACAGTACATTCATTTAATGACACATGTGGCCCTGTAGACACAGAGGGCAGTGACTTTTGTACCATCACTGAATTCCCCCAGGTACTCGTCGTCATCATTAATTGCACCCATGTGGCCATCAAGGCACCCAGCAACAGCTCCATTAGATTCATGAACAGGGAATAGGTGGCCCTCTATTTCCTGGTAGCTGTCATGACTCCTTTGTCCTTCGCCAGTCAAGGCTGCTGCAGATCTTCACTCCTACCCCCAAAGTGTGAGGATGTGTTCTAGGAGATCAGGAATGTTCATTGAAGAGGTGACTACTCACCCCTCTATTCGAGCCCCAGATGGGTACAGAAACGATACAACCAACGCCACCTGCTTAGCAGGACAGCCATTAAAGAAACCATCGGGCTTCTGATGCCTGGATTGGTCGAGTGGGGCTCTACAATATCTCATGTAAGGGTCTTGATCACTGTGGTGGTCCTCCAGAGAAATTTGACCTTGAAAATGGTAAGGCCCTGGAAGGAGGCAGCTCACTGGGGGAAAAGCAGAAGATGAAAGTCGAGGAAGAAGTCGAAGTGGAGAGACAAGACGCTGAGCAGAGAGGTGTTTCAGCTGCACAAAGAGATGGCTGGGCACAAAGGGCTTGTGAGAATGCCATAAATATCAGGGACCTCCTGACCTAGGAACATTTCAACTGAGTCCCTCTGACCCAGGTTGAGGGGTATGACATGGAAGGCAGTCTGAGGTACCTGTGTTAACATATGTATGGAGGATGGAGTCTGTGACATCTAACCACTTAACGCCAATGAAGGAAGCACATCTACTCAGAGATTTTGCCCTCACTGTGGAGGATCTTGTTATCTCTCGCACCACCTGATACTACTACTTCTGTCATGGCAGCAATAAAATGAGTCCCAGGTATGTGGTTTAAAGTATCATTATTTTTCCTCTCTTTACATGGTATAACAGTTAACAGAGACAGTAAGAAGATGGCCCACTTAGTACTCTGTATGACGGGGTGACCTCCACCCTCGGCCGCTCCTATGCTGTGCTCCCTTTGATGCCTCAGAGGGGTGGAGGTAGCCTGATCGCTTGTCTTGGTTTGCAGCTGAGATACATGTTGGTTATCCTCATAGTGAAGGTGTCCAAAGGTGCATCTCCTGAGGTTGCTGAACCTTTTAAGGCACAAATCCAGCTTCTCATCTTGTTTCTGCTGCTAATGATGGCAGCAATCTGTACTCCGGTCTTTGGTTTTGGCTGATGGCCTCCTTCTGCCACACTCTGTGAAAAGTACCTCCCATCTCTTCCTCATGGCCTCCAACATTTGTCCCAGGTCTGCACTGATGAAGCGAGGAACTGCCCTGCCCTCGTGCCAGGCCTTCAGTTCTCCTGTGTCACCTCTCTTCCCCCTCATGCTGTGGAAAGCTTTGGCACATACTATAGCTTTCTCCCTTAGGGCAACCAGGAGGCTGCCAAGGGGAGCCTATGTTAGCCTCCCACTTCATTTGATCTGTCTTTCTCCCTACACTCAGTGACTCTAACTAGACAGTGAACTGTCTCCATATCAGTTAAGGGCTTTCCCATGTGAAAATCTTGTTAATCAGTTTCTCACCAGAGGCTGATTTCTGACCTGAAAAACAATTCCTACTCCTGCTTCTTACCTCAGTGGGGAAAATTCAGCTCTAGGAGTTGAAGTCTGGGCCTCCAACAAGTGATTTACCTGCTTGTTGCTCTCTCTGGCTTTGGAACCTTCTGGCCTATATGCTGTTTTGTATTAAACCAAGCCTGCCACTTATTTCAGTAGATGGCAGTCCTTTATAGAGCTGGAACAGTGCTTACAAAACAGTTGTACTCACAGTAAAGAAATATGAAAACATTAGAAAAACAAAAGGACATTCCCTCCATTATACATGGTCCTTCTATTTAGACCAATGGGATGTCTAGAAGCAAAAAGTGACATTTCCTGCCACTAGATTGGAAAATCCAAGAGACTGAAGTTCCCATAACCAGAGAGGCTGACAAGCAGGCAAATCAGTTTCAGGGTCGAAGTTTTGTTGTTGGGAGGGTGGGGGGTGGGGTGTGGGTGGTGGAGGAAGTGGGTTCAGAAGTTGGGGTGCAACTAAGTTCTACTATTTTTATGCTTCTAAACAACTGCTGGCATACATTCCAGTCAGAGAGGGACAGTGGATGAGTTTTCTGTGCACTACCCCAACATCAAATCTGGAGGAGTGCATGGGCCACCCTAGGAATTCCACCTCATTACACCACCCAATTTGCCCAGAGAGGGATTTTTTACATGGGCCTTCTAACAGGGCTCAAGACTTTGTGTCAGAGTTTATTTAACTTTCCTCACCTGAGGTTTTTCACCAATGGAACAAGGCAACTTCAGTTAGTTTTATTTAATTATATTCTGCATCACATTGCGATACTTGCAGGTTGGTACTATACATCAGAACACCTGGCTGTGCAATTGTTTCATGACTGGTTTCGGAAAGCAGCAAACGTAGTATTTTCAATGATCATGAGCACTGGTGTAATTTCAGCCAACAGTGTATTTGTGTGATTTTATATAACATTGAAGTTCTCTCTGGATCGTTAAAGGTCCTGGGCAAGTTGGGAAGGTTGTTTTTTAAAAAAAGGATCCAAGCTTTATTAATATAGAAATAGGTTACTTGAGGAAATAAGGAAGGAAGTTATGCTGACCTTTATAAAACATTGGTTGGGCCTCCGATGGTGTACTGTGTTCAATTCTGGGCACCAAGCTTTGAGCCTTAGAAACAATGAAGAGAAATTTATTGGAATGATATAAGGAATGAGGGACTTCAGTTATGTGGAGAGACTGGAGAAGCTGGGGTTCTCCTCCTTAGAGCAGAGAAAGTTAAGAGGAGTATAGATATTCAAAACAATGAATGGTTTTGATAGAGTGAATAAGGAGAGTCGTTTCTGGTGGCAGAGGGTTGGTAACCAGAGAACACATATTAAAGATGGTCACTTGGTAGTACAGAACTTGAATATTGCTGAAAAAGAGACATGGTGTTGAAGCTTTTTGTCTTGCCTTCATCAGGACAGCTTCTCAAGAATATAAAATCTCAAAGGGAACAACAAATTATATTGAAGCAAAATACTGCAGGTGCTGGAGATCTGAAACAAAAACAGAAAATGCTGGAAAAGCTCAGCAGATATAACAGCATCTGTGGTGAGAAAAACAAGAGTTAATGTTTCGAGTCCGTATGACTCTTCTTCAGAACAAATTATACTCTTTCCAGTTATCAACAGTCACAGATTGCAACTCTTTGAGTACAATCACAGTTCTTGGTTTTCTGGGAGTGGGACATGAACCCACAACCCTCTGATTCAAAGGCGAGGGTGCTATGAACTGAGAGGGTGCTGAATGATTAGCAAGTGGACTCTGATTGGTAAAGGTATTGCCATGGAGAATGCACCAGGTAACAGTTAACT
Organism: Cetorhinus maximus; assembly: GCF_964194155.1. Classification (NCBI taxonomy): domain Eukaryota; kingdom Metazoa; phylum Chordata; class Chondrichthyes; order Lamniformes; family Cetorhinidae; genus Cetorhinus; species Cetorhinus maximus. The sequence goes on from NC_135881.1 coordinate 155,289,863, forward strand.
GCGAAGCTTTGTTCAAATTCAAGCCAGGCATGTTGACTCTGGTCAACACATTGCCGTGGGGAATATATCAGGGAATGGCTGCCCCTCACGTTTTTGTTTAGTTGAAAAAGGTGCAACGCGTGGACATATTCCTTCTGTTTGCAAAGTACAGGAACCTGTATGTGAATATATGTAGCTTCTAGCATGTGAAAGTGAGCAACATTGCTCACTTAACCCTTAAATTGGTTGTTAGGATTATTTAGCAAGTGTTGTTCAATCATAGAGTCCAACATTAGATGTAATTCCATGTTTTGAATTTTGCAAGCACGAGCTGGTTAAGTACGATCAGCACTTTGCCTTTTTGAATAGCCGAAGAGTCATGCTTTTTGATATGATTCATGAGCCGTTGGGATGCATGGCTTACATACCTGGCATCACTTTGACGCTGAAATTCATATACCACATTACTCATTAGTGAGGTAGGCAGGACGTCTTTTTGACTTGACGACAGCATCCTGTTAGTAGAGAATACCACTTGTGTTACTGCCGTATAGTAGCATCGTGAAATGACTAGCTTTACCTGTTGCTCAAATTTTGAGCCACCTTGCCCTTCCAGGATAATCTGAGGTAGACTGGGCACTTTTCAGGACCAAAAGTGGCAGTCTTAGGCCTATGTTTGGGGGACTGCCATTTTGCGGTTCATTTCCGATGGCAATGCCTTGACCAATCATAATCGATCTGCCTGATTTGAATTTAAATAAAAACTTGGCATTTGTTTCCCTGGTACATTTTCCATGGCAATGCCTCTACCAATCAGAGTCCACTTGCCAACTAACCAGAACCCTCTTCTCATGTAGTATAAATTGCTGTTCCCTTTGAGATTTGATATTCTTGCAAATCTGTCCTTGAGTGCAAGACAAAAACCTTCAACATCATGTCTCTTTTTTCAGGTTAAAGATGATTGGTAAATGAACTAGAGGTGACATAAGGGAGCATTTTTTTTCACACAATGGGTTGTTGTGCTCTGGAATGCACTGCCCAGAGAAGTGGAATCACATTCAGTGATAATAGAGAATTGGATAAATACTTGAAGTAAAATAATTTACCAGGCTATGTGGAAAGGCAAGGGAAGGGTACTAATTATGAAAAAAATGACACAGGCTCAATGGGCCAAAGGGACGCCTCCTATGCTATACCATTCTAGGATTCCATGAGATCTCCTACGCAACTTACTTATACCTTTCTGATTTATGTTTGTTACATTGTTGTGCTGCTGTGCCTCTATTCTAGAGCATGCCACTGACTACAGAATGACTGAAACAAGTGTACCTCATAGCCACTTGTCTCCTAAAAGCATTCCTAGTTATGCTTTGGGTTAATATTCCACCAGATTACTTTTCCTATGTTTTCCGCTATAATTGACCGCTTGAATATCGATGAAAAGAAAAGAGAGAGATGTGAGAAATTGTAAGTTAGACTCATAGACGTTTACAGCACAGAAGGAGGCCATTTGGCCGATCGCGTCCATGCCGGTCAACAAAGACCTGACTTCACTAATCCCATTTTCCAGTTTAAGAATGCATTTCGGGGGTTTGCATATGCCTTCACATTGCAGAATAAATTAATGGTGCAAGTGATGGTTATGGAAAATTGTGACTTTGGACAGGGTCGCCAGGTTTCATAAGATTACTTTTCCATCCTGAAAGTACTTCAAAAATTTGTGCTTCTATTAATGAGAGCATTGTTATTTAAGTGCTTTTTTCCCCTGCAATAGATTATTTTGATATGGATGCTTAGTTTTTTAGCAATCCTCCCTACTGTATTCCTATTACAATTAGTAATTAGTGGAAGCAGCTAGCCTTGCAATTTTTTTACATGGCTGTTCTCTCTTTGCCATATGGGGTGCAACTCAAAAAAGACAAAATGATTTCAGGATGCATTGACTACACACATATATTTATAAATTGTAAATTTATTCAAAGCTGGCACTTATTTTCCATCTTTGGTTGCCCAGGATAGTGGCTAGCTACTTAAAATTAAAATTCTTAAAATGCCATGTGCGAATTTCAACTCTTGTCCTCTGGATCATTAATCTAGCCCACTGGATTACTAGTTCCATAATATATTTATTGCCCTTTAACTGTAACCACCATACTACCATACCCTAACTGCTCTTGAATAATGCTCAAAATCATACATTTCACTCTGACTATGCGTGAAATACCCAAAGATAGAATGCTGGCAGTGCTTTCCTATCATCAGAATTTAAAGACAATTGAATTTTTAGAAGTTGTTTGTGCACCAGCTCCAATTATTTGATGCACACTGTTGGAGGAATCTGACTATTTCATTCAGAAAGTCTCACTACCGCACACTAGGCTGTCAATGTCTGTGATTACCACCCGGTATTAAAAAGTATTCTGCATCTGTGCCGTGGACAATTGGACCACATTGACACCAAACATACGATGTAACATTAGTACTAGTAAAGCAAACCAGCAACACATGGCATGCAGCTCAGTTTACCCTGACATGTTGCTTTGACATCTCAGGTAGGATTTAGGGGTTGTTTTTACAGACTGGCAAGAAATTCCCACATGGCTTGTTTTATGCAGACAGTTCTCTGAAATATATCTCATAGTAACTTTGCTATTTTGTTTCTTGTGATTAATAGTGTTTCGGCTGCTATGGAAACTATTGGACCTTGTGCTGCACACCTAAATATTGTTAATTCAATATGCGTGCTAATTTTTGACACTTTGATGTTAGCATTAGAAACAGTTAACATTCTGAGAACTTTCTAAGAGTATTTTCAGTATGCTACTTACATGCAACATTGCCCTGGGTAATGCCATTTCCTGGAAAATAGTATTAAGTAAACATTCTACTTCTACACTTCCACCGGGTAACGCAAAATTGCACACTCCTGAGCTGCAATTTTCCATCTATTAAATTTATTGGGTGAAATTTCACAGGTTAGCATTGCATTCCCATTGTGTGGGGGAGGGCAGAAGTAGAACCTATAGACCCTTGTTTACAATACTTAACTGAATTGAGCATTACTGCAATATTTTACATATGAAGTAAAATAGCTGCAGAGTTGGGAGTGGTTAAAAGGCAAAGAAGGGCTTAACAGGGAATAAAGCTTAAGTGTCTTATTGCTGTTCTGAGAATCTTAGTTATCTGCTGGAAATTCTTTCATGAAGTCTCTTTTTGAGTTTCATGCTTAAGAATGAAATATGTGTGAATGAATAAATAACAGAATTAAAGGTGAATTGTTTCTCCTGTTATTATATTTTATATTCCATTAATAAATTCCAGTTCAGTGGGAACAAATTCACCTTTTACCATCCACGATATCATCTGACAAATGGGTCAGGTATTTATACTTAATCTTCTGTGAAATATGAGAAATAAGGTCACAATTAGACTTAAGTGATGCATTTTTTGGTTTTATATTTGGATGAATTCTGTGCCAACATTAATTACACTTGTATTTACATTGTGGATTGGCAAGGCACAGTATTTTCCTTTGTTAGGCTCCCTTGAGTTCCCGATATCACCTTGGCTTGTCTGCAAATAAATCCCTTGGAGTTCTCCTCATAAAATAGTTGGTAATTCCAGTTCATCATGTGATACTGATCCCCACACTAAGATAATCCCAGTATGATAATCTACTGGTACATTGTATGCATACACATGGTGAATAGTCATCAGGATAAAGTGCTGGGAAGTGCTTGGCACCTGTGGAATTGTATCCCAGGAAGAGTTGTTGACTTCAAGAAGTGGGACAGAGGTGCAGAAACCAGAGTAAACCAAGAGAAGTTTCCAGGTGGAGCATGTTGGCCTTAAGGAAAGAAGTTAGGCCAAGTAAACTGACCATGATGAAATCTGAAAACATACCAATTACCAAATAATAGTAATTACTGCTATTTCATTGCTAAACATCGGAAGTGTGGAAATCAAGAGGAAAAGATTTACAAGAGGCAGGGTGGGGGAGTGAAAGCTGAAGAAGAGTCACCTTTTCAGCAGCATTCCTCACCTTATTTTTATTGCATTAGGAAACTGAGCAAATCTAGATAAAGTCAGTGAGTCTGCATTCCTGGTAGGTGAAAGTGGGATTTGAAGATATGGGCCCTGATTTTGTTGGGGAAGTTGACGGTCAGTGTTTGCCCTTGGAAATAAACAATTTAAAGATACAGGCTAGCTTCAGACTCATTCGTCCTCAACATACAATTATTGGAATTAACATGGTAGCAGAGGATGAACTTTTAAGCTTTGGTGATTGGTTGCTGAATAAGAAGTTTTTGTCTCTATCCTCTGGGGGAAAAAAAGAAGCAAACTGCTGCTGACAAACTCAGCTACAGAATGGCAGAAGGATGTTGCAAAATCTCAGGCTTTGACTATCAGCTGATTTTTTTCAGAGACAGAACCATATCAGCAATAGAAAAATGAAGTCAAAATGTGGACGCAGGTTACTTTGTTGCCTCAAAAGAATCATTACCTCACCAAAATTGACTACAACTTCAGGATGTCGGATGTGCGCAGATTGGTGTGGAAATCTTGAAGTAGTTTTTTTCAGAAAATGTTCACTTCCCTGATCTTTAGTTTGCTTGGTGTAAATTTGTTCAGAAGGGATTTTACTTTGCTGCTTTTTTATTTGCTGGTTGGGTGTCTATGAAAATTCTTTGTGATTGGCTGCTTGAACAGCCAATAACATCATTCCAGCTCCATGTTGTGAATGCTCCAGTATGGAACACTGTCATCAGCTGCAGTACCACTGCATGGTGATACGTGTGAAATTCTTGCCAGAGACATCATGCCATCTCTCGACAACACTTAGTTTGAAGTCAGCAGCGAGTGTCCTTGCGTCACTGCTAACCACAAGCTCCAGGCCAAGGTTGTAAAACAATAGCTCTGATTCTCTGACCCACCCTTCTGTCTGTCAAGGCTACTGTCTAAAGTGCAGTCTCACTGAAATTTCCCTATTAAACTATGTTTTTCTTCACTGGTGATGAAACTACCTTTGAATCTAAATAAAATAGGTTTACCAGCAGGTGGTTAAAACTGAACATATGAAGGCTTTTATAAATGAGGTAAAGGATACTTACATTGTAACTACAGACAGAATTGGATCCTGGGACATTATTGTAGATAGTGTCATTGAATCTGAAGCATCTGTCTTTAGCAGTTGTGGGGTTGTATATTTCTATCTATGTTCTCATTCCCTCACTGCAAGGTGTTCCAGTAGGTGTAATTAGAGAATGATAAGTTTCCGTGGATGATTTATTATAAGTATGGACATGGGAATTTACAAGGCATATGAAAAATTCAGGAGAGAATGTATGATTTTGAAATGGGGGCTAAATTGTGGTTGTGTGGCACCAGTTGTTCCCACCCTCTGCTTTACCAGAAGAATTCAGCTGGTACTGTCTCTCCATGTCCAAGTCACAGGATGTTTGATAAGATGGTCATTTTCAAAATCCCTCATGGCACCAGAGCGAGACAGTAGCAGTTGTCGATCAATTGCTGATTACACCCCTTAACAATTTTTCTTTCCATTGATTTTAACAGGTGACCAATTTGCTGCTGCCAATTGCCACAGTGAAAATCTACCCCAGTAATAATTGTATAATTGTGCAAAGATGGGTGACAGGTCAGAAGATTGGACAGAATATATTAAAAAAACAAAGAATGACTAAAAGATTAATAAGGAGGGAAAAATAAAAGTACGAGAAAAAGCTAGCTAGAAATATAAAAGCAGATGTTAAGAGTTAATTAAAGTTAGCGTTGGTTCAAAAGAAAGTGAGTCTGAGGATTTAATAATGGCAAATAAGGAGATGGCAGATGAATTCAATAGGTATTTTGCATCGGTCTTCAGTACAGAAGATATAAGTAACATCCCAGGAATAGCTGTTGATCAGGAAATACAAGGGAGGCGGTGTAGTGGTGTGGTTGCTGGACCTGGTAATCTAGAGACCCAGGGTAATGCTCTGGGGACCTTGGGTTCGAACCCCACAACAGCAGATGGAGTGAAAAGTCTAATGGTGACCATGAAACTGTTGTCTATTGTCATAAAAACCCATCTGGTTCATTAATATCCTTTAGGGATCCTTACCTGGCCTAGCCTACTTGTCACTCCAAATCCACAGAAATGTGGAAAGGCTTAGCAAGCCACTCAGTTGTATCAATCCACTAAAAAGTCTAAAAGAAATGGAATCAGACAGACCACCCAGCATCGACCTAGGCACTGGAAACGACAATGGCAAACTTAGCCCAGCCCTCCTTAGTAACATCTGGGGCTAGTGCTAAAATTGGGATAGCTGTCTCATAGACCAGTCAAGTAACAGTCTGACATAGTCACGCTCGCAGAAATATACCTTACAGACAATATCCCAGACACCACCATAACCATCCTGGCCAGACAGACCCAGAAGAGGTGGAGGGACAGTACATACCCAGCAGAGGTGGTGACACAGTGGTGTACAGTCAGGAAGGAGTTGTCCTGGGAGGCCTCAACATTGACTCCGGCCCCCATAAAGTCTCATGGCATCAGGTTAAACATGGAAACCTCCTGCTGATTACCATGGACTGTCCCCCCTCAGCTGATGAATCAGTGCTCCTCCATGTTGAACACCACTTGAAGGAAACACTGAGGGTGGCAAGGGTGCAGAATGTACTCTAGGTGGGGGACTTCAATGTCCATCACCAAGAGTGGCTTGGTAGTACTACTACAGATCAAGCTGGCCGAGCCCTAAAGGACATAACTGCTAGACTGGGTTTGCCAACAAGAAGGAGAAACATACTTGACCTCATCCTCACCAACCTGCCTGCCGCAGATGCAGCTGTCCATGACAGGATTGGCAGGAGTGACCACTGCACAGTCCTTGTGGAGACGAAGTCCCGTCTTCATGTTGAGGATACTCTCTATCGTGTTGTGTGGCACTACCACCAAGCTAAATGGAATAGATTTTGAACACACCTAGCAACTTGAGGCTGGGCATCCATGAGGCGCTGTGGGCCATCAGCAGCAGCAGAATTGTACTCGATTGCAATCTGCAACCTCATGGCCCGGCATATCCCGCACTGTACCATTACCATCAAGCCACGGGATAAACCCTGGTTCAATGAAGAGTGCCAGAGGGCATGCCAGGAGCAGCACCAGGCATACCTAAAAATAAGGTGGCAACCTGGTGAAACTACAACACAGGGCTACTTGCATGCCAAACAGCATAAGCAGCAAGTGATAGACAGGGCTAAGCAATCCCACAACCAACAGATCAGAACTAAGCTCTGCAGTCCTGTCACATCCAGTCGTGAATGGTGGTGGACAATTAAACAACTTACTGGAGGAGGAGGCTCCACCAATATCCCCATCTTCAATAATGGGGGAGCCCAGCACAGCAGTACAAAAAATAAGGCTAAAGCATATGCTACAATCTTCAGCCGGAAGTACCGAGTAGATGATCCATCTCGGCCTTCTCTGGAGGTCCCCAGCATCACAGATGCCAGTTTTCAGCCAATTCGATTCACTTCATGTATTATAAAGAAACAGCTGAAGGCACTGGATACTGCCAGAGTTATGGGTCCTGACAACACTCCGGTAATAGCATCGTAGATTTGTGCTCCAGAACTTGCCGCACCCCTAGCCAAGCTCTTCCTGTACAACTACAACACTGGCATCTACCTGGCAATATGGAAAATTGCCCAGGTATGCCCTGTACACAAAGCAGGACAAATCCAACCCTGCCAATTACTGCCCCATCGGTCTACTCTCTATCAGTAAAATGATGGAAGGGGTCATCAACAGTGCTAGCAAGTGGCACTTGCTTGGCAATAATCTGCTCACTGATGCTCAGTTTGGATTCTGCCAGGGCCACTCAGCTCTTGACCTCATTACAGCCTTGGTTCAAGCATGGACCAAAGAGCTGAACTCCTGAGGTGAGGTGAGAGTGACTCCTGACTTCCCAAAGCCTGCCCACCATCTACAAGGCACAGGTCAGGAGTCTGATGAAATATTCTCCACTTGCCTGGATGAGTGCAGCTCCAACAACACTCAGGAAGCTTGACACCATCCAGGACAAAGTAGCCTGCTTGATTGGCACCCCTTCCACAAACATTCACTCCTCCACCACCGACACATAGTGGCAGCAGTGTGTACCATCTACAAGATGCACTGCAGGAACTCACCAAGCCCCTTTTGACAGCACCTTCCAAACCCATGCCACTACCACCTAGAAGGACAAGGGCAGCAGAAACATGGGAACACTGCCACTTGGAAATTGCCTTCCATGCCATCACCATTCTCTCTTGGAAATATGTCGCCGTTCCTTCACTCTTGCTGAGTAAAAATCCTGAAGCTCCTTCCCTAACCGCACTGTGGGTGTACCTACACCACGTGGACTGCAGCGGTTCAAGAAGGCAGCTCACCATCACCACCTTAAGGGCAGCTAGGGATGGGTAATAAATCCTGGCTCAGCCAGTGAAGCCCACATCCCATGAATGATTTTTTTTAAAAATTACAATCACCAGGGAAATTACACTGAGCAAATTGTTGGATCTTTGGCCTGATAAGTCCTTGGGTTCTGATGGACTTCATCCTAGGGTCTTCGAAGAAGTGGCTAGGGAGATAGTTGATGCATTGGTTTTAATTTTCCAAAATTCCCTAGATTTAGGGAGGTACTGTTAAATTGGAAAACAGTGAATGTAAATCAAAGGGAGGGAGATAGAAAGCAGGAAACTACAGGCCAGTTAGCTTAACATCTGTTTTTTAGGGAAAATATTAGAAGCTATTATTAAGGACATTATTGCAGGGCCCTTGGAAAAATTCAAGGTAATCAGGCAGAGTTAACATGGTTTTGTGAAAGGGAAATCAAGTTTAACCAATTTAATGGAGTTCTTTGAAGAACTGTGAATAAAGGGGAACCGGTGGATGTACTGTACTTAGATTTCCAGAAGGCATTTGAGAAGATGCCACATCAAAGATTATTGTGAAAAATAAAAGCTCATGGGTGTAGGGGGTAATATATTGGCATGGATAGAAGATTGGCTAGTTAATAGGAAACAGAGAGTCGGCATAAGTGGGTCATTTTCTGATTGGCAAGATGTAACAAGTGGAGTGCCACAGGGATCAGTGCTGGGGCCACAACTTTTTACAATTTACATAAATGACTTGGATGAAGAGACTGAAGGTATACTTGCTAAATTTGCTGATGACACAAAGATAGATAAGTGAATGGGCAATGATCTGGCAAATGGAGTAGAATGTGGGAAAATGTGAAATTGTTCATTTTGGCACAAAGAATTAGAAATAAGCATGTTATCTAAATGATGAGATTTTGAAGTCTAAGATGTGGAAGGATTTGTGTGCTCTAGTGAATGAATCACTAATGGTTAAAATGCAGGCACAACAAGTAATTAGAAAAGCTGATAGAATGTTATTGTTTGTTGTAAGGGGAATTCAACACAAAAGTAGGGAGGTTATGCTTCAGTTGTACAGGGCACTGGTGAGACCACGTCTGGAGTATTGTGTACAGCATTGGTCTCCTTATTTAAAGAAGAATGTGATTGCATTGGAAGCTGTTGAGAGAAGGCTTACTGAACTAATACCTTGATTGGGTGGGTTGTCTTATGGGGAAAGGTTGGACAGGCTAGCCTTGTATCCGCTTGAGTTTAGAAAAGTAAGAAGTGACTTGATTGAAACCTTTAAGATCCTGAGGGGTCTTGTCAGGGTGGATGTGGAAAGGATGTTTTCATTTGTGGGAAAATCTAGAACTAGGGTCACTATTTAAAAGCAAGGGGTCATCCATTTAAGACAGAGATGAGGAGAAAAATTTTCTCTGAGGATTGAGAGTCTTTGGAGCTCTCTTCCTCAAAAGGTGGTGGAAGCAGAGTCATAAAATATTTTTAAGGCAAAGGTAGATAGATTCTTGATAATCAAGGGGGTGAAAAGTTCTCAGGGATAGGCTGAAATGTGGAGTTGAGGTTACAATTGGATCAGCTATGATCTTATTGAATGGCGGAGTAGGCTCAAGGGGCCGAGTGGCCTACCTCGGCATCTAGTTCGCTTGTTCATAATAGTCCTCTCACTTCTTAGAGGGATATCCTTGGAATCAGTTTCCCCATTTCTGTAATTTTGCTCCTTCCTTCATTTTCTCTGTTGCCTGCAAGGCAGAGCTTAATTTCAAGCTCTGCCAATGCTCCCTGTGGTCAGGAACCAAAATGTGCCTTGTGTGACTGCTCTGATACAACTCTTATTTACCCTCTGTCTTGCTGGGAGGCATAGTGGGTTGGATGTTTCACCTTCAGCACTGGTGGAAAATGAGCAGCAATAGATCAGCTGGCTGCTGTACACCCTGCTTGAATTTCCTTTCTATTGAAGTTAATCAGAATGGCTGTATAATGGGCGGCTGATCCTTTACTCTATTTTCACCACTGCTAAAAGTGAAAGTCTACTCCAGTGACCTTCTTGTGACAGCTCCTCATTTGATGCATCCCAGATCTGAAACAAACTGAGTGGAATTCAAATCTGCCTCTGACCTGGTTCTTTGTTGCCCCAGAATTTAGAGAGGAGTCTTTGCAATACTAATGTATTCCCACTCCTGTAACTGCTTTATATGAATTGAGATGGATGTAACTACACCAAATGTTCTACTACTGTTTTTCAGCAGTGCAAACTAATCATTAAAAATTACTGCCAGTGATATTCTACGATTTTTTGCACCTGATATAAAGTCATTGGCACAGCAGACAAAACAGGTTTGGTGCTGTTTAAGCAGATAAGTCCGCATGTTACTATGGTTCAATTGGCAGCTCTCTTGCCTCTGAGTCACAAGGTTGTGGGTTCAAATTGAGCATAAACATCTAGGTTGAACACTCCAGTGCAGTCCTGAGAGAACACCACATTGTCAGAAGTGCTGCCATTCAGATGAGATGTTAAAACTGAGGTCCCCTCAGTGGATGTAAAAGATACCACAGCACTATTTTGAAGAAGAGCAGGGGAGTTAGTCCTGGCCAATATTTATCCTTTAATCAACATAACGAAAATAACTATTATCTAGTCATTATCACAGTGCTATTAGTGGAGTTAACTGTGTGCAAATTAGTTGCTGCATTTCCTGCAGTGACTACACTTCAAAAGTAGTAAAGCACTTTCAGACATCTGGTGGTTGTAAAGATAATATATAAAGACAGGTTGTCTTTTTTTTTCTCTCTGTGCCTGGACTTCATGCGGCTGAAGTTTTGCCCTTTAAGAGCCATTTATAGGAGAAAATATTTTTTAAATGACCAGCAGGCGCAGTATTAATTATGCCTGATTCTAATACTGGAAAACTGAGAGAAACAATTATTTTTGCCCTGCTCCGTCTAACATTTGCTCAGATGATCACATTCCTGAAGGTACACAATTTTACTGACTAGATTAGAAAAGCTCACACTCTTCAGCTCAGAAAGGATATAGATGATATGGACTTTAGAGAGATGCATAAGATACTAAGTGGAATAGGAAAAGTTAACCAGAAGCACTATTTCAAGTGACAGCAGAGCACAGGTCTGTTGTCAGAAAGCACTCCTTCATTCAGTATTTAATGGCCTTCCAAGTAGGTGAGTGGAATCATTCAAGAGGCAGTCAAATGCTAGTCAGATGGTATTATAATTTGCTGTGAAAGGATAAGATTGATGGACCAAATGGACTCCTTCATCTGTATTTATCTTCGTCATCCTTGTGACTTAAAAACATAGATCTAAAAAAAAGCATTGTCTGAAAAGAATTACAGCTAGATAGCACATTATTATTAAACTCTCTGGTGACAACATTGGTTGTGGTTACTGCTAATCATGTGGAGATCCTGTTTATTCAGCAAGGCCAGGATGTTAAAATTATTTTTTTCCGCTAGTATTTGACTTGATTGGAGATGAACACATGGCTGATTTATGAACTTCTGAGTTTTGGTATGTTATAGCATTCCAGAGAGCCGGAGAGATTCTATATTGTTCTATACTGATTCTATATTGTTTTCTCACTACAACTTCTAAACTTTTGCTATTTATCTATTCCTAGAAATGCACATCAAAATCTTCTGGAGATAGGTATAATATAATTGATACCAAAATACATGTTGTATTGGGAAGATTTTCTGCCTTACGAAAAATTGTTTCCAACTGCAGTGTTACTTTAAATCTCTCTGACTTCTTGGCGTTTCATGTGTGTGTTCATTTGCAGTTTGAGCATTTAAGCAAGATGATTGTTCAGCCCATTTTGGCAAGCCTTAATCTTGCCCTCCAATTTCGAAGCCAAATTGCTGCATAGCCAGAAGGAATAGTTCAGACGAGACTTTACAGATTGTTGGAGCCAAGGAGTTGTTTCTATCAGCTCACATCATTGGGTGCATAATTTAAAAATTCTGAGAAGACAGTGTTTTATTCAGAATTGTTTGTATGCCAGTTCATTTTTGTCAAATATGAAATGACCCCCTGTTATATAAGCAAAACAACGTTACCAACAAAATGAAGAAGTACTTTTATTTATGGTCATGTTCCTTCCTTGATTGATTCCACTAATTTAAAAAAAAATCTTGATTTTATTAGAGCAAAAAACATTCAAATTTATGTTGTTTTAAATTATTCTAAATTGTACTCAAGTGGCATCCGTCTGTCTCTGAAGACAATGAACTGCGCCCAGGGTGTATGTCACTTCTGTATTGAACATTGTCTGTTGTGGCTGTAGAGGCCCATTCGTGGGTGGCAGTCCCTTCCACAGCTGGCACGAATGAATAATGTTGACCTGAGGTCGACTGATGTTTTTGCCTTCCGGCGGGCTCTCTTTTCCACCATCTGGCCATTTCTTTTGTCCTCTCTTTGTCCATGCCTTCCTGACTGCTTGTCTTCAGGCCCTCCGTTTAGCAGTGAGGACTTCCCATGCATCGATTCTGATCTCGATCAACTTGAAGTCTCGTTTGCAGACATCCTTGTATCACAGATGTGGGCTGTTTCGTGTGCAAAGACATTATCGCTTCTTAGTGCCTTTTTAAGTGTGAGGTCTTTTTTGAACTGATGTAAAATGGCATTTTACAGAGATTCCCTCAAGGCAGAGGTCACATGACTGCAGCAAGCCAGCTAGGACGTGTAGTACTGTTGCATTTCGAAACCCAAACATTCCCCTTTTCGTAACGAACAAAAGACACAAACATCCCCCTTTTCCTAATGAACAAAAGACACACATTTGCATGCACAATCATGCATAATTGTGAGTTACCAACGTTACACACCATGCACCCACTGTTCTCATGTGTTAACAACTGTTTGTTCTATTAGTCAGTGTCGGCACCTGCATTGCATACATAGTCTTTAAATCGTGCAAGTCTCTTAATGGTGCATGTGTGTGTTGTCATTGGCGGTTTGTCTGGGTGGTGATCCTTGTCTAGAGGTTGTTGATCCAGTGGCACTTGCTACCATGACAACTATTGTTCCATTGCCTTTGTTGGAGACATATGGACCTCTGGGATTCATGGTAGTTTGGTACTCAGTACAGCTGGTGAGATCCCTTTTCCATGACTGACCAACTGCAGTGAAGGAGCAGCTTTTCTAGTTGTTGGTATATGTCTGTTGTTGCGCTGTAATATTTGGTCATTCAATTTCATTGTGTATAACTGAGGTGACAACATTTCTACACATGTCCCAACTTGCCATGTGGGCTGATTCCTGTTGAGAGCGTTGAAGGTTTGTACCCTGACTGGTTCTCCAGTGCTTAGTTCTGGCAGTGGCTTGGCAGTTCTATCAAAATGGAATTCGGCTTTCTGCCATTTCACCTTGATTTTTTTCACTCTCACCTGTTACTACTCCTGGTTTCAGTAGCTTTTTTGCTATTGGAAGAGTAGTTTGTGTACGACGTGATATAAGTCATTGGGCATGTTTCATGCCTTCAGTAAGGTGTTTCTCCACTCGAGGATTGCCTTGTCATACATCTGTGCTAGATCTTCTCGATTTCTTGATTATTCCTTTGGCAATTTTCACTGCCGCCTCAGCCTTTCTGTTTGACTGGGGATATGCGGAGGTGATAAGTAGTGTTTAATTTCCCAAATCTTTGTGAAACAGCTGAATTTTTCACTCGTGAACTGAGGGCCATTGTTACTTATCACAATGTCTGGAATGCCGTAATGACTGAAGTGTGCTTTCAGGCATAACTACTATTTCTCCTGTTGTCGTTGATGTCAGCTGGTCTAACTCCCAGTAGTTAGAATAGTAGTCTACCATGATAAGATAATTAGTTCCTGCTAGAGTGAAAAGGTCTACTCCCAGCTTCATCCATGGTCGGTCAGGGATGACATGCGTCATCAATGGCCCCATCTCCAATTTTCAGAGCTGGAATTATCTTCCACTTTCTTGTTCCCTTGCTCTCTCTTCCCTCTCTTTCTCTCATTTCCCTCTCCTGAGCTTTCCTCTCTTTCTCTCTCTTCCCTCTCCTTAAATTCTAGCTCCAAATTAAGCCTTTCCAGCTCAAATTTGGCTAGGGGAGGGGATTCCAAGTCATGATTGAGCCCTTCAATCTGACTGTCCTACTTGTAATGTCAGATCCAGACGTTCTACCAATGCCAGGATTAGTTCATTTCTTTCAGCTTTGCTGGATAGTTTGAACTGTATCTCCCTAGCTACAACTTTCATTGATCTGTGCTAAGGGTCTCCAAACTTTCGCTGCTTAGATTTTCTTGATGAATAAACATTTGGGCATCAAATGTTGCCATTTCCTTTGTGTTAGGGCAAGAAATTTGCTGTGGTAAGTTATTTGTCTTAAAATTAGTTCCAGCCACCGAATTTTCCCTCTTTTGGCTTCCAATTGACTCTTATCTCTAATTTGGCTCGTGCCTTAACTTGGACTCTGATCAAATTCAAATTGGTTCAATCCGGGATGTGAGCTCCCAATTTCTGTTATGGACAGGAGGGGGGTTAATTTAAACAGCCCTGATTTCTCCTCACGCTACCCGCCCGGAAACACAAAGTGCTTTTGATTTTTGATCTCCCCCCCTTTTTGTGTGTTTTCCCCAACCCTTTGGTTTGGAGTGATCCAATCCTCTATTAATAACCCCACAGCAAACTCAAGGTAAGATAAAATAAGGGGGTTGGTTTATTTTACATACACAAAATGCGGGAAAGGGGTTTTGCAACGTCCGCCCCTTTCTGTACTCATACAATAAAAGAGGGATAAGGGAAAGAAAGGGGTACAGGGCAAGACAACAATAAGAGTTTAATAGAGGAGTCAGTGTCCTTTTTGCCCTTTGCAGACATATCGTCTCTGTTGGCTGGAGCTCTGCCATAGAAATGTAAAGGGGGTTGGTGTCTTTCTTTGGAATTTGATTGTCAGCTGTCACAGAGGACATCAGCGGCTCTTTAAAGATAACGAGTTCCCTGCTTGTTTCTGAAGGTTAGAAATTCCTCTGGTATGAGTCAGGGTAGTCAGCTAGTCATGGTAAAACCCTGGTACATTTGCAAAATAAAAATAGTAATTTCATAAAGTAGCCAGGTTGACGTAGATATATATATTTTCCTTCCTGGCTTCTGGCCGGGACAGCTTTCTCAGACTCGATTCAATTCCTTGATGGCTTGTATGAATGCAGTTCAGCATCTCTCCTCTCATCTCCTTCGGGAGGATGACTCTATTTCCTTTGTACAAGGTGCCATCTTGGGCTGTCAATTCATCTCGGTATGCCCAATATGCTCTGTGCACAAGTGTGTCCTTGATGTTCTCAGGCCATCCTTTCGTCACTACTTGTAGCATTTGGAGAATTGCATCTTGTTGGGTAGTTTGTTTGATCTGAGCAAGGCACTTGTCTGTCAGATTCAATGTCCCCGCTGGGTTGATGACTTCCAGAGCATGTCCAGCTGCTGCTTCACTTTGAAAATGGAAGATTTCACATTCTGTTGTTGTAACCCCAACTTTCTTCAGGGGAGCGCTGCTCTCAACAGCATGTTTGCGATATATATCTGTTTCCCTTGCTTGAATGTCACATTCAGATGATATTGTGTAAACAAAGTTACATCCTTTACAGATGCTTTGGAGCAGATATTAGCAGCTTGAGAAAAATGCTTCAAAATGGCTGTGGTCAGACTGCACTATTACTTTGTCTCCCCCAAGCAGGTGTTGACGAAAGTGCTCAAGCAAAAACAATAGCCAGGCACACACTCCCGATCTGAGCTTAGCGTCATTCCGTTTGCATTAGTGACCTAACTGACATCATCATTGACATCATTGTACTTCAGCATTGATGTTGTCATCACTAGTTGTTTAATTTTAATGAACACGGTTCCTTGCTCTGTTCCCCAATACCATTGCACATCCTTGGCAGTGAGCTTGTGTAATGGTTCACCCTCCGCCGACAAATTAGGCAAAAAAATTGCTAAATAGTTCACAAATCCAACAAATCATTGCACTGTGTTCACATCTGTTGGTCACTGCATCTCTACTGCAGCTCTCACCTTGTCAGGATCCAGGCAAAGACCTTTTGCTGTCAGTACATGACCTATGGACTTGACTTCAGGCATCTTCAGTTGCAATTTTTTCTTGTTCAGCTTCAGGTTCATTTGGCAAGCTCTCTCTAGCAGTGGTATTAAATTCTGATCATGGTCAGCTATGGCTTCTTCCATTGTGCCTCCCATTGACTAGTAGGTCACCCACTATGGCTTCCACTCTGGGAAGGTCACTGACCATCTCATGTTGATATTCTTCTGAAGCCAGGGAAATGCCAAACTGCACGCGCAACCATCTGTATCTCCTGAACGGCATCCAGTAGTTGCTGCTTTGATCCAGCTTCACTTGCCAGTAACCATCCTTTGCATCCAGGGTAATGAAGATCTTTGTCTTGGCATGGGGTTGTAAGATCTCTTCTGCGCTTTATTTAGATCCTTTGGGTCTAAGCCTACTCTCAGCTTTCCAGGTTGTTTCACTGCTACCATACTGCTAATCTAGTCTGTAGGAGTTGTCACTTTCTTAATTATTCTTTTCTTTTCCAGCTCTTCTACTTTGCCTTTTAGGCTTGACTTGAGGGTAGCTGGAACTCTTCTTGGCAGATGCTGAATTGATCTTACGCTCTCATCTACTCCTAGATGATATTCTTTTGGCAAATATCCCAACCCTGTAAACACATCTTTGTACTCCTCTAGGATCTTTTTGGCAGTCAATGGCTTTGTGTGCTGCAACACATTGTAAATCTCTGGCACATTCAGGGTTATCATTCCAAGCTTTAGACTTGCTTCAGCTGAAATGAGAGATGATGCGTACCATCTATGATCTGGAATTCCAGATCTTTCTTCCTTGCCATTGCATTGGGCTCTCAGTCTAACTAGTCCTCTCGGTATGAGTATTGTGCCATCATGTAACCTCAATCTTATTTTCAAGGGCTTCATTTTTGGATCATCACGTTGAGCCACTTAGCACAGATCTGTGAAGGTCATGATGTTGCATGATGCACCAGTGTCTATTTCTCACTTCTTGTTCACTGACACTCTCCTTCTGCAATCATCATTGTAACAAACCATTTATCACCTATAGACTTGACGGAACCAACTTCTTGTATCGTGAATAGTTCTTCATCAGACTCCTGCTGATATCTCTCCAGTGGCGATCTGTATAGGCTTGCTTTGTTTTTTTTCAGCCAAACACTTGTGTGCAAAATGATTTGGCTTCTTGCAATTAACACACTGCTTTACACATGCTGGGCAATTCTCCTTTTCCTTTGTATGATTTCTTCCGCAATATTTTCATCCTGCCCTTTGTCCGTGATTATTCTGCTCTTTTGGACTGAATGCCTTTCAGCATAATGTACCTCCTGGTCTGTTCTTCCATACATGTGCCCTGCTGACGCTTTACGAGCTCTGCATTTCTACACATGTCTATCGCTTTCCTAAGCTTAAGTTTCTCCTCTTGCAATAGACTTGCTCTCACTGAGGAGTCCCATATGCCTAAGAGAATTCTATCTTTAATTGGATCATCTCTTAGCTGCCTGAATTCACATGACTCTGTAAGCTGTTATTGCAGTCACACACTGTTCAGTGGGCTCTTTTGCACCTTGGGCTCTAGTGTTGAATACATAGCGTTCATAAGTAATGTTCACTTGGGGTTCAAAATTTGTGTTCATGGCGTTCAAAATCTCTGTTGTTTGCTTGCTTTGTTCGTCAAATAGATTTAGGGTGGAATGCACTTTGTAGCAGTCCCTCCCCAGCAGTGTTAGCCATCGGCTCTGACTTGTTAATTAAACCTCTTGCAAGTTTGTAGCTTTGCCATTGTAGGTGGAAAACTACCAGTTCTTCCACATATCTCTTTTCATTTCTACTGGAGCAGGAATGGGAACGTGTACAGCCAGGTTAACTCACCCAGTATTTTACATGCAGCATTTGGTTTGGGTTTGCTTTTCCTTGTCCTTTCTTAACAACTTTAAGCATGTTTGGACACTTCTGTGTGCCTTTCTGAGCTGTGGCTTCGCTGCAGGGTTTCAAAACTCTATTTTATCCCCACTTTCGACACCATGTTTCATGTTCAAGGACAGCAGTGCTTTTAGTATCTTTCTCATTGAGGTCTTTATTGAACTGATGTAAAATGGCAGCTTACAAAGAGATTCCTTCATGGCAGAGGTCACATAACTATGGCAAGCCAGATAGTAAATGTAGTACTGTTGCATTTCAAAGCTCAAACATGGGTGACCTGTTGGTCTTGTGCCAATAACAAGCTCGCCATAGAGCATGTCTTTGGGGATATGGCCATCATCCATTTAGCTCACATAACCCAGCCAATGGAGTTGCTGCTGAATCAGGAGTGCAAACATGTTGGGTATCCCTGCATGCCGATGTACTCTGCACTCTGTCTTGCCAGGAGATGCCCACGATTCATCTGAGGCAGTGGAGGTGGAAGCTGTTTAGCTACTTCTCTTGGCTTGAATAAGTGTCCATGCCTCACTACCATAAAGGAAGGTACTGAGAGCACAAGCCTTGTACAAATAGAGCTTTGTGTTTGCGGTTGGTCCATGCTCGACTTCTCAACTTTGACATGACAGCTGTGGCCTTGACAGCCTTTTCCTGATTTCGGCATCAAGGGACAGGTTGCTGGTAATTGTTGATCCAAGGTAGGTGAAGCTGTCAACGACATCCAGAGTGTGGTTGTCAGTGTTGTAAACAAAATCATGATGGAGGGGGGGAGCAAACAGCGGGAGTTTACTGTATCACAGCAGAAGCTGTCATCCAACCCCTCAAGAGAATTTATGCAGCACATGGCATCCCAACCTCATGTAGAGGTCCAAATGTGTAAAGACTTGTTGTAAATAAAGAGTAATGGTTTTGAGAAACTACAGACTTGATCAGTATACTTTGGGAGAATAGACAATCTCCAAAACCTCCATCTAGACCCCGACCACACAACAAAATAGTTGCCAGAAAGCTGCCTGATAGATGCCAGATTACTACCTACAGGACTCCGCTCTGGATTTTCTGCCTGGGTTTCCCTTAGCCGCCTTCTCTCATGAGACACCCACAAGACAGAGGGGCTATTTACCCATAGCTGGGGGTCTGTTTCGTGAGCACCAGGGTGTAACCACATGCCAGTGGACCTGTATGTCACGCATCTATAGCCCAGGCTTCCTCTGAGTACCCTGTAGTTTAGCCTGGATCCATGAGGTATCCAATTTATGTATGTCACCACAGGGAGGCACTACATAGGGCTTGCTGACGAGGCTATGTATTGGTGGGAGAGGCTTATGCACTCGGCTCACTTTTCACAGCGGTTATGATGTTAGCCAGTGAGAGCGCTGAAAACAAGATGTGACAAGCAGACAGACCACTATTTTCCACCAGCTATGTTAACACAGTTGACGCACTGCACCAACCGGAAGCACACTAAACACACTATCATGACAGATTATCCTGCTAGTTATTCTCAATGGCCAAGGTCTGACTTTGTTGCATAATTTAGGTGAATTTCTTAAATGCATAAAAAAGTGAAAAACCACTTAAACTATACAAAATTCACTCAGTGCTCCTTCAAAGATGGCCAGCTTCCTTCTGTGTATCCTTACTAAAAGTATACTTAATATAGAATATTAATTACATTTAATAAGAAATTCATTGACCACACTATTAACTGTGAACAATAGGAGGGAGAGAGAATTTGGGGGCTCTTAAAAATGCTAAAAGGGGGCAGGGGGTTGCATCCCTCTGCCGTCGCATCCGCATCCACTGCTCCTTTTAAGATAAAGGGTTTTGTTGCGTACCAGTCTCCCTCTGTTGAGAAGTGGAACACTTGGACTTTAGGAAGTATTTTGATAAAGCCCCTCATGGCAGGCTGGTCAAGAAAGTAAGAGCCCAGAGGACCCAAGGCAAAGTGGCACGTTGGATCTAAAATTGGCTGAGAGGCAGGAAGCAGAGGGTGATGGTAGAGGGAGGTTTCTGTGACTGGAAACCTGTTACCAGTGGGATTCTGCAGGGCTTGGTATTGGGGCCCTTGCTGTTTGTGTGTACATAAATGATTTGGACTTAAATGTAGGAGGTATGATCAAGAAGTTTGTGGATTACACAAAAATTGGTAGGGTGGTAAATAGTGAGGAGGATAGCTGTAAACTGCAGGAGGATATCAATGGACAGGTCAGGTGGGCAAAGCAGTGGCAAATAGAATTCCGCCTGGAAAAGTGTGAGGTGATGCATTTGGGGAGGGCTAACAAGGCAAGGGATTACACTATGATAGGACCCTGGAAAGTACTGAAGATCAGAGGGACCTTGCTGTGCACATTCACAGATCTCTGAAGGTAGCAGGGAAGGTAGATAAGGTAGTTAAGAAGGCATATGGGATACTTGTCTTTATTAGTTGAGGCATAGAATACATGAGCAGGGAGGTTATGCTGGAACTGTATAAAACACTGATAGGCCACAACTAGAATATGGCGTGCAGTTTTGGTCACCATGTTATAGGAAGGATGTGATTGCACTGAAGAGGGTGCAGAGGAGATTTACCAGGATGCTGCCTGGGCTGGAGGGTCTGAGCTATGAGGAAAGATTGGATAGGCTGGGGCTGTTTTCCTTCGAGCAGCAAAGGCTGAGAGGGGACCTGATAGAGATGGATAAGATTATGAGGGGCATAGATAGGGTGGTTGGAAGGCACTTTTTCCATTTGTAGAGGGGTCAATAACCAGGGGCATAGATTTAAGGTAAGAGGTAGAAGGCTGAGAGAGGAGTTGAGGAGAGTTTTTTTTCACCCAGAGGGTGGTGGGAGTCTGGAACTCTCTTCACTTCACAAGATATTAACTTGCGTTGCCATAGCCTCCAGGGCTATGGGCCAAGCGCTGGAAATGGGATTAGTGTTGTCAGATCTTTGTTGACCAGTGCAGACATTATGGGCTGAATGGCCTCCTTCTCTGCTGTAAACATCTGAGTCTACTTGCTTAACAAATTTTAATTGGGTTTCCACAGTGAAAATTGAGAGCTTGTCTAAATTTAACAGTTGCCTCATAAGTTTCCAAGAGTATGTAAAATCCAGCAGTAAAAGGAAGATGGGAGCTGTATGCATCAAATATTTTTTCATATTCATTCATGGATGTGGGCTTTGCTGGCTGGGCCAGCATTTATTGCCCATCCCTAGTTGCCCTTGAGGAGGTGGTGGTGAGCTGCCGCCTTGAACCGCTGCAGTCCATGTGGTGTAGGTACACACAGTTCTGTTAGAAAGCGAGTTCCAGGATTTTGACCCAGCGACAGTGAAGGAACGGTGATATATTTCCAAGTCAGGATGGTGAGTGACTTGGAGGGGAACTTCCAGGTGGTGGTGTCCTCATCTATCTGCTCTCCTTGTCCTTCTAGATGGTAGTGCTCGTAGGTTTGGAAGGTGCTGTCTAAGGAGCCTTGATGAATTCCTGCAGTGCATCTTGCAGATGGTACACACTGTTGCTACTGTGCGTCGGTGCTGGAGGGAGTGAATGTTTGTGGATGTGGTGCCAATCAAGAGGGCTGCTTTGTCCAAGATGGTGTCAAGCTTCTTGAGTTGTTGGAGCTGCACTCATCCAGGCAAGTGGGGAGTATTTCATCACACCTGACTTGTGTCTTGTAGATGGTGGACAGGCTTTGGGGAATCAGGAGGTGAGTTACTCGTCATAGGATTCCTAGCCTCTGACCTGCTCTTATAGCCACAGCATTTATATGGCTAGTCCAGATCAGTTTCTGAGCAATGGTAACCCCCAGGATGTTGTGGAAGATTTAGTGATGGTAATGCCATTGAACATCAAAGGGCGATGGTTAGATTCTCTCTTGTTGGAGATGGTCATTGCCTGATACTTGTGTGGCACAAATGTTACTTGCCACTTATCGGCCCAAGCCTGGATACTGTCCAGGTCTTGCTGCATTTGGACATGGACTGCTTCAGTATCTGAGGAGTCATGAACATCGTGCAATCATCAGCGAACGTCCCCACTTCTGACCTTATGATGGAAGGAAGGTCATTGATGAAGCAGCTGAAGATGGTTGGGCTGAGGACACTACCCTGAGGACCTCCTGTAATGATTTCCTGGAGCTGAGATGACTGACCTCCAACGACTACAACCATCTTCCTTTGTTTATTTTATTACAGCACTCCTTGGTCTCCAGGAGCTTCTAGAGTTCTTCCCCTGACCTCATAAGGAAGCCTTCAGCCTCGCTCTGCTGATCGCAGCCTCTCGCTCCCATCTGCTGCAATGAACAATTTCTTAACCCCAGCCCTAGGGCAGCATTTTGTGTTTTAGGTCAGGATCTGATGGGAGAGTTACATGGGGCCCTGACCCTGCATTGTGTTGAAAGCAGTCACCCAATAATGATTTTGCCTGAATTGGCCAAATAGCTCACTGTCCAATTAAGGACTCCTGGAGGGCTTTCATAGTTGGAGGACCAACAGCAGGCCCTCCAGCACAGATGGAACTGCTCCCTGCTGTTGCAGATATGAAGTGAAAGGGTGCCTCCATTTTGAGGCTTCCTCTCAGCAACTTTAAAAATATTAAAATAAACAAATGGCCACAGTTGCTAGGCTACCTTTGTGGAATTTTCCAGTCCACCTCTAAAGGTTTTAATTGGCCTTTATATTATCTTAAGCTACTTGTGGATTGCGAGCAGGTAGCCATTCTTCCCTGAATCAGCCTCCTGCAAAATGGCTCAGGTGATAGCGCCAACAAACTGGTGGTCCAAAATTACAAGCCGGCCCTCCTCCATTGTTGTTCCATATTGATGTAAAAATCCTGCCCTGATCTCTTGTTCTTTACCTCCTGCAATTCCTGACCTCCCCACACCCCTAAACTCTGATTTCTCCCTTCTACCCTTCTTCCATTGGCAAATGCCCTTCTCCAAGCTCCCTCCCTTACTCCTTGCCCCATCCCAATTGCCACAAGCCATCCCCAAAGTCAATTTGCCCGTCTCCAATATTCTCCCTCTGACCTCTTATATCCTCTAGATCTTTTCATTGAGAACTGCTGGTGTGACATCGGCCAATTTCTTTGCTCCCCTCACTCACTCCAACCTATTTCTCCTTGAACTTGTAGCACTCCGTTCTCTCAGGTCCAACCCTAACTTCGGTATTGAACCTGCTGATGAGGGTGTCGTACTGACCTTTACCTAGCCAATGCTGAGCGCAAACTCTCCCAAACTTCCTCCTGACACTCCTGACCTCCCCCTGGACCATGACTCCACTGTTGAACATCAAGCCATTGTATCCAGGACTGTCACTGACCTCATCTCCTCTACAGGTCTTCCCTCTACAGCCCCCAACCCTGAACAGCAAGCTACCATCTCCTTCCCAAAATCTATAAACTGCCCTTTTCAACCCATTATTTCAGCCTGTTCCTGTCCCCTGAACTACTTTCTTCTTATCTCAACTCTTTTCTCTCCCTGTCCAGTCTCTTCCTATCTGTATCTGTGACTCTTACAATGCCCTACATCACTTCAACAGTTTCCAGTTCCTAACTATCTCCTCTTCACCTCCTCATGGACGCCCAATCCCTCTACAACTCCATCCCCCACCTGGATGGTCTGAGAGCTCTCTGCACCTTCCTTGAAAAGAGGCCCATCCATCACCACCCTCCTCCCACTGGTTAAATGTGTTTTCACATTGAACAACTTATTCTTCATCTGCACTCATTCCTTCCAATAAAAGGTGTTCTTATGTCCTAGCTATGCCTGCCTTTTTGTGGGCTATGTGGAACATTCCTTATTCCAGCCCTACTCAGGATATCTCCTGCATCTCTATTTCCAGTAAATTGATGACTGCGATGGTGTCACTTCTTACTCTTGCTGTGAACTGGAAATTGTCAGTGACTTTGTTCCCAATTCCCACTCGTCTCTCACCTTCACCTGGTCCATCTCTGACTCTTCCCTTCTCTTCCTGGACTTCTCTGTCTCCATTTCTTGGGATAGGCTATCAATTAATATTCAGTGAAAAGACCACTGATTCCCACAGCTACCTTCTCTACACTTCCTGCAAGGATTCTGTTCCATTCTCCTGGTTTCACTATCTCTGCTGCATCTGTTCAGAGGATGTAAACTTACATACTAGTGGTTCCAACCCCACCAGCCTCTGTATTCAACGAATCAACGGCCATTTCCACTATCTCCAGTGTGATGCCACCACCATGCACATCTTTGCCTCCCCTCCTTTTAGCATTCTGAAGGGACCGTTCCCTCCACAAAACGCTGGCCAACTCCTCAGTCACCCCAAACACCTTCTCCTTTGCCTTCACCTTTTTCATGCAAGCACAGGAGATGCAACAACTGCCATTTTGCCTCTTCCCTTCTCACCATTCAAGGCCCTAAAGACTCGTTCCAAGTGAAATAGTGATTTATTTGTTGTACTTTTAATTTGGTATACTGCATTTGCTACTCACGATCTGGTCTCTTCTCCATTGGAGAGAACAAATGCAGACTGGGTGACCGCTTTGCAGAACATCTCCATTCAGTCCGCAAGCACGACCATGAGCTTCGAGTCGCTTGTCGTTTTAACACTCTACCTTGCTCCCACTCTGACATTTCTGTCCTTGGCCTGCTACAGTGTTCCAATGGAACTCAATGTAAAATTGACAAACAGCACCTCATCTTTCAACTTGGCATTCCACAGACTTCTGGACTCAACATTGAGTTCAACAATTTTAGATCAAAATCTGCCTTTGTTAATTTTTTTGCTGGTTCTAGTTTTGTCTCGTTTCTTTCTTCATTCCTTCATATTCCATTCAGATGGCTGATATGCAGCCATTGACACCTCATCTGGACATCTTTTGTTTCTTTACTATACCCATTACTACCCGCTTTGGCTTTTGCATGATAAAACCTTTTGTCATTTAACCTTTCCACCTACCATAGACCTTCCCTTTTGTTTTTCCACACCCTCTCCCCTTCCACTTGCTGAAAACCTATTACATTTTTACCATTCCTCAGTTTTGATCAAGGGTCATGACGACTTGAAATGTTGGACTGAATTTCTGTAAAGGAGGCAGGAAGGTTGAGTCAGGAAACACCCCCTCCATCTCCCCTCACATTCCACTCCCAATGCCCCCTCATATCCTTCTTGCCCCCATGCCCATCACATCCTCTCGTACCCCTTCCCTGATCCCTCATATCCCCCATGCTCCACCTACTCTTTCCATGCCCCTTCATACTCCCATGTCCCACATGCCCCTAATTCTCATTCCATGCTCCCCATATATCCTTTATATCCACTCACCCATTATCCACTATGGGCAGACCTCAGGATTTCTTTGAAATGGACATTCGATTGTAGTTTATTTGTTTTACTCTAATTCAAACACACCATACTGGAAAAGAACTCTCTTCAAAAACAGCCATTCCAAAAAAACACATCCCCTTGAGCAGTCTGTTGTAAAAACAAGCTATCATCTATTTTGCTAACCACACAGAGAGCTAATCCTTTAATAACTTTTTAAAATTATCAAAAATGTCTATACAGCCCGCTTCTGAGGTAAGTGGTTCTGAACCTTTTGAAAGTTGGCCAGTCATTCATAATGGCCACAGCTGTCAAACTGAACCACTCCAGCTCCGAGTCAACGGAGCCTATTTGAAATAGCGAAAAACAGATGCCTGTTTTTCTTTAAAGTTACACCAGATGTTCTGTCAATCAACACAATCCAGGAGAAGCTGGCAGCTATTTTTCTCTGTCAGCTGCTGAAGTTTTTTTCATTTCAAAAGGGTTCTGGGTATTTAAATCACTTCAGGTTATTACACTAGAGATCCCAATCACTGCTTTAAAAAAACCCACCTAACTTATAATACAGCATCCAACTATTGAAATTGAAAGAACAGATGATTTTTTTTGTACTTCAAAGCCTGTCAGTGGAAGAACTTTGGGAGCAGGTGGCTTTTTTTTTGGATCCAGTTGGGTCAGGGGTTCTCCCGTAGTTCACGCCTCTTTGAGAGGTGAAGGGGTCTGACTCCGCTAAAATTGCCAGCGGATGGGTGCAGGGGATGAGGGTCAAACTGTCCAGCCCCATTATGGAGCCGGCAGGGGCGGGGGGGGAGTGCTGCATGAGGGCTGACTGTCCACACCCTTATCCTATACTGGCGCAAATTGCCAGAAACAGGAACGGGGACAGGACTCTTGGAATTGGATTCCACCCATCATTTTTAAAGGGTTTTAAAGAATTAGAGTTAACTTTGTTTTTCTCCACAGATGCTATCTGAGCTGCTGATTATTCCCAGCATTTTTTATTTTAATTTCAGATTTCCAGAATCTGTAGTATTGTGCTTTCATTGAAAGTCAATTTGCTTGGTTGACAAACAGACAGGAAATAGAAAAAAAAATTATAATGAGATCCTGCCATTAAATTTGGCCATGTTGCCAGCCTTGCTGAGTTTACCCAGGCCACTGCACTCACCCGCCCCCAACCAGTGCCTCAAAATATCAAAGACCTTATGTTGCATACGTTACATATCATAAGGCTAAATAAATAACTATCACAATACTTGGTTAAATTGTTGAATGTAGTTTCACTTTGATTTTGGTCAAATCCAAATTGGCAATTGCCATAACCAAGTCATTTTTATACTCCACATTTGCAAATGGAATAACCTTTTCTTGTACATACACTTTTTATGTTCCGTGTTTAATTTTTTTACTTCATTCTTTTAACAGATCCAACCTTTCTTAATCTGCCACATCAGAAATGGTAGCTTGGCGGTCATGTCAACGGTCTTGTAATCTAGCGGCCTTACCTACTGATTTTGTAGGTATCAATTCAAATTCAGTTAATTAAATAAATCTGGGATTAGAAAGCTAGTATGAGCAGCAATTACCATGTGACTACTGGATCATTGTAAAAACCTACCCAGTTTACTCATGTTCTTCAGGGATTGTCATTTACCTGGTCTGGCTTATGTCTTTACTGCACTCTGAAATGGCTTAATCAAGCAATTCAGTTGTCAAGTTGCCCTCCTCAAGGGCAATTGTGGATGGTAATAAATGCTGGCCTGGCCAGGGATGCCTACACACTGATAGTTTTTAAAAAATTAATAAATGTAAACAACGTAATCCATATCATTTGCGAATAGTACAAACTATTAGGGGACACATAGCAGACCAACATGAAGATTTTTTTTCTTTCATAGGATGTGGGTGTAGCTGGCAAGCCCAGCATTTGTTGCCCATCCCTAATTGCCTTTTAATTGAGTGGCTTAATAGGCCATTTCAGAGGGCAGTTAAGAGTCAACCACATTATTGCTGTGGGTCTGGAGTCACATGTAGGCCAGACCAGGTAAGGATGTTAGCGAACTAGATGGGTTTTTGCAAAATCAATGATGGTTTCATGTCTGCCAGTAGTTTTATTTTCCAGACTTACTAACAGAATTCAAATTCCATCAGCTGCTGTAGTGGGATTTGAACTCATGTCCCCGGAGTTTTAGCCTGGGCCTCTGGAGTATTAGTCGAGTGACATTACCACTACTCAGATAAAAACAAAAAGCTAAAAGCTACTGCGGATGCTGGAAATCCAAAACAAAAACAGAATTACCTGGAAAAACTCAGCAGGTCTGGCAGCATCGGCGGAGAAGAAATCAGTTAATGTTTCGAGCCTTCATCCACTACTCCATCATCTCCCCATAAAAGTTCCAATAAAAAATGCTGTCCCTGCACACTTCTGATCATTTTTTGTCTAGCTAACTTGTTATTAATTCCATTTCTTCTTTCTCCACCTCCAAACCTCGGATGTGGAACTTAATTAAATGCCTTTTGAAAAGAAGTAGCAATATTTACTGGACAGCCTTTCACAGCTGATTTATTTACTTCCTTGAAAAGTTAAAGTAGATAGTGCACTTCTGCATCTAAAATCATGCTGACTATTTTATATGAAAACAAAAAATGCTGGAAAAACTCAGCAGGTCTGACAGCGTCTGTGGACAGAGAGACAGAGATAACGTTTCGAGTCTGTATGACTCTTCTTCAGATCGCTTTTTCCTGATCTGAAGAAGAGTCATATGGACTTGAAACGTTATCTCCGTCTCCCCCTCCACAGATGCTGTCAGACCTGCTGAGTTTTTCCAGCAGTTTTTGTTTTCGTTTCAGATTTCCAGCATCCGCAGTATTTTGCCCTGACTATTTTATATATGGCTTAGGAACACTGGAACTGAACCATTCAGTCCCTTGAGCAAGTTTCACACTTTATTGAAATCATGACTGCTCTGTCTCCTAACTTCATCCACCCATCTTGGCTCCAAATCCCTAAGCATATTGGCCAGCAAAAAAATTAATTTAAAATTATTAATTACTCTTGTATTTACTGCTTTGTGTGGGAGAGAGTTCCACAATTCCACCACCCTTTGCATGAAGAAGTGTTTCTAAACATTTTCCTGAATGGTCATTTTCTGATTTTGGGTTATACCCACTTGTTTTAGAATTCTTCACTAGTGGAATAAGTTACTCTCTCTCTGCCATATTAATTCCTTTCAAAATCCTAAAAAATATCAATCAAATCATCCCTTAACCTTCTATACTCCAGGGAATACAAGCCCAGTTTATGTATTTTCTCCTCATATGCCTTATCCTTGAGATACTGGTAAAATTCTGGTGAAGCTATGCTACACTTCTTCCAGGGCCAATATACCCTTTCTAAGTTACGATGCTCAGAACCACACAAAGCACTTCAGATATGGTCTAACCAGGGCTTTGTATACCAGCAGCAAAACATACCCTCTTTATATTACACCAATTTGATGATAAAGATGAATATGCCATTAGATTTTTTGATTTACTTTTGTACCTGATTACTGCATTTATGTGAACATGAACTCCTAAATCTCTTTGAACTTCCGCTATTCCTAGCTTTTCATCATTTAAAGGATACTTGAATCTAACCTTTTTTGGTCCAGAATGGACCTCACACTTACCTGCTTTGAAATCCATCTGCCATTGTTTTGCCCGCTGACTTAATTCATCAAAGTCTCTTTGTAATTTTATGCCTCCGTTGGCAATAATTTCTAACCAATCAAACTTGTGTCATCAGCTTGGAAAAATGGCTCTTTATTGTGTTATCAAGTCATTAATAAATATAGTGAACAGTTGAGGTGCCAGCACTGATCCTTGTGGGACACCACTAGAATTATAGGATATTACAGCTCAGAAGGAGGCCATTCAGCACATCAAGTTTGTGCTGGGTTTTCGAAAAACAATCCCATTAGATTCTCCCCCCTCTCTCTACAGGTCCATACAATTTTTTCCTCTTCAGTATTTATCAAGTTTTCTTTTCAAGGCTGCAATTGAATATGTATCAAGCATTGTATTCCATCTCCAAAATCACGTTGCATAGAAAGAATTCTCATGTTACCTGGGGTTCTTCTGCCAATCACTTTAAATCTGTGCCCTCTGGTTACTAAATCTTTGCCCTCTAGTTATTGACCAGTTGGGCATTAGAAACTGTTTCTTTTTATTTACTTTTTCTAAATCCTTCATGATTTTAAATAGCTCTAACAAATCTCTTCATAGCCTTCTCTGCTGTAATGCAATCATTTCCTTCCAATTCGAGTACACATCTGTCCTCTCTGCCTTCGACTGCCAAACCAATCTTCTTACCAGGTCAAAACTTTGCTTGTGGCGTTTAACAGATATGGACAATGTATTATACCATTTTCTTGGGCATTTCCCCGATAGTAGAGAAAAAAACAAATCTGAAATACTCTCTAATTGTGAAACATTGATCTTTAATTCAATGATTCGTGCTTAACTCCTTTTGATTTTTGGGTTTTCGTTTGTTATCCAGTTTTCTGATTGAGCTCCTACATTCATAGAGCTACTAAAAATATGAACCAGAGTATTAATAAACTATTTCTATGAGGATTCTACATCTTGACTAGTCCAGATGCTTTGATGTGTGTGAGATACAAGGCAGGCTGACTGAATTAATGGAAACCGCATTGAAGCTTCACCTGTCAGAGTACGTACTGGGTGCACAGGTCATCAGATCCTGTAAAAATCTCCACATATTTTAAGTAGATGGAAAACGCATTATGCATGTTGATCTCGGTTCTAAATTCCTAACATACAATCCCAAAATTCTTATCTCTGGATGGAGAATTTGGGAAATCCATTCTATCTGATATCTTACCATTTCAGAGTGAACATTGGAATAGCATTATAGCCAATCCATGGCCATGGCCTGACTTTCATTACCACAATATAGCAAAGATTTCCTACTTACTAAAGGAGAGATAAGAGATTAAATTTGTTTCATAAAGGTGCAATATCTTCATGAAAAGTGATGTTTTTTGTTGCCAAACTACTCCTCTCAGATCTTAAGGGCACTAACCTATGCCAGGATATGCTTCTATAGATGGTATCAAGTACTACCTCAACCAAATGTCCATTCCTCATATGTGAGCCAAAACACAGTTTCAGCAGGAAGTTCAACAGTGGAGTTCATCGCAGTCGAATCTTTTCTGTTACTCACCTGACGTCTACATGTACACATTTTCTGGAAAGTATAATGAGATAGTGACTAAGGACTTGACTGTCTTAGTCAGAGATGCTGAGGTCAATTGCAGCAGCCCAACTACTGCTCTGGTTGAGATCAGCTAAATTAGGAATGGAATCTGGAATCTTCTGTGCTATAATTAATGCAATATTAGTTGATGACTTTAACACTGGCTATCAGGGAAGCATGAAAACTATTCAGTAAACTATTAATTTGTATATAATTATGTAGTGTTGAATTAAATTGCATCAGAATGTCTTGCCATGTCTTGTGCTTGCTGTCTTTCTTTTTATTTTATGAAGACATTGCCTCTTTTAAAATATGGCGCTGGTGATTCTGGAGATTTTCCCTGAAAGTTTATCGAATGGTTTTAGATTTATGCCCAGAAGTAGTTTGATACCTTTATTAAATCAGTGTTGATAAATGGAAGTAGGGTAGTGCCTGAGACCCAGCTATCTTCAACTGCTACACTAATGCCCTTCCCTTCAAAATAAGATTATAAGAGGGGATGTTTGCACAGTGTTATTACCATTCTCAACTCCTCAGACACTGAAGCAGTCTTTGTCCGCATGCAGCAAGACCTGGTTAATATTCAGGTTTGGGCTGATAAGTGGCGAGCAACATTGGTACCACACAAGTGCTAGGTAACAACAATTCTAAAGAGAGATTTGAGCTGCAGCAGTTCAAGATGACAACTCACCAGCACCTTCTGAAGGGCAATAAACACTGGTCTTGCCAAGAATGCTCGATTTCTATGAACAAATAAAAGCAAAATCGTGATTTATGCCATCTTTGTCCTACTGTTCTATGATATGGAAAAGGAACTTTTTATAACAGACTCGCAGCTGAATAATATATTTTAATATTTCTAGAAATAACCCAGTGAACATACATTTAAAATGGAGCAAATAGAACTTGCCTAAACCCATGAGGAATAGATAGGGACAGATATACAAGGGCCGGAATTTTCCAGCCATTAAACCAGGGGGCTGCAGTCTTTTTGCCTTTCGGGGCCATCCTGTCTTCTGTGCAGCAGTCGTGGGCTGGAAGCACTGAGAGGCGTGCACTTTAAATGTGGCGCCTGGCGTGATGAAGCGGTGAGGTGATGGCGCGGCGGGTGAATGAGAGCCTGCCCGCCATCGAAGCGGTGTGTTTCTCGAGAATGCATAATCAATGCAGCGGGTTTGGGGCGATACAGGGTGAGGAACCGCCATTGGTGCAAACCTGGGACGATTCCTCCCCCTGGTATCAATATCTTGATAGTATGTTGATCTGCACTATATATAAGATAGGAGCAGGAGTAGGTCATTTGGCCCTTTGAGCCTGCTCCACCACTCAATATGATCATGGCTGATCCTTTACCTCAACGCCATACTCCCACGCTCTACCCATATCCCTTGATGCCTTTAGAGTCCAGAAATCTATCTATTTCTTTCTTAAATATGTTCAGTGACTTGGCCTCCACAGCCCTCTGTGGTAGAGAATTCCATAGGTTCACCACCCGCTGAGTGAATAAGTTTCTCCTTATCTCAGTCCTAAATGGTGTACCCTGCATTGGTTAGTATAGGCTATGATGCTACTCAATGTCATGTTTAAGCTCTGGAATTCACTCCCTAAACCTCTCCACCTCACTTTTCTTCTTAAGTCACACCTTAACACTTAACTCCATGACCAAGCTGCTGGCCATCTGCTCTAGTATTTTTTTATATGGCTGTCTTATTTTGCTTTATAATGACAATGTGAAGCACCATGGGTCGTTTTGTTACATCAAAGGCATTACATAAATTAAATTTGTTGTTTAGAATCATAGAAAGTTTAGGGCACAGGAGGCCACTTGGCCCATCATGTCTGCATCAGCCGAAGAAAGGAGCCACTTAGCCTAATCCCACTTTCTAGCATTTGGTCCATAGCCCTGCAGGTTACGGCACTTCAGGTGCATATCCAGACACCTTGTAAATGAGATGAGGTTGTCTGTCTCCTCCACCCTATCAGGCAGTAAATTCCAGACCCCTAGCGCCCTCTGGGTGAAAAAACTTTTTGTCATCGCCCCTCTAATCCTTCTAACGATCACTTTAAATCCATGCCTCCTAGTTGCTGACCTTTCTGTTAAAGTAAATAGGCCTTTCCCATCCACTTTATCCAGGCCCCTCACAATTTTGTACATCTCAATCAAATCTCCCCTCGGCCTCCTCTGTTCCAGGGAGAACAACCCTAGCCTATCCAATCTTTCCTCATAGCTGCAATTTTCCAGTCCTGGCAACATCCTCAGAAATCTTCTCTGTACCCTCTCTAATGCAATTACATCCTTTCTGTAATAAGGTGACCAGAACTGCACACAGTACTCAAGTTCTGGCCTAACTAATGCTTTATATAGTTCCATCATATATATATATATATATATATATATATACATATATAGTTCCTGCTCTTATATTCTATGCCTCGGTTAATAAAGGAAAGGATTCCATGTGCTGCCTTAATCAGCTTATCAACCTGTCTTGCTAGCTTCAGGGATCTGTGGACATTCACTCCAAGGTCCGGCACTTCCTCTGCACCTCTCAGGATCCTCTCATCTATTGCGTATTCCTTTGTTTTGTTGGACCTCCCCAAATGCATCACCTCACACTTCTCTGGGCCGAATTCCATTTGCCACGTTTCTGCCCACCTGACCAGTCTATTTATATTTTCCTGCAGTCTACAGCTAGGCTCCTCATTTAAAGGGGTATTAAAGTTTAAAGGGGTATTCTTGGTGTGTTATGCATTAAAATGCACTCATTATTGATGTGGACTCTTGATAATAGCCAAGGGTTAATTGATCATGTGGATGGAAATACGAAGGTGATACAAATCTGCACACAAAAGAAGGGGGGATGAAATCATCTGTGATAGATGGCACAATCTCATAGTGATTATTATAGTCATTATGGTACAGGAGGAAGCCATTAAGCCATTCAGGTCCATGCCGGATGTATATATTACTCACTGCAAGGGTAACATGATGGTTGGATATGAAATGCTTTCAAACATATATTTGAACTCCTACCCTGGAGAGTGATGTAGTGGAATTTCATGAATTAGTTGGGATTATAGGTTTGATATAGAATCTTTTAAAGTAAATTTCTCTTTTTAAAAACTTGGGTTAGGGCAGTTTGTTGAGCAAGGTGGCAACTGTCAAAAATGATTAGGCACATCAAGAATTTCTGGTTGGAATAATATCAACATAATATTGGTCAATAACTTATAGCCTTTAGACTGTTAGTGAGTTCAGGGAAATTTTGGTTTCGACTGTGCCAATGGGTTTTGTTTGTTTTCAGCTTGTGAGACAGTAAAATGGCAAAGACCTGAAGATTGAGAGGATTGTAGCCTACAGTTGTGTTTCAGCATCAGAACGAAGAAGGGCTGTTGCCACGTGGTCCAACGGAGTACTGACTAATAAGTGTTTTCATTGTACTCGAAGGTGAAATTTCCAACATGGCATTTGGAATCTGATTGTAATGTTGGCTCATTTGTGGCCACCAGTACACAAGGAACCTGCAGAGCAAGCTAATGCTATTGCAATAAGAAGCCAATTTGCAAGAAATAGTATCAGCCACAGGCAGCACAAAAGAACTCTTCTGGAATGAGAAAACACAGTGAAAGGAATCACAAGATTTAATTTAGCATAGTTTTGATATTAAACCCATGCAACTTTATCGAAAGGGCCATGCTTTCTTCAAAAAGCAAATAGTAGCAGCAAATGAATGATATCAGCAGTTACCGTCTGAAAAGTCACAGGCAGAGTTCAGACATATGACTTGCAGCTGTGATAATATTAAAAAAAACTGAAGCAATGTTATTTGTTGGGCTCAACACCAGGCTTGGGCCTCCTCAGCACATTGCTAGTACAATTGTAGGGTTTTAACAAATGATTACTGGTTTGTAATGAAATGTAGTAATTTGATCATTACTGTAGCGCAAACCTGAATGTACACACATTGTCAACCTTCCCAAAACCAGCACTGGTTCCAGATTGGTTGTGTATTTAGCATCTTATATCAGAATGTTTTCAAGTCATGGTCCTGGGCTTTACAAAAAGCATATCAATGGGTTGGTTAATTTTCCAGATTTTTGCTTTTCAAACTGTCAACAGTCTTAAGTGGAACAGGATGTGAATGCTAGAATCAGATACATGCACAACATTGTATTATGCTCATACTATTTGGCTCAATGACAGAGGATAATCAGTTGATTACATTTCTAATCATTCAATTGATTTAGATAAGATATATCAGCCCGAAACCAGACAATTATGGTAGTGTATGTGTGTTCAGATCCTTCCACTGTTGTGATCAGGCCAGTGTTCTGGTACAATTTTATTTAACTGCAGAAAATTTGAAATACAGTCTTTTCATTACTTTGGTTTGAGAACAAAAATCTAAAACATGAAAGCCTACAAGTTCTGTAATGCCTTTGTGTTGCTAGAAGTGTTTAACTTTAGCTCTTGTAACTTTGTCCCAATTCCTTTTGGAAGAGTTCATTTAAATAATATGATTTAAGTCAGGCTCATTAAGAGTCTTGCTTTCAGTTCTGGGGACTGCACCTGAGGAATATTGCTCTTGGAGCATGTGCAATGCAGATAACCTTTATAGCAGCGGTAAGTTATAAGGACAGGCTGCATAGACTAAGCTTATATTTCCACACATGTGGATGATTAAAAGGTGTTTAAGATGATAGAAGGAATTTGATAGGGTAGATAAAGAGAAAACAGTTTGCCCGGTGGGAGAATCCAGAATAGGATGGAATAACCTTAAAATTAGAGAGAGACCATTCAGGAGTAATAGCAGGAAGCTCTTTTTCACAAAATGGCTCATGAAAATTTGTGACTCTCTTCCCACTCCTCGAAAGAGCTGTTGAAGCTTGGTTAGTTCAAAATTCCAAAACTGTGATTGATTTTTGTTACGCAAGAGTATTAAGAGATATGGAACCAAGGTGGTAGATGAAGTTCAATGCAAATCCACCATAACCTACTTGGCTTCACTGACTGTAAAATAATTTGGGATATCTGCTGGTCATGAAAGACACCATATAAATGCAAGTATTTCTTTTAAATGAAAAGTAGAACGGGCTTAAGGGGCTGAATGACCTGTTCTTATGTTCCTAGAAGAAGCCCATTTAGCCTGCTAGACCTATTCAGGTGCTAGCTCTTCTATGTGATTTACCTCCCCTTTCTACATATCTTTTTGTTTTCCTTTGCAAATATTTATTCAGTTCCATTTCTGCCTCCGTTATCACTTATGGTAAAACATTGCATGTTCTAACAACATTCCATATCTATATGAAAACATTTCTCAGTGTACACAAGAAATGTGGAAGTAAAAGGGAAAACACGTTTAAAATTATTGCTGAAAAAAGACATGCTGTTGAAGCTTTTCGTTGTGCTCTCAGTAAGACAGATGCACAAATTCCAAATTTCAAAGGGAGCAACAATTTATACTGCACAAGAAAAGGATGCTGATTGGTTGGCCAGTTGACTCAGATTGGTTGAGGCATCGCCATGGGGAATACACCAGGAACTATTGTCCCCCATGCTTTTGTTTAATTCAAAAAAAGTGCAATGTCTGGACATATTCCTTTTGCCTGCAGAGGACAGTTCCTTACATACAAACATCTAGCAAGCATCAGTGAGCCACACTGTGAGGCCGACTGATAATCTTAAATTGGTTGTTAGTGTAATTCTTACACTCAGGATTGTTCATCAAGTACTGTCCAATTGCAGAATCACATCTAAAAGTTAGACATTATATTTTAAGATTTGCAAGCATGTGCTGGTTAAGTACAGTCTGTACTCTGCCTTTTGCAAACTGAAGAAAGAGTTTGATTTGATCTGCCAGTCATTGGGACGTATATGGCCTACGTACCTGGCATTGCACCAGCACTAAAATTCATACATCACATTACTCATTTGTGATTTAGGCAGAATGTCTTTTTGGTTCAAAGCAGCATTCTGTTAGTGGAAAATAACACTTGTGTTGCTACTGCCTAGTAGCAGTGTGAAACAGCTAGTATCACCTGTTGCTCAAATTTTTGAGACCCCTTACCTTTCCAGGCTAGTTTGAGGTAGATTGGGCACTCTTCAGGAACGAAAGTGGTGGCCTTAGGCCCATTCATGAGTATGTGCAATACACGGTTTGCAATGATCTGATCGAGGTAGCTGCTGTCCTGTAGGATAGCTTTGATATGCCCTATTTCAGCATCAAACTTGCATGGTGAGCAAATGAGTCAGGCTCTATTTACGAAATTGCCGATAAGACCAATCTTATAGCAAGTGGAGCTGTAGGAATCCCAACACATATATTGACCAGTGAAGGTAGGCCTACAGTAGTAGAGAACCCATTAGCAGATTTCTCAACTATCACGTTGAGGAAAGGGATTGCTCCATTTCAAAGGTGAAGTTGACTGCAGGATGGAGCACATTAAGATGTGTAAGGAATTCTTACATGCAGATTCAAATATAGCAAACATATTATCTATGTATCAGAAATATGCAATGGGTAGGAGGTTAGGGATCATTCCATCGAAAATACGTTTCTCATGGAAACAGACTAAAATGTTAGAGTGTGGGGCCTAGAGGGGATCCCATTGCAACACTATGTACTTGGACACACAGATGGCAAGATTAAGAGAAGTAAGCAAGCAGGGAGACTTTATGGATAGAATTATTATGTTGGGAAACTTATAGGCCCCCTGGCAGCAGCTGTGAAGGTTGATTATATAAATGCAGGGATCAGACAAGCATATAGTAAAGGCTTGATGATTTTAATAAGGGATTTTAATTTTCATGTAGATTGGGATAGGCTGACTAGCACACGTCAGGATGGTGATGAATTTCTTGGGTGTAATCAGGATCGTTTTCTACAACAATATGTCATTGAGCCAACAAGGAGGCATTATATATTAGATTTGGTAATGAGCAATGAGCCAGATTTAGTTAACAGGGTAACTATGTGAACATTTATTTATAAGTGATCGTTCGCAGCTACTAAAATTCTAGATTTAGGCGAGGCTGGTTTCAATGTGAAGAGACAGAGGCTGCAAACTTGTGCTCTGCAGCACTGGGGCTGATGCTATGGAAGCCTCAAATTTAGAAAATGGTGTATGCTGTGCTTCCAGCATTTCCAAGGTGACTTGCAAGGCTTCCCATGCAGGTGGGGGCACCAGCATGGACATGATGTGCATGAGCTAGGAACTGTCAAAGTCGATGTAAAACAACCATTTCTCAACTGATTTGATGTACACTATTGGAACTTGGACCATGCAGCTCCACTGAATGCCTGTGCAACTTTCAGCTGAACATGTGCATGAAGAACACCCGGCCCCCCATCCCCCCCTGCTTCAACCCATGCTATTTAAAAGGGCAGGCATTCAACTTGCAGGTGAGGTGCTTTTGACTTACTTCTGCTATTACGAATTTTATGCAAGTACCATGGAGTGTTTTTAGAGGCATTGTGGTGAGCTGCTGGATTTAGCACGGTGTTTTGCTGCATCCCTACAGGGAAGACAAAAGATTTGGTGATCTGTCCACACAAAGGCTGCACCAAGTGTAGAGGCTGTATTTACAGTCTGTCTGGATTTCAACATGACAGGCAAATGTTGCAGAGGAGAAGCTCTGTACAAAGAGAAGAAAGCTTCACCACCATTGGCCCAAGACCCCCACCCCCCAGGTTTTCATGGAGCAATGCCTGAAGTGCCTAAGATTCACTAAGGAATTGTTCCACTTCCTTAAACAGATGTGCGGCCTCACATTAGGGTGAAGACTGTCCTGTCAGTGGCCACCAAGATAAACAGAATCACAGAATTATTACAGTACATAAGGAGGTAATTTGGCTTGTCATGTCTGCATCAGCTCTCCAACTGAGCAGTTCACCTAGTGCCACTCTCCCTCCTCCTCCTTTTAACCCTGTACATTCTTCCTTTTCAGATAACAATCCAATTCCCTTTTGAAAGTCTCGATTGAACCTGCCTCCACCACACTAGCTCTTAATGTTAATCTTAATGTTTTTCCTCATGTCGCCATTACTACTTTTGCCAATTACCATAAACCTGTGCCCTCTCATGCTTGACCCTTCCACCAGTGCAAGCAGTTGTTTCTTATATACTATGTCCAGACACCTCATGGCTGAAATCTCTATCAAACCTCCTCTCAGCCTTCTCTTCTCCAAGGAATACAGTCCCAACTTCTCCAATCTTATCTACATAACTGGTTTCCAGGAATGAGGAATTTCATTCTTGTGAATATTTTCTGTACCCCCTCTAATCCCTTCATATCCTTCCTAAAGTGTTGTGCCCAAAATTGGATGTAATACTCTAGTTGAGGCCAAACCAGTGTTTTATACAAGTTTAACATAACTTTCTTGCTTTGTAATCTATGCCCCTATTAATAAAGTCTAAGATACTGCATGCTTTATTAACCGCTCTCTCAACCCATCCTCCCACCTTCAATAATTTATGCAGCAAAACATCTAGGTCCCTCTGCTCCTGCACCCCCTTTAGAATTGTACCCTTTATTTTATACTGTCTTCCTGTCCTCTTCCTATCAAAATGAATCACATCACACTTCTCCACTTTGAACTTCATCTGCCATTTGTTCACCCATTCCACTAACTTGCCTATGTCCTTTTGAAGTTCTGTATTCTCCTTACAGTTGACAATGCTTTCAAGATTCATATCATCCACAAATTTTGAAATTGTGCCCTGTATAAAGGAAGAGCGAGGGTCCCAACACTGACCCCTGGGGAATTCCACTGCACATCTTCCTCCAGTCAGAAAAACATGCACTAACCACATGCATTTCCTATCACTCAGCCAATTTTGTATCCATGTTGCTACTGTCCCTTTTATTCCATAAGCCATAACTTTGCTTACAGGTCTGTTGTGTAGCATTGTATCAAATGCCTTTTGGGAGTCCATGTACACAACACCAATAGCATTACCCTCATCAATGCTCCCTGTCAACGCTTCAAAAACCCCTTCCAAACCCATGACCACTACCATCTAGAAGGTCAAGGGCAGCAGATAGATGGGAACACCACTGCCTGGAAGTTCCCCTCCAAGTCACTCACCATCCTGACTTGGAAATGTATCGCCGTTCCTTCACTGTCGCTGGGTCAAAATCCTGAAACTCCCTTCCTAACAGCAATGTGAGTGTATCTATACCACATGGATTGCAGCGGTTCAAGAAGGCAGCTCACCACCACCTTCTCAAGGGTAACTAGGGATGGGCAATAAGTGCTGGCTCAGCCAGCGAAGCCCACATCCCATGAATGAATTTTTAAAAAAAACTCTAGCAAGTTAATTAAACATGATTTGCCCTTAACAAATCTGTGCTGGCTTTCCTTAGTTAACCCACATTTCCCAAGTGACTACTAATTTTGACCTAAATTATTGTTTCTAGAAACTTCCCCCACCACTGAAGTTAAACTGTCTGGCATGTAGTTGCTGGGCTTATCTCTAGACCTTTTTTTTGTACAAGGCTGCAACATTTACAATTCCCTCATCCTCTGGCCTGAGTCTAAGCAAGACTGGAAGATTATGGTTAGTGCCTTTCACAATATCTACTCTCACTTCCCTTTGTATCTTTGGATGCATCTCAACCGGTCCTGGTACCTTATCAGCCATAAGTACAAACAGCCTATCCAATACCACCTCCTTATCGATTTTAAACCCTTCTAGTGTCTAAATTGCCGCCTCCTTCAGCATCTTCTTTGATAAAGACAGGTATAAAATATTCATTTAGTACCTCAGCTCGGTCCCCTGCCTCCATGTGTAAATTCCTTTACTGGTCTCTTATCAACCCCACTTGTCACTCTAAACTTCAGCGTTACCAGATCCTTCCAGGCAGGAGCAGGCATCTTAGCAAACATATCCCTGTATGCCAGGACAGGTGAGTTCATTGTTTCCCATCTCAGCAGGTGGAAGCAGGATGAGTAGACATGAGGCTTTGTCTTTTCCTGAGGCAGTCTGGTGTTCCCACCTTCTTGGGCCACCATGCAGAACCAGAGGGTGACTACTCAGACAAGGGACCCCCTCTATACATGACCCACCTTCTACCACCTGACTATGCAAGGCCAATGGGTGTATAATGAGAGCCACCAGAGAAATTGTGGAGCAGACATTGGCATGCTTAAGCAATGGGATCTCTTTCTAGACTGCTTGGGGGAAGCCTTGTAATACTTGTTGGAACATATCTCCAAGTTCGAAGTGGTCTGCTGCATCCTCTATAACAAAGCAATTATGAGGGCGCAGCACTGCGACCAAGCATCCGGAGTCCACCATGGAGAAGAGGAGCAGGAGGCAGAGAAAGGAGGCATCCAGACCCGCTTCACCCTGGGTGGGTTTGTCAAATTCCCTTAGGAGACCATTCCTTTACCACTATAGCTCCATTATTCCGCACCTTTCCATCCATCTGCAACATCCCATCAGTGTCCTG
This sequence comes from Cetorhinus maximus, assembly GCF_964194155.1. Taxonomy (NCBI): domain Eukaryota; kingdom Metazoa; phylum Chordata; class Chondrichthyes; order Lamniformes; family Cetorhinidae; genus Cetorhinus; species Cetorhinus maximus. Next base: position 155,331,251 of record NC_135881.1, read on the forward strand.
TTGGCCAAAATTCTGCAATAAAAGACACCAACAAAGACCTTGCCATAACAGCTTTATCCAACAACATATACAAACAGAAAATGCACTGATCACCCTTTTGTATCCCCTTCGTGCCTGTCTTATTGGTGCCTTTGCCTTCCACCAGTGGAAGCAGTTGTTTCTTATATACTATGTGCTAGTGAGAGGCTGCTATCTTTCACTGGGGAAGATTGTAGATGGCCTTGCAGGATATCCATAAGTGGCTCTGGGCCTTGAGGGCCCGGCTTCAGGCTGCACCACCATGGCCAGCAGCAGTCTGGGCTAACTGGCTGAGAGACCAGAAAAAGCACTGGAGGAGTCAAAATGGTAGGAGCACAAATTCTGTTATCTTGAGAGAAGGCAGCAGGATTGTGCTCCATGGAGCCAATGGCTTGCCTCTGGAGCAATGCATCAGCAATTCTAGTAATCTGTTGGAGGACACATTGCTTGACTGCCATGAGAGTTTGTTATATCTCTTTGAGCATTGAGATTTACAGCCATGATAGCTGCAGTCTGAGCCTGAATGGCAGCGAACCTCAATCTGAGCTTTCACCGCAGTACTGAAATATTGGGTAGATTCCACCTCTGCTGCAATGGAAGCTGAGATAACAGCCACCAGATTTTGCATCACAGCTGGACCCGCAAGTGCTGTCGCTGAGCTTGCCATAACTTCCATGGTGGAAAATATGGACTTGGAGCTCTGTGTGAATCCAGACTCCTTTATGCTCCTTGACAGTGAGAAGAGGGAGCATGGCAGGCTTGCCAATGCATCAAGCATCTCTGTGTACTTGCTCATCAACATTTGCCTTTACATCACACCATCCAGTTCCTTATTTGGATTTCCCAATAAATAATTGGAGGACATTTCGACTCATGCAGCACTGGATGTTGGACAAGTGGTCTGATAGTTTTGTGACAGTGAAGGTGTTGAGCAAGGTGGTGGTAAGGGAGAGCTTGGTGTCATCAGCGCCGTGTTTTTGGATGATATTGCCAAGCGGCAGCATGTGGATGAAATAGGGGCCAAGGATAGTTGCAGGCAAGTGCAGTCCCAATTATCTGGATGACAATGGAGAGGCATTGGAAGAGAATGTGGACAATTGTTTCAAAGGCTGCAGAAAGATTGAGGAGGACTAGTTTACCTTTGTCTCAATCACATAGGATGTAATTTATAACTTTGATAAGAGATGTTTTGGTATGGTGGCAGGGGCCAAAACTTGAATGGAGAGATTGAAACACGAGATGCTGGGAAAGATGGGCTTGGATTTGGGAGGCATCAGGACGTACAAGGACCTTGAAGAGGAAAGGGAGTGTTGGATTAAGTGATGGATTCTCTTAATCAGTAGTGTGGTTTTGTTCTCGTCTTTCCTCCTGAGACTTCTGTGGCTGGGTAGGTGACAGAAAACACAAAATCAGAAGGCTGGGGTGAAGGAAGAGGGGTCGGCTGGAAATATGAACATACGAACATATGTACATATGAATTAGGAGCAGGAGAAGGCCATTCTGCCTCTCGAGCCTGCTCCACCATTCAATAAGATCATGGCTGATCTGAGTGTAACCTCAACCCCACATTCCTGTCTACCCCCGATAACCTTTCAACCTCTTGTTAATCAAGAATCTATCTAGCTCGGTCTTAAAAATATTCAGACTCTGCTTCCAACACCTTTTGAGAAAGAGACTTCAAAAGACTCATGACCCTCAGAGATAAAATTTCTCCTCATCTGTCTTAAATATGTGACCTCTTATTTTTAAACAGTGACCCTTAGTTCTAGATTCTCCCACATCCTCTCCACATCCACCCTGTCATGACCCCTCAGCATCTTGTATGTTTCAATCAAGTCACCTCTTACTCTTCTAAACTGCAACAGATACAAGCATAGCCTGTCCAAGCTTTCCTCATTAGACAACCCGCTCATTCCTGATATTAGTCTAGTAAACTTTCCCTGAACTGCTTCTAGTGCATTTACATCTTTCCTTAATTAAGGAGGCCAGTGCTGTTCACAATGCTCCAGATGTGGTCTCACCAGTGCCCTCTACAACTGAAACATAACCTCCCTACTTTTGTAATCAATTCCCCTCACAATAAATGATAACATTCTATTAGCTTTCCTAATTACTTGCTGTACCTGCATACTAGCCTTTTATGGTTCATGCACTAGGACACCCAGATCCCTCTGAATCTCAGAGCTCTGCAATCTCTAACCATTTAGATAAGCTTTTTTATTCTTCCTGCCAAAATGGACACTTTCACATTTGCATACGTTATACTCCATTTTCCAGATCTTTGCCCACTCACTTAACTCACATGTCCCTTTGTAGCCTCCTTATGTCTTCTTCACAATTTACTTTCATACCTATCTTTGTGTCGCCAGCAAATTTAGCAACCATTACTTCAGTCCCTTCATCCAAGTCATTTATATAAATTACAAAAAGTTGAAGCCCCAGCACTGATCCCTGTGGCACACCACTCGTCACATCCCGTCAAGCAGAAAAGACCCATTTATGCCAACTCTCTGCTTCTTGTTAGCTAACCAGTCTTCTGTCCACGCAAATATGTTACCCCCTAGACCACGAGCTTTTATTTTCCACAATAACCTTAGATGTGACATCTCAACAATTGCCTTCTGGAAATCTAAGTACTGTACATCCACCCTTTATCCACAGCACATGTGATTCCTTTAAAGAACTCCAATAAATTGGTTAAACATGATTTCCCTTTCACAAAACCATATTGACTCTGCCTGATTACCTTGAATTATTTCAAGTTCCCTGTTATAAAATCTTTAATAATAGCTTCTAACTTTTCCCTATGATGGATGTTAGGCTAACTAATAGGAGTTACATTTGCTATTTTCCAATCTAATGGAACCCTCCCCGAATCTAGGAATTTTAGAAAATTAAAACCAATGCATCAAATGTTTCACTAGTCATTTCTTTCAAAACCTTAGGGTGAAGTCCACCCAGACCTGGGGATTTGTCAGCCCGCAGCCCTAACAATTTGCTCAATACCACTTCTCTGGTGATTGTAATTTTCCTGAGCTCCTCCCTCCCTTCCATTTCCTGATTTACAGCTATTTCTGGGATGTTAATTGTATCCTCTATAGTGAATACCAATGCAAAATATCTGTTTAATTCATCGGCCATCTCCCTACTTCCTATTATCAATTCCCCAGATGCACTTTCTAAAGGTCCAATGCTCACCTTGTTAACACTTCTTATTTAAATATCTCTATAGCACTGTAGGTGGTCAGCAGCAGCTCCCTTGTAATTGATGCTGCTCCTGTTTAAGAGGGACAGACTGCCTTTAAGTGCTGTAGGATGGTTGAAATACGTGCTAGCCATGCATGCTGCTAGTCCCCTGTTGAGTGTTCAGCCAGCCAACTGCCTGGGTCATGCTGGGCTAAACTGTACAATGATACAATTGAGGGGGCAGTAAAAAGCTTATACACTGTCCACATCAATGGGACCAGGTACAGGCAGATCATCAATGCTTGTCTGAAAATGTGAAGAAACGAAGTGGAGAGCCCAGAGACTGTCCACAATAAACTGGGCAGATCTGTTAATGGGTAAAATGACAGAAAATCCATAGGAGGTGTTCAAAAAATAATTTAATTTAATGGAGAGTCAATTTCTAACCCTAAGGAAGAGCTCTAATTGCTGGGAAAATAGGCACGTATAAGTAAACAGGTAAGAGACCATATAGAGCTAAAAGAAAAAGGATTTATTAATTCAATAAACAGCATAGAACCTGTTGAATAGACAGATACAAAGAATAGCAAAGGGTGACAAAACAGATAGTAGGCACTAAAAAAATGGAGTATTAAAATAAACTTTCAAGAGATATCAAAATCAACACAAAAAATTTAGTCAGAATGGTGAGATTGGGTGGATCAAGGGTGATGGAGGGAAGTTGGTGGGTGACAGGGATGGTAGGTGGTGATGGATCGAGTCTGGAATGTGACGGGCACCATTTTTCAAATCTGACCTTAACTACCCAGTTAATCAGTCAGTGAAATCCCTCGAAGTGGGAGGAGGGTCTTATTGGGTGAGTGGAGTTCAAAGTCAGTACAAATGGCTGACGATAGGGACACCCTAATAATTATGAGGCAGCTGGATGTCAACCATGCTCAGTTTTGTTTTCCTCTCATTGGTGAAGCCCACATGGAAGCAGGTTTGTCCCCGATTCATGGGTCTCATAATATTGAGATCCCAGCAAAGTGTGGATCTGCCGTTCATTCTGTGCCATTTGCCATTCTGCTGCAGTCAGAGGCAGTGATGAAGGGAGGTTAGGAGGTAGATGCCTCCACGGGGCGTGGCTAGTGGACAGCAGCCAACTCGTGACTCCTAACCTCCATCCTCACAGGTGAATGGTCATGGTTGACCATATGGTTAGTCTTTCTATGCTGCCAAGGCAATGTCTCTCTATGTAGGGTCTCAGGTATAGGGGAGGTAAGTCTGAGGGAAGTTTCTTGCACATGACTTGCATCCAGATGAGGAGAAGGTCCATCACAGGTTGGCACAGGGCCTGGAGGAGCAAGGGCCTGAGCAGCAAGAGGCAGTGGGGCCTCAAGAAGGTCAAGATGCTGGCGAACAGGGCCCACTGTAACGGCAAGCATTGGCCTGACCATGGGTGTATTGCAAGTAGTGCTCTTTTCTAGAAATGAGTGAAAAGCAGTGCCTTTGTATGTCCCGGGATGTGGTCGCTCACATCTGCCAGCTTCTCCTGTAAGAGCTGCGGCCGAAAGGACTCTAGAGAAGTAATACAGAGCTCCTGGCCTGCATTGAGTGAATAGCTGTCCGGTTGCCATTTAAATATGGCGTCAGGATCTTTGCCCCCCGATGAAGTAACGGGGGGGGAGGGGGGGCAACTTGCTGCCCATCCCACCACGAGATTCGTCATGCTCCTTGCGGATGCATAATTAATGAGCGGAACAGCGGAATATCACGCATATTCAGCTGTCCTGCCGCCCAGTGGGAATCACACCAACTTTCCTGCCTGCCACCAGACTTGGATTACAGAACGGAAGTTTCCACCTTTGGTAATTGGTAAGGCTTCCCTCCATAGTCTTCCACGAGGAAATTTTTGCAGGAAGTGCACAATGAGTGCAGTCGATGGCCACATTAATTAAAAGAAGTTCAACAGATTTTCCTTAAATGAATCCTTAGAATTCATGGAGATTAAGGTTTGTGGAAGGTTGTTCCAGTCCTTAATTGTTCTTGGGAAAAAGAAATTAGCAAAGGAAGCATGGTTGAGGTGTATATAATTGGAGCTGTTGGTTATGAACTCTTCGAGCTCGGTCACTTTTGGGCTTAATGTACTGTTTGGAAATATTTAATAGTTCATTTATTATTTTATAGAGGCATGTCACCTAAGGACTTTTCTTCAGTTCTGGGACTGTGCCAGTCTAGTGATGTGACCAACTGGGAGTCAATAGAATTGCACAAGCAGTTTTTTGTAATGAAATGAGCTGCCCAGCATAGAACTTTCTCAAGAAGGGTAATGTTTTTAGCAGTACATGGGCCCCAAGCTAAGTGTGGTCTAATCAATGTCTGGTACAGTATTTCCTTTACAATAGTTGAAGAGTGATGCAAGTTCTATTTCATGACCTCAAGCATTTTGGATCTCTTGGAGGCAACGTATCAACTTTGTATATTCCATATTAAATTCTTTTGAATGTGAATCTATAGTAATGGCATTCTTTAGTAACTTCAAGGGGGAATCATGCATTATGTTGTTGGGTACTGATAGACATCGAGTATTGCTGACTCGTATGAGGTTACATTTCTCTATATTGAATTTCATCCCAATATATTGGCCCATTTGATGAGATTATTTAGGTCTCCCTGAAGGCTAACCTCATCTGCTGCTTCAGTAGTGGCTCTATAGACTAGGCAGACATCTACAAAGAGTCTGACCTGGCTTGATATTCCATCCTGGATATCATTTATAAAGAGGAAAAACAAATGTGGGCCCAGGACAGAACGTTGGGTCATGTCCCTTAAGGCTGGTTTCCAGTTTGAGACTTCCCCATTCACTGTGACTCTTTGTTGGCATTTGGTAAGAAATGTTCTTATTTATTGCTTAGTATTTCTTTGGACTCCATAACTAAAGAGTAACAAATCCCCAGGACCAGATGATTTTCATCAGGATCCTTTCCTTTTAGATTGGAAAATTTTGCATGCCACTCCACTATTTAATAAAGGTGGAAGAGAAAAACACAGGGAATTACAGACTAGTTACCCTAACATCTGTTGTCAAGGAATGGCTAGCCTATGATTGAGGATCAAGTGACTAGAAAAGGGATAAGTGACTGACGGGGGGGGGGATGGAGAAGGCGATCAACCAGCATTGTGGTGACCCCAAGTAAAATGGGAGAAGCTGAAAGAAGATGATGATGATTTCAGAATCGAGTGACTGAGCACTTTGAAATTTTTCAGCTGATCAGAGAGAATCAGGATTGGTTTGTGAAAGGTAGCTCATGTCTGATGACCTTGAGTGGATTTTTGGAAGAGGTGACTGAAGAATTGGACTGGGGAATGTTTAATCACAGAATCACACAGTGCAGAAGAGGCCCTTCGGCCCATCGAGTCTGCACCGACATGTGAGAAACACCTGACCTACCTACCTAATCCTGTTTACCAGCACTTGGCCCATAGCCTTGAATGTTATGACGTGCCAAGTGCTCGTCCTTGAAATTGACAGAATGTGATTAGAGGTATCCCACAAGGTATTGAGTTGGGGTCTCAGCTATTCACCGTATTTATTAATGACTCAGATGATGGGATAGAACACCTCATATCCAAGTTTGCTGATGGCGCAACAGTGTAGATGGAAGCATAAAATTACAAAGGGATAGTGGTAGATTAAATGAATGACCGGAACTGTGCCAGAAATTGACCCCAAAGGGAAGCTCTCAGTGTCTAGAATTTCACAATTACATCAGACTATACTGCCAGCGTTTACACATTGTAACCACACCACAGTCTGTGAAACCTTTTCAGGTCCCTTGAGTCAGTTCCAAAGAGAAAAATATCAAATCTAATTAAAACTACAACTTGTAATATTAGGGTGTTTGGGACTGTGAAGGTTAATGTGGGACTGGGGAAACAGTACCACCCACATCATGATGTAGAGAGTCATATGGGAGTAGTAGAATGTAATGGTGTCTGGTAGAGGTCGGCATGAAGATAGCACTTAGTCAGGACTGTATCCTGTGCATGTGTATATAGCTACGTAAGGGGTTGTAGGGGTGACTGAGGAGTGGACTAGGGTTTCGAGAAGGGAATCATCCCTTTGGAATGCTGAAAGGGGAGGGCAGGGAAGATGTGTTTGATGGTGGCATCACACTGGAGCTGGCAGAAGTGGAGGAGGATTATCTGTTGAACGCGGAGGCTGGTGGGGTGGAAGGTGAGGACAAGGGGGACCCTATTATGGTTCTGAGAGGGAGGGAAAGGGGTGAGAGCAGAGATGCGTGAAATGGATTAGACACGAATGGCCCTGTTAGCCATGCTGGAGGGGAATCCTTAGTTGAAGAAAAAGGAAGACAAATCAAAAGCAGTGGTGTAGGAAGTTGTATCATTGGAACAGATGCAACAGAGATGGAGAACTGAGAGAATGAAACGGAGTCCTTACAGGGTGTGAGGAAGTGTAGTCGAGGTAGCTTTCAGTGTCCTTGGGTTTGTAGTGAACATTAGGAGATAGTCTATCTCCAGAAATGGAGACAGAGAAGTCAAGGAAGGGAAGGGAAGATTCTGAGATGGACCAAGTGAAGGTGAGGGAGGGTAGAAATTGGAAATTAAGTCAATGAACTTTTCCAGTTCATGGCAAGAGCAGGATGGGACATCAATACAGTCATCAATAGACAGGAAAAAGAGATGAAGGAGAGGGCCTGAGTAGGACTGGAATAATGAATATCCCACGGAAAGGCAGGCAGAACTGAGGCCAATCTGGGTACCCATAGCACCACCTTTTATTTGGAGGAAGTGAGTGGAGTTGAAAGAGTTGTTGTTCAGAGTGATAATAAGTTCAACCAGCATTCATAGTTGTTATTGATTAATGTTACGATCTCCGTAGAGACCGATAATTATTAAGAAGTAATTCAAACTTCCAATTAATAGTTGAAAGGGTGACACAACAAGATTTCATGTTTTAAGACTTGTACTGTAACTAGAGATTAAAAGCACTTTTGATGAAACACCATCTTTGTAGGCAACTTATACTTTAAACCTCAAAACAGAATATTACAGTTTTTCTTTTTGACACAACCGAAGACATACTTCACAGACATATGTTGCACTGTCCTTTAAGTAGCATTCAATTCTCCTGGAACCAGTCCAAGGTGATTCTTAGCTCCCAAGGATTTACTTCTGTTCTACCTTTGTCAGTCTGGAAATGTCTAATCTCAGAACAGTCTTTCACAGTGACGTTTTTTCCCCCAGAGGCACTTCCTCTAGCACAAGCTAGGCAAATCTTCCAGCCTCGTTTTAACTGCTCATGAATTTGGTCTTTTCAATCTGAGTGTGAGCTCCCACCAGCATTCCTAAATGGTGAACCACAGTGTCTTGCTGCTGTTAGCTGCTGTCTTTTTCCTGGATCCTGGGAGACGACCTTGTTAGTGAGTTTCAGGGATATCTTAGAAAGCCTTCCCCTCTCAAAGCCCATCTCTGTGGCAATGTGAATCTCATAAGCTTGTATCCAGATAGAAATGTTGATTAGCTATCCTTGAGGCCCCAACTCTCTTTTATCAAGGAAGTAAATGGACAGTTTAAAGCAAAACTGTTTGCAGCCTGACATCCTCAATATTTTTCTGGGATTATGGAGACTTTCAGTCTCTCTCTCTACTGTTAGCACTCAGGGTGCTGCCATTGTCTCCAAGTGTAAACATTTTGCACCTTCTTCCTTTTAATCTCTAATGATCAAACCACTCAGGCTTGATGTCAGGCAGTCTTCAGAACAGGGCACATGACCAACGTCATTTTACCTTAAACTAAAAACTCACTCCCAAAACATAGCTTTATAAACCTCATTATCTAATGGCAGTTAGCTCATCTTTCCAAGAGGAAAAATGGAGGTGAAAAACGTAAATGTAATGATATTTTCTCCATTATTTTCACTGGATTTGACTACTTTGTGATTTGGAAGAAAGGGTGAGTGTTAATAATATTGCACATGGGGGAGGCAGCAGCATAGTGGTATTGTCCCTGGACTAGTAATCCAGAGATGCAGGATAATGCTCTGGGGACCTGGGTTCAAATCCCACCATGGCAGATGGTGAAATTTGAATTCAATTCTAAAAATCTGGAATTAAAGGTCTGATGATGAGCATGAAACTATTGCTGATTGTTGTAAAAACCCATCTGGTTCACTAATATCTTTTAGGGAAGGAAATCTGTTGTCCTTACCTGGTCTGGCCTACATGTGACTTCAGATCCACAGCAATGTGGTTGACTCTTAAATGCCCTCTGAACAAGGACAATTAGGGATGGGCAATAAATGCTGGCCTAGCCAATGACACCCACATCCCATGAATGAATAATAAAAAAACATGATTACAAATGGTAAGGTCAGTAATGGAATAGGATGAAACCATGGCTATCAATGGGGAGACAGTGGCATTGTGGTAATGTCACCGGGCTAGTAACCCGGAGGTCCAGACTAATGCCCTAGGGACACAGCCAACGGATTAGATCTAAGCTCTGCAGTCCTCCACATCCATTCATGATTGGTGGTGGATAATGAATCAAATAAATGAAGAAGGAGGTTCCACAAATATCACCATTCTCAATGGTGGGAGAGCCCAGCACATCTGTGCTAAAGACAAGGCAAAGACATTTGGAACCATCTTCAGCCAGAAGTGCCGAGAGAATGACCCATCTCTGCCTCCTCGTGAGTTCCCCAGCATTACAAATGTCAATCTTCAGCCAATTTGATGCACTCCATGTGATATCAAGAAACAGCAGAAGGCATGGGATACTCCAAAGGCTGTGGGCCCTGTAAACATGCCTACCAAAGATGAGTGCTCTAGGACTAGTCGCACCCCTAAATAAGCTGTTCTGGTATAGCTACGACACTGGCATCTACTCGGCAATGAGCAAAATTGGCCTGTAATGTCCTGTTCTCAAAAAGCAGGACAAATCAAATTTGGCTAATTACTGCCCCATCAGTCTACTCTTGATCATCAACAAAGTGACGGAAAGTGTCAACGATAGTGCTGTCAAGCAGCACTTGCATAGCAATAATCTTCTCCCTGATGCTTGGTTTGGGTTCTGCAAAGGCCACTCAGTTCCTGATCTCATTACAGCCTTGGTCCAAACATGGAAAATAGAGCTGAATTTATGAGGAATGGTGAGGGTGACTGCCCTTGGCATCAAGGCAGCATTTGACCGAGTGTGGCATCAAGGAGCCCTAGCAAAATTGAAGCCAGTGGGAATCAGGGGAAACTCTCCAGCGGTTGGAGTCATACCTAGCATAAAGGAAGATTGTTGTGGTTGTTGAAGGTCAATCATCTCAGTCCCAGAACATTGCTGCAGGAATTCCTAGGGGTCGTGTCCTAGGCGCACCCATCTTCAACTGCTTCATCAATGACATTCCTTCCCTCATAATGTCAGAAGTTGGGATGTTTGCTGATCATTGTACAATGTTCAGCACCACTTGCAACTCCTTAGATACTGAAACCACCCGTGCCGGTATGCAGCAAGACCTGGACAACATTCGGGCTTGGGCTGATTCAATGGCACTACTGTGGCTGAATCCCCAACTGACAACATCCTGAGGGTTACCTTTGACCAGAAACTGAATTGGACCAAGCATATAAATACAGTGGCTATAAGAGCAGGTATAGCAGGTCAGAGGCTGGGAATTCTGCAGCGAGTAACTTGCCTCCTGACTCCCCATCTACAAGACACAAGTCAGGATTGTGAAGAAATACCCTCCACTTGCCTGGATGAGTGCAGCTCCAGCAACACTCAAGCTTGACACCATCCAGGAAAAAGCAGCCCATTCATCAACTTAAACATACACTCTCTCCACCACTGATGCACAGGGACAGTAGTGTGTACTATATACAGGACGCATTGCAGCAACTCACCAAGGGTCCTTCGACAGCACCTTCCAAACCTGCGACTTCTATTGGATGCAGAGAAACACCATCACCTGCAAGTTACCCTCCAAGACACACACCATCCACACTTGGAACTGTATCACCGTTCCTTTTACTTTGCAGGATCAAAATCCTAGAGATCCCTTCCCACAGCACTACAGGTGTACCTGAACCAGTTGGACTGCAGCAGTTCAAGAAGGTGGCTCACCAATTAGGGATGGGCAACAAATGCTGGCCTTACCAATTTCTACATCCCAACGTAGAACATTTAATAAAAATTGGATATATGCTGTCCAACTCTAATGGCATGACAGCAGAAAAGAGACAGTTAAGTGCAAGTACTGATTGCGCAAAAGCCAATTCAGTTATTTCTATCGATGGAAATCATGTGTATGCTGGAGTCAATTAGGGCAGCTGAACAGTGTGCATACTTTGTTAATGGCCCATTGAGCTCCAAAGCTACATGATTACAAATTACTTCCTTCTACTCTTAACAGGGTAGGGATGGGGGAAGGGGTGAAACTCAATGCTAGTAGGCTTCTGGTTTCAGCCTTATCAATTAACTGAATGTGAAATCTATTTACATTCTAATGTCAACATTAAACATCGAAGTGTGAAACAGCAATAAAAAAGCTGTGTGGCTATTCGACTGATGTTTTTTGGCTCTTGCAAAAGATAATGTACAGTGGACCCTTCGATTTTCCAGATTTCAATTATTCCCCATTTTGACTAGCAGCCACAATTTTAGTGGGACAATAAGTAGTGGTCCCCCTATGGTGCAGCCTGCTAACACCAGACTTTGATTCAGTTTGACAATGAGTCAGTTTACATTGCTTGTTTTGTACATACATTTCTTGCCTGAAGTACTGCTATTTCACGTGTGAAATCAAAAATTTAGGGATTCTCAAATACCTGCCAAATTCTATTGAACATCAGAGGGATATCCCTTAATTACAGAAGATAACAAGCTATCATGCTACATTTATGGCTATCTCTCATTAAAGGAGAAACTATACAAAATATCTTTATGATTACATGTTTTCGAATGATAAAGGAGCTGAATTTCTATGGGTTCTCCTTGTTTACTGTAACTTTGATGGAAGAAGTATAGAAATCCAAGAAAATGTTGTAAACAGTGCTCAACTCCAACAAAGCCCTCACCCGACAAAATTTAGAAACGCAAGCAAATAGAAAAGGAACAGTTTTGGACTGGTGCCCATATTCCTGTTGTTCTTTGAAGTAGGACTAGGAAAATCAAATGGATTATTTATCACTAGTCAGGCAATCAGAATATTAATTATTTCTGGCATTCGGATAGATAAGATGTTTGCATGTTAAGCATGTTTGCTGACTGCGAGTCATTTACTCAGCTCAGTTTTAAAAGAAAGTGTATTGGCATTTTGACTGATACGATACTCCTTTGATAGTTATAAAATTGCAAGATAAGGGTGAATTACACTGATTTTCCAGGTTTCTCGCCCCGGCCGCATTTACTTATAGGATGTCCGTTCACTTGCAGAGTTGGCCCTTGCATCCTGACCTTGTCATGGATGATTCAATCAACATCTTGGTTTTGACGGAAACTTGGTGCTCTGGTGATGTCACCTTACCCCGTACAAAGCTCGCAGTCGCAGGACTGCTGCTCCTGACTTCGCAGCAATCCCAAAGAATGCTGCTGGCCCCATCTTAGCTCCCCTCCCACTGGCACCCCTCCCAATCACCCCACTAGTTGCTTTCCTCAATCCTGACTTTCTCATCCTGCCCCTTTCCTCCAGGACATACCCGAGGGCTATTCCTGGAGAGACCGTTGGCTCAACTTCATTCTTGTAGAACTGGCCAGCACTGTTCGCCTGCCTGATTGGTTTCTGACAATATGCTGATGAGCTGGGAGGTCCAATTTTGGCTGAACCCAAGACCTTTGGCGCCTGGCCTATCTCAGCCCCTAAACGTTTCCACCCTTATATATCTTTCAATTCATCACCAAAAATTATTACATAACTATTTTATCAACTGAGCCTCTTTGATGTGATGGGAAGAACACAATTAAATCCATCTGCTGTGCACCCTCCGCTTTTGATCATACTGATTTGTTATTGTTAACTCCTACACTCTTTGAATGACCACCTTACCAATAACTATCAGCTTTTATGGCACATATAGAAGAGATTGACAATACATACAAAATATTTATCTCAGACCCTAAGGGCGGAATCATCCCAGATTTGCACTAAGTACAGTAGTGGGTGAGTAAAACTTTGTTTTACCCACGGGCCACAATGGTGGCTTTTCATGCTGTATTGTCCCAAACACACCGCATTAATTATGCATTCCCGGGATCTACGCCGTTTCCATGGCAGGCAAGCTCCGAATTGCCTGCTATGCCATCACCTCACTACTTCATCATGCCAGGCACCACGTTTAAAGTACAGCCCGTTGAATTTAAAGTGGCCAAGACAGGGCCAGGAGAAAGTAAAAATGCTTGAACAGAGCCAGTAGAGGTTGAAGGAAATTCACCTGAGGTGTAGTGAGCAGAAATCTTCTTTCCAGATTGGGAGGTTCCCAAGCAGACAAGCAGAAAGTGAGAGAGATGCCTCACCTGGTTGAAATGCCACAGGGGCATACAGCAGGAGTTGCACAGCCACCTGAAGGCAGTAGTTTCCCAGAAGACATGGGACAGATTAAAGGAAAACCCATTTCCGAGGGAAAAGGGAATGTAACACACCCTAAAACAAACTCCACTTGTGGAAGGGGCAACCTAGTGAAATCTTGTATGGAATTACTTACTGGCAAGTCAAATGGTCAAGTCTAAATTTCAAATCTCAGCAGTAACCCCAGCAGTTCAGCTTCAGAATCCACTGATTTTGAGGTGCAAGAGGCGAGTCCGGACACCTTACAAGGGTTTAAGAACATGTTACAACCCATTATCAACTTAGAAATAAGATTTGCCCCAAACAGAATGATTAGACCTAAGGGTTTTAGAAGCAGCCAGTGAGCGGTTAAAATCTATACATGCAGTGCAACCAGGCATTCAAAGAAATTTGCATCGTGCAAGCATTTCTCTCCAGCAGTTTGCAAGAGTCAGCTTCTTCCAGGCCTAGAAAGGCAAACTTGAATCTCTGCCACCCCCACAGCTCACCAGAAGTCACATGTCTATTAGCAGCAACATATCCAGAACACTACCACCAGATGTTAGTGAACACCCAAACCCCCTAGATGCTGCCTAACAAAGATTTAAAGTGAAAAGGGGCCAGAAAGGCAGCAGGTTCTGAAACACCTTATGTAATCTGGACCCCAACCCTACAAGATATTCAGAACCCTTCATGCAAGGCTATTTTAAAGGCTACCCACATTCCAGGGAAAAACAGTGTGATAGCTGATGCTTTATATGATTTATCCAGAGTTTAACTCTGCACAGAATCATCACAAAAGGAAACTTAAACAGAGCATAGCAGTAACAGTATACGGTTGACCTGTGAATGTTTGAGGATGAATGTGTGTGTGTATGGTTTTCTTTTATTACAAGCTTATAATGAAATGCTCCTTGTTGTCATATTTCATTTTGCGGTGTGGAGCTGTCATGAAGATGTGCTTTAAGTCCAATAATGATTTTTAATCCACCAGCTGGAAACCTGAATTGAACTTTTAATAACACTTATTAAAACACAAACTAAAAGTGGCTTGATATTACAGCCCAAGATGGCCACCCCAATTTGTATTACTATTATTCCATATTCCAATCCAGTTGAAATGGAGGCAGCCTGTCTCCAAAACCCACCAAAGGCAATGACCTTCTTGGGAATGTGAAGTACTCGTAACCCCAGCCCCAATAACAATGCATTAAGGCAATCACCTGAGGTTGGCAATGGACCATTAAGACTAAGCGCTGGACAATTGGACCCTGGCTAGCATAGCTTTCCAGACATGAGCTAATCAAGTTACCCTTGGAATACATGATAAATGAACTTATGTGGGATTCCCCCTGGCTGTTGGAGAAGGAAGGTCAAATGACAAGCCAACTCTTTGTATATTTTAAGCACATGTTATCTCAGCGGAAATGGGGACAAGCAGCTGAGAAGTTGATAGAGAAGACCCAAGTGGGGCCTCCCTGTCTCTTCAATACGCCTGGCAAGCTTTAAGCTCTATTTGCTGACTGTAACCATTCAGGGACACTCCGACTGCAAACAGAGGCTTCTTTAAATGAAATTCAGCCCAGCACTACCAGCTCCAGAAGAACAACCAAATCAGCCAGCTACACCTTTAAATCGGAAACATCGCAAATGCCGAAGGAAAGTCTGAAGCCAGCTGAGTGTGTGTGTGTCAAGTATATTCTTTTCAAAACAAAACCTGCTGCGGCCAAATGACGAGAGGGATAAGATGCAAGCCATTTGACCCCCTCCTCACCTGATCATAACAAGTTGTTTTATCATAATGTTCATTGTTGCATTGTTTCGGTTGGATACAAGGTTGAAAATGCTTTGAAACATACAAAAATGTAGCCAAACAGGCCCATGCCAACATGGTTGATTCGTAGCTGCCTTCTCTGCTCTCCTGGACTCCCGATCTCCTGAGGGTATCACAGTGGATTTTTCCAGAGTATTTTGTTCCTTTGTAGGCCCCTGGGCTTTTTTTTTGCCTCCCAGGAGATTGCTCAGTGAGCAGTGGGTGGGGGAGGTGAGGAACAAAGTATGTAGTTTACTCCAGCCATGCTGAATGTGGGCTGGTTTGATGGACCGGTTCATCTTTTCCTGCCCGTCAGTTTTGTGTTTATGTCTTCTGAAGTTGCTTAGCAACCCAGTCAGTAGTATCAGAACAGAAATCCAATGGTTCTAAAGGCCTTTCACCACCTTCTATGTCCAAATAACAGCAAAAACCTAACTTGCTTTTGTTGCCATGGTGGTAAGGGGGAGTGAAGGCGTTAAGGATATTTCATTTAAATATAACACAAAAGGATAATATTAGCACTAATAGATTGTAATCTAACCTAACTGAAACAATTTAAGCTATATGAGGTGACATGAAGTTGCAACTGCAACAAAAATGCATTTGGCTCCTGGCAAGGAGAACAGAACTCAAATCCCCATTTTGCCTGAGATTTTGGCTTGTTTTTTTCCACAGGGTGCTCTATGAGTATCACCTTTATTTTATGCAGAAAGGTCAAGAAAAATTTGCCAGATGTGCCTGCGTTTTCATAATTTTATTGCAATGTGAAAATGCATTGTGCTTAAATTATTTCCTTTCCTGGAGACGACCAATCCTAAACTAAAACAGAAAATTACAGATTACTGTAGTCATCGAGTGAGTTCTATTCTGATGGAAAACAGAGTGAGCTTTGGAGGATCTCCATTATCTATAAACAGTACCATTTGTAATGGTGACACTACATTCTTAGGAAGATTGCATCAATTTAAATGCAATTAATCTGCCAATGTCATCCCATGGCGACATTGGCCCAGATTTTGCAAAAGCAATAATGGTGAGGCCACCAGAACACTCATTGTTATGGAGTAAGTCAGATAGCAACTTCCAGATTTCCATGTTTACATAATCAGAAGTTGCTGTCTTATTTTCCCTGCTTCTCCACAGACTTCACCACACCAGTACCTCACTGACATAGTCAGTATTAAAATACTTGAAGGGTTTAAAATTACGGTAGTGATCCACTAAGCTGGAAAAGTTAGGGTTGGTGCATTGAGGCTGAAGTGTATTTTTAATGGCATGATAAGTTTTAATTGCTGCTGAACGATCTCTCTGGCCTGAAAGCTTAAAGGTATGGATTCTCATTCTTTAAGAATTTAATTATTGTTGGAGGATAAATAAGAATTAAGATTTAAACTTTTCCCTTTGCCTCTTTTATCTGTCTCTTCTAATCCCATCTTTCTTTCCCTCTCTCTCTTTTCTTTCCTGAGTTAGATTCTGTGTTTTCTAGTGGGGAGTCTTCATTCTTACTTCCCTTGCTCACACATGCCACAGATTCCCTGTAGAGGCCACCGTACTAAAAAAGGTTCCCTAAATACCATAAATTGCTGCTCAAAGCCCACAAAAAAAATCTGTGGACAAATTTAAGCATTCTTTCACCGCTGACCACAAATGCAAAGCATTGACAATGCCACGTTATAAAAAATTGCACTGCATTCCAGCATAATCAGAAGAATATATTGTGCCCTTCCGATGAGTAGTATTTTAACCACCTCAGTTCTTAGAGTTATAGCAGAATAGAATCAAGAATCTAGATTAGAAGTTAATATCAAAGTTAACCCAGAAATTCTCCTATTCCAAGAACATTTTATGTTATACTTTGTCAAACATCTTCTTAAAATCCATATAGACAACTTTCACTGCAGAAGTTCAATTAGATTTGGCAAACATGATCAGCCTTTTACTACTTGGTGCTGGCTGTCCTCAATTAACTGAAACTTCTCCAAGTGCCTGTAAATTTTTTTCCTTCATTATTGTTTCTAAAACCAGCCTGTAATTATTCAGAATTTGATGGGCACTTGAGGGAAATAATCTTTCATGATAGGGGATGGAGTAGGGGATGGAGCAGGGGAATGGGACTGACTGGATTACTTTAGTAAGAGCTGGCATGGACTCAATGGGCCAAATGGCCACCTTTAGTGTGATTATGGCTCTTAAATTTTTTGTTTAGGGCCATTTTATTCTCATATTCTCTCTTTTTCAATATTATTTTCCTCTTCACTTCCCCTGTCAACTTCTATGTGGTTCTCTCTTGAAGAATTCACCAAACATGCATCATACACCCTCTTCTTTTGTTTCATCATGTTCTCAACTCTCTTGTCATTCTAGGAGCCCTGGGCTTTAGCTCGCTTGCCTTTCGCTCATGTTGGAATGTACCTAACCTGTACCCAAAACATCTCCTTATGATCACAAATTGTTCTGTTACAGTTTTCCCAGTCAGTCTTTGGTTCCATTTTACCCTGGCTAGATCCTCTCTCATCCCATTGAAGATAGCCTTCTTCCAATTTAGAAGCTCTACTTTACATTGTTCTTTGCTCTTCTCCAGTACTAATCTAAACCTTATGATACAATGATCACTGTTACCCAAATGTTCCCCCACAGACATTTGGTCCACTTGTATCACCTCAACCCCCAGGACCAGATCCAGCAATGCCCTTTCTTGGTTGGACCAAGGACATGCTGGTCGAGGAAGTTCTCCTGAACACATTTCAAAACCTCCTCCCCCTCCTTGTCCTTTACTGTAACACTATCCCAATTGATATTTGGGTAATAAAGCCACCCAGTAGCATCACTCTATATTTCTTCAACACCATGTGGAGGCCTATAGAATACTCCCAGTAGTATGATCATACCCTTTTTCCTTCTCAACTCTAACCAAATGGAATTTGTCCTTGCTCCCTCTTGGACATCCCTTCTTTCCAATACCACAATGTCTTCCCTAAGAAGTAATGCTATCCCACCTCCCTTTTTTCCTTTCCTATCTTTTCTGAACACTTTGCATTTGTGAAAATTGAATGCCCAGTTCTCACTATTTTGAAGCCATGTTTCTATTACTGCCAATGTGTCATATTACCACACATTTAATTGTGCTTGTAGCTCACCAACCTTATCCAGGACACTTTGTGTATTTACACATATGTATTCTAAACCTGTCTTTGTCTTCCTCATAGTCATTTTTAGTCTGCCCCTATCTAATACTTCTCTCATACTATCCACACTCAGTCTCACTCCTTTGTGCACCTTTTCCCCTTTTCTACTTCTGGTGTCCATGTCCCTGTCAATTTAGTTTAAACCCACCTCAACTATAAATAGATAACGAAGCAATCTAGCAAATTGAAGTTTGCTAATTTCCTTTGAAGTAGAATTGCAGACCAGCACAGTCGATTTCGAGCTGTACAATTGAGCATTAAGCAAGAATGTAGAGATAATTGTCACTTGATGTACTTTGATTTTAAAATTCTCATCCTTGTTTTCAAATCCCTCCATGGCCTTATCCCTCCCTACCTCTGTAGTCTCCTGCTGCCCCACATCTGTTAAGATATCTGCCCTCCTGTACTTTTGATCTCTTGAACATCCCCAATTTTGGTGGCCATACCTTCAGCTGCCAATGTTCTAAACTCTGGAATTCTCTCCCTAAACTTCTCTGCCTATCTTCCTCACTTTCATCCTTTATGACACCCTTAAAACCTATCTCCATGACCAAGCTGTTGATCATCTAACCTAATATGGTTTGGTGTCAAATTTTGTTTTATAATGCTCCTGTGAAGCATATTGGGACATTTTATTATGTTAAAGGTGCGATATACGTACAAATTGTTGCTGTTGTAGAATTTGGGATTGTCATCTCTGGTTTTGGACTAGGCCTTCTGTTTTTTTGAGGATGTTTAGAAATCTCTAAAATATAAGCCTATGCGTGAAGTCCTCTTAAATAGATAAAAACAAAATACTGCAGATGCTGGAAATCTGAAACAAAAGCAGAAAATTCTGGAAAAACTCAGCAGGTCTGACAGCACCTGTGGCTCTTAGATGTTGTAAATAGAGATTCCTTCTCTTCACTTAGTTCTGTGTCTTATGATCATCACCAAATTTAATGCCCAGACTGAAACTATCATTATATCAGCCTGCCTTTTTTCTGTCCCCTTCTCTTTTTGGATTTGACAATTATACCAAGGTTATTGGAGCATGCAATCAGTCATGTGGATTTTTTTTGGCTGCAACTTACCCAATACAACTTTAAGGCATTTTGTATAGCAGCCACAAAGCTCAAATCCATGAGGCACCAGTCATTATACTAATTGCCGTTGATTCTGTCATCCTCTATTCTTGTGCTATTTAATATAATGTATATATACATATATATGAAATATATATCTATATATTATATTTATGCATATGCTGGTGCTAGCCCTGTTTGCAGAACATTACCTTCACAGTCAAGCATGTAATGGTTCTGGTCGTTTATTGTATTGTGTTTTGGGAGAATGTTATTGCTTTGCTTTGCTTTTTCGTGCTTGTATGGTCATTTGCAATGATTTGAAAAGTATGTGAAATCCCAGTATTTTTCTTCCATCTGTGTGCACTTTACTGTAATACTGGATAAGATATGCCACAAAACAAGTTTATGACTTTGAATGAATTCCCCAGAAAAACGCAGGATTTTGTTTACAAGTGTATAGGGAGATGTATGATTGTTGTTGTAACATCAAGGGAAAGATTTACAGGACACTGCAAAAGCATCTATAAAAACATTTACATTTACATTTATCAGTGATTATAAGTGTTGTTTTTGACAGGAGAAGTCCCACAATTCCTCTTTAATAGCATAAAAATTATTCATTTGCTTCTTCTGAGCACATGTGATTTTGTAGACAAAGATTTTTATGTCAAGGAGATTTATTTATGTTATAAAGCAAGTATTCTTTGTTTCTCTAGTCTTTTAATTGAGATTTAATACTATGAAGCATTTTCATTCCCCAATGGCTCAGTAAGATGAAACAGAGATTTGAGATGGAGTGGTAATTTGCACGGCTGAGAGGTCAGAAATATTTTTTTCGAGGAGAAGGCTTTAGGAAGATGGTGGTGGTGGTGGAGCGAAGAAACCAGAAGCTATCCTTTCATTCCAGAATGATCCTGATATATTGAACAGTTTTGCGAGAGGAGAACAAGGCCTGATGGTGTTTGATGTGGCCAGATCTGGCGATGAGTAACTAAAATCTTGTGGAAAAGTGTGCACCATATGCATTGAAATCCGTGCTTCATAGATTTAAGGATCAAGAATGGGAGTCTACCAAGGGAACAGCCAGTTGGGGGAGAGAAAGCATTTTACTGGAGACAAGAGCATCAATGGTGAAGGATTGTTTGAATAAATCAACAGCTGGAGAAGTACCGAGGTGAACAGAGGGCCATCGAAATAGAAACAGGGGATGAGAGTGGTGAAGGATGCAAGGAAGTAATCAGAAACGGCCTTATCTACGATACAGATAATGAGCAGAATTTTACGCTGGCGAGATTTTACGGTCCCGCTGAAGTCAATGGACTTTTGAATGGCCTGCCGCATTTTACAGCTCTGCCCCCACCACCACAGGGCTGTAAAATTCCGCCCAATGAGAATGGAGAGACCACATGAAAGGCAAGGCTGAGAGAGAGACTATGAATTATGAGTAGGAGAGTGTATATGGAGAAAGTCATTAAGGGAGGACAGGACAGCACTCAACTTGGAGGAGTTACAGCCAAATTCACAGAATTGCAATCCTGATACTCTATGAGCAATTTTCTCCTTTTGTCCTGTTGAATACAACTGGTTACTTAATCCCAGTTTTGTCACATTGCCAATGCTGCTGCATGGGAATCTGTTCATGGTTAGTTTTACTGTCATATTGAATATAGGAAGTCTCTTGCACCTGTATACAAATCATACCAGCAAAATAATATCTTTATTATTCTGTGACCCAAGAATTATAGGGGCAAAATTGGACTCGGGGGAACCTTGAATGTTTTAAAATGCCATCTGCAATGCGTGTGCTCATATATTTCCAATGCAAAGTTTTCCATATGTGTGAAAGGGTTAGGGCTTGGACATGACAGATCATGATATCATAAGTGTGCAATGTTGATTTGACGCCAGCGCTGCCATTATGGAGGTCCACTCCAGAATTTCAGGTGCGCTTTCATCTGGCCCACGGGAGCAGGTTGGAAGGCCGGTGGGTTGGCAGGGGGAGGTTGATGGGGGCAGGTGTAGTGTTGGGAGGGAAGGTGGTGGGTGGAGTCCAATTCACTTGGGTCAGGAAGATCAAGTTGACCTTCCCGTCCAGAGGCCAACTAAGGGTCATTTAGGGGCTTTTCATGCTGTCACTGACAATAAAAGCTGGCTGCCTGCCTGTGGGCTTGGGGTGGGGGCCCTTCCTGATCGGGCACCCTGTGGCCCATGGAGAGCCCCTTGGCAAAAGCCACGCATGTAGAAACATCCCCTCCCCCACCAGGGCTTGCCTGACTGTCGCTGGTGATCCTGAGTCCGCTCACCTGGGTTCTGGGACTTGCTCCATCTCGCACTTAAAGTAACAGGAGCTCTGATGCCTGATGGGCACAGATTCGTATCAGGGCCTCCAGAACCAGCTGCAGTGGGGTTGCCCCCAGCTTTCTGGCCCACCATCAGTGCCACCACCTTCGGCATTAAATTCAGCCCTGCATGTGTATATATCACGGCTATCCTATCTTCCAAATTATGTGCAGTGACCTAATCTGAGCTGGTGGCTGCCAATGTGTAGTTGAGTGATGGTGTGCCTTCATCTTTGTTGTCTTACTGCTCTTCCATCACTGTCTGTGAAGGTTGCAGTTCATAGGCATCTTAAATAAAAAGGGTTAGGTTGTAATGGGGTAAAGGAGAAAATAACAAGTGCATACTTATCCCATCTGCAGCTTGTAAGTCAGAAGTGAGTTAGGAATAAGGAAGAAATAGGTTTTGACAATGAGGATTATATAGGAGGATAATAAAATCTTCGAAGGATTCAACTCTGCTTTTTGCCTTGACTTCAGCAGTGGCCCTTCCCATTATCACCAGCAGCATCCCTCCTTGGCAATTAGAACTTGCTAAATGTGGTTGTACGCCATCTTCTCCTCAAGAGAGAGGGAAGTGTGAGTGGGTGAATGATATGGTTGTCATGGTTGAATAACTGTGACATGTAGGTGAAAGGGTGAGTGGAAGCATCATAAATGCTAACTTGACAATGGGATTATGCTCCTGGCCTGACTTCAGCAACCTGTTCCCACATCGTTTGAATGTCGGGCCTCCTGCCTCATTGATCGTGTAGGCCATCATTCCTCCTTTCCATCTCCTCCATTAAACCTTCCAGTACAGCGTCCAGTAACCTGAATGCCCACACTCTCCCATGATCAGTCATTCTTCATACTTTCCCAAATTAGATTCACTTGTAGAATGACTTCCAATACTTGCTGCAGCCACAGTGCACCTCTCATTTAAAAGGTGCAATCTAGCTTTAAGTAATGCAAATTAGGAATGATTTTGGTCCCTCTGCTGCTATGTGCAGTTAATGAACTGTGTTGGTAGTGCGTGCTGGCTGCACCCAGGAATTATTATAATTAACAGACAATTCTGAGTTGCCGTGCTGCCTGCATTCCATTGAAGGGGCACTGGTTAATTGTGTATTCTGAATCCTGGACCCGTTTTTGGACTGTACAATTTGCCCGCATATCTAATGTATTTGATAGACAGAATATACATAACTTTCTTTCTTTCCACTTGTCTTTAGGCAGTGCCCAAGGGCAGGGTTGAAAATGGGATCGGAAAAACCTACAACATTGCACACCTGCCCACTTTCTTGGGTGCCATGATCTGTCTAGGAATTGTTTACCGGAATAAGGACATGTGCACTTAAGTGAGGCAGTAATAATTTAGTGATTTCATACATTATTATGTTTTCCATCATTTTTACCTCTGTAACACTGGAAATCACTTTTACCTATATACAACAGACATCCAGTATTACTCCATGATTGGAAATGCTAAAGAAAATGTACATGGTGATAGGCACATAAATGGATATAATGGTATAATCACTTAGTTTATAGAGCAGGTTTACTTCAGCTGAGCCGTAGGGATAAGTCCTGGCTCCAAAAATATGTAATTTATTCTCAACCTGCCATCACAGTGGAAGAGAAAGTCTAGGATTGAGGCCAACAACCAGAATATCATTGCTGAGCCTTTAGGTTCAACTTAGCCACTCTTGTTTAAAAATAAATCTTTTAAATAATGATTGCTCCAGAAAATATACTGGTAATGTAAAACTATTGACCTTAATCAGATTTTTGATAGTTAAATAATACCTATATTTTTACAAGATGCATTTCTTTACTTTTAAATGTATAGAGTGTGTATAATGACTTTGGTGAAGTTGCGTTGTTCTGATATTTGATTCAAAATATGAGGCTGGACTTGATGCTTAGTGATGATTATTGTTCTGCGTAATTATTTCACATTGGTGTACCTGTGGGGCAGAAAAAATTAGTGAACTTCAGTGGGATGAATGTACTGACACTTTGCTATAAATGTACTTTTATTTTGTTATATAACTTAGAAATGGCCCACATACAGTACCTGTACCTAAAGTACAGTTACTATAGCCTTGGATCAATGTGTAGAACCATTGTATAAGTTGAATATGTGTGAGATATTCATAAAACTCCCTACTTCCATGCAAAGAATCACTTTTATCAATTTCCAAGTAATTGCTATTCTCAATAGTCGGTTAGTTTTGGAATTTTTGCATTTACCATTCTTTATAATAATTTAGACACTTTTAAAAAGGATCTATGTCCATTCTTTGGTGTAAGTACTTTGAGGCTTAGTACTATTTAATCTAAATGAATATCTCTGCATTTAGCACAATTGCTTGTCAAGTAGTGAGTCAGCCAGAGGGTCTGGATTTGGCTCACTCATCAACCTACACCTACCTTTTGGGCAGCAAAGGCCTGGTTTCTCTGGCAGGTGAAGGCTGTGTGGATAGAGAGTAAACCACGTCTTCTGCTGTGATTGCCAAGCCTGTGATGAGAGGCCTGTTGGCCAAACGTCTACGGTTTCACCTGGCTGTGGCTTTTACTTCAGCTTTTTCTGTAGCTGGTACCTTCAAGTCCGTAGTAGCTGATTCCAGGAAGAAAGCATGTGCTGACTTCTATAAGAAATATGATGCCATGAAGACATTTGAAGCCATGAGGGATGCTGGTGTGTTTGAAAGTGTGAAACCAAAGAAATAAATTCTTGCAAAGGAAACTTGGACCAAGTGACAGGATTGCTCATCAAATACACACTTGGAATTGGAGATGAAAGGATATAGTTTGTGTATTCTATACCTGATACATAAATAAAACATTTAATTTTCTGACCGTTTAAAAAAAAAACATGGTGAGAACATCCTGTTGTTGTTATTATTGGCAGGAATTTTAATCTTTACTAAATTTAGGGGAAAAAAATTTGCCAATATTAAAAGCGAAACTGCTTTTCTATCTAGTGCATCACAGTAAGTGGTGGACATTGGTGTGGTTTGCAAGCAAAGCACTAACAGAGCAGGAAAATATAATGGCCTTCCTTAAAAAAAAGGCTCCATTTATTTTTCCAGGAACAAATGGATGAACGTTGGAATGGTTTGAGTGCATGACAATCAGCCAAGAAATTTAAAACCTACCTTGATACCCTTAAACAGTAATACTGACCTAGGTCCCACGACATTACGTAATTTGTTTTTTTCCCATCTCCTTTCTTACTCGCTCCATCCACAACATGTTAATATAAAATTGATTGCAGAATCCTGCATTTTTGGAGCAACAGCTGAAGATGAAGTTGTTTGTTTATTCTTTCATGGGTGCCGCTGGCAAGGCCAGCACTTATTGCCCATCACTAATTGCCCTTGAACTGAGTGGCTTGCAAGGCCGTTTCAGAGGGCACTTAAGGGTCAACCACATTGCTTTGGGACTGGAGTCATATATTGGCCAGACTGAGTAAGGATGGCAGATTTCCTTCGCTAATGGGCATTAGTGAATCAGATGTGTTTTTACAACATTTGATGATAGCGGTCACCTTCATTGAGACCAGTTTTATATTCCAGATTTATTAATTGAATTCAAGTTCTACCATCTGCCATAGTAGGATTTGGACACCTCCGCAGAGACTAGCCTGGGCCCCTGGATTACTAGTCCAGTGACATTACCATTACACCACCATCTCCCCAGTGGAGTGAAGATATAGTGGTAAATGTTTGTTTTTCAGATTGAAGGGTGGTGGACGTTGATGGTCTCCAAGGTTCAGTGCTGGAACCTCTTTTTTTTTTTAAATATTGGAATGCAGAGTAAAATTTCAAAATTTGCTGATGATACCAAACTCGGAGGTGTAGCAGACAGTAACGATGATACCAATCAACTACCACAGGACATAGGCTAGCAGAATGGGCAGACAAGTGGCAGATGAAATTCAATAGAGCATTAGGTAACGAATTTTGGCAGAAGGGATAGGGAGGGGCAAATTAGATTGAATGGTACAATTCCGCAGAGTGTACAGGGACAGGGGAACCTGAGGGTTCATGTGCATAGATCTTTGAAGGTGCCAGTCACATTGAGAGAGTAGTTAGCAGAGCATATGGGATCTTGGGCTTCATAAGTAGAGGTATTGAGTACCAGGGGAGGTGATGGCATAGTGGTATTGTCACTGCACTGGTAATCCAGAGACACAGGGTAATGCTCCAGGGACCTGGGTTCAAATTGCGCCATGGCAGATGGTAAAAAATCAGGAATTAAAAGTCGAATGATGACTGTGGTTGTTGTAAAAACCCATCTGGGTAGTACCACTACTGACTAAGCTGGCTGAGCCCTAAAGAACATAGCTGCTAGACTGGGTCTGTGACAGGTAGTGCAACATACTTGTCCATCGTCACCCACACCAACCTGCCTGCTGCAGATGCAGTAGGAGTATCGTTGTGGAGACGCCTTCACATTGAGGATACTCTCCATCGTGTTGTGTGGCACTGCCACCGTGCTAAATGGGATAGATTTCGAACAGATCAACTCAAGACTGGGCATCCATGAGCCACTGTGGGCCATCATCAGTAGCAGAATCTGTAACTTCATGGCTCAGCATATGCCCCAGCTCTACCATTACCATCAAGCCATGGGATCAACCCTGGTTCAATGAAGAGTGCAGGAGGGCATGTCAGGAACAGTACCAGGCATACCTAAAAATGCCAACCTGGTGAGCTATAACACAGGACTACTTGCACGCCAAACAGCATAAGCAGCAAGTGTAAAGCGATCCCACAACCAACGGATCAGATCTAAGCTCTGCAGTCCTGTCATCCAGTCATGAATGGTGGAGGACAACTCACTGGAGGAGGAGGCTCCACAAATATCCCCACCCTCAATGATGGAGGAGCCAGTGCAAAGGATAAGGCTGAAGCATTTGCTGATCTTCAGCCAAAAGTGCCGAGTGGATGATCCATCGCGGCCTCCTCCAGAGGTCCCCAGGATCACAGATGCCAGTCTTCAGCCAATTCGATTCAATGCACACGATATTAAGAAACGGCTGAAGGCACTGGATACTGCAAAGACTTTGGGACCTGACAATATTCCAGCAATAGACTTGTGTTCCAGAACTTGCAGTGCCCTGGCCAATTACCGCCCCATCAGTCTACTCTTGATTATCAGTGAAGTAATAAAGTCATCAATAGTGCTATTAAGCAGCACTTGCTTATCAATAGCATGTTCACTGACGGCCAGTTTGGGTTCCGTCGGGGCCCTCAGCGCCTGATCTCATTACAGCCTTGGTTCAAATATGACAAAAGACCTGAACTCGTGAGGTGAGAGTGACTGCTCTTGTCTCAAGGCCTCATTTGACTGAGTGTGGCATCGAGCCCTAGCAAAACTGGAGTCAATCAGAATCAAGGGAAAACTCTCCGCTGGTTGGAGTCATTCCTAGCACAAAGGAAGATGGTTGTGGTTGTTGGAGGTCAGTTATCTCAGCTCAAGGACATCACCGCAGGAGTTCCTCAGGATAGTGTCCTAGGCTCAACCATCTTCAGTTGCTTCATCAATGACCTTCCATCCATCATAAGATCAGAAATGGGACTGTTCGCTGATGATTGCACAATGTTCAGCACCGTTCGCAATGACTCAGATACTGAACCAGTCCATGTCCAAATTCACAAGACCTGGACAATATCCATGCTTGGGCTGACAAGTGGCAAGTACATTTGCGTCACACAAGTGTCAGGCAACAACCATCTCCAACAAGAGAATCCAACCATCACCCCATGATGTTCAATGGCATTACCATCACTGAAACCCCCAATATCAACGTCCTGGGGGTTACCATTGACCAGAAACTACTGGACTAGCCATATAAATGCTGTGGCTACAAGAGCAGGTCAGAGGCTAGGAATCCTGCGATAAGTAACTCACTTCCTGACTTCCCAAAGCCTGTCCACCATCTCCAAGGTGCAAGTCAGGAGAGTGATGGAAAACTCCCCACTTGCCTGGATGAGTGCAGCTCCCACAACATTCAAGAAGCTTCCATCCAGGACAAAGCAGCCCATTTGATTGGCACCACATCCACAAACATTCACTCCCTTCACTACCGATGCACAGTAGGAGCAGTGTGTACCATCTACAAGATGCACTGCAGGAATTCACCAAGGCTCCTTCAACAGCACCTTCCAAACCCATGGCCACTACCATCTAGAAGTTCAAGGGCAACAGGTAGATGGGAACACCACCACCTGCAAATTCCCCTCCAAGTCACTCACCATCCTGACTCGGAAATATATCTCCGTTCCTTCACAGTTGCTGGGTCAAAATCCTGGCTCTCCTTTTCTAACAGCACTGTGGGTGTATCTACACCACATGGATTGGGCAGCGGTTCAAGAAGGCAGTTCACCATCAACTTCTCAAGGGCAACTAGGGATGGGCAATAAATGCTGGCCCAGCTAGCGAAGCCGACATCCTGTGAATGAATAAAAAAAAAGCAGGGAAGTTTGTCAAACCTTTATAAGCTTTGATTAGGCCACAACTAGAGTATTGTGGCCAGTTCTGATTATCACACTTTCAGAAGGATATGAGGGTCCTTGAGAGGGTCCAGAGGAGATTTACTAGAATAGGTCCAGGGATGATAAATTTTAGCTGTAAGGTTAAGTTGGAAATGCTGGGGTTATGCTCCCTGGACCAAAAGAAATTGAGGGTGAATTTGAATCAGGTGCACAAGATTATAACAGGTTTAGGTAACTCTTTCGAGTACATTCACAGTTCTTGTGTTTGTTTTTTTCTGGGAGTGGGACATGAACCCACAACCTTCTGACTCAAAGGTGAGGGTGCTATGAACTGAGCCACAGCTGACACCTCAAACAGGTTTAGGTAAGGTAGACCAAAAAATCGTTCTCGTTAGCTGATGGTACAAGGACTAGGGGACACAGATTTAAGCTTTTGGGCAAGAGCTGCAAGGGAGAGTGTGAGGAAGAACTTTTTTACCCAATGAGCGGTACTGAGCTAGAACTCGCTGTCTACGAGGTATTGGAAGCAAAGAAGATGAATGATTTCAAAAGGAGATTGGATGGGCATTTGAGGGAAATAAAGTTGCAGGGCTGTGGGGATAGGACGGGAGAATGGGACTGATTTGATTGCTGTACAGCGAGTCAGCATGGACACGATGGACTGAATGGCCTCCTGTGTCATAATGAATCTATGACTCTAGATGCTGAACTTTCATCTTCGAGATGGGTAGCACATGTTGGGAAATTTCCTGACTTGTCCTATCAGACCCAATTTTCTCAGGGTGGGGGTGGGTGCAGGATAGAGTCAGCTCTACCATCCTCAGAGGCAGCCACAAGGGCGGCTGAGTGCCAAATCAGGTTGCTTAAAAGGTCCACCTCGGTTCTCTGGAACGTTATCCTTGTTGCTGGCTTATACTTTAGGTCCTCTGGCCCACATCCCTCACCCCTTCCATCTACCCTCCATGCCAACTCCAACTCATGCCCCTAACTCCCCCCACCACCCCCAATGGTCCTTCATACCCTTCGTGCTAACTCATGGCACTTCCATGTCCATTTGCCCAGTATAAACACACTTTACAGAACCAATGAAGCCCATAGTAACAATGCATGTGTGGAACTACATAAAAGCAACCATTTGTAATTTTCTTCTAAAAAAAGACTGCCTTTGCTACAACCCTATAAAAGTATCAATCAATGAGACATTTAAAGTATCAACAACAGAAGCCATAAGCCCTTGACACTACTTTACCTTATGCAAATAAACATTGAGCCATTGACAAATGAGATCACATAAAAATAGTTCATTATAACGTCATAAAGCTGTCAATCTTCTCTGCACCTGTGTCAACAAACTCTCCCATATAATCCTTCTATGGGAGTCTGGGCTCTGTGCAGAGGAGTTGGCATGGAGGGGCCATGGGAAAGACCTTGTAACCTTACCTTTCAAAAGGTTCCCCAATTCAAGCTATGGCTCATGACCCCTCTGAGATTTATGAACCACGAGTCATGGAGAAACTGGCCCGACTCTACAAAAATTACGGGGATGTTAGGAGATGCCTAGGCCTGCAATGGAGCCGGTCAGGTTAGGAGCGCAGGCTGCAAGTTAGCAACCCATACCCTTATCCCGCACCAGTGAAGTTTGAGGAACAGCGGGAATCTCAGAATTGGGTCCCGTCTGCCATTTTTAAATCCAACCCCCAGCTTTCGTTCTGATTTGGTCGGAGGCATGAAATTCCGGGTCAATGAATCTAAACTTATCTTTTCAGAATTTTTTTTAACCATTGTTCTTTGGAAAACAATTGAAGAGTTAAATTTCAATATTGAGTTTTTAAATCAAAGAATATTTGCACGTTTAAAAAAAGTTACACTGGTGACATATCGAAAAGGCGGGTATTGAAATATTTCTCCAATAATGATTAAAACAGTTAGCCACTGTTAGCCCATCTCAGTGGTCAATTTGGGATCATTTTCATCTTTACCACCTGACAGTAACCTGGCTGAATGGATTACTTGCTCATTATAGAACCACATAATTCTTGTTCCTTTGATTTCAATGGAACAATAATTTAGTAGGCTCTACAGTGGGAGGCTAGTCTGCTCTGCAAATCTTTGGTACTTGGCAAGGGTTATTTGGCATAGGTCCTGCCTTTGGATTGTGAAATTGGAGATAAAAGCAGAGACCAATTGGGGGTTATTTTCCCAGGCAAGGCTAGGTGGGAATGTGCACTTGCGGGGAATTAAATAAATCCCCTAAAAGTGATGTTGAGTTGGGATTCTGCCATCATCCTGCCCTCTTCTGAAGTTCCCCAGGGTGGGTTTGAAGACAAGCAGGGAAACCAATTAAGATACCTAAAAAGCCAATTAGGAACTATTTTAATCCTCAATTCTGGATTTCACAGCCAGGGCCTGACAGCAATTTGCCAGGGTCATTGAGGTGAGTGAGCAGCAGGGAAGGTTTCTTCAGTGAAACTGACAAGCTGAGAAGGTTTTGCTAAGTGAAACTGAAGAGCTCCAGCCTTGGCCAGATGAGAGGCTGCTGTCTACCTCATTGCTTCTCTGAGAGAGCTATCGTCGTTTGACAGGTGATTGCTGACTTCTTGGAAAGCATTTCACCGGTCAAGCACTTCACTAACCTGCTGCACTTCCCTGCTGCCAGCCTTCATCATGGCGTGGAAGCAGCTTTTGTAGTTCCACCTTGCACCTCTGATGAGGGGCAAGAGGAGAAGGAACATCTCTACCATCAGCACTAGCAGCAGCAAAAGGAACAACAGCAGTGCCTGTGTTCTCTTCAGTCACATGCTCCTCCTTAGTGCAGAGGGGATGGACATTGAGATCCAGTTGGAAGGAAGTGAGACCCCCAATTCAGGGTCAGAGAATCCGTTTTCTCAATATGTGCACTAGTGCCTCAGGATGATCAGGTGCTCGTGACTACTCATTGCTGACACCTACAGCCTCTTAGAACAAGACCTTCCTCATGTAGCAGGTGGAGCAAACATAAGAATGGAGAGAACACTTGGGAAGGCTGCCTCCCTGGGTCTCTTGGGGGCAGCAGTGGGGTGAACTCTCCAACCAAGCAAGCAGGAGTGCGGGTGGCCAAGGAAGTGATCAGTAGGAGTGTGGTCATGTAGCAGGTGGGCATGCATTGTCAGAAACTGATATAGTGCCTGTCACTGATGGGCCCCCTCCATTCCCCTGTTTGCTCTCTTCTGCAAGGAGAGAAAGACAGAGAATGTTTAATAATGGCTTGTGTGGAGAAGAGGGAAGGACAGCATTTGTGGAGGGTGAGAAGTGGGTGTGAGAGGACAATAGGATGACAGTGAATGTGTGTGTTGGATAGGGAATTGAGGTGCCTGTAAAGAGAGGAATGACTGCAGCTGCAAGATCTGTTACCCTGAGGTGGCAGTGCAAGAGAATGCTGAGAAAGCCAGAGGAGGAGTTGGCACCTTAAAGTGTTCTGTCACTCACCTATCTTGCCTCTGAGGTCCCTGGATTCTCTTGGTGCACTGTCTCCAGGTTGGAGAGACCACACACCTGTTGATCACTTCCTTGGCCACCTGCACTCCTGCTTGCTTGGTTGGAGAGTTCACCCCACTATTGCCCCTCAGCAGGACCTTCATGTATGGGTAAGAGATCCAGGGAGGCAGCCGTCCCAAGGTGTTCTTTCCATTCTTATGTTTGCTCCAATCTCAAAAATCTAAATGCTGGTGGTCCGTTGTAGTTTATGTCATAGTCCATTTAATTAGTAATCCCTCCAATAGCAGAATGGATGCAGCATTCCACGCACTCTCCCTGATTGGTTGGGAAACCCAGAGAATGGGATGCTTATTCCATGACTCAATGAAAGAACGTTGGCAAAGCATGTTAATTATCAAACCGTTCCTGACCCGCAAATGGTCTTCTAGTAGAGACTAACTTGGGAAATTCCGTCCCTTAATTGACAGCCAGCTTTTTCTATAATTATATATTTTATGTTTTTTATAATTATGGAAAAGCATGTTGTGCTGATTTAATTAAGTGAGATCAATCATAACTCTTTCTCCATCTGCTCATTCAATGTGAAATAAGTCAGCTCAATGATTCATATTTGGGCATGCCTTATCAAATATTTTCTAGGTCCTCCTTTGAAAAGATTGGAAAGGCACATGTGCGGAAGACACAAATATCTGGTTCAGATCATGATGAGGTACTATGATTAGACCTTTGAGTTATGCTATTTCATAGTTAGGTATTTTTCAGTATAGGCACTATCCATAAGATATGATATATAGAAATAACTGCCCAAAGTAGCAGAATGATTATAACTAGTGGAGAATTTTTGCAATTTGAAAATTATGTTGCAATGCTGAATCCTTCATTCATACTCCAAACTGCAGCACTATGCTCTGTGATGACCTAATATTAAATGCTGTTGTCAGGAAACAGTTTGTTTAGTTTCACTAAATGTATGGTGGCAAACACAGGTAAGTTTTACTACTTTTTATTGAATGAACTAGCAGATGCTCAGAACAGGCACACCGGAGTGAGTCTTGTCAACCTTTCCAGAAGTACTCCTTTAACTGGATATCGATAGCAGTTTTCTTTCAGGTTTGGAACTGCTACTTTGCCTTAATTACAATCATTTATTATCACTTACAATCAATGTTGCATCAAAAATCCCTGGAACGACAAGCCATGCTGCAACAGGTAGCATGGCTGAGATACAATTTTTAGTATAACTTGAGTTATGTGCTTGCCTCATGGTAAGAAAGTTAACTGAATCTCAGAAACCTCCATAGGTATGTACAGCTGACCATTTAAAGGGGTATTGTTCCTGCTGAAATTATCACATCAATTTTGACAGAACTTATAGCTGTTTAAAAACTCTGAAGTATCTAATACCTCTCTTCTCCCATAATAATAATAAAAACACATTCCTTAGGGAGCAATATGGCAGCACGAAAAGTTGAATTTTTGCACCAGATTGCCCCTGTGGCTTCAGGAGTTGAACTTTCCCATCAAACTTTCTGGAAGGGTGATGGTGCATTTTGCATAATAAGTGTTTCTACTTGCAGTTATCTCCATTTTTTATTTCAGTACAATATAAAAGCAAGGAATTAGGTTATTTAAAGGAAGGACTGCTAAATAATGAAGATCGTGATTTTGTGTTGAAGCATTGACCAAAATATTACGTAAATCTAATTCACTTATGAAAAATCATTGGTCACTCCATAGGATTTTTACTAATTTATACTAAGAATCATGAGTAAAACTATTGCTGTGTGAATGGAAGCAGTAAGTGTACAACTGAGAAATGAAAAGCACATGCATAAATAGGAATGAAAAATAGAAAATTGATGAAGAGGCATGAGTATTTGAGTTCAGGACATGTTTTTGCTTTCCTTATTTATGAGGTTGCTTCCTTTTAAAAGTTGTTTTAATACTTTGATACTATCCTCCCCCACTGTTTTAAATGGTGGCTCACTGTCCTCTTGTGCTCTCCTCTCACGCTGTTTTAAATGGTGACTCACTGTCCTCTTGTGCTCTCCTCTCACGCTGTTTTAAATGGTGACTCACTGTCCTCTTGTGCTCTCCTCTCACGCTGTTTTAAATGCTATCTCGCTCTCCTCTGACACTGTTTTAAATAGCGTCCTGCTCTCCTTTCGCACTGTTTGAAATGAAGTCCCCTTTTCTTCTCATGCTGTTTTAAATGGGCCTAAGTTCATTGAGCGTGCAGTCTGCATTTACATCTTTGAAAAGTCCATAACAATATTCCACATATAACAACTATATTTATATAGCACCTTTAATATAATAAAATGTCCCAGGCCACTTCACAGCCTCACCGACACGCAAACCCCCCATATCTAAAGAATACAGAAGTGAACACTGAGATTGGTCTTTGGCCCTCAGTGCCAGTTGTACTACAATGTCCTTCATGTCACAAAACTCTACAAACCAGAATATTTGTACTAAGCTCAGAAAATCCCTAATATATACTCCATTTCAGAACTGGTTACCCCCATCATGCTCAGAGCAATCAAGGGAACTCAGAAGTTTGACCAAATTCAACTCTGTAAGATTCAGGACTGAAAGGTCCTGAGAGGTCTACACCTTACATTATATGGTCCCTCAATGAAGTACTTAAATGATGAAATTTGTATGTACTTCAGTGCTTGTAATGTGGGAATGGTGTATTGGTAATTTTAATATAATTTTATTTCATTTGCGATTTTGTTTCTGTGATTTTTTTTGACCCTTTTAATCACTTAGCCAATTAATACTTCCCTGTTACCTGCTGAGTTTGTCTTAAATTATTACATGTTTGCATGTTTTTAACCTGATTACTTCGACTTTCTTTGACTTTTTTGATGTAAGTTACACTGCAATTCAGCCTTCGGGCTGTGAACATGTTTCTTGAATAAAATACATTATTATTATTATAAAACAAAATTGAACATCAGGCTACATAAGGTGATATTAGGATAGATAGCGAAAAACTTGGTCAAAGAGGTACGTTTTAAGGAACATCTTAAAGAAAGAAGGAAGGGGGAGAATCATATAGGTTTATGCAGTGAATTCCAGAGCGTATACAGCTGAAGTTGCAGCCATTAATGGTGGAGCAATTGAAATTGGCGATGATCAAGAGGCTAGAATTGGATAAGCGCAGATATCTTGGAGGGTTTTGGAGCTGGACAAGATTATAGAGGAAGGGAGGGGTGCTTCCACGGAGGGATTTGAAGACAAGGATGAAAATTTTAAAATCTTACATTGGTTTCCAGTCAAGCAATGCAAGTCAGCGAGCACAGGGGTGATATGTGAACAAATCTTGATGTGAGGACACAGGCAGTAGAGTTTCGAATGACCTCAAGATTATGGAGGATAGAATGTAGGAGACCAGCCAGAGTGTGTTGGAATAGTCAAGTCTAGAGATAACATGAATGAGGATTTCAGCAGCAGATGAGTGAGGCAGTGGTGAAGTCGGGCAATGTTGCTGAGGTGAAAATAGGTGATCTTAGTGATGGCACAGATGTGTGGTCAGAAGTTCATCTTGGGGTCAAATATGGCACCAAGGTTGCAAACAGTCTGTTTCAGTCTCAAGTAGTTGCCAGGGAAAGGGATGGAGTTGATAGCTAAAGAACAGAGTTTGGAGCTGGGACAGAAGACAATGGTTTCAATCTTCCCAATATTTAACTGGAGAAAATTTCTGATAATACAGTACTGGATGTCGGTTGGAAAAGCAGTTTGACAACTTAGCAATAATAGAGGAGTCAAGAGAGGTGGTGGTGAGCTACAACAGGATATCATCAGTGTATATGTGAAAGCAAACACTGTGCTTTTGGATGATGTCGCTGAGGAGTAGCATGTAGTTGAGAAATGGCGGGGGCTAAGGATAGATCCTGATGGACACCAGAGGTAATGGTGTGGGAGCAAGAGGAGAAGCTATTGCAAGAGTACTCTGGCTACGATTACATGGATAAGAAATGAGGCAGGTAAGTGCAGTCCCACCCAGTTGGACGACAGTGGAGAGACAGTTGGAGGAGAATGGTGTTGTCAGCAATGTCAAAGATTGTGGACAGGCCGTAAAGGCCTTTAGTGGGCCTCGCGTGTGCATCGGTCATTAACAAATTGATGGATGACCAACTCATGTTGATTATTATACCATTTCGCTCATAAGGCCAGAGGGAAAAGCACCAGTAAGGTAAAAAAGTCATAATGAACACACAACTAATAGAAAATGGGTTAATTCCCTAGTGAATCTCTGTGGCATTGCTTATGGTGAATTGGGAGTTTTTTAACAAGGATGCCATAAGTACTCTTATCAGAGACACAGCTTTATCATTGGGGGAAGCCTGGTTTCTGACATATTAAGCTGGGGTTTTCGCGTTTAATGGTACTTTGAAGGAGGGATCCCATAATGAGGGAACACAGGAAGAGGGGTCCATAACTTCTGGAAACAGACAAGTGGTTCTGGGAATAAAGAGATAGGGTTAAATATTTGTGAAATCATGGACACTTTGCAGATCTTTAAAAATGGCAGATGTGGCCTGGATGCAGAAGTTCCACACCCATTTCCGACAGACCCCATTATTACTGGTAGGGGAATGGGGGCAGGGTGTCACTCATACATGAGGGAAACCCGAACTCAATTGGGCCATTTGAACTCTGTGTTCAGGCCCCATTTTTGCAGTAGTAATGGCCTTAACCTGCAATGTGAAATTAGGAATTTATGGAGGAGATGTAAATGCTCGTGAACAGTGGCTAAGGAATGTAGAACTTCAAGTTATTTGAATCCCCAATCCTTTAAAAAAAAATTTTTAAAAACAGCCTGCCTGTGTCAGTGAGAGATGAAAATACCTGAAGCTGTAAGGTTATTTAAATTCCCAGCTCTCCACAAATTTGAGAAAAGCACAACCTGCCCGTGTCAGTGAAAGTTGAAATAAATCTATTTTAGCAGTTACAATAGCTGTTTGTTGACGTTACCCCAAGGGCTATCATTATTAATTCTCGGCTGCTTTCCACAACCTAGAATTAACCCAGTAAGGGGGTTGTAAGTTCACAGTTTGACTGACAGCTGAAAGAGATTTTCTTTGATATGGGGCTATGGATACAAGTCTGTTTTTATAAGGAAGTAACTACTTTTGGGGCTTTTAAAGTTTTGAATGGGCTTACATGAATGTAAGTGTTGTTCTATTGCAGTGAAAGCTGTAATTGATATTTAGATCTTTATTTTGCTTCACCTCAACATGGCTCTGAGGTGTGCCAGTGGTGGGTACTGGGTGTTTTGGCATGGAGCTATAACAGGCCACTGGGATGGGTGGGGGCAAGAGTTGGCATGGAAGTCATGAGGGACCATGGGGGGTCATGAGGGGGCATGAGTTGGCATGGGGAGTGGGTGATGGGTGATGGGATGTGAGGAGTGAGGGCTAGAGGGCCCAACATTTAACAAAACAACTGGGATGAAGTCCCAGAAAACCGAGGCAGGCCTTTTAAACAGCAGGTCCTGTGGCTGTTTCTGATCTGTGTCCAGGGACGGCAGGCCCGACTCCATCAATCACCTGCCCTCCGGAATGCAAGTCACAGCATTTGGAACACTTTTTTTCCATGAGGCACTTGCGCCAAAACAGGAAATTTCCCAACTTGAGTTACCTGTGCAGGATCAAAAATCCAGCCTACAGACACCGAAATCTATGGTCACTGGGAGAGAGTTCCCTCGATATCAAAACAGGGAATTCCCAGGAATGGCTACCCTGGGAATTTGGGCTAGGGAGTTTTGAGCCCTGAAGGGAATTGGTGGTGGACAGGATCTGGGTAAAGGGGTTGGTGAGGATCTTGGTAGGGTGTGGTCCTGGGGAAGGTGGTTCCTTGGGTTGAACTGGAGCTGGAGTGCAGTTTGGGAGCTTTGGGCAGGAAGGGTCTGGTGGAATTGGGATTGCTGGGGTTTGCAGTATATGAAGGAGAACAAGATTTAACTTGCTAAGAGTCCTGATCTGCAAGCAAAAATAGAAAAATTCTTAGCTTCCCAGGAAGAAAGATGGCAAATATGTCCCAAATCCCAGGAACAGTATCATGGGTATGAAGGGGATATACTGTCAATACCTGCAACTGGTGCTCTGCTGTTTTAAGAGCAGAGGAGGCAGTTTAGGAAGGGCCCAATGAAGAGTTGAGTATTTTTCATGTCTGGCTGCTAACACAACCAGGGAAGCAGGGAATGGATTTCCCTGGCTTGTTCAGGCTTTGGAGCCTTTCCTGGATCCCCAATGGGATTGAGGTCAGCTCTCAGCTGGCTAGAGTTCTAATGAGGCCAGTTGAAGTTTGAAGAGAATCTGAGAATTTCCCCATTACGTAGGTTGAGGATTCAATTTATTCCCCCCACTTACATTAAAATTTAGCTGAATATACAAAACTGGGCAGAATCCTGGTGAAATTGGATTCTGCAGCAAATCCTTGAGATGGAAAATTTCCTTCCCTGCCAGAACTCAGGACTTTCAGGCCCTGTGTGATTAGTGGTAGGTCTCCAGAGTTTCAAGAAACAACAGGAGTTAGGAGGCCCAGTTTTCATTGCTGCTGGATAATCTTGAAAAAATTTCACTGCTACTAACTGAACAGAACTTGAGCGCCAGAAGCTGAGACAGCAAGCATAATGTAACACAGCTTATATTCAAATGTTTCTTGGAAAGTATAGCTTTATTAATATCTAACTTTAGTACTGTGTGACTGAATTTACATATTGCTAGTTGTTATGATGTGGTAGATGATGTGTGCTACGCGGATCAAGCCATTAGGGAAATTTGATCACGCTATCACAACGGTTTTGCAATTTGTATTTATTTCAAGATGTGTGCCCTGAATTCAGAAGTAGTAAGTCCACCAAGACTTTCAGAGATTTTTTTTAAATAAACTACAAATTACTACTATTATAGCTCCTAAAAATCCCTAATTAACCCGGCTCCCAGTTACACCCCCTTTAAGGCAATGGTCCAAAAACAGATTTTCAGATTTTAAACAGATTCAGCAAATCAACACAATATCCTGGCTAGTAGAATTCAC
Organism: Cetorhinus maximus; assembly: GCF_964194155.1. Taxonomy (NCBI): domain Eukaryota; kingdom Metazoa; phylum Chordata; class Chondrichthyes; order Lamniformes; family Cetorhinidae; genus Cetorhinus; species Cetorhinus maximus. The sequence continues at coordinate 155,370,408 of NC_135881.1, forward strand.
GATGGCTTTCTCTATCTTCAGTTTCTGCGGACAGCAGGTTTAATGCCCAAATACTGGAGGCTTCATGAAAGCTATTTCACACACTTCTGTTAGATCTTACAATGCCTCCTCCTGGCACATAGTCTCATTCTCCTTTATACATGTTTCTCCCTTTTTAATATGTACATTCCATTGTTTCCATATGTCATTAGAACTTCACCTTTCTCATAATATAAATCTTTTCATGTTGCCACTACATACTGTCAGTAACCCTTGAGAAAAATAATCACGTTCCTTAGCTTGCTTGTCTGGCTATTTGTAAACAGATTGAGATCCCTTTGAAAACCAAATCCTCCTTCGTCTATCTAAAAATGAAAATTCCCTTTACACCTTACATGCTAAGACCATGTTTACTCATTAGCATATTAAAGACACTTCTACACATTGCTTCTTTTGATAACTTCAACTTGCGGTCTGCTCGGCTTCAAAATGTAATTAAATAATATACACAGACAGAACAACACAACCCCCTTTAAACCTACTTTACAATAAACCAGAAAAATATTATGAAAATTATTATACTCATGAAACTTCCCTCATTATCAAAAAATGAACCATCATAATTTAAAAAGACAGCTTCATTTTCTTAACCCATCTTATATTACCTACTATACTTATCTATATACTGATACTATTACATTACCAGAAGCATGCATTAACATAACAAATATATATACACATCCTTGGTATCAACAGAAGTCATTTCAGTCCAGTGCCCAGGTTTTAAATGTCCAATTTCCCTTTGAGCTTTAAACTCTCGACAGTGCATCTGCAATTAGATTTTCTCATCCAGCCACATGTATAATCTGTAGATTAAATGGTTGCAGTAATAAACTCCATCTGAACAGCCTTGCACTTCAGCCTCAAAATCTGTCTAGAAATTTTAAAGGATTGTAGTCTGTATAAACAATTATTTCTGATGAATTGTTTGCAATGTAAACCTCAAAATGCTGCAACATTAACACCAGACCCAGAATCTCTTTTTCGACTGTTGAATATTTCCTCTGTTGTACATTCAACTTTTGTGAAAAATACCGTTATCTGTTTTTCAATTCCAATTTCAATTTCTTGTAACAGTACAGCTCCAATGCTGATATCACTTGTGTCAATGGCCAACTTAAATTGCATGGCATAATTAGGTACTGCCAAAACTGGTGTCATAGTCAATACAGTTTTTAAACTGTCAAATGGCTTCTGACACTCCTGTGTCCATTGAAACTTCCTGTTCTTTTTTAATAATTCAATCAGTGGAGCAACCACTTGGCTAAAATTTGGTACAAATTTCCGGTAAAACTCACTCATGTCCAGAAATCTCAAAACTTCTCGTTTTGTTGTTGGCATGGGGAAATCCATAATAGCTTTGACTTTCACATCTCTCGGAGCTACCTTACCATGTCCAATGGTATTGCCTGACTATGTAACTTACGCTTTTGCGAATACAATTTTAGCCAAGTTCATCAGCAAATTAGCTTCTTGCAGCCAACTAAATAATTCCTCCAGATGTTGTAAATGCTCATCTCACATTTGACTGAAAATTATCAAGTTGTCAACGTAAACAGCACAATTGCTCAGTCCTGCAATTACTTTGTTTGTCAGTCTTTGAAATTTGCGGGTGCATTTTTCATACCAAATGGCATGACTTTAAACTGATGTAGTCCATCTGGTTTCACAAAAGCTGACATCTCCTTTGCTCTCTCCAATAACAGTACTTGCCAATATCCTCTCAGCAAGCTAATCTTTGTGATAAACTTTGATTGTCCCACTTTCTCAATGCAATCTTCCAACTGTGGTATAGGATATAAATCCACTTTTGTCTCTGCATTCACCTTTCAATAGTCCACACATAGTCTTTGTGTTCCATATGGTTTTGGGACCATCACAATAGGCGAATTCTAGTCACTGCAACTAGACTGTGATGTCATTTCGAAACATGAATTCAATGTCTTTCTGTACCTGTAATAACTTTGCTGGATTTAATCTATAAGGATATTGCCTTATTGAAGCATAAACTTCTACACTCACATCATGTGTAGCTAAATTTGTCCTCCCTAGCTTATTCCCACAAATAGCTTTGTGTGACTGCAATAACTTCTCCCAATCACTTTGATACTTGTCTGGAAGGTAACTCAATATTACATTAAAATTTTTAAGTATCCCCTCATTATCCAATTTGATTGGAGGAAAATCAATTTCACAATCCTTCATTTCTACCTCTTTCTCCTTATCTACCACCACTAATACCTCCTTGATCCTCTTCCCATTCAAAGTACTTTTTAATGCACATTTACATGACACACGCTCTACTTCTTTCTTCTATCTGGAGTATTTATTAAATAATTTACTTCACTCAGTTTCTTTCCAATCCTGTAAGGCCCACTAAACCTTGCCTTTAATGAGTCTCCCAGTACTGGTAACAAAACTAACATTTTTCCCCAGAAACAAAACTATGAGCTGTGGCTTTCCTATCTGTCTTCACTTTCATCACTTGCTGTAATATCTTTAAATGTTCCCTAGCTAACTCACATGATCTGTCCAATCTTTCTCTGAAGTTTGATACATAATCCAGAAGAGTAGCTTCTGAATTTTTACCCACCAATTTCTCATGAATCAATTTCAGTGGTCCCCTTTGCTCATGACAAAAGGCTAATTCAAAAGGACTAACTTCAGTCGATGTATTAGGACCATCCCTAATAGCAAATAACAAGAATGGAATTCCCCTACCCAAATCCTGTGGATAGTCCTGACTATACACCCTCATCATGGCTTTTAAAGTTTGATGCCATCTTGCCAAAGCCCCTTGTGATTCAGGATGGTAAGCTGTTGACTTAAACTGTCATATCCCCAAACTGTTCATTATTTCATTATTAAACAGCTGTGACATGACATTTGAACCCTGATCTGATTGTATTTCTTTTGGTAAACCATATCTTGTCAAAGACTTAGTGAACTCTTCCACAGTTCTCTTTGTTGTAATATTTCACAAATGTATTGCTTCAGGAAACCTTGTAGGCACATCTGTTATTGTCAGCAAGAACTGATTTCCACTTTCAGTCTTAGGGAGGGGTCCTAAACAATCAATCATGACCCTAGTAAAAGATTCTTCAAATGCTTGAACTGGAATTAAAGGTGCTGCCTTAATACTGCTTCGGTTTGCCTATCACCTGGCATGTGTGACATGTTCTACAGAATTTGATTACATCTCCATGCAATCCAGGCCAATAAAAATTTTTTTTGTATTTTCGCCTGTGTCTTTCTAATTCCTAAATGTCTTCCCATTGGAATTTCATGAGCTATTCTCAGTATCTCATTTCTATATCCAAATGGCATAACAATCTTGTGTGCTTCCATCCATCTTTCATCTGCTGAAACCTGATGTGGTTGCTACTTTCTCATTAACACATTACTCTTAAGGTAATAACATTCTGGAATACATTCTGCCTCAGTTTCTGAATAAGCTGCCTGATATAATTATTTTATTTGTGGATCCTTCTGTTGTAACTCTACCAACTGCCTTGAGCTAAACACCTCAGCCGCACTCCCTTCCATTCTTTCTTCCTGAACAATCTTATCAAAGGCAGTGTCAGCTAATTGAACTTTAACATCTTTTCCCAGCCTTTTAACTTCTCTTCCTGTTTCAACCCGTGAGCTTGTGATCTTGTTACCACACAATCTGGAAATGATCCAGGATGCTCCCTCTGCAACTACCATAGGCATCACCCACATCTGTGACCCAGCTATATCATTCCCTAAAATAAATGGAACCCCTGCAATGGGCAATTTTTCCACTACTGCAACAGTCACCTCATCTGTTTTCCACTTACTCTTTAAAGTTATCTTCCACAACGAAATAGGTTTAGCATAACCATGAACCCCACTCATTACCACCTATTCCTGCAGCATGCCCTCTGAACAACACATATCACTATCCCATAACATTAAGGATTGACTAGCCCCTGTGTCTCTTAAAATTTTAATATCTTTACCTTTCTTTAAACATCTCTACAGCCTGCTCCTCAGAACTCTTAGGTAAATTGTGAATACATTCCCACTTCTTTACCTATCACTGATTCTTCCTGCTTTACCTGTACACAAACCATTGGTCTTTCCTGTGCCCGAACCTCAGAACCCACAGTACTTCTATTTCCAGAACTTCTCTGCATCCCAATAATTGCAACAGATTTTCCCTGTAATTTCCAACACATTGACTTCATGTGCCCAACTTTATTACAATTAAAACACTTCAGTTTTCGAGTGTCACTTCCACCCTCAGCACCTTCCTTTCTAGTCTGAGAAAAACTTCTTGGAATTTCCACCTATTCTTCCTCTTCCCTGACTACCTTTCACCTTCCCACTTTCTATCCTTCTCTGATTTAAAAGGTGGTGAGAAAATTGCAATTTGTTTTTGAATCTGACCATAAACTTGCAAATGGAATTAAAATCTGTGACATGAATCATCAGGATATTTCCCAGTCTTGCAGCTTAACCCAAATCTCTACAATATGATTGATTTCTACATGCTTACAATATTTTTGAATATTACTTAGCAGTGGAGATTTTCAAGGCAAATTCCAAACTGGAATTGACCTGTCCTAGATTAATTTGCTGCAGTAAGGCTAATTCAGACAGGCTGAGTTTGAAATCACATTGGTGACGAATGATAAGGTGCGGTGAAGCAATATAGATCCATCAGCCGGGATTTTTTGGTCCTGCCCACAGCAGGTGTAGTGGCGGGCAGAAGGGAATCAGCTTTCCATCGGCATAAAAACAGGTTTTGATCATCTGCTCCCACCCTCAATGGCGGCGTGCTTTTCCCACGGCACCATGCCAGGAATGCCATTTGAATACATTAGAATATAATGATTTTGCTATTTCTAGATGACCTTGTTGAAGTCTTTGAAGAATATCAAGCCGAAGTGTTGACGGTCTGACTATTCTCTCGTTGAAAACTTGTAAGTCGTCAATGACTGTGAGGTGCTTGCACTGTTCAAAGTACTACTGCAATATCGGATTGTGGGAATATAGCCTGGCCAGACAATATTTTCTGATTTTGAGGCATTTTTCTTCTCATTGCTGGGCTTGTTTTATTTCCTGCAGCTTTTTTGCAGTAGTTGATAATTGCTGAGTGATTAAGTGATGCTTGAACCTCAATGAAGTGTAAATCCTCTTGTTTGGTTCCTTCTAATGGTATTCATGACAGTGTGTCTGCCGTTATTTGATGCTTTCCTTGAACGTCAATCTTAGTCTGAACTACTGGATTCTTGGCTGCATCTTTGCAATTTCTTTCATGTTCAGAAGGGTGACAATTGGTTTATGGTCTATTCCAATTTTGAAATGCATCCCATAACATAGACTGAAAATTTTTTGCACACCCACATTGTTCCCAATGCTTCTTTTTCTATTGTGGCTTATCATTGTTCTGTTCCTGTTAGTGACCTAGAGGCATAGTAAACTGGTCTATGATTGCCGTCTCTGCACTTGAAATAAAACTGCCCCCAGACCTGTAGCCAATGCATCTGCTGCTACTGTGGTTGGTAATTCTGGGTCATAGAATTCCAGGATTTCAGAAGAGATTAAAAGTTGTTTAATCCTTTCACGAGCATATTGCTGGTCCACATTCCAGCACCACTGTTGACCCTGTCGCAACAGCTATCTCAAGGGCTCGTTGACCTCTGCCAAATTTGATAGGAACTTTCCTACTTGGTTGACCATCCTAAGGAATCTTTGAAGCTCGGTTATGTTCCTGGCTTGTGGAAATTCTCTGATTACTTTCATTTTTTTTAATGGATCAACTGTGATTCCAGTGGCTTGTCTTATGTGACCTAGATACTTGATCATGGGTTGGGCGAATTCACATTTTTCATTCAGTGTTAGGCCTTCATTCTGTAAGACTGTCAGGATGGGTGAGGCCTAGGTTGGTCTTTGCCCCAATTGAGGCCCTTAAGTGCCCAATTAATGACAGAGTAACTTTCCCTGCATTTGCCTCTTTAGCCCTAACCTCACTAGAGCATTGCCTACACACCAGTGTTAAGTATTTCACTTGCCTGTAGCCTGCAATTGTTATGTATTTGAGATTGCCAAAGGCAATCTGTCTGCACACACACTAGCAAATGAGTTGAAGCTGTATTCACAGCTTAATTTATTTTAATTTTTATTTATTTACATATGCATTATTTTATGAAAGGCATTTGCAGCTAGCAGAGAGAGAGAAATTCAGTCTATCAGCCAGGGCTAGATTCTCAGCCAGTTTCCAGATGTGAATTTACCCATTCCATAATGACCATGTTCACTAAAGCTATCTTTTGCATTACTATTGGGTTCAAACAAACATATGAAATAGTTATTTTTATGATGCACTTTTGCAAAGCAAAAACTGTATCCATCTGACATTATTAATCTCCAGCTAAAATCATCAGAAATATTAATGACTTCTCAGAAATTCTGCGTGATGACCTTTGGACATAACTTTTCATCAGATGATTCCTTGTCAATCTGTTCACTTTAACAGCATAGATACAAAAGTGCTGATTGCTCCTTTTTTTAAAACACTTTTCGCAGGACTCTATTGGCAGATTTCCACCAAATTAACAGCAGTTACCTAAATAGTGCTGAATCCATGACTATTTAGATCTGAATTTGAATCCCTGCAGAGTTTAATTTATATTGATATGTGGTAGAGAATGAGCTAAATCAGAATCATTCAGATTCAGTTTGGCTGCGACCCTGGGGCCCCTAAGTCTTCCTCATGTTATTTGCTAGGTGTGAGGAAACCCAGCATCTCTCCTCTCCACCTGGATTGCCTCTACCAGTTCTCCTGGTTGAAGATGCATGCCTATTGGCAAGGATACCTACCATTGGCATGGTAATTAAGGGATTCTCTCCCTGTGCCTCAGATGTCTCTTGGCTATTGTTTTCACCATCAAAGATCTTCTCCCCTTCTCTCCTGCTCTGCTAATGAAATCTGAGAATACAGTAACACAGTCTATTCGAGCTACAACCAGCTACACCACAATGTGCTAAATGTGGAATGGTACTTGACAGTCCAGGCATTTTGAGCTCCTATTTCAACAATACCACCACAGAGAGGTGCCATGTGGATGCCAAGCACTTCACAGAGAATGAGAGAAATTTGGTGGGCCATTTCTTCCTTGCCACTCTGGTGTTCCACCACTTTATTGTGGAGCAGCATTAGTGAAACCAGATGTGCATCTTGACCTATTGATTTCTGAGGATATGCAGCACGAGAAGAGTCAACAAAAAAAACCTGCTGTTTTGCTCTAAGCATTGTCAAGTACAGTGGAAACCGCTGCTATTAAACTGATGATGGGGATTATAGGAATATAGAAACATAGGTAGGTCAGTCAGCCTGTCAAAGCTGTTTTACCATTCACTAAAGTCATTGTTGATCTGTAAACTCCATATGCCTGCATTTGCCCCATATCCCTTAATACCCTTGAGAAACAAAAATCTATCAATTTTAGGTTTAAAATTAGCAATTGATCTAGAATCGTTGCTGTTTACAAGGGAGTTCCAAACTTCTACCACCCTCTGTGTGTAAAAGCGTTTCCTAACTTTGCTCCTGAAAGATCTGGGTCTAATTTTTAGACCTTGTTCCCTAGTGTCCCCTATGCTCCAACAAATGAAACTACACTATGGTTTCCCCTTAATATCTTGAAAACTTCAATCAAATTACCCCTTAATCTTCAAAATTCCAGGGAATACAATCCTAGTTTGAGTAAGTGCTCCTCTAATTTTAGCCTTTGGAGTCCAGGTATTATTTTAGTAAAGGCACCCTTCCAAGGTTAGTATATCCTTCCTGAAATGTCATGCACAGACTCAACACAGTATTCCAAGTGTGGTCTAACTAGATTTGTATAGCAATAGAATGATTCCTCCTCCCTTTTGTTTTATACCCCCTCAATGTCCACCAGCATCCATTAATCTTTTTGATTATTTTCCGTACCCGCCCATGACATTCTCATGATCTATTCCCATGGATCTCTAAGTGCCTTTGGAATGCCAAAGTTTCCAGCTTTTCACCATTTAGAATCTAATTTATCCTTCTCGGTTGAAAGTGGATGACCTTACAGTTGCCTACCTAAAATGCATTTTTCACATCTTTGCCCTTTCACTTAATCTATTAATTGTGATTTTATTCTTCCATCTACACAATGCCACCTATCTTTGTGTCATTGGAAAACTTGTATGTGTGGCTCTCTATTCCATCATCTAAATCATTAATAAATGCAGTGAATATATGAGGCTCTCAATACAGATTCCTGTGGGATACCACTAGTCACATCCTGCACCTTCCCATTATCCCTATTCTTTGTCACTTGTCACACAGCTAATTTCTGAACCAGGTCAGTAATTTTCCCTCAATTCCATAAGCTTCAGCTTTAGCTAACAGTATCTGCTGAGAGAATTTATCAAAAACCTTCTAGACGTACATATAAATAACATGCATTGACATTCCTCAATCCTCTAGTCACTTCTTCAAAGAGTTCAGATTCATTAGGAATGAACTACATTTTGCAAATCCATGATGATTCTCTCTGATTAGCTGCAAATTTTCCAAGTGTTCATAGACCCTAGTAAATTCTCGACAACTAATGTTAGGTTAACTGATCTATAATTCCCTGGTTCCCCCATCATCTTTCTTAAATAGTAAACTCGCATGTACAATTTTTCAATTGGAAAGAATTGTTACTGAATTGAGAGAACTTTGGAATATTATAGTTAGGGTATCTGCAATGTTCTCACCTACTTCCTTTAAAACCCTGAAAAACACCAGGTTCTGCGGTTTGACATTATTTAGTGCTATTATTTTCTCCATTTTTGTTATTTTGCATTTGTTAATTTTTGTGAATCCCTGACCCTGATTCCATGTTAGTTCCCTTGGGATATCTGGCATACTGAACTCTTCCTCTCCTATAAATGCCGATGCAAAGTGATTAACACATCTACCATCTCCATATTTTTGTTTACCATATCGCATTATCAGTTTTTAAAGAGCCCACACTGCTCTTAACCAACCTCTTTTCCTGTAACTGTAAAAATTGTGTTGATTTTGGAAGTTTTTTGTGTCTTAGTTTCTGTTCCTGCTGCATCCGGAATGCACCTTGCCTTTAAGAGATGCAGTCTGGCTTTAAGTAGTGCCCGACTAGCTTTAAATGGTGTTTTGAACAAACTTGGGCCCCTTGCTGAGGCTTGCAGCCACTCAGCAGCATGTTCAGTGTTGGCTGCATGCTACGATTATTATAATTAGCAGGTAGCACAAAGCTTGTGTGTTGCCTGCATCACTTTGAATGGATGTGGATAATTGCATATCATTGGGGTTATCCAATTTAGCCCCCTAACACCCAGAGCACAGAAAGTTTAGGTTTCAATTAGCCAGCATGGACATTCTTTAATCCACTGAGCATAAAAATGTATTCCATGACTATTGGTTTTGTCTCCTGGATTCTGAAGGTGTGAGGGACTAGTTGAGTGAAGAGACTTTAGTCATACTCTTTCCTTCTGTAGAACTATTTGCTCAGCAATACTTAAGTCTGGAGCTGCAAACTAGATCCAAAAGTACAAATGGCAACTTTGTTGCTTGTGAGATGACCAGTATCATCCAAGGTTATCCTGAAAGGATCCAGCTGTGATATATCTAATGGAACATTAAAGAAAAGCCTCTAATATCCTTCCTCCAGACAACAACTATTTCAGACAGTGTGCATTGTTCATTGTGTATTGTTCATATGTATAGCAGATGTGCAAGGAAAATACTTTATTTAATAATACAAGTAACGGGAGTTAATAATGTTGAATTGAATGCTGCTCCTTTGCTCCCAGTAATTCTGGTGAAATCAGAAGCACCAGAAGCTGAATGATAACATGATCAGACCCTGATTTTGAATTTCAGTGAGCCCTTTGCATAGCTAGTGCAAGAGACTTGCTGGCTGGCTGGTTGAAACATGCTTGTTAATATGTGTGTGTCATGAGGCCAGTGACAACTGGGTGAATAGGTCCCTTCAAGGACTTGTACCAACCCTCCTCCCGCTCAACCCAATGTTGGTGTGCAACTTGGGGGTGTGATGGGGAGTTAAAGTTGTGCATGTAACAAAAACAAGAAGTAGTGGAGGAACACAAAGGATAACGATATGAAAAATAAAAGCGGAAAATCCAGATGTTGAAGGCGCAACATTTCTAATGTATTCCTGGAGAGGTCAGGGGCATGATCATTTGGAAAATATTAAAATTTTAAAAACATGCATTCTGGGCAATTTTAAACACTTTTATATTTCATAATTAATATATTTTAAAAAAGAAAGGAAAAAGCAAAACAACATTTGGATTTTTTTCAGGACAACAAGGCAATCACTTCCCTGAAAGTTACTGCTGCAGTCACTTTCCAGTATCCAGTATCCACTCATTCCCTCTTCGACCTGGCAAGTGTTCTTTCCTGCCCCAAATGAAGTTAAGGCTGGCAATCTTCTTCCATCACCCCATTTTGGAACACTTCTTCCTCCACCCCTTTCAAAAAGACAACATTTTGCCTCCAACATTCTTGTGGCTCAAGTCAGTTTTTCCCCACCTCCTCCTCCCCACTAGATTCAAGTTGGCCCATTTTCCCTTTCCAGAGTTAATACCGATTGGATTTTCAGATGCCTGAGCCATTTTCCACCCTGCTTCAAGCAGAATGATGCCAGTTGCTATTGACTCATTAAGAAGATCACAGTCAAACTAACTGAACTCTCACATTGACTTGAAATTTCAAATCATATTGTCTTCTGATCAAACCCTACAACGTCCTGAAGCTGGTATCTCAATACTACCTTGCTGAGTTACCTTAGGTAATTATTGAATCAATTTGTACTACTGTAAAATATGTGATACTAGGGAGGATGAGCACAGAACTAAGCTGCAAACGTGAGCTGATTCAAACCTGGCTTTTTCCACATAACAGTTTTTCTAGATTTGGCCTGAGTTAAATTTTTTTGCAGAGTCAAAGTGGAAACTCCAAGAAGAGCCAACCTTGCTATTGAATAAGTGAATTTTGTGGTTCCGATCTGACGGGAGATTCTGTTTATCCCTATTAGACAATTTTAAAAATTTATTCATGGTGCCGCACTTATTACCCATCCCTAATTGGCCTTGTTCAGAGGGCATTTAAGACCCACATTGCTGTGGGACTAGAGTGATGTGTAGGCCAGACCAGGTAAGCACGGCAGATTTCCCTTCCCTAAAGGACATTAGTGAACCAGGTGGGTTTTTACAACAATTGGAAATAGTTTTGTGGTCATCATCAGAAATTTAATTCCTGATTTTTTTTTGTATTGAACTCAAATTTCACCATCTGGTACAGTGAGATTTGAACTCAGGTCCCCAGAGCAATACCTTCGGTCTCTGGAATACTAGTCCAGTGACAATACCCTTAAATCATAATTAAAATCATACATAGATACTTTAATAGGTAGTTTTCAGCTACTGGGAGAGTTTTCAACCCTTCTACCATTTTAACTAATAAACAGATTGTACAGAAAGTGCCATGATTCAATAGGCAGAATTTTCCATTTTTGAAATTAAGTACCGTGGCGGGCATATTCCGCGACACATTTCCCGCTGTTGGAAGTTGTGCCTGATTCAGTGCTTGGAAGCTCATTACTTACACACAGGTGAGTATCTCTCCAAAGTGTGAGTACAGCTTTAAGAGCTTACAGGCATTCACTGCAGAACAACGGATTTCCCGCGTTTGCCAATTTTGGTGGGCTTTGCAAAATGGTGGCGGTGCGCTTCGGGAAAAAGAATTTCCAACAATGGCTGAGTGGGTTGGCAGTCTGCCGACTAGATTTAATCAGTGATGTAGTGTTGCGAGTAGCGAGACGTTTGAATGAACCGCAGGAATTACTGTTTAATGACTTGGACGGTCACAAGGTTCCTGAAAGTTGAGTTAGTTAATTATTAATTTTTTTTTCTGTTCAACGTGTTGAGGCTTGGAGTCGGGGAATCAGGACTAGCGATGGGCTTTTTTCAAACGGTGCTTCTGATTGTATTAGTGAAAGGGGCAGCTTGGAAATGAAAAGGATTTAGTTCACCCTTGCAGGCTATGAACTCTGTACGCTGAAGCTAGACTTCTAAGGGAGTTTTGTGGAGTCTTCTGCTGCAGTAAAACTTCTGCCCCCAGCTTCCAAGCTCTTCTCTCTGGAGCCTTTCCTAGCAAATTTTCTCAGCATCTATCGCTTCAGTTGGGACCTTCTTTCAATTCAGAATCCATTGAAGGTGTCCTTTTTCTTAGTCTTTCAGCATTTCTATGTGGATGAGGGTTTTTGATCTGGAGCTGCCACCACGTTGGGATGGTGTTGGTTGAAGAACATGTCTCTTAAAGAAGTCTTTGTAGTCTTCTGTATGTTAACAGCAAGTCTTTATTTATTACTTGTAATTACGTACAAATATACAGTAAAGGGTGCAAGCTTGGAGCTTATGAGTCTTTGAATCGTAATGGAGGTTTGCTGATACATCCCAATCTGATCAGTGTAAATGTCGACTGAGATTGTTATCACAATGATCTGTATCTGTCGGAGCATTGTACTTAGATTTTCCCTTCGAACTTATTCTGGTTGCAGTTGAAGTGCTTGTTGTTTCATGATTGGGAACTTTCCTGATTTGACATTGATTCTGTCTCAACGTATGCCATTTGGTGTGAGTACCTCCTAAGATCTTGGTTCAGCAAATATTCTAGCTACCTCAGCTGGATTCCACATCCCATCAGTGGGATGTAAAATCCGAACTTTTTGTCCAGCTGTCAAGTTTAGTGGTTCTTTGCCTGTATGCCGTTCATGCACATCCTTCATCTTACCCTGTCTTTCCAGAAATTCTTCCCATATCCTTGGAAATGTAGCTGGATGGTGACTCGGTAGAGTTGTTTGCATTTGTCAGCCGAACATCAGCTCTGTTGGTGAAGGAATGGTTACACTTAGTGGTATTGCTGAGGTGTAACATGGCCACATGCAAATCTTGCCTGTTTGAGGTCAGTGGGAATTCTGGAGTACAGATGCGCGGGAACTTTATGCTGTAGTAATGGTTCCTTTCTTTGGTTGGGTATATGTTTTTGACATGCCTTGCACTCCTTGACAGATGCCTCAATGTCATTGCTAATCCTTGGCCACTATATTGTTTTTCATGCTAACCTTCTAGTACAGCCTATGTCCTTGTGTGCTTGGTGTAACTGTTGCAAACTATCCGGTTGCAGTGATTCAGGAATGAAACCTATTTTCCTTTAAAGATAACACCACGGGACTTTCCGAGCTCATCTCAGTGTTCCGGACAGGAGAGACAGGCAAACTTTCCTCTTACCAACTGTCCATAAACAGAAGGTGTTTTGGATTATTTTTAAAGTAGACTTAGGCATGTTTTGCCAAACCCTCAGTTTGTGAGATCCAATTTACTAATAACTCTCAGCAAACTCACGTTATGATTAACTTAGGTTAGTTTATTCATATTCAAAACCTTGGGGAGGAGAGTTCGTAATGTCCCACTCCGCTACATATATGCACAAAGGGCAGGTGACCCAAAGGAAGTGCCTTAAATGAGAAAAGAGACGAGCAGGTCCAGGGACGGAATTCCAAAAGGCATTTAAGAAGGTACCACACAAACTGTTAATTTGGGAAAAAAGCCGCATGGAGTTGGGGGTAATATATTAGCATGGATTGAGGATTGGTTAATGGACAGGAAGCAAAGAGTAGGAATAAGTTGAGCATTCTCAGGTTGGCAGGCTGTGACCATTGGAGTGCCACAACGATCAGTGCTGAGGCCTCAGCTATTTACAATCTATATTAATGACTTACACATAGAAAGAGGAAGTAATATATCTAAGTTTATTGACAATACAAAGCTAGGTAGAAAGGTAAGTTGTCAGGAGGTCGCAGAGAGACTGCAAAGAGATATAGGGCAGAAACATCCCAGATTTGCACTAACTGTGGTAGCTGGTTTTACCTGCCGGCCGCAATGGTGGCTTTTCACGCTGTATCCCAAACATGCTGCATTAATTATGCATTCCTGGAATACATGCTGTTTCCATGGCAGGCGGACTCCGATTCACCCGCCACACTGTCACCTCGCTGCTTCATCATGCCAGACACCACATTTAAAGTACAGCAGCGCTCAGTGCTTCCAGCCAAGGACTGCAACAAAGAAGACATGGCCCCGAAAGGTAAGAAGACTGCAGCCCTCAAGCACCATTTGGACACCATGGAGGCCCGCTGTGATGTCCTCTCTGGCTATAGAAGGGGCAGCAACATTACCACTCCGGCTTGGTAGGCGATGGCAGTGGTGATCAGTGCCAATGCTGCACAGAAGAGGTTGGCCATCCAATGCAGATAGAGGATGAATGATCTCATCCATGCAGCCAGGAAATGACAACCATCTCATCACTCTAAACTCTCACACTCAAACCCATCACACATTCACTGGCATCTCATTCACTGCCAGCTCAAGGGACATCACCACCCATTCTCACAGAAAACCCTCACATGTCCATCTGGCCTCATCTCCTCTGGAGACTGCCTCCTTAGCCCTCACCATCTTGAGGCCACTTGCACAGATCAACATTTGCCCCCACACACCCTAAGATACCCTCCTTCCCCAGTACAGCCCTCATCCTGTAGCCTCTTCCCTTGCCTGAGGCCACTTCTCCCCCTTCCCCAAGCAAGCTTTAGCCCTGCAGCCATGGAAAAGCCATCCACATATGGCTGATCTGATAGGTAGAGACCTGCCCATGAGCCTAAAAGTGATGTGGTGCTGTCTGTGAAGCCTGGCACTGACAGCTGCGAGTGCTGAGCAAAGCATGATAGGCAATTGAAGTCCCAAGCGAAATGCAGGCGCCTAGTGCACGCTTAGAGATTCTGTTGTGAAATAAGTTGGCATGCTTTCCTGCTGACGTGGGCGGATGATCCAGAGGGGTGGGGATGTGTCCGTCGGGCTGGCCTTATAATGATATGCTTTTATTACAGTGAGGTTCCCAACGTCCGATGGTGGGGAGCGTGGCCCACCATTGGCACGCGGAGCGGATGATCGCACCTGGTTTCATGACATCATGAAACCGATTTTTGACCTTCTTGCCATGTTGTCTGCTCACGCCACCGAACATGCCTGATGCCGGCCGGCACAGAAAATCCCGGCCATTAATGAACTAATTAACTTCAAATTTATGCTGCCTGTCCAACCTACCGGTTGACGGGCAGGCAAAAAGGCCAAACGGCCTTTACGTTCTTTAGGAAACCTCATCCATGAGCAGGATGAGGTTTCCTAAAGCTAATACTGATTGTATAAAAACTTTATTTTGAAAATAAAAACATGTCCTGTCTCATGTGACACAGTCACATGAGGGGACATGTTTCATTAAACTTTTACTGTCCTTATTTTTTTCTTAAAAAAGCTCCGTGCCTCAGGGAGATTGAAGCGCTCTTTCTTGTGCATGCACTAAAGAGCGCTGGACCTGATTCTCCCTCCTCCCCCCACCCGCACAGGTAACTATTAGTGCTACCGCTTGCAATCCACGCAGGGTGGGCCTTAATTGGCCCGTCCGCATGAAATTGCGGTGCGGAGCCGATTGCAGATGGCGGTCGACTCTGCAGCCGCTCCCACCGAGCCCGCCCAACCAGTGTAAAATCCTGGCCTAAGAGTTATTGATTTTCAGCTGTTTCAGCTTTGCTAATGTCGTTATACTGGAGCACAGGCAAAGTTTTGGTATTGGATGGTATTTGTTATTACCTTTCTTGGTTAAATAAATAGTAGTGCTCATGTTGGGTTGGTCATTCTATTATATTTCAAACAATAAGAAAATCTAGCTGATTTAAGATGCCATGTCGCTGGTCACGTTATATTTGATTACTGCATGCCGCAAGAGAATCTTGCCGCTTTCAGAGTTTCTCCATTGACTTGTTATTTTTAATTCTGAGAAGTTATACATCTCTCATTTCATAGGAAGATAATCGCAGCTGATGGACAACTTAATGAATGTATTTGCCTGTTTCACATGTTGGCAAAACCATTTAATACCACTTACTTAGCTGCAGGGGACAGAAGCAAAACATTTGTAGCTCTTGGTCATATCAAGGTGCCCTGCTAGTTAGGCTCTCACAGCTTGGCTTTGAACTGGGAGTAGATGAAAACCTTGAGAGGTTTGTGAGGGGAATGGACCTGATCATTTGAAATTCAGTTGACTAAAATATCTGTAGCCAGCAGCTACCTTAAATAAGGATATAATGAAAACCTTCCCATGTTTTTCAATTTTCGAAAGCCCATCAAGATTAATGCTGCTGAAATGCCAAAGCCAACATATTGCATATAAATTATGTTATGCACACTGGTCCAAGTCTAAATTACTGAAAAAAGTTTGTGAAAAATTGTATCTTTTTTTTATACCCAGCAAGGTGTAAGGCTGCTCTGTTAACTCTTGCCTATTCATAGAAACGTAGAATCATAGCATGGAAGGAACACATTCAGCTGTCGTGTTCTGCTGGCTGTCTGCAAAAGCTACTCAGCTAGTCCCACTCCCTTGTCCTTTCCCTGTTGCCCTGTAAGTTTTTTGTTTCTCATCAGGCACTCATCCAATTCTCTTTTGAAAGCTACAATTAAATTTGCCTTCACCATACTCAGATTCTAACCACTCTCTGCATAAAAAAGTTTTTCCTCATGGCACCATGGGCTCTTTTGCTTTATATCTGTGTCCTCTGGTTCTTTACCCATCTGCCAATGGGAATAGTTTCTCCAATCTATCCTGTCTAGATTGCACATGATTTTGAACACCTCTTTCAAATTTCTCAACCTTCCCTTCTCTGAGGAGAACAGCCCCAACTTCTTAAATCTATCCATGCAACTTAAGTGCATTATCTCTGGAACCGTTCTTGTAAATCTTTTTTGCACCCCTTCCAAAGCATTCACATCCTTCCTAAAGTGCAATCCCCAGAATTGAACACAATATTGTAGTTGAGGCTGAATCAGTGTTTTATAAAGGTTCAGCATACTTTCCTTGCTTTTTACTCCATGGCTCTATTTATAAAACCCAGGATCCTGCATGTCTTTTCAACCACTTTCTCAACTTGCCCTGCCATCGTCAATAAATTGTGCACATATACCCCAGGTCTTTCTGTCCTTGAATTCCCTTTAGAATTGCACTCTTTATTTTATATTGTTCCTCTTCATTCTTTCTGCCAGAATGTATCTTGTTCCTCTTCATTCTTTCTGCCAGAATGTATCACTTAAGTTTTCTGCATTAAATTTCATCTGCACGTGTCTGCCCATTCCACCAACCTGTCTGTGTCATCTTGAAATCAATCACTATCCTCCCAGTTCACATTAAGTCCAAATTTTGAAATAGTGTCCTATGCACCCAAGTTTAGATTAATATATATCAAGAAATGTTGTATACTTTTTACTTTTAATAAACCTAGTTTATAGTTTGCAGTCAAAGTTGCAAAAGTAACTATTTTGCAGTTCTGAGAGCTCATGTCATTTCCAGTAAGGTAGTTATGGTAACATGTCCTGGGAAAAGCTACAATAATGCATATCCATGTACATATAGAGTTAACAGGAAGTGAGGGCTCCACAAGTGAATGGTCCTTGATGCTGAACATGAGTAATATTTGCTGAAGCCCTAAATACATACAACACTTGTCCTATACAGGTTTACCATCTCATTTTCATCTGCTCTTCCTTTGGATTTTAACTTGCTCCCTGACTGCCCCTTTGCTTTAGACAATTCCAAGAATATTTTTTCAATTTAGTTTGCATCTGTTGTGATGTTCCTTTGCAGTTTGCTCCTGGTACTTAACAGCTTTTTGGACTGGCATTTTGTATAATTTTGTACTTGACCCAATTGTGTCTCACACTTTTCCCCATTTATACATTGCAAATCTTTCTCCCTTTTAATTTACTTCTTGATCCATTGTTTTTTTCAAATTTACATTGTTTTTGCTGCATTTAATCATGTGCATATTCTGCATGTCTTGCTTAATGTTTTTGAATGATTTCTATTTATTCTTAACAGATGTGTTCTTGAATTAAGCTGTGCTGTCATATCCCTTAAGTTTGCATGCCTAAAATTCTACACTGGGGTCTGCTTACATTATTTCATCAGTCAGATTAAAAATTCCCGCACTGGTTCTTGGTTCTTCTATTGCCTGAATAATATCTGGGTTACCTACCTGATCCAAATTTGCATGATATCAGCGCATCAGTAGATCATTACAACAGTTTGTAAGTATGTCACGACGTCAGCACATCAATAGATAGGACATAGAAAACATGGAAAATATAGGACATTATAACTCAGCATACTAATACAGTTCAATCTGTCTATATGATCACCCTGGGAGTGTCCCAGTTGGCTGTATTGTGCAGGTGGCTACCCTCTAAGGGCAGAATGTTTAAAAAAGATATAATCATGTTAAAGTGAACAGGAAATAAAAGATAATCATGCTAAAACAAATTTTAAAAATGCAACCAGTGTAATCAACTGCAGAATGAAACCAACATAATGTTCTAACTTTCATTTGTACTTGTTTTGTTATCTTTTCACCTTTGACAGGTATAATTTTTAAGTTTTACATTTTTACTTTCAATTTTACCTATTTTAATTTAACCAAACAGCATAATTTCAGCGTCTTCAAACAAAGTTTCTCCATGGTTAATTGTCTTTATGAATGTGTAAGCTTACATAGCTTCATTTGTTTACTAGTGAATTGAATTCATAAGTTTCATAACAGTTGTCAAAATTTTACTTTCACCCTATCCCATCATCAAACGTTTCAGTAATTCAACAGACATAGGTGGGATTTTATGCTCTCCCAGTGGCAAGTTTGGAGGTGGAGAGGCCATTTAATCAGACAGGAGGGTGGCAGCTGGATCCCTTCCACTTTCCCATGCCCACTCCGATTAATGCCGTGGCCAGAAGGCCTATAGACAACCTTCTGGCTGGGGCCAGGACACCACACAGGGAGCACAACAAGCAAACCTATGCTTACTTGTGGTGCCCCATGGGAGTCCCTCGCTCAAAGGCACTCATTGTCTGATCAAGGGACCCGGCATTGGAAAGGGGGTATTGGTGGCCTGCTAAGAACCTGCCCCTGCCTTGCTGCCGATCCCCCACATCCCCCTCCCTGTGATCCCGTGCCCCACAAAATCCTACCATCGCTTACTCCTGGCTTGTGCTGCTCCACAATCCTGGGCCCCCGTTGGGTGTTTTTCTTGCAGCAGCCACCACTTCCCTGGTGGCGCTGCTGAACAAAAGAACTGCCAGCTTCTGATTGGTCAGCAGCTCTTGGTAGGCAGGACCTCCCAACCCTGGGGGTCTGACCCTGTGTCAGGCTCACTGATGGCCTATTAATTGCCTGATTGACTTGTAATTCGACAAGCCTTCCCCAAAGGGGGGCTTCTCGCCAGCTGTCCAGCTGGTGGCTGAGACACCTTGCCTTTATAAAATTCTCCCCAAAAAGTGTAAACCAAGTGGCTCAGTGACCTGAATAGAGAAATATTTCTCACATCCCCATTTGTCCATCCATCACTGACACCCCACCCTCACTTTTACGCAATCATATGCTTCTCCCTTATAGTTACCCTCAACGAATGCTCTGCACCCATCTGTTCAACACATGCTGTTATTCTCACTCATAAGTCCATTCATTGCGTCCTTGGAGGCAAAGAAAGCAGAAAACATGAGGGGGAGAACACAAGGTGTCCCTCCAGCCACCTCACAGCTGCGGAGGTGATCGGTTTTGTGTGCTTGGCTGTTGGAGATGAGGAGACGCGGATCTTGGTGACTATATATTAAATATCAGACAGCCACAAGTCATACAACATTCAGTCAGGTTGACATGATATCAGCAGTGAGTGAAATATGATCATGGGCATAATGATTACTTAAACCTTCACCTTAACAGCTCTAATTCATGGTCTTTAATGTCCTTCAAGTGTCCCACAGGAGGTGGTGCAGGAGGATGACAAAAACTCCTCAGAGGAAGTCACTTACTCTGAGGATGCACCATCATGTCATGCAGATCATGCACCATCTTAGATACTCTCACTTCACCGGGACTGGTAAAGATGATAGTTGAGTTTTCATCTGGTGATTCACAAGTGAGCAAGAACAGATGGAGAGCCCATGTTGGAGACTGTAGGATGCTCCAAGTTCTGCTCAGCTGGGCGCAAAGGCTGAACACTGGGGGCCATCGATGAAAAAGATACTTCTGGAACAACAGCAAAGTATGTGCAATGTACTGATGGACTTTCCAGCAGAGAGATTGGAAGGGACCATCTGAAGTATGAGTAGTATGATGTTACAGGCCTTTGTGATGATGTCTTGGTTGATGGACATACTGAGCTCCTGCATAAAGCACCACGTGTCAATCAAATGAGTGCAATGCATGCCCTCATGAATGACTTGCACACTATGGGTTTCACCCTAAATAGGATTCATGAAAACTTAGTCTTGGATATTCATTGCCCCAGCAATTAGCAACAATGTGGTCTCAATTTCATTGCTAGCAGGAAGTGTGGCTGAGCCATGAGAAGGAAGGTGGTCAAAGGGGACATAGAAGTGGGGACTTGCCTCAAAAATTTCCATTTCTCACCTGTTGCAGTCAATACTCCACATGTGGCCTTGTGCCCCAATGCCTGAATCTGCCCCTGCAGAGGTGCAAGTCGAGCACTTTGTCGGGGCCCTCACTGGTTCCAAAACCCAGAGGACATTAGTGAAGGACATCTCGGCAGACAAAGCAGGGAGTTGAGCAGCCTGCCTTCTAGCTCTGGTGAAGCCAAAGGCGTTCCACCACATTAAAGTACTTCAAAGAGGAAGAGTAAGAATTTGTAAACACATGTGGGTGTGTTGGTCAATGTTAAATTATTAAGCATGTTTAATTTTTGAGCCAGGTAAAGATTACTTGTTTCCACCTATTTTCCATGTTGCCCATCTTTTTGGTTGTTAATTGGCAAGTGACCTTTTACACTTGCGATGAATGATAAGGCAAGAATTAATGCCTTGGTTGTTTGCAAACTGCTTTGTGTTGCGTCAGATGGTGCACTGGTGGAACTTAAATGAACCTCTTCAATAATAAGGACACCCAGGCAGTAACTGCTCGTACCTAGATGGCATCACATTCTGTCTCCCCCTCAGAAATGTCAGAAGACTCTGAGCTCCTCCTTGCTGCTTGCAATGTTGTGCAGAGTGACCAATTTGGAGACCCTGGCTGATGAGTATTGAAGGGCACCTCCAGATTTGACCAATAAGATAAAAGCAAAATACTGTGGATTCTGGAAATCTGAAACAAAAACAGAAAATGCTGGAAAAACTCAGCAGGCCTAACAGCATCTGTGGAGAGAAAAAAACAGAATTAAGCGAGTCCATATGCTGTTAGACCTGCTGAGTTTTTCCAGCATTTTCAGTTTTTGTTCCAGATTTGTGCAGGCACCTTAAGCACAATTTTTTTATTTGACATTTTTGAGATGTGATTGTTGCCATCCAGCATTTGTTTACCATCCCTAAGTGCCTTTGAGAAGGTGATGATGAACCACCTTCTTGCAAAAAACCATCTGGCTTGGTAAGTCATTTCAAAAGGCAGCTAAAATCGAACCATGTTGCTGTGGACCTGAAGTCATATATAAGTCAGACCAGATAAGGATAGCAGATTTCCTTCCCTAGTGAACCAGGTGTGCTTTTATGACAATCCAGTAGTTACATGGTCACCATTACTGATACTGGCTTTTGATTCCAGATTTATTTAATTAACTGAATTTAAACCTGAAACTTGCAGTACTTGTCATCTGAAGCGAAGGATGAAATGGAACTGAGGACCAAGACAGCTCTGAAATAAAGTGAGCCAATGATGTTGAAGAGAAAGGTCAAAAGTGTGTCAGGGCTGAGTACAACAGAGGGAATGGATCTCATGAAGCAGTGATGGTTTGATTTGAAGATCGTTGAGCTTCACTTAGCAATCTGTGATCATGGCTGAATCCAAAACAAAAAATTAGGCATGGAATTTAAGCCAGAATCCATGTGGGATGAATCGGAGCTAGAGATATGAATGTCAAAGTGAGTTTAAGCACATGCACAATCAACCACTAAAAGGGAGAGATATATCAATGATGGTGATCCAGATAAAAGGCAATTAGAAATTAGGTGAAAGAGTAGAGCAGAACTTCTTCAAGGAAGGAATTCCTGGGGTAGAAGTAACTGTAAATTAAACAGCGAAACAAAAAAAAACTGTTATTGACGGTGAAATCGCTGAGCAATTCAGGTGAAGCATCTGTGGAGAGCAGCAGAGTTTCAGTCACAATGCCTTTCATCAGAAACTTTCATCAGTCACAATGTCTTTCATCCACTTTTCAATATGACACTAGAGTGTCAACAATGATTGTGTGCTCATGCCCTGGCATGGGGCTTGAGTCCATGATCTTCTGATTCAGAGGTGGGAGCACTTCCATGAAAACAAAGCTAACATCTTCTCATTTCACATTGATGCTCAATCAGTTGGAATTCTTAAAGAGCCACATCAGGAGCTGTACTTATCCAGCTCCTTTATTCCAATCGAAGACCTAATTTTTTTGTGTATCTAATTTTGCTGCTGAGATAGGAGGACTAGATTTAGTTATATGAACACAGGAAAGCAGCTCACACATGTTTGCCTCCGGGAACTTAAACAAATAAAAAGTTGATGCCAAATTCATGTTTGCAACAATTTAATTGTTACCCAGTTTATTTGGCTTATGGTATTGTATGAAGTGTAAAATTCTAAGCAGAAAGTTATGTATGTTATGTTACTTGTGCCTTGTATGCTCTGTTAACACTATACTGTATGTGTCAACTACATTGGTATAATTGTATAATGCAAAGATGACTGTGTTCTGGGATGGTTCTGTACTTTCCAGTTTTTTTTTATTCATTCATGGGATGTGTGCATCTCTGGCTGGGCCAGCATTTATTGCCCATCACTAATTGTTCTTGAGAAGGTGGTGGTGAACTGCCTTCTTGAATCACTGCAGTGCATGTGGTGTAGGTGCATCCACAGTGATGTTCGGGAGGATGTTGACCCAGCGACATTGAAGGACGGCGATATATTTCCAAGTCAGGATGGTGTGATTTAGAGGGGAACTTCCAGCTGGTGGTGTGTCTGCTGCTCTTGTCCTTTTAGATGGTAACAGTCATGTGTTTGGAAGGTATTCTAAGGAGCCTTGGGGAGTTCCTGCAGTGCATTTTGTAGGTGGTTCACACTGCTGTCACCGTGCGTCGGTGGTGAAGGGAGTGAATGTTTGTGGGTGGGCACCAATCAAGCAGGTTGCTTTGTCCTGGACGGTGTCAAGTTTCTTGAGTGTTGTTGGAGCTGCACCAGAAGCTACTTACCTGGGTCACAGGGTGGACGCCATGGGTTTGCATCCAATAGAAGAGAAAGTTCTGGCAATAAAAGATGCACCTCACCGTCCAATGTAACCAAACTTGAGTCTTTCCTGGGTATGATCAACTACTATAGCCACTTCTTGTCTAACTTATCAACTGTGTTAGCACCATTGCACTTGCTGTTAAAAAAGAATCACCATTGGTCATAGAATTCACAACAGGAAAAAGCCTTTGTGAAAGTAAAGAAACTGTTGCATTCATCATGTCCATTGGTACACTGTGAGCCATTGAAAGAATTGATATTAATATGTGAAGCTTTTCCCTATGGTGTAGGAGCTATGTTATCACAGAATGGAAAATGGACCAGAAAGGCCCATTGGCTATGTCCCCAGAACCCCCTCTACAGCCGAGAAGGGTTTTTCCCAGCTAGAAAAGGAAGGCTTATTGGTGGTATTCAGTGTGAAAAAATTCCACCAACACCTGCATAACGACATTTCACCAGTGTGGGACCATAAACCATTAATGGGTTTATTCAGTGAGGATAAAGCCATTCTGCCAATAGTATCAGCAAGAATTCAATGTTGGGCTCTGATATTTTCTGTGTATGAGTATACCTTTATGTACCATCCTGGCTTACATATTGCAAATGCGGACACACTCAGTAGTCTCCCATTACCAGATAGCACTGTGCATACTCCAGTGCCACAAGAAGTTGTGCTTGTACTGAATTTCTTGGATTCTTTGCCTGCGTGTGCGAAGCAAATTAGAAATTGTATGAACAGAGATTCAATGTTATTGAAAGTCAGAGACCTTGTTTTGCAAGGGTGATCAAATTTACCAGTGTCTGAAGGGATGAGATCATTCCATGCCTGAAAAACAGTGTTAAGTTGTGAAGGTGGAATTTTGTTGTGGGGATCAAGGGTTGTCGTCCCTTCGCAAGGAAGGGAGCCACTCTTGACAGAGCTTCACAGTGTGCATTCAGGCATATCAAAAATGAAAATGCTTGCGCGAAGCTATGTCTGGTGGCCAGGCATTGACAGTGACATTGAAAGCATAGTCGAGCACTGTCTCCATTGTCAGCAACAACAGAAGTTGCCTGTTTCAGTTCCCCTGCATCCGTGGGAGCGGCCTGGTCAACCCTGGGTTAGACTGCTTATCGATTATGTAGGACCATTCTTAGGCACCATCTTTGCATTGATCATAGATGAGCATTCTAAATGGATGGATGTATACAAAGTCAGGTCATCAACATTGAGCGCAACTATCAAGAAGCTGCATCATTGTTTTAGCATACATGGCCTAACGGAAATCATCGTTTCTGATAATGGTACAGTCTTTACCAGTACAGACTTTCAGAGATTCATGAATTTAAATGGATTCAGACATATTAAAACAGCCCCATACCATACCTCATCAAATGGTTTAGCTGAGAGAGCTGTGAAAACTTTCAAATCTGGAATGAAGAGGTTATCATCAGAAGGCGCTCTAGAAACTTGCCTTTCCCACTTTCTTTTCAGTTATTGTACAATGCCACCTTCGATTACGGGTTCAACACCATCTGAATTATTGATGAAACGCTGCCTGCGTACAAGATTAAGTCTGGTGTTTCCAAACATTGAGGGGAAGGTAGAGAGGAATCAGAGTAATCAAAAATTGAACCGCAATACTCATGGCAAAGCTCGCAGATTCACTGTAGGAGACACAGTATTTGTGCAGAATTTCGAAGTGGACCTTGTTGGGTTCCTGGAACCATTGTCTCAAAGACTGGTCCCTTATCCTTCCAAGTGGAAGACAGAATTGTTCGAAAACACGTGGACCACATTCATGATGGAGAGAAATTCCAACAACCAGCTATTCCACCTATGATTAACGTCGAGCCATCAACCCCTGAGGTGACAGGTTGACCTAGAATTGGCATGCCCAATGTCTCGGTACAGTTGCCTAACCCAGAACTGCTACTTTCTAATGATGTATTTCATGCTGCAGTTCTTGATCATGTCACTCCTGTGGAGGAACCTCAAGCGGTACAGCTATGCCACTCTAACCGGATACCTTAGAACAATAAGTTGTATTCTAATGTACCTTATTGTTTTGAACAAATTAACATTTTCAAAACCAGTTAATTGGAAGCCAATACTTAACTATTTGGGATGTTCTCCATATTTTACTTAGTTTATATTACTGTTGTCACTGCATCATAATGTGTGTTAACGGACATAAATATTAAATTGTTTTATTAATGTCCATTGAACACAGTAGAAGAAAATTATTTTTAGCTCCCTATTCCAGTTTGAAATTATTTTCTCCTTGTCTTTGAGTCACCTTTGCCCCTGTTTCTCTCTTCCCCATTTCAACCTTGGCCAATGGTATCTGTAGCGTATATGAGGAAGTTTTGTTGGACTAGCTCAGGGTGATTCACCCACTAAATCTCCCGATCCCACAGCAGCAATGTAATTTCGCTCACCCATCTCTTTGCTATTTGCTAGTTGAGATTTGAAACCATTAGTGTATGGGAGTTTATATGTATAAATGACATCCTGCCACACTCTGTCTTATACCAATGTGTTGCAACTCCAAGCAGTTAATTGAACAAAAGTGCGATTTCTACACACTGCATATTTATAAATATATTATTGCATTGGGATAATAGAGGGAAAAATTGACCCACTATCTGCATTATGCTGTTCTTGCTCTATGATTATATAATATGGACAATATCAAGGAACCCACTGGAGGTCACTGGAGAAATGGTAGGGAAATTTACAGTTCATCTAGCATCAATTGCCATCTGCCTAAGAGAGTTTCAAACTTCTACCAGTCTTTGCGCGTAGAAGTGTTTCCTGATTTCACTCCTGAAAGGTCTGGCTCTAACTTTTAGACTATGCCCCTGATCCTAGACTTGCAACCCATGGTGATAGTTTCTCTATATCCACCCTATCTGTTTCTCTTTTGGCACCCCTGCTGTAAACAGGCTCTTCACTCAACAAATAAGAATGTCTTTGTTGTAAGGTGGAGATTACCATTGCACTAAGCTTTCAGCAAAACTACACTGGAATAGGGCAGTCGAAAAGGGAATGGAGTGATACCAGGAGTTAACAGACTCAATCACAAAATTACTATTTGAACCTTTACTGTGCAAGCGAAGGGAAAAAAAATTAATTTGGGAGCAATTTGGCAAGCTCCATGGAAACATTTGAATTGAGGTTCATTGTGTTTTACCATGCTGGCATTTTCTTTCCAGTCACCATATCTTTTACCTCCCTGATATGAGAAACATGTTCCATTCATTTCTTTGTTCATGCTCTGATTTCTGAAGGTTGAGAGTTTGCTGTTGCCAATGATCACACAATTGTTTTAGATATTAAACAAAGATTGAAATGAAAAGGTTTAGCCATTTAAATTACAATCCAAGGACAAACACTTATTGTTAGCTGTATACCTGGAAGATTTCCTTTTATTTTTCTCAGGCTGACTGCCAAGATTGAAGAATAAGTATTTTGTTATTAGATTGTACAATTTAGACATAAATTTGAGGTTTATTATTTGTCACAAGAATATGTCAGAATAATGTGAACATGAAAAATTGAGTACATTCAGTAGGGGAGACATAATTTGGCTTGGAATTTCCTCCATCCCCATATGTGCCAAAATTATCCAAGATTTACATTGGTTTCCATGCCAAACTTGCAGACCGAAGTTTATGCCCAAATTTCCTGTGGAGCTCATTTGCTTACTCCAAAAGGTAAAAAGCAGCACAAAACAAGTGCCAAGGAAATCTCACCAATAGACCCTGAGGAAATGGGAAAAGCACAATACAAGTGCAGAACATATGGCATTTTTCAGGGTAAGTCTGAGAATGTGGACATGAGTTTCAAACATCTTGACTCTTTCTCCTAAATTTTTCAAAAATACCTTTATTCAGCATGTTTACTTTCCTTCTGATAGCGTGGGGTGGGGGTGGAACAAGATCCGAGAAAATTTTGGCTGCACTAAGACTGGCAGCGCATTAGTTGAAAGCATGCAAATCTCAGTAAGAGCTTTTTGTGAAGAAGATCACTAACAATGTCCAGACTTGAACCTAGAAAGTTTAGGGACTCCTCCAAATTGAAACCCCTCAGTTATGCCAAGATCAGGTGACTTGGGACTATGCTGTGCCTAAATATCTAGGCCTAAATTTACTTCTGTTGAAAAGTCATTGACCTGAAATGTTAACTCTATTTCTTTCCATACAGCTATTGCCAGACATGCGGAGTATTTCAAGCATTTACTGTTTTTAGTTCAGATTCCCAGCATTCATAGTACTTGACTTTTGTATTAGTCCCACTCCCCCGATCTTTTCCTATATCCCTACAATATTTTCCCTTCAAATCCATGAGCAGGATTTTCAGCTCGGTGTGTGGGCGCGTGCCCAACACGCATAAGCATGAAATAGCATGTGATATTTCGGTCGGTGGGCGCACGCGGGAATCGGCAGCGTGCCCACTGACAATTAATAGGGCTGTTAAGCCCATTAATTGATTAATTAAAGTGAAATTTTCTTTGCCTGTCCAACTTTACAGTTGGCAGGTGGGCGAATAGGCCAAGTGACCTTTGCATTTTTGCGAAACCTCACCCACAGGCGGGATGTGGTTTCAAACAGTGATTTTAAAAAAAACAATGAAAATTTTTGAACCTCATATATAACATGTCCCTGCTCATGTGACAGAGTCTTCAGCTCTTCCAGCTTTCTGTGCCTTCAGGGAACTTTTACTGACCACACCCGTGCGCTTGCGCACACTTCAGCGTCGTGCTCCTCCTGCCCCCATCCCGGCAGCACAGAGGTTATCAGCACCCATTTCACGCTGGCTGACTGTTAATTGGCCAGCCAGCGTGAAATCGCGGTCGGGGCCTGACAGCGGACAGCAGACTGTTGCACGGCTGCTCCCAGGCCCACCCACCACACCCACTCGACAAGGAGAAAATCCTGCCCTCTATAACTTAATCCCTCAATCTTGGAAGCAATTCATCTCTTCTGCACCCTTTCCAAAGCCTTCACGTCCTTCCTAATGTGATGCTTAAGCTTGGACACAATATTCTAGACTTAGCTTAACTAGTGTTCCATATACCTTTCATACTCTATGCCTCTATTTAGAAAGCCCAGGATCCTAAATGCTTCATAACCTGTGCTGTCTAAGATTTATGTACAAACACCCCCAGATCTCTCTCTTCTTGCACCACCTTTAAAATTGTACTATTTAACTTGTATTGTCTCTCCTCATTCTTTCTATTAAAATATATGACCTTGCATTTTTCTGCATGGAATTTCATCTTCCATCCATTACACCAGCTAGTCTTTGTTCTCTTGAAGTTGATTACTATCTTCCTCATTGTTTGCTAAAATTCCAAGATTCGTGTCATCTGAAAATTCTGCAATTCTGCCATCTATCTCCAAGTCATTAAGGTACATCAAAAACAGCAGTAGTCCTAGTACCGAATTTTGGGGAACTCTGTATATCCTTCTCTTGTCCAAAAAAACATTCAATCATCACAACTTTCTGTTGTCTATTCCTTGGCCAACTTTGTGTCCATGCTGCTACTACCCCTTTTTATCCCATGGGTTTGAACTTCGCTAATAAGCCTACTATATGATAATTTATGAAAGTGTATATACACAACATCAACAGCACTGCCCTCATACATCCCCTCTGCTACACTTGAACCCTCTCTATCATGAGAAAACTTAATCAAATTAGTTAAACATGATTTGCCCTTAACTAAACTGTACTTGATATTTGTTAACCCATGTTTGTCCAAGTGGATATTAATTTACTCCCTAATTATTATTTCTAAACGTTTCTTCACCACCAAAGTTAAACTAACTTCTCTATAATTGGTGGGTTTATCCTTCTGTCATGTTTTGAACAAGAGTGTAACATCTGCAATTCTCCAACCTCTGACACCATCCCTGTATCTAAGGGGGATTGGAAAATTGTGGCCAGCACCTCCACAATTCCCTAAGCAACCTAGGATGCTTATATGGACCAAACGGTTCATCCACTTTAGACATTGCTAGCCTTTCAGGTAGCTCCCTTGTAGCTATTATGATCTCATCCAGAATCCCAACAAACTCCTCGTTTACCATAGCTTTGGCAAAGTTCCCTTCCTTGGTAAACACTAATGTAAAGTGCTCATCTAGTACCTGCTTTTTGTGTCCAAAAATCTCTCTCCAGCTTTGTCCCTAATAGGCACCACTGCTCCTTCGGCAACCGCTTTACTGTTAATAAGCGAATATAAGACCTTTGTATTACCTTTTATGTTAGCCCCCGATCTATCCTCATACAGTCTATTTGCCCCTCTTATTTCATTTTTCATTTCGCCTGTATATTTTATAGCTTAATTCTCCTTTGTACTATCTTGCTGACATCTGTCACATGGCCCCTTTTTCTATGCCACCCTGCTGTGCAACTTCTTTGTCACCAGAGAGTTCTGGCTTTAGTCCAGGTCCTCTTCTCCCCCATGATCCTTCTTAGGGCTGCCATGACACTCTCTCCCTCCCTTGGACATCCATGCCCTGACCTTCCCAGACAACTGCCACCCAAGCTCAATGCAACAGCTCAACCTCCTCTCCCCTGGTCCAACAAAGTTCTCCATACAAGAAAAGCAGCACCCGTTCAATCCAAATCCACCAGGAAGACTACCTCATCTGCTGTACGCTACATATAGCAAGTTGTGAATATGAAATCAAGTATTTCTCATTTGCTATTGACGTGGTTGCCAGATTAAACTGTACCTTTGTGATTGTGTTTTAATAAGGATGCATGTCATGCTGATGTATTAAAATAGGTTCCCACTGCTTGCCATTGGGAATCATGATCCACCTTTAATCCGCCACCATCTTACTTCCCATCTTTCATCCCACCCTTGTGAAGCTGACATTTCACCTCCCACACAATGAAGTGCCATTGCTTGCTTCATTCTTTACTCCCAGGACCTTCACTAGGTTCCGCCTACTGTTTCCATTCTTGAGGGCTGGAATGTTCTCATAGTACAACCGCAGGGCATTGTTTGAAATTTGTATGTTAACATCTCATTGTTTTGTTTCACGAGAGTGCTGTAATGTCATTTGATAGTATCCATTTGTTTTATATTGGATATATTTTCTCAAACATTCAAATGGTAAAAAATTCTTTTAACAGAAATTAAGAATTAAATTCATGGTGGCGAAAATAATCGAGAGATCCAAGATGTTAGATTCCTTTTTTGTATCTACCCAATTTTCTGATGCCAGATACCAGAAGCATTCACCCAAATATAGGCTGCCATTTTTAATTGAGGTGATAATGGCATGATGGCACCATTTATTCCATTCTCCACCATTACTGCCTCATTTATACTGGGTGTTAATCGCAACTTTAGGATGTGGGCGTCCAGCATTGCTGGGCTACAGTAGATGTGGGTCACAGCGAGCATTTTTAAAATCCTTACATCTGAACTTTTCATCTCAATACTTTTATTATCCACTGCTGCTTCACCATCTACTTTTGTGCCTTTTTGCTGTGTAACTCTCATTTTGACTCCAGTTCAAAAGAATCCCCATTAAGTTTCATTTTTTTTTAGTAGGCGAGCAGGAGTGAGGTCAGGCTGTTCAAACACTATGGGCAGAATTTTATGTTCCCCCACCAGTGGGTTTGCAAGCCAGGAGGACCCGTAACATTCCTTGGATGGCCCACCTGCCCCGACTTCCGGAGATTTATGGTGTGATAAGTGAGGCCTAGGCCCGCCTGTCCACTCTTGACCCAATTGAGGCCCTTAAATTGCTAATTAAGGGCCGGTTCCAAACCAGCCTCAATTTTCAGGATGGCAGGAGGAGTTCATGGGTGGGGGTGAAGCCCGGAAACTGCTCCTTCTCAGGTCTCAGATGGGACAGGAAGTGCGTCTCCATCAACAGCCTCCCTTCAAGATCGGGTGCAAGTTCTGGCCCCTGCAGATGTTCCCTCCTCCCAGGGGTCTCCACTAACACCCCCAAACATGCATTGCCCACACCCTCAGACGCCATCTGCCCTGAGACCCCCACACTTACCTTGTTTGAACCCTTGGGACTTAGCCTCTGGGGATTGCTTGCAGTCCCAGTCCTGTCCACTGCAGCTTGTGGCACTGCTAGGACCAGAGAGTTGCCAGCCAATTAGGTTGGCCGGTAGCCCTGAGGTGGGCCATCCTCCCAAGTGAGGAACAGAAGCCTCATCTCCAGCCAGTTGATGCTTTGGAGTGTTAAATGGCTGCGGAGCAGCATATCTCAATGGGGATGCGTTTGGTGCTGACACGGGCAATCTGATTGGCTCTCTAGTCCCAGCAGCACCAGAAGCCGCAATAAACAGGACTGGGACTGCAAACAGCCCTAGAAATGAAAACCCCACCACCCTAAAAATCCTGGCCCATAAGTTATATTTGATACCCACCTACCAGTGTCCCTATCCCTCAGGAACGACAGCACTCCTACCTTCAACAGACATAGTACCGATGCATATGGAGGCTGTGTTTTACAAGAGAAACCGTCAGTGAATTATCGCACATGATTCAACTCGACTTACTTCCACTGTTTGAAAAACACAGCTAATGTCTCTGAACATCATAACGGCCCTAATCCTTTCTCATCCAGTTGTTATGGCCTGCCTTTTGTTTGAAAAAGAATCTAAAATGTTGGAGTGACCATTAAGTACCATGACAGTTTCAAAACAGAGGTGTCTGCAAGCAGCCAAATTAATATCCCTTGGAATTAGGTTTTTAGTGCAGTAGTTGTATTTAAGGTTGTGGGGGAGAAATTGAAGGCTAGAGTTTAAAGGGAACTGTGCTGCCAGCTGGATATTGATTTAAGCAATGCATTCACTTCCATACAGAGAGAGGGAAGGTCACTGTGAGTGGCTGACAGTGATTCTTGCAAGTTATTGTTGGCCTCTTACCTTGCTTACACTGATCATTAAGCACCTTTGCAGCACTGAGATGATGTGTCATGGTGATCTCCATCCAGCAATCTGGGCAATTCCGCTTAAAGAGCATTCTCCTTTCCAACCCAAATAGAGACCCTTCTCCTCATCCTTGTATGTGTCAACTGTACTTTTACAGATGTTTCTGAAAACTTGGGGATCTGTGCCCTGTAGCAGACCTCTGAGATACCAAATTGCAATTAGAATATCTCCTGATGATGCCTGATCTCTTTAGCTGCTGCAGCCATTTTCTCCAGGCCCACCCACTCTATGGCAAGCTCCAAATAAGAGGTGGAAATACCGCTGGCCCACTTTCATTATAGAAATTAAGCTGACCTCAGTAAATCTCGCACTGTTTCAGTCATGCAGGAGTGAACTCCATGTTGGACCACCATTCTGGTGAAGATTCTGACTGAGAGGAAAATCTAGGATAATGTGTTGGAATGTTGAACTATGATGAGGTCTTATACCTGTAACTTGTTAGAAAAAGGAAATTATGTAACTCGAACTCAACTGCTATCTATAATAAAAGCATTTGTTTTAATGCTATAGAACAACCATATTATATAATCATGTTCCAGTGCCAACTTACTAAATCATGAAGTGGTGAAGCCTTAACCCTCTTCACACCAAATCCTATATCTCCGCTATGCCTGTTTGCCAAGATTTTGATGTGATGCCAAACATTTCTCCACAAGTAAAGAAAGGACATGTGGAGAAGGAATCTATGGCCATTTTTCTTAGCCTCCAGATGGCTGATCAATGATCAACAATGATCTGGGAGCATATTGACAATACCTTTAGCTTGATTAGTATGTGATGGACCAAAGAATACAGGGAAGAACAAATGTAACTTAAAAAGATAGCGTTTTGCCATTATAACATATAATTTAATAACAATTTAGTTGCCAAAATATGACTTTATTAAGATGCTGTCTGATTTTTTTGAGTTATGGAGCCAAACCTTTCTCTTAACTTAGTTTGAGGTAAGAGCTTCTGGGAATAATACTGCTTGTCCTCACAACATTCAAGGTGCAGCCCTGACTTTCGGATGCTAGTGTGTCTTGGGAGCAGTGGGGGCAGATATCCCAACACATTCTGTATGTAGCTTTTGTGGATGAAGCATGCTCATTCATAATTTTTACTGCACACCCACCGCCCAGCTTTTTGTATCTCAAGATTGGGAAGTTATCACAGTCTGTCCCTTTGATATCCAGTACATTAGGCATTTAATTTTATTCTCATTCTTGATGTTCGTTTGATTTGCTTTGTTGAGTATAGCATCGCAAGGGCATTGGAGTTATTTGTGATGTATACAATGTGCTAAATGATACTACCATGGACTGGTAGAAATTTATTTTTCAAGTTTTTTTGGAGATTGGATGGATTGTCACATGCTTTTATATCATGTGACTTTTATCGTGGGTCTCTGGTGTAACAATCGGTATATTCCATGACAGTCGTTTGATAGTACAGAACTTGAGTATTGTTCAAGAAAAGAGACATGTTGAAGCTTTTAGTCTTGCACTCATCAGGACACTTTGCCAATATAAGGGGAAAACAACAATTTATACTGCATGAGAAGAGAGTGCTGATTGGTTGGCAAGTGGACTCTGGTGGAGGCATTGCCATGGGGAGTGCACCAATAGATGGTGACTGACAGTTAACTGCCAAACATTGCTTGAAATTTAAACCAGGCAGCTTGAACCTCAGAGCAATGCCTTAACCAATCAGGGTCAAGCTGCCTGATTTAAATTTCAAACTATACTGGCAGTTAACTGTCAGTCACCAACTATTGGTGCATTCTCCATGGAAACTCCTCTACCAATCTGAGTCTACTTGCCAGCCAATCTGCGTTAAATTATTGTTTTCCCGTTATATTGACATTCTTGCGAAGTGTCCTAATGAGTGCAAGACGAAAAGCTTTGACATATCTCTTTTTCAGCAATATTCCATAATATTTTATATGCTAACTTTGATATATTTGCAGTGTTTACATGGGAGCCTTAATGCAGAGGTAAATATGATAAATCATGTACTTACCTCAACCCTTTAGAATAGGTCAGTACCATGAATATATACTTACTTGTACCCACGTGAGGGATAGCTACTTCAAATAATATAATTACTTCTAAGATAGCAATAGGAAATAATACAATAAATCTTATGAACAGGTTGACCAAGCCTGTTATCTTCAGCACAATCTCAGTTCCATCTGCCTTCTCAGCATATCCCTGTCCTCTCCAAATCGTGCGTATTTGCTTATCTAATCTGTTTGCAGTGTTCACTTTTAAAGTCTTTTGTGGCAACTTACTTCACATGTGTTATCAATATTTGTTAACTGGTCTACTTAAATAAACTATGCTGATCAGTGTAATATTTCTGTAGCCTTTATTTCTTACTAGAGAATGGGTTAAAAAATAACATTTGACGTGGTACTATACCAACAATTATAGTGCTTAATTTTCTAGAAGAGGGTTCAATACACAACATTCAGACCCTGATATGAGAGTGCTACCACTGACGTGACTGGGGGTAGGTGGAACCGGGCACTGTGGAGAAGGAAGAGGAACAACAGGCCAGAGCAGGCGTGTGGGTGGGGGAGAATTTTAATTTGGTGGTGCTGGAGGACAATGAGCAAATGTAAGTAAGCAAAGGGCAGAAGTGATGGCCGAATGGCACATGCCATTGTAAAGAATCTGGGCAGCAGGGCTTTTGATTGGTTAGACTTTACAAAGCGAGCACTGGAACAATGGAGTTTGGAAGTAACAGAAGTATGGATGAGTGTTTGAGCAACAGGTACCTACATTGATGGGACAGAGGTGGAAGTGACATTCTTTGGGTTAGAGTGGCTATGGGATATGAAGAAGAACAGATCAAGGTTAAACAGAACACCAAAGTTGTGAACAGTCCGGTTCAACCTAGTACGATGGTCAAGTGGAGGGTGGAATCAGTGGTGAAGGTACAAAATTGGTGGTAAAATTGATGGTTTCAATCTTCTTAATGTCAGACAAACAGCCTGACAGCACAGAGGCAGTGAAGCAATTGAGAGAGATTGTAGAGCGGTGGAACTTGTAGTTTTATATATATATATATATATATATATATATATACATGGATACTGATTCAATAGGCGAAACTTCCAACTTTAGTGTGGGCGTGAACCAAGTGGTATTGGATTGATCATCTGTTAAACACCCCGCCCAATTTTCCTTCCCATTGACTCCCATCTCATGTTTTGCATGCAGTCATCAAGGGGCAACATATAGATAAGGAAGAGTTGAGGGCTAAGGATGGATCCTCGGTGGACTTCAAAGTTTAATAGCATGGGTGCAGGAGAAGAAGCAGTTGTTAGAAATGCTGTGGCTAAGATTGGACAGGTAAGAGGGCAACTGAACTGGACAATGTACGAGAAGCATTGGAAGAGGATGGTGTGGTTGACCATATCAAAGTCAAGGCTGCAGAGTGATCAAGGAGAATGTGGATAGAACATGTCAGTCACAATCACAACAGATGTAATTTGTCACTTTCTTATCAGATGTTAAACAAAAGCCCAATGTGTTCTCTCACGTGGGAATATTGGTGGAATATTCTGCCCTTTCTAGTGTGTTTGGAGGCAGGGAGAGAATTTAATCAGGTGGAAGGGTGGTGGATAAGCACCCCACCGCATTCCCAAGTCTAGCTCGGTTAAGTCCGGGGCAGGAAGGCCCATGGCTGGCCTTCCCACCCTGCTGCCAAATGAGGCCCTTAAGTGGACAATTAATGACCATTTAAGGGCCTCATCCAGCTGCCACTAGTATTAAACCAGCTGGGTCTGTCGCCACACAGAAAGCATGACAAATAAACCTGTGCAGGCTGCTTGGCGTCGCCCGGGGGAGGCCCTTCCTTCCAAAGCACTCGGTGCCTGATCAAGGGAGCCAGCAACGGGAACGAGAGCCAATGGTAACCATGCTCTTGCTGCTGACCCTCTCCACACTGACTCCTGACCTCTACACTGCAAATCACTTTGCGATCCTGGGCCTCCAGTGGATGTCATTCCAGCAGCAGCTACCGCCTCCCCAGTGACACTGCTGAGCAAAAGAACTGCCAGGCTCTAATTTGGCCAGCAGCTCTCAGTAGGTGGGACCCTGATCCCAGTGAAAGACCTGCCGGTCACCTCTCGTGGTTCGGCGGCCTTCCCCAAAGGAGGCAACACTAGCAGGCGAGACCCCTGTCATGCCCACAAGATTCTGTCCATAAAATCCAATGGCACAATTTCAAAGCAGAATGGGGCAGTTATCCCTGATGTCCAGCCAGCTTTTATCCCTCAAAAATCACTAAAATAGATCTGTTCATTATCAATCGCTGTATGTGGGAGGTTGTTTGCAAATCGGCTGCTATGTTTCTTACATTACAACGAACACCAATGCTTAAAAAAATAATATATCGATTGCAGAGTGCTCTGACGTATCCTGAGGTTGGAAAAGGTGCCATATAAATGCAAGTCTTTCTTTTCTTTAGGGTCGTTTCAGTACAGAAGCAAGTGAGAATGGAGCTGGGACAGTGGTTTGCAAGGGCTGATGGTTTTCTTTGAGGTGGAGGTGATGCCAGTGATCTTGAAAGGGGCAGTACTTGCAAAAATTGAGCTATTTATTATATCAGCTAGATGAGGTTTAGGAAGATAGGTGGTCAGAGGTTTAGTAAAGGAAATTAACTTAATTTTTTAATGTACCATGAAAACTTTTAAAAACTTATGTTTTGTTCAGTATCTCCCAATGTTGTCTCATGAAGTACAGAGCTGCTGTATTCACTATACTTCTGCATTTGACCTGTCATTGTATTTAAAAATAACATTAAAAACTTTGAATTAAAAATGTAGAAAAAAAAGTGATGCCATGATTTCCATTTTTTTTTAGTGTTTATGAACTGGTTTTAGTATAAATATTAGACTTAAATTGCGGCAATAACCTTAAAACCCAAACAATCGTGTTCTTAGTAGTACTCTGAAGTATGAATATCATCATCTGGATCTTTTAGAAATCATTTAGAATTGAATCATTTAAATTTTTGAGCATTGTTGTTTTGACAGAAAATGCTATTTGAATCATTGGTATAAAGAATGGCTGAAAATGACTTCCTGAGCTCGGGGGGGGAATTTAACCCTGAAGAGAGCAGGTGGTGAGTCAAACCTGATTTTTAGAGTAGGTGTACAATTTGGCTGCAATGTATCTACTTCTGGTTTTAACAGAGGTGCATTTGGATACCAGCAAGAATCCTACTCTCTGAAGTCATGGATTTCCTAATTGGAAGCAGGCTGGTAAAAGATGGCGCAATTAGAGATGTAAATGAGGTATTTTTAAATTGTTTTTAACTTGGCTCCAAATTTTACTGGAGAAAACTGACAAAAGAAACAGAAGCGAGCTTGGGCAACAGTTCAGGTTAAATTTCTCATTGACCAGCTGAATAAAAGCTCATTTATTGCAGCTCTTGTTTCAGTTCCCCCAGCAAATGTCTGTCAAAGCGTGCTTGTCTGAATACAGCCTTTTTTTAAATTGTTTTTCAAATTGATAAGAATGGGAGGGAAGGTGACTTGGATTTGTTTGACAGCACACCAGAAGAGGAAGGCCATCACCATCAATGACAGCAATAACATGGGTTCAGCATATGCACAATATGCATATTGTGGAAGGGAGGTTTGTCAGTGGAGGATATATTATGGGAGGAGCATGAGCGTGAATATGAGGCTCCTTTGCCAAAGCAGCCACTTACATTGATGCCCAACATGCCCTAATATTGCAAAGGTTCACTTGTGTGAAACATAACAAATAAAATCTCACCACCAGCACCAACTACCACCACTCACCCCCCAGATTTTTGCAGCCCTATTGCATAACTACTCATTAGCCTCCGCATTTATCGTCATAAAATAATTGAAAGGATGAGTTGGCCATTCAGATGCAATAATGGAAGCAATACGGAAATGGTACAAATTTAGTGTGGCATTATTAAAGAAAAGGAAACTTAATGTAACATTTTGGCAAACTCCACTGTTTCTAAATTGTTGTACTGCTTGTCTGATATCTATTACTGGATAAGCAAAAATTTCTTCCAATTAAATGTTGGAAAGATTGAAGCCAGTGTCTTTGGTCCCCATCGCAAACCTCATCCCCTCTCCCTGGCATCTGACTGACTGTTAGCAATCTTGACCCCAAGATGAGCTTTCACCCATATATCCACACCATCACGAAGACTGCCTATTTCCTCTTCTGTAACATCACTGGATTCTACCCCGCCTCAGCTCTTGAACTACTGAAACCTTTATCCATGCCTTTGTTATCTCCAGACTTGGCTATCTAAAGTACTCCTGGCTGGCCTTCCATTCTACCCTCCATAAATTTGAGTTTGCCCAAAACTCTGCTGCTCATGTTCTAACTTGCATCATTCCCGTTCACTCATCCCCACTGTGCTCTCTGACCTACACTGGCTCCCAGTTCAGCAGCGCCTCATCCCTGTTTTCAAATCCTTCCGGGGTCTGGACCATCCAAGATATCTGTGCTTCTCTAATTCCAGCCTCTTGAAGATCTCCAATTTTAATTGCTCCAGCATAGGTGGCAAACCCTTCCGTTGCCTTGGCCCTACGCTCTGGGATTCCCTCCCTAATCCTTTGACTCACAACCTTCCTTTCCTCTTTTGAGACACTCCTTAAAACCTATCTCTCTTATATCTCCTTATGTGAATTGATGTTATATATTGTTTTATAATGCCTCCATGAAGCACCTTGGGATGCTTTATTACATTAAAGCATGTAATGAATTCAACAAGTGAATACAAGTCAAAACAAAAACAGAATTACCTGGAAAAACTCAGCAGGTCTGGCAGCATCGGTGGAGAAGAAATCAGTTAACGTTTCGAGCCTTCACGGCCCTTCGGCAGAACTGAAGCATAGTTGTTGTCAAGCATTCATGTGCGTACCCTTGGTGAATTACAGTTCCTTCAACTTATGCTCCCTACAGCTCCTACATGATAAGCCAGCAGAGGCAAGGCTGCTCAGGTCCCTGTCCTGCCTGCTGAGATTGTTTTGCTCTACGGT
This sequence comes from Cetorhinus maximus, assembly GCF_964194155.1. NCBI lineage: Eukaryota > Metazoa > Chordata > Chondrichthyes > Lamniformes > Cetorhinidae > Cetorhinus > Cetorhinus maximus. The sequence continues at coordinate 155,409,847 of NC_135881.1, forward strand.
CTCTGGGTTTTGAAACCCAAAGACTACTTTGCCTGCACCACCTCTGCAACCGCCTCCCAAGCCAGAGTGGTGATGTTGCTGCCCCTACTGCGGCCTGACCAGGGGTAGAGCAGATCACAGCATGCCTTCACTGCATTCAAAAGGCGTTCCTGGGACATGTCACCAAATCAGTGTGAAACGCGTCTTCCCAATGGCTGGGAAGGACCAGGTAGGGGCAGGGGTGGCGGCCTGTCGGCCACCAGGTACAATGATGACCCAGCAGCCAGTTTAAAAACGGCAAAGGCAGCCCCTTGAAGGCTGTCAGCGAAGAAGCATACAATCTGCGTTGCGGAGACAGTACCTATGGCCTCGGCAGCAGCTGGAGACACCAGGCGGGAGGGCAGGCCGGGTGGGCACCCGGCCCCCCTGTTTTTCGGAGGAGTGCCTCACGGACCTCCTGGAGGAGGTGGCTGCCAGGAGGGACACCCTTGCACCAAGGGACGGAAGGAGGAGGCCACCGCACCTAACAAAAAGAGCTTGGGAGGAGATGGCAGTGCAGGTCAGCAACCATGACATTGTGCGGCAAACATGGGTGCAGTGCCACAAGAAGTTTAATGACCTGCATTCAGGAAGGGTGAGTACCATGTTGGCATGGATCAGTGTGGTGAAGTCTTTAAGGGCTGGCCATCCCCCCGTGGATCTCAGGTGTGTCAGAGTCTGAGTGCCAACAGTCAGTGATGCTGGAGCTGGCCAAGAGGGTGAGCCCTGATAGTTTGGACTGATTGCCTTGCGGCTCGAGGGCCATGACTCGGATGTGCCCTGCAAGATGTTCCGCAGGTGGTGTCAGCCAGGCTGCAATGGTGCTGCAGGTAGAGTGGACTAATCAATGCTCCTCTATCCTTTCAGGAGAAGACGCGCCATAACCAATCAGAGAGGTCACATACAGGCAGAGGCCTGCCCAACCTGCTGCTGCTGACCAGTTTCAGCTGGGTGTCCTGGAGCTGGAGAGCCAGCACACTGCCCGTGTAACCGGGTGTGGAGAGGCAGCCCGACAGAGGTAAGAGTGCAATGCACAGAGGTGAGAGTTTTGGATTCTGCAAACATTCTTGTGTGGTCTTTTAATTGATGGGTGCTCAAACCTGGAGTCCCCATTGATCATTGAAACACGATGCCACCATGATACAGATCTCCATTGTCCCACCAGGGTGCCTGGCATGCACAGTGACAGTGTGATGACTTTAACTAGTGACATGCCCTTGTTCTCTCTTACACTCATTCTCAGGACCCAGAAGGGCCACCTCCAATGCCAGAGGACCGCTGGGCTTCATCTGCACCTGCATCATACCCGCTCTCTGAACCAGGCACCAGCACAGATACCAGCACCTCGGTGGGCAATAGATCTTCAGCTACATTTTCAGTGCACATTGATGAGGCCACTTCACACTCGCTGGAGGTACAGGTGGAGGCAGAGTGTGCCCAGGGCGCTGGCAATCGGAGGACTGCTGGAGACAAGGGCGATGCTGGGTCAAAGGCAGATGATGAGCCTCTGGAGTCATCCATTAGGTGGCAGATGCTGGACGTTCAGGATGTACAGGAGGGTCTGGCGGAGATCCATGAGGGTATGTGTGCTGTGGTCTCTGTTATGGAGGAGTCCGTGTGGAGCATCAGCACTGCATTGACCCTCATGGCCGAGTGCACTGCCTCCTCCATTGAGAGACAGGCAGCTCCAGGGACAGAATCAGGGGTTCCTGGGGTTGCGCTCGGACCTGCAAGTCCTCACATAGGCACTGACCTCAGGTGGTCAGTGTCAGTGTGGGAGATGGATGAGGCACCCAGTATCCCAGCTAGGTGCCCATCCATCAATGGTGAGCAGGGAGGTCCAGAGCCACCTCATGTTGGCACACGACCTGCTGTCGTCTCTGTGGGCTCCTCTCAGGGTGCTCCAGAGGATGGCAGCAGCTCCTCTGGCTGCCAGTGACCATGGCATCTGATGAGGCTGCAATGACTGGGGAGATGCCATCTGTAGCACTGGCCGCTCGCTTTCAGGCGGGGCAAGCACAGGCTCCACTGGCCAGAGGACAACTGACAAGGTCATCAAGGCCAACAAGACAGCAGAGTCAGCAGGCTGTCTCCAATGCTGCTGCCAGCAAGGGGGGCACCAAGAAGCAGTGCTCGTAAGCATAAATTTAAAGCACCGTGAGCACAAGAGGGACTGTTCACAGGTGATCTTCTTTTCAGTTGTGTTTGGTTTATATGTATTCTGGTGTGGACATCGCCAGTAATGGTCATGTCACTGTGATTTGAATGTGTTAATAACATTAAATTTGCTTTTATTGTGATGGCCTAAGTATGCTTCACCTTTTATTTTGGTGCAAGGTATGTAATGAGTGGCTCTAAACTTATTGCACAGGCATTGAATGGAGTTTGGGTTCACATGATAGGGGCATTTTGGACATCCTAGATGGAGGCGGCAGCCCTGGCATGAGGTGGGAGCAGAAATTTGGCAGCCTAGCTGAAGGAGCATTGGATCAAGGCATCCCTGGTGTCCCTGCCTCCCTGAAGGATACAGAGGTCTGCCTCCACACCCTCAGCATTCTCCTCACCACGCTGCACTTCTGATTTACTGCTGGGTTCATCCTCTGTCGCATGTGCAGCTGCCTCAAGATCCTCTTCCTCCAGTGGGTCCCCCCTTGCCAAAGGCAGATTGTGGAGAGTGCAGCATGCAACCATGATCAGTGACATCCGCTCTGTGAGGTATTGTAGTGCTCCCCTGAATGGTCCAGGCATTGGAAGCACATCTTCAGAACACCTATGGTCCTCTCTATCACCAGCCTTGTGGAGGCATGATTCCTATCGTAACACTGCTCTGCCTTTGTTCTTGGGTGGTGGAGAGGTGTCACAAGCCACCCTTTCAATGGATAGCCCTTGGCACCCAGCAGCCACCCATCCAGTTAGACTGGAACACTGAAGAGTCTTGACGCTTGGAAGTATCTCAAGATGTAAGCGTCATGGGAGCTGCCAGGTATCTTGCACAGACTTGCAGAATCTGTGTCTTGTGGTCACAAACTACCTGCACATTCATAGAGTGGAATCCCTTCCGAACGACGGCGGCACCTGGCTGACCCGCTGGCCCCTTGATGGCCACTTGTGTTCAGTCGATTGCACCCTGGATATGGGGGAACCCAGCAATCACTGCAAACCCTCTGGCTCACTCTTTCTGGCTGGCCTCGTCCATATGGAAATGAATAAATGTCATTACCTGCCTGAACAGAGCTTCTGTCACCAGCAACTGTGGATAGTTAATTGGGAGACTCCACACAGATCCCCCACTGACCCCTGGAAAGAACTGGAGGCATAGAAGTTGAGGACCACTGTGACCTTCAAAACCACTGGCATGGGGTGTTCACCCACACAGTCGGAGGTGACCTCAGGCCCAATCATCTGACAAATGGAGGTCACAGCCTCCCTCGAGAGATGGAGCCTCCTGTGACATTGCACCTTGGACATGTTGAGGTAGCTGTATTGTCGCCTGTAAACCCTGGCAGCAGGATAGTAGCGTCTTCTGGGGCCCCTTCCATGTTGGACTACCTGCTGGCCCTACAGCCCTTGTGTCTGCGCCTCTTCTCCCACAGCTCCCTACCCTGGAAGTTGCATTGGGACACCTGGCCTCCTCTCCCTTCTGTCCCTCTCTTCCTCCTCAGAGGAGGTGCCACCAGCGGAGACCACAACCCCCATTACCAAGGTAAGGGAAGGCTACCTGATAGCTGGAAGGGTCCACACGGTCAAAATCCTCCGGGGGGCCTTGGAGACACCAATGAGTCCTGAAATGAAGCCTGGAAATGCTAATGATGAAGCCCTGAACAGAGATGAAACTGCCAAATATCAATAAGCAACCATCAGCGAACAATCTTCAAAATTCCTCACTACTCACACTGGCAATGCTGCAGACTCTTTTTATCCCGCCTTTGGATGAGGTTTTTCAAAATGTCGGCTGGCTGCCTGCCCGTTTTGCCCATGTGACAAGTGCAAAATCGCACGGGCAGTGTTAAATCTTGGTCAATTGCCTTTTTAATGGCCTTTAGTCGTCTTTTAATTGATAGCTGGCGTGGCTTCGATCCCCATGCGCGCACACCAGTCTAAATATTGTGCGAATTATCACATGTTGATTTCACGCTGGTCGGATCGGGCAGGCACCCGCCCAATCAGTGTAAAATTCAGCCCACTGTGTGCAACAATTTTCAGTATTGATTCTAATCAGCCCCAACCATTCTTAATATTGTCATTTTCTTAATGCCTCATCAAAAGCATGGACTGGGGTTACTATGTTATTAGAACATTGGCTAGGAACTTCTCCTTCCATGCATTACACTTATCCCACAGGCATAGTGGACATGCAATTTGTCCATGGGTTGAATGCAATGGGATGGATTCCAAGACATGTGTCTGATGACAATTGACACGATCTTTAGCAACCCGACCTGGGTTAACGCAACTGTTGAAGTGATCAAAAGTGGCTATGAAACTACTGTACACGACACAGGTGAACAAAATGATTTGATTTAGATAAAAACATAAAAATGTTGTGACACCATCCGTAATGACATTCCCAGATGTGTGTACAGCTTACTGATGCCTGACCAGAGAGCAATGAGGATTGAATTAATATAACTTAATTCGTGATGGCAGACAAAGAGACAATTTTTTAGAAAAGCATGCACTGTAGATAAACCACAATCATTACCAGTTAGTAGTTTTATTGGAAAATCTGTTCCATAGAAGCTGTTGCAGTGCAAACAGCCAAAGCCAAAGAATGCTTTGTGGAGCCTAAGGGCCTAATTACATCTGAGCTCTGCAAACAGTCACTAATTTAAACCCAATGACTAGACTTGGTAATGGAAAAAGGAATGGGTGGGTGATGGGAGCAGGAGGCTGTACTTTTCACGGGATCGAATGTGGTCATGAGAATTGTTTGCTGAGCATAATCGTCGGTTGGCTGGTGCAACGTGAAGCACTCCACTGTCGGAGGGCAAATTGCAACATTAGTCACAAGGAGTTTGTAAATGCAAAGGAAATTAAAACAGTTGCTGAGGACTGCAGTATCATTTCAATACTTTAAATGTTACAAATCTTACTAACAAACAGATATATCTTTAGGATCTATGGGTGTTTTTTTTTTGGCCAAACATATATCTTTAGGATCTATGGGTGGTTTTCTTCACCTCGTGACTAAGTCCAGTGCTCCCAGGTTAGACACAACACAGTTTCTTATGCAGCTCTGTTTTGCTCTCCATCTCTGTCACCAACCTCTACTTCACACTAACAGGAACATTAATTTTATAGCCCAGTCAGATTCAGCTGAATATTAGCAATTATCATGCTGCAATGAAAATTCAATTACCCTTCATAACATGAGAGCTGTCTCTTAGAGGTATGGAATTTGGCATAAAAACAGAAAATGTTGGAAAAACGCAGCAGGTCTGACAGCATCTGTGGAGAGAGAAACAGAGTTAACGTTTCAAGTCCGTATAGCTCTTCTCCTGGAATTTGGCATATCAGCGGCTATCAAGGAAGTGATTTCAAGTCAGCTGAAACAGTGAGGGAGTGTGCTGTGAGCAAGCAAATCAGACAATTGGTCAACTGTGCAATGCCTGTTGATCCTTCCAGCAGGAGGTCACACCCCTGAGGTTGTCGTTAGGATATGAAAACCTAGGGCTGGGTTTTTATCACAGGTGGGAAACAGGAGCCAGGTCCGATTTAGTGTCAAAAGCCTGCCTCCAGTGGGAAACTGGCTGAGTTTTGGATTTTCCCAGGGCTAAGCCCTTAATTGATATGGACATGGGTTTCCTGTCCAATTAAAGCTGGCGGGGGCAGGAATGGAAACAAGTTTGAAACACCCAAGACAACCATCACTGTTGTCCTGAGGGCAAAGGTTTGTGCCAAAGTCTTCTGCTGCATCACAGGGACAAAATTTGGGCAAAAAGTTAGCAGGTGTATAACGTGGGAAAATGTGAGGTTGTCCACTTTAGCAGAAATTTTGGCAAAAATAGAAAAGCAGAATATGGAGAAAAAGCAGAAATGGAGAATGCAGAATACTCTGTTGCAGAGGGACCTGAGTGTCCTTTTACATGAACCACAAAAAGTCAATATGCATGTATAGCAATTAATTAGGAAGGCAAATGAAATCTTGACCTTCATTGCAAGGGGGATGAAGTATAAAAGCAGGGAAGTCTTGCTACAACTGTACAGCACATTGGTGAGACCACACCTAGAATATAGCATACAGTCTCCTTAGTTAAGGAAGGACATAGCTGCATTAGAAGCAGTTCAGAAAAAGTTCACTAGTCTGATTGAGGGGTTTTTTTAATGTGGAAAGGTTGAGTAGGTTGGGCCTATATCGCTGGAGTTTAGAAGAATTAGAGGTAATCTTATTAAAATATATAAGATTCTGAGGGAGCTTGACAGGGTTGATGCTGGGTGGATGTTTTCCCTCATGGGAGAATCTAGAACTAGTGGGCATGGTTTAAAAATAAGGGGTATCCCATTTAAGACAGATGAGGAGGAATTTCTTTTCTTGAAGGCTCAATGATGTTTGGAATTCTCTTCCCCAAAGAGCAGTGGAGGCTAGGTCATTGAATATATTCAACGCTGAGTTAGACAGATTTTTGATTGACAAGGACGTAGATTCAAGATAAGTGGCAGAAAGTGTAGGGGGGAAATGAGGAAGAACTTTTTTACGCGAGGGTAGTGGGTATCTGGAATTCGCTGCCCAAGTTGGTGGTAGAGGCAGAAACTTAAAACTCTTTTAAAAAGTACCTGGATCTGCACCTAAAGTGCTGTAAGCTGCAGGGCTATGGGCCGGGCGCAGGAAGGTGGGATTAGAAAGGGCACCTGGGTGTCCTCGGGCTGGCATGGACAAGATGGGCTGAATGGCCTCCTTCTGTGCTGTAACTTTTCTATGGTTTCTGTGGTTTCTAAGAGAGTCACGGGTTATGGTGGGTGGGCAGGAAAGTGGAGTTACACAATGCCAATACCTTACTGAATGGCAAAGCTGGCTCGAGGGGCTGAATGGCCTATTCCTGCTCCTACTTCTTGTGTTCTTATGACTTGAGATAGCACAGAGAAGCCAGAGGCCTTGTACTCATGTGGAAAAGAAGAGTGTCTTCTTCCCGGAGGATGGCAGGAGGAGGCTACCTCATCATACAGGAGGGGCATCTGCCTCTTCAGATGCATCTTACCTCCCTGCTCCTCCCCTGATGCATTGTCGCCTTTCACTGTGGATTTCCACTGCCGGCTGTGTGCAAAAGTGTAAACTGATGGAATGAGTTGAACATTTTGTTATACAAAGCATGTGTAGGAAATACTTTCCCCCTAAGAGACCACACTAAAAATTTATAAATCACTGGTTAGGCCTCAGCTGGCATATTGTGGACAACTCTGGACACCACATTTCAGGAAAGGCCTTAGGGAGGAGTTATACTTGGATGATATTAGGACTGAGGGACATCAGGGAGGATGGAAAAGTTAGGACTGTTATCCTTGGAATTGAAAAGGTTTAAGGGTTGATCTTATGGAGGTTTCAAGATATTGATAGGCTTTGACAGAGTAGAAAGAGAAAAACCTATTCCTCCTGGTGAGTTGGTCAATAACCAGAAGCCATAGATTTAAAATCTATGATGAGGGTGAGAGTGGCTGCCCTTGACATCAAGGGCAGCATTTGACCGATTGTGGCAAAACTGAAGTCAATGGGAATTGGGGGGGATAATCTCTCCACTGGCTGGAGTCATGCCTAGCACAAAGGAAAATGGCTGTGGTTGTTGGAGGTCAATCATCTCAGTTCCAGGACATCACTGCAGGAGTTCCTCAGGTTAGTGTCCTAGGCCCAACCATCCACAGCTGCTTCATCAGTGACCTTCCTTCCATCATAAGGCCAGAAGTGGGGATGTTTGTTGATGATTGCACAATGTTCAGCAACATTCCCAGATACCCCAAACGCCCCAGATACTGAAGCAGTCCATGTCTAAATGCAGCAAGAACTGGACAACATTCAGGCTTGGGCTGATAAGTGGCAAGTAACATTCGCACCACACAAGTGCCAAGTAATGACCATCTCCAACAGGAGTGAATCTAACCATCTCCCATTGACACTCTGTAGCTTTATCATTGCTGTACCCCCCACTATCAACATCCTGGGGGTTACCTTTGAAAAGGGACTGAACTGGAATAGCCACGTAAATACTGTGTCCACTGGACCAGCCACATGAATACTGTGGCTACAAGAGCAGTTCAGAGGCTGAGAATTTTGCGGAGAGTAACTCACCTCCAGACTCCACAAAGACTGTCCACCATCTACAAGGCACAAGTGTGATGGAAAAATCTCCACTTGCCTGGACGAGTGTGGCTCTAACAACATACAAGAAGCTCAGCACCATCCAGGGCAAAGCAACCTGCTTGATTGGCACCCCATACAGCACCTTCAACATTCAATCGCACCACCACCAACACACAGTGGCAGCGGTGTGTACCATCTACATGAAGCACTGCAGCAACTCACCAAACTCCTTCACAGCACCTTCCAAACTGCAGCTTCTGCCACCTAGAAGGACAAGGGCATTAGAATGATGCATTAGAACACCACCACTTGCTAGTTTCCTCCAAACCACACAACATTCTGACTTGTAAATATATCGCCATTCTTTTAGTGTCACTGGGTCAAAATCCTGGCATTTCCTTCCTAGCAGCACTGTGGGGAACCTACACCACATGGACTGCAGCAGTTCAAGAATGCAGTTCACCACCACCTTCTCAAGGTCAAGGTCAATAAATGCTGGCCTAGCCATGAAAGAATAAATTTTAAAAAGAATTATTGGCAAAAGATTTAGAGGGGAGATGAGGAGAATTTCTTTTCACTCAGTGAGTTTTCGGGATCTGGAATGCTTTACCTAAGAGAAGTGGTGGAAGCTGATTCCATAAATAATTCCACAAGGGAATTGGACAAGTATTTGACGATGAGCAATTTTCAACAAAAAACAGGGATGTGGGATTAAAACATGTTCTTTCAAATAGTTTGATTGGCTTCCTTTTCTGAACCTTTAGCCCTTCATTCAGCATGACATTTCTGCAGCTACTGATCTGCTCAATCACGCCCTCCCCTCCACTGTGCATATCCCAATCCCCATTCAAACTATTAATCTCTCTTACTCTTACTGTTCCTGTAGTTCATCCCTTACCTCCATTCCCTTATGTTCAAGGATGTAGACTTGAACAGGTGTGGCGAACTGTCGGCCAATTGGTTTAGCCATTCACTGCCGGATCTGGCTGGAACACAAAGTGCTATTAGGTGCTGCCCTTGTCTGCCAAAACTGCTCACCATTCCAGGATCATTCTGGAATGCAAAGATAAACCTGGCTTATTTTCTCTAGTGCAAACCGTCTTGTCTCACCTCCAACAAGAAGTGTGAGGAGCTCATGGACTTTTGTCACTATGATTGAGATCATCTGAACAGTTGTTTCTACTGCTTCCCTCCCTTCCCTTAGTCCACCAGGCCACGTTTCCTATCCAATTCCACGTGCTGCCGCCACCACCACCACCACCGGCCCCCCCACCCCACCCTGCAGCCCTAGCCCTGAACTTGTAGTTTTTCCATGTTTTCATTTCTCTCTCCATGTCTTTTCCAAGGACAGCCCTCAACACAAACTTTGCTCCCTAGTCTCCAACTCCATCCCTCTCCCCAGCAACGTCGGCCTGAGGCCGAACCAGACTGTTCACAAACTTTGTGAGATAGTTGATGAAGAAGAGCGTCCAACCACATACCCAGGTCATCACTAAGACCGCCTATTTCCAACTCCATAATACTGCCCAACACCACCCCATGTCAGCTTATCTGCTGCTGAAACCCTCATCTATGTCTTTGTTACCTCTAGTCTTAACTATTCCAATGCACTCCTGGCTGGCCTCCCATGTTCAACTTCTGTAAACTTGAAGGTATCCAGAACTCTGCTGTCTGTGTCTTAATTTGCACAAATAGTGGTAAACAGCGAGGAGGAAAGCCTTAGACTACAGGACAATATAGATGGGCTGGTAAGATGGGCAGAACAGTGACAAATGGAATTTAATTCTGAAAAGTGTGAGGTGATGCATTTTGGGAGGACTAACAAGGCAAGGGAGTACACTATGAATGTAGGACCCTAGGAAGTACAGAGGATCAGAGGGACCTTGGTGTGCATGTCCATAGATCCTTGAAGGCAGCAGGACAGGTAGATAAGGTGGTTAAGAAGCCATATGGGATACTTACCTTTATTAGTCATGGCATTGAATACAAGAACAAGGAGGTTATGATGGAGTTATTTAAAACGTTAGTTAGGCCACATATGGAATACTGTGTGTAGTTCTGGTCACCACACTATATGAAGGATGTGGTTGCACTAGAGAGGGTGCAGAGGAGATTCACCGGGATGTTGCCTGGGTTGGAGCATTTCAGCAATGAAGAGAGGTTGGATAGGCTAGGGTTGTTTTCATTGGAGCAGAGAAAGCTGAGGGGGGACCTGTTAGAGGTATACAAAATTATGAGGGGTGTAGATAGGAAGAACCTTTTCCCCTTAGTGTAGGGGTCAATAACCAAGGGGCTGTAGGTTTAGAGGGGATTTGAGGAAAAGCTTTTTCACCCAGAGGGTGGGGAGTTATCTGGAACTCACTGCCTGAAAGGGTGGTAGAGGCCGGAACCCTCACAACATTTAAGAAGTATTTAGATGAACATTTGAAACGCCATAGCATACAAGGCTACGGGCCAAGTGCTGGAAAATGGGATTAGAGTAGATAGGGGCTTGAACATGAGGGGCCGAAGAGCCTCTTTCCATGCTGTAAAACTGTATGACACTAAATCCCATTCACCCATCACCATTGTGCTTACTGACCTACATTGGTTCCTAGTTATGTTACCCCATTGTCTTTAAAATTTCCATCCTTGTTTTCAAATCTCTCTATGGCCTTGCCTCACTCTCTCTGTCTGTAATCTCTTCCAGCTCCACATCCTTCCAAGATATTTCTGGTCCTCCAATTATGACATTTTGAGTATCCCCAATTTACTCCACCATCTGTGGTTGTGCCAGCTCCCTAAACTGGAATTCCCCCCCTGAACATCTCTGCCTCTCTTCACCCTTTAAAATGCTCTCAATACCTACCCCTTTGACCAAACCTTTGGTCATTTGCCCTCATGCCTCCTTAAGTGGCTCTGCGTCAAATTTTGTTTGATAATGCTCCTTGAAATGTTTTACAATGCTAAAGATGCTATATAAATACAAGTTATGCTGTAAATTTCTGATTTTTATGATTCTATGAAGACCACAAAGCTACTTCTGTATTGACAATATTCTTGACTGTGCATAGTAATTCTCACCCAGTCCAGGCATAGATATGCCCTCTGTGGAAATAAATGGATTTTGGTTTATCTTTGTTTTCTTGGAATTTCTGTAAACTGTAACTCTGACAATGATCTGAAAATATTTAATTTTCACAATTATCGATTGAGCCAATGGTGTATGCCAGTATGCTTGGGGAACTATCACGTATATTCAGATACAGTAAACTATAGAAGTTCCCAAGATGTCCATAATCAGTTCATTACTTGCCAGACTTGTTAAGTTTCCCATGATGAATTTAGTTGTTTATGGGAAATGGCAAATTCTAATACAGAAATAATTTATTCTGAGTGATATTTTTAATGCATGTAAAGGAAGTGGAATTCCTGCACAGAAAGGGTAAAATCATGCATTGAAATGGCCGTTTAACTTCTGTTCAGCTGGACAAAGTCAGTTTTGTAAATTGAAATAAAAACAGAGAATGCTGGAACTACTCAGCAGATCAGGCAGCATCTGTAGAATGAGAAATAGTGTTAATGTTTCAGGTCAATTATCTTTCACCTGACTTTTTTTAAATGGTATTTTACTCAAGAAACATGTTCACAGCCCGAAGGCTGAGTTACAGTGTGACTTGCATCAAAACATTGATATAAAGGCTAAGTACACAGGTTAAAATGCAACATGTAGTAACAAAATAGACAAATTCAGCAAGTAACAGGGAAGCGGTGGATAGGAAGTTAAAAGAAGGGTAAAATTGAATAAAAATTATATTAACATTACAAACCAATACACCATTCCTACATTACAGGCACTGAAGTACATATAAGTTTCATCATTTAATTATTTCATTAAGGACCCAAACCATGTAAGGGAGAGGACTACATCAGTTCCTTTCTGTCACGTATCATGTGGGATTGAATTCAGTAGAACGCCAGAGTTGCCTCAACTGCTCTGGGCATGATGGGGGTAATTCAGTTCTGAAATTGGGTAGATTGGTTAAGAAATTTTCTGAATTTAGTACAAATATTAACTCTTTTTTCTAGGGCTTTGAGCTGTGTAACATGAAGGGCATTGTCGTATCACTGGTACTGAGCACCTAAGATCAACCTTAGCGTATACTTCTGTATTCTTTTGATCTGAGTGTTTTGCACGTGGGAGTCCAGGGTGTCCCACACGCACAGCATATTCAACCAAAGGGTGGATGTAGCCAGTATAGATCAACAAGCCATAGACAGGGAGTCTGAAAGTGACGAGAGATCTGAAAGTTAACTTTTTTTAAAATATACTATATGATTGGCCATCCCACAAGTCAGCTTCAATGTCGGGGTGTAATTGCCTAACTTTATGTCAAGGGGCGTGTATTCATACCTACCAAAGTCTACTTGGATGGCATTACATTTAGTAGCATTTAGCTGCATATTGTTTTCACCACATCATTTATTGAAAGCGTTGAGAGTTTCCTGAACCTCACAGACCACACCCCACTGTCTAGGCTGTCATATTGTCCACATATTTCCAGTATTGCAGGTGAGAAAAAGAGAAGGCCCTAGCTGAGTCTTTCGGATAGACAGCCATGGTATCTGACACACCGAGTGCAGTTAGTGAGGAAGTCAGCAATCAATTGGACAAAAATCTCTTGTCTGTTTAACTTTATCAACTTCTTAACCACAACTGTGTGATCAACTCTGTCAAAAGCCTTTGAAAAATCAGTTGTAATAATGGTTGAGGTTGTTCCCAGCTTATTGGCGTTTTTACAAAGGAAGTTCACAACACCAGATAGACAGTGGATTGTCGAATTTTCAGCCCGCTTTCAAGTAAGGGATCAATGTCTGATAGTAACCATTCAGTCATGAACTGCTCTGCAATCTTTGAGAAGTGATCTATCAAGGCATTGGAGCTTAGTTTGTCCAATGTAAATTTATGGTTTTGTGGCTTTCAGATGAAGTTCTAGTTCTAAGTACCTAGCCACCTCTTTTAACTCTTAGAGGGGCAGAACTTTTAAATTATCAAAAGTAATTTCCATCTGCTCTAGAAAGGCACTGGTGTCAAATGTAGACATTTTAGCACTTCAATATTATCAACCTAAGAAAACCTTTTGCAGTTTTAAAATTGTTTTTGAAGGAACAATTTACTTTTCCCACCCTAATTCTTTTGTCAGTCTGTGGGAACAAATTCTGGACACAAGCCTCCAATTTTTTTATGACCAGGCAGTGAACTGACTCCCCTCTATTCAACCTCCGCGGTTGGTTACAACAAAGATTAAATTTTCTTTTTATGAGGATATGCTTTTTCAATTTTTTCTATTGGGCCTAGTGCTGGAAAATGGGATTAGAATAGTTAGGTACATGTTTAACCTGCGCAGACTCGATGGGCCTTTTTCTGTGCTGTAGACCTCTATGACTATGACTATGTTGCTGGTTGTTACTTCGGCACTAGAACAAAAATGGAACCACACTCTCAGAAAAGAAAGCATTCAAGACATCACATAACAGAACACTAAACTCATAGGCGAAGAGTCGGATAGGCTTGGCTGGAACTCTGGACCAGCTTACTTACTTTAACACTCATGAGCTCTTGGGGGACTCCCCATGGTTGGATGATAGGAGGTTCCCTCATTTATAGAAATGTTAATGATTGGGAAATCCAGAGATGTCATATCACCAGCAACGTCTGGGCAATATCCATTAATGACATTGGTGATGGAGAGTGAATGAAACTGATCTCAATTAGCAACTGAAATGATCTGAGAGGACTGGGAAGGTGATGCCATCAGATTAGTGTATTGTTACCACAATGATAGATTGCCCTGCTTCCACTCCTGGGAGACCCCGCTTTGGAAAAACCTTTGATGTTTGTGGATAAGAGACTTCACCTTAGGGGTGATCCAAATGTTGTTGAATTCAGTGAATTCAAATACTCCTACAAGGAAAATATAAATTCAATGCTGGCAGCAAGGAGGTGAAAAATCCATAACATTTAGTAGAAGTGGTAGAAGAATCAAAAACCTTGAGCCAGGATTGGGAAGATATCCAGCAGCTGAAAACTTGGGAATTGGAGTCCCTGATCTGCCTTACTACATGTTTTATTGATACTTTGGGAAAAGGTAGGGTTGGCAATCGGGGAAGCCAGAAGACAGAGTTCTGATCACAATTACCAAGAGGCACATGATCTCTCTGTCTTTGTATTGGGTTATAGGTAGGTTAAAACCTTATCCAAAATAGTATTGTTTCCTGTAGGTTTACCTACTGTCTGTTGAAGGACAGTATTACTACAAAGCAGGTCAGTGTTCACCTGGTTGAGATCCCCTAATACAACAAATCCTCCCTTCGAATGGCCAGATAGAATTTCATTGATCGTCTTGATTAGGTGCTCAATTGATTCAGGTTCCTTACTGCAATTAGGGAGTGAGTACACAGCAGCAATGTAGATTCCTGAGATGTCTCTGGGTAAACCGGGGGACACAGATGGACCCACACTACCTCAAGATCTGCTGGAATTGTAACATTGTCAGGTGAGGTTGGATTGAGTTCCTGTTTAGCATATATTAGCACACTGCTACCCTTTCGAGCTGAGCGACACTTTGAGAAGTGAAGAAACCCTTCTATTGAAAAATAATCAACTGATTTGTTACTAAGTCAAGATTCTCTCTATACAAATGCTACTTGACCTGCTGAGTATTTCCAGCATTCCCTGTTTTTATTTCAATTTCCAGCATCTGTGATATTTTACTATTGTGCTGGTAAATTGAGTGCTGGCTAAGCTGCCATGATTTTTTAAAACTACATTTCCACAGACAATGATTCAACAATAGCACAAAGCCAAAAAGAATGGAGTAATTGCTGAAACAGAAGGGCAGACAAGGGCTCTTGCCAGTGATGATGTGCCCAACCAGAAAATGTTGACATCATTTTGTGTCAAATGTGCTCAAAAACGATCAGTAATCATTTGACGTCAAAATTTGGAATGAATTTTTCATCAGTCATCAGTGCGGTCATTACCATCTTTTGACATCAAATGTGATTAAAAGCTATCAAGGCATCAAAAGTGATCATTGGCATCAAAAGCAATCATTGACACTTAAAGCGATCACTAGGCATCAAAAGCAATCATCAGGGATTGAAAGCAATCATCAAACATTAAAAGCGATCATTGGCATCAAAAGCAATGACGCCAAAAGCAATCACTAGGTATCAAAAATGATCACCAGCATGGAAAATAATCATCAGGGATCAAATGTGATCATCAAGCATCAAAAATGAATAAGTGGGAGTTAAGGGGAAGAGACGGCGTGAGTGAGTGGGGAGGGGAGGACATGAATGAGTGGGGGCTGAGTGGGAGGGAAGGAGGGCATGGGTAAGTGTTTGGTGGGGGGGAGGGGGAGGCCTAATGATTGCTTCTGATGCCTAATGATCAGTTTTGATGCTTGATGATCACTAGAGCTTGATTTTTTCCTCAAAGAGGCTCTGATCACTTTTGATGTCTGTTGAATGCTTCTAAGTGCTTTGAAGTTAATTAAATGATAGTAAACGATCACAAATGTTGTTGCTTGAGCATTGTGGGATTTCATTTGATGTCAATTGATCACTAATAATGTCAATTGATCACGACTTGTGATGCCAAATGATGGCTAAATTATCACTTGAGAGTAGATGATCACAAATGAGTACAAATAACGGCTGCTGAATGCCATTAAACGTAAATGATGTCAGAATTTTCTGGAAGGATGAGTACAGCATCACCTTGAAGTTTCCCTCTAAATCTGCACCCCCATCCTTTTCAACAGAGCGGGAATGTGAGATTTTCCTCTGCTGAGCTCATTCCTGGGCTATCCTTTCCACCGACACTTCATCCTGTTCTCTTATGCTTGATGATTCACCTAATGCAGTTGCCTTTAACTCACTACCTCCACTATGTGGTATGCTGTTTCCTGTGCTGGCACTTGGAAGTGTGGAACGAGTATTGTGCATTTTTAGGAGGATTCTCTCTTACACTATACACTTGCAAAGAGCTGGGGTGACTTATGGACTTAGAAAAAGAGAAGCGAGGGTTAGCAAAGATGGCAATAGTAAGCCGTGGTGGGGCACTGCATAACCAGTTTGTCATGTTGAGTGTTTAGGTGAGCGAGTCAAGTAGGAAGAGGAAAGGAAAGATAGATTCCCAGGCATCCTGCTATGTATGGCCTCTAGCCTGGCTATCTTCAAAGCTGCATTCCCTCTGTCTGCCATAATGTTGACGCATCCTCTTCCACTGGTGTCAGTATGTGCATATTTGCAAAATATCCTCCTGTTATTGTATTCTTCCTTCTGTTATTGTATTCTTCCTTCTGTTGTGTTTCAGCTGATCATGCAGGAAGAGTGGAAATGGGTTAGTCTATTCCCTGTTGAAGGGTTTTGAAAATGTCTGAGGCAGTTTAGCATAGCATGCATGGTGAAAGGAAGAAACATCAAATGCAACCAAGAGGGCAGATTTTGAGGAGCTGCATGCAAGATAAGGGCAGTTGAAGTGAAAGGTTTAATTATGATTGGAGGAGAGGCACAGGAAGGAGGACAGAGAAGGATTGCTTAATCAAAACAGCAGGAAATCTGAAATAAAAACAAAAAATGCTGAAAATACTTCACAGGTTAGGCAGCATCTGCGGAGACAACGTGGGTTAATGGGTGGAATCTTCCGTTCTCAGCTGGTGCCTCGTGCTGTCTGAAAAAGCAATGAGACGCCAGCACTGATTCTTGGGAGGAAGGCCCGCTGTATCTTCTGCCCCTCAGGGACTTAAGAGGACAGCGATGGTCCTTCTTCCCGACTGAGGACCGTGGTATACAATGTCCTATTCTCCTGGATCTGCTGGGCAGTCAGAGGTCCAGCAGCTCTTGCACTTGGTAGAGTCATGGAGGAGGCCATGACTGCTGCCAAAACAACACCCCCTGAAGTCCCAGGATCATGGAACAACCCAGGAAAAAGGTAAGTGCTGTTTGGGGGGCGGCCTCCCAGGGTAGGGGCTGCAGGGAAGAGGGGTCCAGGGGAGTCAGCAGCAAATGCAAGCGGGTAGTTGTCAGCGGCCACCCCCCCCTGCTCCATGTCCATGCCCTCGATCATGCACAGATTAGTGCAGATTCGGGAACTCCCTCCCCACTCCCCATGCTTTCCACTTGACGAAGAGCCTGCACAGTTTAACTGGTCCTGCAGGCTGCACGTCGGCAGGCCTGCCTGGACTGCAAAAATTGCAGCGGAGTGGGAAGAGGCCCTTAAGTGGTCATTAAACGGCCACTTAAGGGTGTCAAGTGGAGGCGACCATGTGCCTTTCCACCTGGATCTTACCCAATGCCCTCCTGCCTCCACTGCTAGTATCAGTCCCAACAGCAATCAGCCTAATTCACAGGCCCTCCCACCTCCTGTGGGAGCTGATCATTCCGCACAACATTTCAGGTTGATGACCTTTCATCAAGACTGTTCCCAGGGCCCTTTAGTAAGTATGACAAATGTGAATCATATCTTGATAATCCTGGTGAGATCATTACATTTCTTTCTGCTCTGCAGTAAGCCCCTAAGAGCACTGTTCACAGTGTATATTGCTATCACTTGTAGTGCCGTTCATAGGGTATATTGCTCTGCCAGGGAGGCAGTGGCATAGTGGTATTGTCACTGGCTCATATTCCAGAGACCCAGGGTAATGCTCTGGGGACCTCAGTTCAAATCCCACCATGGCAAATGGTGAAATTTGAATTCAATAAAATATCTGGAATTAGAAGTCTGATGTTGACCATGAAACCATTGCCAATTGTCATAGAAACCGATCTGGTTCACTTAGGGAAGGAAATCTGCCGTCCTTACCTGGGCTAGCCTACATGTGACTCCAGACCCAATGTGGTTGACTCTCAAATGCCCTCTGAACAAAGGTGGGTAATAAATGCTGGCCTAGCTAGCAATGCCCACATTCCATGAACTAATTAAAAAATAATTCCTTTCCATGCTGAGAAATTTGTCTAGGCTCCCATTATGGGGGTAATGATTTTTTTCCTGCTGCTATTTTCTGAATATCTCTATCAGCAGAATGCCCATATCTTCATATTTGAAGATATGCTACCATCAGCACAGAAAATGCTGGTGAAACTCAGCAGGTGTGACAGCATCTGTGGAGAGAGAAACAGAGTTGATGTTTGACCCGTATGACCCTTCTCCCAGCAATTTCTGTTTGTTTCAGATTTCCAGCATCTGCAATATTTTGCTTTTATATTTGAAGATATGCTGCCTGATCCTCCATCACTAGTGAAAAGGGCATTTTTAAATAATTCAGATTGCTACCCTACATTTGAATACCCTATATTTGAACTGTCTACAGGGAACATAATTAACATTGGCAGTCAGTCAACCCCATTTAAGCTGGGTCTACCACAGCGATTGATTGGACCGCCACATCCCACCGGTCCCCATTACCGAAGACTGCAATGTGGCCCCACTCACCACCTGCCCAATTTATGCTGGACATGAAAATCGACCTTGTGCTGTTTTCATTATATGGAAGGGCACAGGTTAAAACTATTGAAAGATAAATTTAGGATTGATATCCAGATTTGCTCCTTCACACAGGGAAGGATCAATGATGCAAAGTAGACTTCTGGGTTGTGTCATTGAGGCCAAATCCTCTAACAGCCACATAAGGCTGTTTAAAAATATACTTGTTTTAATAGCCAAAAGCTTCTGTTTGCCCACAGTTAATAGATTACCGAGCCATCACATCACTAAGGCTAGAGTTTAGATAGTCACCTTGTCAAAGATGCAATTTGAAAATACAATTGTGGATTAACATTAACATTAAAGCACTTTCACGTGAAAGAGACTTCATTTCTATCCATAACACATAATTTAGATACTCCAGAGTTATGTAGTTACAGCACAGTAGGTAAGCAACTTGAAAACCTCTGCTTCCATAGGTGCCAAGAGTCTTAATTAATTTGTAATGTGTGCCAAGGTGAAGCTTTATTCCACAGTGTTGAATGATATTTGGCCTGGTTAGGGAATTGAACTTTCATATTTTGAAAGCTGCAGTGCCTTACAATGTGACAATGCAATTTGAATGTACTCACACTTCATTTAGCCAGAAATCTCAGACAGCGGGTCTGTGTTTACAGACAGTATCCAGTAAGTGAAGTTGCGTTTTCAATTTAAAATAGATTCTGTAGTGTATTAAAGTATGCTTTTTGGCAGAAAGAATGTACTTCATGAAAATATTATCCATGAGAACTTGCAAATTGTATTGTAAACTTTAAAGGAACATTCCTTCATCAATGAGTTTGTCAGACACGAAAATGGATATTAAAACAATCTGGCAGCAGTCTGAAACATAACTGTGCACTCATATTTATTGTGGAAACTACTATGTTTGTTTTAAAAAATATACAAATTGGAGACTGGGTGGTGCAGCATATAAGAACGCTAGTCCATCATGGATGGGACTCAAATTCATACCAATCCTAGACTGATAGGATGAAAGTTCTCTGGGTTTTGAATTTAAATTAAAACCCAGAGGGATGGGATGAAAGTAACTGCTGGCTCTAAGTTTCCTGTGTGATGAAAATTGAATCACATGGGATGAAAGGGGCAGTAGCAGCATGGACATAAAATTGGTTAATGGATTGAAAACAGAGTTGTGGTGAATGGCTGTTTTTAAGGTTGGAGAGAGGAGTTCCCCATGGTTCAGTATTAGGGCCATTGTTATTTTTGATATACATTAATTGCTAGGACTTGGGTTACAGGGCACAGTTTCAAAATTTGCAGATAACACAAAGCTTGGAGGTGTAGTAAACAGTGAGGAAGATAGCAATAGGCTAGCACATAGCCAGACATGGAAATGGGTGGACACTTGGCAGATGAAATTAAATGCTGAGAAAACATGTATGAGGTGGTGGATTTTGGTAGGTAGAGTAAAGAGAGACAATACAATATAAATGGTACAATTG
Source organism: Cetorhinus maximus (assembly GCF_964194155.1). NCBI lineage: Eukaryota > Metazoa > Chordata > Chondrichthyes > Lamniformes > Cetorhinidae > Cetorhinus > Cetorhinus maximus. Next base: position 155,430,131 of record NC_135881.1, read on the forward strand.
TAAGTGGGATACAAGAAAACAAATCTTTGAAGCTGGCAGGACAGGTTAACTAAGCAGTTAATAAAGCATGTGTGATCCTGAGCTTTATAAATAGAGGCATAGAGTACAAAAGCCATGGAGTTATGCTAAACCTCTATAAAATACTAATTTGTCTTCAGCTGGAGTATTGTGCCCAATTCTGGGCATGCTACTTCAGGAAGCACATGAATGCTTCGGAGAGTGCAGAAGGTTCCAGGGATGAGGGATTACAGTTATGTGGATAGGCTGGGGAAGCTGAGCTTGTTTTCCTAAGAGCAGAGAAGGCTAAGAGGAGATTTGATAGAAGTGTTTAAAATCATGAAGGCTTTAGATAGAGTAAATATAGAGAAACTGTTTCAGTGGCTGAAGGGCTATTAACGAGAGGATACAGATTTATGATAATTAAAAACAAAAATGCTGAATGTACTCAGCAGGTCCAGCATTATCTATGGAGAGAGAAATAAAGTTACCTCCTTAGGTCGATGAACTTTTGTCACACCTGGAAAAAGTTAAAGATATAACAGGCTTTAAGTAAGTACGGTGGCAGAGAAAGAGAGGAGGAGGAAGTGATGGGGGATTATTACAAAATTGTTCAATTTAAATACTTTTCTGGAGACAAACTTTTATTCTTGGGCCTTAATTTTAAGATAAGCCATGTGGGAATTAAAGCATTCATTGGATTATTTGGTACATGTTCAGCATCATAATGAAAAGAGTCACTATTAGAGATGTTACCAATGCAGGAGACTTTAATCTGAAAATGAAATTTTGCTATGAAAGCATACACCCTTTGATTTTTTCCACACTGAATGTAGAGATCCATTATTGAATCCACCCTTTACGAACATATGAATTAGGAGCAGGATAGGCCATTCGGCCCCTCAAACCTGCTCCGCCATTCAATAACGTCATGGCTGATCTGAATGTATCCTCAACCCCACATTCCTGCCTTTAACCTTTACCAAAATCTGAGGATGCAAATCTCTAGGGTTACAGCTGCAAAACTTGAGTCCACTAGCATGTGAATATAATAAGTGTGCTATATTTAAGAGCTAATCCAGCTGCACTTTTGTTTTGTTTTTCTGAGTGGAAGAACAGACCACATTCTATGGACTGTTTCCACAAACTGGCAGAGGCTCAAGGGAGAGTTTTCCACAGGTGCAGCTTATGTGAATGCCATCTGGTACAGTATCTGTGGTATCATGGTTCAGTAAGGCTGTGATGAAAAAACTGCTCTGCAGATAATTTCTGTCTATTTCTACAAGCTACATTTTCCAAAGGGAAGATTCAATACCAGCTTTAAGGAAAACAATGAATATTGAAAGTGTTACTTGTTACAGGGTTTTCCAACAAACTATACTATAAACATTTTACTATTTCGTAAATTCTGCAACATACTGAATACCTGAATAACATACAGCAACTTCCTTAAAGCAAGTCATTTTTCTGTTTTGGGATTTGCTTTTGACAGTGAATCTCCAGCAAAGTATAAGCACACTTAATGTGGCAACCATTTGAAAACCAGCAAATTTCTTCCTTAATGACTCTGTCAGAGGTTAAACAAAATGCACTCAATGTCTTCTCTAACCAGGCTGCGCTTGCACTACTTTTTCAACATTTTAACAATGTACTTCATTGGCTTTAAGGTGCTTTACATAAGAACATAAGAAATAGAAGCAGGAATAGGCCATTTGGCCGCTCGAGCCTTCACAGCCATTCAATAAGATCATGACTGTTTTAAAATGATACAAACATAGGAACGTACGAAATAGGAGCAGAAATAGGCCTCCTTTTGGCCCCTCAAGCCTGCTCTGCTATTTAATAGGATTATGGCTGATCTGTTTATGTTTTGAATTCCACACTCCCATCTACCCCGATAACCTTAGATTCTTGTTAGGCAAGGTAGTCAATCTACGTCCGCCTTAAAAATATTCAATGACCCCGCCTCCTCCACCACCTGAGGCAGAGTTCCAAATTTGCACGACCCTCTGAGAGAAATAAAATCTCCTCATCTCTGTCCTATAAGGGTGACCCCCTAATTTTAAAACAGTGCTAGGGGGTTTTGGACTCGCCCACAAGAGGAAAGACCCTTTTCACCTCCACCTTGTCAATATCGTTCAGAATCTTATATACTTCAATCAAGTCACCCCTCACTCTTCTTAACTCCTGTGGAAACAAGCCCAGTCTGTACAACCTTTCCTGATAAGACAACCCACTCATTCCAGTTATCAATCTAGTAAAACTCCTCTGAACCACCTCCAAGGTAGTTGACCTCAACTTCACTTTCCTGCCTGCTCCCCATATGTCTCGACTCCCTTGTAGATCACAGATCTGTCCAACTCAGCCATGAATATATTCAATGGCCCAGTCTGCACTGCTCTCTGAGGTAGAGAATTCAAAAGATTAACAACCCTCTGAGAGAAGAAATTCCTCTTTAAGCCCATCATGTCCCCAAGTTCAAGAATTCCCCACAAAGGGAAACATCCACTCAGCATCTATCCTGTCAACCCCCCTCAGAATCTTATGTTTCAATAAGATCATCTGTCATTTTTCTAAACTCTGATGAGTATAGGCTCAACCTTTTCTCATTAGGCAATCCCTTCATCCCAGGAATCAACCTTCTCTGAACTATTTCCAATGCAAATGTATTCCTTCTGAAATAAGGAGATCAAAACTGTACACAGTACTCAGGTTTGTCTAGGTGTGCTCTCATTAATGCCCTGTAAAGTTGCAGCAAGACTTCGCCACTTTTATACTTCATACTCTTTGCAATAAAGGCCAATAATTCATTAGCCTTCCCAATTACTTGCTGCACCTGCATGCCAACTTTGTGTGATTCATGTATGTAGACACCCAGATACCTCTGTATTGCAACAGGAAACAGAGTAGGGGAAAATGCGTCATTTTCAGGTTGGTAAACTGTAACTAGTGGAGTATCACAGCTATCCGTGCTGGGGCCTCTATTATTTACAATCTATAGTATGTCTCTATTTAAATAATACTCTGCTTTTCTATTCTTCCTGCCAAAGTGGTCAACCTCACGTTTTCTCACATTATACTCCATCTGCAAAATTTAAACCGCTCATTTAACATATCTATATCCCTTTGCAGGCTCTTTAGCAGTACTTATTGCCCCCTTCCCGTGGTGAGTTTGATGGTTGGGGGGCATTTAATCAGGTGGGAGGGTGGCGAGTGGGGACCCCATCTCCATCCCAAATAAGTCCATGGTGGGATGGCCTTCCTGCCCTGCCAATAATTGAGACCCTTAAGTGGGCAATTAATGCCAACGTAAGGCACTTATCCCACTAGGAACTGGTATTAACCCAACAGCAGGTGAGGGGCTCGACTTGCATAAAGCAGCACAAACAAACATATGCAGGTTACTTGCAGGTTCCCGGGGTGGGGCGGGGGGGATGGGGTGGCGGGGGGTGGGAGGGTGGCGCCTTTATTCAGAGGTGCTCAGTGCCTGATTGAGGGACCCAACATGGGGAAAGGGGGGCCTGCTGAGATCCACACCCCTGCCCTTGCTGCTGGCTCCCCTCATCCCCCTCCCCCTGACCCCCACACTGTGACCCCCTTCCTGCATCATTCAGCTGTGGACTGGGATCCGCACTCCTATTTAATAGAGCTGCCAGCCTCTGATTGGCTGGAAGCTCTTGGCAGGCAAGACTTCCGCCCCTGCTGCTGTTGAGTTAAGTGCTTGAGTTGTTCCTAATTTGGTGGGCTTTCTCTAAAAGTGCAGCCCTCCAGCTCTCCAGATGGGTAAAAGCCCCCCACCTCCCTCCAACGGGGAAAGTGGGGGAAAAGTATGACCTCGGGGGTGGTGAGAGTGCCTTCGATAGGCACAGGGGACCCGCAAAGGAAGTCTCCCCCTCCCCCCAGCACCAACCACATAGCCCCCTCCCTTCCCCTCCCCCACACAACCTGCCAGACACCAGCCCACGCAGCTAAAGCTGTTGCACTTCCTGCATAGCGTGGGCCTCCCCTCACTGCAGGTAAAATACCAGCAGGGGTGGGATGAGACCTGTGAGTACCCATTATTGGAAAGGCATTGGGAAAGCCAAATCTGTTCTTTATTATCCCTAGAGTTGACTACTTCACCATACTCCTCAATTTCCTCCATGTTCTGCCCTCTCTAAACTTGGAGTCATCCAAAACTCTGCTGCCCATGTCCTAATTTGCACCAAGTCCCTTTCACCCATCACCCTTGTGTTTGCTGATCTACACCCAAGGCCTCAAATTTCTCATCTTTTTTTCCCCCTCCCTATCTCTGTAGTCTCCTCCAGCTATCTGTCCTCACCCAGTTGGAGAATCCTTGTTTTTAATCACGCCAGCAGCCAAGGCCCTTAGCTTTGGAATTCTTTCTCTAAAGGAGAGACATAATGGTTTTAATGGGGAATTTTAACTTTTTTTAATTCACTCATGAGATGTGGGCATCGCCACCTACCACCCGAACCCCCAACCCCCCCAACCCAAATCCATCAGTGGATAATGAAAGGTAAACAACATAAAACTGAAAGAGAAGACATACAAAATTGTAAAATCTAGCACAGATCCTGGCAATTGGAAGAGATAGTAAGAAGTATAAAATGAGAGGATGAGAAAAAATTTACAAGGCTATCAAGAATCAAAACAAAAGTATTTTTACAAATATAATAGGGAAAAGAGCAAAGTGGGCCCTTGAAAACTGATAACAGTGATACTCTCAATGAAAATATGGAAATGGTGGACATGTTGAATAATTACTTTGCATCACTATTTACAGTAAACAAAGAGGGCCACATGCCAGCGATTCTAAGGAAATTAATATTGAATCAGGAACCGGGGCTCACTAAAATTAACGTAAGCAAAACAACTTTAATGAAGAAAATAATGGCACTAATCTGTGACAAATCCTCAGGACCAGATGGTTTCCATCTCAGGGTTCTAAAGAGACTAGGTGAGAATTTTGCAGATGACCTAACTATAATCTTCCAATGTTCTCCTGATTCTGAAATGGAATTGCGCATGCTGCACTGTGATTTAAGATAGGTAAGAGAAGGAAACCAGGTAATTATAGACCAGACAGCCTAAATTCTATTGTTGAGAAATGGCTAGTCTATAGTTAAGGATAGAGTGACTGAACACCTTGAAAATTGAGATGACCAAAGTAATGAACTGGAGAATGTCTGTGCATACAATTTAGATGGTCTTCAGCACCATGCTTCCTGATGCCTCTGCTGCACTGGCAGCTGCAGTGCAGACCGAGCTCACAAAAACAACCATTCCTGATGCCTGTCCAGTCGGGGGCAGGAGTTACAGCGATTCCTAAACTACTCTTCCCCTTTATCTCCTCCCTACCCTTTACGCCTTAAATCCTACCTCTTTGACCAAGCTTTTAATTGCTGCTCCTAATCTTTATTTGCTCAGCATACATTCAAATTGCCAGATGGGACAGTAGGTCCTTGCCTCAATATGGAACACCAGCGCCATTTCCAATTGCTATGTTGGAGTAAACTTTACAAATCTGTGCTCCTAATATGGAGTTTTGGCTATATTGGGATTTCGAGTTCAGAGGTCAGTTTACCTATTAGGATTTCCCATTGCAATTAACAGATGGAAAGTGCCGCAGGGCCCACTGAGGTGAGCTTGGCGTTTAAATTCCTGTTTCACATTCCTAGAGGGCAAACCTTTGCGTTGGGAGCATAAATCCATAAAATTACCCTTGGGTTTAAACTCATCATTCAAACAAGCAGTCTATATAATGCGCACAAATGCTGAATTAGTGAAATGGAAACTTGAAGATGTTACAGAAAATGTCTGAATTTTTTTAATTATTAAGATGATGATTTAATGATGTGAGGAGGAAATTACTGTCTGGGTGGCAGCAGCATTTCCAACAACGCCATTGGTGGTAAATCCATGACTTTCCACCGCAGGAAATATCACAACCAATTTATTCTCCTTATTACAATGAATGATGCATTTGGCACTGTTTTAGGCGAAATGTGTCATTTTTTTTAAAGCAATGAACAGAGCCAAAGGGAAACTTGAATTTGTATTCAGCTGGAAAAATACATGACTTCCAATTTTAATTTAAAACAGCGATCTCCCCCTGTATTCACTTTTTCCTCTCCTACAACAAAATAGATAACTTCTTCCCTGTCTACCTCTGCTGACTTAATGAATAAAACAAATCTTTGAGAATTTCCAAATAATTAAGTTTTATTGTGAGGTGTTTTAGATTTTAGATTTTTGGTTGATTCCACAATCAGGTACTCCCAGTGAGGGGCAGTGCTTGGAGGGGTCACAGGGCTGAAATCATTGGCTGACTTGGAAAAATATTGCCGTTCCTTTACCACATCATTCTTAAGGGCAATCAGGGATGGGCACTAAATGCCTTACCAGCAATGCCCACATCCCATGAGCAAAAAATATTCATAGAATCCAATCTTTTAATTTCTTGACTGTCAGACTTACAGTTTTGTTATGTGTTCAACCAGCACACTGTGTGAATGAAATAACCACTAACATTATGTAATAAAAATTGTATTTATATAGCACCTTTCATGACCACCAGATATCTCAAGCTACTCAAATGGCAAAAAATGACTAAACATTGTAATATTAATTGTGAATTGCAAAGCCAAACACTTGGAAAGCAATGATTGGTAAAATATTAAGAACACATGAATTCTATTGATGCCTCTGTCCCATTCTCTCGCACTGGAATAGATGCTAACTTTTGGGCAAAAGCAAAGAGGCTAGAGCTATTTTAAGGCCCAAGCCTCACTTAAATAAAATTGGCAAGCTGTGTTGCCAAACTATCATCATGACATACTAGCACAATATTGGCCATCTGCCCAGCTGAAGAACATAAGTAAAAGGAGCAGGAATAGACCATTCAACCCCTTGAGCCTGCTCTGCCATATGGCTGATCAGATCATGACCTCCAATCCATTTTCCTGCCTGCAACCCATAAGCATTGACTCCCTCGTAAATCAAAAATCTGTCTAACTCAGCCATGAATACATTCAATGACTCAACCTCTACTGCTCTCTGGGGTAGAGAATTCCAAAGTCAGATTCTGAATAATGTTGAATACAGAAGAGCCCTTTATCCATTACATGTAAACACAGATACAATGTTGGTCAATGTAATGGTAACTTATTTTTTAAGGGCAGAGCCTTATCATCAATTACTGCATTAAAAACACACTTAATTTATCATACAGCATCTAATTATGACAGTTAAAGTTGGCAAGACCTTTCAAACTTACCTGGCAAAAGATTCCCGACACTGCAACAGGCTTTCTGCAAGGTTAGGACTCCTCTGAGGTCCTGTGAACCAAATCTCCTAACAAAACAGGCCTGACTCCATGAAAATGGATCAATATCCTGGGAGTAACCATTGACCAGAAATTGAACTGGACTAGTCATATAAATACTGTGGCTACAACAGCAGGTCAGAGGCTCGGAATCCTGTGGTGAGTAACTCACCACCAGACTCCCCAAATCCTGTCCACCATCTACAAGGCACAGGTCAGGAGTGTGATGGAATACTTTCCACTTGCCTGGATAAGTGCAGCTTCTACAACACTCGAGAAGCTTTACACCATCCAGGACAAAGCCTGCTTGATTGGCACCCCATCCAGAGTCATTCATTCCCTCCACCACCGATGCACAGTGGCAGAAATGTGTACCATTTACAAGATGCACTGCAGAAACTCACCAAGCCTACTTAGACCACATCTTCCGAACCCATGACCACTACCATCTAGAAGGACAAGGGCAGCAGATGCATGGGAACACCACCACCTGGAAGTTCCCCTCCAAGCCAATTACCATCCTGACTTGGAAACATATCGCTGTTCTTTCACTGTCACTGGGTCAAAATCCTGGAACTCCATTCCTAATACCATAGGGAGTGCAATGGTTCAAGAATGCAGTTCACCACCACCTTCTCCAGGGCAATTAGGGATGGACAATAAATGCTGGCCTAGCCAGCGATGCCCACATCCAAGAACAAATAAAAAAATAATGGGGGAGGGGGTTCTAAAATGCCCAGCCCACAATAGAATATGCAGGGGCACCTTAAAAATCCCACATGATGGGAATTGTGTCCCATCCACCATTTTTAAATTCCCCCACCTTTGTTCCAACATGGACGGAGCCATGAAAATCTGGGCCCTTGTTTTGACCCCAAAACTTGCTTTCCTACCTATCTTTGTATCATCAGCAAATTTGGCCACAAATTTCCCTTCATCCAAACTGTTAATATAGATTGTAAATAATTTAAGGCCCCAGCACTGATTCCTGTGGCATTCCCCTAGTTACAGTTTGCCAATCTGAAAATGACCCATTTTTCCTGACCCAGCTATTTCCTATTAGTTAGCCAGCCCATGCTGTTATATCACCCCAACACCAAGTACTGTTATCTTGTGTAGTATCCTTTCATGTGGCACCTCAATCGAATGCCTTTTAGAAATCCACATACACAACATAATATTAGACCTCTAATAAATTTGTCAAGCACAATTTCTCTTTCCTAAAGCCATGTTGACTCTACCTGATTGTGTTATGATTTTCTAAATGTCCTGCTACTACTGTCTTAATAGTGGATTCCAGAGTTTTCCCTATGACAGATGTAAGGCTAAGTGGCCTTTAGTTTTCTGCTTTTTGCCTGCCTCCCTCCTTTCTTGAATAGGGGCATTACATTTGTGGCTTTCCTATTTGTAGGGTCCTTTCCAGAATCTATGAAGCTAATCAAAAGTCAGTATAATAATTAGTACAGTCATCATAGATCGAGTCAATTGCAAATTACCAACCAATCAACCTAGTCTCAATCATCAAGAAGGTGTCATGGACAATGCTATCAAGTGATACATGCTAACAACCTTACCACCTTTGGCTCCTGACCTCATTACAGCCTTGGTCCAGGAATGGAGAAATGAGCTGGATTCCAAGTGAGCTGAGAGTGACCTGCTTTGATATCAAGACAGCATTTGACCTTGCCTGGCTTCAAGGAGCTCTAATATAATTCAAGTCAATCAGTATCAGGAGAAAAGTCTCCACTTGCTGGAGTCATACCTAATGTAAAGGAAGATGTTTCTGGCTGTTGGAGGCCAATTAACTCAGCCCAAGGACACAGTGCAGAAGTTTCTCAGGGCATTGTCGCAGGCTGAGCCACATTCATACACTTCCTTGTTGACCTCTTCTTCCCCCCCCCCCACAATCCCCCCATCCCCCAATCACAAGGTCAGAAATGGCAATTTTGGCTGATGATCGGGGATTTTGGCTGTATTTAGTTCCATTCCTAATTCCTCAGATAATGAAGCAGTTCATGCCAGCGTGCAGCAAGACAAAATATAATAATGCTTTAAAATAATAATTGAGAAGGACTTAAACATGACAAAGATGAAGTTAATGGAATGGAGAAAAGCCAATTTTGACGGCTGAGAATAGAACTTGGGAAAATAAAGCGGGCAACAATATTGGCAAACAATGATGCCGAACAGCAATGAGAAATGTTTAAAATGGTGTCCCACAGAGTCTATGGGAGGGATTTTGCCCTTGACTGGGGTGCTCAGTGGGGGCGGGTGGGGACAGTCGGGAAGCCAAACGCCGCCCGCGATCAGCTCTGCACCACAATTTCATGAGCATAGCACGGAGCTGCCTCGGAGATTTTTTTTTAATTAATAAAGACAGTAAAAATTTAATAAAACACGTCCACTCATGTGACTCTGTCACATGAGATGGGACATGTTTTTAATTCCAAAATAAAGTTTTTATTTAATGTTTATTTGCTATAGGAAACCTCATCCCACTCGTGGATGAGGTTTCCTAAAAAATGTAAACGTCACTTGGCCTTTTCGCCTGTCTGCCAATCATAAAGTTGGATGGGTAGCATAAGTTTGAATTTAATTAGATTGTTAATGGCCTTAATAGGCCTTTTAATTATCAGCGGCCATGCAGCCAACTCTGGCGCGCGCCCGCCAAGTGAAATATCATGTGTCATTTTACACTCGGGCGTGTCGGGCATGCGCCCACACTTCGAGCGTAATATTCTGCCCCATGGGAAATAAATTCGACTAAAACATGAGAACAAGCTAAACACTAATAAAGACAAAAAAAATTTGCTTTTGTTTAGCACCTTTTGTGACTCAGGACTCAGCAAAGTGCTCTACAAGCTAATGAACTATTTTGAAGTGTAGTCACTGTTGTAAGATAGGAGGAATAAAGACATAAGGGAAAAATTAAGGGTAAGAAGTTAGACAAGAAGTCAAAAAAATAATTAGGAAGGCAAAGGGCACTATGAGGCAGATCAGATGGGCATTGCATCGGAAGTTGAGATTAGAAATGATATAACTGCATTGAAAATAAAAATATTAAATAAACAAATCAAATTTAACAAACTATAAAATCCCTAGTCCAGATGGATTTCATTCACATACTTTAAAAGAATTTAGAGAAGAGATATCGGAAGCACATATTAATAATTTATTAGAAAAAAGGTGTAATGCCAAAGGACTGGTGGATAGCTAATATTATGCCTGTTTAAAAAGGGAGATTGCCCATGCCTAGGCAATTATGAACCAGTCAGCTTAATATTGGTGGTAGGAAAAGTAATGGAATCCCTGCTAAAAGAAAACATAGAAAAACATCATAAAATCTAAATATGATAACGAATAGTCAGCATGGATTTCAAAAGAGAAAGCTTTGCTTGACCAGCCTCATTAAATTATTTGACGAGATAACAGAGAAAATGTACAAGAATAATGCAGATGTAATTTATCTCGATTGCCAAAAGGCTTCCAAGACATGCTACATGATAGACTAATGAGTAAGGTCAGAGCATGCAGTCAGGGGACAAGTGGCAAAATTGATAGCTTGCTGGTTATAAGACAGAGAGTAGAGGTGAAGGGTAGTTAGCCAGAGTGGCAGAAGGTGGAAAATGGGGTCTCACAAGGATCAATGTTGGGACCACTCTTTTTCACAATTAATATGAATAATTTAAATTCTGGTATCAAAAATACAATTTCTAAATTTTTTGATGACACCAAATTGGGATAAATAGTCAATGCTGGGGAGGACTGCAACTAATTGCAAGAATATATTAATAAGCTTGCAAAATGGGCTTTTAATTGGCAACTGAATTTCAACAGGAGTGTAAGATGTGACATTTTGGTTAGGAAAGTAAGGACTTGGAACATGAAAATTTAAATGGTGTAAAGAAGTAAAGGGATTTAGGGGTACAAATACACAAATCACTGAAAGTGGCAAATAAAAGCAATAAGTGCTGGAAATACTCAGCAGATCAGGCAGCATCTGTGGAGAGGAACAGAGCTAATATTTCAGGTCAATGATGAGCTTCATCAGAACTGAGAAGCTCTTTGTATTTTATCAATGCCGAGGATGGGTGGCCCAGAACTCAGGCTTGGGGTAGAGTGAGTCCCTCCTGTTCGGGCTCCTTGTGCTGAATGGAGACTGCAGCCTACCCACAATACTACCCACACCTGAATGTTTCTCGACCCCTGCCCTAATGGTTCGAGACCCCCACACACACCTCGATGAGTCCTGCCAGACTAGCCCTGGCAAAGCCATCCTTTTTCAACTAATCCTCTGGCTCCAACTACAACCTTGTTGGGAACTGGATGTAGTCCCAGCAGTGGCCACCACTCCCAGTGGCACTGCTGGGACTAGAGAGATGCTAGATTTTTGATTGGCCGGTAGCTCGGAGGTGGGACTTTTCCCAGATGGAGCAGAAGTCTCACCCTGAGACAATTAACGGCCTGATGGCTGTAAAATCAAATCAGGGCTACCTAGCCAAGTGGAGGTTGGCTCATCCCAGGATAGGACCATTGCTTCAGCATAAAATTCCACCCCACTTTTCTACTTATGGGGAGGAGCAAAACTAGAAGCCATCAATATAAAAGTCACCAAGAAATCCAACAGGTAACTCAGTGGAAACGTTTTTACCAAAAGAGTAGTGAGAAAATGAAACTTGTTATCCTAGTGATTGGTTGAGGTGAATAGCATAGATGCATTTAAGACATAGCCAGATAAGCATATGAAGGAGAAGGGAATTATGCTGACTGAATTAAAGCTGGAAGGAAGCTCGAATAGAGCATTAACGCAGGCATGGACTGGTTAGGCCCAATTACCTGTTTCTGTGTTGTATATTCTATGTAATACTATGTTAGCTTTACTTATTAAAATATGAAGGGTCTGTAGATAGATGAAACTACATGGTGTGCAAAATTATGAGGGGAATAAATAGAGTGGACAGGATAAAATTGTTTCCCTTGATGGAGAATTCTAGAACCAGGGGACATAGATTCAAGATAAGTGGCAGAAGGTGTAGGGGGGACATGAGGAAGAACTATTTTATGCAGAGGGTAGTGGGTATCTGGAATTCGCTGGCCAAGTTGGTGGTAGAGGCAGAAACTCTAAACTGTTATAAAAAGTACCTAGATCTGCACCTTAAGTACTGTAAGCTGCAGAGCTATGGGCCGGGTGCAGGAAGGTGGGATTAGAAAGGGCACCTGGGTGTCCTCAGGCTGACAAGATGGGCTGAATGGCCTCCTCCTGTGCTGTAACTTTTCTATGGTTATGTGAACAAACTTGATCATTGACCCATGAAGCCAATTGGAAATTTTAAGCCAGCTAAAAGCACTTTCATACATGTAACTGTATCTACAAATTGTTAAAATGTATTCATCTATTGTGCTTTCTTTATGCCTACCTGTAACTTTTGTATTAAAATATCTATGTTGTATTGAAAGTACATTAATGAAGTAACTTGTGCACCTCTCATCTTGTCCTTATTGGAAGAGGAGGATTTTTCTGCTGCTTCATTATTTCCAGCCTTCGATAATCAAATGCAGCAAGGGGAATAAGGTCCCCAGCAACTGCCAGTTTAAAGAAATAGCAAGGAACCCCTCAAGATAATGAAAGTGGCAAACTGCCAGTGCTGACAGGCAGCCAACTGATTGGTTGGTATCACAGTGAGTGGCAAAAAATCCAGTGGTCTTTCCAGAAAGTCTAGATGGAAGTAAGTCTCTAAAGGTTGGATGGGGAGGAAATCCTAAAGTTGCCCTTTGCAACCCACAGCAGTTGAAAAGCTTTTTGTGAAACCAGGAGTAGCATCTGTGTCTCGCAACACTTAGCACCGCAGGGTTTTTTTCTTGGCAATTCAGTGTGTTCTGAGTGGACAGTTTAAGGATCATTGCTTCTGTGCAGGAGCTGTGACCACCCATTTTATTCCCTGCTCAGAAACTAAATCAGGTAGGCCTTGGGCAGTTCAGTGGACAGTAAGTTTGAAAAGAAAATGTCTGCTTACTGACGTGGTTTTACAGTGTGAACAGGTAGTGGGCAGACAAAAATCACCTACATTATGCACAAAATGCTAATCACTTTACATTTTCAATCAATGAAATTCAAAGGTGATAGTGTAACCCAAACTAGGACTAGTTTCAACTGTATCTTATGATCTAAAGCAACTAGTGACAAACAGGGTTGAATATTTCCTCTTCAAACCCCGTTGAGCAGGGAGATCTTCTGCAGTGTATACACTGTTCATAGTGTTCATATTGCACAATATCAACTGATTTATTAAAATGGCAACAGCTAAATGATTGAAAGCTGCAGCATAGTGAGTTTGATTATTTGATGAGTGGTTGTGGCTTGTACCCCACAATTAAAGCAGTTTGTAAGCTTCATGACAAGCACCAGATTACAAAGGGGGTGCATAAAGTTCGTCCACGCTCATGTAGGTCAGACAGCAAGACTACTCTCATTCTGAATAGATCTTTTCTCCCCTGCAACAATTATGAAAATCTGTTGCTGGATGTTCCTAATATGGCTGCAGGCTGAACTAGAAGGCTTTGTTGGCTGCGAAGAATTTATATCTTGCACAAACAACAAGGCTTTAGTGACAGTGCTTAAAACCTCTCACATTAATGAGCTTTGCAATGTGAATCTTTCAAAAACAACTCCATCTTGTGAGGCTGAAATCATCCCATACTAATCATAGAATGAAGTTGGGAAATTATGGAAAATGTTCACCATATATTTCACAAATTGATCTATATCTTCTATTGGCTAAATAAAGCATTTAACTTCATTTAAAGTTTTAATTTTATGCATGACAGATCACCTATAAATAAACCTATAAATAATGGTCAGGAATTTTTAATTCTTCAGCAGTCACAAATCCATTCCATTTCAACCGGAAGTAGTTCATTTTCACTCTTCCCTTAAGCTGTAAAGGACAAATAATAAAAGGAAAATAAGATAAGAACTTGAAAAAAGTTGAACAACACACCTTTGTCATGCTTGTTATAACAATCCCAAGCCAGATGGTGAAGTATCAAACTGGACATTAGGACTTTTTGGTCCATTTCTAGTTCCTCGTGAATCAGAAATCTATTCACTTTGCTGGTTTATTTCATACATTATGTTACTCCAGCAGTTGTGGTTAGTTCAAGGCTTTGTTATCACAATCATTCTAGTTTAACTCTTAATGTAAACAACAGAAAGAGCAAAATAACACACTGCAGCAAAACATAGGGCAACACAGCACAAGAGAGTAAAAAACACTATAATACAACACAGAAAACCACAGGGCAATGCAACACACCACAAAAACAAGTAATGGAAAACAGCGATGTCACATGGGTGAAGTTTACAATCTTGGAATGAATCCAGAGTTCTTAAGCGAAGAGGAGCTTGGACTGGATGGCATTTATGCTAAGAGCAATCACTCAAATGACAGAGACCTTTGGACACAAAAGTGTAAATCAACAGTACATCAACATGTGCACGGATATGGCTGCAGATTGTTCCATTATGAGTAGAGACAGGAATGAGAGCAAATTAGCTGACATACTTCTGAGAGCACAGTTCAGTTGAAAACCTCCTCTGGTGAAGTGTTAGAAACATAGAAAAAAGGAGTGCAATGTCCACTATAAAGCAAAAACATCAAATTGCCCATTGTTGTAGTGAGATGTGTCAACAAACCAACATTCATGGGGTAAGCTGAAGCATGTTTTTCAAGTTGGGACAACCAAGAACCTTGATTGGCTATACAATAGCTATGACATTTTCGCACAACCGAATCAGGCCTGATGCAAGACTAAGCTGGTTCATTATACTCTCTAAACCCACGTTGAAGAGGAACTAAAGAAGTTAGAAATAGTATGCTCGTGAAAACTGATTACAGTGATTGGGCAATCTCAATTGTAGTAGTGCCCAAGTCAGACAAAGCCATGAGACTATGTGAGGATTATAAATTCACAATCAACCAGGCAGCAGATGATGAGCAGTATCCATTACTGACTTCCCAAGCTTTGTATGTAGAATTAGCAGGATTCATAAAGTTGGATGTGCGTCATGGTTATACACAGCTCAATGTGGATCGACTGAGCCAACATTATCTTACCATAAACACACACATAGGGTTATACATCCAACTCAAAGACTCCTGTGGTGTGAAGTTTTTGTCAAAATTTTCCAAGCTATAATGGATAAGATTTTGCAAGGAGCACTGCATTACTTGTACAATTGGGATGACGTGTTGATCACGATCACAACAGAGGAAGAGATTCATCAAGCGTTAGATGAAGTATTGCTAAAAAAAGACATTTTGTCAAAGCTTTTCATCTTGCACTCATCAGGACAATCGCAAGAATACCAATGTCAGCAGAAGCAACAACTTTATACTGTATGAGAAGAGAGTACTGATTGGTTGGCATGTGAAAACTGATTGGTAGAGTTGTTGCCATGGGGAATGCACAAGTTAATGGTGACTGACAGTGAACTACCAAACATTATTTGCAATTTAAATCAGGCAGCTTGACCCTGATTAGTCAAGGCATTGCCCTGAGGAATGAATCAGCAGATGGCTATCACTTATTTTTGTTTAGCTAAAACAGGCGCAATATGTGTACGTGTTCTTTCTGTCTGCAAAGAACAGGGCCCTGTGTATTAATGTATGTAGCTTCCAGTACATGCAAATGTGCCACAGTGCGAGCCCAACTGACAATCTTAAACTGGTTGTCAGTGTAATTTTTAGCATAGAGAGGATTATTTAGCAAATGTTTTCCAATCGCGGAATCACATCTAATGTTGGATACTGTGTTGGGTGGTCAGGAAGCTGGAACGCGATTTTGTGCAGGCGGGCCAATTAAGGCTCGCAAGTATGAAATGCGAGCAGCAGTGCTCAGCACTGCCTGTGTTGGGGGTGGGGGGGGCGGGGAAGGGGGGGCGAGGGCGAGCACGAACTTCAAGCCTCGCATGGGTGCGCACTTGAAAATCTCCCTGGGGCACAGTTTAAAACATCAAAAATAAAGATTTTTAAAATGTTATAAAACATGTCCCCTCATGTGACTCTGTCACATGAAAAGGGACATGTTATAAATGAAATTTAAAATTTAAAAAAAAAATTTTATTTGCTGTTGGAAACCTCATCCATCCCATGGATGAGGTTTCCTAAAAAATGCAAAGGCCGCGGGGGCAGCGAAAAATTTCTTTCAATTATGACTTTAATTGTGACCTTAATAGGCCTTTCAATTCTCTGTGGGTGCACAGCCGACTCCAGTGCACACCCACTGACCGAAATATCACGCGAGTGCATGATGACGTCGGGGCGCTCACCCGACACCATCGTGCGTCATTTTACACTCGGTCGGGTCAGGCATGCAACCACCCAGCTAAAAATTCTCCCCTGTGTTTTGAGTTTTGCAAGGATGAGCTGGTTGGGTATGGTCTGTACCTTGCCTGTTGTGAACAGTGATAGCCAACTAATCAGCACTCTCTTCTCATACAGTATAAATCTTTTGCTTCCCCTGACATTGGCACTCTTGTGATTGTCCTGATGAGTGCAAGATGAAAAGCTCAAGTTCTATAAAATGACTTTGTTAGATGAAGTGTTAAAAAGTCTCGATCACAATTTGCAGTTGAAAAGGAGCAAGTGTGCCTTCGTGATTCCAAGCATATAATAATATATGCTTGTCCTGAAAATAATGAGAAGAGGCTATAGTCAGTGAAAGAGAAGAAAGAGACTATAGTCAATGCCCTAAAGCCAAAGGATGTCCCTGACCTTAGTAATTTTCTAGGAGTGGTCCCATACTACTTGTACTTTCTACTTGAGCTTGCAACTGTGTTAGCTCCACTACATGAGTTGTTGAAGAAAGATGTGAAATGGAAATGGTCTTAAGCATCAATTCCCAAACTGTGGGTCATGACCCCAAGTGGGGTCACAGAAACAGAGAATGGGATCACGAGCTCCCCCCTTCCAAGACTGCACCCTGCACCGTCACCAAGTGTTTTCTGCATGAGGACTCAGGTGTAGGCTGTGAAGGTGCAATCTTCACAATAAGGATAGTAGAAAATTACTTTCCAATCGTAGCATCTGAAATTGCAGGTGGAACTCAGAAAGACTGAGTATTGAAAATATTCTGCGAACAAACATTGAATGATTGGACAGAGTTTGACCAATGAACAGACAAGGATCCGAAACTGTTCCACAATCATTGTAATGAGTTGTCATGTAAGTAAGACTCCATCAAGTGGGGTTACAGAGTGGTGGTATCTAGTTCTTTGAGAGATAGGATTCTGGTAGAACTTCATACTAAACGCACAAGAATGGTCAATATGAAATCCATAGCAAAATGATTTATTTATTGGCCTGTCTGATGCCGTGCACCACATTGGAGCCAGACTCCGTACTCCTCAACAGTGACATGAGGCTGTCATGGTGTGCTTGTTCATCAATGTTCTCTTGTGCCACCCCATCAATGTCCCTATCTAAGTTCCCTGCAACAAAACCTGTCTGTGATTTTGCCCTCCAGGGAGCTCTCAAATGAGCTACCCTTTCTCCCTACCCTGGTTACAATCCATTTGTGCCTGGTGACTCAGATCCAACGCTATACACAGTGTCAGTATCTGAGCAGGTGACTACAAATGTCAGATCAAGTGACAGTGTTTCTTCATCAGTGGAAGATATGTGAAGATGAGGTGGAGTATCTGGGTGTTAGGTGTGAGTCCTGAGGGCCGACTCTGGTGCTGGGTGAGTGATGGGGAAGTGGTGCATTGAGCAGCATGAGAAATTGGCAGTGTGGTAGGTATGAGATGTCATATAAAGATGCATTCACTGATTTTAACCACCTCCGTGAATCATTGAACATCTTCTGGTACTACTGTCAGGTCCTGAGAGCCAGACTCTGGGAGTTTACTTCCCTGACTACCTATGCCCTTGCTTTGGAGGATAGTCCTTGAGGGCTTCCTGGCTCACTGCATCTTTCCTCCTGTTCATCTCCATGACTGAAGCTTCCAGTACCATATCTGTGAACTATGCAGCCCTACCTCTGCCCTGATGCTCCATTTTCCTTCCATTCAATTGTGGCAGCTACAGTCAGCAGCAGCCTCTTTTCATTCATTGCAGCTTCTCTTAAGAGGGATAGACTGTCTTTATAAGTTGGTGACTTGCTGAAACATGTGCTAGCCTCACACGCTATTTGGACCTATGTTCAGTGCGCAGCTAGCAAGCAACATGGGTCATGCTGGACTGCACACTGAAACCATTCAAGTGAAGTTTTCTTGCTGCTTGCTTCAACACAAACAGGTGTACGCAGGTCATGAATTACCATACCCACCCCTCTTCACAAATGAATTTTTAATTGAGTCTATTTGAAACTACATTTGCAGTTAGGCACAAGCTTGTCTAGATCCCTGACACCTTCTACTTTCTGGAGTACATTGAAAATAAATTCTACTTTGTACCGGCAGTATTTGTGATTTTAATTAGTTTTAATCAGTGTGGATATGATACTTTGTGTTTTATCTTTGTGGCTTGACAAGAATTTCCCATAATTTTATGGCAATGTAACATTGAGTAATAAACCATCCATTACCTACTGTACTGAGGTGAATGGCTCCTTGTTATCATTAGGATGAATTCCTGGCAGTAGTTCAGACAGTCAGTGCTTTGAACTCAAATGGCAGCATTCAAATATAATTAAACCAGTTGACTTTGGCAAAATCAAGTATTATTACAGCGCATGAAAAGTAATTTATACCAAAAAAAAAATGTCTGGAGCATGATCTGAAGTACTTCCTAAAGGTATCTTCATGTTAGAGTGGCCTAAAGCCAGGCTACTGTTAAAAGCTTAAGTACCTTATCTGTCTGTTCATCTCATTTTAAAAAGAATATAACATTTAAAACAATCACCCAAAACTCATGTCAATAGCTGGGATTTGTTTTGATATTTAAAATTTCACTGTTTGGTTGAGATCTCAGGCAAGATTTATGTACAGCATTTGGAAATCAGACTGACATTGTTTGACTACAGTAATCTGTTCTAATTGTGAAACCAGGAGGATGAGGATTTATGTTCCTTAATCTCTAATCATTCTATATATGCACAACATCTTGGCGGTCTTGGAACGTTTTTGAAAATGGATTATTTATTATCCAAACACATCTTTAAATTGAGAAAAATGAAAACAATTGGCGACGTGGGTTCCTCATTATAGTGGATTGGCAATCCATCAGTCTACACAGTCTCCGCTGTAAACTTTCTTCCGTGTTGATTGCCTGGAATGTTTTAAAGATTATCATGGAAGAATTAAAGATCAGATGTAATGCTCCAGCGATAAGTTTCTTCATGAGATATTCATCTCAGTTCAATTGTACCTTCATTGTAACATCCATGGGGGAATTTTACAGCCCCCCAGTATTTGCAGACAGGGACGTGTATAATAAGATGGGTGACTAGCTCACCGCCTTACCCCACCCCCGAGCTGTTCCCCATAATGCAGTGGGTGGGTAAGGCATCAGCCAGCCTGCCTGCCCTTAGACTTATTGAGGCCCTTAATTGGCCAAGTAAGGGCTTGTTAAGGGCCTGTTTCTGCCCCTGCCACAGTAATACATGTATGGAGGCCAGCCGGCTACTTTACCATCTCATGGTAAAAGGTGGGAAGAAAAGGTACCTCTTTGGGAGCTGCCCTGTGCCCATCTGGGGAACCCTGCAGGATGTTACTTTGTAACTCCCCCCTTGGCATCCAAAACCCAACCCCTGACATGCCTCCCCCTTAGGGTCCTTGATCCCTCCCCGATCAAGAACCCCAGACTTACCTCCAAGTCCAGTTGCCATGGATCTTTTCCTTGGGACTGCTTGTAGTTCCAACAACAACCACTACCGAGTTCTGGCATTGCTGGGACTACTCAGCTGCTGGCCAATCAGATTATCGTTGTGCGGCAGCTTATTTTAAAGTCAGACGGCTCGCAACCAAGGGCAGGAATTTCCGGTTGTCAGGTGGCTGTGGCGAATGGGCCTGGGAGCGGCCATGAAACGGTCCACCACCTGTGATTGGGCCCCAACTGTGATTTCATGCTGGCTGACCAATTAACGGCCAGCCAGCGTGAAACACGTGCTGAGGAGCTCAGCGCTGCCGGGGTGGGAGCAGGAGGAGTGCAAGTGCAGAAGCCTGCACATGCGGGGGGCGGGGAATGCGCTGAAAGCTCCCTGAGGGCACAGAGCTGCCTCAGGGAGCTGAAGAATTGTGGACACAAAAATAAACATTTTAAAAACGAGACAAACGTCCCCAGATGTGACTCAGTCACATGAAGAGGGACAAGTTTAAAATGATGTTTAAAAATTTTGTCTTTTTTTAATTACTTCTGGAAACCTCATGCCAACCATGGATGAGGTTTCATAAAAAATCCAAAGGCTGCCTAGCCGATTCGCCCGCCCGCCAACCAAATGGTTGGATGGGCAGCGAAAAATACAGATTAATTACCTACTTACGGGCCTTAATAGGCCTCTTAATTGTCAGCAGGCTGCCAACTCTTGCGTGCGCCCACCGACCGAAAGATCGCGTGAGTGCGTGATGACGTCGGGACGCTCACCCAATGTCATCGCGTGTGACTTTATGCCCAATTGGGTTGGGCACGCGCGCCAGCCTGTAAGATGCTGCCCTAACTTTTCTACCAGGGTGGGGTGGGAGGTCGAGAAATAGACCCTCCGTAAAATTTGGCCCCATGTTTCACAGCTAACGGACACTGAGATCTTGGTGCAGAATATGGTGGTTCTTCTCTTCCAGAAAAGATCAGTTGGCAAGCCCCCCTCTGCCCGCCCTTTCTGAAGTCTGTTCTCTCCTCACCAGGTTCTCTATTAGAAGATTATGTGCTCCCTCTTTCTTGTGTGATGATTAATAGCACAAACGTTTCTAGTCCTGTGCTGCATTCTCCAAATCTTCCACTTTAAATCCAAAAATTTCTCTCTTCCCCATTAAAGTTAATTTTTTTTGCATAAGAACTTAAAAATGGTGTAAACAATAAAACTTTGAGTGTATTATGAAGTAAATTTTTTGTGTATTTGTAAAGTCTATGCTAATTATAGACTTTGCAAATTGACAATTTACTAACAGTGCACTAAGTGATTTAAGGCAGGAACTCGTTGATGATGGGGAAAGCGGTGAGGGAGCTTCACTCAAAATAAATATGTCAGGCAGAATGCTTACAGATACTGAATGTTTCCAGCATTTTCTGTTTCTGATCCTGGTGTCCAACATCTGTAAATTTTTTAATAGGTGATATTGCCAGTTGGTGGATGGGAGGGGGTATTGCAGTGTGGGGTACCTGATGGTCAGGAAGGGACCATGGGCTGTGCAGACCCCATTCTCCTAAACCCTCCGCTCCTTCAAGCCTTACAACTTGTTGCGTAGGCTAGGAAGTCCTTTCATAGAATCACAGAGAGGTTACAGCACAGAAGCAGGCCATTCAGCCTGTTGAGTCCGTGTTGGCACTTTGCAAGAACAATTCAGCTAGTCCCATGCCCCCATTATTTTCACATAATTCAAGACATTTTTATACACAGGTGCTTATCTGATTCCCTTTTGGAAGCCACAATTGAATCTGCCTCCACCACTCTTTTAGGCAATGTTGTAACTACTTGCTGCATTTAAAAAATGTTTTCTCATGTCGCTGTTGGTTCTTTTACCAATCACCTTAAACCTATGCCCTCTGGTCTTGACCCCTCTGTATCTACTCAGTCTAGACCTCTCATGATTTTGAACACCTCTGTTAGTTCACCTTCGAACCTTCTCTTCTCTAAGGAGAAGAACCCCAACTTCACCAATTTATCCTCACAACTGAAGTCCCTCATCCCTGCAAGCATTCTCATAAATCATTTCTGCAGCCTCTCTAAATTCTTCATATCCTTCCTAAAGTGCAGTGCCTGGAATTGGACACGATGCTCCAATTGAGGCCAAAACTGTGTTTTATAAAGCTTCATGATAACTTCTTTGCTTTTGCACTCCATGCCTTGATTTATAAAGTTCAGGATCCCGTATGCCTTTTTAACCACTTTTTCAACCTGCCCTTCAAGTTTCAACAATTTTTACACATATTACACCTGGATCTCTCTATTCCTGCACCCCATTTTGAATTGTACTCTTTAGTCTATATTACCCCTCCTCCCTCTTCCTACCAAAATGTATCATTTCACATTTCTCTGCATTACATTTCACCTGCCATCTATGTGTCTGACCATTCCACCAGTCTCCTTGAAGTCTACATTTATGTTCCTCACAGTTCACAATTCTTCCATGTTTTGTGTCATCTGCAAATTTTGAGATTGTGCCATGTACACTAAAAATTGGGTCATTAATTTGTATCAAGAAAAGTCATGGCCCTCATAATGACCCCTGACCCCTTGTATACCTTGCTCCAGTTGGAAAAAACAACCAATTACCACTACTCTAATAAATCTGGAAGTAAAAACCAGTCTCAGTAATGGTGCCCATGAAACCATTGTCAATTGTCGTAAAAACCCATCTGGTTCACTAATGTCTTTTAGGAAAGGAAATCTGCCATTCTTACCTGGTCTGGCCTACATGTGACTCCAGACCTACAGCAATGTGGTTGACTCTTAACTGCCCTCTGAAATAGCCTAGCAAGCAACTTGATTGTATCAAAACCGCTACAAAGTCTAAAAGAAAGGAAACCGGGCAGACTATGTGGCATTGACCTAGGCACCAGAAATGACAATGACGCACCCAGCCCTGTGGATGCTACAAAGTCCTCCTTGCTAACATCCAGGGGCTTCTGCCAAAATTGGGAGAGCTGTCCCAAAGACCAGTCAAAGCCTGACATAATCATATTCACTGAATCATATCATACAGACAATGTCCCAAGCACCACTATCACCATCCCTGGATACGTCTTGCACCACAGACAGGACAGAACTACCAGAGTGGCGGCACAGTGGTGTACAGTCAAGAGGGAGTTGCCCGAGGAGACTGCAACATTGACTCCAGACTCCATGAAGTCCCATGGCATCAGTTCAAACATAGGCAAGGAAATCTGCTAATTACCACCTACTGCCCCACCCCCTCAGCTGATGAATCAGTACTCCTCCCTGTTGAACACCATTTGGAAGAAGCACACAGGATGGCAAAGGCACAGAATGTGCTCTGGATGGGGGACTTCTATGTCTATCACCAAGAGTGGCTCTGTAGCACCACTGATGACTGAGCTGCCTGAGTCCTAAATGACGTAGCTGCTAGAGTGGGTCTGTGGCAGATGGTGAAGGAACCAACAAGAGGGAAAAACCTACTTAACCTCATCCTCATCAACCTGCCTGCTGCAGATGCATCTGTCCATGACTGTATTGGTAGAAGTGACCATCACACAGTCTTTGTGGAGACTAAATCCAGTCTTCACATTGAGGATATCCTTCACCGTGTTGTATGGCACTACCACCATGCTAAATGGGATAGATTTCGACAGATCTAGCAACTCAAAACTGGGCATCCATGAGGTGCTTTGGGCCATCAGCAGCAGCAGAATTGTACTCGAACACAATTTGTAACCTCATGGCCCGGCATATCCCCTACTCTACCGTTACCACCAAGTCAGGGGATCAACCCTGGTCCAATGAAGAGTGCAGGAGGGCATGCCAAGAGCAGCAGCAGGCACACCTGAAAATGAGGTGTCAACCTGGTGAAGCTACAACACAGGATTACTTGTATGCCAAATAGTGGGATAGACAAAGCTAAGCGATTCCACAACCAACTGATCAGATCTAAGCTTTGCAGTCTTGCCACACCCAGTCAGCAGTGGTGGTGGACAATTAAACAACTAACAGGAGGAGGAGGCTCCACAAATATCCCCGTCCTCGATGATGGAGGAGCCTAGCACATCAGCGCAAAAGACAAGGCTGAACTACTCGCAACCATCCTCAGCCAGAAGTGCCAAGTGAATGATCCATCTCGGCCTCCTCTGGAGGTCCTCAGGATCACAGAAGTCAGTCTTCGGCTAATTGGATTCACTCCACGTGATTTGAAGAAAATGTTGAAAGCATTGGCTACTGCAAATGCTATGGGCCCTGACAACATTCCAGCAATAATACTAAAGACTTGTGCTCCAGAACTAGCCATGCCCTGGGCCAAGCAGTTCCAGTACAGCTACAACATTGATATCTACCCAGCAATGTGGAAAATTGCCTAGGTATGTCTCATTCACAAAAAGCAGGACAAATCCAACCTGGCCAATTACCATCCCATCAGTCTACTCTCGATCATCAGCAAGGTGATGGAAGGTCTCATCAATAATGTTATTAATCAGCACTGACTCAGCAATATCCCATTCACTGACACTCAGTTTTGGTTACACCACTTAGCTCCTGACTGTATTACAGCCTTGGTCCAAACCTAGACAAAAGAGCCGAACTCAAGGGGTGAAGTGTGAGTGACTCCCCTTGATAGTTGGTTGTGTGTGGCATCAAGGAGCCCTAGCAAAACTGGAGTCAATGGGAATCGGAGGAAATTCTCCACTGGTTGGATGCATATCTAGCAGAAAGGAAGGTGGTTACGGTTGTTGGAGGTTAATCATCTCAGACGCAGGACATTGCTGCAGGATCCTCAGAGTGTGTCATAAATGACTTTTCCTCCATCATAAGGTAAAAAGTGGGGATGTTCACTGATGATTGCACAATGCTCAGTACCATTTGCGACTCCTTAGATACATAATCTGTATGTGTCCACATGCAGCAAGACCTGGACAACATTCTGGCTTCGGCTGATAAATGGCAAGTAACATTTGCACAACATAAGTGCCAGCCAATAACCATCTCTCCTTCACATTCAATGTTATTACCATCATTGAATCACCCACTATCAACATCCAGGGGGTTTCCATTGACCAGAAACTGTACTGGACCAGTCAATAAATACTGTGGCTATAAGAACAGATCAAAGGTTGGGAATTCTGCAGCAAGTCACTCACCTGACTCCCCAAAGCCTGTCCACCATTTAGAAGGCACAAGCCAGGAGTGTGATGGAATACTCCCCACTTGCCTGGATGAGTAGAGCTCCAACAACACTCAAGAAGCTCAACACCATCCAGGACAAAATAGATCACTTGATCCACCACCTTCAACATTCACTCCCTCATCCACTGATGCACAGTAGCAGCAGTGTGTACTATCTACAAGATGCACTGCAACAACTCACCAAGGCTCCTTCGACAGCACCTTCTAAACTCGTGACCTCTACCACCTAGAAGGATATGGGCAGCAGATAGATGGGAACACCACTGCCTGCAAGTTTCCCTCCAAACCACACACTATCCTGACTTGGAACAATATTGCCCGTCCCTTCATTGTCACAGGGTCAAAATCCTGGAACTCCCTCCCTAACAGCACTGTGGGCGTACCTACACCACATGGACTGCAACAGTTCAAGAAGGCAGCTCACCACCATCTTCTCAGGGGCAATTAGTGATGGGGAATAAATGCTGGGAAAGCCATGGATGCCCACATGAAAAAAAAATTCAAGACTCAGATCAATAGATTTTTGGATTCTCTTGTCCAAAAGGGATTTATGTGATATGGAGATCAGGCAGGAGGTCAAAGATCAACCAAGTTCCTATACTGAATGGCGGATGGTCTTGTGGGATGATATAGGCTAGACCTGCACCAATTTCTTACAAAGAACAACAAAGAACAAGGAAAAGTACAGCACAGGAACAGGCCCTTCGGCCCTCCAAGCCTGCTCCGATCATATTGCCTGTCAAACTAAAACATTTTGCACTTCCGGGGTCCGTATCCCTCTATTCCAATCCTATTCATGTATTTGTCAAGCTGCCTCTTAAACACCACTATCGTACCTGCTTCCACCACCTTCTCTGGCAGCGAATTCCAGACACTCACCACCCTCTGCGTAAAAAACTTGCCCCGCACATCTCCCCTAAAGTTTTCTCCTCTCACCTTAAACCTATGTCCCCTAGTAATTGACTCTTCCACCCTGGGAAAAAGCTTCTGACTATCTACTCTGTCCATGCCACTCATAATTTTGTAAACTTCTATCAAGTCGCCCCTCAATCTCCGTCGCTCTAGTGAGAACAATCCGAGTTTCTCCAACCTCTCTTCATAGCTAATAACCTCCAGACCAGACAGCATCCTGGTAAACCTCCTCTGTACCCTCTCCAACGCCTCCATATCCTTCTGGTAATGTGGCGACCAGAATTGCACGCAATATTCCAAATGTGGCCTAACCAAGGTTCTGTACAGCTGCAGCATGACTTCCCAGCTTTTATACTCAATACCCCTGCCGATGAAGGCAAGCATGCCATGTGCCTTCCTGACTACCTTATCCACCTGCATTGCCACTTTCAGTGACGTGTGGACCTGTACACCCAGATCCCTCTGCCCGTCGATGCACTTAAGGGTTCTGCCATTTACTGTATAATTCCTACCCGTATTAGACCTTCCAAAATGCATTAACTTGCATTTGTCTGGATTAAGCTCCATCTGCTATTTCTCTGCCCAAGTCTCCAACCAATCTATATCCCATTGTATCCTTTGACAATCCTCTTCACTATCTGCAACTCCTCCAACATTAGTGTCGTCTGCAAACTTACTAATTAGCCCAGTTACATTTTCCTCCAAATCATTTAAGTATACTACAAACAGCAAAGGTCCCAGCATTGATCCCTGCAGAACACCAGTAGTCTCAGCTCTCCATTCAGAAAAGCACCCTTCCACTACTACCCTCTGTCTTCTATGACCAAGCCAATTCTGTATCCATCTTGCCAGCTCACCTCTGATCCCGTGCGACTTTACCTTCTGTACCAGTCTGCCATGAGGGACCTTGTCAAAGACCTTACTAAAATCCATGTAGTTAACATCCACTGCCCTTCCATCGTCGATCATCTTTGTCACTTCCTCGAAAAACTCGATCAAGTTAGTGAGACACGACCTCCCCTTCACAAAACCATGCTGCCTCTCACTAATACACCCATTTGCTTCCAAATGGTAGTAAATCATTGTCACGAAGAATCTTCTCCAATAATTTCCCTACCACTGACGTAAGGCTCACCAGCCTGTAATTTCCTGGATTATCCCTGTTACCCTTCTTAAACAATGGAACAACATTGGCCATTCTCCAGTCCTCTGGGACCTCACCCATAGCCAGTGAGGATACAAAGATTTCTGTCAAGGCCCCAGCAATCTCCTCCCTTGCCTCCCTCAGTACTCTGGGGTAGATCCCATCTGGCCCTGGGGACTTATCCACCTTAATATTCTTCAAGACGCCTAACACCTCTTTTTTGATCTCAACATGATCCAGGCTATCTACACACTCTTCCCTAGACAAATCGACCGCTAAGTCCTTTTCTTTGGTGAATACTGATGAGAAGTATTCAATTAGTATCTCTCCCATTTCTTCTGGCTCCACACACATTCCCACCTCTGTCCCTGAGTGGGCCTACCCTTTCCCTGGCTACCCTCTTGATTTTTACATATGTATAAAACGTTCTTAAAGACTTCTAGACCCAAAGTGGTAAGTAGTAGAAATGAAGAATCTGGGGGCTGTATTTTGCATGCCCCTGCCGGGTGTGTAAAATAGTGTGTGTGTCCACCTCACCACCTTCCTGCCCACCCCTAAGCTCACCCCAAAACACGGGGGGTCGGCAGCTGCCAAATTTGGCAGCCCATCCGCCATATTTAAATACATAATCAAGAGCCAATTGGGCTTGTTACCAAGCCAATTGATCCTGATAATATGCTCCCCATGCCAAATAATATTTGATGTGGGCAGTAGGTGGGAGTGGGCTATCCGATTTTTAAAAAAGTTCTTCAAAGGGCGGGAAGGAAGGGGGTGCGGTTCTATCTTCAGGGGCTGGCCTTTGCAGATAGGGGGGCATGGCCTGTTCTAAGACAGAACTCCCCCTTTCTTCCTACCTGCCTGCTGAATTAAACCCACCACACTCACCCCCCTTGCCCCTCTCTAACCTGCCCAAAGCCTCCCTGCTTAAGACCCTGGACTTACTTGTACCTGGAATCCATTGGATTTTCTTCCTCTTCCTCATTGCAGTCCCAGCAGCGCCCGCTAATGCACTCTTGGCGTTGCCGGGACTGATGATTGGCCGGCAACTCCCAATGACAGGACTTGATCCCCAGTGAGGGACTGGTCCAGTTCAGTTTCTGGTCAATGGTAACCCCCAGAATGTTGATAATGGGGGATTCAGCGACGGTAATGCTATTGAAGGTCATGGGGAGATGTTCATTTCCTGGTACTTCTGTGGCACGAATGTTATTTTCCACTTATCACTTAACCTGAATGTTGTCCACATCTTGCCACATATGGACATGGACTGCTTTAGTATCTGAGGAGTCATGAATGGTGCTGAACATTGTGAAATCATCCTCAAACATCCATTCTTCTGACCTTATGATAGAGGGAAGGTCATTGATGAAACAGCTGAAGATGGTTGGGCCTAGGACACTATCTTGAGGAATTCCTGCAGTGATATCCTGGAACTGAGATGATTGACCTCCAACAACCACAACCATCTTCCTCTGTGCTAGGTATAACTCAAACCAGTGGAGAATTTTGCCCCTGATCCCCATTGACTGCAGTTTGCTTAGGCATCTTGATGCCACACTCAGTCAAATGCTGCCTTGAAGGGTAGTCATTCTCACCTCATCAACCAGCCACCCACTGCCTTCTGAGGAAGAGAATTCCAAGGATTCAGAACCCTTTAAGTGAAGAAATTCTTCCTCATCCCAGTTTAAAATAATTGACCCCTTATTTTGAGACATATTCACTAGTTGTAGGCTCTCTCGGCAGGGGAAGCAACCTCTCAGCATCTAAACTCTCAAATCCTTTCAGAATTTTATATCTTTCAATGAGAGAACCTCATTCTAGAGCATATGACTAATCTTCTCAACCTCTCATTTGAATGCTCAATTTTCCAATGCTTATTTTCATTTACTAGTCGTTTTTTGATCCATCTGTGTTTAATCAATCAGATATTTAATTGCTGATTTAAAAGTTAAATGTACATTTCAGCCAGTCGCTAAGTTCTGCCTTATGTATGCATGATACTTTGAGGTTTGACACTATAAATGTTAATGCCATTAGCCTGATGCCTGACTTTCCGGCATGACACCTTTGAAAGGCTTGATATCAAGCACATATGTTGGATTCAAGACCTTTATAAATGTGCATCATTAGACATATGCAATGACGTTTATCTTTCAGACCAAAGTATGGACCAAAGTCTTGTTAAAGTAGTCCTGGAAGGTTTGATTATGACTGGGAGAGTGGAGGAATTGTGGCTGCCTTTGAGTAGGTGACTCTGAATACAATGGACCCAATTTGAACAAAGCTGGGCAGCTAACTGCTCCATGCTGCATTCTCCGAGGCAACGCCTCCACCAATCAGAGTCCAACCAATCTCTGGAAAGACAGACGATCAGGCCAACAGCATTAACATTTATAGTGTCAAACCTCAAAGCATCATGCATACATATGGCAGAATGCAGTGATTGGTTGAAATGTGCTTTTAACTTTTAAATCAGCAATTAAATGGATCTCTTCTCATGCAGTATAAATTACTGTTCCCCCTTTACAGTTTGGTCATTTCTACAAGCCATCCTAATGAGTGTAAGATGAAAAACTTATGTCTCTTTTTTCAGCAAGACCAATATTTACTCATGCACAGCAAAGATATCAGGTTTAAAGACACTCTTGTCAGGTTGAATGGTAATATCAATTAACACATAAACAAGAGCAAAAATAGATTTAAGGTTATGAAGGAGTTGACTGATTTATTACAAAAGGCATGCTATATGAGTGTAAAAAAGGCATTAAACTGGCAAAGAATGTTTTGAGTTGAAATAACAAGATAAGTGAAAGATAATGGTAAGATTTTTAGTCATATTAAGAGAAAAGGAGAAAACAAGGGTTAGAGTGGAGCCTTGATTGTGGGATTGGGTGAAGGCATGACAACTGAGTGCTTAAAAAAAAGTGCTAAATAAGTTTTTCTTTTTGCTTCTTTTTACCAAAGAAGTAGCCAGGCAACGTATTTGATCTGGAACGAGAACTAGATCATGTTGCAGAGGTAATCTGTGACACTGTCCATATCAATGTCAGTATTGTTGCTAAACACCTGTACAATCTCAAGGTGAATATATCTCAGGGACCGGACAAGATGCATCCAATGATTCTAAAGGAAATAAGGGAGGAACATGGGCATATATCTTGTAAACATCACTGAATATTTGAATAAAAACAAAAAGCTAAAAGCTACTGCGGATGCTGGAAATCCAAAACAAAATAAAAACAGAATTACCTGGAAAAACTCAGCAAGTCTGGCAGCATCGGCGGAGAAGAAATCAGTCAACGTTTCGAGCCCTCATGGCCCTTCAGTTCTGCTGAAGGGCCATGAGGGCTCGAAACGTTGACTGATTTCTTCTCCGCCGATGCTGCCAGACTTGCTGAGTTTTTCCAGGTAATTCTGAATATTTGAAGATGCCTGGAGACTGGAGGAAAGCAGATGTCACTCCTATTTTTACAAAATTCAGGGAAAGTGACAAAGATACTTTAGACCAGTGAGTTTGACACCCACCGTGGGCAAAGTTACAGAAATCCTTATTAAAGATAAGATCATGGAGTATCTGGATAGATATAAAATCATAACAGGGAAATCTTGCTAATCTAACTGGTTTGCTTTGAGAGTATGATAAAGGAGCTTGATAAGGATATGTGTCGTACCTGGGATTTTAGTAAGGCTATTGGTACAGTTCTTTTAGAAAGGCTGGTACTGAAAATAAAGAAAATGGAAATCAGTGGAAACATTTTACAAAGTGTACAAAATTGGTTGACTGATAAAACCCAGGGAGCAGTAGTACAAGGATTGTCACCAGCTTGGAAGAATATTACTAGTGGGGTCCCAGAAAAGACTGTTTCGAGACATCTTTTTAAAAGCTTTATAAATGATCTGGAGCTAGGAGCCCTAACAACAACGCAGATGAAGCACATTGCAGATATTTGCAGATGAAACAAAGCTACTGAAGGAGGTAGACTCCAAAGCTGAAGAGGAAAAGCTACAGTTGGATTTGAATATAATTGGAATTAGGAAGACGGGTGAAGATGAAATTTCTTGTAGAGAAATGGAGAGTGCTTCATATGGGGATAAAAAGGTTTAGGAAGGGACTATTGCTAATTTAAAGATAATTGCATGGAAAATGAAACAGATCTAAGGGTCCCAATGGACAATAAAACTAAACAAACTAGTGCTCTATTCTGGTATTTAGAAGGTTTGGGGGTGATTTGATAAAGGTTTTCAAGTTATTAAGGGAATCAGGTAGGGTAGAGAGACACTATTTCCGCTGGTCGATGAATCTAGGACTAAAGGGCATAGGGTAAAAATTAGAGCCAGGCCTTTCAAGAGTGAAATTATGGGACACTTCTACACTGGTAAATTTGGAACTCTTCTGTAAACAGCAATTGATGTTAATTTACTTGTTAATTTTGAAACTGAAATTGATAGATTTTTGTTAACCAAAGGTATTAAGGGAGATGGAGCAAAGGGTGTCGAGGTGGTACATGAAGTTAGGCTGCAGATCTGCCATGTTATCAGGCTAAATGACATTCTCCTGTTCCTGTGCTCCCATGTCCCTATCACAACTATGCTCAGCAGCAGTGAGTTATGCAAATCAGATGCTCAGATCTATTAAAAGGTCAATATTGAGCCAAAATAATTAGATAATTCTGACTCTTTTGTAAATCATTGGTGCCACCGCACTTAGAATATTGTGTACACTTGCCACAGTAGAAAAGGACATTGCAGCTAGTAAAAGGACACAGAAGACAACAACCAAGATGATTTAGAAGATGGAGGGATTGGATTGTGAAGAATGATTATGTAAAATGGGCATGTTCTCACTGGAAAAGTGAAGGTCAAGTGGTTATATGATTGTTATTTAGAGGATCCTAAAAGGCCTATCCTTTATGAGGACCTATATAGCCAATTGGTATTGCTACGCCATTGTCAACTCGCACTTCCAGCAATAGGCAATACAAAAATAATATGGTCTGAAAGGTAAGGTAATAAAAAATCCAAAAAAAATATTGCTGGTACAATTTCTGTTGGAAATTGAACTGACGTACAGTAAAATAAGCATGATTCCTTCATTTTAATCCTCTTCTTTAAGAGGTAAGCTTTCCACCATGCTGAAACTGTGTTTTTAAATGGCCTCATTGCTGTTAACATCTGCAGTCAGCATTGAAATATTATAATTCACGTATTGAAGGAGACCGGTCACGAGGCACATCATTACCCTTTTTAACAGAATGACACACAGACCAATAGACATACAACTTGCAAGTAAATATTTCAGTCTTAAATTGAATAAGATAGAATTGGAGGCTGAGATGAAACAAAGGTAGTTGTTCAGATATAAATTTGATCACAGACCCTGATACGCATTGAAGTAAACTAATTCCTGATATTTAGCTAGGTCCTATACCAAAATATATTGTCACTGTTGTTTTATTTGGCTAGACCTTTCTGCCTTAAACCCACATACTTATTTTCAAATCTGTCTGAGAGCAGTTTGCAATTGTGCCAAAAGCCATGGGAGGCATGGGAGCCTGGTAGATATAGGCAATAATATGAGATTCTAATAGACTTCCACCCTGGAGGGTGTTGGCAGCAACAAAGTATTCTTCAAGTGCTGGGTGCTTGAGTTGAGAAAGAACTTCAACCAACAACCTTAATAAAACAATTTGAGGGTGAAATTAGTCTTCAGTGATTTCACACAGCTAGCAATAGTGACTTGGCAGCTTGTTTAACACCTCTGTCCATTTCCTTCTCCTTTGAAATCAATGGCAAAGAAGATCATGGCCAGAATTTTACACGTGTGTGTGTGTGTGTCCCCAGCATGAAATTACAAGGACGGGATTCCTTCTGGGATCCTACCCGCCCCAACCTGGTCGCAATTTTATGCTGGAATGGGCAGGGCCTTGGATGGGAAGTCCACCCCACCCCACCCCAATTAAGGCCCTTAAGTGGCCAGTTAATGGCCACTTAAGGGTCTTTTCCCACCCAGGTTCAATTTTTAGGCTGGCAGGTGGATGATAGATTAGGAGGGAGGAACTGAAATTGAACAAAGTTCGATCTCAGGCGGGAAGAGGGGCCCCCTTCTGATTGGGGTGCCCTACCCTTAGGGCCTGGTGACCTCCAGACTATCCTCCCCACTGGCCTATCCCCCAAGACCCTGATTGCCCTCCGGTGACCTCCCAGGCCTTCCCTACCCCACCCCACCCCACCTTGGCTCCTGCCATTTTACTCTCCTCTGGTTCCTGGCACTTAGTTCCTCCTCCAGCCACTGCAACGCTGGAATGACTGGAGAGCTGCCACCGACTCTTCGGATGGCGGGGGGACACATCCTGCTGATGCCATTTCAAGCCCTAACAAGCATTGATTGGCAGAAGGCGGGACTTCCGGCCATCACCGGGAGGAAGTTCCGCCTTACCTCTTAAAGAAGAGGATTAAAATTAAGGGACCATGCTAATTTTACTATAAGTCTGTTCAATTTCCAACAGAAGTTTTACGAGCAATGTGTTTTTTTGGATTTTTGTTAACTTACCTTTCAGACCATATTATTTTTGTATTGCCCATTTTTCTATTTCCCGACAATGGCTTAGCGACATCAACAATCTATATAGGTCCTCGTAAAGGATAGGCCCAAAGGTTTATCCCTTTAACCAATGAAGCAAAAGGACAGTGAAAGAAACAGTAATGTCGAAGAAGGAAATAAGGTGAAATAGGATCAATTTAGATTCAGGAAGATAAATGAAGAGAGGGAAATAGAGTGGATTAATGGAGAAAGACAATAAGACAAATGAAAAGTAAGAAGAAAAAACAAAAGACCTCTTGAAACAACGTACTAGCTGCATGAATGAGAAGCCTCAGTTTCAATTGTTTCCTTTCTGGCCTCCAGGGTTGAGTTTTTTGACAGGACTATGAATCATGTCATTCACAGAATCCTTACCACATGAAAGCAACTGCAAATATTTGCAGCAACAATAATTCATATTTATGGTGTAAACCCAGCAGCCTTTTGGCATTCATGGCGAATCAGACAGTGAGCTCCTGTTTTTGCCAGGCTACCAGTGGAGCAGCACAAAGAATCCAGCTATTTATAGCAATACGCATATCACAGTGTATCTGTTCCTTGCTGGAAATTGTTGACTTTTTAATGCTCTAATAATGGTCATCACTGTGATCTTGTCATTATATTTCCAATAACTTCTGGGCCAGGACAGTCCAACAAAGACGTTGCATTTTTTATAAGCCTGTTAAGAGTTGGTATCACATGTGTGCCAACTGACTGTCTTCCCAGGAGCCAATATTTTTGGATTGTATTTGCTTGTCATTGTTTGCAGATAAAATCATTGAAGACTTGAATTATGTAACCCTCAATGCCTTGACTACTGCAACAATACTTTTATGGTCATACTTTGAGCTGTTGATAAATTCACAGCTTTGAACAACATATAATTCAGCACTTCTGGGACTGGTTGTGGCAGCTTTGGATAGTTCTAACTCCCTTGGAACAAGTTGATTCACCTCTAGAAAGGCCTGCAGGGTTAATCCCCATCAATAGTCATTGTGTTCTTTCTGAGGGGTCCAGAAGAAGATTAAATGTGAGAGACTTTGAGGAGAGAACAAGAACATTTCTATACACAGAGAATTCTGAGAGGGCAGAATTCACTTCCAGATTTAATAGTTGAAGCAGAAATGAGTCAACTCTCTATTAAATTGGATAAATGGGCAAATGTAAAAGTAATGAAAGGGTACGGCAAATTGTTGACATGGAGGCTGAATGTTCACATGGCCATAAAACAATATGTTGTGGAACCAACAATGGACAAAGCAAGTTTAAATCTAATATTGTGTAATGAGGTTAATTAGTAATCTCATAGTAGAAGATCCTCTAGGGAATTCCATATTAAGTTTGAGAGTGACATAACTGCATCCAGGACAAGAATCTTAAACTTGAACAAAGCCAATTACATAGGTATGAGTAGAGAGCTGGTTAAGGTTGATTGGCTAAATAGACTAAAAATTATGGCAGAAATAACCAGTGAGAAACATTTAAAGAAGTTATTTAAAATGTGCAACAAAAATACATTCCATTAAGAAAACAAAAACTCAGTGAGAAAGGTCCATCCTTGACTTGCCAGGAATGTTAGGGGTGGTATTAGATTAAAAGAAGAGGCTTATAATTTTGCAAAGAATAGTAGTGAGCCTGAAGATTGGAAGAGTTTTAGAAATCAGCAAAGAGTGACCAAAAAGTTGATAAAGAGGCAAAAAGTAGAATATGAGAGTAAACTAACCAGACATATAAAAACAAGATAAAGGCAAAATACTGCGGACGCTGGAAATCTGAAACAAAAACAAAAAATGCTGAGTTTTTCCAGCATTTTTTGTTTTTCTGTGTGATATAAAAATAAGATTGTAGGGGCAGAATTTTACGAGTCAGCAAGCGGGAGCGGGGCCCGCTCGCCGACGTGTAAAATGACGTGCGGTGACGTCGGGGAGAACTCCCGACGTCACCACGCCCAATTTAAATTTTCAGGAAGGCGGGAGCGCAGCAAAATCAGCTGCGCGCCCGCCGACCTGTCAATGGCTACTTGAGGCCATTGACAGGGTCAATTAACTAATTATAAGGACCTGCCCGTCCAACCATAAGGTCGGCGGGCAAGCCAGGAGCCCCGGTGGGAACTGGAAAAAACATGAAACCTCATCCACGGGCGGGATGAGGTTTCATGTAGGCTTTAAAAAATTTTAATAAAGATTTTGTAAAAATAATGGACATGTCCCAACTCATATGAAATTGTTACATGAGGGGATATGTAAGAAAAATTTTATTTTTCTATTTTTGTCTTTTTTTACATTTACAGACAATCTCCCTGAGGCTGCACTTAGCCTCAGAGAGATGAGTGCACTCTTTCGTGTGCATGCGCGAAAGAGCGCACTCTCGATTTTGGGACTCCCCCACCTGCACAGGAAGCGCATAGCACTTCTGTGCGGACGTCACGCTGGGCGGGCCTTAATTGGCCCGTCCACATAAAATGGCGCCATGCCTCTGATCGGGGGCACCGATCGGAAGCGCACCCTGTACGCGCCCGCCCATCAACTTCCCCCCCAACGAGGGGGAAAATTCAGCCCTAAGAGTTTTACAAGTATATAGAAAGGAGAAAAGTAGCTAAAATAACCGTTGGTTCCTTAGAGGCAGACACAGGAGAAGTTATCATTGGAAATGAAGAAATGGCAGAGACATTGAGCAGACATTTTGTGTCTGTCTTCACAGTAGAAGACACAAATTACATGCCAAAAATAGAGGGTAACAAAAAGCTAATAACAGTGAGGAACTTAATGTAATTAATATCAGCAGAGAAAACGTATTAGAGAAACCTAAGGGTCAAAAATTGAACAAATCCACAGGAGCAACAAC
Organism: Cetorhinus maximus; assembly: GCF_964194155.1. Taxonomy (NCBI): domain Eukaryota; kingdom Metazoa; phylum Chordata; class Chondrichthyes; order Lamniformes; family Cetorhinidae; genus Cetorhinus; species Cetorhinus maximus. The sequence continues at coordinate 155,466,944 of NC_135881.1, forward strand.
ATCCTAAAGTTCTGTAAGAGGTAGCTACAGAGATAGTGAAAACACTGGTTCTGATTTTCCAAAATTCCCTAGACTCTAAAATGGCCCAAACAGATTGGAAGTTAGCAAATGTAACCCTGCTGTTCAAGAAAGGAGAGAGAGAGAAAATAGGGAACTAAAGGCCAGTTAGCTTGACATCAGTCATTGGGAAATTGCTGGAATATATTACTAAGGAAGTCTTAATGCACTTATAAAATTATAGTGTGATCAGACAAAGTCAACGAAAGGGAAATCCTATTTGACAAATTTTTTAGAATTTTTTGAGGATGCAACTAGTACAGTATATAAAGGGGAGCTGATAGATGTAGTATATCTGGATTTCCAAAAGGCATTCAATAATTAATAGGAAAGGTTAATAGGCAAGATAAGGGCTGATGGTGCTGGGCTAATACATTAGGACGAATGGAGGATTAGTTAATGGACAGGAAGCAGAGAGTAGGGATCAACAGAGCATTTTCAAGTTGGCAAACTGTAACTAATGGAGTGCTGCAAGGATCAGTGCTGCAGCTCAGCTATTTACAATTTATATTAATGACTTAGATGAAGAGACTGAGAGTAATGTATCCAAGTTTTCTGATGAGACAAAGCTAAGTGGGAAGGTAAGAGAGGTTGGAAAGAGATATAGACAGGTTAAGGGAGTGGGCAACAAGGTGGCAGATGGAGTATAATATGGGGCAGTGTCTCACTTTGGTAATAAGAATAGAAAAGCAGAATAGTTTTTAAAAGGTTCACATCTTGTAAATGTTGTTGTTCAGAGGGACTTTGGTATACTTGTGCAAGGAACACATAGTTAGCATGCAGGTACAACAAGCAATTAGGAAAATGACATTTATTGCAATGGAATTAGAGTACAGGAATAAGGCAGATTTGCTACAATTGTACAGGATTTTGGTGAGACCATACCAGGAATAGTGTGTACAGTTTTGGTCTCTGTATTTAAGGAAGAATATACTTGCTGCGGAAGCAGTACAGCGAAGGTTCACTAGACTAGTTCCTGGGATGAGAGGATTGTCCTTAGATGAGAGGCTGAGTAAATTGGGCCTATATTCTCTGGAGTTTAGAAGAATGAGAGGTGATCTCATTGAAACATACAAAATTCTGAAGGAGCTTCATAGGGTAGACACTAAGGGTCGATTTTTGCAGAGTAATGGAGAATCCACAGAGTTTCTAAAATGGCAGGCAGGATCCAGATGCAGAAGTTCCCCCCAACCTTTTTGCAACAGATCCAATTTTTGTTGGTAGGGGAAAGGGCCAGGGCATGATTCACACATGAGGGAAACCCAAACTCAGTAGGTTCATTTGAACTTAGAGCTGAGTTCAGACAGACCCCACTTTGGCTGCTGCAAGGGACTTAGCTCACAGTGTGGGAGTCACGGTTTTTGGAGTAGATGTCAAGGCTCTTCAAGGGTGGATAAAACCTGTATAACTGTCATGATGTGAAGTTATTTAAATCCCCAGCCCTTTAAAATGAAAAAAGAAAAGAGTGCAGGTGTCAGTGAGAGTAAAAGAAAACCTATGTTCTAGCAGTTTCAATAGTTGTTTGTTGACATTACCTAAGCTCTTTATGAATGGTTGGCTGATTTCAAAAATCTACATTTATCTCAGCAGAGGTGTTCTAAGTTACAGTTTGATTAGCAGTTTAAAGAGGATATTAAAGAATTAGCTGTCTTTGATATGGCGTATGAACATAAAGTTGATTGTCTTTTATCAGAGATTAACCACTGGAACTTTAAATAAAGCTTTGAATGGGCTTTCATGAATGTGAGTTTTTACTATCAAAACTATTTAGTGAAATCTATATTAGATTTTTAGAACTTTATTTTATTTCATCTCCACATGGTACCTGAGATCCGTCCAGGGTGGGTACTGGGTGAGTTGACATGTGTTGGCATAGTGGTAAACAGGGTAATGGGGTATGCGTGGGGCAGCATTAGTTGGCATGTGGGTATAAAGGGCCATGGGAGGTGGGTGGAGAATGAGGGGTGTGACAGGCGGGGGTGGAGGGTTGTGGATGCTCCATCATTGAATATATTTAAGGCTGAGATCAGCAATGGTCCCCCAGGGGAATCTAGGCAATTGAGGAGGAGGCAAGAAAATAAAGTTGATGTTGTGAACGGTGGAGCAGGCTCAAGGTTGGCATGGTCTACTCCTCTTATCTCTTACATTCTTATGGCCTTACCCAATAAGAATTGCCAGCTTTTCCAGCACATCCTGCTTATCAATTTCCACCCGATCAAGTACCTCTACCATCCCCACTTTTACTGATATTTTGTTAGTATCCTCTTCCTTACTCTTCCTTAGGACACTTTCCTGTTCTCATATTCTCCCTGTGCCAGTCTTATTTTCCACTTCACTTCCCCTCTCAACTTATTGTATTTGACTTGGTTCTCATTTGATGGATTCACCAGACATGCATCATACACCCACTTTTTTCGTTGTATGCTACTCTCTATCTCCCTTGTTATTCAAGGACCCCTGGCTTTAGTTCACTGCCATTCCTTCTTCTTGGAATGTACCTACCTATATTCAAAACATCTCTTCCTTAAAGATCACTTATTGTTCGTTCCAGTTTTTCCTGTCAGTCCTTCATTTTATTTTAACCCTGGCTAGATCCCCTTGCATCCCATTGAAGTTAGCCCTCTCCCAATTTAGATGTTCTATTTCAGATTATTCCTTGCTGTTCTCCATTACTAATCTAAACCTTAGGATGTGATAATCACTCTTACCCAACTGTCCTCCCACAGCTCACTACCCATAGGTTTACTTGCCCCATTTCATTCATACAAGCATACAAATTAGGAGTAGGATTAGGCCATTCAGCCCCTTGAACCTGCTCTGCCATTCAATAAGATCATGGCTGATCTGATTACGGCCTCAACTCCACATCCCGCCTCCCCCGATAACCTTTGGCTCCCATGTTAGTCAAGATCGATCAACCTCATTGACCCTGCTTCCACCACTCTCTGGAGAAGAGAGCTCCAAAGATCCATGACCCTCTGAGAGAAAAAAAAAATTCTTCTCAGCTCTGTCTTAAATGGGAGACCCATTATTTTTAAACTGTGTCCCCTACTTCTAGTCTCTCCCACAAGGGGAAACATCCTTTTGGCATCCACCCTGTCAAGTATCCTCAGGCCCTTATATGCTTCAATAAGATCACCTCTTAATCTTCTAAACTTCAATGGCCACAGGCCCAACCTGTCTAATCTTTCCTCATAAGACAACCCCCACCCCACATCCAAGGTATCAGTCAAATGAACCTTCTTTCATTCCCCAGCACAAGATCCAGCAGTGCCTCCTTCATATTTGGACCGAGAACATTCTGGTCTCCTACAGGAAGTTCTCTTGAACACATTTCAGAAATTCTTCTCCCTCCTTTCCCTTTACTGCAGCATAATCCCAATTGACATTTGCATAATTGAAGTCCCCCAATATCACCACTCTGTAGCTCTTATACATCTCTGTGATTTCCCTGCAGATTTACTTTTCGTCATTGATTATATGAATGGCTGTGATTGATTGACAGCTTTATGAGAAGGTAAGAGGGGCATTGTAATTCAAAGGGAATGTTGAATGTCTGTTTATTTGGTTCCTTACTCAAGGCTTGGGTTCCCCCATGGTTTCCAACTCTGCTGAGGTTCCATGAACCACTTCTATTAACAGAGCAGGCCTGGTTTCATCAAAATTGCACAGGGGTATGAAATGCCCACCTCTGCAATGGAGCCAGCAAGGGCAGGGGTGCTGTGTGCAGGCTGACTACCCGCACCCTTATCCTGTAACAGTGAAAATTGTTGGAAACAGAAATGAGGAGAGGAATCCCGGAATTGGGCCCTGCCTGCAATTTTTAAAGGCTTCCCCACTCGGCCCGATTCCACGAAAATCCAGGCCTGCGCCTTTTAAAGTCCCAGCCTGTTTGCTGTGTAAATTATTGCAACTAACATTCTTCTTATGAAATTTTACTGTTTATAAGAAGGTGTTGTTTTACTGTACACTTGGACATATCACCATTACATTATAACAGCTTAAAGAGAAAGGGTAATGCAGGGAGCAAAGTTTCACCACAGTAAGTTCTGGTGTATAGCTCACATACAAATAGCAAAGCTGAAGTTTTGATTTACACTGTAGTGCGCTATGGAGACTGCTAAATGGAAAGCATTATAATTTGCAATACAGGTTTTATTCTGGTCGCATACAGCCACAGGAGTTACAGATAGTGGTAACTTCACAATGCATGCTTTTGCATCATAAACCAGGAATATAAATCTGGAATTCATTGTAAGATTTTCTGATCACTAAAATTAATGAGGATGGGATGGGGGAATAGGGGAAAGGATCCCAATAAATGCTTTCAGCAGGCTAAGATCCATGCCAGAAATGCAAACTTTTAATTCTGACTTTATATTGCTTATCTGTCCTCTGCGTAATTATTATTTAGCCAAGCTGACAATCGAGAATAGCACTTGGTTGAAAGATTCTGTGGGACAGCCAAGGAAAAACATTTTCTCAAAGTGAATCATAATGCACACTCCTAGCACTGGGTAGTGGCATCCCCATGCATTGTATTTGCTATTCACTGCTACTTACTATGCAGAGCTGATTTCTTTACAAATATATAGTTAGCCACCTTCTGATGAAGGGTCATACGGACTCGAAACGTCAACTGTATCCCTCTCTGCAGATGCTGTCAGACCTGCTGAGTTTTTCCAGGTATTTTTGTTTTTGTTCTAGATTTCCAGCAACCGCAGTATTTTGCTTTTATTTTAGTTAGCCACCTGTTAAACAGTAACTGCTGAGATTGTCTAGTGTGAGTTATACTAAAAGAGGCAGCTTTCAGTCAATCAATGGTGCAACTGGTGGACAGGCTCCATAAGGAAACCAGACGCTTTGAGGAAATATGTATCACCAGGGCCAAAGAGAAACCTTCCAACTAAAAGTCATTCAGCAACAGTAGAAAGCAGTTCAAATGTTTGATATTCGAGTATCACCTTTCCGCAGTAAAATTTAATACTTCTTCGTGTGGTTGTTTTACCTGTATTTAGAATTGCAACTATTATTTAAAATCCCTAGTTTAAAGCAGTCAGAATTAACTCTTGTTGAGTGTGTTGACTGATGTAGGACACGAGTTCAAGTGGCTTAAGATATTAATGTTTAATACCATCAGACGCTAATAAAGCTTGTGACCCAGGCAACTGACCCTTATCCTGAACTTCCAAATTTGATATGATATATTTATTTAAGGACTTCACAAGCAGGTTTGTTTGTGGTTAATTACATTCAGAAGCTACTTTTTAATCTATATCTTTGAATAGTAGATGCATTGGGATGTATAGATATTTTGGGAGTCGGGACATTATTAAACTTTCTCCATTGAGATTAAGTATTTGGCGTAGAGTCAATGATAGGGAAAATTACACATGCTATTTGGAAAGATTGACTTTGATGAAATGGAGTTTTTTTGCTCCATGTCTGTTGTGTTTCATGTATTAATATCTTTAAACATAAATGTTATTGGCTCCATACCTCACAAGTCATGTGCAAAGAACGAGTCATCTTGCACTGGCTTCCAACTCCCTTAGAGTGTGAACATCAGGGACACTTTAAAGTGAGATTTACAACAAAGAATAAGATATTGCAAAAAATATACTTACACATATGGAGCTGTGCTCATTTGTAGAATCAGGTATGTCAAAATAAGTTAAAACCTCTTTCTGGTGTATCTGCATGTCTCCAGTGAAGGTATAGCAGGATACCTGGATAACTCTCATGGAATTTAAGGAGCATCTGACATGAATTGTTGGTCTTTTTAACTAAATAAGCAAAACTTAATCAGAATTGATGGCCCTCAGACCTCCATATATTCTCATTGTCACTCACTGACACTCCCTCCATGGTGATTGGTATCTGCTCAAGTCTCTCAATTTCTTTCCAAGCGGGTGCTATTACGCTAAGTCTGCATCCTGTGGGCCTTAGTATAGACGCCCACATGAGTTTGCCGCTACTGTTGCTAAGAGGATGAGTAGTTGAGCTGATGTAGTGACATTCAATAATTTTATTTCTTCCTTCAACATGCAAATCCATTTATTTACAAGTTAAGCAGAGTTAACAGACAGAGTACAATTAATTTAAGCATACATTTTAATCCTGCCTTAACTTTCAGAGAACAATATGACCTCTTTTATATCATTTCATCCTTTAACAAGCTTGAGTTTACCTATTCCCTTGATTTACCATCTGGTCTCTCATGGTAATTTTCCCTTCAGTAATTTTCCATTGTTGCCAGACTGATCCAAAGCGTATGTTGCCCTGCACATACATCTATTTTTTATCTGTCTGCTTTTACTTTCTTATCTGTCTGTTTTCTGTGTGGAAATTATACAGCTGCATCTCAGCTTAGCTGTTTTTCGAACATTACCCTCGGGGGCCTTCTTTTGGTGGGCTTTCAAGTTACAGCCACATTGCCTTACTCAATACACCATTGTCCAGTCTCACATATTATCCTGCACTATGATTTCTATTCTATATACTAAGCCAATTTTTAACTTCCAATTATCCCATGTTCCAACACCCACCCTGCTAGCTTCTGCCACCATGTTCTCATCCTGCGTTAAGCCTCAGGCTTCTTCCTTGTTCTTCTGGCCCACTAGAGCCAGAGTCTTCCTGCCCTGTCATCTACACCACCCCCCATTCCTACTAAACCTCACCCTGACGTGGTGACCTTCTGAAGCTTATACCTCATGGAACTGCTGGCTCCATGGCCACTTGCTCCAATGATGTAGGCAGCAGTGGAGGCTATCCCTGAGGGAGGGACTTAAGCTACATCAGATATCACAGCATTAGAGTTGAATACGAAGCTTAGCAAAACCAGGGAATATCTATAGGTTGGCTAACTAATGAGGGGGGGAGACACAAACACACAAAGCTAAAGTTTAGAATCTCTGGGGAGCATTTAACTATATTTTTGAGAAACGTCTCCCCTATCCCCTCCACCACTCCTGTCAGCTCTAACTTGTATTCACTCCTCTCCCTCCTATCTACTCTCCTTCCTGCCCTGTATGCACCTGCTCCTCTTGCTCTACCTCAAATTCCCACTCACCCTCCTTCCTTATCCATTTTCACTCCCACCCTCAATTTACTCCACCAGGCTCCTCCCCTTTGACCCTCCCTCTTTCCATTGGCAAGAGGCTGCCATTACAAAATGACAGTTTTACAATGGTAGTTATTATAAATATGAACATTATGGAAATATAATGCTAAAGGCAGGGTATGTGCCTTTAAAAGGCAATTAATTACATATGTGGGCCCCAAATCCATTATCTTCCATTTTCTAACACCGTGGGATGGATTTTACGGGGTGCCGTATTCCTCACACCCCACCTCCCTCAACTGAAAAGTGAGTCATCAGCTAGCCATCAAAAATCAAGCTGCTCCACAGCGATATTACACTGGGAGCAGCCTTAATTGTTTCAGAATGGGACTTTCACCTCCATCTGGGAGAAGTCCTGCCCTAGAGAACTGCTGGCCAATCTGACTGGCTAACAACTCTGTAGTCCCAGCATAACCAGGATTGAGCAGTGGCCACTGTCAGGACTACAATTGGTTCCTGAGAAGAAGACTGATGGAGCCCTAACTTATAAGTAAGTCAGGTATTTTGGATGGCCCTAGCTGGCAGACACCAGAAAGGGTGATGAGGCGGGTAGGGGGCTGGGTTTGAGAGACCAGGCAGGGTTAAAGAGGGGGGAGTACAATATTGCGGGGGACGGCGCCTCTGATGAGCACAAAGGTCCCCCTAAAGGAGATATCACGCCTTCCTGCCCAACAGCAGCCTGCACAGTGAATGCTGCCAGGCTACCCACCTTGCCTCTGCCTTCCCCACCATATGTAAAATAGCAGTGAAGGCAGAATGATGCCCTTAGGTGGCCATTAAAGGCCATCAAAGGGTTCCCGGGTGGGCAGGTTGCCTGACACCTTCCCTGCCCACCCACTTTATATTGTGAGTAACCCTCACCTTCAAACATGCTGGTGGGGTGCCATAAAATGCAGACCCATGTCACTTGGAGATTGCATGTGCTTTTGACTCCCATATATATTTCCATGGGAGATGTCACTTGCCATGGAAGATGAACACACATATATAAAAGACCTTGACACTGCCTGTTTGTTGTGGCTCATCTTGTTGTCACAACCTGTTCATGCCTTTGTGATGTTGAATCTGAAATAACAAAAGAAAACACTGGAAATACTCAGCATATCAGCCTGTATCTGTGAAGTTAAAGGGCAGAATCTAAACAGATCCGCATGCAGCTGGGAAGCAGAGAGCAGGTTGGGAACCCATTTGTCACTGTAGCGGGCTTTGCTGTGGCTCATTAGATCAACCATAGCAGTAGCATCCAGCTGCTCGGTTTCCCAGAAAACAGACAGGGCAGCGGAATGATGTATTGAATCTGTCAAAGGAAGAATTTTTAGTCAAAGCAACTAGTTTCAGAATGGCTGAATTGCACATTGATATCTCAGGCATTGGCAATCTCAGAATGGAAAGGAGCCCTGAAAAGGCTGTCTCACACGTCTCCAACTCTTACATGGAGGTCCTGCTGTAGGACCTGAGGGACTGAAAGGAAGATGATGTTTTTTAACATCATGGAAAAGGCCAGACTCTCAAAACAAGGAGATGTCCATGAAAGTGGCCGAGGAAGTGAACAGCAGGAGGGTGATCCCTCAAACCTGGAGATAGTGCCCCAAGTGGTTCAAAAACATGACAGACAAGTAGCATAAAACTTTGAGGTGGCAATTGTGGCAATCTGACTTCTCCAGAATTTTGGCTGAGGCTGAGAGCAGAGCAGCAAAAAGGGAGAAACTGAGAATAGAATGGAGCTGAGTAGCATATGGGCAAAGCTGAGAACAGATTGGAGTAGTATAAAGGACAAGGATGAAAGCGGAACAAAGAGGCATGAAGGACAAGGCTAAGAGGGGAGAGGCATAAGGGACAAGGCTGAGAGGGGAGAGGCAAAATGGACAAGGCTGAGATTGGAGAGGCATACGGGACAAGGCTGAGAGGGGAGAGGCATAAAGGACAAGGCTGAGAGGGGAGAGGCATAAGGGACAAGGCTGAGAGGGGAGAGGCACAACGGACAAGGCTGAGAGGGGAGAGGCATAAGGGACAAGGCTGAGAGGGGAGAGGCAAAACGGACAAGGCTGAGAGGGGAGAGGCATAAAGGACAAGGCTGAGAGGGGAGAGGCATAAAGGACATGGCTGAGAGGGGAGAGGCACAAGGGACAAGGCTGAGAGGGGAGAGGCATAAAGGACAAGGCTGAGAGGGGAGAGGCACAAGGGACAAGGCTGAGAGGGGAGAGGCAAAACGGACAAGGCTGAGAGGGGAGAGGCACAAAGGACAAGGCTGAGTGTAAGTCTGTTCACTGAAAAGGAGAAAGATCATGCAATGATTTCACAGCATAAGGAGCTTCTAACTTCATTTTTATGCCATCACTAAGATGCTTATTTCCACCTTCATAACATTGCCCAACGTTGCCCATATTTCGGCTCTTCTGCTGCTGAAACCCTTATTCATGCCTTCATTGCTCCTAGGTTTGAATATTGCATCCAGGCTGGTCTCCTTCCCTGTCACCCCTGTGCTCACAGACCTACATTGATTCCCAGTCAAGCAATGTCTTGACTTTAAAATTTTCATCCTTGTTTTCATATCTCTCAATGGCCTTTCCCCTCTCTACATCTGTAATCTCCTTCAGGCCCACATCCTTCCAAAATATCTGTGCTCTTCAAATTTGAGCCTCTTGTGCAATTCTAATTGCTCCACCATTGCTTCACTTGCCTCAAGCTCTGGAATTCCCTCCCTACACTTCACCGCCTTTCTACCTTGCTTTCCTCTTTTAAGACACTTCTTAAAACCTAACTCTTTGACCAAGCTTTTGGTCACCCAGCCCAATATCTCCTTATGTGACTCAATGTGATACCTTGTTGTATAATGCTCCTGTGGAGCATCTTGGGACATTTTATTGCTTTACAAGTGCTATATAAATTCAAATTGTTGTTGTATATTTGATAATTTATCATATAATTATGATCGGTGTTCAATTAATTAATCAGATCTAGGGGAATAAAGTTAAAATTAAATATGAAGAATAGAAACATTAAAGGATTCAGAATTTTTCGGTAAATTAGAACTGAGATATATAAATAATAAAAGTTAAGTGAAAATATTTAAGTTAACATCCCTGTAAAATAATGTGATGTTAGCACAAGGAAAGATGATTGGTGAGTTGTGTGTATTTATTTAACTCTTAAATTTATTTCTCTTAATTTAGTAAATAGTCTAAAAATAGAACCATGGCACGGCATCTCAGTCTCATAGAATGCTTATCCTGTACCACGTGGGAACTCCAGGACTGTTCTTATGCCCTGGAGAATCACGTGCAGGAAGTGTTAGGAGCTGGAGGAACTTGAGCTCTGGATTTTGGAGCTTGACCAACAGGTGGAGTCACTGTGGAGCCTCCACCAGGCTGGGAGTCATAGTGTCATAGAATCATTATGACACAGAAGGAGGCCATTCTGCCAAATAAGTCTGTGGCAACTCTCCACGGAGCAATCCAATCAGTCCCATTACCCTGCTCTATCCCAGTAGCCTGCAAGTTTATTTCCTTCAAGTGCCCATCTAATTTCCTTTTGAAACCATTAATAATCTCTGCTTTCACTACCCTCTTAGGCAGTGAGTTCCAGGCCATTTCCACCACGTGAACAGCATGTTCCTTGAGGTGGTCATCCCACAGCTGAAGATTGAGATTATCTAAAGATTATTACCCTTGAGGCTTTGCTTATTAATTTAGACCTTAGAATCTCAAATTCCCTCTGTAGAACCTCAATCTTGGTTTCTATAAGGACCACAACAACTAGCCCTTCCCCACACATTTCAAGTTCTTTTATAGCCATACTCTTTAAGCCTGGCAGCAGGCAGGCAACACAATCTTTGGAACTCCTGATTGCAACTGCAGCAAACAGTATCAATTCCATGACAATGCTATCCCCTACCACTACCACATTCAACTTTTCTCCCCCAAGATTGGGTGGCCCCCTGTACCACAGTGCCATGTTCAGTTTGCCCATCCTCCTTGCAGTCCTTGTTCTCATTCACACAGGTAGCAAGCACTTGCTGGACAAAGTTCCACCAGCACTGTACCTGGGGATCCCAATGCCTCCCTGCCCCTGACTGCTGATTAATTCTTAAGTCTGCTTAACCTAAGGGATGTGACTGCCTCCTGGAACAAATTGTCCAGGTGACTCTCACCCTTCCTGATGCCTCGCAATGTTTGCAGCTCGGACTCCAGCTCAACAAATCTGAGCCAAAGTTCCTTGAGTTGTCGACACTTAACACAGACGTGGTTGCTCTTGATCTTGCTGGTCTTCACAAACTCCCACATGCTGCAGTTAAGGCACATCACCTTCCCTGGAGTGTCTATCTAACCTTGTTTTATTTATTTAATTAACTCAAGATTTTATTCAATAGATTATTTTAGTTTTATTAATTAATTAATTAATCTTGTTTGCGTTTGTAATTAAATAAAGTAATAGCAAATTACAGTTTCTCAGCTCTGAGTTTAACCCTCTTCACAAGCTTAGAGAGCAAGAAAGATTGTAATATTCACTGACCAATCACCCACCTGTTCACCAACCAGTACCTAACTTGATGTCCAGTGATTACACTCATTGATTTTATTTTTGTTTTTGAATTCTTCTCCACTGAAATTTATGTCTCTCTCCCCCGCTGCTTTATGTCCTCTGGTCCACTTCCAGAGAGATTGACTAGAATGGGCCTATTCTCTGAAGTTTAGAAGAATGAGTGTTGATTTCTTTGAAACATATAAGATTCTGAGAGGGATTGACAGGGTCGATGCTGAGAGGCTATTATCCATGGCTGGAAAGTCTATAGCTAGTTTCAGGTTAAAGGGATGGCCATTTCCAACTGAGATGAGAAGAAATTTCTTCACTCAGAGGAATGTGAATCTTTGGAATTCTCTAACCCAGAGGACTATGGATGCCCAGTCATTGAGTATATTCAAAACTGAGATCAATAGATTTTTAAACTCTGAGGGAATCAAGGGATATGGGGATTGGTCGGAAAAGTGGAATTGAGGTGGTGATTTGAAAAGGATCCAATTAAATGGCAGAGCAAGTTTTAGGTGCCATATTTCCTACTTCAGTCCCTGTTTCTTATGTTCTTAAATGGATTTTTTTATCATTATGGAGAAATTTGACATTCCACAAATATACAGTAAGCTTTTCAGAGCCAATGAGAATGTTTAGCGATAATAATGAAATTAATTCGGAGATAAAAATCCAGTTATACCTTTTGTAAGGTTTAACCTTTTCAAGGGTTTTTTCAGTGAGATGAATAGTGTAAGAGTGGAAGTTCTCGCCATTTCAACTGATTTCCATTGATTGCAGTTTGGAGGTGCCTCAACAGCATTTCTTCTGGAGAAGCATAGAATCACTGACAGTAATTTCTGGATTTCCGTGTGTTAATGCATATTTACAGAAACCCTGTAAGTTTCAGTGGAGCAATGATGACATCCACTGAAGGACCAATAGGATTGAAGCCATTGCCTTTGAAAATCATTGGAGTTTGGGGAGAAACTGAGGGCAGAGAAGAGGCAAATCCGAGGTTGGCGAAGTGGGAAAACCAAATATTTGGGAAGAAGGGAAATTTGTAACCACCAACCCTCTGACCTTTTTATATTCTTATTTTTCAAGTATTAATTCCATTCCCTTTGAAATGAAATTATAGTCTCTACCTCAATAGCCACATGGAATGAAATATCTCATGGTCTAATATCCTTTAGTTCAAGAACCTTGCTCTCCCATTTCCCTGTGCTCCTTGCAGTGATAATCCTTGGTGTCCATTGCCTAGTTCCCCATTTGTTCACCAGTGGAGGCAATATTTCACTATTTACCCACAGTAATGTCCCCAGGTTTTGACTGGGAACTAAATATATCAGATTATAAAATCTAGAAGAAAGGCAGGGAAAATGGGAGAGGGGTGAAATGGCCTTCGTGATTAAGAATGAAATCATTTCAATGATAAGAGAGAATGTGATGAGGGATAAGCAGGGTAGAATTAAGAAATAGCAAAGCGTAGAATAATGGGCTAATTGTTATGGTAATGAGATAGTGATGTGTACTATAATGTAACAGTGACATCAGCATTCATATGCTAGAGACTCTGTAGAAAGATGAAATAGTCTGTACACAAGAGAGGTGTACTTACCTAGTAGCTTATTATGTACATAGTGTAAATAAAGTAGGTTTTGAAGAAACCTACCTGAGTTAGACCTAAGTCACTCATGAGTAGAGGGAAACTTCCCCAATACAGTTTAGGCCACAAGTTACCTGAAGAGAGATGCAAACGCTATTCAATGTGGAAATCAAACCCCAAACCACAAAGGATTTAAAGTAGCAGTTCTGAAGTGGCAGGTTTGTAAATGCGGAGATTAGACAAGCATGTAGCAAAATGCAGTGTGGTTTTAATAGGGAGTTTTAGCTTGCATATAGATTGGAAGAAGCACACAAGCACATATTGGAAAGGACCTGAATTTCTTGAGTATGCCCAGGATAGCTTTCTGCAACAACATGTCCTAGATTTTTTTTTAATTCTTTCATGGAATATGGGCATCACTGGCTAGGCCAACATTTATTGCCCATCCCTAATTACCCTTGAGAAGATGGTAGACCATACCAAATAAGTGATGAGCCACATTTGGTTAACTAGCTAATAGTGCATGAATATTTATTTAATAATGACCATAATATGATTGAGTTCAATGCATAATATGAAAGGGGGAAACACAAAACAGCTGCTAAGGTTCTATGTTTAAGTAAGGCTGACTTAAATGTGATGAAACAGAGACTTTCCATAGTAAACTGTGTGTTGATGGCTAAAATGACAGAAAAGCAGTGTAAGGTGTTTGGGAAAGAATTTAATAGGATACAGAACTAGTTCATTCTCAAAGAAGCAAAATCCTGCCCAAAGCTCTACTTGACAAAAGAAAATAGTAATTAATGACTAGAAAGAAAAGACAACAGACAATTAAAAGAAAAAGCATACAAAAGTACAAGAGAAAAGCTCCTATCAGATAGGAAAGAAATAAAGAACTGCAAAATCAACCAAGCAGATAGCAAGATCTTCAAAAAGGGGGTGTAAAAGAAACTTTCGAAGAATATCACAATCAACACAAAATACGTTTACAATTATATTAAGAAAAGGGTATAGCAGGAGCAATGTAAGCCCCTTGTTAGCTAAAGTTGAAACTCTTGGAAGTGCAGACAAATGATTGACTTAGATAGGAAATTGGTTGCAGAGTAGGGCACAGAAAGTAGGGATAATGAACAGGTACTGTAATTGGCAAGATGTGTCTCACAGTGTTCCACAATGAACTGTGTTGGGGCTGCAACTATTCATGTTATTTATTAACAACTTAGATGATGGGATGGAAAGCTACATATCAAACTTTGCCAATGACACAAAGATAGATGGCATTGTAAACAGTGTAGATGGAAGCAGAAAAATACAGACAGATTTTGAATGGGCAAAACTGTGGCAAATTAATTTCAACGTAGTTGAATGTGAGGTTATCGACTTTGAACCTAAAACTGATAGAACAGTGTTATGGACAGGAGGGGGGCGGATTAACTTAAACAGCCCTGATTTCTCCTCTCAGTACCCATCTGTAAACAGAATGGTATTTTGCTTTTGATTTCCCCCTGGCGCACTTACCCGCTCCTCAGTTTTGGTGTGGTCCAAACTCCACAGCAAACTCAAGATAGGATAAATCAGAGGGTTAGTTTATTTTACACACACACAAAACACGGGAAGAGGGTCCGTTACGTAGTCCCTGTTACATTCATACAATAAAAGAGGGATAAAGAAAAGAAAGATGTTCAGGACAGAGAAAATAAAAATTATTGTTTCACATGAGTCCAGAGTCCAGAATCAAATTTCCAATGCTGTATTCCTTCACAGAGATTAGCAGGCTGAAACTAATGCCACTTTTTCAGTAGAGATTACTTGCACGATGAGATGGGCACATAGAGATGAATTAGTCTTATAGGCACTGGTACGGAAGTCCAGAAGTTCCAATAGAAACAATGTAGATGAGGGTCAGGCAATCACCTGGATGAAGCCCTTGTTCTGAGCTGCTGTTTGGTTGATGGAAAATGGAGTCTGAGCTTTTCAGGTCCACAAGGCAACATTACAAGTCCTACAAGTTCCACTAGCTTGATGGAGGGAAGGGGGGGTGGTGTGGTGGCAGGGCGGTTCATGTAACATGACTTCCACTTATCCACTTTGGTTTGGATAAAGTCAGTATATTCCTTTGTCAGAATTCTTGAGATGGTTAATGTTTCAACCATTAATAATATCAAAAAAAGAGGTTTGAGGGTCCTTTGTCCCTGCAGACTGATTGTCTCCATTGGCTAGGGCCTAGTTTTAGAAATGTAAATGACCTTTGTTCAATTCCTTGGGATTTGACCTCTGCAGTCACAGGGGGCATTAGTGCCTCTTTTGAGATAATTAAGTTGCCACTGTTCTGAATGTCAGTAAGTTCCTTTTGTTTGAGTCATAGCCTGTCAGTACTTCAGTCATTTTAAAGCCTTTGTCCAGTTTTTAAAAATAACCTGATAAATAACCCTATGAAGATGTATAGATAATAATAAAGATATTAACGCAATGCTGGCCCTTGTATCTAGAGGACTAGAATGCAACGGAATAAATGTTATTCTTCAGCAATACACAGCCCTGGGTTAGGTCACATCTGGAGTACTGTAAATAGCTTAGCACTTCACACCTCAGAAAGGATATACTGGCTTTGGAGGGAGTTTCTTCTAAAATTCATTCTCGGGATGTGAGCATTGCTGGCAAGGCCAATGTTTGTTACCTATCCCTACTTGCACATGAGAAGGTGGTGGTGAGCCGCCTTATTGAAATGTTGCATTGCACATATCATGTAGGTATACCGCAGTGCTGTTAGGAAGGGAATTCCAAGTTTTTGACCGAATAGTGGTGAAAGAACTGCACTATAGTTCCAAGTCAGTATGGCATATGACTGGAAGGGGAACTTGCAGGTGGTGCTGTCCCCATACATCTGCTGCCTTCTCCTTCTAGGTGGTAGAGATTGTAGAAAGTGCTGTCGAAGGAGGTTTGGTGAGCTGCTGCAGTGTATGGAGTAGATGGTACACTCTGCTGTCGCTATGCACCAGTGGTGGAAAAAGTGAATGTTTAAATTGGTGAATAGGGTTTTGATCAAGTGGATTACTTTGTCTTGGATGGTGTCAAACTTCCTGAGTGCTTTTGGAGCTGCACTTATCTAGGCAAGTGGAGAGTATTCCGTCACACTCCTGACTTGTGCCTTGTAGATAACGGACAGGCTTTGAGGAATCAGGAAGTGAGTGTAAGTGTTGCTTGATAGCATTGTCGAGGTGAGTTACTCTGTGCAGAATTTCCATCTCCCTGGGCTCATATTCCCTAGCCTCCATTCCTTCCTCTGAGCTCACATTCCCCACTTTCCCCCTCCCCATGCCCTGATTTCCACCATCTCTTTCCCCGAGCTTCTCTCAGTGCCACTCAGCTATTGCTGCTGGCTTTGCATGTAATGCTGGGCCACCCACTTATTCCATTCCAGAGTCTCTGTCACTCCCTGAATCTCCATTAGCCAGTCTCTGCCTCTCCCCTCAATCTCCCAACACCTCATCTTGTTCTCTCCCAGAGTTCCCATTCCCCAATCCCCATTTCTCCTCAAGTATCCATTTCCCTGTCTCCATCTCTCTTTGAGCATCCATTCCCCATTCTCCATCTCTCCCATTCCACAGCCGCCATCTCTCCTTAAGTCCCCATTCCCCAGTCTCCATCTCGCCTCAAGCCCCCATTCCCCAGTCTCCATCCCTCCTCAAGCCCCCATTCCCCAGTCTCCATCCCTCCTCAAGCCCCCATTCCCCAGTCTCCATCTCTCCTCAAGCCCCCATTCCCCAGTCTCCATCCCTCCTCAAGCCCCCATTCCCCAGTCTCCATCTCTCCTCAAGCCCTCATTCCCCAGTCTCCATCTCTCCTCAAGCCCCCATTCCCCAGTCTCCATCTCTCCTCAAGCTCCCATTCCCCAGTCTCCATCCCTCCTCAAGCCCCCATTCCCCAGTCTCCATCTCTCCTCAAGCCCCCATTCCCCAGTCTCCATCCCTCCTCAAGCTCCCATTCCCCAGTCTCCATCCCTCCTCAAGCCCCCATTCCCCAGTCTCCATCTCTCCTCAAGCTCCCATTCCCCAGTCTCCAATTCTCCTCAAACACCCATTCCCCAGCCTCGCTATCTCTCTGCCCACATTCCCCAGCCTCCCTTTCTCTCTGCCCCCATTCCCCAGCTTCCTTCTCTCCTTGACCCCATTCCCCAACCTCCCTTTCTCCCTGACCTCATTCCCAGCCTCCCTCTCTCCCTGATCCCATTCCTCCTGTCCCCTCTCTCCCTGATCCAAATCTCCTGTCTCCCTCTCTTCTTGATCCTGTTCCTGTCTCCCTCTCTCCCTGATCCCATTCTCCAGTCTTCCTCTCTCCATGACCCTATTCTTGCCTCCCTGACCCCTATTCTCCCTTTATTGTTGACCCTCTTCCCCAGTCTCCCTCTCTCTTTGACCCCATTCTCCAGTCTCCATCTCTCCCTGATGCAATTCTCGGTTCTCTGTGGTGTACTTGGATGACATGATTGGGGTGGGTGGTACACTACAATTCTCTTGCTGCTGAAAATATTCCATCTTATTCTGGGAGAGTTAGGAACGCAAGGCCAGAGTGGAATTAAGCAGCTCACTAAGGTACAAGCACTGCAAAGGTAGCCACACAACAGTTGTACATTTGAGCGTTGCTTGAAAAAAGAAACATGTCAAAGCTTTCCATCTTGCACTCATCAGGACACTCACGAGAATGCTATTGCAATGGGAAAACAACAATTTATACTGTAAATGAAGAGAGTGCTGATGGATTAGCAAGTGGATTCTGATTGGTAGAGGCGTTGCCATGGAGAATGCACCAGTGAAGGTGACTGACAGTTAACTGGCAAGCATTGTTTGAAATTTAAACCAGGTAGCTTGACCATGATTGGTCAAGGCATTGCCCTGAGGAATAAATCAGTGAATGGCAGTCATTTATTTTGTTCAGCTGAAACAGGCGCAATGTGTGTACGTGTTCTTTCTGTCTGCAAAGAACAGGGTCCTGTATATTAATATATGTAGCTTCTAGCACAGGCAAATGCACCACACTGCGAGCCCAACTGACAATCTGACATTGGTTGCCCGCGTAACTTTTAGCGCACTGATTATTTCATAAATGGTGTCCAATTGCAGAATCACATCTATTGTCGGATACTGTGTTTCGAGTTTTGCAAGCATGGGCTGGTTGGTTACAGTCTGTACCTTGCCCTTTGCGAATAGCGGCTGGAACATTCTGTTTGATACCATCTGCCAGTCTTTGGGACGTATGGCCTAGCATCACACTGGCACTGAAATTCATATACTACATTACTCACGTGCGTGATAAGCAGAATGTCTTTTTGACTTGACAGCAGCATCCCAATATTGGCATATACCACTCGCGTTGCTACTGCATAGTAGCAAAGTGAAGCAGCTGGCTTCACCTGTTGCTCAAATTTTTGAGGAGAGGTAGAGTAGGCTGGGCCTGTACTCATTGAAGTTTAGAAGAATTAGAGGCGACCTTATTGAAATATATAAGATTCTTAGGGGGCTTGACAGGGTGGATGCTGAGAGGTTGTTTCCGCTTGTGGGAGAGTCTAGGACCAGAGGGCATAATCTCAGAGTAAGGGAGCGCCCATTTAAAACAGAGATGAGGAGGAATTTCTTCTGTAGGAGGATAGTCAATCTGTAGAATTCTTTACCGCAAAGGGCTGTAGAGGCTGGGGCGTTAAGTATATTTAAGGCTGAGATAGACAGATTTTTAATCAGTAGGGGAATCAAGGGTAATGGGGAAAAGGCAGGAAAGTGGAGTTGAGGATTATCAGATCAGCCATGATCTCATTGAATGCCGGAGCAGACTCGATGGACTGAATGGCCTACTTCTGCTCCTATGTCTTATGGCATGTAGGCCATACGTCCAAAAGATTGGCAGATGGTATCAAACAACATGTCCCAGCCACTGTTCACAATGGCCAAGGTACAGGCCATACCCAACCAGCCCATGCTTGCAAAACTCAAAACACAGTGTCCAACATGAGATTTGAATCTGCGATTGGACAACATTTGCTAAATAATCCTCGATGTGCTAACAATTATGCTGACAACTAATTTAAGATTGTCAGTCAGGCTCGTAGTGTGGCGTATTTGTGTGTACTGGAAGCTACATATATTAATACACAGGGCCCTGTTCTTTGCAGACAGAAAGAGCATGTACACACATCACATCTACTTAAGCTAGACAAACTAAGTGACAGTCATTCACTGTCTCATTCCTCAGGGTATTGCCTTGACCAATCAGGGTCAAGTGCCTGGTTTAAAATTCAAATAATGGTTGGCAGTTAACTGTCAGTCACAATCACTGGTACATACTTCATGGCAACGCTTTTACCAATCAGAGTCTGCTTGCCACCAATCAGCACTCTCTTCGTATACAGTATAAATTGTTGTTTTCACCTGGTGATTGTCTTGATGAGTGCAAGACGAGAAGCTTTGACAAAAAAAGTATCTTTTTTCAGCAATACTCAAGTTCTGTACTACCATATGACTCGTTCTACACTTTTTACCTCAAGTAAAGTGAGTATTCCACCAATATCTGATGATTCATTTTTAAATATCCAGTACAAAACTTCATGTCTTTTTTTCACTCATTCATGGGATGTGGGCATCACTGACTAGGCTAGCATTTATTACCCTTCCCTAATTGCACTTGAGAAGGTGGTGGTGAGCTGCCTTCTTGAACTGTCAGCTGTGGCTCAGTTCATAGCACCCTCGCCTTTGAATCAGAGGGTTGTGGGTTCATGTCCCACTCCCGGAAACCAAGAACTGCGATTGTACTGGAAAGAGTTGCAATCTGTGACTGTTGATAACTCGAAAGAATTTTGAGGTGTCAGCTGTGGCTCAGTTCATAGCACCCTCGCCTTTGAATCAGAGGGTTGTGGGTTCATGTCCCACTCCCGGAAACCAAGAACTGTGATTGTACTCGAAAGAGTTGCAATCTGTGACTGTTGGTAACTCGAAAGAGTTTCCCACTTTACTTTAGAGGTGTCAGCTGTGGCTCAGTCCATAGCACCCTCGCCTTTGAATCAGAAGGTTGTGGGTTCATGTCCCACTCCCGGAAACCAAGAACTGTGATTGTACTCAAAAGAGTTGAACTGCTGCAGTCCATGTGGTGTAAGTACATCCACAGTGCTGTTAGGGAAGGAGTTCCAGGATTTTGACCCAACGACAATGAAGGAATGGTGATATATTTCCAAGTCAGGATGGTGAATGACTTGGAGGGGAACTTCCAGGTGGTGGTGTTCCCATCTATCTGCTGCCCTTGTTCTTCTAGATGGTAGCGGTCATGGATTTGGAAGCTGCTATCTAAGGAGCCTTGGTGAGTTCCTGCAGTGCATCTTGTAGATAGTACACACTGCTGCCACTGTGCAATGGTGGTTGAGGGAGTCAATATTTGTCGATGGGGTGCCAATCAAGCGGGCTGCTTTGTCCTGGATGGTGTCGAATTTCTTGAGTGTTGTTGCACTCATCCAGGCAAGTGGAGATTATTCCATCACACTTCTGACTTGTGCCTTGTAGATTGTGGACAGGCTTTGGGGAGTCAGGAGGTGAGTTACTTGCCGCAGGACTCCTAGTCTCTGACTTGCTTTTGTAGCCACAGTTTTATATGACTAGCCCAGTTCAGTTTCAGGTCAATGGTAACCCCCACGATGTTGATAGTGGGGGATTCAGCAATGGTAATGTCATTGAATGTCAAGAGGGGATGGAGATTTTCTCTTGTTGGAGATGGCGATTGCCTGACACTTGTGTGGTGCAAATGCTACTTGCACTTGTCAGCCCAAGCCTGGATATTATCCAGGTCTTGCTGCATTTGAACATGGACTGCTTCAGTATCTGAGGAGTTGCAAATGGTCCTGAACATTGTGCAATCATCAGCGAACATCCCCACTTCTGACCTTCTGATGGAAGGAAGATCATTGATGAAGCAGCTGAAGATAGTTGGGCCTAGGACACTACCCTGAGGAACTCCTGCAGTGATGTCCTGGAACTGAGATGATTGACCTCCAACAACCACAACAATCTTGCTTTGTGCCAGGTATGACTTCAACCAGCGGAGAGTTTTCCCCGATTCCCATTGACTCCAGTTTTGCTAGGACTCCTTGATGCCACACTCTGTCAAATGCTGCCTTGATGTCAAGGGCAGTCACTTTCAGCTCACCTCTGGAGTCTCGGGATCTACCAATGGAATGGGATCTATCCATGGAATTAAGCAATTGTTCAATAGATCAGCATTTCCAGGAAATGCAATGTCTGGTTTAAAAAAAAACTTGGCTCAAAAAAGAAACAAATGAAAACAGTATTGTTTAACAGAAATCTAAAATAAATCCCTCAAATGCTGAAATCTGAAATAAAAAACAGATCAATCAGAAAGCAAGGCCTCTGGATATTTACTTACCTGACCTGCCAGGAACAGGTGGGTCAAAAGTTGTGGAGAATCCGGAAGCCAAAGTAACGGCACAAAACCCCATAGGCCATGTCGTCACCAATCGTTTCCAAACCCAGAAGCCATTCTGATTAAAGACTTGCATTTATAGTGATGTTCAAGAGCACCTGACACCTCAAAGCCAATGAAGTACTTTTTGAAGCATGGTCAATCTTGTGATGTAGGGAACATGGCAGCTAATATGTGCTCAGCAAATTCCCACTAACATCAATGTGATAATGACCGGATAATCTTTTTTATGATGTTCATTGAGGGATAAATATTGGCCAGGACACCTGGGATAGATCCCCTGATCTTCTTCAAAATAGTCCCCTGGGATCCTTTACATTCGCCCAAGCAGGCAGAGTGAGCTTCGATTTAAGGTCTCGTCCAGAAGACAGCACCTCTGACAAGGCAGTGCTCCCTT
The DNA here is from genome assembly GCF_964194155.1 of Cetorhinus maximus. NCBI lineage: Eukaryota > Metazoa > Chordata > Chondrichthyes > Lamniformes > Cetorhinidae > Cetorhinus > Cetorhinus maximus. The sequence continues at coordinate 155,489,111 of NC_135881.1, forward strand.
GTACTGCACTGCAGTCTTGATTTTTGTGCTCAAGCTCTGGGTGGGACTTTAACATGGAACCTTCTGATTCAGAGGAAAACATGTTCCCAACTGAGCCACGGCTGACATGCGTAGCTTCCAGTCATGTAGGAAGGTTAAGGCCTCAGAACCAGTTGAGTGAAGTTGGGGTGGGGGTAAGGGGGTCGTGTGGGTAGGTGATGGCAGGATTGATCTTATGATTGGGGGTGGGGTACAGGGGTGGAATTGCAGGCCTCTGGGCATGTTCAGAGACCTATGGAGGGAAATCACGGGAAACGTTAGCGGGGTGCCCGATTGTGGGGATTCCTGAGGCAGGCATGCTGGATCCAGGAGGTGGGTGTAAAAGCACTCACCTCCTGGATCCACCAATCCCTTGCCTGGATGTAGCTGCCAGGTTTCCAAGGCTCGGGGAATCCAGTTAAAGTTGGAAAGTTGAATGACAATGAGACTTGCAGCCTCACTTAAAGGCATAAGTGGATGGTTTGAAAGTGAATTTAGTTTGGGAATCTGATTTTTAAGAGTTTTAACCCTGCACCCAACCCAAACCCACTTTTTTTTGTTAAAATTCCCCCCTAAGCATTAGCATCTTGTTTCAGAAAATGTAGGATCAGTGTTAAATAAGGTCAATCCATATTCTATAGGCCTTCCCTTTCTATATTGATATGCTAGAACAGTAGTTTTTTTTAAAAGTCCTGGCGCCTCTCTGTCCCCAAAATTTATTCTAAAATTTGTTTATGAAAAAGATCAAAATTTTTTCATCTGTATCTAATAGAGCCTCAAAGATAATCTGCCAGAACGATTTAGAGAAACAAGAGCAAAATATAAATAAACTCGCAGATATCTCTGGAGATCTTAAACAATGTGACCTCAAATATTAACATGTTAGATAATCAGATTCATATTAATTTATTTATTTTCTGTTCATGGTAATGACAAAGCTTCGGCCAGGCTAATGCAAAAGCACTGAGTAATAATTAAACATTCAAGATTTCTTTATATTTGAATTTTTGTCTGGATAATATTGCCTTATTCACTGTTTATTTTTCAATGAACAAGGGCAGCGATAAGACTAAATAATAGGAAATGACTGCTTGCCTTTAAGAGTTGCTCCCTTTTTGTCACCAAAATGGCTGCATGTCTGATAGTATCAATTGGAATAAGTTTTTATTTAACCCTTGCTATTAGATCTTTCAATAGATATTCTCTCTTGTACAAAGGCCTCCATACTAAGAAGCACTGTAGGAAATCACTGTACCAATTGATAGATTTGCAGGGCATAATCTTTCTTCTAAAGAAGAGCCTATATGATTAAGTAACCAAGCTTTCATATCTGGCTTAAGTTAACAGCCTAAAATACATGAAGTAGTACTATCCCTACAACTCCAATGTTGGACAGATTTGTAACAAAGCACAGTACAGTATTTTTTTTTTGTAGTACATCATTTTTATTTTTATTTTACACTTGTATCCAAATATCCTTGCTTGGTTTCCATTCCAGAACCTGTTTACGCATCATCTGCACAGCAGGTGCATCCCCTCCCTCGGTGTTTCGTGTGTAAATTACCTGTGTTCTGTGTTTACACACCAGCTTGATCATACCTTTCGCAAGCAGCTCTTGCAGGGCAGCCCTGGCCAGAGAACCTCTGATCTTTAGTCTTTCAGAGACGACTGCGGGCGTGATAAGTTTGTAGTTTGGTACCTCTTTCAACAGTTTATCATATGTGGCTTTGTCAAACAGGATCAAGTTGTTCAGCTTGTCACTTACTTTTCCTTTTGACCACTTCTTCTTCTTGGCCTTGCCTCCAGTTTTGTTTACTGGGTCTTTATCCTTTTTGCCCCCTTTGCCTCCATCTTTCTTCTTCTTGTCATCTTTAGGAGGCATGTTGTCACTTCCAAGATGTCCGAGACGAAAAGGAAGAGCCCCTGCTCCGGCAGCCTATTGGTAAACAGAAACAAAAATACCTGGAAAAACTCAGCAGGTCTGACAGCATCTGCAGAGAGGAATACAGTTATTGTTTCGAGTCCATATGACCCTTCACCAGAACTAAGGAAATAGAGAAATGGGGTGAAATATAAGCTGGTTGAGGGGGGTGGGACAGGTAGAGCTCGATAGGGGGCCAGTGATAGGTAAAGGCAAAGAAGAGATTGCCAAAGATGTCATAGACAAAAGGACAAAGGGGTGTTGACAGTGGTGATATTATCTAAGGAATGTGCTAATGGGGATATTAAGGGTAGCAAGCAGGACAAAATAGTGGCAGATGGCCCTCGTAGGGGTGGGGTGGGGGGAAGGGGGGAAGGGATCGAAATGTGATAAAAGGTGGAGATAAAACAATAGATCGAAATAAATTTAAAAATAGGTGGGAAAAGAAAAATATATTTGTAAATAAATTATAAATTATTGGAAAAAGGGGGATCGGAAAGTGGGTGGGGATGGAGAAGAGAGTTCATGAACTGAAATTTTTGAACTCAATATTAAGTCTGGAAGGCTGTAAAGTGCCTAATCGGAAGATGAGGTGCTGTTCCTCCAGTTTGCGTTGAGCTTCACTGGAACATTGCAGCAGGCCAAGGATGGACATGTGGGCATGAGAGCAGGGTGGTGTATATTGGCCTCACTTCAAGAGGGAGACAATGCAAAAAATAAATCAAGGAACAAAATGCAACAGAGCAGAAGTCCCCTAAGAAGAGTCTACAAGAAGAAAGTGAGAAGGAGATTTGGATAATTCATAACAAATAATCTCAAATGTGTGGAAATTAGAGTGATTGGTATGCCAAAATACATTGCAGCTGCAGCATTTTAGGAGAAACAGGACACACCTGAAAGATAGAAATATGTTGTTGTGGTTATGCCATCAAGCTACTATTGTAGCTGACATCCTGGTAAGAAAAAGCATAGCCATCCCAACAAATACAGGTACCGGACCCCTTATCCAGCATCCCAAAATCTGGGAGGACCCAAAAACCGGATCAGGCACTGCTGCCCATCATATCGGATTCCATTGATGGCCCCAAACGCGATTATTTTTCCCCCCATAAGTTAATTCTTTTAACGTTGGGGGTGGAGGAGTGCTTCTGTCAGAGAATGAGTTATTTTATAAGGACAATTATACAGTGTAAAGCAGAATGTTATTAGGAAAATATGTCAACTGCTAGCTAAAGACCTGCAGCCCGTTTCCACCTGGGGAAAAGTATTTTTTATAACAGTCAAGGCAAAAAACTGATGGCATCAAATTGACTGGCTGACTTCAATGGTAAGAAAACTGGGCAAGATCAGTGTGCTGCACTGCGTATCCGGGGGGTCGCGGTACGGTGATCACCTGCTCGTTGAATCCAGCCTATTCACCAATCACCACCCCCATCCCCAGGACCCAAAATCCAGAAAACCTCCATATCTGGCACACATCTGGTCCTGAGTTTCCTGGATACAGGGTCCAGTACCTGTACATTACCAACTTACTTAGACACAGTAGTGTGTGAAGGCCTTTTAGCAAAATGAAGTTACATATAAGACAAAATAGTTCATTTGTAATTAAGTTAACATGGCAATATGCATTTGATCTAATTAGTGTAATTTGTTTCTTACATTATATTGAACTATTTCTAAGGAAATAAATTATAAATAAATAATGCTTTTTAAATGTTCACCAATAATTTAACATTTATGAAACGAATAGTCGTTTAGTAGTATAGAACTTGAGTATTGCTAAAAATAAGACATTTTGTCGAAGCTTTTCATCTTGCACTCATCAGGATAATCACAAGAATGCCAATGTCAGGGGAAGCAACAACTTTATACTGTATGAGAAGAGAGTGCTGATTGATTGGCAAGTGGACTCTGATTAGTAGAGGCTTGCTGCACATCCCAAAGACTGGCAGATCATATCAGACAGCATGCTCCACTGCTGTTTGCAATGGGCAAGGTATAGAGTGTATCCAACCAGCCCGTGCTTGCAAAAACTCAAAACATAGTGTCCAATATTAGATGTGATTCTGCAATTGGACAGCATTTGCTTTATAGTTGTCAGTGTGCTAAAAAATTACGCTGACAACCAATTTAGGATTGTCATTCAGGCTTGCAGTGTGGCGCATTTGTGTACTGAAAGCTTCATATATTAATACACTGGACCCTGTCCTTTACAGACAGAACGTGTACACACATTGCGCCTGTTTCATCTAAACAATATAAATGATAGCCATTCGCTGGTCCATTGGTCGAGGCATTGCCCTGAGCAATCAGGATCAAGCTGCCTGGTTTAAAATCCTAGAGTTCTAGGATTTTGACCCAGCGACAGTCAAGGAACAGTGATATAATTCCAAGTCAGGATAGTGTGTGACTTAGAAGGGAACTTGCAGGAGATGATGTTTCCATGCATTTGCTGCCCTCCTTCTAGGTTGTAGAGATTATTGGTTTGGAAGGTGCTGTTGAAGGAGCCTTGGTGAGCTGCTGCAGTGCATCTTGTATATGGTACACACTGCAGCCACTGTGCATTGGTGGCGGAGGGAGTGACTGTTGAAGGTGATGAATGGGGTGCCAATCAAGTGAGCTGCTTTGTCTTGGATGGTGTTGAGCTTAATAAGTGTTGTTGATGCTGCACTTCATCTTGGCAAGGGGAGAGTTTTCCAACATTGTTATGACATGTGTTTTGTAGATGGTGAACAGGCTTTGGAGAGTCAGGAAGTGAGTTACTCTGCACAAAATTCCCAGTCTGCTCTTGTAGCCACAGTATTTATATGGCTGGTCCAGTTAAGATTCTGGTCAATGATGTTGACAGGATATTGATAGTGAGGGATTCAGCAATGGTAATGCCATTGAATATCAAGAGTTGGTTAGACACTCTCTTGTTGGAGATGGTCACTTCCTGGCATTTGTGTGGTGCAAATGTTACTCGCCACTTATCACTTACCTGAATGTTGTCCAGATTTTGCTGCATATAGAACGAACTGCAACAGTATCTCAGGAGTTGCAAAAGGTAACGAACATTGTGCATCATCAGCAAACATCCCCACTTCAGACTTTATGATGGAGAGAAGGTCATTGATGAAGTAGCTGGAAGATGCTTTGGCCTATAGAACACTACTCTGAGGAACTCCTGCAGCAATGTTCTGGGATTGACCTCCAAAAAACACAACCATTTCTTTTGTGCTAGGTATGACTCCAACCAGTGTAGAGTTTTCCCGATTCCCATTGACTTCAGTTTTGCCAAGGCTCCTGGATGCCACGCTTGGTCAAATGCTGCCTTGATGTCAAGAGCTGTCAACTCACCTCTTGAGTTCAGCTCTTTTGTCCATGTTTGGACAAAGACTGTAATGAGGTCAGGAGCTGAGTGGCCCTGGCAGAACCCAACCGAGCATCAGCGAGCAGGTTATTGCTGTGTGAGCACTACTTGTTAGAATCATATGTCTCTGGACTGAAGTTTTCTTTTACAGAATGGAAGGATTTGACATTATCTGGACAAGTGGGTGCTAACCTGGGATTTTTTTTAAAGGTCAGAAATTCACCTTGGAACTGTCAACAAGCAGGACTCTTACAAGAAATCACCTGAGATATATGGTACTTGAGAAGGAGTTGTTTGTTTCTTGAACTGAAAAGCACCTTAATTAATGAAAAACTGGGAGACAAAAAGGCAATCAAATGGTACAGAAAAAATACTTAAGTTGTGAACTTGCTTGATTGGAAGGCAATCTTGTTGGAAAGCAAGCTGAGGAAAGAAGGCTACCTTGACTGGCTCCTTCTTTCTGCCTTGCCTAAAATTGTGTGTGGCTATCAACCTGTAGCCAGAGAACCCTCATTTGTGTGTAACCAGTCTGCATTTGGACCTGCAAAGCTGAGACCACTGGTGAGAACTTCCAGGCATCCACCTGGACCAGCAGCCCATCTTCATGAGAGAGAACTCCAGGTCAATAGCATCGAGACCCTGTGGACTTTATCCTTAATTTTATAATGCCCACCCTCTAAAGCCTATCTCTGCAGAGAAACTCTATCTGTTTGACCTTTGTTTGTCTGTGTGTGTGCTGGGGGAATTCTTTAGGAAGAGATAGATAGCTATACTTCCCAACTACAATTGTGTGCCTCTTTTCTTCTGGGTACTGGCTACACAATTGGCCATTTAGGTGAGAAAATTAAACATTTAAATTAATGGTATGACCAGCGAAGCAGTGGGGCTTGATAATTCACGCACTCCTCCCATCCCGGCCGTAACACACTTGATGAGCACCTTTGACGACACCTTCCATGACTTTGCTGATAACTGAGAGTAGACTGATGGGGTGGTAATTGGCCGGTTTGGATTTGACCAGCTTTTGGTGGGCAGGATACACATGGGCAATTTTTCACATTGCCAGGTAGATGTCAGTGTTGTAGCTGTAGTGGAATAGCTTGTCTAGGGGTGTGATTAGTTCTGGAGCATAAGTCTTCAGTGCTACTGCCAGAATGTTTTCAGGGCCCATAGCCTTTGCAGTATCCAGTGCAGTCAGCTGTTTCTTGATATCACATGGAAAGAATCAAATTGGCTAAAGACTGGCAGCTGTAATGCTGGGGACCTCAGGAGGAGGTCAAGATGGATATATCACTTGGTACTTCAATATTTCAACCTTGTATTTTGCACTGATGTGCTTGGGCTCTCCCATTATTGACGATGGGGATATTTGTGGAGCCTTCTCCTCAGATTAATTTTTAATTGTCCACCACTATTCATGACTGGATGTGGCAGGACTTCAGAGCCTTCATTTCATCCATGGGTTTTGGGATCACTAAGCTCTGGCTATCACATGCTGCTTAAGCTGCTTGACATGTAAGTAGTCTTGTGTTGAAGCTTCTTCAGGTTGATACCTCATTCCAGGTATGCCTGGTGCTGCTCCTGGCATGCTCTCCTGCACTCTTTGAACAAGTGTTGATCCCCCAGCTTGATGGTAATGGTAGATGCTGGCCCATGAGATTGTGATTGACTACAATTCTGCTGATGCTGCTGCTGCTATTGGCCCACAGTACTTTTTGATGCCCAGTTTTGAATTGCTAGATCTGTTCTGTAGTTATCCCATTTAGCACGGTGGTAGTGCCACACAACACGATGGAGGATATCCTTAATATGAAGATGGAACTTCATCTCCGCAACGATGTACGATGGTCACTCAGACCAAAATGGTCATTGACAGATGCATTTTCAACAGATAGATTGGTGAAAGTGAAGCCAAGTAGTTTTGACAAGTTTTCCCTCTGCACAGAATTCCCAGCTGGCTCTTGTAGCTACAGTATTTATATGGCTGGTCCAGTTAAGATTCTGATCAATGGTAACCCCCAGGTTTCTTCCCCACCTGCTGCAGACCCAGTCTAGCAGCTATGTACTTCAGGACTCGGCCAGCACAGTCAGTAGTGGTACTACCAAGCCACTCTCGGTGATGGACATTGAAGTCCCCCACTCAGTACATTCTGTGTAGGTGGTAATCAGCAGGATGCTTCCTTGCCAATGTTTGACCTGATACCATGAGACTTCATGGGGTGCAGAATCAAAGTTGAGTACTCCCAGGGCAACTCCCTCCCAACTGTACATCTGATGGGTACGTCCTGCAGGTGGGACAGGACATACCCAGGGATGGTGATGGTGATGCCTGAGACATTGGGCAGAATTGTCCCAGATTTGCAGTAAGTGCGGTAGTGGGTGGGAAAAATGACGTTTTACCCGCCGGCCGCAATGGCGGCTTTTCACGCCGTTATTGTCCCAATCTCGCCTCAATCATGCATTCCCAGGAAACACACGATGGCAGACAGGCTACGATTCCTCACCTCGGCAGTCACCTGGGTCGCTTCATCACCCAGGCACCACACTTAAAGTGCAACTGTGCACACACCTCTCAGTGCTGTCAGCACAGGACTGCTGCCTTTTGGACGCTGTGGAGGCCCGCCAAGATGGCCTCTACCCCCGCTCTAGCCACAGAAGGGCAGCAACATTACCACTCTAGCTTAGTAGGTGATGGCAGTGGTGATCAATGCCAATGCTGCACAGAAGAGGTTGGCCACCCAATGCAGATAGAGGATGAGTGATCTTCTCCGTGCCGCCACACATTCACACACGTACAAGCCCATCACACATTCACTGGCATCTCACTCACTGCCAACTCAAGGGACATCATCACTCACTCTCTCACACATGCCCTCACATCTCCATCTGGCCTGATCTCCTCTGAAGACTGCATCCTCAGCCCTCACCATCTTGAGGCCACTTGTACCGATCAACATGTGCCCTAACACATCCTGGGTTACCCCCTTCCCTAGTGCAGCCCTTGCCCTGCAGCCTCTTCCCTTGCCTGAGACCGCTTCTCCCCCTTGCCCAAGCAAGCCCTAGTCTTGAAGCCATTGAGAAGCCACCCCCACCTTACGGCAGATCTGGTAGGTAGACACCGGCCACAGAGCTCCCCCTAAAAGTGATGTGGTGCTGCCTGCGAAGCCTGGCGCTGATGACTGTGAGTGCTGCCTGAAGCAAGGTAGGCAAATAGACCTCCAAGTCCGGAGCAAAGTACAGCTCGCCAGGTGTACATCGCTAATATTGTGAAACACATCGGTGTGTTTTCCTTCCGACGTGGTTGGATGATCCAGATTGGGGCCATGATTCAGGGGGGCTGGCCTTATAATGATATGCAGATCTATTACATTGAGGTTCCTGACATCCAACAGCGAGAAACACAGCCCGCCATTGACGGGCAAATCAGACGATTGCAAACTGGTTTCACGACATCAGAAAAACAATTTTCAGCCATCTTGCCATATTGTCCGCTCATGCCGCCGAACATGCCCGACATCAGTGGACATGGAAAATTCCACCCATTGTCGATAAGGTATGATACCATGAGGATGACTATGTCAGACTGTTGCTTGACTAGTCTGCGGAACAGCTCTCCCAATTTTGGCACAGGCCTCTAGATGTTAATAAGGAGGATTTTGTAGGGTCTAGCGGGTTGTGTCCTTGTCACTTCCAGTGCCTGGGCTGTTACTGGATGATCCATACAGTTTCATTCCTTTTTGATGTTCTAGTGGTTTGGTGCAACTGAGTGGCTTGCTAGGCAATTTCAGAGGGCATTTAAGAGTCAACCACATTTCTGTGGGTGTGGAGACACATTTAGACCAGACTAGATTATTAATTAATTGAATTTAAGTTCCACCAGATGGGATTTGAACTCATGTCCCCAGAGCATTATCTGAGGCCCCTGGATTATTAGTCCAGTAATATTACCACAACGTCACTGCCTCCCCACGTAGTATTTTTCATTAAACTTGAAAAGTGAAGGAGTGTTGGGAGGCAAATCTTTTTTTATCTTTTGGATAAAGGGAAAAGTTGCATTATATGATACCACAAAAAGATACATCAAATAAAATCCAGCTTTTTAATGTCAGCAGGGCATAGTTATTGTAATGGGCTAGACATTATAGATGTTCTCCAATCACTCCCTTGTGGTTCTTCACAATCTAAACATTTATAAACAACACTTTTAACTCTGAATGTTATGAAACTATGGTGCTGTTGTATTTTGTTGAAATAAAATCTGATAAATATATCTAATTTTTTGTGGATAAGTACGGGCATTTCCTAAGGGGAACTTTACAAATAAGAATATGTTCTAGTAACTTTTTCAATAACTTTGAATGCCTCTTTTCTCCGGTGCTTCAATATGGGCTTGTGACGACCTTTGACCTAGAAGCAGTACATTAAGGAAAATTGTAATTTTGTAGAAGTGTGTCTTGCTGATAATAATTGTACCCATGAAACTCAGATGTTAAAGCCATTGTTGCTTGGACTGCTGACCTACCCTACCTGAGTAAAGAACTGCATATTGTGGAACTGTGTAGCGACATTGTGTCACATTTGTGCAGGGAGTGATAAGGGTGCTTGTGGTTGTGGAAGACGTGTCTTTGTTATATCAATTATAAGTGAAATTTACCTTTATATTTGAAGTATCATTTATCTGTTAATTCATGTTTAATTTATGTTGGTTTTGATTTGTGTTAAAGTAAAAGTTACAAAAAGTGAAATCTTGCTGGTAATTTCTTCACTGGGGGTCATTCAGAAGGTTTGGTTATTTTCGATTTATAGCTCCTCAATGAGGATCGTAACAAAATTGGGGGCTTGAGTCTGGTTTTGAACGCAAAGACTGCAAAAATGGGTTTACTGGAGCTTTCCAGCATTTAAACAAACAAGATTTCATGTCTACTTCTGCTATATTGTATTGGGAAACATGAATACCTTTGAGACTCAAGCTTTTTTTGAGAAAGGTGATCTGATGCTCAAGGACTTGAAATCAAGGGTAAAGTGTCCCCCATGTTCATCTGGTGAGGCAGGCAAATAGATTATTATCCTTAGAGATGCACGATCAGCACAGTCACTGATGTTGGCAGGTAGCATGAAGCTCTTTCCATAACACTCTATGTTTGTAGTGAAGCTTATTTGGTTGATACAATATATCATTGTTGTTACCTGTGTAAAATTTGCTGAATAAAAAGGTATTTATTTGGGGTGCTGATGGAAATAGTTTATCCATTCCTTTGTATAAGGTTAATTTAAAATGTTGCTTAGTTATGGTCCTTTCATTGTGGGTGACATTTACCCATTGAAGTGTTGATTCCTTGTTAGGAAATTACTTGACTGCAGATAAGGTACTGCTGTCTCCAGTGGTTTCGGGATGGCCCATTAAGCCTGTTGAAACTGAAATTGTACAGGAAAAGCCGAGTAACTTAAAAAGATCCGCAATTGTCTGTAAACCTGCTGCAATAATTAATGTTTCAACCAAGGATGTGCCCAAAGAGTTAGAAACTCAACCTGCTAATTTTAAAGGGACATTGGAGCATCAGGCTGAAAAGGATAAGTTAATGGCAGTTGACAACGATGTAAAGTCCTGAACTAGAAGTACAGAAAAAGTATGAGCAAGATGAGGCAAAGAAGCTAGCAACAGTATTCAAAACTAATGATGAAAAAGAGGGAAAACAAGCTCTGAAGGAAAGTGGAAAAGATTAATCCAGTGTCAACATTATGGAACTGTGAAGAACAATATGCGTTCTTGAACATAAATTACGTCTTCAAGATGATGAGACAAATGCTCTTGCTAGAACTGAATTAGATAAAGCTCAAACTGAGCGAGAGGAAGAAAAGCAAAAAGAAATCAAGAAAATCTGTGAACTGCATAAAAAGGAATATCAAGCTTTCTTAGCTCAACATCGACATAACCTTAACAAAGCTCTTAAAGTAGCTGAAGAGGATTTTACTCAACAGAAAAATGAATGGCTTGCACAAAAGGAGGCAGTATTAAACTAAAACAAAAAGGGCAGAATCCTCTGTGCCTGCTGGCATCAGGAGTGTTCAGTGGCGTGAGCGAACAATCTGGCGAGAAGGCCAAAAATCGGTTTCACAGCGTCATGAAACCAGTTTGCAATCATCCGCTCAGCCCATTGATGGTGGGCAGCATTTTCTGCCATCGGACGTTGACAACCTCATTGTAATGCATCACCATATTATTTTAAGTCTGCCGGCCTCATCCCCTCCACCGGATCATCCGCCCATGTTGGCGTGATTGTACATCAACATGTTTCACAACAGCATACAAAAGGCGTGCACTTGGGAGGCTGCACTTCAGGGGAACTCAGAGGTGAGTGCGCAGTAACATTGCAGCGCGCTCGCGAGGGATGCCTGTTGGACTTCAAGGTTGAGGCGCGTTGGGGCAAGGGAGGGAAAAGGCTGCCCTGCAGTTGAGGTGATTTTGGCGGGTGCAAAGGCTGACGTGCAGTTGAAGGTAGCGCACAAGCACGTGCGGGGGGGTGGGTGGGCGAGGGAAGCAGCCACGCAAACCTTGTATAAAGTGACCATTCCTTTGCAGCAGAGACAGTTCAGGCGCAGCCACATTGATATGATTGGAGTCGGACCTCTAGCTCATCTTCCCACTCAAGCAACGCACAGGCATCAAAGTGCCACCAAGTACTCTAAAGCTTTTCACCCCTTGGGTGCAGATTGCAAACTAATGAATGTTTTAGTGGACTGCAGAGCAGTTGGACGACTGGGCAAGTTGTACAATCTCCTTGCTAAAGCTGGCTGTGGAGCAGTCACTGATGGAGGTGCTCACAGCCCCTTGCAATGTCAGCATCCTGGTTTGGACCAGTCTCCCCCATGGTTCAAGCTAACAGTGCAGCTTTGCAATGTGGGTTAGGAGAATTCCTGAGCTGAGAGCACAGCATGCAGCCAAATGGGCAAACTTGCTGTCAGGCGGAGGAAGGTGGGGTTTTGGGCAACCATGCAGTGCATTAATCTCTGGCCATCCAAGTGGTGGCCACCACTCTTTGGGGTGTGTTAAGGGGACTTCACACTTAACCAGGACAGATTCATAGTACACCCATGTTAACCCGGGCGTCTGTTTTGTTCATCCTGCAGGAGGGATACATCAGGATCATGGAGCCTGGTGAACTAGCTGTATGCCTCGTGGCATACAGAGAGCGAAGACGATGGAGAATAGTGACTGAGGCGCCTGGCTGAGCAGAGGGAGAAGCAGCACCCTCTGGAAAAAGGGGTGGCTGGGGCTCCCGCACACACCGCCGAAGAGCCACACTGAGCCATCTTTAGTCGGCACCTAGCTAGACCCAGGGTCTATAGTCGCCGCTTTTCATTCCTGCAGATGACCAAGAACCAGTGTCGCCGAGGATTGCATATGTCCAGGGAACTGGTCGGTCACATCTACCAGCTACTGCAGATGGGGAAATGGGGGCATCCACTGCCAGTGGCCATGAAAGTAACCGTGGTGCTCAATTTCTACCCCAGTGGCTCCTTTCAGGGCCCCACAGGTGACCTGTGTGGGATATCACAAGCCTCCACCCACAAATGCATCCATGAGATCAGGGACGCCATCTTCGCGAGGGCACACAACTATGTGCATTTTGCCCAGGACCAGGAGAGCCAGAATGCAAGAGCGATTGGATTTGCCCAGATCTTGGGTTTCCTACAGGTGCAGGGTGCCATCGACTGCACTCATGTGGCACTCGGATCACTGTCGCAACAAGCGGTCAACTATGTCAACCACAAGGACATCCATTCACTGGATATGCAGCTGGTGTGTGACCACCACCAACGCATCCTGCAGATCTGAGCATGGTTTCCAGGAAGTGTCCGCGACTCCTACATTCTCAGTTGGTCACAGATCCCTGATGTCTTCCAGGGTCCGCAAAAGCAGCATGGGTGGTTCTTTGGGACAAGGGCTACCCGCAGAGGATGTGGCTGATAACACCCGTGCGGCGGCCTCAGACTGCAGCAGAGTGAAAATATAACGAGGCTCATGCTGCAACTCGCAACTTGGTGGAGCAAACCACTGGGATGCTGAAAATGAGGTTCCGGTGCCTGGACAGGTAAAGCCCTGCAATATAGTCCACAGAGGGTTTCATGCATCATCATCGCTTGCTGCACCCTTTACAACCTGGTCCTCCAACGGGGAGAGGAGGAGTGGCCAGCTGAGGAGGAGATGGAGGAGCTAGAGGACTCCGATGAGGAGGAGGTCAATGGGGATGAGGATGAGGAAGTCCTTGAAGGCGATGATGATGGAGATGAGGCCCTTTCGCTGGCCAGATGAGGCAGGAGCACTCAGGAGGCCCTCATAAGACAATGATGCCATGCAGAGAGGAGACACCATAAGATCCTCACATTGAATCTGTGAATGTTTGACTCCAGTCTGGCTTATGGCAGCGCACATACCCTCTGTGATAATACTCCTGTCATAGAGACACAGTAGAGGCCCCAATAGTCATTCTGTTGCAGGAGGGTAAAGATGACATGCAGTGAGGACACTCTTCACAATGCCTCTGTGAAGGTCTGACTCCTGTCTGGCTGAGGGCAGCTCGCTTGCGATCTGTGATCAGGGTCATATCACAGAGACGCAGCCATGAAACTTTAATCTGATCCTTAGTCTGCCTTCAGCACCTGACCCCTTCAGGAGCACAGCATCACTGGTCGCAGATGCTGAAGAGATGGGGGCCAGCCCCACCTTAAAGTTGCTGAGAGCTCACAGAGAGAATGACGGAACTCTGTGATGTCTGCCCACGACATTCTGGCAGCAATGACAGGCACCATCAAGGTGCAGGCATCAGTAATGTGTCCAGGGAGTGTGAAGCCGGACCATCACTTTGGTCTGAAGGCTGCACAAAGCACAGGGAAGGGGACCTGGTCTGAGACACCTGCCTTTATCTTGTGCAGAAAGGTTTCACATCTGAGTGGCATGAACACTGCTCATCAGAACAAGGAGACATAGGCAGGGGGACATTCTTGGGAGTTTATTGACAATGGTGAACATTATATAGAGGTGATTCAGATCTGTGCCCAGGCTGTGCAACTACACCTTCTTAACCAACCGGTGCGGAAGGGGGTCGGGAAGGAGGAGGACCTCCTCGTGAACCTGCTCCTGGGCCTGGCCAAGTTGGCCATCAACAGGTCCAGGCAGCGGGCGATCGACAGGGGAGTCCCACCCGATTGTTTGTCCCTCTTCCGCGGCTACGTTCGTAGCCGGATGCCCCTGGAAAGGGAGCACGCGGTGTCTGCCGGCACCATCGAGGCCTTCCGTGCCCGGTGGGCACCGCGGGAACTGGGGTGTTTTGTTGACCCCTTTAATCACATTTTGGTTTAATGTTTGTAAGTTTCCTTTAAACTTTGTCCTTGGTTTTACAGCTGACCTGAATTAGGGGCTGTGCTTAATTTCTCCCTTGTTATTGTTAATTTAGTTTATTGTTTTGACTCGAAAAGAGTTATTGTTAATTTAGTTAATTGTTTTGACTCGAAAAGAGAGTTATTGTTAATTTAGTTAATTGTTTTGACTCAAAAGAGAGTTTATGTTAATTTAGTTTATTGTTTTGGCTCAAAAGAGTTACACCTTCTTAACCACCCGGTGCGGAAGGGGGTCGGGAAGGAGGAGGACCTCCTCGTGAACCTGCTCCTGGGCCTGGCCAGGTTGGCCATTAACAGGTCCAGGCAGCGGGCGATCGAGGGGGGGAGTCCCGCTCGATTGTTTGTCCCTCTTCCGCGGCTACGTTCGTGGCCGGGTGTCCCTGGAGAGGGAGCACACGGTGTCTGCCGGCACCATCGAGGCCTTCTGTGCCCGATGGGTGCCGCGGGGACTGGGGTGTTTTGTTGACCCCTTTAATCACATTTTGGTTTAATGTTTGTAAGTTTCCTTTAAACTTTGTCCTTGGTTTTACAGCTGACCTGAATTAGGGGCTGTGCTTGATTTATCCCTTGTTATTGTTAATTTAGTTAATTGTTTTGACTCGAAAAGAGTTACACCTTCTTAACAACGAGGTGTCAGCTGTGGCTCAGTTCATAGCACCCTCGCCTTTGAATCAGAAGGTTGTGGATTCATGTCCCACTCCCGGAAACCAAGAACTGTGAATGTACTCGAAAGAGTTGCAATCTGTGACTGTTGATAACTCGAAAGAGTTTCTTAACAACGAGGTGTCAGCTGTGGCTCAGTTCATAGCACCCTCACCTTTGAATCAGAAGGTTGTGGGTTCATGTCCCACTCCCGGAAACCAAGAACTATGAATGTACTCGAAAGAGTTACAATCTGTGACTGTTGATAAGTCGAAAGAGTTACACCTTCTAAACTTCCTAAACCTGCCACTACGTCTTGGTGCTTCCCGAACATCCACAGTGGAGGTGGAGGCTGACTGTGGCTTCCTGTCTGTGATTACCTTAACAGGCGTCCTCTGCAGGGCTAAGATCTGGAGGGCCCCGGCCTGCTTTCATGGTCCTGCTGTGTGGCAGTGTCACCTCCTCCACCTGTAATGCTGGAACTGCTGAGGTCACGGGAAGAGGGGATTCAAATGGGCTTGACACTCCCGGAGTCACCTGGCAAATGGCCCTGGGCTATGCACCTGCTGACCCTCCTCCCTGTGGGGCCCAAAGGCCCCTGGCTGACTCCTTGAGGAGAACAGGAAGCAGGAGTGAGATCGAGCTGCCACGCACCCCTCTCACGTATGCACTGTTGGAGGCCAACTATGGCATCAGCAATGGAGCTGAGCCATAACAGCAGTGCAGGAGCAAAGTCCTGAACCAAGGTCTCCATGGCAGCAGCCATTCTGCAAGTGTTGAACTCTGTGGTTGGCATTCCGGCACTATCACCTCAGCCTGAAGATGGATGCAGTCCTCCATCATGCTTTGCAATCTGAGGAGTGCAGCGGACATCCCTTCCTGATGTTCCCGAACTTGCCTTTGTAGCTCCAGCAACTGTGACATGACTGAGTCCAGAGGCTCATCATCTGACTCGGACTCAGCAACGTTCTGGCCTCCAGCAGTCCTCTGAGTGCCGGACACCTGGGAAGTCCCTGCCTTCGCCTGCTGCAGATCAGAAAGTGCGATGTGCTCACCAGATTGTGATCCCGAGGCTACTCTAAAGCTAGGTCCCACTGAGGTGTGTGTCTCTGCACTGGTGGAGGGTGTGGGTGAGCGCTGTGACGGGACTTCAAAGAGGGTGCCTTCAGATTCCTCTTCAGAGGTTTCTTCAGGTCTTGATTGGTGGCTCTGGGTCGTGGAATCTATCTTTCACAGATGTGCCTGTGAAAGCAAGGGGCATAATTAGTGCATGGCAGTGGCCTGTGAAACAGGACACATCACTCACAGCATAGTTGTCTGATGGATGTTGCACTGCTGGATCCTCACTTGGTAGAGCACTGCAGACCTCACTGTCAGTACAGGGCTGGTCCAGCTCTTCGCCAGCCAGCTAGATAACACTATTTTCAAAGCCCATGAGGATCTTGATTTCAGGCATTCCGCCACAGGTAAGCCATCTTTCCCCATTGTTGTGAGTCAGCTTGTCCTGCATAAATAGAGTGTAAGCAGGACACCTGCCAGGCCGGATGATAAGTATGCCTGGCATGTGTGGGTGGTGTTTGGCCCCATGGACGGGATGAGGACAATGAAGGTGTGTGTGAGAGAGTGAATGACAATGTCCCTTGAACTGGCAGTGAGTGAGGGCCCTGTGGATGTGTGATGGGTTCATGAGTGTGTGAGTTGAGACCGATGAGAAGAGTGACTTACTCTGGCAGAACAAAGGAGATCATTCATCCTCTTGCGGCACTGGGTGACTGTTCTCCTCTGCAGGGCCTGGCACTGACCACCACTGCCACCGCTTCCCAAGCCAGATTAGTGATGTTGCTGCCCATTCTGCAGCCAGAGTGGGGGTACATAACATCACGACGAGCATCCAATGTGTCCAAAAGACATTCCAGCCCTGTCATTGAACCTGGGGGGCTACATTCTTCTTGGCTTTCAAGGCCATGTGTTCTTTGCAGCAGTCATGGGTTGGAAGCACTGAGAGGTGTGCACGCAGCTGGACTTTAAATATGGTGCCCCACGTGATGAAGAAGTGATGGTGCGGCGGGCAACTAAGAGTCTGCCCACCATGGAAACAGAGTTTCCCAGGAATGCATAATTAATGCAGCGGGTTTGGGATGATACAGCATGAAAAGCTGCAATTGCGGCCGGCGGGTAAAACGTCGTTTTATCCGCCCACTACCGCACTTATTGCAAAGCTCAGACGATTCCGCTTGAAGTGCGCAAAACCAAAGTAATAGTCTGTGGAACCCATAACCCTGATGTTCCTAGAAAAGCTCAAAACCAAGAACCAAATGCTGTTTTGCAGGAGTTTGGTGCTGCAGCCATTTACACTAAAAATTGTGCACGTTGCAGATTGAAACGATGTAATCACAGAAAGCCTGTCGAGACTTTAAAGAACAAGGAAAGTAACAATGTCTTAAATCCAAGTGAATGTATTAGGGTTTATAAAATTGTAAAATTACACTGTTTTTAATTAAGCTTATTTTTATCATTGTTGTTACTAGTGTAACATGTAATATGCTAACTGTTTAAAGTGTTTATGATGTTAAGGACTTGCTGTATTTCAAACATTGCTGTAAAGAAAACTTGACTACTGTAAAGCTTTCTTTCCTTTAAGTTGGTGGGGGTGGGGATTGGGGGGGGCAGAGTGTGATGACCTTTGAACCAGATGTGGTACAGAAAGGAAAATTTGTAATTTCTTAACAAGTCTGTGGAATCTATAATTGTTCTTAAGAATTTTTGTAAAGGACTTAAGAGTTTACATCATTGTAAAGGGGTCAATTGTAATTTTCCTGAATAATTCCATGTGGCCTTGCAACCCTTGACCTGGAAGCAGTACCAACAGGAAGGAAGTTAAGAAGCCATAAGGTTGGAAGGCACAAAAGAGAGCCGCAGACACAAGGTGAGTTACAACCAGAGTAGCTGGAGAGTGAAAGCAATCAGCACACAGATGCAGGTGTAAAGAATAAGCAGACAGGGGCAGAAAGAGGAACACAGAATTCTTCTGAGAGGAAGCCAGCAAAGCTGTACTTTCTGTTTGGCAGTAAGAAGAAAAATTGAATTCAAGAAGCTCTTAGGGAAGCGATATTTGAGCAAGCTAGAAGGAACTGAATCCTAAAAAGTAGTGTGCATACCTCAGGTATGCAAAAGAGCTGAGAGTTTGTATCGCGGATCAGATCATGAATTGAGTGTTATTGGCTGGTCAATTGAAAAGAAACTTGGATAGTCCACAAGGACTATCATGACCTGAGGAGAGGGTGTTTGTAGAAATGTACCATACCCATGAAACTCAAAGCTGAAAACTGTTGTCAGGTAGGACTCCTGGCCTATCCTGCATGAATAAAGAATGGCATATTGTGGAACTGTGTAGCTATGTAGTGCCACACATCTGCAGGGAGTGATGTGGGTGCTTGTGGTTGTGTAAGAGGTATCTTGTTGTATTGATTATTTCAAACGAAATTTACCTTTATACTTGAAGTATCACTTGCCTATTAATTCATGTTTAATTTATGTGGTTCTGATTCATGTTAAAGTAAAACTTACAAAAAGTGAAATCTTATTGGTAATGTCTTCATTTGGGTGTCATTCAGCAAATTTGGTTATTTTTGGTTTACTGTTCCCTCATGGGGTTCGTAACAGTGTAAACATTCATTAAGAACATTTGTCATCCTGAAGGCTCAATGTTTTTGTGGCAAACATTTTATTTCTGTGAATTTGTGGCCATTCATTAAATGCCTGTCAAAGGTGTTTTTGTGAAGCTTTCAATTATTTACTTAGATTTGGATATTTATTTATTCAGATATTTACTTAGAAAAGGAGAGAAAGATCAGGCTTTTACAAAGCTTCCAGCTGCAGACAGGGCTTTTATCCAATTCTTTGGTATGTACAAAGCTTGGTATCGGGACTAACTTTTGCACGGCAATTAGAATGACTCTTTTCTATGTGTGCTCTTCTTGGACTCAGCATAAGCTTGAGGAAAGGATCCAAAATACTGGGACAGAAAATAGTCAAAAAACTGTTTGCTGGAAAGGTTAACCTATTATTAAAAAATTTCAGTGGAAGATTAAGGACCAAATACAGGACACCACCAAGGTTGAAAAGTGAAAAAAAGGGAAAATAAGTGCAGAAATAAATTGCATTTATATTGTACATTGCATATCCCCCAGTACATCTCAAAGTACTTTAAAGGCAGTGAATTATTTCAATTGTTTCAAGCGTATCCACATTTTAATGTAGAGAAACACTGCAACCAGTGTGCAACATCATGAATGATAGGGCCCTGGGAAGTACAGAGGATCAGAGGGACCTTGGTGTGCATGTCCATCAGTCACTTAAGGTAGCGGGACAGGTACATAAGAAGGCATATGGGATACTTGCCTTTATTAGCCGAGGCATAGAATATAAGAGCAGGGAGGTTATGCTGGAACTGTATAAAACGCTGGTTAGGCCACAGCTAGAGTATTGCATGCAGTTCTGGAATCCACATTATAGGAAGGATGTGATTGCACTAGAGAGAGTGCAGAGAAGATTTACCAGGATATTGCCTGGGCTGGAGAGCTTTAGTTATGAGGAGAGATTGGATAGACTGGGGTTATTTTCCCTGGAGCAGAGGAGATTAAGGGGGTACATGATTGAGGTGTATAAAATTGAGGGGCATGGATAGGGTAGACAGGAAGGAACCTTTCCTCTTGGTGGAGGGATCAATAACCAGGGGGCATAGATTTAAGGTAAGGGGTGGGAGGTTTAGAGGGGATGTGAGGAAGAAATATTTCAACCAGAGAGTGGTGGGAATCTGGAACTCACTGCCTGAAAGGGTGGTAGAGGCAGAAACCCTCATAACATTTAAGAAGTATTTGGATGTGCACCTGCAATGCTATGGCATACAAGGCTATAGGCCTAGTGCTGGAAAATGAGATTAGAATAGTTAGGTACTTGTTTGACCGGTGCAGACTCAATGGGCCGAAGGGCCTTTTTCTGTGCTGTAGACCTCTATGACTCTATGGCTGTAACCAGAGCAAGGTCCAACATGCAGCAATGAAATAAATGACAGATAATATATTTTGGTGATGTTAATTGAGGGATAAATTTTGGAGTGTACTACTGGTTACGAAATGGTAAACTTGGGCTTTGAAAATGGGTAGATTGGAGGAGGAAAGGAAAACTGAATGTGGGGAGTAGAATTAAGGCCCTAGGAAGAGAATGTTAGGTATAGTATCAGCCATGATCTCAACTGAATGGCAGAACAGGCTTGATGGAACCGTATGCCTACTCCTGCTCCTATTTCTTTTGTCCTTATTTCTTAAAGTAGTTATATTTGTTATGCAATCTGTTGCTAATGACAACAACAACAACATGTATATATATTGGCCTGGATTTTCGCTGAGTCATAACAACTCTGGAAACATTAATAATTGACGGTGGGGGGTGCAATTCCAGGATTCATCCCCTCAATTCCAGCACCCACAATTTCCCCTGGAATGGGATAGGGGTGTGAGTAGCGAGCCTGCCAGAACTAATTTCACATTTCACTGATAACTTTGAGAAGCACAAACCTAACAAACACACTGTTGAACTTAGTGATTGTTAGTTCATAGAGCCAGGTGGCTAAATATCCAGAAATGCAACAGACACAAGATAATGCCTGTGTTGAAGATTACATTTCCCAGTGTAGAAATAATGTTAATTTGTAATAATAATCATTGCTGCCATTACCAAAGCATTGTATTCATTTTAAAGGTGTCTGGAGGTGAATATGGGCTTTGATAGAAGTGTGAAACAGACTTGTAGTGAATTGGCAACCCACCTTACATTCTTATCTCCATTAAAGTCGATGGCAACAAACATTGGACGTAGTTTAAAACAAGTCCCCCATTTGCTAAGTGCCTGTTTCAAGCTACAATTTCACCCCCTTCATACTACTTTTTCACATAGTGGAGCAGCAAAATTAGATTACCTCAGTGCCAGACAATGTTATCAATGCTGTGCAACCTACAGGAAGCAACTTAAAACAAAGTGTACTTCAATATGGACTGCAGCATATTGGTGTACTGCTACACTCTACAATGAAGTCCCAAGACAAGACTTGTACAAAGTACTTCAAGGAGGCAGGAGAAAAATGGATGTGAAGCAAAAGGAGAGATTTGGAAGATGGTTAAAAGCTTGGTTCACAAGTTTCAAAGATGTGCTATATAATGGGGTGGGAAGATACGGGAGAGAGCCCATCACTTTCCTGACTAGCCCGCCAATCTGGTCTAGGGCAGGAAGGAACAGCCTTCATGCCTGGAGGCCTCATCTGGGGCTGGGGGGTGTTGGGCCTCCTCCATCTCAGGCATCCTGTGCATGATGGAGGCACCCGCCGGTAAAGGGAAGGGACCGGTGGGAAGCCATCCCTACGCCTTTGAAGCACACTCCCTACTGACGCCAACACCCGCCCCCCTCTTCCTTGCTGGGGCCTCCCTGACAGGCCCTAATGATCCTGCTCTGCTCAGCTGCACTCCGGGGATCCAGTGACAACCTTGACCTTCAGGCTTGTTGCAGTACCGGCAGTGGCATACCACTCCTAGTGGTGCTGCTGGTACTGGGCAGCTGCCAGCCTCCAGTTGGCAGCACTCAGAGGTGGGGCATCCACCCTTCAGGAGAAAGTCAGGAGGGAAATTACCCCTGGTGGAGCTAGGAACCCGGATAGCACCCAGCAGGCTGCCTAATTGAGACTTAATCCTGATGGGGCTCCCAGAAATGGCTATGATGGGTTTGCCACTGACTGTCCAACCGGGGTACAGACCCACTGCCATGAACATTAAATACCAGGCTGAGAGGCAATAGAGGTCAAAAAGGGGAAATATGGTGGGCAAACAGGATTGCAGGATATGTTAGGTAGTGTCATCAAATAACTGAGAATTAAAAAAACACAATCTTTTTAAAGGGAGGGGCTGCTTACATTTAAGTAAGAAACACAAGCAATAGGGAGATAAAGTTAAGTCGAGGCCAGGTAAAATAAGTAAACCAAAGTAAAATAAAGTTAATACAAGGGAAGTAAATTGAAACCATGGCAGGACAACTCGGTCGTGTGGAATGCGTGTCTTGTAATATGAAGGAAGTTGTGGACACTACCAGTGCCCCAGAAGACCACATGTGCAGGAAGTGTCACCAGCTGCAGAACCTTGAACTCCGGATTTCGGAGCTCGAGCGATGGCTGGAGTCACTGTGGCACAACCGCGAGGCTGAGAGCTACGTGGATAGCATGTTGAGAGATGTTGTCACACCACAGCTTAGGAGCCTGGAGGCAGAAAGGGAATGAGTGATCGCCAGACAGTTCAAGAAAATTAGGCAGGTAGCGCAGGAGCCCCCTGGGGTCCTGCTCACCAATCGGTTTTCCATTTTGGATACTGGTGAGGGTGTTGGTTCCTCAGAGGAGTGCAGTCAGAGCCAGGTTTGTGGCATCACAAACAGCTCTGCTGTACAGGAGGGGAAGAGCAGTAGTAATAGGGGATTCATTTCTGTGGCCATAGACATGACTCCAGGATGGCATGGTGCCTCCCTGGTGCCAGGGTTAAGGATGTCACGGAGCGGCTGCAGAACATTCTTCTGGGGGAGAGTGATCAGTCAGAAGTCGTGGTCCACGTTGGTACCAATGACTTGGGTAGGAAAGGGGATGAGGTCCTGAAAGCAGACTTTAGGAAGCTAGGAAGGAGATTGAAAAGCAGGACCTGTAAAGAAGTAATCTCAGGATTACTCCCAGTTTCATGTGCAAGCTAGTATAAGAGAATTGAGCAGATAAACACATAGCTGGAAAGCTGGTGTAGGAGGGAGGGCATCAGATTTCTGAGGCATTGGGACCGGTTCTAGGGAAGGTGGGACCTGTATAAGCCGGACCTTCTACACTTGACCAGAACTGGGACGAATATGCTCTCAGGGTGGTTTACTAGTGCTGTTGGGGGTGGTTAAACTAGATTTGCAGGGGGATGGGAACCTGAAGGCAAATTCAGAGCAGGGAATGGGAGATGGAGAATTAGTGAGTGACTCTGAAAGGCAGAAGCAGCACAGGATAAAAAGTGTACAGCACAGGAATTTGGCAGTGTTAAAAGGTATATATGTAAATGCAAGGAGCATAGTAAATAAAGCCGATGAGCTGAGGGCACAGATAGACACATGGCAGCATGATATTGTTTCTATAACGGAAACTTGGCTTAAGGAGGGGCAAAAATCGCAGCTCAACATCCCTGGGTATAAAGTTTCCAGGCAGGACAAGGAAGGGGATAAAAAGGGCGGGGGTGTAGAATTATTGGTTAGACAATCAATTACAGCTGTGATGTACTAAATGAAGCATCAAATGAGGCCAGATGGGTTGAGCTCAGAAATAAAAAAGGGACAGCCACACTACTAGGAGTGTACAATAGGCCCCCAAATAGTGGATGGGAGTTAGAAAAGCAAATATGTAGACTGATTTCTGAGTGCAGTAATCATTGGGGACTTCAGCTACCCTAATATCGATTGGGATATGAACAGTGTGAAGGGCACAGAGGGTGCAAAATTCTTGAACTGTTTTCAAGAGAACCCTTTTAGCCAGCATGAAACAAGCCCAATGAGAGGGGATGCAATTCTAGATTTAGTCTTAGGAAATGAAGTTGGGCAAATGGATGAATAGCAGTGGGGGATCATTTTGAAGTTAGTGACCATAATATAGTCAGATTTAGCATCATTATAGAAAAGGACAAAGATAGAACAGGAATAAAAGTCCTAAATTGGGGGAAGACAAATGTTACAAAGCTGAGAGGTGAGCTGACAAGAATGGACTGGATACAGCTTTTAGAAGGAAAAACTGTGTGAAATCAGTGAGAGGTATTCAAAGGTGAGATTCTACAGGCACAGCGTAGACACATCTCCACAAAGGAAAAGGGTGGTACTGCCAAACCTAGAGCCCCCTGGTTATCCAGAAGCACACAGGCCAAGATAAAGCAGACAAAGAAAGCTTATGACAGTCACAAAAGACTTAATATTGTAGAAAGCCTAAAGGAGTCTAGAGAGTACAGGGGTGAAGTAAAAATGGAAATTAGGAAAGCAAAGAAAGGACATGAAAAAATATTGGCAGGTAAAATCAAAGAAAATCCTAAGATGTTTTACCAGCACATTAAGAGCAAGACAATAACTGAGGAAAAGGTGAGGCCTGTGAGAGATGTACATGGTAACTTTTGGGTTGATGTAGAAGATGGCGGCAGAGTTCTCAGTGAGTACTTTGTCTCTGTCTTCACTAAGGAGAGGGATGATGCAGACATTCTAGTTAAAGAGGAGTGTGAAGTATTAGATACAATAAACATAGTGAGAGAGGAAGTACTGGAGGGACAGACATCTTTGAAGGTGGATAAATCACCAGGGCTGGATGGATTGTATCCCGGGCTGTTAAAGGAAACCAGGGAGGAAATAGCGGATGCTCTGAGGGTCATTTTCCAATCCTCACTAGATACAGGTGAGGTCCCAGGGGATTGGAGGTCTGCGAACGTTGTACTATTATTTAAAAAGAGTGTGAGGGATAGGCCAGAAAATTATAGACCGGTCAGTCTGACTTCAGTGGGGGCAAATTATTGGAAACAATTCTGAGAGACAGGATAAACTGTCACTTAGAAAGGCATGGATTGATCAGGGATAGCCAGCATGGTTTTGTTAGAGGAAGATTGTGTCTTACTAACTCAATAGAATTTTTTGAGAAAGTAACAAGGAGGATTAATGAGGGTAGTGCAGTGGATGTTGTCTACATGGATTTTAGTAAGGCATTTGATAAGGTCCCACATAGCAGATTGTTCAGGAAAGTGTGATCTAATCGGATACAGGGAAAGGTGGCAGGTTGGATCCAAAATTGGCTCAGTAACAGGAAACAAAGGGTAATGGTCGATGGATGTTGTTGTGAATGGAAAATGGTTTCTAGTGATGTTCCACAGGGCTCAGTGTTGGGGCCCTTGCTGTTTGTTGTACATATAAATGATTTAGAGTTAAATTTGGAGGCATGATTGGGAAATTTGCAGATGACACAAAAATTGGCCATGCAGTTGATAGTGAAGAGGATAGTTGTTGACTCCAGAATGATACCAATGGTTTGGTTGAGTGGGTGGAGAAGTGGGAAATTGAATTCAATCCAGAGAAGTGTGAGGTAATGCATTTGGGGAGGGCAAACAAGGCAGGGGAATACTTAGTAAACGGGAAGTTATTGAGAGGGGTTGAGGAAATGAGAGACCTTGGAGTTCATGTCCACAAGCCCTTGAAGGTGGCAGGACAGGTGGGCAAGGTGGAAGCATATGGAATGCTTTCTTTTATTGGGCAAGGTATTAAATACAAAGACAGAGATGTAATGATGGAACTGTATAAAACACTGGTTAGGCCACAGCTGGAATTTTATCTACAGTTCTGGTCACCACATTACAGGAAGGACATAATTACTCTGGAGAGAGTACAGAGAAGATTTAGAAGGACATTGCCAAGCCTTCAAAATTCCAGCTATGAGGAGAGTTTGGACAGGCTAGGGTTATTTTCCTTAGAACAGAGGAGGCTAAGGAGTGACATAAATGAGGTGTACAAAATTATGAGGGACTTAGATAGCGTAGAAGGCATCTGTATCAGACCTCCCATTCAAGCCAGTTGGAGATATATCATCATGAAGCAACTGCAAAATTATGAAGAAGTTTCTTGGACATCTAATTCATTGGAGTACAATCCACAGAGCCTCGTGGTTTACTGCTTTGGTGCTTTACTTACAATTGGATAGTCAAGAGTGGAACCAAAGAAAGGCAGTCCAGTATAGCTGAAGAAGAGAAAAAAATCTTGCAATTGACCATGTCAAAGACTGTAGGGTGGCTGAGGAGGTTATTGTATCAGAGACTTATTGCTAATTTTAATTAGATTGCCTCTTGTGGGAAAAATGGACACGGATATGTAATTTTAAAAAGTTGCATTTCATCGTGCCTTGTTATGTTGAAAGGCCTCAAAGTGTTTCACATATTGCATTATATTTGGAGTGATATAATGTACAATTTTCCACTCTATGTTTTTCAGATATTAAATTGGCTATGAAAAGAGTTGTCAAACAGAGGGGAATTGCTGACACAGAAGCACAGTACAGGGGGAAATCATATTGTTAGGAAAAATCGCAAGTTGAGTACACCCTTTATAGATCGAAAATGGAAGAGGCCATGGAACAAATTTGTAATAGTGACCTTGGTTGTGGGTTGGCATGTTGCAAGGAGAAATTTACAGAATGAGATGAATATACTTCAGTGTGTAAATAATAAATCTACTGCCAGTTGTACTGATTTCAAAAATATGTAGCAAATCTAATAAACAATAAAAATGTAGATACTTCTCTTTTATCAGGGCCTTTTGAAACCAACTTAGAAAGAAAATGAAGTCCATTTATAAGTAGTTTATCAAGGGCAGCGCAATATGAACTTTATGTATGTACTTCAGACATGTGGGCCAAGTTTACATTGTAATTGGGACATTTCATGCACTCTTTGTCGAAGCACTAAAGAATGGGCTGTGGGAATTTCTGTGCAGGAAGTCATACAGATCATCATTGTTTTGTGAATATAGAACATATTGTTACGGACAGGAGGCGGATTAGGTTAAACAGCCCTGATTTCTCCACTCACTACCCGCCTGTAAACAGAAAGGTGTTTTTGATTTTTGATTTCCCCCTTTATAAGCATTTTCCCCAACCCTTCAGTTCTGGAGTTATCCAATCCTCTATTAATAACCCCACAGCAAACTTGAGATAAGGTAAAATAAGAGGGATAGTTTATTTCTCTCACACACACACAAAACGAGGGAAGGGGTTTTGAAACATCCGCCCCTTTTGCATTCATCGCATAAAAGAAGGGTAATGGAAAGAAAGGGGATCAGGGCAAAGACCACAACAAAAATAAGAATTATAGTTTCATGTAGGTCCAGAGTCCAGAATCAATGTCTAAGTGTTCTTTTAGGTGGCTTTGTCTGGCAGAATTCCTGGTCTTGGTCCTAGGAACTGGGTTGCAGGTTGAGTCCATTGAAGATGCAGCAAAGTATTCTTGTATCCTGGGTATTAGTTCACTCTGTAGTGAAATACAGGGTTCTTTCTGGAAATCAGACATGGAGAGAGATGGAGGCCAAATGCAGGCTGCTAGTTTAGAGTCCGGTTCTCTTTGGAGGTTAAACTGCAACTGAAGATAAAATTCAACAGCTGTATAACTAAAGGGAGTCCAACAGCTCAAGTCTCTGTGACAGAGTGTTTCCAGGTTGAGCTATTCAGCTAATGAAGCGCCCTTGTTAAAACCCATTGGGTGGAATTTTCTGTGCCTATTGATGGCGTGAGTGGAAAATATGGCGAGAACGCCAAAAATTAGTTTCATGACGTTATGAAACACATTTGCAGTCGTCCACCTTGCCCATCCATGGCAGGCCGCAGTTCCCACCTCCAGATGTTAGGAACGTCATTGTAATACATCTGTATATCATTTCCAGCCCAGCTAGCTGGAATCAACCCCCAAACTGGATCATCTGAGCATGTCGGCATGATTGCACGCCAAAGTGTTTCACAACATTTATAAGGCATGCACCTGGTGAGCTGCACTTCAAGGGGAATTTGGAACTGAGTGCACATTACTGTTGGGCAGCGCTTGCCAGGGTCGCCTGTTGGACTCCAAGTTTGAGGTGCAGCGCATTCAGGCAAGGGCACAGGTAATAATGATCTTGGTTGTGGGTTGGCATGTTCCAAGGAGAAATTTACAGAGTGAGATGAATATACTTCAGTGTGTAAATAATAAATCTACTGCTAGTTGTACTGATTCCAAAAATATGTAGAAAATCTAATAAAGAATAAAAATGTAGATACTTCTCTTTTATCAGGGCATTTTGAAACCAACTTAGAAAGAAAGTGAAGTCCATTTATAGGTAGTTTATCAATGACAAGTCCCTTTTCCCTGGCTGGCTGACAGTGCAGTGCCGGGTGAGGGCTGTCGTGCGGTTGAGGTGACTTTGGGTCTGGGAGAGGCAAGAGATGTGCTGTGGTTGATGCGAGTTGAGGGGGGGTTCAGGGCTGCACTGCAGTTGAGTTGAGCTGGGGGGGTTAAGGGCTGCACCGTGGTTGAGGTGATTTGGGGTGGGGCAAGGGCTGCACTGCGGTTGATGGAGGTGCACAGGCACATGGGAGGAGGGGGAGGGAAGGGGCCACGCATGGCCACAGCTTGTATAAAGTGACCATTTCTCTGCAGCTGAGACAGTTCAGGCGCAGCCACATTGACATGCTTGGAGTCGGGCCTCTAGCTTATCTGCCCACTCAAACAACGCAGAGGCATGAAAGTGCCATCAAGTGCTCCAGAGCTTTTCACCCCTCGGGCACAGACTGCAAACTAATGAGCCTTTTCGTGGTCTGCCGAACAAGTGGACGACTGGGCACGTTGTACAATCTCCTTGCGAAAGCTGGCCGTGGAGCAGTCATTGATGGAGGCACTTGCAATGTCATTGTCCTGGTTTGGACCAGTATCCGTTATGGTTCAAGCTAACAGTGCAGCCTTGCAGTGTGGGTTAGGAGAATGCCTGCACCTGAGCTGAGAGCACAGCATGCAGTCCAATGAGCAAAGCTGCTGCCAATAGGTCAGGTGGAGTGGGGCTGAGTAGAGTGGGGTCTTGGGCAGCCATGCAGCACACTAAACTCTGGCCATCCAAGTGTTGGCCAGCACGCTCTGGGATGCGTTAAGAGGCCTTCATACTTAACCAAGTTCTTAGAACACCCAAGCTCACCCACACTTCTCTTTCTTTCGTCCTGCAGGCGGCATGCATCAGGAGCATAGAGCCTGGTGACCTAGCTGTATGCCTTGTGGCTTACAGAGAGCAGAGATGAAGGAGAAGAGAGCGATGGAGGAGCCTGGCTGGGCAGAGGAAGGAGCAACACCCTCAGGAAGAAGGGGTGGCTGGGGCTCCCGCACACACTGCTGAAGAGCCACAGTGAGCCATCGCTGGTCGACGCCTAGCAACATCCAGGGTCTATAGATGCCCCCTTTCATTCCTGCAGATGACTAAGAACCAGTGTCGCCGAAGACTGCGCATGTCCAGGGAACTGGTCAGTCACATCTGCTGCCTGCTACAGGATTTGGTGCCATGGGGACATGGAGGGCATCCACAGCCAGTGGCCATGAAAGTGACCACGGTACTCAATTTTTACACCAGTGGCTCCTTTCAGGGCTCTACAGGTGACCTCAGTGGGATATCACAACCCTCCACCCGCAAATGCATCAATGAGGTCATGAATGCTATCTTTACGAGGGCACACGACTTTCTGCATTTCGCCCAGGACCAGGAAAGCCAGGATACAAGAACACTGGAATTCGCCCAGATCTCGGATTTTCCACAGGTGCTGGGTACCATCGACTGCACTCACATAGTACTTAGATCTCCGTCGCATCAAGTGGGTAACTATGTCAACTGCAAGGGATTCCATTCGCTGAATGTGCGGCTGGTGTGTGACCACCACAAACGCATTCTGCAGGTCTGCGCTTAGTTCCCAGGCAGTGTCCATGACTCTTACATTCTCAGTCAGTCACAGATCCCTGAAGTCTTCCATGGTCCACAGAAGCTGCAGGGATGGTTCCTTGGGGACAAGGGCTACCCACAGAGGACATGGCTGATGACACCCGTGCAGCGGCCTCAGACTGCAGCAGAGCGAAGGTACAACGAGGCTCATGCTGCAACTCGCAACTTGGCGGAACAATCCATCGGGATGCTGAAAATGAGGTTCTGGTGCCTGGACCGATCTGGTGGAGCCCTGCAATACAGTCCACAGAGGATGTCACGCATCACTGTCACCTGCTGCATCCTTTACAACCTGGCGCTGCAATGGGGAGAGGAGCTGGATGTCTCCATCGATGAGGAGGACATCGACGGTGATGAGGGTGATGAGGCCTTCGAAGGCAAGGATGATGATTATGAGGCCATCACATTGGCCAGACAAGACAGGCACGCACAGGAGCCCTTGTAGCTGCTAGATTCATGGAGGAAGATGACAATATGCATTGAGGAGAGACCATAGATCCTCACATTGCATCTGTGAAAGTTTGACTCCAGTCTGGCTGATGACAGCGCACAATACCCTCTGTGACAAGGTTCCTGTCATGGAGATGCACTGGAGGCTCTAATAGTTGCTCGATTCCAGGAGAATGATGATGACATGTAGTGAGGACACTCCACAGATCTTCACTTACTCTCTGTGAATGTCTGACTCCTGTTTGGCTGAGGGCAGCTCGCTTGCGCTCTGTGATCAGGGTCATGGAGACGCAGACATGAAACTTTAAATGCACCTGATCATTTGCAAGCCTGCAGCACCTAAGCCCTTCAGGAGCACAGCGCCACTGGCCACAGGTGCTGACGACATGGGGGTCATCCCCACCTCAAATGCACTGAGTGCACACAGAGAGAATAACAGAACACTCTGATACCTGTCCACGACATTCTGGCAGCAATGACAAGCACCATTGAGGTGCAGGCATCAGTAATGTGTCCAGGGAGTGCGAGGCTGGACCATCAATTTGGTCTGGAGGCTGCACAAAGCTCAGGGAAGAGGCCCTGACTGAGACACCTGCCTTTATCTTGTGCAGGAAACAAGGTGTCACATCTGAGTGACATGAGCACTGCTCATCAGAGCTTATTTATTAGGAGTTTATTTACAATAGTGAACATTATGTACACGTGATTAACACTCGTATGCAGGCTGTGCAACTGCATCTTCTTTGTGGGTTATTGTTGTCCCGATGTCATTCTGGGTCTCGAGGTGGCGCAGGTGTATGGTGGTCTTCTATCTGAGCATGCCCCTGTTCGGACAGAATTCCACATTGGCCCCAAGCACTGAACCCTCCCTCGGCAGCCCCACAACCTTAGTTGCCTCACAGAAGTGCCATCCGCTTTAGCACAGCATGGAGGGGTTTCCTGTATGGGCTGCTACTGCACACCCTTCACTTTCTTGCCCTCTCCCGCTGCCCGGACATGCCCTGGAGTGCCTTGTTGCTATCCGTCAGCAGAGGTCCCCAGTGGGGGAGCTCTACGGGGGTGTTGTCCCCTTTTCCATCGGGGACCTGAGGTGGAGGGTGTTGCAAGAAGCAGTCCCGTACAACCGCAGGATGTGTCGTTTCATTGACTCACAGGATACCTGCCCCTGTTGCGGCCTTGCGGAGTCCGTGGACCATGTTTATATAGGGTGTTGTAGGCCGCATTCCCTTTTCAGTTATTTGAAAAACCTTTTAATGTTGTTTTGTTTGCACTTCAGTCCCACGCTCCTGATCTACGGGCACCTGGTGTGGAGGGGGGAGCCGGGAGGGAGGAGGACCTCCTCGTGAACCTGCTCCTGGGCCTAGCCAAGTTGGCCATTTAACAGGCCCAGGCAGTGGGTGATTGAGGGGGTCGTCTGACCCGACTGTCTGCCCCTTTTCTGCGGCTGCTTTCGTGGCCGGGTGTCCCTGTAGAGGGGGCACATGGTGTCTGCAGGCACCGTCGAGTCCTTCCGTGTTCGGTGGGCACTGTAGGGACTGGGGTGTTTTATCGACCCCCTTAATCACATTTTGATTTAATGTTGGAAAGTTTCTTTCAAATTTTGTCTTTTGTTTTTGCAGTTTCCCTTTAAGGGGCTGCCTTTTGATTTGTCCCCTGATTTGTTAATTTAGTCTATTTGGTTTGGACTCAAAAGAGTTACATCATCTTTGGGGGAGATGGTGCTGTAGTGATAATGTCACTGGACTGGTAATAATCCAGCTAGTGCCTGAGAACATGGGTTCAAATCCCACCATGGCAGCTGGTGGAAAAATAAATCTGGAATTGAAATCACTAGTCTCAGTAATGGTGACTATGAAACTATCATTGATTGTTGTAAAAACCCATCTGGTTCACTGGGGAGGCGATGGCATAGTAGTATTATCGCTGGACTAGTAATCCAGAGACCCAGGGTCGAATTCCATGGCAGATGGTGGAATTTTAATTCAATTTTAAAAATCTGCATTTAAAAGTCTAATGATGACCATGAAACTATTGTCGATTCTCCTAAAACCCCATCTGATTCACTAATGTCCTTTAGGGAAGGAAATCTGTTAGCAAGTTGTCAGGATGGCCGAGTGGTCTAATGCACCAGACTCGAGGAGTGTGATTTCTTTGCAGCCTTGCGGGGTCCATGATCCATCCATATATAGGGTGTCACAGGCTGCACACCCTTTTCAGTTATTTGAACGGTTGTTTTGTTTGCACTTCAGTCCCATGCTTCTGATCTACGGGCACCCAGTGCGGGGGCGGGTGGGGGTTGGTGGGGAGGGAGGAGGACCTCCTAGTGAACCTGCCCTTGGGCCTGGCCAAGTTGGCCATTAACAGGTCTAGACAGCAGATGATCAAGGGTGTCGTCTGGCCGGACTGTCTGCCCCTCTTCTGCAGCTACTTTTGCGGCCGGGTGGCCCTGGAGAGGGAGCACGCGGTGTCCGCCAACACCATCGAGGTTTTCTGTGCTCGGTGGGTGCCACGGGGACTGAGGTGTTTTATCTTTGATCACATTTTGCTTTAATGTTTGTAAGTTTCCTTTAAACTTTGTCTTTTTTTTTGCGGTTTCCCTTTAAGGGTTTGCCTTTTAATTTGTCCCCTGATTTGTTAATTTAGTTTATTTGGTTTTGACTCGAAAGAGTTACATCATCTTAACCTTCCTAACACTGCTGATATGCCTTGGTGCTTCACCCGACACCCACAGAGAGCTGGAGGCAGCCTGCTGACTGCTACGCCCTATTGTCTATGACGTCCTCTGGAGGGCCAAGACCTGGAGGCGCCAGCCTGCTTTCGTGGTCCTGCTGTGTGGCAGTGGCTCCCTCCTCGGCCTGTGGAGCTAGAGCTGTTGGGTTCAAAGGAATAGGGGATTCGGATGGGCTGGAAATTCCTGGAGTCACCTGGGTGGTTGGCCCCGATGTGTGCACCTGCTGATCCTCCTCCCTATGGGTGCCCGAGGGCTTCTGGCTGACTCCTTGATGAGACTCCTCATATTGACATTGCTGGAGGCCAACTATGACGTCAGTGATGGAGTTCAGTCTGCTCAGCAGTGCAGGAAAGATGTCCTGGACCAAGGTGTCCATGGTGGCCAACATCCTACCAGAGTTGACCTCGGTGCATTGGCATGCCGGCGCTATCACCTCAGACTGAAGGCAGATGGACTCCTCCATCGTGCTTTGCAATCTGAGGAGTACTGCAGACCTCCTTTCTTGGTTTTCCCGAGCTTGCCTTTGCACCTCCAGCAGCCCTCCGAGTGCCGGACACCTGGGAAGTCCCTGTCGCTGCCTGCTATGGATCAGAAAGTGTGATGTGCTCACCAGATTGTGATACTGAGGCTACCCTAGAACTAGTTCCACCGAGGTGTGTGTCTTTGCACTGGTGGAGGGTGTGGGTGAGTGCTGGGATGAGTCTTCAATGAGGGTGCCTTCAGATTCTTCTTCCGATGTGATTTCGGTGCTTGATTGGAAGCCCTGGGTCATGGGCCCCCTCAGCTGTTTCCCAGATGTGCCTGCGAAAGCAAAGAGAGATAATTAGTGCATGGCAGTGGCCTGTGAAACAGGACACATCACTCACAGCATGATTGTCTGATGGATGTTGCACTGTTGGATCCTCACTTGAGAGAGCACCACTGACCTCACCATCAGCACAGGAACGGTCCAGATCCTCACCGGCCAGCTGTATGACTCTATTTTCAAACTCCGTGAGGATCTTGTTTTCAAGCATTTCTCCACCAGTCTGTGACCTCTTCCTCTTGTTGTGTGCCAGCTTGTCCTGCATGAATACACATGGTCAAAGTGTAAGCAGAAGGCCTGCCAGGGCATATGATAAATATGCCTGGCATGTGTGGGTGGTGAATGGATGGGATAAGGACAATGACGGTGTCTTAGAGAGAGTGAATGGTGATGTCCCTTGAACCGACAGTGAGTGAGGTCCCTGTGGATGTGGTGATGGGTTTGTGAGTGAGAATTGAGAGTGATGAGAAGAGTGACTTACCCTGGCAGAACAGAGATCATTCATCCTCTTTCAGCATTGGGTGGCAGTCATCGTTTGCAGGGCATTGGCACTGACCACGCTGCCACTGCCTCCCAAGCTGGATTGGTGATGTTGCTTCCCCTCCTGCGGTCAGAGCGGTGGTGAAGGGCATCACGGCAAGCCTCCACGGCGTCCAAAAGGCACTCTGAAGAGCATTGGTACAACATTGAAGACTAATCGCCTACAAATCCTTTGTGTTGGCTTGGCTGGAATCTTTATACAATACAAGTCACATTCCAGGAGGATAATGACGTAGCCTTTGTCCATTGGAACAGCTTAGAATCTTCCAGAACCATGAGCATGTGGTCAGCTGTGGCCATTTTGTTAATCCAGCCATTGGTCCGTTTTTTAAAAAGCAATCAATTTATTAAGTAGCCAGGATGATTTGATATATATATTTTCCTTCCTGTCTTCTGATCATGTCAATGTAAACAATTGCAATATCAAACCAAACGATAGCACTGTATAGGAGCACAATATGCAGAATTTTACTGGATCCTGGGTGGTGGGCTTGGAGACGGTGTGGCTAAGTGGGGGCTGTGAACATCAGGGTGCCAGCAAAACACCGATGTCAAGATGGCAGCCGGCTGAGCTCTGCTGCAACACTGGGACCATTGATGAAGCTGCATGTGCTACAATGGAAACTGTCATCGGTCATCAGACACTGCATAATGATGGATTGCATCACCACCACATTGGAAAAGATGGACTCCAAGGACTGCACAAACCCTGTGTCAAGTTGGTGATAGACACTTTTGTGCTCCTTGAAATTAAATGGAGGTTTTCTGGCAGGCTTTCCAGTACACCAAGCTGCTGTTTATGTACAGCCATTATCCCTTTTATGTAGCCTGGCTCATTATAGTCCTCATCTGAATCCTCTGCAGCAGAACTAATGTGCGACCTCATCCTCCGGCAGGCTGGCAACTGCATGATCCTTTCCCCCCTGCCCTTGCTCTTGTGCACTTGTATCTGGTACCTCACCACATGCAGATCCACCTTTATCCTAGCCCTAAATTATGTGCAATGTCAGTATTTGAGCTCGTAGTTGTGAGTGTAAGATTGAGTGACACTGTCTTTTCATCTTCACTTTCTTCTTTCTCTTTCTCTTCTGGCGTGGAAGGGTATCTTGGGTATCTGAAAGGAAAAATGGACAAGCGTTTAGATGTGGTGATGGAGAGGAGAAAGTAAAAAGTGTGTGCTTCCACTCTATGGCTTTCAAGTCAGAGAAGATTGAGGGGTGCAGGAGAAATGGCTTAGGAGAAGAGAATTAGGTATGCAAAAAGCCTCATCATTTATTGCTTCAGCCCCACAGTGGCCACACAGCTTCAGCGATGACCCTTCCCATGATAGTTAGCACTATGTCCTCCATGGAGGTTAAAAATTGCAGGCACATGTGTCTTCTTCCTGTTTTCTGCAGCTGCTGCCTCCTGTTGCATGCCTTCTCCTGCAAGAAAGGGGTAAATATGCATGTCAGTGAGTGTTTAGCAATATGTTTAGGTGATCTGGCTGTCACGGTTGAAGAGCTCTAGATGTCTGTGAGTTGTGATTGTATGGCTTGCAACAGTACTAAGTGTGTGAGGATAAGGTAAAATATATGAATGTTAGGATTGAGTAATGCTTGAAAGAGGTTGTTGATAGATGGGTGATGGGGTGTAGTGAATTGAGCATTAGCTGGGGTTGTTGATAAGATAGACCATTGGAAGATTTTCTCATTTACCTTGATACCTCATTTCTACACTGCATCCATGTTCTTGGCACAACACTCATGGCACTGATATTTCTTCCCGCCACTATTTCTTCCCGCTACTTCCTGAGCATGTATCTGGAGAGCCCCCTGCCTCCTAGTGGATACAGGACTTCCCTCCTCCTCACACCTTCCAACAAGATCTCCAGTGTGGTTTCTGAAAACGTTGGTGAATGTTATCTTGTATGTTCAGCCATTACTCACAGTATCAGCAGGCTCGATCAGTTTTTAAATGATTCCCCCACTTCTTGCAAACAAAATGCACTTCCCTCTAATTGGTGCAAGTTGCCTTTAACTAATGCTGGCCATTTGCAATATTTAGCCCCCTTCTGATGCATGCAACCGGCTGGCGCTACGTATACAGTGACAGCGTAGGTAGCAGCACTGACTCTGCACAGAAATCATATAAGACACACTTAATATGCTGCCGCAACACAGTGAGTGGGCATGGGTTAATCACATATTATACACTGAGACCCCCGGTTCATTTTCAGATCTTATCCAATTTAGCACCAATGGGTTTGGCTTTCCAATATGGTTACATGAAAAATACTGAGACAATGGTGGTACCACGGTATACTACAAATTACAACACCATATGTTTGACAACAAAGACCTTCATAAGCCAAAGAAAGTCCTAGTGACGGAGCAGTTGTCATCATCACACTCCTGTACTGCGGTGAGACCTGGACTGTGTATAAGCGATGCATAAGGGCGCTAGGGAAATTTCATCAACGATGTCTCCCTGCATCCTCTAGATTCAATGGGAGGACCATTGGACAAATGCTAATGTCCTTCATGTAGCCAACTGCACAAACATTCAGGCAAAACTCCTGCAAAATCAACTTCGATGGATTGGACTCTGTGTTTGGATGGCTGAAAACCATTACCCTCACCAGATCCTGTTTTCTCAATTCACAAATGGCCAACATTCCAGGGGAGGATAAAGAAAACACCAAAGTGTCCAAAGACACTCTGAAGCTCTTCTTGAAGTGCGACAGCACTTGGAGGAGCTTGCTACTAATTGTTCAGAATGGCATCAACTTGCCATTAAGCTGCATCATGCTTTGAGTCACAGCATCTCAATGATGAGGCTGAACAGCAGCAGAGAAGGAAAGGAAAGAAAGCAAATCCTGCGCTTCAGATCCCACTATACCTTGGGACTTCCTGACCAAAGATCCGTGGGTCAAGAATCAGCCTGTTCAGTCATATAAAACCCATGGCAGGAACTTGTGACCCTGAGTAAACGTTATCCTCGAATGAGGGACTGCTGATGATGTCTATGCTGCATTACATAATAGGAGGACAGAGTTCATGGCATGCCTTTTTTAACTAAGATGGAGGAAAGATGAACTCTTCATGGCAGGAGGCACAAATGAAGAGAGGACTAAATGCCTCCTGACATGGAGATGCAGAGCTAGATTTAACCACTGGAGATGAGAAACAGAAAGCAGGATTTTTCTGGGGGTCAGAAACCTGTCTCTACCAGAAATCTGACTTCATTTGCAATTTTCAGGGGGGTCAGCCCTCAATTGGGATGGGCACAGGTTTCCCACCAAATTAAAATTAGTGGAAGCAGGAACAGAGACAGGTTTCAGCCAGCCACAGCAGCCATCACTGAGGCTGCTAGTTGTCCAGAAGGAGAGAGAGTTTGTGCCAAAGACTTCCACTGCACCACAGGGACTGGTGATGGCACAAGGGAGCTGGAGGCCTGGCACTCCTGAGGGAGAAGATAGAGGTTCGCTTCCCAGAGGGTGTAGCAGGGGCACCATGCACCGCTCTCATCAGCATCATCTCCTCCTGCCTGAGGGTGCTGCGGGACCGCCACTTGACTGCTCCTGGCACCCAATACAATGCCCTCTGAACTCATTATGCCCCATCGGTTGTGATCCTAATGTGTTGGCAGCATCTATAAAGAGGGCATCTGTCACCTGGGTAATGAAGCAGTGTGCAGCCACCTGTGAGAAATGCCGCAGAGGCCTGCAGCTGATGAGGGCACAGATGTGTCTGATCATCTCCTTAGAGAGTCCTTGTTTCCTTTGTCGCTGGTTCTTGATCATCTACAGGTGTCTTTGCCTCTGACTGTAGATTCTCTTTTAGGGTACTGTCTCCTTCTCCTTCATTACCTTCATCCCTCTCCTGTGGTTTCCCGATGCTTGCCCCCTCTGCCCTTC
Source organism: Cetorhinus maximus (assembly GCF_964194155.1). NCBI lineage: Eukaryota > Metazoa > Chordata > Chondrichthyes > Lamniformes > Cetorhinidae > Cetorhinus > Cetorhinus maximus. The sequence goes on from NC_135881.1 coordinate 155,527,441, forward strand.
CTGTGCTGGTTGCTGTTCCTCATCTACAATGGCCTTGGTTTCTGGATACAGCACCCATATCCATCTGCACCCTTCCTGGTTCTCAGGTGGAGTCCAAAGCTGTGCCCACTGCTCTGATGCCCATACGGTGCCAGGCAATGCTAGGATGGTGGGGACCCCCTGAACTGGCAATTTTCTTATTCTCCCCCCTCCACTGACCTGTAATGGAACTTTAACTCCAAAGGGATAAGCTGTTTAAACTTTAACAACCACTTTTGCTCACCTTTTAAACTCTTCCCGCCTCTGTTTGCGCCTCCATGCAGCTGGTCTGAAACCAAATAGCAGCTAATCTACACCCACCTCCCTGAAAATTAAAAAGACTTTATCTTGGGCAGGTTCTTAATCAGCCCAGGAGGCCGTTAATGAGCTCTTCAACAGGAACGGGCCTGTTCCACAGCACGCTCCTTCCCTGCCCTCAGGAAAATAGCTGAGGGTGGAAATGGAGGCAGGACTTCCATGTGCCTCCACAGCAATTTTTTCCCTGTTCTCCCTCCATTTGGATCAGGATCGGGAAAACCCGGCCTGTCTACTCAATAATAGTTGCAGTAGTAGTGGCAAAAATTATTGATTTGCATTTGCACATCGAGCTTTTGGATAAACATAAGCTTCATTTGCAGAGGCCATAGGGAGTGTGTTGGCCACCTGATGTGGTTCATCAAGTAGGACGAACCATACAAGGCAAAAAAATAAAGTTGACTGGGCACAGAAAAGAAATGCCCAAGCTGGACACACTGTTGTTAAAGTAGGCGATCACAATAGAATCACAGAAAGTTTGTTAAGAACCAAGCAGTCAAGTTGTCATTTCCCCAGTAACTAATTTTTCTGTTTTCTCTTCTACATTCTTCCTTTTCTATCTATTGTTATGGACAGGAGAGAGAGTGCAAACTGCACTGATGTCCTCTTACCACCTGTCCGTAAGCAGAAGGTGTTTGAAATAGATTTTAAAGAATGAGTGGTGGCGTGCTTTCCCAACCCCTCGGTTTCTGTGATCCCATTTTACTACTAATCCACAGCAAACTTGAGTTAGGATTAACTCAGAAGGTTAGTTTATTTTGCACATACAAAACCTGCAATAGGAGTGTCAGCAACATCCCATTCCACACATCCAAACAGAAAAGGGTGGGATAGAGAAAAGGAGTTTTACAGTACAAGGACCACAGAAAAATAAATATTGCTGAAAAAAAGAGACATTTCATCGAAACTTTTCATCTTGCATTCATCTGGACAATTCGCAAGAATACAATGCAAAGGAAAACAACAAATTCACACTGAGCAGAGAGTGCTCATTTGTTGGCATGTGGACTCTGATTAGTAGAGGCGTTGCCATGGGGTATGCACCAGTTGATGGTGACTGGCAATTAACTGCCAGGTATTGTTTGAGATTTAAACCAGGCAGCTTGACTCTGATTGGTTAAGGCATTGCTCTGAAGAATGAACTAGCTGTCAATTATTTTGTTTAGCTGAAACGGGTGCAATGTATGTACAGGTTCTTTCTGTCTACAAAGAACAGGGCCCTGTGTATTAATATATGTAGCCTCCAGTACACTCAAATGCTCCACACTGTGAGCCTGATTGACAAACTTAAACTGGTTGTCAGCGTAATTTTTAGCGCACAGAGGATTATTTAGCAAATGTTGTCCAATCGCAGAATCACGTCTAATGTTAGATACTGGGCGGGATCATCCCAGTATTGCACTAAGTGTGGTAGCAGACGGGAAAAAGGGCATTTTAGGGCTTTTCGCGCCATATCCTCCCATTCCGGCATATTCCACCTGATTAATAATGCATTCCCAAGAAACACGTTGGCGGGGCGGCCTCTGATTTACCTGCCCTGCCATCACCTCAGGCCTTCAGTAATCTGGGCACAATATTTAAAAGGCGCCTCGAAGCTGCTGGAAACTCAAGGCTGCCAAAGGGAGGAAACATGCTGCCCCTAAATTTAGCAATGCCTGCCTCGGGCACATACTGGACACAGTGGAGGCCCACCAGTCTGGACGAAGACCAGCAAGCAAGGTGACAAATCCAGCATGAGAGGTGGTGACAGCGGTGGCCACACATGCCAGGCATCTTTATCATCTGGCTTGGCGGGTGTCCTGCTAACACTCTCTCCATCTGTATTCATGCAGGGCAAGCTGGAACACAACAAAAGGGAGAGGTCTCAGACTGGTGGAGGAATGCCTGACATCAAGGTCAACACAGACTTTGAAAAGAGAGTCATCCAGCTGGCCAACAACTATTTGGGCCATTCCTGTGCTGACGGTGAGGTTGGCAGTGCTCAACTAAGTGAGGATCCAGCAGTGCAACATCCATAAGGCTGTGAGTGATGTGTCCTGTTCACAGGCCACTGCCATGCACTAGGTATCTCTCCTTGCTTTCACAAAATATATCTGAGGGGGTCCATGACTCAGGTCCATAACTCAAGCCCTGAAGACACTTCAAAGAGGAATCTGATGTGACCTTCATTGAAGACCCATCACAGCGTCACCCACACCTTCCACCAGCGCAGGGACACACACCTCAGCGGGATCTAGCTCTAGAGTAGCCTTGGGGTCACCAGCTGTGAGCACATCGCACTGTCTGATCCACAGCAAGCGGCAGCAGGGACTCCTCAGGTGTCCGGCACTCAGAGGACTGCTAGAAGCCAGAAATTTGCTGAGTCCAAATCAGATGACGAGCCTCTGGACTTGGTCATACCTCAGTTGCTGGATATGCAAAGGCAAGTTCGGGTACAACAGGAAGGGATGTCCACTACACTCCTCAGATTGCAAGGCACGATGGAGGAATCCATTCACCTTCAGGCTGAGGTGATAGCGCCGGCATGCCAACGCACCGAGGTCAACACTGGTAGGATGGCAGCCGCCATGGAGACCTTGGTCCAGGACATTGGTCTTGCACTGCTGCATGGGCTGCACTCAATCACTGATGTCACAGTTGGCCTCCAAAAGTGTCAATGCGAGTGGGGTGTGGAGTAGCTCGAGCTCACTCCAGCTTCCCCTTCTCCTCAAGGAGTCAGCCAGGAGCCCTCAGGTACCCATAGGGAGAAGGATCAGCAGGTGTACACCCCAGGGTCATCCACCCAGGTGACTCCGGGAGTGTCCAGCCCATCCGATACCCCTCTTCCTGTGACACCAGCAGCTACAGCTCCACAGGCCGAGGAGGCCACTGACACATAGCAGAACCCCAAAAGTAGGCTGGGTCCTTCAGGTTTTGGCCTTCCAGAGGACACCCGTCATGGTCATCACAGACAGGGTGTAGCAGTCAGCAGGCTGCCTCCACATCCGCTGTGGATGTTGGGGATGCACCAAGATGTAGCAGCAGAGTTAGGAAGGTTAAGAAGACATAGTTGCACAGCTTGGGCATGGGTGTTAATCATTGTACATAATGTTCACTATTGTAAATAAATTCCCAAGAATGACTCCTTGCCTAAGGCTCCTTGTTACGATGAGCAGTATTTGTGTCACTCAGATGTGAAACCTTGGTCCCTGCACAAGATAAAGGTAGATGTCTCAGTCCAGGGCCTCTTCCCTGTGCTTTGTGCAACTTCCCAGCACACTGATGGTGCGCCTTCACTGCCTCTGAACACATTCTTCATGTCTGCACCTCGATGGTACTAATCATTTTTGTCAGAATATCCTGGGCCAGCAGCACAGAGTTCCATCATTCTGTGTACACTCAGTACCGCTGAGGTGTGGCTGGCTTCCCACCTCTCCAGCATCTGTGTCCGGTGACAGTGGGTCCTGAAGGGTTCACGAAGGACGCCGTAGGATCAGGAGAATTTAAAGTTTCCCTGCTGCATCTCCATGATGTGACCCTGTCCACAGATGCAAGCCAGACAGGAATCAGACATTCACATAAGCTGTGTGAGGATCTATGGAGTGAACCCACTACATGTCGTCATCATCCTCCTGGAATGTAGGGGCTAAGGGCAACTGCTGCATCTCCATGACAAGGGCCTTATCACAGAGGGTATGTGTGCTGCCATCAGCCAGACAGGAATCAAACGTTCACAGATGCAGTGTGAGGATCTATGGTGTCTCCTCATGTCACTGCATGTCGTTGTCATCCTCCACGAACCTAGTAGCTATGAGGGCCTCCTGAGCGCCTGCCTCATCTCACCAGTGCGATGGCCTCATTGCCATCATCCTCACCTTCGAGGACCTCCCTCATCATCCTCATCCCTGTCAACATCCTCCACATCGGAGGAGACCTCCAGCTCCTCCTCCTCAGCCAGCTCCTCACCCCGTCGCTGCGCCAGGATGTAAAGGGTGCAGCAGATGATGACAATGCGTAACACCCTCTGTGGACTGTATTGCAGGGCTCCACCAGACTGGTCCAGGCATCGGAATCTCACTTTCAACATTCCGGTGGTTTGCTCCACCAAAGTGCGAGTTGTAGCATGAGCCTCATTGTAGCTTCTGTCTGCTGCAGCCTGAGGCTGCTGGACGGGCATCATCAGCCATGTCCTCTGTGGGTATCCCTTGTCCCCGAGGAGCCACCCCTGCAGCTTTTGTGGATCCTGGAAGGCGCCAGGGATCTGAGACCTACTGAGAATATAGGAGCTGTGGACACTCCCTGGGAACCATGCTCGGACCTGCAGGTTGTGTTTGTGGTGGTTGCACAGCAACTGAACATTCAGCGAGTATAAGCCCTTGTGTTTGACATAGTTGACCACATGTTGCCACGGAGATCTGAGCTTAAGGAGACTTGTGATATCCCACACAGGTCACCTGTGGAGCCGTGAAAGGAGCCACTGGCGTAAAAATTGAGTGCCGCGGTCACTTTCATGGCCACTAACAGTGGATGCCCTACAAAGAACCTCTCTTGGTTAAGTCTGAAGACCCCTTAACACATCCCAGAGAGTGCTGGCCAACACTTGGATGGCCACAGTTTAGTGCGCTGCATGGCTGCCTGAAACCCCACCCACCTCAACCCCGCTCCACCTGACCAATTGGTGGCAGCCTCACCCACTGGACTGCATGCTGTGCTCTCAGCTCAGGCACAAGCATTCTCCTAACCCGCACTGCAAGACTGCACTGTTAGCTTGAACTATAGGGGAGACTGGTCAAACTGGGGTGATGATGTTGCAAGGGGTTGTGAGCACCTCCAGCAGTGACTGCTGCATGGCCAGCTTTCGCAAGGAGATTGTACAATGTGCCCAGTCGTCCAGCTGTTCTGCAGTTCACTAAAATGCTCATTAGTTTGCAATCTGCGTTCGAGTGGTGAAAAACTCTGGGGCATTTGCTGGCACTTTCATACTTCTGCATTGCTTGAGTGGGCAGATAAGCTAGAGACCTGACTCCAAGCCTGTCAATGTGGCTGTCCCTGAACTGTCTCAGCTGTGGAGGAATGGTCACCTTATACAAGTTTCCCTAATGTGTGGTCGCTTCCCTTCCCCACCCCCGCATGTGCTTGTGCACCACCATCAGACTGGACTGCCTTGGCCCCCAACTCACCTCAGATATAGTACAGCCCTTGCACCCCCGAACCTGTCCCACAGCGTGCTGCCTTGCTCTCTCAACACGCCCCAACTGCAGTGCAGCCCTTGCCCCAGCACCGCAGTATCAGCCAGCCAGGAAGAAGCGACTTGCCCCTGCCCTCGCCTGAATGCGCAGTGCCTCACCTTTGAAGTCCAACGGGTGACCCTTGTGAGTGCTGCGCAATGTTAGTGTGCACTCACCTCCGAGTTCGCTTTGAAGTTCAGCTCACCAGGTGCATGACTTTTAAATGCTGTAGTGAAACACATTGCACGTCAACGTGCCGGGATGATCCAGCGTGGGGGGATGATTCTGCTGGGTAGGGTTTATAATGATATGCAGATGCATTAAAAGGACATTCCCGATATCAGGCAGCGGGAATCGTGGCCCGCCATTGATGAGCAGAGCGGACTGGTTTCACGACATTGTGAAATCAATTTTTGGCCTTCCCGCCATATTGTCCACTCATGCCCGCTGTGACCACCGATGCCAATGGGGACAGAAAATTCTGGCCAAAGTCTGCTTTATTAATTTTATTTAATGCACATATTTGTTGTAGAGTAATGAAATAAATTAATAGTCTTGAAATACAACTGGTAACAGTTATGGCCTCACACGATTTGCGGTCAAGCAATATCATTAGTATTACTCCAAGGTTGATGATTAACTAGCTCAAAATAATCCACTGCACCTTCAACCAGGCATGTAAGGAATAAATTATAACAGCCGGAAAATGGAAAGTGTTTTGCTTTCTTTGCAAGAACCACAATTAAACCATGAGATAGTCTCCCAGAACGCTAACATATTACCACATGCATAAATCTATTGGTATTGCAAATTTTATTTTTACTGTCCTACAGATGTAACTGGAGCTCTGGACCTAATGTGCAAAAATTTGAAAGACTACGTTGCTAGAGGGAGAAATAATGTTTTTGTTTAACTGCTGCAGATGGTTTAATTCAATTCTTAATTTTTTTTACATGGATGTAAAAGATTAGGTTTGTCTGGTTGAATATGAGAGTGACTGACAGTTTTCTTGCAGTCCTATCTATACATGCATATGAATACAAGACAAAAACCTGTGCCCCAATAGAAATATGGAACTGAAGGCTGTCAGGAGGGTTTGGTTTTACATTCTAAATGGACAAAGAAAATGACTGAGCTGACCTGGCATTAACAGATGCACAAGGAGCATAGCCTTTCAGTTTCTAGGAAATTAATGCAAGTCCATTGGTAGCCACCATAGTAATATTATAACTTGTTATATTTTTTGGAGAAAACTTGGGATTTTGTTTCAGATGCTTTGTGATTTATGGTGTCACCTGAACTCCCTATTTGTGTCACAAGAAATTTGTGCTCAAAAAATGTTTCAAGTGTAAACCATTCAAATTAACTTTTCTCTTGTTGCTTGACCTTTAGCCTGAGGAAATTGGTTCTTAATGGGTTGAAATAAGTGTTTAGCATCAATCAGTTCTAGAAAACTAAGCACATTTCTGTCAATAAGATTGATCTTTTGTGTTTTCAGATTACCTGGTCAGGCAGTAGCTTGTCATTTGATGCAAGTTATTTTAGCTTACTTGCATGTTACTTCTGCACTGTATTTTAAAAGCAAACTTATTCCGGGAACTCACCATGTAGCGGTAACAGGATGTGAATGGCTGAACTAACACTTCCACAATGCCAGGGTACTGGTCCCTTCAACACATTCTGCAGGCAATTCATCTGCCAATATATATTTGACATGACCGATTGAGATCTGATTGACAACTTCATTTTACTTTTTTATATTCCATGGAGGTAACAATTGGGTCAGCATAATCGTCACATTGTCCAGCTACATGTGAGATCTTCACCACGATAAGGCAGTATTACAGTATTTTGTTGTTTTTGATCATAAAAAATGCATATGGAACAGGCAATTAGATTTTTTTCGAAGTCCTCTGAGCAGATGAACCTGAGCAGTCATTGAATAAAGGGTTCCAGACAAAGTGCACTACAGGCTATGAGTTATCCAGTAAATATCATTACAGTAAATAACTAAAAATAGCGAGGGCCTCTCCCTGGCCTGCATACTAGACTTACCATACCATAAATTTTGCAGATTATAACTTAATACAAGGAAAGTTAGTGTTAAACATCTTATTTTTGTTGGACCATATCACCATTTAAATGTCCAATCTCAGGCTTCCTTTTAAGATTGCTATTGACACAGAGGTCACCTGGTGGGTGATCTCACTTACGGTATGAGCTTTCCCATGCATAGACCACCCACAGCCTCCATTTCTGGCTCCAGTGTCAGCTCCATTGTGTTATCCAGAATACATTTTATTTTAAGAAGAAAAAGTGAGATGAAAAGTAGTGTGGCATCATGCTCATTAATGTAAGCTAAGTTAATTCTGGAGGACTGCCATGTTAGAACTTAGCTGGCAAAGAAAAATATAAAATAAATATTTCCTTTGAAATATTTTATTGCAAAGCACTGAATTGTATAATATTCATAGCCCTAGCTCTGCTTTAACAGGCAGAGATTAGGTGATCTTGAAGATCCTCACAGCCTCTACCTATATTGTTCCGTGCCGATAATTTGGAAGTGCTGAGATGGAAATCATACAGTAGTGCAGTGCAAAAGGTGGCCATTCAACCCATTGAGTCTGTGCTGGCTCTTTCAAAGAGCAATCCAGTTAGTTCCACTCTCCCACTCTTTCCTCATAACCCTGCAATTTTTGATCCTACAACTATTTAACCAATTCCCTTTTGAAGACTTCTATTGAATCTATTTCCACTACCATGTCAGGCAGAGCATTCCAAATCCTCACCACTCGTTGCATAAAAATAAATTCTTATGTTGCCTCTGATTCTTCCGCCAATCATTCTGTATGGGTGCCTTCTTGGCTATCAACCCTTAAGCCATTGGAAACAGTTTTGCTTTATTTACACTATCTAAACCTTTCTTAATTTTAAATAGTTCTATCAAATTCCATCTTAACCTCCTCTGTTCCAAGGAGATCAACCCCAACTTCCCCAGCAACTCCCTGTAAACTGTATTCCCTCATCCATGGGACTACTTTAGATCATGCCACAACTACTTATATGAAAAAAGAAATGCGTTGTTGTGTCTAAAGGCTTTTTGTATTCCTAACTACTTTATGCTGTTATTAATATAATTAACTATATATAAGTAATTAAATAATTACACTTAATAGCCATTCACTATATGTGGAAATGCTTAAAAAAAATTGCCACCAAGCATATAGTTATGTGCATCACTGTAATTTCTTATATGCTGTATGATCCCGCTGGGGAAACCCTAAACCAAAATAATCCAATTTACTGAATGACCCCCCAAATGAAGAGGTTACCAACAAGATTCCAGATTTGTGGCTTTTACTTTAACACGAATCAGAACGGGCACAAATTACACATAAATTAACAGACAAATGATACTTCAAATATGAAGGTAAATTTCACTTCAAGTAGTCAATATAACGAAGATACATCTTACATAACTACAAGCATTCACATCACTCCCCCACAAATTTGACAGTACATCACTACTACAATATGCTGTCTTTATTCATGCAAGATAGGCCAGGAGTCATATTCAACAATGACTTTCACCTTTGACTTTCACAGGTATGATTATCATCAGCAAGGCACACTTCTATGAACACTCTCTCCTTCAGGTCACAACAGTCCTGATGATGTAGCTTTCCAGATTTCATTTTCAACTGACCAAACTATAATGCCATAGTTTATCGTTTGGTCATTTCTGGGAAAACAGCCAACTCTTTAGTGTCTCTAAGCTATTCACACAGAGACAGCAGCAGGTGGCTGGGGAGTTGGGTGGAGCAGGCAGCAGGGAGTTGGGGGGTGAAGCAGCTGGGTGGCGTTAGAGCAGGACCCATTCAGACCTGATTAATGTGATAAATTGTTGAGGTTAGTAAGAACAGCAGGTTATGTTCTTTACAACATATATATTTGTAGAAATAATGCTTATTACTTGTTTATAACCCTTTTTTTTAAGAACGTGGCGTGTTGTAAAAAATAAAAGACAGGTGTGTGTGCCTTTGAGGATAGAAGGTGGAATAGCATTATATTCTTGAAATAAATCATGGCCAGGATTTTACGGCCCCTCCTGCCTGGCGGGATATTACGGTCCTGCCAAACTGAATAAAGATTTAAGTGGCTGACTGCATCCACCTGGGGGGGGGAGACACGCTGCAGCGGAGCCGTAAAATCCTGGCCCATGAGTTTGATTAGATGTCCTGGTTTAGTTGTCTGGTTTTGGTTCATTAAAACCAAAAATAACACCTTGCATTTATATTGCACTTTTAATGTAGAAAAGGTCAGTTAAGAAGTTGGAAATGTTTTGGAATCAGACTGTTCTTGGAGAGAGGAAACAGGTGCATATTCTTGGATTCCTTTGCATCTGTAAGAAAGAGAGGTGAGTTCAGGAGGTAGAATGTTGTAACTGTAGCTTTAAGGAATGTAGTGACTGTAGCTTTAAGACTCATTGTACTGTATAGTATCACGTGACAGTGTGAATGAATCAGCCCGGAGCATGGGGAACCTCAGGGCGGAGCTTATGTCTAGTTGTGGCTCTTGATGGAAGTATGTAACTGCTGCTGAAGCCCTGTAAATAAAGTTCACTGTTTCCTATGAGAAACCTGTCTGGAAAATCAAGTCCGTAACATAGAAAGCGTAAATTTCTAACTTGTGTCAGCTTGGCTCAGTGGTAGCAGTCAAGTTTCTGGAACAAAATGTTTGTATTATGTTATATAATTATACAAACATATAGAACAATGATCTGTGCTCCCGCTCCCACCCCCTTTCAAGTTGCAAGAAGTTTTCAAGGGGTCTGCCAAAAATAATTACTTAATCATCATCTTAAAATGGAAAGTGTATCTACAGTCTCAGAATTGGTTACAATGCAACTTTGTCTCTCCGCGATTAAAGGAGGTGTACTTTTTTAAAACTTACCAAACTGTTATATTTCCCCTCAATGATCTTCTCCAGTCACCAAAAATTTCCTCAGCAAAGCTGTTTCAGTTGTCTTTCATACTCAAATTCAAATCTTTCCCCATTCCCTCGCACCTGCTTTTAAAAAGAGATGAGTTGGATTAATTGTAACCTCTTTAAAATTTGCTATTAATATGTGCCTGTTTTTATTGGTCATTATCTTTGGGAGGGCCATGTGCACTTTTCCCTCCTCCATTCATTCAAATCGCTGCTGACTATTTCCACACAGCTGTTCAGTGAACTTTGATCATAAGTTTCATAATTTTATCACTAAGTACTTTATTATGTCTTAACAATCTGAATGTTGTCTGAGAATTTACCTTCATGAGAGAAAAATAAACTCAGTACAGGGACCAAGCCTAACAATCAGTCAGTTTTAGTTTTTAATTCCCCCAAAGTCTGTTATTTATATATTTTTCAATCCAATCGCTTGTGCTTTTTCTAAATTAAACAATCCTCCTTTCATTTTCTTTGTTTCATTGGGTTTTCTCTTTCATTGCCACCTGAGTAATTAATACAAGCTGCTTTCACTACGTTTATATTTGCATTGAGATGTGTCCATTCAACAGTCGACTACATATAAAGTATATATGGGGAGATTAAGACAGGATGTAACTACTAATACAAATAATGCCAGCTGTGATATCGGAGCTCCTGGTTTGATGGAGGATCTATACAAATGGCTTGAATCAATTTGCTTTCATAGAAAGGTGTGTGTGTGTGTCTGTAGACATTTTTACATATTTTTAGAAACAAAAGTTGAAGCTGATGTGTTGTGACAGTCAAACCAAATTGCTTGACAATACATCCAGTTATTGTGGGTTCCTATATTGAAAGTTGTGACAACATTTGACCCAGAAACAATACAGTAAGGAAATTTGTAATTTCTTTAAAACGCCTAGGGAATCTGTAATTGTTTGAAAATGACTTTTAAGAATATTGAATCGCTTGTAAAGGGATCAATTGTAATTGGATAATAAGAAATACTGGTCCATGGACTTGACCTGGAAGCATTACCAACAGGGAGGCAGATAAGACAGAAGCCAAAACAAAAACAGAATTACCTGGAAAAACTCAGCAGGTCTGGCAGCATCGGCGGAGAAGAAATCAGTTAACGTTTCGAGCCTTCATGGCCTTTCGGCAGAACTGAAGCATAGTTAGGAGAAGGGAGAAATATAAACTGGTTTAAGGTGGGCGGGGGGGGGGAAGAGGGAAGTTGAGGGTGTGGTGATTGTGGAGATAAGCAGTGATAGGAGCAGATAATCAAAAGATGTCACAGACAAAAGGATCAAAGAGGTGTTGAAGGTGGTGATATTTGTCTAAGAAAAGTGCTAATTAAGAATGGAAGACAGGATACTCAAAGTACAGCTCTAATGGGGGTGGGGTGGACAGACTAACAAGGTTTTAGTTTTAGATTTAAAAATAATGGAAATAGGTGGGGAAAGAAGAATCTATATAAATTATTGAAAAAAAAGGCGGGGGGGGGGTGGTGAGAAACGGGGTGGGGATGGGGGGAGGGGGAGTTTAAGATCTAAAGTTGTTGAATTCAATATTCAGCCCGGAAGGCTGTAAAGTGCCTAGTCGGAAGATGAGGTGCTGTTCCTCCAGTTTGCGTTGGGCTTCACTGGAACAATGCAGCAAGCCAAGGACAGACATGTGGGCAAGAGAACAGGGTGGAGTGTTAAAATGGCAAGCGACAGGGAGGTTTGGGTCTTTCTTGCGGTCTGTCCGCAAGAAAGACCCAAACCTCCCTGTCGCTTGCCATTTTAACACTCCACCCTGTTCTCTTGCCCACATGTCTGTCCTTGGCTTGCTGCATTGTTCCAGTGAAGCCCAACGTAAACTGGAGGAACAGCACCCCATCTTCCGACTAGGCACTTTACAGCCTTCCGGGCTGAATATTGAACTCAACAACTTTAGATCTTAAACTCCCCCTCCCCCCATCCCCACCCCGTTTCTCACCACCCCCCCCCCGCCTTTTTTTTCAATAATTTATATAGATTCTTCTTTCCCCACCTATTTCCATTATTTTTAAATCTAAAACTAAAACCTTGTTAGTCTGTCCACCCCACCCCCACTAGAGCTGTACTTTGAGTATCCTGTCTTCCATTCTTAATTAGCACTTTTCTTAGACAAATATCACCACCTTCAACACCTCTTTGATCCTTTTGTCTGTGACATCTTTTGATTATCTGCTCCTATCACTGCTTATCTCCACAATCACCACACCCTCAACTTCCCTCTTCCCCCCACCCCCCCCCCACCTTAAACTAGTTTATATTTCTCCCTTCTCCTAACTATGCTTCAGTTCTGCCAAAGGGCCATGAAGGCTCGAAACGTTAACTGATTTCTTCTCCGCCGATGCTGCCAGACCTGCTGAGTTTTTCCAGGTAATTCTGTTTCTGTTTTGGATTTCCAGCATCCGCAGTAGCTTTTAGCTTTTTGTTTTTAAGACAGAAGCCATGTGGTTGGGCAGATAGGAGAGCTGCAGACAAAGAAGAGCTGCAGCAAGGGAAAAATAGAGAAGGCACATTTACAAGGAGTTACGTGTGTAATGCAGTTATAAGGACAGAAAACTGAAGACAGGGTTAGAGAAGGATTGTGAATTGGACAATTCCACAGCTATGCTTCAGTGTTGCCAGAGCTGACCAGGTTGTTGAGAAGAGTCAGATTAAAGAGTCACCAGGGAATCTGTGCCATCAAGACTGCTGTGAACCTAGCTAAGGAAGTTCTGCAAGAGTGTGCCGTTCAAGTAACAACGCTCTCCAGTGGACTCGGATGGAGTGAGTTACATTACAAGTGACCCAAGGACCAAATCCATTAAGTGAGAAAAATGAGAGATCCTACGTTTTGGAGACTGAGTTGGAAAGACTGTGAGACTGCTCGCCATGCCATATTTGTGCAGGGAGTGATATGAATGCTTGTTAACTCGTGAGATAGTCTTTACTTTATCTGCTATTCCAGGTATAATTTATAGTTTGTACAAACCGTAATTTGCCTAATAATTAATTTTATTTTACATGGATTCTGATTCATGTTAAAGTAAAATCGACAGAAGTGGAATCTTGTTGGCAATTTCTTCATTTGCGGGCTGCTTGGTAAATTTGGTTATTTTGGTTTACAGTTTTCTTATGGGGATTGTAACATAGTGTGTGTTGTGTAATACATGTAAATATATAGCAAAGATATAGGCCTCAACCGATGCCATACCAGCACAGGAGTGACCCAGGTAAATGTCTGGGCTTTGTCCTGAGTCGAACGGCAGTAAGGGTTCCTCCAGCATCAGTTGGAAGGATAAAACAAAGTTAGCCAGGATTGCCGCTCCTGATCGACATCCAGTGACCTCTGTTGGAAAGTGCGTTTATTTGAACATTACATGAAGCAGAATCATATTGGCTATGGTGCAACTAAATATGGCACTGATTCTTCTGCAGCACTGAAATGTTTGTGCCATTTAGCATGACATACTTATGCAGAGCTGGGTTTTCAGTAATGATACAAATGAATACAAAGTACTGAGTCATGGTGAGCATTCACTATGACATGTATGTGACCTGTCAAAGATAGTTCCACATCTTGACAGAATTGTTGCTCATCACTGGCAACCAGTTTCACATTAATTAAAACAAAAACAATAAATATATACATTTAGTTGTATAATCTTTATACAGAAGAATACTTGTGTTAATAGGAGTCTGTGGAACATTTTTAACAAGGGAGGAGGCCTCAGAAGCAAAAATGTTGAGAACCTTTGTTTAGAGAACCAAATATGCTATTCCTGCCAACCTCTGAGTCAGAAGTTGTAGGTTTAAACCAAATCCTAGGGTATGAGCACATAATCTAAGCTGACACTTCATTGTGGTACTGAGGTAGTGTTGCATTGCCAGTTGAGATGTTATACTGAGATCCTATCTGCCTGTCAGGTGGACATGTCAATGGACACTCTTTGAAGAAGGACATGGGAGTTCTGTTGAACATTTACCCCCTCAACCAATACCACAAGAAACAGATTAACTGGCCAGTTAATTCATAAATTCAGCTCCAGAAATTGCATGAAAGCTTTGGAGACCTGGCATAACATGCAGCTGTCCCAAGCATAATGTAGAGGTCCCTTAATATTATAAAAACAAAAAACTACTGCGGATGCTGGAAATCCAAAACAAAAACAGAATTACCTGGAAAAACTCAGCAGGTCTGGCAGCATCGACGGAGAAGAAAAGAGTTGACGTTTCGAGTCCTCATGACCCTTCAGCAGAACTGAGTAGAGTTAGGAGGGGGGTGAAATATAAGCTGGTTTAAGGTTGGTGGAGGGGAGGGGTGGGGTGGGTGGGGGGCAGAGAGAGAGAAGTTGGGGGTGTTTGTAGGGACAAGCAAGCAGTGATAGGGTTGTAGGGACAAGCAAGCAGTGATAGGTGCTGCAGTGATATCACTGCTTGCTTGTCCCTACAACCACCCACCCCCCCCCCCCCCCCCCACCTTAAACCAGCTTATATTTCACCCCTCTCCTAACTCTACTCAGTTCTGCTGAAGGGTCATGAGGACTCGAAACGTCAACTCTTTTCTTCTCCGTCGATGCTGCCAGACCTGCTGAGTTTTTCCAGGTAATTCTGTTTTTGTTTCCCTTAATATTATGCTGTTTGCTGTTGCAATGACAGAGTTGCAAGGGCTTTGCCAATTAGTAGTGCTAAGTGCCCTTTTAAACTAACATACAGCTATCCTAATGTATTTTTGTCAAACATACATTCCATGGAGGTGCTTTTAAGACTATTATAACCCTTTAGGGGAGTGACAGAATACCAGAACCATATTGAGCTTAATTGTCCAGTGAGTGTGCAGTTGAAAGCCCCAGTAGATGACTAGATCCAAAATGAGAAGCTCTTGTTATTGTGTTTAAAATAATTTAATTTGTTCACATTTTAAAATGTTACACATTGTTCAAAAGCATGACATTGGAACAATCTGAACCTTTTCAACAAAGCATGCCACTCATCCCAAAGGAAAGACAGATTTTTAGTGTGTGTAGTACTGGGATCATGTTACATAGGATTTGCAGCAGTAAAGCAGTGCTTCCTCACAACCATTTCCACATTTCCCCTCATATATAAAAATAATTGTAGGACCATAGGTAAATGTAGCGGCAGACCCCACTTTGGCCTTACAATATCATATTGTAGTTCAGCATTTTGACAGCTGTCAGTTCAGGAGTTCATTCCAGCCTCATTAGACGACTCACTTTACCTATTTATCATAAGGCCAGGCATACTTAATTTTTCCCTTCCTGACAGGGGACTTTGAGCAAACAGTTAGGGATGGAGGAATACACAGCATTATACACAGTAACAAGAAACATACCTGATGCATTGTAAATTCATGACCTATTCAAAATGTACTCCACATTATTTCGTGCCTCCACAAGTAGGAATAGGCATGCTATATGCAAATAATCCACAGTATGCTCTCAAATTTATTTAGCTATTTCTAAAGGTAATTTTCCAATTTGAAGCAGTGCCTGGCAGGGCTCATTTGAAATAAGAAAGCAAGTAGTGTCTTTTTGTATTTATACCTAAGAGCCTGTGAATGAAATAATTGCTCGGACTAGCAATTGCGTATGAACAGGAGTAGTTATTTAATCCCTCTAATCTGTTCAGCCATTCAATGGGATCATGTTTGATCTGTCTAACTCCATATACCCACCTTAATACCTTTAGACAACAATAAGCCTACCAATGTCAAATTTAAAGTTAACAATTGACCTAACATCAACTACCTTGGCAGGAGAGTTCTAAACTTCGAACACCCTTTGTATATAGAAGTTTTTCCCAGCTTCACTCCTGAAAGCCAAATACTGTGGATGTTGCAAATCTGAAATAAAAACAGAAAATGCTAGAGATATTCAGCGGGCCTGGTAACGTCTAAGGAGCGACCAATAGAGTTAAGAGACTGAATTTTCACTTTGAGAGCAGGAAACAGGCATTGGGACTGCTTCCAGGTCCTGAACCCATCCCTGGGGAATACAATTGCCCTTTGGGAATTTCATGGAGTTGCCCCTTTAATTGGCATTGAGTCAGGTTCCGTGTCCAAGTAAGGGTGGCAGGTGAGCTCTCAAAGTTGCAGGGCCAATCGGAGACCTTCCAGCTTGAGAGCAGCAGCAGCCTGCAATAGAGAATAAGCAACTGAGAGGGTGCTTCAAGATGATGCTGACCTCTTACAAACTTTTTAAAAATTTTAAGTAAAAAGCAGATACAGCAGCCAGGCCACCGCTGTGCCCTTCGTGACTATCTCCAACAAGAGAGAACCTAGCCATCTCCCCTTGACATTCAATGGCATTACCAACACTGAATTCCCCGCTATCAACATCCTGGGGGTTACCATTGACCAGAAACTGAACTGGACTAGTCATATCAATACTGTGGCTACAAGAGCAGGTCAGAGGCTCGGAATCCAGCGGCAGGCCTGGAACCCTCCTTTCCTGCCTGGATGTGGGTGCAGGCAAAGGCCAGCCTGCGGAGGGATTGAAACTCTGCACCACACCCCCACTCCCGCACAAAGGTGGCTTGCCTGTTGTACGCGCTTGTTATTAGAAATTGCCTCTAAGCAATTAAACTGCATACCGCACCCCCACCCCCCAGCCTCCGACCCCATTGGGTTGGGAAAATACACGCCAACTGGAAAACCCAAGTCAGCCTCCTTTAAGTGTGTTTAACAGGGCTCTTAAAGTGCCTAACTGGCTGCCCAGTTATGGGCAGGTAGCCCTGCTGACCACGAACCCTGCTCGGCAAGAATGGCCAATGTGGGAACCAGGTTACCTGCATGCCGGCCGGCGCCGGTATTTTTAGGCCCTATCTGCTTCCGTTTCCACCATTGGCGGGACTCAGAAATTCTGCCCCTGAACTCTGTTTTTCTCATCAGAAATGCTGCTAGACCTGTTGAGTATTTCCAGCCTTTTCAGTTTTTATTTCACTCCTGAAAGTTCTGGCTCAATTTTTAGGCAATGGGCGGAATTGTCCTAGATTTGCACAAAGTGCAGTAATGGGCAGAAAAAAGGATGTTTTATTCGCCGGCCACAATGGCAGATATTCACGAGACCTTCCAGCTTGAGATCAGCTGCAGCCTGCAATGGAGACTAAGCAACTGGGAGGGTGCTTCAAGATGATGGTGACCTCTCTCAAACTTTTAAAAAATCTTCCCAGCACCTCATTCCAAATGCATTCCTGGGAAACAGTTTGGATCGCTGGTGGGGTGGCCTCTTATTTGCCCACCCTACCATCACCTCATGCCATCAGTAATCTGGGTACCATATTTAAAAGGTGCCCCAGCACAGAGCCAACACTCTTCAAGGGATAGGAAGCTACTGCAAAGTCATGGCTGCCAAAGGGAGGAAATATGCTGCCCCCAAATTTAGCGATGCCTCCCTCGAGCGCCTACTGGAGGCACGCCATGAAGTCCTCTACCCCCGCTCTGGGCGAAGACCAGCAACCCAGCTCACCAATCCAGCATGGGAGGCGGTGGCAGCGGTGGTCAGCGCCAACGCCCTGCAAAAGAGGACAGCTACCATTGCTGAAAGAGGGTGAATGATCTCCTCTGTTCTGCCAGGGTAAGTCACTCATCTCATCACTCTCAACTCACACACACTCAAACCTATCACACAGCCACAGGGATCTCAATCACAGCTAGTTCAAGGGACATCACCATTCACTCTCTCACACACATCTTCATCTGCCATGTGGATCATTTCGTCATCGCATCGATGGCACCACTCACCACCCTCACATGCCAGGCATCCTTATCATCTGGCCTGGCAGGCATCCTGTTTACACTCTCCATCTGTTTTCATGCAGGACAAGCTGGCACACAACAAAAGGGAGAAGTCGCAGACAGGTGGAGGATTGCCTGACATCCAGGTCCTCACAGAAAATAGAGTCATCCAGCTGGCTGGCGACATTCCTGTGCTGACGGTGAGGTCAGCGGCGCTCAACCTAGTGAGGATGAGCATGCAACATCCATCAGACAAACATGCTGTGAGTGACTTCCCCTGTTCCGCAGTCCCCTGCCATGTACTAATTATCTCTCCTTGCTTTGGCAGGCACAACTGCGAAGAAGCCAAAGGGGTCCATGCACCAGGTCCTCAACTGAAGCCCCGAAGACACCTCAAAGAGGAATCTGATGACACCTTCATTGAAGACCCATCACAGCGCTCACCCACACCCTCCACCAGCATCGGGACATACACACCTGTGGGATTGTGTTCAAGAGTAGCCTCAGGGCCGCAATCTGGTGAGCACATCACACAGCAGGCTGCGGCAAGGACTTCCCAGGTTTCTGGCACTCGGAGGACTGCTGGAGGCCAGAAACCTACTGAATCCAAGTCAGATGAGGAGCCTCTGGACTTGGCCATACCTCAGTTGCTGGAGCTGCAAAGGCAAGCTCGGGAACATCAAGAAGGGATGTCTGCTGCCTTCCTCAGGTTGCAAGGCACGATGGAGGAGTCCATCTGCATTCAGTCTGAGGTGATAGTGCTGGCATGCCAATGCACCGAGGTCAACACTGGTAGGATGGCAGTCGCCATGGAGACCTTAGTCCAGGACATTGCTCCTGCACAACAGCACAGGCTGAACTCCATCGCTGGCGCCATAGTTGGCCTCCAACAGTATCAATGTGAGAGGGGCATGGGGCAGCTCGATCTCATTCCAGCTTCTCCTTCTCCTCAAGGAGTCAGCCAGGGGCCCTCGGGCATCCATAGGGAGGAGGATCAGCAGGTGCATACCCTGGGCCATCCACCCAGGTGACTCCGGGAGTATCCAGCCCATCCGAATCCCCTCTTCCCGAGACCCCAGCAGCTCCAGCTCCACAGGCCGAGGAGGCTGTCACTGCCACACAGCAGGACCCTGAAAGCAGGTCAGGGTCCTCCAGGTCTTAGCCCTCCAGAGGACGCTGCCGAAGTCTTCACACACAGGGTGTACCAGTCAGCAGGCTGCCTCCACATCCACTGTGGAGGTCGGGGATGCACCAAGATGTAGCGGCAGGGTTAGGAAGGTTAAGAAGATGTAACTCTTTCGAGTTATCAACAGTCACAGATTGTAACTCTTTCGAGTACATTCACAGTTCTTGGTTTCCGGGAGTGGGACATGAACCCACAACCTTCTGATTCAAAGGCGAGGGTGCTATGAACTGAGCCACAGCTGACACCTCTTAAGAAGATGTAACTCTTTCGAGTTATCAACAGTTCGCATGTAACTCTTTCGAGTACATTCACAGTTCTTGGTTTCCGGGAGTGGGACATGAACCCACAACCTTCTGATTCAAAGGCGAGGGTGCTATGAACTGAGCCACAGCTGACACCTCGTTGTTAAGAAACCCTTTCGAGTTATCAACAGTCACAGATTGCAACTCTTTCGAGTACATTCACAGTTCTTGGTTTCCGGGAGTGGGACATGAACCCACAACCTTCTGATTCAAAGGCGAGGGTGCTATGAACTGAGCCACAGCTGACACCTCTTAAGAAGATGTAACTCTTTCGAGTTATCAACAGTTCGCATGTAACTCTTTCGAGTACATTCACAGTTCTTGGTTTCCGGGAGTGGGACATGAACCCACAACCTTCTGATTCAAAGGCGAGGGTGCTATGAACTAAGCCACAGCTGACACCTCTTAAGAAGATGTAACTCTTTTGAGTCAAAACAATAAACTAAATGAGCAAAAAGAACAAGGGAGAAAACAAGCACAGCCCCTAAGTCAGGTCAGCTGTAAAATCAAGGAAAAACTTTAAAGGAACCTTACAAACATCAAACTAAGATGTGATTAAAGGGGTCAACAAAACACCCCAGACCCCGCGGTGCCCACCGAGCACGGAAGGCCTCGATGGTGCCGGCAGACACCGCGTGCTCCCTTTCCAGGGACATCCGGCCGCGAACGTAGCCGCGGAAGAGGGACAAACAATCGGGCGGGACTCCCCCGTCGATCGCCCGCTGCCTGGACCTGTTGATGGCCAACTTGGCCAGGCCCAGGAGCAGGTTCACGAGGAGGTCCTCCTCCTTCCCGACCCCCTTCCGCACCGGGTGCCCGTAGATCAGGAGCGTGGGACTGAAGTGCAACCAAAACAGTAACAAAAGATTTTTTAAATAACTAAAAAGGGGGTGCAGCCTAAGACACCCTATATACACGTGGTCCACGGACTCCACAAGACCGCAAAAAGGGCAGGTGTCTTGGGAGTCCGTGAACCTACACATTTTACGATTATAGGGGACTGCTGCATGCAACACCCTCCAACCCAGGTCCCCGATAGAAAGAGGGAGAACACCTCCGTAGAGGGCCTCCCATCGGGGGCCTCCGCCGCCGGACGGCAACAAGGCACGCCAGGGCGTGTCCGGGCGGCGGACCAGGGCGAGAAAATGGAAGGTGTGCAGCAGCAGTCCGTACAGAAAACCCCTCCGCGCCGTGCCAAATGGCACGGAGGGCATGTCCCCGAGGCGGCTCATATTATTGCGGGGCACCGGCACCCGAGGGAGGGTTCGGGGCTTGGGGCCAATGTGGAATTCCGTCCGAACAGGGGAACGTTCAGCCGGAAGATCACCGCGCACCTGAGCCACCTCCAGACCTAAAATGACTTCGGGTCCGAGCACGACCGTTTTTAGGTCTTGGATGGCATCGGCTGCGACCTGGACACTCACTGACGCGCGACGCGCCAACTCCTGCGGGAGCATCCAGCCCAGTCCTCCGCCACCCAGCACGTCCCCGACCCTGGTCACCCCGGCAGCCACAGCCCTCCTCTCCGCCAGCCACTGAAAGGGACGGAGGGGCGGATTCCTGAGCAGCGGCTCTCTGACGATAGCCGCTACTCCTGACGGGGGAGAGCTGCGTCGCGTGGCGACCACGTTCCAGACTTTGATCAGGTCCTGGTAAAAGACGGGCAACACCTGGAAGGAGCCACCGAGGCCCCTCTGATCTACAAACAGGAGCTGCACGTCATAATTCAGGCCGTGCACCTGGCGGAAGAAATACGTCGCCAGGGCACACCATCTCGGAGGAGGCTCGACGTAAAGGTATCGCTGCAGGGTCTGAAGACGGAAAGTCGCCACCTGCGTGCGTAGGCACACCAGCGCCTGACCGCCCTCCCTAAGCGGGAGACTCAGAACCTCAGCGGCGACCCAGTGCAATCTTTTGTCCCAGAAGAAGTCGACTAGCATTCTCTGGATTTTCACGACAAAGTCCGGGGGAGGGGTCAAAGTGACCAGCCGATACCACAACATGGCGGCGATCAGCTGGTTTATGACCAGAACTCGACCCCGGTAAGACAGCACTCGGAGCAGTCCTGTCCAGCACCGCAGGCGAGCGGTGACTTTCGTCTCCAGTTCCTGCCAGTTGGCCGGCCAGGATTCCTCGGCAGGGCAGAGATGGACCCCCAGGTAGAGGATGCTGGTCCTGCTCCAGGTGAAAGGCCTGAGCTCCTCGGGTAGGGGATCCGTCTGCCACGGGCCGACCAGGAGTCCAGAACATTTCTCCCAGTTGATCCTGGCAGAAGAAGCCGCAGAGTAGACCTCCTGGCACTCGCGCATCCTCCGCAGGTCAGCCGGGTCATTAAACATTAGGAGCACGTCATCGGCGTATGCCGAAAGGACCACCCCGATGCCCGGCCCGCGCAGAACCAATCCCGACAACCTCCTCCGCAAGAGGCGCAGGAAAGGCTCCACGCAAATAGAATACAACTGGCCGGACAGGGGGCAGCCCTGACGTACCCCTCTCCCAAAGCGAAGGGGCGCCGTCAGGGACCCGTTAACCTTCACTAGACACTCCGCGGCGGTGTACAGAAGTCGGATCCGGGCGACAAAGTGCGTCCCGAAACCGAATGCTCGCAGAGTCCCGAGTAAATATTCGTGATCCACCCTGTCGAACGCCTTCTCCTGATCAAGGGACAGGAAGGCGCTCGACAGACCAGCCCTCTGGGAATGGTGGATTATGTCCCGGACCAGATGGACGTTGTCGTAGATCGAGCGGTCCGGGACGGTGTAGGACTGGTCAGGGTGGATCATGCGGTCCAGCACGGTGCCGAGCCGAGAAGACATGGCTCTGGCGAATATTTTATAGTCCGTGCTGAGGAGGGAGACCGGGCGCCAGTTTTTAAGTAGGCGGAGATCCCCCTTCTTCGGCAACAGGGCAATCACGGCCCTGCGCCACGAAAGGGGCATCTCCCCGGTAGCGATACTCTCCCCCAGGACCCCCGCGAAGTCGCCCCCCAGGACGTCCCAGAACGCCCTGAAGAACTCCACGGTCAGCCCGTCAAGTCCCGGGGACTTTCCCCTGGAGAGACCGTCGAGGGCGCCGGTCAGCTCCCCCAGACTTATAGGGGAGTCAAGCTTTCCGGCGCCCTCCGGGCCGACCTGCGGCAGGTCCTCCCACAAAACTCTGCAAGCATCCTCGCTGGACGGATCCGAAGAGAACAGGGCAGTGTAAAAGTTCCCGGTAATGGCCCTGATGCCCTCCGGATCCGAGACGAGGGATCCGTCGTCGGCCAGCAGCGTAAAGAGCTGCTGACGGACCCCGTGCCTTTTTTCCAGCGAGTAGAAGAAGGGGGAGCCACGGTCCAGGTCCTTGAGGAACCGGATCCGTGACCTCACGAACGCGCCCCGGGACCCGGCGAGCTGCAGGTCCCGCAACGCGCCCTTCTTCTCATCGTACACCGACCGCAGGGCCGGGTCCGCGTCGGGCCGACGGAGACGTGCCTCCAGGTCGAGCACCTCCTTCTCCAACTCGTCCACCCTGGATTTCCGCCTCTTTGTCGACCCCTTCGCGTACTCTTGACAGAAAACTCGGACGTGAGTCTTGCCCACGTCCCACCATAGCCTCAAGGAGGGGAAGCCTCCCCGCTTCCTTCTCCAGCCGGCCCAGAAACGACGAAACGAGTCCAGGAACCGCTCGTCCTCCAGCAACAGGTTGTTAAAGTGCCAGTGCGCGGACCCCGTCCGAGCGCAAAACGGAGCGAGCTCCGCCCACACCAGACGGTGGTCCGTGCACGGCACCTGCTGCACGGAAGCCGCCGGAACGCAGGACACGTACGCCTTGGAAACGTAAAGACGGTCGAGTCTGGACGCTCCGACTCCAGGTAACACAAAGGTGAAAACGCTGGAATCGGGATGGAGATTTCGCCAGACGTCCACCAAGTCGAAGGACCTGACCAAGTCCCGTAACTTACTCACACCTCGCGTACGGTGCTGGGTACCGTGACGGTCCCGGGCCTCGAGGGTGCAATTAAAATCCCCCCCGAGTACAGATTGCAACTTCTTTCGAGTACAATCACAGTTCTTGGTTTTCCAGGAGTGGGACATGAACCCACAACCCTCTGATTCAAAGGCGAGGGTGCTATGAACTGAGCCACAGCTGACACCTCGTTGTTAAGAAACCCTTTCGAGTTATCAACAGTCACAGATTGCAACTCTTTCGAGTACATTCACAGTTCTTGGTTTCCGGGAGTGGGACATGAACCCACAACCTTCTGATTCAAAGGCGAGGGTGCTATGAACTGAGCCACAGCTGACACCTCTTAAGAAGATGTAACTCTTTCGAGTTATCAACAGTTCGCATGTAACTCTTTCGAGTACATTCACAGTTCTTGGTTTCCGGGAGTGGGACATGAACCCACAACCTTCTGATTCAAAGGCGAGGGTGCTATGAACTAAGCCACAGCTGACACCTCTTAAGAAGATGTAGATGCACAGCCTGGTCATGGGTATTAATGGCCTGTACTTAATGTTAACTATTTTAAATAAACTCCCACGAATGTCTCCTGTGGCTACAAGAGCAGGTCAGAGGCTAGGAATCGTGCGACGAGTAACTCATCTCCTGACTCCCCAAAGCCTGTCCACTATCTACGAGGCACAAGTCAAGAGTGTGATGGAATACTCCCCACTTGCAGCTCCTACAACACTGAAGAAGTTTGACACCTTCCAGGACAAAGCAGCCCGCTTGATTGGCACCACATCCACAAACATTCACTCCCTCCACCACCGAAGCACAGTAGCAGCAGTGTGTACCATCTACAAGATGCACTACAGGAATTTGCCAAGGCTCCTTACGTGAATCCATGACCACTACCACCTAGAAAGACAAGGGCAGCAGATAGATGGGAACACCACCATCTGGAAGTTCCCCTCCAAGACACTCACCATCCTGACTTGGAAATATGTCACCATTCTTTCACTGTCGCTGGATCAAAATCCTGGAACTCCCTTCCTAACAGCACTGTGGTTATACCCACACCACATGGACTGCAGCGGTTCAAGGAGGCAGCTCACCACCACCACCTTCTCAAGGGCAATTAGGGATGGGCAATAAATGCTGGCTCATCCAGCGAAGCCCACATCCCGTGAATGAATTTTTTTAAAATTGCATATGGCTCCTTATTATGATGAGCAGTGTTTGTGTCACTCAGCTGTGAAACCTTGGTTCCTGCACAAGATAAAGGCAGGTGTCTCAGTCCAGGGCCTCTTTCCTGTGCTTTATGCAGCCTTCAGACCAAAGTGATGGTCCAGCTTCACACTCACTGGACACATCAGTGATGCCTGCACTTAGATGGTGCTTGTCATTGCTGCCAGAACGTAGCAGGCAGGCATCACAGAGTTCCATCTCTGTGTGCTCACAGCACCTTTAAGGGGGTCTGGCCCCTATCTCGTCAGCATCTGTGACCGGTGACGCTGTGCTCCTGAAGGGGTCAGGTGCTGAAGGCTGGCAAAGAATCAGGTGCATTTAAAGTTTCACACCTGCATCACCATAATATGACACTGATCACAGAGCGCAAGCGAACTACCCTCAGCCAGACAGGAGTCAGACATTCACAGAGGCAATATGAAGATCTATGGAGTGTCCTCACTGCATGTCGTCATCACCCTCCTGGAATCTAATGACTATTGGGCCTCCGCTGTGTCTCCATGTCATGAGTCTGAGCACTGAGGGTATATACGGTGCCATCAACCAAGCAGGAATCAAATGTTCACAGATGCAAGGTGAGGATGTCAGGCCTGTCCTCACTGCATCTCGTCATCACCCTCCATGAACCTTGTGGCTATGAGGGCCTCACGAGCGTGCGTGCCTCATACTTACAATGTGATGGCCTCATTGCCAGCATCCTCGCCTTCAAGAAACTCATTGTCATCATCCCCTTTGACATCCTCCTCATCGGAGAATACGTATAGGTCCTCCATCTCCTCCTCAGCCATGTCCACCCTGCATTAGAGCACCACCTTTTGGAGAACGTAGCAAGCGACAATGATGCGCGACACCCTCGGTGGACTGTATTGCAGTGCTCCACCGGACCAGAACCTCATTTTCAAGATGCCTATCATTTGCTCCACCAAAGTCCAAGTTGAGTCATGAGCCTTGTTATACCATTGCTCTGCTGCAGTCTGAGGCCACCGCACGGTTGTCATCAGCCATGTCCTCTATAGGTAGCCCTTGTCCCCAAGGAGCCAACTCTGCAGCTGTCTGGACGCTGGAAGATATCAGGGAACTGAGACCTGCTAAGGATGTACTAGTCATGAACATTCCCTGGGAATCATGCACAGACCTGTAGGATGTGTTTGTGGTGATCACAGACCAGCTGATCATTCAACCTTTGCGGTTGATGTAGTTGACTGCGTGTTGTCACAGAGATCTAAGAGCCACATGAGTGCAGTTGATGGCACCTGCGCCTGTAGAAAGCCAGAGATCTGTGCAAATCCCAGCGCTCTTGCTTCCTGGCTTTCCTGAACCTGGGCAAAATGCACAAATTTCTGTGCCTTCACAAGATGGCATCCATGACCTCCTGGATACACTTGTGCATGGAGGCTTGCCATATCGCGCACAGGTCACTTGTCGAGCCCTGGAAGGAGCCATTAGTGTAAAAATTGAGCGCCACATGGATGCCCTCCATGCCCCTGTGGCGCCAAATCCTGCAGCAGTTCCCTAGACATACACAGTCTTCGGCAAAACTGGTTCTCAGTCATCTGCAGGAATGACAGGCGCCATCTATGGACCCTGGGTCTAGAGAGGCACCTACGAGTGACGACTTGCTGTGCATCTTCATCTGCATGCAGAAACTAACGACTTGCGTGTGTGCAGCACCTCTTCCTTGATGTCCTATGGGCGATGCTCACAAGCGCTGCGCTAGAATGTGTGCACCTATCTCCATGTTCCCCTCAAAGTTCAGACTGTCAGGTTCTATAGGGAGTCATGAAGCACACCGTTCTGAAGTCACCCCGACGTGGGCGGTAAATTTCATGTGGGAGCAGGGTTTATAATTAGATGCAAATGTTTTAAAATGACATTCCCGATGTGCTGCGGCAGGAAACGTGGCACGCCATTGATGGGCGGAGAGGACGATCGCAAGCTGGTTTCACGATGGTGTTAAACCAATTTTTGGCCTTCTTGCAGTATTGGCCCCACCCCTTGTCTGCCATGACACCCGACGCCAACGGGGCCAGAAGATTCTGGCCTATATCTCATGAAATGAAAATGGTTTCTATCTACCCTATCAATTCCCATGAATATTTTGAAAACTTTGATCAAATCACCCCTTAATCTTCAAAATCCAGGGAACCCGACTCTAGTTTGCGTAACCTTTCCTTGTAAGTTTAATCTTTGGAGTCTAGTTATCATACTAGTAAATCTACGCTGCACTCCCTCCAAGGCAAATATATCCTTCATAAATTGTAGTGCCCAGAATCTCCCAATCTCCCCTTGACATTCAATGGCATTACCAACGTTGAATCCCCCCACTATCAACATCCTGGGGGTTACCATTGACCTGAAACTGAACTGGGCTAGCCATATAAATACTGTGGCTACAAGAGCAGGTCAGGAGCTGGGAATTCTGTGGAAGGTAATTAACCTCCTAACTCCCCAAAGCCTGTCCACCATCTACAAGGCAAAAGTTAGGAGTGTGATGGAATACTCCCTGCCTACCTGGATGAGTGCAGCTCCAACAACACTCAAGACGCTTGACACCATTCCAGGACAAAGCAGCTTGCTTGATTGGTATCCCATCCACCACCTTCAACATTCACTCCCTCCACCACCAGCACACAGTGGCAACAGTGTACACCATCTACAAGATGCACTGCAGCAACTCACCAAGGCTTCTTCAACAGCACCTTCCAAACCTGGGGCAACTACCGGAAGGACAAAGGCAGCAGATGTATGTGAACATCACCACCTGGAAAGTCCCCTCCAAGCCACACACCATCCTGACTTGGAACTATATCACCGTTCCTTCACTGTTGCTGGGTCAAAATCCTGGAACTCCCTTCCTAACAGTACCATGGGTGTACCTACAAGATATACTGCAACAGTTCAAAAAGGCAGCTCACCATCAACTTCTCAAGAGCAGTTAGGGATTGACAATAAATGCTGACCTAGCCAGCGACAACACATCCCCTGAATGAATTGATAAAAAACACCTCTATCAAATCTCCTTTTAGCCTTCTCAGCTCTAAGGAAAACAACTGCAGCTTCTCCATATAACATATAGTCCCTCATCCTTAGAATCATTCTCATCTGCACCTTCCCAAAGCCTTCACCCTTTCTAAAGTGTGGCCTAACTTGTGGCCCTTAAAAAACCGCTGAAGGCCGCCCACAAAAAGGTAAGGAAAGTTTTGATGCTTTCATTCCTGTGAGCTAGAGGAAGCAAGAATTTCTGCACCTGCTCCCACATGCCCCCCATCACTGCACCTCAGCCCCTCCCTTTCCCACCTCCTACCCATACTTTTATGTATATAATAACAGTATAAGTGATCATGTAATATGCAATAAATTGTATGCCATTATTTAAAGGTGAAATCTGTCAGGGGTGTGATTTGTCAACTGTGTAATTTGTAAGCTGCAATTTGACTTTGGC
The DNA here is from genome assembly GCF_964194155.1 of Cetorhinus maximus. Taxonomy (NCBI): domain Eukaryota; kingdom Metazoa; phylum Chordata; class Chondrichthyes; order Lamniformes; family Cetorhinidae; genus Cetorhinus; species Cetorhinus maximus. Next base: position 155,555,833 of record NC_135881.1, read on the forward strand.
TAGAATGTTCTGCCCCCGTTGGTGGTGTGCGTGTTTGGTGGTGTGAGTGGACGATATGGTGAGAAGGCCAAAAATCGGTTTTATGCTATCGTGAAACCAGTTTGCGATTGTCCGCTCCACCCCTCAATAGCCGGCTGCATTTCCTGCCACCGCACATCGGGAACTTAATTTCCATACTTTAGCATCTCGTTATAAGCCCTGCTCACCGGAATTATCTCCCCACACTGGATCACCCAGGCAAGTCAGCATGATTGTACACTGACATGTTTCACAACGACATGCACCTAGCGAGCTGCACGTTACTCGGGACGTCGAGGTTTATTTGCCCTCCTTGCTTCAGGCAGCACTCGTGGTCATCAGCGCCAGCCTTCGCAGGCAGCACCACATCACTTTTAGGGGGGGCTCACGGGCAGGTCTCTACCTACTAGACCAGCCTAAGGTGGGATGGCTTTTTAATGGCTGCACGACTAGGGCTTGCTTGGGGAAGGGGGAGAAGTGGCCTCAGGCAAGGGAAGAGGATGCAGGGTGAGGGCTGTAGTGGGGAAGGAGGATATCCCAGGGTGTGTGTGGGGCACATGTTGATCTGTGTAAGTGGCCTCAAGATGGTGAGGGTTGAGGATGCAGTCTCCAGAGGAGATGAAGCCAGATGTAGATGTGAGGGTATGTGTGAGAGAGTGAATGGTGATGTCCTTTGAACGGGCAGTGAGCGAGATGCCAATGAATGTGTGATGGCCTTGTGGGCGTGTGGAGGAGGAGTCAGGAAGGGGGAAGGAGTAAGGCTGGAGACAGAAGTAAGTGTGGAGGAAGGGGGAAGGAGTAAGGTTGGCAGAAGTAGTAAGGCTGGAGGAAGGAGTCAGGAAGGGGGATGGACTAAGGGTGGGGGGTGGAGTCTAAGGGTAGGAGTTCCAAGGTGGGGCGGGGGGGCGGGGAGTCCGGTGGCAGGGTGAAGGTGTTCCAAGAGGGGAAGGAGTCCGGAGGGGGGATTGTCCAGGTGAATGTGCAAGGGATGCTCTGTTGAGTCCATGACTGCCTCCTGGGACGTGAACTGTGGATAGGCGTGGTAGGAGGGTTGATGAGAATGACTGAGGACCAAGTGAGGCAGTAGGTGGGAGGGTGAGGGTGCGACAATATCAGTAGAAGGGACGCCGAGGGTGGTTGGTGGGGACTCGGAGGCAGACATGGACCTTGGGGGGTGGGAAGGAGGAGGTCTGGGAGGTTAATGTGGATGGAGGTTGGATTTTTGGGAAGGAAGGGAACATCCACATTCACCTGGACATCCCTGAAAGAAAAGAGTTGTGGCTGGTGTGTTATGGTGGGGGGGTGGAAGGTGATGCTGGGGGGGTTGACAGTGATGGGGGAAAGGAAATGGGTGACTAGGGGAGGGGAAAGGACAGGGGAGCACAAGAAAAACTGTAACGCTATCATGCTTGCTAAATCAAAAGTGAAACGAGAGTCGTGTGAGCGAGAACTGGTGCTGCATGGGAGTGTGATCAGTGGGTGGGTGGAGATGCAGGTCAGCTCAGATGGACAACTGAAAAAGAACCCCAACAGGCAGCATTGAAAATGCTTGGGACATTAATATGAGTGTGATGCAGGAAGGATCCATGTGCGTGGGAGAGTGCTTGTATGATGCTCCGAAAGGCCCTGCCACACACTCACTTCTCCCTCCAGAATCACTCATGAGCCGGCTGCGTGCCACTGAACTGCTAGTGCCAGGGGGTGGGTGCCGGGGAGGATGCAATGCAATGGGAGGACTCACAAAGCCTGTTCCCAGGTATTGTCCATAGCAATGCACCTAGCTGCCATCTCCCCACAAGCATGCTCTTTGTCCTCCTCAAGAAGGCAACCCTTTACGCACACGCATACACACACACCCCCTCAGGCAGCAACACTCCCATTTCATCAACCATCAGAGAGTTTGTATGCTGTGCCATTCCACTACTTGTCCACAGGCCCTGTCTGCATTTATGTTGCCAGCTATGTTTTTCTCCAATACAGCATTCAGAAAGGTTGAAATTTAAACGGATAACATTTTTGTAAGCATTTTGATTATTTTTTCCAAATGTACAGCCAGTCACCTTTAATTTACTTTATTTGTCCCTGTTTCAGCTCATCCGCTACTTTGTTACCTGTATACTTGACTATTTGAATGAACTCCTGGCTCTTTTACATTCTACCTTCAGTAAACTTGAGGTCATCCAAAACTCTGTTGACCAACTTAACTCGCAACAAGTCCATACCCTTCACCAATCATCCCTGTCCATGCTGACTTATATTGGCTCCCAGTCAAGTAATGGTCTTGATTTTAAAATTCCTATCCTTGTTTTTAAAACCCACCATGGCCTCACCCCTTCCTCCCTATCTCTGAAATTTCCTCCAGACCGACAGCCCTCCAAGATATCAGTGCTCCTCTAATTCTTGCCACTTGAACATCACCGATTTTAATCGTTTCATCATTGGTTGCCATGCCTAGGCCCCAAGCTCCAGAATTCCCTCCCTACACCCCTCCAACTTTTTACCTCTACTTCTGCCTTTTACCTATGTTTTTGACCAAGCTTTTGGTCATCTTACTTAGTATCTCTTTATGTGGCTTGGTGTCATATTTTACTTTGTAATGCTCCTGTGAAGCATCGTGAGGCGTTTATTACATCAAAGGCGCTATCTAAGTATAAGTTGTTATCATTGTTGTATTTTAACTCTAGTCTTGTAATAACTAATAATGCATACAATTTCCCAACCCTTTTTGGTGAGTTCCCAGTTCCAGGTCCAATAATAGGCTGGAAGTTTATTCCATGAATAAGTAATGATACTGACTCCAGAAAATTCTGGGAGTTGAGCCAATGAGTTGCAAACAAATTTTGCACTCCGGTCTCTTCACTTTGGGGATGGGATTTTCCTTCCGGTAGTGTTATAGAGTTGATCTTCAAACAACTTTTCTTAGCGGAAACATTTGGCTTCATTTACAAGACAGCAGTAGCAACTACACATGTTCATCAAACTCCATAAGTAAAGAAGTGCTCTCTGCTGTATAGGTTCTCTGTGCTGCTAACACATTGGTTTACACAGATCATGTGATCTTACAGCGCAGGATTATTCTTAAAGCTACAGTCCAACATTTCGCAAAACTATAATTACAGGTAGTATCTGGATCCAGTAGCAAATATAATTGACAGGCACTTATAACCCCTCATATTAAACAACTGCTATGCCCAGATTGGGGCCTGGATAGTGATTAATAACAATATTAATCTACCAAGCACTCATCCATTTTATGTGACAGCCATGATTTAAATAGTGGAAGTTGCTCATATCCCTGACATAGTAGATGACTTTACCTTCCTGGACACCTGGTGTTGTCATTATTATAATGTCATGTCTGTCTTTGATAGGTCTGTTTCCAAGTAGAGCATGAATGAACGGTGCAGGAAATAACACCAGCACTTGCTGCACATGTAGATCAACCTTTCACTAGTGATAATCCTGCTACTATTTCCTCGGACACAGTACAAGTACAGACATGGTTGAATGAAATACATAATTTACATATACAGTATATGATTATTTAATCCATAAGAAGAAATTAGGTAAGTACATGAGAGACAAAGACAGTGTCTTCCAGGAGGTTATGTTGATAGGGTTAGATGAAATAACGTGGGAGGAGACTTGTGTGCAGTATAAACATCAGCATCGTCTTGTTAGGCAAAATGTCTTGTTTCTATGTCGTATAGTAGACATAATTCCAATATTATTGTTCACTAATGCAGGTTTCTCTATGTATTCCAGATTCAGACTTGAGTATGCGGACATTGAGTACACCAAGCCCTGCACTGATCTGTCCTCAGAATGTGCAATCTTTTCAAAATGGCCAAGGATCCTCCACTTCATCCTCTTCAGTCACAGGGGAGACCATTGCTATGATCCACTCCCAGCCGCTGTTCCTTATACCCCAGTGTGCCATCAGGCCAGCGTCAAGGTTGCAGAAAGAACAGGCTCCCATTGACAGGCTACCAGACCAAACCTTGATCCAGATGTTTTCACACCTCCCCACCAACCAGCTATGCCGATGCGCACGTGTCTGCCGGCGCTGGTACAACCTGTGCTGGGATCCACGATTGTGGAGGACTATTCGTCTGACAGGTGAAACAATGAATGTGGACAGAGCTCTGCGGGTACTCACCCGAAGATTGTGTCAGGATACACCTAATGTATGCCTCATGTTGGAAACAGTCATCGTTCAAAGCTGCAGGCGGCTTACAGATAGGGGCCTCTACACCATTGCTCAGTGCTGTCCAGAGCTACGGCAGCTAGAAGTGCCAGGCTGTTACAATATCTCTAATGAAGCACTCTATGATGTTGTTTCCCGGTGTCCCAACCTGGAGTACCTGGATGTTTCAGGTAACTATTCAGTAAACACAAGATCCTTGACAAGAGTTGGCAATAGTCCAAGTATCTGAATATTTGGCTCTTAGCTATAAAGCAGAGGTTCAAATGCCTGTCAAACTCTGTGCATCTGTTGGGTGAATACCATCCATCTTTTGTTCAGCTGAGCAATATTGCAGCAATGATGCATTTTGTCTTCAGTGGGGCATGTGCCAGGAGGGGTTGGATAAGCATAAATTGATGACGAAATTACCCTCAAAAATTTTCCTGCTGATAAATCATAGCATGATACTGATAAAACATAGTGTATGGACAGGCATCACCTATAAATATTGTCACTGTCCTAATTTACAATAGATATTGCCATTAGCCAAACTGGAGTAAATGGAAACAATCGGGCGGAGTTTTAACTACGGAGAATGGATGGGTTTAGGTCGGGTTGGGGTTTAAAGTTAGAAAAATCTGCTTCCCAACTGAAACTTGCCTCCAATCTGCCCATTTCCAGCTTCAACTGAGGCTGGAGGGTGATCAGGCTACAGCTTTAGATACAAAAATGAAAACCTCATTGTCTTTCAACCTTTGGACTTTTGCTATTGTCAGCTGGGTTTCCTGAGCCTTGGGGAACTTAAATTGGCAGCTTCCGGGAGGTGAAGAGGGCACTTGGTGGATTCAGGGAATAAGTTTCTTCACGCTTACCTCTGGATCCAGGGACCTGCCAGAGAAGGTTCCACAATTGCAAGGTTTCTAACCCTCAGGCTCTGACCTCCTGCCCCCTGCAACACCCAGGATCAGTAACTCCCTCTGCCGTCCCCACAATCAATTGAATGCCCTCCCCTGTCCATGATCATCGATCAAATCACCGATCTACCTGCTGCTGTAGTCAGGGCCAGTTGCCCAATTGACTGGAGGTCCAGCTGTCAATCGAACTGAGCTTCCACATGGAGAACTAATCACTGACATCAATAACATGCTGTGGAATGAAAACTCTACAGCATGAGGGGGAATTCTGAGCGATGGCATTCCTGACAGATCAATTTCCTGCAGATCAGTCACTGGAAATTCTGCTCAAGAGTCATGAGATCAGCCTGTAGAAATTCCCATTATTCAAGCACAAATATCTTTATTCCCTTTATATTGCTCTGGGACTTTTGGGTTTCCTTGGTTGCTGTCTAGGAAAATCAACCCAGCGGTTGTTTTTAAAATTATTACACCAAATAAAGTGCTAATAGATCATAAAATATACAAAAATGGAGTGCAGAATCTTTGGGCTCAGGAACCCGACATCCGGAACATTTCTGGTCCCAACCCCGCACCATGTCAGCATCAGAGGTGCAATGCGATTTTCAAAGTGTCAACTACGAATCAGCCTGGAGGTGAGTTTGGTGCCCTGTTAAAGGCATTGGATGTGGTCAGAAGATGGGAACTGCAAACGGAGGGTTAATTTAAAAGGCAAAAGGCAGCTGTGACTGGACTTGCCACTGCCTTTCGTTATGATCCCCGAGAGAGCAATAACTTATTAAAAGAAAGGACCCCCCTCGACCCTAACAAAAAACAACAATGGACAAGATCTCACTTTGTAGAAGCTTTACTGGAGAAACAAATTCAAATCAACATAGATCAAACAGTAATTACCAGGCAACTGATACACCAAACTAAAGAGAAAGGTAAATTTCACATTAACTAACACAACTGTGATATGTCTTACAAAATGCTTTTTCTCTACACCAAACCTCATAAAAAATATAAAATCCATCAAAGAATGATTTAAAATATAATGAGGGAGAAATTAGAATATGTGAGAAAGCTAGCTAAAAATACAAAAACAGATAGTAAGAGTTTCTACAAGTATTTAAAAAGGAAAAAAATAACTAAAGTGCTTGTTGGTCCTCTAGAAAGTGAGTTTGGGGAAATAATGGGAAATAAGGAAATGGCAGAAAGTTTGAAAAGATATTTTTTGTCTGTCTTCACTGTCGGAGACACAAATGACATCTTAGAAATAATTGTAAATCAAGAGGTATTAGGGAGGGAGGAACTTAAAACAACTGCAATCACCAGGGGAAGGGAACTGAGAAAATTATTAGAACTAAAGGCTGATAACAAAGAACAAAGAAAAGTACAGCACAGGAACAGGCCCTCCAGCCCTCCAAGCCTGCGCCGATCATATTTGCCCATCAACTAAAACATTTTGCACTTCCAGGGTCCGTATCCCTCTATTCCCATCCTATTCATGTATTTGTCAAGCTGCCTCTTAAACACCACTATCGTGCCTGCTTCCACCACCTCCTCTGGCAGCAAATTCCAGACACTCACTACCCTCTGCGTAAAAAACTTGGGTCCTGATGGACTTAAAAGAAGTGACTGCTGAGATAGTAGCTGTATTGGTTTTAATTTTCCAAAATTCCCTAGGTTCTGGAAAGCTCCCATTAGATTGGAAAATAGCGAATGTATTTCCTCTATTCAAGATAGGATGGAGAAAAAAAGCAGGAAACTACAGACCAGTTAGCCTAACATCTGTGACAGGGAAATGCTGAAATCTATTGTAAAACAGGGCAGTTAGAAAATCTTAATGCAATCAGGCAGAGTCAACATAATTTTATGAAAAGGAAATTCTGCTTGACTAATTTACTAGAATTCTTTGAGGAAGTAACAAACAATATGGATAAAGGGGAATCTGTAGATGTGGTGTACTTGGCTTTCCAACATGCATTTCATAGGGTACCACATCAAAGATTACTACACAAAATAAGAGCTCGTGGTGTAGAGGGTAACGTATTAGCACGGATAAAGAATTGGTTAGCTAACAGGAAACAGAGAGTATATGAACTTGCGAACATATAAATTAGGAGCAGGAGTAGACAAATTGGCCCCTCAAGCCTGCTCTGCCATTCAATAAGATCAAGACTGATCTGATTGTAACCTTAACCCCACATTTCTGCCTACCCCCAATAACCTTTCAACCCCTTATTAATCAAGAATCTATCTAGCTCTGCTTTAAAAATATTCAAAGACTCTGCTTCCACCGCCTTTTGAGGAAGAGAGTTCCAAAGACTTACGACTCTCTCAGAGAAAAAAATCCTTATCATCTCCGTCTTAAATGAGTGACCCCTTATTTTTAAACAGTGACCCCTAGTTCAAGATCACCCCACAAGAGGAAACACCCTCACCACATCCGCCCTGTCAAGACCCCTCAGGATCTTAAAGGTTTCAATCAAGTAGCCCCTTACTCTTCTAAACTCCAGCGGATACAAGCCTAACTTGCCCAACCTTTGCTCTTAAGACAACCAGCCTATTTCTGGTATTAGTCTAGTAAACCTTCTCTGAACTGTTTCTCATGCATTTATATCTTTCCTTAAATAAGGAGACCAGTACTGTACACAATACTCCAGATGTGGTCTCACCAGTGCCCTGTACAAGTGAAGTATGCCTCCCTACTTTTGCAATCAATTCCCCTCCCAATAAATGATAACATTCTATTAGCTTTCCTAATTATTTGCTGTACCTGCAAACTAGCCTTTTGTGATTCATGCACTAGGACACCCAGATCCCTCTGAATCTCAGAGATGTGCAATCTCTCACCATTTAAATAATCTTTTTATATTCTTCCTCCCAAAATGGACAATTTCACATTATCCCACATTATACTCAATTTGCCAGATCTTTGCCCACTCACTTAACTTAACTATGTCTGTTTGTAGCCTCATTATGTCCTCTTCACAATTTACTTTCCTTCCTATCTTTGTGTCAGCAACAAATTTAGCAACCATTCCTTCAGTCCTTTCATCCAAGTCACTTATATAAATTGTAAGAAGTTGAGTCCCCAGCACTGATCCCTGTGGCACACCACTCGTCACATCCTGCCAATCAGAAAAAGACCCATTTATGCCAACTCTCTGCTTCCTGTTAGCTAGCCTATCTTCTAACCATGCCAATATGTTACCTCCTAAACCATCAGCTTCTTTTTTTCCGCAATAACCTTTGATGTGGCACTTTATCAAATGCCTTCTGGAAAACTAAGCATTGTACATCCACCGGTTCCCCATTATCCACAGCATATGTGACTCCTTCAAAGAATTCCAAGAAATTGGTTAAACATGATTTCCCTTTCACAAAACCATGTTGACTCTGCCTGATTGCCTTGGATTTTTCTAAGTGCCCTGCTATAACATCTTTAATAATAGCTCCTAACATTTTCCCTTTTACAGATGTTAGGCTAACTGGCCTGTAGTTGCTGCTTTTGGTCTCCCTCCCTTTTTGAATAAAGGAGTTACATTTGTTGTTTTCCAATCAAATGGAACCTTCCCCGAATTTAGGAAATTTTGGAAAATTAAAACCAGTGCATCAACTATCTCACTAGCCATTTCTTTCAAGACCCTAGGATGAAGCCCATCCGGACCTGGAGATTTGTCAGCCCACAGCCCCAGCAATTTGCTCAATATCACTTCCCTGGCAATTGAAATTTCCCCAAGTTCTTCCCTCCCTTCCATTTCCTGATTTACAGCTGTTTCTGGGATGTTACTTGTGTCCTCTATAGTGAAGACAGAAGCAAAATACCTCTTTAATTCATCCGCCATCTCCCTACTTTCCATTATCAGTTCCCTGATGCACACACTATAGGACCAATGCTCACTTTGTTAATTCTTTTCTTATTAAGTATCTATAGAAACTCTTACTACCCATCTTTATATTGCTAGCTAGCTTTCTCTCACTCTCTAATTTTTACTTCCTTGTTAATCTTCTTGTCATTCTTTGCTGTTCTTTATATTCTTTCCAATCTCCTGACCTGTCACCCATCTTTGAGTAATTATATGCTTTTTCTTGAAGTTTGATACTGTGTTTGAAACTGTCCCAAAAACATTCTATGAACTCCTCACCTACCCTTTACCCATCTGATTTTTCCAGTCTATCTGTAGATTAAAACCCTCCCCCATGATTATTGCTGTACCTTTCTGACAAGCTCCCATTATCTCTTCTTTTATACTCTGTCCAACCATGTAGTTACAATTGAGGGGGCCTGTACACCAATCCCACAAGTGACTTCTTGCCTTTATCATTTCTCATCTCAAACCAAACCACAACAACATCCTGGTTTCCTGAACTTTGGCCATCCCTCTCTAATGTGCTAATACCGTCATTAATTAACAGAACCACCCCTCCACCTTTTCCTAACTTCCTGTCTTTCCTAATTGTTACGTACCCTTCAATATTCAATCTATGTCACCCTGCAGCCATGTCTCTGTAAAGGATAAATGGGTCATTTTTGGGTTGACGAGATATAACCAGTGGAGTGTCACAGGGATCAGAGCTGGGGACTCAACTATTTACAATCTATACCTATGACTTGGATGAAAGGACTGAATGTAAGATTGCTAAATTCGCTGATGACACAAAGATAGGTTGGACAGCAAGTTGTGAAGAGGACATAAAAAGCCTGCAAAGGGATATAGACTGGTAAAGTGAAGGAACAAAAATTTGACAGATGGTCTATAATGTGGGAAAATGTGAACTTGTCCATGTAGGCAGGAAGAATACAAAAGCAGCATATTTAAATGAAGAGAGATTAGAGAATTCTACAGTACAGAAGGATCTGGGTGTCGGGCACATGAATCACAAAAAGCAGGTACAGCAAGTAATTAGGAAGGCAAGTGGGATGTTGTCATTTATTGTAAGGAAAATGGAATATAAAAGCAGGGAAGTTTTGCTACAGTTGTTCAGGCTATTGGTGTGACCATATCTGGAGTACAATGAACAGTTTTGGTCTCTTTATTTAAGAAAGGATATAATTGCATTAGAAGCAGTACAGAGAAGGTTCACTCAACCGACTTCTGGGATGAAGGGGTTGTCTTACGGGGAAATGTCGGATAATTGAAGTGTAGAATGAGAGGCGATCTTATGCAACGTATAGAATCCTAAGGAGACTTGACAGAATAGATGCTGAAAGGAAGTTTCCCCTTGTGGGAGAGCTAGAACTAGGGGACACAGTTTAAAAATAAAAATAAGATGGAGATGAGAATTTTTTTCCCGGAGAGTTGTTAGTCCGTGGAATTCTGTTCCCCAGAGAGCAGTAGAGACAGGGCCATTGAATAGTTTTACGGCTGAGTTTGATAGATTCTTCACTGACAAGGGAGTTGAAAGGTATAGGGGGTAGACAGGAAAGTAGAGTTCAGGCCATAATCAGATCAGCCATGATCTTATCAAATGGCAAATCATGCTCGAGGGGCCGAATGAGCCACTCCTGTTCCCAATTCATATGTTTCTATGTTCGTATGTTCACCAATTTGATTTGTCCTGTCTGCAACTACTGTTGGGGGCCTATAAACTGTACCCATCAGTGTTTTCTGATCCTTATTATTCCTAATCTCCACCCATAGAGACCTTACTTCCTAATCTTCTGAACCATGATCCTTTCTTACTATTGCCTTTATGTCAACCTTATCTATCAAGGCTACACCGCCTTTTCCATTCTGCCCGTCTTTTGAAATGATGTGTACCCTGGAATATTTATTTCCCCATCTTGGTCACTTTGTAATCAGGGGTTGCATTTTCATTCCCTGCCAAAGGCAGCATTGGAGGCAGATCGGGCCCTAAAATACCAGTGCTAGCCGATGTGCCGGTTTCCTGACTCCCTTCCTGGTATGGGCCATTTTTGCAGGGGAGGGTTTGGGGCCAGCAGGGCTTCCCGTTCCCACAAGGCAGGTAGCCAGGTAGGCTCGTAAAGAACTTTGTTAACCCCATTTAAAGGAGGCCGATTGGAAAAATACATTAATTACTTAAAATTACAGTTTTCTAGCCCAAAGCTGGGGGACAGTTTAACTACCTGGAGGTGGGCACCTTGTGGCAAGCCAGCAAACTAAGAGCCATATGAGTGCAGGTGCTGGCTGCCCTGTTGAGGGATTTCCACCCTCCCTTATCCCTGCCACTCCTACCGTGGCAGTCTGGCTGCTGTATTTGTTTTTTTATTTGAACTTTTAAAAGATTGGTGAGAGGTCACGTCAATGTTGAAGCATGTTCTCGGTTAGTTATCATTCATTTCAGCTGCTTCTCCTCTCAAGCTGCAAGGCCTCTGATTTACCCTGCAGTTTTGAGAGCCCACCTGCTGCACTCAACTGGCCAGGGAACCCGTCTCCATGCCACTTAAGGGAGCACCTCCATAAAAATACCAAAGAGTAACTGTTCCATGCACCTCCCCCACTCCTTCCCAACCCTCAACCTCCAACCTTGGGGCATATTCAGGATCTGGAACCAGTCCCAACTTTTGTTTCTCACTCCCAGAGGGAAAATTCAGCCCCACGTCTCTGTAATGGCAATTAAATCTAAACCATTGATCTCTGTTTGTGCCACTAATTTATGTGCCTTCTTATGAATGCTTTGTGCAATTAGATAAAGAACCTTTATTATTGTTTATTTCCTACTATCCTTTGCATGGGCTTATTTGCTGATGTGCTGTTATTGTTAAACTGTGTCCCTTTCCTGTCCCACTTTGCTTGGCTTTACCGAAATTGCTACACCATTCTATTGCCTCAATTTTCACTGACCCCCCGACCCCCTTTATAGTTTAAAGCTCCATCCACAGCCCTAATTATATGATTCGTTATTGACACCAGCCTCGTTTAAGTGGAACCCATCTCAACGGAACAGCTTCCTCTTTCACTGTACTCACCATGCAGTGCTGCATGAATCAAGACTCCCTCTTCCCACACAACTCATTGAGCCATGAGTTTAATTCTCTAATCTGCTTGGCCCTATGACAATTGATGCATAGCTCAGGTAACAATCCAAAGCTTATTACCTTTTAGGTTATGCATTTTAATTTGGACCCTAACTCCTCAAACTCTCTCAGCAGAACATCATTCCTAGTTCTACCTTTGTCATTGGTTCTTATGTAGACCACAACAACTGGAACCTCCTCCTCCCACCGCAAATTTGTCTTCTGCCGTGAGGAGGTGTCTTTAATTCTGGTCCTGGAAAGGGAACACAACCTTTGGAACTCCTGCCTGCAGAGAACAGTATTTATTTTCCTTACTATATTGCCTTCTTTCACTACCACATTCTTTTTCACTGCCTCACTTGAATGACTCCGTGCACCATGGTGCTATGGTCAGTTCACCCATCCACCCTGCAGTTCTTGGTCTTATCCATACAGCTATGGTCAAAGTCAAGGGCCGAGGCTCCTCCATCACTACATTCTGGATCCCCATACCTGCCTGATTCACAGTCACACCCTCCTGTCCCTGACCATTTGCCAGCTCTAATGTTCTGCTCAACCTAAGGGGTGTGACTGACACCTGGAACAAAGTGTCTAGATGACTCGTCCCCTCCCTGATGTCCCACAATACCTGCAGCACGGACTCCAGCTCAACCAGTCTGAGCAGAAGTCACTCGAGCTGCAGATACTTGTCTGGGATTCAGTGTTCTCCAGAAACTCCCACTTGTTGCAGTCATGATATAAGACCTGCTTTGCCATATCTGTCTGGCCTGATTTATTTGTTTAAAATAAAAACAGAAAATGCTGTAAAAGCTCAGCAGGTGTGACAGCATTTGTGGAGGGAGAAACAGAGTTAATGTTTCGAGTCCGTATGACTCTTCTTCAGAGCTGAAGAGAGGTAGAAATGAGACATTAGGTCTGATGATCAAAAGGTTGATCAAAGAGGTAAGGCTGGATTTTATGCTTAGGGTTGGCTCTTCGTGCCCCCAGTGTAAATCTCAGGCGAGCCCACTTCCGCTTATCCGGCTCACCCTGCTTTAATGTTTTGGGAAAAAGCACATTAATTAGTATGAAGTGAGACTTACTTCCAGCTCCAGGAGTACATCCCACCTCCGAGAACTGCCGACCAATCAGATGACAAGCCCCAATGAGGAGCGGGTGTAGGGCTAGTTGGAGAGGGCAGGGGTGGAGGGTGGATGTGGGGAGACAAAATTGTAAGAGGGGGTCCTCCGATTAACATAGGGGACAAGGCAAAGAGGCACCCTCCCTTTCACTGACCAGCAGCCCGCAGAATTAAACATACCACGCTACCCATTGGGCGCAGACTTCTCCCACTGCCTGTTATCAGAGCGGGAGCAGGATGAGGCACTTCATTAGGCATTACTTGCCCACTTAAGGGTCTCAATTGGGCCACGGACTGGACAGTACACTGTCAATGACACCGCACCCTAATTTACGGGTCTGCCCACCTGTTTTCTTGCCCACGGGTGGCCTGTAAAATTCAGCCTGTATGTTTTAAGAAGTGTCTGCAAAGGGGAAAGCAAGGTAGAGAGGTGTAGAGGTATACGGAGGGAATTCCAGAGCTGGGGCCTGGACAGCTGAAGGCATAGTCACCAATGGTGGAGCATTTCTAATTGAGAATACAGAAGAGGCCAGAATTGGAGGAATGCAGATGTCTTGAAACGGTTGTAGGGTTAGAGGAGATTACAGAGATAGGGAGGGGCAAGACCATGGAGAGGAAACAAGGATGAGAATTTTAAAATCAAGGCGTTGCTTGACCAGGAGCCCATGTGGGTCAGCAGCACAGGGATGATAGGGGAAAAGGACTTCCTGTGAGCTAAGATTTTTGGAGCAGAGTTTTGGATGACCTCAAGTTTACATAGGGTAGAATGTTGGAGACCAACCAGGAGTGCATTGGAATAGTCAAGTCTAGAAGTAACAAAAGCACGAATGAGAGTTTCAGCAGAAGATTAGCTGATACAGAGGCGAAGTCACGTAATGCTATGGAGGTGGAAAAGTGCAGTCTTAGAGATGGCATGACTATGAGGTCAGAAGCTCATTCTAGTGCCAAATGTGACACGAAGGTTGAGAACACTGACTTAATCTCAGATTGTTACCTGGGAGAGGGATGGAGTCTGTAATTAGGGAATGGAGTTTGGTGCAGGGAGCAAAAACAATTGCTTCCTTTTTACCAGTATTTGATTAGAGGAAATATCTGCTCATGTAGTACTACATGTCGAATAAGCAGTCTGACCATTTAGTAATAGCGGAGGGGTTGAGAGATGCGGTAGCAATATAGAGCTGGGTGTCATCAGCATAAATGTGAAAACTAACACTATGCTTTCGGATGATTTCACCAAGGGGCAGCATGTAGATGAGAAATTGGAGGAAGCCAAGGATTGACCCTTGGGGTACTAGAGGTACTGGTGCAGGCAAAGGAACAGAAACTATTGCAAGTGATTCTTTGGCTATAATTAGATGGATAAGAACAGAACAATGTGAGAGCAGTCCAACCAACCTGGACGACAGACGTTGGAGAAGAATTTTGTGGTCAACCATGTCAAAGGCAGCAGATAGGTCAAGAAAGATGAGGAGGGAAAGTTTAACTTTGCCACAGTCACATAGGATGTCATTTGTGACTCATTAGAGCCGTTTTGGTACTGTGGTAAAGTGTGCATTTTAAAAGACTCTAAAGAAGAGATAGCAGAGGCACTATTACATATGTTTAATAATTCATTTGAAAAAAGGATAGTGTCAGAGGACTGGTGGATAGCTAACTTTGTGTCTGTGTTTCGGAAGGGAGATTGAACACCTCCAGGGAAGTATAGACCAGTGAGTTTAACATCAGTCAAGGAAAAATAAAATAATCCATACTAAAAGAGAAAATGGAAAAACACTTTGAAACCAAAAATACAATAATGAATAGTCAGCATGGATTAGAAAGGGAAAAGTCTTGCTTGACCAACCTTACCGAATTTGTTTGAAGAAGTAACAGAAGGAGGGGGCTGGTTAGCTCAGTTGGCTCGATAGCTAGCTTGTGGTTCAGAATAATGCCAACAGTGCGGGTTCAATTCCCATTCTTGTTGAGGTAGACTTGGGATCTATTTCCTCATCCTGACCCTGAGAGTGGAAGGAAGTGGCAAACCACCACTGAAACAACTGCCAAGAAAATGGCTCAGGATGAAGCATCAGCAGACAATGAGCCAAGAACCTTCCTTTGGGCAGAGCACACATGAGCGAATGAACAGAAAGAACAGACAAGGTTAATGTAATACATGTAATTTATCTACATAACCAGAAGACCTTCAATAAGGTCCTATGTGATAGACTAATGAATAAGGTCAGAGTGTGTGGTATCAGGGAATAAGTAACAGAATGGATAGCTAGCTGGGTTCAAAACAGAAAGCAGGGGTTGGGGGGAAGAGCAGATATGCAGAGCGTTAGAAGGTGGAAAGGATCAGTGTGGAGCCCAATGATGTTCACAGTTTAGAATACTAATTTAGACTTTGAAGTCAAAAACACATTTTCTAAATTTGTGGATGACACCAAATTTGGCAGGATGGTCAATACTGAGGACAACTGCAACAAATGCAAGACGACATTAATAAACTTGCAGAATGTAAGTCATGTTTAACTTGTGTAAGACACTAGTTGGGCCTCATCTGGACTACTGTGTCCAGTTCTGGGCACCATTCTTGATGAAGGATGTGAAGGCATTGGAGAAAGTACAGAGGAGATTCACAGGAATAATTTCAAGGATAAAGAACTGTAGCTATGAGGATAGATTAGAGAGGCTAGGACTCTTTTCCTCAGAGTAAAGAAGGCTGAGAGGAGACTTGATAGAGGTATTCAAGATCCTGAGGAGTATAGACATTGTAAATAGTGAGAAACTGTTCTCACTCAAGAGAACATCAAGAACTAGAGGGCACAGATTCAAAATATTTGGAAAAAAGAATAAATGTGATGTGAGGAAAAGAATTTTCACCCAGAGGGTGGCTGGAGTCTGGAACAAACTTCATGAAAGGGTAGTGGAGGCAGGTTCAATCAAGGTATTCAAAAGGGAATTGGATTGCTACCTGAAAAGTGAGAATGTGCAAGGTTACAGGGTTAAGGCAGGGGAGTGAGACTAGCTAGAATGCTCTTTCAGAGAGCCAGTGCAAACTCAATGGGCTGAAAGGCCTCCTTCTGCACTGTAAAGATACTGTGAATGGGCATATAATTGGCAAATGGATTTCAAAACAGGTAAATGCAAGGTATTACATTTTGTGAGAAAAATAAGGAGGTCACACATTACTTGGAAAATAAGAACCTAAATGGAATAGAAGAGAAACGGAACCTGAGAGTACAAATACAAAAATCACTAAAAGTAGCAATGCACATTAATAAGGCCCTATAAAAGCAAAAAAAGCATTAGGGTTTATTTCCAGTGGGACAGAATTGAAAAATAGAACATTTACGGTATACTAGTATCAAACCTTGCACCACCCTTGGAGAATTGTGTACCGTTCTGGTTGCCATATTATAAAAAGATATAGAGGCACTGAAGAGGGTGCAAGAAAGATTTGCAAGGATGATACCTATCAGGAAAGGATAAACAGTCCTCTTTCCAAACAGTTATCTTTCCACTTGCCAAACTGTCTAAGGGGTGACTGAATAGAGGTTTTTAAAATAATGAAAGAATTTGATAGAGTAGACACAAGGGTCAGAATTTTCCCGTTGGCGATTTGGGGGCAGAGCCTGCTCGCTGATGGGAAAATGACACGGGATGATGTCGGGAGGAACCCCCAACATCATCCCGGTCCATTTAAATATTGAGGAAGGCGGGCGGACAGCGAAATCAGCTGTCCGCCCGCCGACCTGTCAATGGCTAATGGAGGCCAATGACAGGCGAATTAAGATAATTAAAGACCTGCCCGTCCAACCTTAACATTCACGGGCAGTCCAGGAGGCCCAGCGAGCTCCTGATAATACATGAAACCTCATCCACTGGCAGGATGAGGTTTCATGTCCGTTTTTAAAAAGTGTAATAAAGTTTATGTCCTTTTGATTTACGTGTCCCATCTCGTGTGACATTGTCACATGAGGGGGACATGTTAATAATTTTTTTATTTTTATATTTTTAATATTTTTTAAACAGTCGGTGATCTCCTTGAGACACCACAGTCTCAGGGAGCAGTGCGCTCTTTCACACGCTTGCGCGAAAGAACGCACTTTGACAGATGGGGAATCCCTCCCCCCCTGGACAGGAAGCGTGTAGCGCTTCCCATCGGGCAGGCCGCTGAGCGGGCCTTAATTGGCCCGCGCACTCAAAATGGCGGCGGGCCCCGTTTCGGCAGCGGAGTTCGGCTGCCCGCCCACCGCCGAGCTGGTGGGGCCCGCCTGCCCATCAAGATAAGAATTCTGGCCAAGAAAAATGTTTTCAATGGTGAGGAAGATTAAAATTAGTGGCCATTAATATAAGATAGCCACCAAGAAATCAAATAGGTCGTTTGGAAGAAAAGTTTTCTTCCAAAGAGTGGTGAGAATGCGGAACACACTACCACAGGGATTGGTTAAGGCAAATAGTGTAGATACATTTAAGGGAAGGCTAGGAAAATATATGAGGGAGAAGGGGATGGAGGGTTATGCTGATAGAGTTAGATAAGGAAAAATGGAAGGGCCTCAAGTGGAGCATAAACAATGCCACGGATGAATAGCCTGTTTGTTTCTGTGCTGTATACTCATGTAATTATTAATTATTATGTAATTATATGTAGAATGACCTATCAGCAATGGTACTGGAAATAAATTCTTACTAATTTTTAAAAAGTGATGTAGACAAATATCGGAAAAAGAAAAAAAGTAAAAGAGCAAGTGGAATAGAAAGAAGAGCTGGCATAGGTATGATGGACCTAATAGGCACCTTTTGTATTTTAAATTTCCATGTAGGGACTGTCATTTTAATAAGTTCTACATGTTAATAGTTTAAAACATCATTCTCAATTTTTTGTCTAGGTTGTTCCAAGATAACCTGCATTAGTCTGACAAGGGAAGCTTCCATCAAACTCTCTCCACTTCACGGAAAACAAATCTCCATACGCTACCTGAACATGACAGATTGTTTTGTACTTGAAGACGAGGGTTTGCATACGATAGCAGCTCACTGCACCCAGCTGACCCACCTCTACCTACGCAGGTGTATACGTGTCACAGACGAGGGCCTCCGCTACCTGATGCTTTATTGCACAACAATCAAAGAACTGAGTGTTAGTGACTGCCGCGCAGTGAGTGATTTTGGGATGAGAGAGGTGGCAAAATTGGAAGCACACCTGAAGTATCTCAGCATTGCTCACTGTGGCCGGATCACAGACGTGGGTATCCGCTACGTTGCCAAGTATTGCAGCAAACTGCGCTATCTGAATGCACGGGGTTGCGAAGGAATAACCGATCATGGGATTGAGTACCTTGCCAAAAATTGCACAAAACTGAAGTCCCTAGATATTGGGAAGTGTCCATTAGTTTCGGATGCAGGCATGGAGTTTTTAGCATTGAACTGTTACAACCTGAAGCGACTTAGTCTTAAGTCGTGCGAGAGCATCACTGGCCGTGGTTTAAAGATTGTCGCCGCCAACTGCTTTGAGCTTCAGATGTTGAACGTACAGGACTGTGACATCTCTGTTGAGGCATTGCGGTTTGTCAAACGCCATTGCAAAAGATGTATTATAGAACACACCAATCCAGCCTTCTTCTGACAGGATGTTCAACAGTGAACAGAACAGACCATAGATTGTAAAGACTCAAATTTTATTTGCTTCTTCTCCTCAATTCAAATATTTAGTTCATTTCCACATTGTAAAACTATTACTCTATTATGACTGAAAGTCATGGTAATGAAAATATTTTTCTTTTTTCCTCTATGATGTGCACATTTTTGAATGCCAAATCTCCTACAGAAACCAGTGTCCAGAGGCATAAACTAAATATATTCAAACTTTTTAAGTTGCTGGAAGAATTGATCAGATTTCATATCGTGCCTTAAATCGGCCACTGGGATATGAAACAGAAATATTCAGTATGCCACTTGCCACCTATTTTTCAATTTTCTTCAAATGAAGCACTAACTATGTTTTACTTGATATCCCACCATAATATTAGATCCTGATGGGGATGGATGCTGTCACTTTCTGTTTGTTTTAACATGGAAGATTCTGAATAATATTGCATTTCCGTGCTTTTATTTCATTTTTTAAATTAATAAAAGGAAATGTAATTATCCTTAAATACTAAAAAGCTTATTGACTATATTGTAATGCACTTATTGTACTCTGATCTGCTATAACTGATCACATTGTTACATGGTGTGCTGTTGGGGGAGGGGCAACAGGTTAATGCAGTGGGTTAGCATGCTGCCCTATCACCTCAGACCTGGGTTTAAATGCAGCCTACACTGATGGGTGTAAGCCCCTCTCTTTGGTGCCCCTTGAAATTGGTTTCATCCCATTAATAAGTTGGCCTTGACCCACAGCACAAAAATGCAGCTAATTCAGCACTAAATTTGACACTCAGAGGCTGCAAGGATACCTGGTGTGGGAAATGCTAGAGTCAAGGATGATTTTCTGAATACCATAAAGTGAAAGTGATCTAATTCCCAGCACTTTCATTCACTACTCTGATACGTTTACAAGCTATGGCATTACCACACAGCTGAAAGGGACACCACCCCAATAGTCATGGTGCATCCAGTCTCAACCAATTGGAGAAGCTAATTAAGGTTTCATTTCGAATGCCTTTAAATAGCCCCAAATCCTTGCTGCCTAACATTTGGCAAATAATCTACAGGAAAAGATAGATAGGATGTGAATGTGCATAAGGGAACAAATCACTTTTACTGCGATTTCAGAAGCCTCTTTTGGACATTAAGTAAAGGCCTCTTTATCATGGGAAAGGAGAACAAGCACAGGTCTCAATATTGGTTCCATAGCATAAGAACATGACTTGCAATTATCATGTTACAAAGTTTGCCAACTGTTTGTAATCAAGGTAACATGCCTTTAAGCAGGCCAGTTGTGTTAGCGAACTAAAATCCTTAATACTCTTCAAAATGAGGTGGGATTACAAAAGCAGAATGTCGGAAAATTCAAGTGGTGTGGCCCACCACCTCCTCATTGCTTCAATCGGGATTTCCTACCTCTCGCAGTGGACGGTTATGTCCCCGGCAAATCATACTTCCTTTCTGCCTCAGTTACCACAACTCCTTACGGTCGCCATTTGGAAATATGGCCCTAGGTCCCTGGAAAGTAGAGGTTAAGGCTCAGAATCCCCACAGTGAAGTTAAAGGGCATTGCAGGGGCCTGTCTCCCTCCAGGTAGCCCCAGAGGCTTACCCACTGAAGCTCTTCATGCCATCCAAAATCTTAAAGGGGACAGAGATGTTCTTTGTTCTGGTCTTCAGTGTGAAGCTCTAAGACCTCTTGTCATCTCTTCTTGTGCTGCAACACACCTGAGACCCTTCACCTTTGCAGTGGCAGGCTTCCTCACAGTGACATGAATTTCACCAAGAGCCCACTCTGCAGATGTAATGACTCAGGAGAAAGTGTTGTGGTTGGGGAGGATATGGACCAGAACTAGCTAGTGAAGTGGGTTAGACGGTGACCTTTTATCTCTACCTACATTTCCAGTCAATGATCTTTCATCGGAGCTGGGAAAAGTTGGAAATGTAATAGGTTTAAGCGAGTGAAAGTGGGGAGGTTGGACAAAGAACAAAAGGGAAAATCTGTGATAGGATGAAAGGCAGGAGAGTTTAAATGACAAAAGGGTGGATGGTACAAGACCAAAGGAAGCGGCAATGGGACAAGTAAAGAAAAAAAGGTGTATCTAGAGGACGTGTGAATGGTAGAATAATGAACAGCTGCCAAAAGAAAAACAAGACAGTAAAACCAAAACCTGCAAAGAGAAAGAAAACAAAATGGGGGCATAAATTGCGGTCTAAAATTGTTGAACTCAATGTTGAGTCCAGTAGGCTATAAAATGCCTAATCAGAAGTAGAAGTGACATTTCTTAAGCTTACATTAAACTTCATTGGAACACTGCACAACAGAGTGATCAGGGGAAGAACACAGTGGAGAATTAAAATAACAGGTGACTAAACTTCGAAAGTACTTCATTGGCTGAAAAATGCTTTGAGACATCCGTGGTTGTGAAAAAGCACTATATAAATACATCTTTGTTTTCTCTTTTATCCCTTGATTTTGCTTTCAGATAGAAACTATTAATTATTTTGCCATTCACACCCCCTCTAGGCACATCTTTTATTTATTTACTTATCCAATTACCACTCCCTTTGGTTCTTCAACTCTTTTTGCCATTAACTCTCTCCAGCCTTTCACCCTTTCACAGACCTTCCTTTTTGTTTATTTTCCACCTCTGCCCCTTTCGCTTGATTGAAATCTGTTTCATTTCTAACTTTTCCCAGTTCTGATGAAAGGCCATTGACCTGAAATATTAACTCAGTTTCTCTCCACACAGATGCAGCCAGACCTGCTGAGTATTTCCAACATTTCCAATTTTTATTTCAGATTTCCAGCATCTGCAGTATTCTGCTTTTGCTTCCCCTCTGGAACCTGGGGCAGGATTTTTCAGTTGGTGGGCAGGCTCAGCAGGAACGGGCGGGGGCGGTCATGGAGCTGATCGCCGCCCGCAGTCAGCTCCGTGCCGCCATTTTACATGGGCAGGCCAATTAAGGCCCGCGTAAGACGCAACCGGTAGTGCTCACCGCTACCTGAGCGGGAGGAGGGAGAGTCAGGGCCAGCGCTTTTTCGCGCATGCGCGCGAAAGAGTGCTTCAATCTCCCTGAGGCACAGAGCTGCCTTGGAGATTGAAGGGACTCTGAAATTATGAAATAAAAGGTTTATAAACTTATTTAAACATGTTCCCTGGGACATGTTTTTATTTATATGAAAAATTTCTTATTTAATAAAAGCTTTGGGAAACCTCATCCCGCCTGTGGATGAAGTTTCCTAAAAAAACGCGAAGGCCGCTTGGCCTTTTTGCCTGCCCGCCAACCTTAAGGTTGGACAGGCAGCGTTAACAATGCCTTTAATTAGATCCTTAATGGCCTTAATAGGCTGCTTACCTATCGGCAGGCGCGCAGGCAACTCTAGCATGCGCCCGCCGAACGAAACATCATGACTCAGCGCGATGACGTCGGGACGTACGCCCGATGTCATCGCGTGACATTTTATGTGTCGGCGACTGAAAAATTCTGCCCCTGGGTTCCAATCCAGCCTTCACTGATAGGATGAAAATCTCTGGCTGCTGGCTGGAAGGAGTTTGTGTGAAATTGAGTGTTTGAGCAAACTGAATCCAGCTTCTCATTGCCATGTGTCCACAACTCAAGACTGCCCTTAATTTAACACTAATTGACAGTGTACTGATAATCTTACTCGGAGTGAGCACAGATTCAATGATCTGATAGGTGGAACATATTACTCTGGTGCAGTAAGGCTTAATTTTTCAAACTTGGACCTCGGACAGGAACAGGATAGAGGAATCTATCTGCACTTTAACTTGGGAGTGCTCAAAATGCTGATATTGGGTGAATAAACATCACCTGCTGAGCAGAAAAATTTTTTAAAAGTTGGAAGTTCTTTAAATGTATTTCCAGGCCATTCATATATTACATTTTGGGCAGAATTTTTCATCCTGTGGGTGTGCATGCGCCTGACCCGATTGGGAGTAAAATAGTACGTAATGATGTCGGGTAAGCATCCCAATGTCATCGCGCACTTGCGTGATATTTCGGTTGGCAGGCACACACAGGAGTTGGCAGTATGCCCACTGACAATTAAGAGGCCTATTAAGGCCCTTAAGCAAGCAATTAAGTAGAATTTTTCACTGCCCATCCAACCTTATGGTTGGCGGGCGGGCGAATAGGCCGGGCAGTCTTTGCATTTTTTTGCGAAACCTCATCCACGGGCAGGATGAGGTTTCCAACAGTAAATTTAAAAAAATACATTTTTTTAAAATCATTTTTAATATGTCCCTCTTCATGTGACTGAGTCATATGTGGGGTCATGTTTATATTATTTGTGGAATCTTTATTTTTCATTTTAAAAATCTTCAGCTCCCTGAGACAACTCTGTGCCTTCAGGGAATTTTCAGTGAGCGCCCCCGCCCCAGCATGCGCAGACTTCAGCGCTTGCACTCCTCCCGCCCCACCCCGGCAGCACTGAGGCTCTCAGCACGTGTTTCACGCTGGCTGGCCGTTAATTGGAAATCGCTGTCGGAGCCCGATCACGGGCGGCGGTCTGTTTCGCTGCCATTCCCATTTGTCTTTGTCCCAAGCATAAAAATAATTACCTTGTCACCTTCTATTTTCAATGTTTTTGAGGCCTCATTTTTTAAAATAGTCAGTCAGTCTTATTGGAAATACAAATTGTTTCTCAGTGTAAAGCAATGAATTCTTCATTCACCGGGATTGAGCAGTCCAAATGTTGCTAATGTCCATTAAATTGCAGTTACAGTCAGCATTAACTGACAGAACATTTTTCAAACTTGCTCTTACCTTCTGAATGTAAAACACTGAACAATATCAAACTCTCTAAATTAGGATTACAATTAACTAAGATTTAGGACTTGTGACCTTCTGTACAGAGAATTTCATATCACCCAGGAACACCATTATTACTTTCATGATGGTAGTTGGATTTGATGATCGCCTGAAGGTGCAGTAGAGCCTCAGTGGGGAAGAAATCTCCTTTTTTGGATGCTAGTATAAATAACAAGCTTTTTTCAGAAAAGGAATGCTTTAAAGTTTTGCAATAACTTGTACTTTTAGACAAGGTTGTTATTAATTGCATTCATCTCAAACCAATTTATATTGATAACTTACATACAACAATTTCATTTAGTCAAAGACAACCTTTCACATTAATGCAAAATGTTTTTGAAGTTTATATAATTTAAAGGGGCGCTGTTTTCATGGGATAACTGTGTCAATATTATTATTTGTTTGACTACGGAGAATAGCCAGAAAAAAAGCCACATGATTTTTAATTTGGGCTTTCTTCTAAACTTTTTTTGTGTTTACAACAAGATGTGGTTCCCATAGACAGACTTGCATCTTCTATGATCAGGAACTCATAACATTCTGCCTACTGTGAAAGGGATGCCACAGGTTTAACTTTCTAACTGAAATATTTTATGCCAAACTCATGGCTCATCCCACCTTACACTCCTGTCCTCTCTAAAACATCACAAGGAAAGTCTTTATTGCTTTTGATAAAGTTAATATGAACCATTATGTACTTGAAGAATTGGAAATCTTGGACCTAGAAAATAATTAACTCTTTTGCCCTTTAACAGGCATAAAACGAGTGCCTAAGCTTACGCATGGACATACCATGGTGGAAATGCAGTGTGCATCATATTCAAAAAGGCTCCATAAAGGCCTCCAGGACTGGGCCTGAAACAGGTGTTAGCTTCTTTGCATTTCTAATTAGAGTGTCTAAGAGGTGTTTGAGGGCTCCTTCTAGAAATTTGGCTAATTCGAACACTGGAAGCACTGGGCCTGCTGCGTACAGAATAACCACCAAAGGCTGCTACCAAAAGTCATTGACCTGTTGAGCTGAATGGCCTTTTTCTGTGCTGTAAATACTATGTAATACTTGTGGACCAAGAGGAGCAAGTGTTCAAAAGACTTTTGCCAGCCCTTGTTAACTCCACTTTACAATCTCTTACCCCTCCCTGCTGTTCATCCCACTCCCGATCATCTCCACAACATTACTCCCTCCCAATTGCATACCATTTCCACCTATTGATCATCCTCATCTTCCAAAAACAAACTTCCTACCAATGTGTTGAGTTTCAATTATTATTGATATTGGATTTAACGTACCAGATAGATAAACTCTGGAGAATAACCTTGAATGTTTAACAAGCATTTGCAAGTTTTGTATGTATTTGATATTTCAAAGATCTAAGGTCCTGGTCCAAACATTCATTATATTTGGATTAGATTCTGGTTATAAGTAGACCTATTAAGTGAAGTGGGCTGCCTCTCCTTCAAATTAACCAGAAGGTTTACTGTATTTGCCCCCTAACAGTAAAAGATAAAATATATTTTTTATTTGTCCATGGGATGTAGGTATTGCTGACAAGGCCAGCATTTATTGCTCATTTCTGATTACACCTAGTTCTCGCTGAACTACATTGGCTTCCAGTCAAACAATGTCTTGACTTTAAAATTCTCATCCTTGTTTTAAAAGGGCCATGGCATCACTCCTCCCTACAATCCATGTAATCTCCTCTAAATTTTTGCATTCTTCAAATTTTCAGTGCTCATCTATTCTCGCCTCTTGAGCAACCCCAATTTTAATCACATCACCATTGGCAGCTGTGTCTTCAGTTGTCAAGGCCCTGAACTCCGGCATTACCTCCTTACACCTCTCTGTTTCTCTACCTCACTTTCCTCCTTTAAGACACTCCTTCAAACCTACCTCTTAGACCAAGCTTTTGATCATCTGACCTAATATCTCTTTGTCAGTATCATATTTAGTTTATAAAGCCCTGTGAAGCACCTTGTCATGTTTTATTATACTAAAAGCACTATATAAATATAAATTGTTGTAGTGAGCTGCCTTTTGAACTGCAATCCTTGTGGTGCTGTTAGGGAGGGGATTCCAGGATTTTAATCCAGCATTGGTGAATGGTGATATATATTCAAGATGGGATGGTGTGTACCTTGGATAGGAGTTTGCAGGTGGTAATGTTTCCATGCACCTGCTGCCCTTGTTTTTATAGGTGGTAGAGGTTTCAGGTTTGGAAGGTGCTGTCGAAGGAGCTTTGACGAATTGCTACAGTGCACCTTGTAGATGGTACATACTGCAGCCATGGCTCATCAGTGGTGAGGGCATGCCATTCAAGTAGGCTGCTTCATCTTGCAATTAAGTTGTTGAGCTTCTTGAGTGTTCTTGGAGCTGCATCTATCCAAGCAAGTAGAGAGTATTCCATCACACTTGCGACTTGCGTATTGTAGATGGTGGGCAGACTTTGGGGATTCAGGAGGTGAATTACTTGCTGCAGAATTTCCAGCCTCTGACCGTATCTTGTAGCCACAGTATTTATGCGGTTGGTCCAGTTTAGTTTCTCTAGGATCTTGATGGTGAGGTTTTCAATGATACAGTGATAGTAATGTCATTGAATGTCATAGGAAGATGGTCAATTAATTTCACAAAGTAGCGAACAGGGTTAAATTTTAAATGTGCAATCTATTAGCTTATCTAAAATATCATAAAAATATATTAATAGAGACTTTACAAATTCTAAGGCTCTGCTTCCATTTTCAGCGCAATGAAGCACATGTAAGTAACACTGCTTACATCATCATCATGCCATGTATTCATGAACAAATGGAAACAGCTTGCTGCAATTTTCTCATGAAAATGTGCTTTTAAATACATCAGAAGTTGGGGGAAAGACAATAGAAGTCCTTGCAAAGGTTGTTTTAAAAAATATGCTGCAGTGCTTTAGTTTGATTCACTTTTTTACCTGCTAATGAAGTGTTCCAACAGTAAAACAACAGAAGAAATATTTATAGATATATTGCAGATGTTCTTGTTTTCTACTGTTAAAATCCTAGCTATGCTACAAAATCATATAATGTGATCTAACATGCCTTAAGGTCCTACATCATAAAATCAGTAACATCACATCTTTTAGATTGGGAACATCCATATCAAACTTTTTATTACTAAAACGCACTGGGATGGAACAGAAAATATAAACAAAAAGAATGCTATCTTATTTATCACAAACGTTGAACATTGTTTACGATGTCTAATCCAATCTTAAAGATTTAAAATTTGAACACCCATCTTGGCCTCTTCTGATCATCAGGTCATCCTACAAGGTTTATAGTTGAGCACGCCTACCACTATGGTGCAATGACAACATAAGGCCATGACTTTTCCATGTATAGTAGGTTCCTGTCTGCCTGGAGTGGGCAGCACCCCCGTGCCTGATCTGAGGTCAGTTAAGTTGGTAGGGGACATGAACACACAAACTCAGCATTAGCATTCCCCCACCCTCTGCTACAATTTTAGCTCTGCCTGCACCATTCCCACACAGTTAGCAGAGTTAAAATGTCCTGTCATTTTTAACCAGTACCCAAATTCTCTCTGAGAAGGTGATTCGTGACAACACTTGCCACATATTGAGCAAGAAATAATTGTAGTTGGTGAGTGAACAACACTGCCATTCGTTAGGCTTTCACTTGCCCACTTAATTTCCGTGAACTTTTGCACAGCAAGTTGTTGCCATCAGGACATCAAAATGTGGAACCTGGGACCTGTGTAAACAAGGCCAGCAAATATGCATCTCCTTAACCAATCAGATTGAAGAATTGTTAATGAACAGTGCAGAGCCTAAACCAAGAAGTATAAGTTGGAATAACAAATTCCATGTCAAACCTGGTACCAATGGTGAAAGAAAGAAAGAGAGAGAAAGTGTAGCTGGGGATGGCTGGATTGGGGATGGTGAACAGGACTAAGAGAAAGAGAAAAAGAGACAGAAAGAAAAAGTAAAAGAAAGTGTATTTACTATTCTAAAATTCTCCAGCAACAATTAAAAGCTGAAGGAATGAGACTCCAGATTTGTAAAATATAATTTTCAGTGCCAGAGAGATTGTTTGGCACTAATTAAGACATTTACACCATTAAAAAGGATACTTATACTGAAATGGACAAACACTAACTATGTGTGGCAAGTTTAAGTTGTATCTACCATACAAATACAGGAACCTCACACCATTCAATGAATTTGAATGGAGTGCCAGGCAGCATGATGCCATCTTTAGGAAGCTATCAGAGGAGTGGCAAATCTTGGACAGCAACCCCAAATTTTTGAGTTTAAGCATGCATCTGCAGTCATCTGACATTGTTGTGTGATTTGTGCCTAAATGATGTTGATCACCACTGGCCTCACTACTATTTTTACAATAAATTCTGGCCTAGTAAATTATTCCACTATTGCCCACACTATACATTATATTTGAATTGTGTATTTAAAAGTTTTATTAACATGATTTGATTGGCTTATATGTGCACAGAGCACCTAAAGATTTGCCTTTTATGGCAAAATTATTTTTTTCTCCCATTTGCATTATCTCATTCTTGAACACTCAAGCTGACTTTCAAATTCACTCAGGATAATGTATTTAATGTGTGATCACTAAATTCAATGTGGTAATCACTGAAACAGGCCCTTGCCATTGGCCTAAATGTTATCAACAAACAGTGAAACCAAGAAATTTATCATTATTATTTAATTTTATGGGTTAATTTTGAATTTTGAGCCAGTTTAAAAATAAACATTTTGTAAGCTTTAACTTCATCAGTGGTAATTAGTATAATTAAACATGATAAATAAAAAAGCAATTTAATGTTTGAGGTTTTAAAAATATCAAACCGATGCTTTGAATCTCACTTGCTCCATCGGCAAGAAAAATAATAAAATAGACAAAAATGGCCAATTTTGTGCCTGTTATTTTCTGCCATGGAAAAATGGCACAACATCCTTACAACTGTGCAAAATGGAATGTTTGAAAATATTGTAGAATTTGGGGGAGAAAAACACACCAGCAAAAGAAAATAATGCACCTTAAAATAACACAAAGCTTCATGAAGTAAGTTTTTTGTCATGACTGAAATCTGGCATTCAAAATATTAAAATAACTAGAAAATGAATCACAACTAATGTGATAATTTACAGATATAATTTGTGAACTTAAAACCCCATTAAAGAATAATACCAACCATCACTCATGACTCAACCACTGATATGACATAACTTTGAATTACAAGGAATTTAATCAATGATAGCATAGCACTTGCAGAATTGATAACCATCATGAAAATTGTTATATTTGCCATCAAATTAACAGCAAGCACAATTCTAGACAGCAAATAAATGCCAGTATGTTACCATGTTTTGAAACTGTTGGCTGTGCAGGGTTGCAACTCATGCTTGTAGGTTGAAATTCAATTTTTGAAAACTTCATATTTTTCATTTTTCGTTAGGGTGAGGGGATCTGTTTTACGCTGTTCAATGCTCATGACTATTTTAAAACTTTGAAGTGCCATGCAACTTTTTATTCAGTGGCCTATTGAAAAGCTCTATGCATTTTATGTAGTTTGTCACATTCACTAACCACTTCATATGGTTTTTAAGAAGCTTCTGCAATCACAATGGAATGGAACCTATTTAAAGTATTCTTTTAAGGCAATTTTGGTTTTATGAACAAGAAACAATCTGGTAAGTCATTAGTTGTTTAAGTCAAGAAAAGAAGTATTTTTATATTTATGCTTGACCAACTGCCCATAGTAAATAGCGTTAGTGTATTGTAATTGGATGTCTTTGTACATTTTATTTGTGAATGTAAATTTGTGTAAAAAAAAACATTTTGTACAATCACAGAATGCTTTATATAAAAGAAAACAAGAGTGCTGAAATCTGTGAGTGATTATTTGGAAAGTGTCATGTTATAATCTCTGTGGAGACCGATGACTCTAAAAAAAAATTGAACTTACAGTTAATAGTTGAAAAGGATGACACAACAAGATTTCACATTTTAAGACGTTGACTGTAACAAACAGACTAAAAGTACCTTTGAAAAAACACTATTTTTGTAGGCAATTTATACTTTAAACTACAGAATAGAAATGTTCACTTTTTCTTTTAAAACAACTGGAAAACCCACTTTACAGGGGTACATTACACTGTCCTTTGAATGGTCATTCAATTCTCCCAGAACCAGTCCAAGCTGATTCTTAGCTCCCGCGGGTTTAGTTTCATTCTTTTCCTCTCTCATCCTGGTAACTTTTAACCCCAGAATTGTCCCTAATGGTGAAGGTTTTTCCTGGTGATTTTCCATCTAGAGCAAGCCAGGAGAATCTTCTAACTTTATTCAATTCCTCACAAATTCAGACTTTTCATTCCAATGCAAGCTCCAATCCACATATGGTGAACCATAAAGACTTTTCATCTCTAGCTGCTCTTTGTTATTGCTCCACTAAAAAAATCTTGATATTCTTTTTTAATCAGCTCTTTAATTCTTTTACATTCTTTCTGTTTTTCGTCCTCCCGCTCAGCTTTGTCCAATTCCTTCCAAGCAAGAGCCATAACCTCTTCATTTTAAAGTTCTAATTTGTGTGCTAGGATACTAATGCATCCTCATAGTTCCACAGCAACAGCATTAGCCAGAGCCAAGTCATTTCATTTAAAGCACTGTCTCTCTTTGCCTGTCCATGAGCTTGGGAAGCTGTTGGATTTTACACATGAAGCTTCGGGCCTGCAGGCATGTTTGATTCAGACAGAGTCAATTGATTCCTTTCAATTTGTTAACTCTTTACTGGCAGTTTGAGATACTGGTGTCTTTGCCATCTTAGAAGTCCGAGCTGTTGACTTTTTGGACGCCTCTTGAGTCAAACCCATTGCTTTTTTCAACAGATTCAGAGACAGGCATATGTTTTTCCAAGTCCGTTGAACTTGTAAATACATCTTTATCTTTAATAATTTTAATAGATCTTATGGAAACATCCAGAGGCGGCACATGATCTCCTGCTGGATCATTTCCCAAGATAATATTAATAACATTTTTAATAGACAATTTAGACATCACTCCCACAGTAACAGAACTACTGATTACAGCAGTTTAAGTTCACTCTACACAATGGAACAGGTAAACAATTGCCAACAATTCCCTGTATCAATACACTTTCATTTAGCAAACTCTCTGGAGAGAAATTCATGTTTTTTGCTAACATCAGGGTTTGAGTCAACCACATATTTCTAACAATAACTACCTTTTTGCTCCTTTATTAGACAAAAATGGAGTTCATTCAGCCTCAAATATAAAACTCCCAAAACCTTTTATGTTTTGATTTACACCCACTGTAAAGACATTAGATGGTATCAGTTTGTCACAAGCTTCACCCACTGGTACAGCATTTTCAGGAGAAACACTAGAACACTCCTACCAACGCCATTGACCTAGCTTTCAATTTCCAGCAATCTGCTTTTACATGCCCTGTCTGTGGCAAAAGTAGCATGTTGATCTCTTTGAATCATACTTATCAAAAGCGCCCCAGGTTTTCATATTTCCCTTTGTTCTTCAAGTTTCTGCCTTTCTGATTCCAATTCCACTTGTTTCATTTGCAACTGAATTGTAGCTAACTCAACCTGTGTTTTATCTGGATTACCTTTATCTTCCTTAAGGTTCAAATGTTGAGACAATACCTCAACTATTTCTGCCTTCTCAGCACCTATTTTTAAATCTATTTCTGTTTTTCTACTTTCACCTTCAAATTAATCTTTGGTAACTGTTTCAAGACACTCAACAACAAGTCGGCCTGAATCTTCTGAGGAGCAGGAGTGCTGCAAAGATTCTCCTGACTGGACACTGTTGAGCATTTCTTCCAGGATCTTCCGATCTGACCTGTCAAAGAAATGTGCAGCACAGCATCTGCCAGAAAACTCCATTGGAGCTCAGTAGAGTCAGGGGAAGAGAGGACATTACCCCCTTTCATGGCACTAGCTGCCGTATTCAGGTAAGTTTAAAGGTACAGCCTTTGAGTGTGGGTTCATGAATGGAAGACTGGATGAATGGGTGAGGTGGGTAGGTGGGTGAGTGGGTAGTCAGGTCAGGTTATGGGGGTGGTCAAGTGATTATTAGGCCATCAGGTTGGGCTGGGGTGTAGTCAGGTGGTTGGTGGGTAATCGGGTATGGGGATGTAGCCTGGACTAGCCTGGTGCGACAGTAATGCCCTAGCTAGCCTGGTCTGGTTGGAGGGGTAGTCAGGTCAGGTCACAGGGGAGGGGGCCAGCCACATGGTTGAGGGATAGTCGGGTTAGTTAAGGGTGTAGTTGGGTGGTCAGTGGGGTAGTCAGATCGGGGAGGGGGGGATAGTTGGGTGGTCAGGGAGTAGTTGGGTCATGGGGGGGGGGTGGGGGTGAGGTCGGGTTGTGGGTTAATCAGATGGGTCAAGAGGGATTCGGGGGTCTTTGGAGTGTCAGGGGTGATTGGGGGGATCGATTGTGGAGTTACCCAGGTTCAACCAGGTTTTAAACTGTCTAATATTTCCTGAGTAACTATCCAGGTAAGAATCACGTATCTGTCCCTGACTCTAACTCAGGGTTGGGTGGTCGGGGGTGGGGGGGGGGCACCAGGATGGGCCAGGATTGGGCCGACTCTAGCTCGGATTTGGAGACATTCACACAGGCCCCCAGTGAGCAGGGGAATCACCCATTGGAAGTTTACACTTTCCAACAATTCCCACATGGGTCTGTGCATCAAGACTTCCATGGGGTCCTGTCGCGCATCTTCCAATCTGACAACCCTGAGATGAGAAGATTTGGGCTGTCTTCTCTTTCAAGGAAAGCTTCATCAATAGATGCAATCATTTTAACTTTTTAATTAATACAGCAAAAGTCATTGTGAAATGTTCAATTAAACTCCAACCAAACCCAGTGCACACGTTTCAGCCTATGGACTCGAGATCCCATATGAGTCCCATAGAGACCGATAACTTTTAAAAAAAGAAATGTGAATTTCCAATTGATAGCTGAAAAGATGACACTGCAAGATTTCATGTTTTAAGACTTTTACTGTAACAAACAAACTAAAAGCACCCTTGACTAAACACTATTTTTGAAGGCAACTTGTACTTTAAACTACAGAACAGAATGTTCCCCTTTTCCTTATAACACAACTGAAAACCCCACTTCACAGGTATAGTTTACACTGTCCCTTAAGTAGTCATTTGATTCTCTGCACCCAGTCACAAAGTGATTCTTAGCTCCTGAGGGTTCATTTCTGTTCCTTTCCTTTCCCAGCCTGGTAACTTACATATGAACATTCGAATTAGGAGCAGGAGTAGGAACCTCGGCCCCTTGAGCCTTCTCTGCCATTCAATAAGATCATGGCTAATCTGATTGGAATCTCAACCCCGCATTCCTGCCTACCCCCAATAACCTTTCACCCCCAGTTAATCAAGAATCTATCTAGCTCTGTCTTAAAAAAACATTCAAAGACTTTGCTTTCACCACCTTTTGAGGGACAGAGTTCCAAAGATTCACTACCCTCTGATAGAAAAACATTCTCCTCATCTCTATCTTAAATGAACGACCCCATATATTTAAACTGTGACCCCTAGTTCCAGATTCTCCCAGAAGAGGAAACATCCTCTCCACACCCACCCTGTCAAGACCCCTCAGGATCTTAAAGGTTTCAATCAAGTTGCCTCTCGCCCGATATCATCGCGCATCATTTTATGTTCATTTGGGTCAGGCATGCATCCGCCCGATGAGCTAAAATTCTGGCCATAGAGACTTTCAGCTGCCAGCTGCTCCATCTCTCCTGGATTCTGGCCAGCTGTCTGTGTCTGTGAGTTTTCTAGGATCTCTTAGAAACCCTTCTGCTCTCAAAGTCCATTTCCATGGCAATGTGAATCACATGGGCCTCCACCAATATCTACAATGTTGTGTCAGAGAAACATGCCCTCCCTGTTCTGTCATTATTCAATATTCTCCTGCTTGGACACTCTTCCAGCACCTGCTGTGAGCATCGTTTAAGAGATGCAGCCTAGTTCTAAGTATTGCAGACCAGCTTTAAGTGGTGCTTGCCTTATATGAACTTGGACAACCTCCTGGCATGTGCAGTCACTCAACAGCACATTTAGTGCTGGCTGCATAATTCAATCATGATAATGAGCAGGCAGCACAAAGATTTTTGCTGCCTGTATCAGATGGAACTGGTATCATGATCCCCAGCCCGTTTTCGGGGGCTATGCAATTTTGTCCCCCAGAGAATACATGACAGGGATCAGTGAGAAAAATAAAAAGGAACAACTGACTGAGCTCATAGTCACTGAATGCTTCAGTTAATGGTACAAATGGTTTATTTTTCCATGAATAATCGCAAGTTGTGCATTTTGTTCACCATGTGTTTCTGATTAATGGATATTATTTTGGTTAAATAAAATATTTGAGAAGGGCTTGCAAAGACGACACAAGGGCATGACTCTAATTTAATGAGTAAACTGTACCTGATAGTAACGTACAATCTTTCTAAAGTTAGAATAAAAACAAAAATAAAACCTTTCAATCCACTCTAGTGTTTTGTGACATTTGTCTATTCCCTGTATCCATAGCCAAATATAACATCCCATCTGCACTCTGCCCCCAATGCCAAACCTACATCCTTTCACTCCTCTTAATAGAAATTTTGGTAATTTTCAGCTTAAAGGCTTTGACTGACAATTGAAAATTTGTTAGTGTATTACTAGGTGCAACATTATAGGGGAGAATTTTTCCTATGTTGGGCAGGAGCGGGTGGGGCCAGATGCGGAGCCGATTGCCGCCTGCGATCAGCTGCGTGCCACCATTTTACGCAGGCAGGCTAATTAAGTCCTACCCAGTCTAATGCGCGGCCGGTAGCACTCAGCGCTACCTGTGCGGGCAGGGGGAGGAGGGAGAGTCGGGGCCTGCGATCTTTTGCACATGCGTGCGAAAGAACGCATCAATCTCCCTGTGGCACGGAGCTGCCTCAGGGAGATTGAATAGATTATAAAACATTTAAAGAAATGAAGTAAAAATTTATTTAAACATGTCCCCTCGTGTGACAGTGTCACATGAGCTGGGACATGTTTGTGAAGTTTGGAAAATTTATTTATTTATTTTATAAAAGCTTCAGGAAACCTCATCCTGCCCATGGATGAGGTTTCCTGAAAAACGCGAAGGCCGCTTGGGTTCTTCGCCTGCCTGACAACCTTAAGGTTGGATGGGCAGCGTTCTTAACTAGTTTAATTACTTTCTTAATGGCCTTAAAAAGCTGTTGACATTTCAGGGGCGCACAGCCACCTCCAGTGCACTCCCGCCGAATGCAATAACAAGATGATGTGCGATGACGTCGGGATGCACCCCCGACACCATTGGGCGTCATTTTGCGCATCGGCGTGTTGGGCCTGTGCCTGCACGCCGACCAGAAGATTCAGCCCATAAAGTTTTAGAAGAACTTTTGGCCAAAAATCAAGCTCTTATCATAAGGGAGTATGGCAGTTTCCTGGAGCCTCTGCCCATTCCAAACAAGGCCATCAATGTCGGAAAGGGGAGAAGGGGGCAAGACCCAAGATTCCCTAACTTAGGAGTTCCTGCTTTCCCATTCTCAAAGGGATCTTACAAAGGAAGCCACTGGGGACAGTTCCTTTATGTTTACAGCCTGTCTTGGACTTCCCGACATGTTTCCTAAGTCAGGTGCCCGAGATACACCTGTAGTGTGGCATGGATAACTGCCAATGGAAAATCTCCCTCTTACCCCATGAATATTGGCAGGATCAATGGCAAAGCTCCCAGCAAGGATATCTCAGAATTCAGATTGCAACCCTCCACCACCACCCTCTCATCCCCTGAGGATTCTTAGGGATATTTTCTTCAAATAGAATCATGAATTGCAACGATACTCTTTATTTTCTCTGTTAATTCCTTTTTGAAATAAATTTTGTGGATACTAGTCTATCAAACAGTAAATACTACAGATGCTGGAAATCTGAAATAAAAACAGAAAAAGTTGGAAATACCCAGCAGGTCAGGCAGCATCTGTGGAGAGAGAAAAACAGAGTTAACGTTTTAGGTTAAGAGTTAACGTTTCTGTGCAACCCCTCACTGCATTTAATGGAAGAGAATGGAAAGGAACAAAGAAAGGATGCCAGATACATCAGGTGGGACTGGATGCTTCCAATATGTTGTTACCAGCTATACTTCCAGCTCCAGGTATAGTAACCTGGCAACAACAGTAGAGAATCATCTCTGCAGGTTCAGTTCAGCAGGGAGACAGTTAAAACTGCTTTGAGGAGAGCTAGAGTGACCTTTTACCATACAGATAGAGCTGCTAATGGCAATCAATGATCACAATCAATGATTTTGAAAGGAAATTGAATGGGCACTTGAGGAAAAAGCTTGCATTGCTAAGGGGATAGAGCAGGTGAATGGGACTCTACAGGAAGTCAGCATGGACTCAATCAGCCAAATGGCCTCCGTCTATGCCATAATGACTGTATGACTTTATGCCTCTATGATATGAACCATCAACCATAGATGTTTATACCACAGTATAAAGTCATTTTGCTTGTTAGGGGAATTTTAATAAAAACCCGGTGGATTTGCGTTAGGTGGGGTTGAAGTTTAAAAATCAGAATCCCAACCCAACTCTGCTCAACCCTCCCAGATCCAACTTTAACAAAGGGGAAAGGTGGGAGGACAACAAATCTGCTCCAAGAAGGTGGGTTGACACTTGAACAATTACAATAGCACTGCCTGTCTCATTGTTAATCTACTTTTGGAATTTAATAACAGATTAATGGGTTCCTGAGCCTTAGGAAACCTGACAGCTACATCCAGATGAGGACTAGGTGGATCCAGGAGGTTTATGTCTTTACCTGCCTGCCTGCTGGTTTCAGCATGCCTACATGAAGAACCCCCTGCATTGGCAAACCCCTGACCTGCTCCACCACGTTTCCAACTTACCCCTCCCAGGTATCAGCACTAACTCTCACCAGGCATACAATCTTTCCCCTGAAAGTCTCCGATCAAACTCCAAGCCTCTGACCCCCCTCACCAGGCCTCCGATTTTCCACCACCACCCACAGACCTCTGACCTTCTCCTCAAGGTCACTGATCTAACCCCAGGCTTGTGATCCCCGATACCCATAGCCCTCTGTGACCCTCTCCTGCCACCCATGCACCCACCTCCCCACCCCACCATGCCTCTGATTCTTCCCCAAGCCTCTGATTCCCCTACAGCAGGCCTCTGGATACCCTCCCTTAGCACCTTGATTGGATCCTCTTTGCCCCAATCACCCACCTTATGTCTTACCCTGGATTGGCAGCCCCACCACTGCTCCCGGTTATCGGCCCCCTTCTCTCCAACCCAATTGATTCCACTGATCACCTCCACCCGCCCACAACTCCAACACAGACCTTCATCATTCTAAGGCCTCCACTAACCTGTTCCCTGTCCAACTGGAATCCAAATTCCAGACTTCTGGTTTTCCTGCACATCACCAGGCCATTGTGTCTGTGCTGTCACTTTGCTGCCACAATTAAAACTAAACCCACTTCCCTGCTCAATCCTTATAGCCTGCCTCTGCTCCAAATATTTATTACATTTTCTCTTAAAGATGCAATGACTGTTGCCACATTTTCACATAGAATTTTACAGTACAGAAATCTTAATAGTACAGGCCAACTGCCCAATAGATCTGTCCTGGTATTTATGCTCCGCATGAGTCTCCTCCAACTTTACTTTATTTCATCCTGTCAACAGGTTCCTGTATTCCTCTCTCCCACAATATGCTTATCTAGTTTACCCTTAAATCCATCTATGCCAATCAGCTCAACCACACTAGGTGGTAGAGAGGTCCACATTCTCACCTTTCTCTGAGTAAAGTAGTTTCTCCTGAATAAAAACAGAAATAAAAATACCTGGAAAAACTCAGCAGGTCTGGCAGCATCTGTGGAGAGGAACACAGTTAACGTTTCGAGTCCGTATGACTCTTCGACAGAACTCAGGAAAAATAGAAGAGAGGTGAAATATAAGCTGGTTTAAGGGGGGAGTGGGACAAGTAGAGCTGGATAGAGGGCCAGTGATAGGTGGAGATTGCCAAAAGATGTCATAGACAAAAGGTCAAAGAGGTGTTGAAGGTGGTGATATTAGCAAAGAAATGTCCTAATAGGTGACATTAAGGGTAGAAAGCAGGACGAACAAGGTACAGATAGTCCTAGTTGGGGTGGGGTGGGGGGAAGGGATCGAAATAGGCTAAAAGGTAGAGATAAAACAATGGATGGAAATACATTTAATAATAATGGAAATAGATGGGAAAAGAAAAATCTTTATAAATTATTAGGAAAAAAGGGGATTGGAAAGGGGGTGGGGATGGAGGAGAGAGTTCATGATCTAAAGTTGTTGAACTCAATATTTAGTCTGGAAGGCTGTAAAGTGCCTAGTCAGAAGATGAGGTGCTGTTCCTGCAGTTTGTGTTGAGCTTCACTGGAACAGTGTAGCAGGCCAAGGACAGACATGAGAGCAGGGTGGAGTGTTGAAATGGCAAGCGACAGGAAGGTCTGGGTCATGCTTGCGGACAGACCGAAGGTGTTCCAAAAAGCGGTCACCCAGTCTGCGTTTGGTCTCTCCAATGTAGAGGAAACCGCATTGGGAGCAGCGAATGCAGTTGACTAAATTGAGGGAAGTGCAAGTGAAATGCTGCTTCACTTGAAAGGAGTGTTTGGGCCCTTGGATGGTGAGGAGAGAGGAAGTGAAGGGGCAGGTGTTGCACCTTCTGCGGTTACATGGGAAGGTGCCGTGGGAGGGGGTTGAGTGTGTAGGGGGTGATGGAGGAGTGGACCGGGGTGTCCCGGAGGGAACGATCCCTGCGGAATGCCGCCGGGGGGGGTGAAAGGAAGACGCGTTTGGTGGTGACATCATGCTGGAGTTGGCAGAAATAGCGGAGGATGATCCTTTGAATGCGGAGGCTGGTGGAGTGATGAGGACAAGGGACCTTATCATGGTTCTGGGAGGGAGAGGAAGGTGTGAGGGCAGATGCGCGTGAGATGGGCCGGACACGGTTGAGGGCCTTGTCAACCACCGTGGGTGGAAAACCTCAGTTAAGGAAGAAGGAAGACATGTCGGAGGAACTGTTTTTGAAAGTGGCATCATCAGAACAGATGCGACGGAGTCGAAGGAACTGTGAGAATGGGATGGAGTCCTTACAGGAAGTGGGGTGTCAGGAGCTGTAGTCAAGGTAGCTGTGGGAGTAGGTAGGCTTGTAATGAATATTGGTGGACAGTCTATCACCAGAAATTGAGACAGGGAGGTCAAGGAAGGGAAGGGAAGTGTCAGAGATGGACCATGTGCAAATGATGGAGGGATGGAAATTGGAAGCAAAATTAATAAATTTTTCCAGGTCCAGACGAGAGCATGAAGCAGCACCAAAGCAGTCATCAATGTACCGGAAAAAGAGTTGTGGGAGGGGGCCGGAGTAGGACTGGAACACGGAATGTTCCACATACCCCATAAAGACACAGGCATAACTGGGGCCCATGCGGGTACTCATGGCCACACCTTTTATTTGGAGGAAGTGAGAGGAGTTTAAGGAGAAATTGTTCAGTGAGAGAACAAGTTCAGCCAGACGGAGGAGCGTAGTGGTGGATGGGGATTGTTCGGGCCTCTGTTCGAGGAAGAAGCGGAGAGCCCTCAGACCATCCCGGTAGGGGATGGAGGTGTAGACCTTGCAGAGGCTGAGCGTCATCTTGCAGACACTTCCTCCTACCTCCCCCTGGACCATGACCCCAAACTGAACATCAAGCCATTGTTTCCAGGACTGCTCCTGACCTCATCTCCTCTGGAGATCTTCCTTCCACAGCTTCCAACCTCATAGACTCCCAACCTCGAATGGCTCGCTTCCACCTCTTACCCAAAATCCACAAACAGGACTGTCACGGCAGACCGATCGTGTCAGCCTGTTCCTGCCCCACGGAACTCATTTCTTGCTATCTTGACTCCATTTTCTCTCCCCTTGTCCAGTCCCTTCCCACCTACATCCGTGATTCCTCTGACACCCTACATCATATCAACAATTTCCAGTTCCCTGGCCCCAAATGCCTCTTCTTCACCATGGAAGTCCAATCCCTCTACACCTCCATTGGGGTCAAGGGTGATCTCGGCTAAGTCAAGGGCAAGCTAGAGGTCCTGAAGCTTGGTGACTGAGGAAGAGGCCATTCATCCACAGGTGCAAAACCTTTGGTGAAAGCAGGTTACATTTGGAAGGTGCATGCTCGCCAGTGTTCTGATCTCTGTTGAACTTCTGGAGGCAAAATTAGTCTCACCCAGGCAGTGTTCCTGGAGCCTTGGGTGGAGGAATAGCACAGACAAAGGATGGAATTGGATGTAGTCAAACAATGGCCAAAAGCCCAACAAGGAGCGCCCAGGAGCAGACACTGAGGATGGTTAGGTGGGAGCCAACTATGGCCCAGTCCATGCAGAGCAATGGAACTTCCCAGGGTCTACTGCTTCTGTCTCAACTATATGTGGATTTTGGAAAGGAAATACCAAAGAAGGCTGAGGATATCTAGGGAGGCAGTCACAGATTTGTGTGCTTCAGGGTGACCTGTGGCCCCTTGAACTGGGAGGGAACCCAATGCTAGTGGTGTTAAATGTCACTGCAGCATTAAACTTT
Organism: Cetorhinus maximus; assembly: GCF_964194155.1. Lineage (NCBI taxonomy): Eukaryota > Metazoa > Chordata > Chondrichthyes > Lamniformes > Cetorhinidae > Cetorhinus > Cetorhinus maximus. Next base: position 155,596,176 of record NC_135881.1, read on the forward strand.
TGTGCCAGAGGCCCCTTCCAGGTTTCCACAAGGGACGTATATGGTATCTCACAGGCAGTTGCATATTGCTGCATCAAAGAGGTGGCAAATTATCTCTTTAAAAGGCCTGGAGAGTTTGTATGGTTCAGATTGGATCTAGAGAGCCAGGCCGATAGATCTGTGTGCATCAAGGCTATTGCAGGCTTCCCACAAGTATGGGGGGGGGTGGGTGCGGGTGTTATTGACTGTACGCATGTGTGCCCAGCCTGAAACCTTTATCAACAGGAAAGGGTTCCACTCCATTAATGTGCAATTGGTCTGTGACCACAGGATACATATCCTCCAGCTCTGTGCTCGTTTACCAGGATGCTCTCCTGATGCATATGTTCTTCACTACTCCCAATTGATGCCACATGCCTGCAAGGTTGGATCCTGGAAGACAGGGGCTATCCCCAAAAGACTTGGCTGACAATACCAGTCAGAAACCCCCAAACTTCAGCTGAGGAGCTTTACAATGAATCCTATGGTTCCACTGGGGCCACCAAAGAGCAGGATTGTTGAAAATGAGGTTTCACAGCCTGGACCACTCTGGCTGAGCTCTTCAGTTTGTGCCTTAAATGGTCTCAAGAATAAAGTCATGTGCTGTGTGCTGCAAAAGCTCACACAGCAGAAAGGGTAGCCTTGCCAATGATGAGCATAGAGAAGCCATTCACCTCATCAGATGAGGAGGATGAAAAGGACAGATTAGAGCAGGCAGATCTGTATGTTGAGGTTCCAGCAGCAGATGCCAGGGTGATGGAGAACCGTGCAAGGGAAGCACATGAGTTCTTAATCTCAACAAATTCCAGGGGGCATCAGAAGCCATCAGCTCTAGGCCTTGCACCAATGGGGCCTCTGTATCTCCACCCAATAGTGCCCTCCCCCTCAGAGGTGGACTGCAGGGACATGGTGGATGGAGCAGGTCATCTCTCTAGAATACGTGGACCTGCATTAGAGAACCTAAAGAACTAGGTTAACGTTGTTCACAATCCTTCTTCCATCCCTTTCTGACAATCACCTCCTTTTGGCCCATGGTAGACACCAAAAGCTCAAAGCCTCCTCACTCTCCTCTCTGCAGCCTTGTTTCACTGTCCATGATTGCCCGGCCACCTTGCTCTCCAGCCAGTTCCACTGCGCACCCCATCCCACTCCTCGGCAGGTTTGAGCGTCCAAATGTTGGGTGCTCCTCCACCCGACTTGGCATGTTTTTTGGTGTTATGTGCCATTTTCACCTGCAGGCAAAACAGGAGAGTGAGTCTCCACTCAAGGGGCAACTATCAGCATGCAATTGTTTGATAGATAATTGGCCTCTTGCGTAACCCATCCCCATTCCCACTCTTATGCCACTTGTCCTATAATGGAAGCATGAGCTTGCAACTTCTTGCTGTAAGATCGGAATCCCCTCCAACCGGATTTTAAGAAATATAAAAACCCCAAAACCCACAGACACAAGTACTGCAAATAAACAGGCCAAACCTCAACACAAAAACACACAGAGGCAAGCTACACTGTCAGGGGTTAATTCTCAAAACATTCTAATAGTGAAGCAAAACTATGAAAGGACATTGGGGTATTATCACAAGAATGACACGAGATATCTGACATCAGATAACCCAACTAAGAAGCTGGGAAAGCCATTGTAACAAATAGCCCCAGACAACAGCTATCGTAAAAACATCAACAACGGCCAAGAAGAGGAACCTGTTACATGCATATCAGCCTGGGAGCCAGAGATACTTCACCAAATGGGGTCATTGTTTTGGTTGTTAAAACAACATCAGCGATGAATGGGTCTATCTGGACCAAGGCATGTAACAGACTAAAGAGATTAAAGGGTGCTAAGCTCTGACCATCCGGCAGGGTGACTTCAGGAAATATGTTCATCATTCAGCAGAATGTCTTCAGGAAATGTGTTTTGATATTTTTGAGAAGGATCATCATAAAAGGCCAAGATCAAAGGGTCTGGCACTGCAGTCAGAAGGAGGGTCAGGTCTGGTCACCTTGACTCAGGCCTATTTTCAACACTGGGCAGACCAACCATGTTGGGGATTGTAAGTGTTTTCAGCCATATCATGGTGATATTGGCTTGAAAGTTTTGCACTGCGGTCAAGAAGGAGGGTCAGGAAAGGTCAACCTGACTTGCGGACCTACAACTTTTGCCGGAAAGACCCAACCCTGTGCAGAGTTGTACATCATCAGCAAAATCCAAGGGTCATTGGGGCTGAGGTTTAAAGGGTAATCTAAGAGTAACAACCAAATCCTGAGTGGGTTGGGTTGAATTGAGGAAGGTTTTGGGCAGAAATTTGGCATTTGCCTGTGTTTTTTCTGTAGAGGCTTTTTAATAAGTCGTGAGTTTTTTTGATGTATTTACGGGAAGCCGAGCTTAAATCGTGGAGGGAGTTAAATTGGGCTAACCAATTAAGTGTTGTGTAGTGTCATTTACGCCTGTTTAGAGCTCTTGTATCAGGGCATTAGGAGTGTTTTAATAAACGAGTTTGTGGTTAAGCCAAACCCTGTGTCTGTGTAATTTTGTCCTTTATAAAATCCTAAAATCAAGAACCATCAGTAAAGGGAAACGGGAACATGAACCTCTTACATTCTCCACATGCATCCAAGCCTCATCAGGCATCTGCTGCTGGGCCTTACACTTCATTTGCCCCCTGTTCCGTCCTACCCTCAGTGAGACACATTGCTTCTTGCCCTCATGAGAGGCACATTGATTTAACACCACTGTCCTACTCACTCTGGTAGTGTGGAAGAGGTGGTTGAACCTCTTACTGCATTGCACCCAGGTTTGCCTGTGGAACCCACGGCTGCTAACCTCCGCTGCAATTTCTGACCAGGCTTCCTTGGTCAGGTGGGAGGGTGTCCCGATGCTGTTGGTGGGGAAGAGGACCCTCTGCCATTCCCAAGTATCCTTGGAGGAGAACCTGCAGAGAGGCATCGCTGAATCATGAGGCCAAGTGCTGTCTGGTCTGAGCCATGTGTCAGCTGAGTCTGGAGTTCAGGGTTCCTACCATCCCTGTAACAGCGAAGCTGCTGGTTTGTAGGTAATTGATGCCTGTCCAGGTGCTGCTTAAAAATTGCGCCCAGACCTCTGGTCTATTAAAGATTGTACCCACAGGATATAGATCAGTTAAGGTAGTGATGTCATGAAAAAGGGCAAGAATTTTGGAAGCAAAAAACTGCGGATGCTGGAAATCCAAAACAAAAATAAAAATACCTGGAAAAACTCAGCAGGTCTGACAGCATCTGCAGAGAGGAATACAGTTATTGTTTCGAGTCTGAATGACTCTTCATCAGAACTAAGGAAAAATAGAAAAGAGGTGAAATATAAGCTGGTTTAAGGGGGAGTGGGACAGGTAGAGCTGGATAGAGGGCCAGTGATAGGTGGAGATGGCCAAAATATGTCATAGGCAAAAGGACAAAGAGGTGTTGACGGTGGTGATATTAGCTAAGAAATGTGCTAATGGTGACATTAAGGGTAGATAGCAGGACGAGCAAGGTACAGACAGCCCTAATGGGGGTGGGGTGGGGGGAAGGGATCGAAATAGGCTAAAAGGTAGAGATAAAACAATGGATGGAAATACATTTAAAAATAATGGACATAGGTGGGAAAAGAAAAATCTATATAAATTATTGGTAAAAGGGGGATCGGAAAGGGGGTGGGGATGGAGGAGAGAGTTAATGATCTAAAGTTGTTGAACTCAATATTCAGTCCGGAAGGCTGTAAAGTGCCTAGTCGGAAGATGAGGTGCTGTTCCTCCAGTTTGCGTTGTGCTTCACTGGAACATTGCTGAAGGCCAAGGACGGACATGTGGGCATGAGAGCAGGGTGGTGTGTTGAAATGGCAAGTGACAGGGAGGTCTGGTTCATGCTTGTGGACAGACCGAAGGTGTTCTGCAAAGTGGTCACCCAGTCTACGTTTGGTCTCTCCAATGTAGAGAAAACCGCATTGGGAACGTCGAATGCAGTAGACTAAATTGAGGGAAGTGCAAGTGAAATGCTGATTCACTTGAAAGGAGTGTTTGGGCCCTTGGATGGTGAGGAGGGGGGCAGTAAAGGGGCAGGTGTTGCACCTTCTGCGGTTGCACGGGAAGGTGCATGGGAGGGGGTTGAGTGTGTAGGGGGTGATGGAGGAGTGGACCAGTATGTCCCGGAGGGAACGGTCCCTGCGGAATGCTGCCAGGGGGGCTGAAGGGAAGATGCGTTTGGTGGTGGCATCATGCTGGAGTTGGCGGAAATGGCGGAGGATGATCCTTTGAATGCGGAGGCTGGTGGGTTGATAAGTGAGGACAAGGGGGACACTATCATGGTTCTGGGAGGGAGAGGAAGGTGGGAGGGCGGATGCACGGGAGTTGGGCCGGACACGGTTGAGGGCCCTGTCACCCACTGTGGGTGGAAAACCTCGGTTAAGGAAGAAGGAAGACATGTCAGAGGAACTGTTTTTGAAAGTGGCATCATCAGAACAGATGCGATGGAGGTGAAGGAACTGAGAGAATGGGATGGAGTCCTTACAGGAAACGGGGTGTGAGGAGCTGTAGTCAAGTTAGCTGTGGGAGTAGGTAGGCTTGTAATGAATATTGGTGGACAGTCTATCACCAGAAATTGAGACAGAGAGGTCAAGGAAGGGAAGGGAAGTGTCAGAGATGGACCATGTGCAAATGATGGAGGGGTGGAAATTGGAAGCAAAATTAATAAATTTTTCCAGGTCCAGACGAGAGCATGAAGCAGCACCAAAGCAGTCATTGATGTACTGGAGAAAGAGTTGTGGGAGGGGGCCGGAGTAGGACTGGAACAAGGAATGTTCCACATACCCCATAAAGAGACAGGCATAACTGGGGCCCATGCAGGTACCCATAGCCACACCTTTTATTTGGAGTTCAGTGAGAGAACAAGTTCAGCCAGACGGAGGAGAGTAGTGGTGGATGGGGATTGTTCGGGCACCTGTGAAGCAGTGGTGTACTGTTGATGGCTGAGTGTGTGAGAGAGAGTGCATGAAAGAAAGCTTGAATGCATGTGGTGACCCAGGGATGAGGAACATCAGAAGGAGGTTCGAAACCCTGGAGATAAACCCTTGTGGAAGGTGTCTGATAGAAAGCGTCGGTTTGGGACAAGATTCCAAAGTGAGTTCTTGGAGAGTGGAGATTGAAAGCCCTCACGTGAAAGATGGAGTTCAGTGTGACTGGTTGACTCATGGTGTGACAAGCATCTCTGGGGAGCTGATCAGAGATTCATAGCATTTGTTTGGGGTGGCATTTGTCACTTGGTTTCAGAGCGTTGTGTGTCTGACCACAGGTCATCTATTGGTTTGCATGAATTATGGTACTTACTGTGGACATTAGTGTATAAGATAGCTTTTGTAACTTGTGTTATCCTTACAAATCTGTATACATCTGTAAAAGTATAATTGTGGGTGAAGGAGTATGGTAATATAGTTCATCTTTTCTTGTAAAATAAATGTTTTATTCTTTTGTTCAAAGTTCATTAGCTGACTCCGGTGACTCTGTGCACTGGCCATTCTCCACGTATCTAAACAAACAAATAATAATTAGGTAAAAGAAAAATACTGTGGATGCTGGAAATCCGAAACAAAAACAGAAAATGCTGGAAAAACTCAGCAGGTCTGACAGCATCTGTGAAGAGAAAAAACAACAGGGTTAACATTTTGAGTCCGTATGGCTCTTCTTCTGAGCTAAAGAGAAGTAAAATGTGATGAAATTTATACTGTTAAGGGGGGTGGAGCAGGTGAAGCTGGCTAGAAGGCCAGCGATAGGTGGGGGCAAAGGAGAGATTGCCAGAGATGTCATGAATAAAAGGACGAAGGGATGTTAATGATAGTGGTACTGGCTAAAGGAGGTGCTGATGGTGGCATTAAGGTCAATGTGATAATAGCGAGACAAGGGTAAGCACTCTGGAAAGAACAACATGAACAAGTAACAGATGGCCCTTGTGGGGGTTGGGTGGGGGGAGGGAACGGTGGTGGGAAAAAAGATTGAAAATTGGGTAAAAGTTGGGCATAAAGCAATGAATAAAAATGAAAATAAATACAAATAAGTGGATAAAAAATAAGAATGAAAAAATGAAAAAATAAAAATTAAAAAATGAAGATGAATATTGAAAAAAAGGGAATAAAAAAAAAGGGGTGAGGACAGAGTTGTTGAAATCAATGTTAAGTCCGGAAGGCTGTAAAGAGCTTAATCGGAAGATGAGGTGCTGTTCCTCCAGTTTGCGTTGGGCCTCACTGGAACATTGTAGCAAGCCAAGGACAGATATGTGGGCATGAGAGCAGAATGGAGTGTTGAAATGGCAAGCGACAGGAAGGTCTGGGTCACGCTTACGGACAGACCGAAAGTGTTCTGGGAGGGGGAATGAGGTGTTGGGGGTGATGGAAGAGTGGACCAAGGTGTCCTGGAGGGAACGGTCCCTACGGAATGCCGACAGAGAGGATGAAGGGAAGATGTGATTGGTGGTAGCATCATGCTGGAATTGGCGGAAATGGTGGAGGGTAATCCTTTGAATGCGGAGGCTGGTGGGGTGAAAAGTGAGGACAAGAGGGACCCTATCATGGTTCTGGGAGGGAGTGGAAGGTGTGAGGGCAGAGGCGAGGGAGATGGGTCGGACACAGTTGAGGGCCCTGTCAACCACAGTGGGTGGGAAACCTCGGTTAAGGAAGACATGTCAGAAGCGCTGTTTTGGAAAGTGGCATCATCAGAACAGATGCGACGGAGGCAAAGGTACTGAGAGAATGGGATGGAGCCCTGACAGGAAGTAGGGTGTGAGGCGCTGTAGTCGAGGTAGCTGTGGGAGTCTGTGGGCTTGTAGTGAATATTGGTGGACAGTCTATCATCAGAAATTGAGACAGAGGGGTCAAGGAAGGGAAGGGAAGTTCAGAGATGGACCATGTGAAAATGATGGAGGGGTGGAAATTGGAAGCAAGATTGATAAATTTTTCCAAGTCTAGATGGGAGCATGAAGCGGCACCGAAACAGTCATCGATGTACCGAAAAAGAGTTGTGGGAGGGGGCCTGAGTAGGACTGGAACAAGGAATGTTCCACATACCCCATAAAGAGACAGGAATAACTGGGGCCCATGTGGGTACTCATAGCCACAACTTTTATTTGGAGGATGTGAGGCAAGTTTAAGGAGAAATTGTTCATTGAGAGAATAAGTTCAGCTAGATGGAGGAGAGCGGTGGTGGATGGGGATTGTTCAGACCTCTGTTCAAGGAAGAAGCAGAGAGCCCTCAGACCATTCTGGTGGGCGTTGGACGTGTAGAGGGATTGGACATCCATAGTGAAGAGGAGGTGGTTAGGGCCAGGGAACTGGAAATTGTTGATATTACGTAGGGCATCAGAGGAATCGCGGATGTAGGTGGGAAGAGACTGGACAAGGGGAAAGAGAACGGAGTCAAGACAGGAAGAAATGCGTTTCATGAGGCAGGAACAGGCTGACACGATTGGTCTACTGGGACAGTCCTGTTTGTGGATTTTGGGGAGGAGGTAGAAGTTGGCTGTCTGAGGTTGGGAAGCTATGAGGTTGGAAGCTGTGGAGGGAAGATCTCTCAAGGAGATGAGGCTAGTGACAGTCCAGGAAACAGTGGCTTAATGTTTGGTGGTGGGGTCATGGTCCGGGGGAGGTAGGAGGAACTGTCTGCGAGTTGATGCTCAGCCTCTGCGAGGTAGAGGTCAGTGCGCCAGACAACAACAGCACCACCCTTGTCAGCAGGTTTGATAACAAAGTCAGGATTGGACCTGAGAGAACGTTCAGAAGATTAGAGTGGGTGAGAGGAGCAGAGAAATTGAGACAGCTGATGTCACACTGACAGTTCTCAATGAAAAGATCAAGAGCAGGTAAGAGGCCAGAGGGAGGTGTTCAGGATGGAGGGAGGATACTGGAGGCGGTGAAAGGATAATAAGGATATTAAAAGGAATAAGAAAAAAGGAGAATGAAAGTTAGGGTCTATCAAGTCGGGTTCCACACTGGGATCAGGCTTGTCCAGTTGTAACATCCCAATAAAGTGGGGGCTCGGGGATTTGCCCAGATCTAAGGTTTCCCACAGGTACAGGATGCCATTGACTGCACTCACATGGCGCTCAGATCTCCGTCACAACAAGTGGTCAACTATGTCAACCGCAAGGGCTTTCATTTGCTGAATATTCAGCTGGTGTGCGACAACCACAAACACATCCTGTGTATTTGTGGGTGGAGGCTTGTGATATCCCACACAGGTCACCTGTGGAGTCCTGAAAGGAGCCACTGGTGTAAAAATTAAGTACCATCTTTCATTCCTGCAGATGACCAACAAACAGTGTCGCCGAAGACTGCGCATGTCTAGGGAACAGGTCGGTCACGTCTGTCAGTAGCATTTGGTGCATGGGGACATGGAGGGTGTCCACTGCCCGTGGCCATGAAAGTGACCGCGGCACTAAATTTTTACACCAGTGGCTCCTTTCAGGGCTCCACAGGTTCCCTGTGTGGGATATCACAAGCCCCCACCAACAAATACATCCATGAGATCACGGATGTCATCTTCGGGAAGGCACACAACTTTGTGCATTTCATCCAGGACCAGGAAAACCAGGATGCAAGAGCGCTGGGATTTGCTCATATTTCAGGTTTCCCACAGGTGCAGGGTGCCATCGACTGAACTCACGTGGCACTCAGATCTCCATGGCAACAAGCGGTCAACTACGTCAACCATAAGGGCTTTCATTTGCTGAATGTTCAGCTGGTGTGCGATGACCACAAACACATCCTGCAGGTCTGCGCACGGTTTCCAGCGAGTGTCCACAACTCCTACATTCTCATCGGTCTCAGATCCCTGACGTCTTCTAGGGTTCACAGAAGCTGCAGGGATGGCTCCTCAGGGACAAGGGCGACCCACAGAGGACATGGCTGATGACACCCGTGCAGCGGCTTCAGACTACAGCAGAGCAAAGTTATAACAAGGCTCATGCTGCAACTCGCACATTGGTGGAGCAAACCATCGGGATGCTGAAAATGAGGTTCCACTGCCTGGATCGGTCTGGGGAATCCCTGAATATAGTCCACAAAGGGTGTCACACATCATCGTCGCCTGCTGCGTCCTTTACAATCTGGCGCTGCAACAGGGAGAGGAGCTGGTCGAGCAGGAGATGGAGGAGTTGGACATCTACTCCGATGAGGAGGACATTGATGGGGAGGAGGATGGACAGGTCCTCAAATGTGATGATGATGGTGATGAGGCCACCGCACTAGCCAGACGAGGCAGGCGCGCTCGGGAGGCCATTGTAGCTGCTAGATTTGTGGAGGATGGTGACGACATGCAGTAAGGAGACACCATAGATCCTCACATTGCATCTGTGAACATTTGACCCCAGTCTGACTAATGGCAGCGCACATATTCTCTGTGATAAGGCTCCTGTCATGGAGACGCAGTGGAGGCCCTAAACGTTGCTCGATTGCAGGAGGATGATGACGACATGCATTGAGGACACTCCATAGATCTTCACATTGCCTCTGTGAATGTTTGACTCCTGTCTGACTGAGGGCAGCTAGCTTACAGTCTGTGATCAGGGTCATGTCATGGAGACGCAGCAGTGAAACTTTAAATGCACCTGACCCCTTCAGGAGCACAGCATCATTGGTCACAAATGCTGATGAGATGGGGGTCATCCCCACCTTAAAGATGCTGAGAGCACACAGAGAGAATGACGGAATTCTGAGATGCCTGCTCACAACATTCTGGCATCAGTGAGTGTGAGGCCGGACCATCACTTTGGTCTGAAGGCTACACATAGCGCAGGGGAGAGGCCCTGGACTAAGACACCTGCCTTTGTCTTGTGCAGCAACCAAGGTTTCAATCTGAGTGACATGAACACTGCTCATCAGAACAAGGAGCCATAGGTAAGGAGACACTCTTGGGAGTTTATTGACAATAGTGAACATTATGTATAAGTGATTAACACCTGTGCCCAGGCTGTGCAGCTACATCTTCTTAACCTTCCTAACCCTTTTTTGGTGTTCCCCCGACAAACACAGTGGAGGTGAAGGCAGCCTGCTGACTGCAACACCCTGTCTGTGATGACCCTGCAGGCATTCTCTGGTCACACTGAGACCTGGAGGCCCCTGCCTGCTTTCAGGGTCCCACTGTGTGGCAGTAGCACCCTCCTTGGCCTGTGGACCTGGAACTGCTGGTGTCACAGGAAGAGGGGATTCAGATGGCCGAGTCACCTGGATGGATGGTCCCGGGGTGTGCACCTGCTGATCCTCCTCCTTATGGGTGCCTGAGGGCCACTGGCTGACTCCTTGAGGAGAAGGGGTAGCTGGAGTGAGATCAAACTGCCCTGCACCCCTCTCACGTACATAATGTTGGAGGCCAACTATGGCATCAGCGATGGTGTTCAGCCCACACAACAGTGTACAACCAATGTCTTGGGCTGAAGCCTCCATGGCAGCTGCCATCCTACCAACATTGACCTCGGTGCATTGTCATGCTGGCACTATCACCTCAGCCTGAATGTGGTCGGACTCCTCCATCGTGCCTTGCAACCTGAGGAGTGCAGCGGACATCCCTTCCTGATGTTCCCGAGCTTGCCTTTGCAGCTCCAGAAACTGTGAAATGACCGAGTCCAGAGGCTTGTCATCAGACTCAGACTCAGCAAATTTTTGGCCTCCAGCAGCCCTCCGAGTGTCAGAGACCTGGGAAATCCCTGCCGCCACCTGCTGTGGATCAGTGTGATGTGCTCACCAGATTAAGATCCTGAGGCTACTCTAAAACTAGGTCCCATCGAGATGTGTGTCTCTGCACTGGTGGAGGGTGTGGGTGAGCACCTTCAATGAAGGTGCCTTCAGATTCCTCTCAGAGATTATTTCGGTGCTTGATTGGAAGCCCTGGGTCATGGACTCCCTCAACTGTTTCCCAGATGTGCCTGCGAAAGCAAAGAGAGATAATTAGTGCATGGTAAGGGACTGCGGAACAGGACACATCACTCACAGCACGGTTCTCTGATGGATGTTACACTGTTGGACCCTCACTTGGCAGAGCACCGCTGACCTCACCATCAGCACAGGGATGATCCAGATCCTTGCTGGCCAGCTGGATGACTTTATTTTCAAAGTCTGTTAGGACCTTGATTCCAGGCATTCCTGCATCAATCTGTGACATCTCCCTGTTGTTGTGTGCCAGCTTGTCCTGCATGAGCAGGGATGGAGAGAGCATAAGCAGGCCAGGCCAGATAGTAATTATGCCTGGCCTGTGTGTGTGGTGAGTGGTCCCATGGATGGGATGAGGACAATGAAGGCATGTGTGAGAGAGTGAATGGTGATGCCCTTGAACTGGCAGTGAGTGAGACCCCTCTGGATGTGTGATGGGATTGTGAGTGCGTGAGTTGAGAGTGATGAGAAGAGTGACTTACCCTGGTGAATGGAGGAGATCATTCATCTTTTTTTGGCACTGGGTGTCTGTCCTCTTTTGTAGCACGTTGGCGCTGACTACCATTGCCACCGTCTCCCATGCTGGATTGGTGATGTTGCTGCCTACCTTGCAGCCAGACTGGGGGGTAGAAGACATCACAGCGGGCCTCCACTGCATCCAAAAGGTGCTCAAGGGATGTGTCATTAAACTGGGGACTGCAGTCTTCTTGCCTTCCGGGGCCATGTCTTCTTTGTAGCAGTCTGGAAGCACTGAAAGGTGCTTGTGCGGCTGCTCTTTAAATATTGTGCTGGGCGTGATGAAGCAGCAAGGTGATGGCATAGTGGGCGAACAAGAGCCCGCCTGCCATCGAACTGGCGAGTTCCCTGGGAATGCTTTATTAATGAGGGGTAGGGATGATACGACATGAAAAGCCGCCATTGTGGCCGTGGGTAAATTGCCCATTTTCCCGCCAGCTACTGCACTTTGTGCAAATCTGGGACGATTCTGCCCAATGACATTCATGATGGCCCTCTGATTTTTGTAGAACTTTTGAATAGTCCATGATAATATTAGATAATGACAAGTTGGGCGCAGGTCACTACTCCTTAATGATTTACAGCACTTGAACTAGAAACACTGATGGTACTGTTCTGTTTTCACAAGAGTCTGGAGTGACACTTCTAGCCGTGAGTGCAGGCTGGAGCCAGAAATGGCAGACAGCTGCTGGATGCATAATGAGGAGATTGGGAGCACCGGCTATAAAACAACTAGTGAAGACCAACTGATTCTTGTCTGTGCTATCTCTGCAAGCATACTTAGATATGGCATTCTTCCAGAAAGGTTGTGGAAAGGAAATAGTACTATTTACAGATTGGACAACAAAACATTGGCAAACTGATAAGTGTCTTCATTGGCTGTGACTTCTACATATCATATATTCAGGTGGAGATTAGAAAAAAATATTTGCCCACTGTGGTTAACATGTGGAAATCTCTGTGAAGAATTGTAAAAAGGTATGGTCAATAAGCAGGAGAGCAGAATTAAATTTGGTGGTTTAAGATGCAGAATAACACCAGCACTGATTTGATGGGCCAAAAGGCCTTGGGCCTGTGCTGTAACACAAAAAAGGGAGAATTGCTGTGGAATTCTCCCAATCTTCCACATTAATTTCAGTAGATATTCCATGGGAACACTGAAGAAGTTATGTTAATGCCTCTTTATTTTTAGCCATTTACACCGAGGTTACTCCAGGGGTTTGAAAGACCCCTGTGGAAATTCCATGTGCCTATGATTCATTCTATGAAATATTCCTCAGTTTCTATGGAAGGATTATACATACAAGATCCCAAATGAAACATGAACAATACTGGATATAAACCAGCCTGATAAAAGGTGCACTTTAAATTAGGATTCAGTCAGAGTTAACTCTTGGAAGTTAGATTTGACCTGACATTTAATTTAAGCCGGATCTGAATAAACAGACTATGAATGTAAGGGGTTTTGATGTTGAAATAATGATGATGAAATAACAACATGCAGAGGCTATCAACCATAAAGTATTGGAACTCCTCTGAAGCAAAGCATTTTTACAGCCAGGAATGTGCATACCCTGGATTGAAACAGGCTTATGTAAAACATGGCATAGATTTTTACTGAGCTCATACAGGATCTGGTGCCTGTACTTCAAATAAATGAGTTATACTCCCCCCAAGTAATGATCTCTCAATCTATTTCAGTTTGTTTTCCCCCACTTTACCCGCAGCTCCCAGAATATTTAGGTAGCCACAAAGCTGAAGTTCAATTTCAAATGCCATAGATCAAAGCACAAACACTGGTAGAGTGCTACTCCGGTGAATTAGACATTGCCCACACTATAACACTTGAAAATAAAGATCTGTAATACATACAATTGCTAGGCCATCAAATAATTGGTCCGTTTCACTACAGTATTAAATATTTCAAGCACAATAAAGGCAGAAGGAAAAAAACAGCTCTGGTAATGGCTTAAAGGTAACTTAACCATACAGACCAAAAACGATCAACTTTGATCCATGGCCTTTGCTGAGTTGACTGAAAAGATAGCATTAGTCACTCTCTCTAGGTACCACGCCCTGACAGAGCATTGGCAAACATGGACTTCTGTGTTAGTCCATGTTATGCTTCGCAAGGTATTGCAGTAATTTGCCATTACCTTCTGCAGATAACTGACCAGGAAACTCTCCCATTCTTATGACCTATCATAAGCATATTGGAAGGACTTGCAGATTAATACTCAACCTGTTTGGTCACATTTTGAATGCACCTTCGGTAGAATTGATGGACTGGGGTGGGACTCAAACCCAGGGCTTCTGGCTCAGGGGTAGGGGCACTACCCACTGCACCACTGGACCTCCTGATGAGATTATTACTAGATTCAGCATTTCCATGCTGGAATTGAAAAATCCACCAGGATTCCCATTTGCAATAATTTATGGAAACCTCCCCATAAATATGTATGTTTGAAGATTAAAAACAAGATTGGGCTTAGCTTTGATGGCTATGACTTACCAACAATCAATTAAAATTGTGAGGAGAGTCTGGAGTAATTTCCAATGGAAAAGGAAAGACTAAGAAGATAATTAACAGAATTTATTTTAAATTATGGAAGTTTTAGCCAGGGGTGAATGGGGAAAGACATTTCCTCAGTGACAAGGGGTCATCAATTTGAAACTGTTACTAAAAGTGAAAGTAAAGAAAGTAGGAGAAGTTTATTTAGTTCCTATGTCATAAATCAGTTAAATCCATTTTGGGTTTTTGCACCTTTTTTTCTCAGGTAATTAGAAGCAGACCGATTCTACTACCCGGTTTGGGGTGATTCTGCTAGTATACAGAGGGTGATATTATACAGAGGAGGACTGATAAATCATTCCTCTAATTCTTTTATTATATTTAATAGATTTTCTTTAGTCCTCTTCTGTAGATGCCAAGGGCAGTATTATACTGTGGATTGTGCTATAACAAGGTTAAAGTCAATTAAAATTTTCTTTTTCAATTTTAGTTCATGTTGAATGAAAGTAATTGTCTTATGGGGCAGAAGGAAAAGCAAATAAATACAGGTGATTTGGAATTTAAGAAATGAAATTGCGTTGTATAAATGAAGGGGGTTTACCAATGTCCTGTCAGTCTAAGAGAAATTATATTAAAGCTATTTCTGTATATCATCAGCGTTATCTCCAATATCAAACACAACAAGAGGAGATTTTTTTTCCAGATTCTTCCAATGCAACCCCCATCTCAACCTTGGCAGAGGATCTGTGGAAATTTGGGAGAATGGATGTAAATGGTTGTTTTCAGTCATTTACATCATTTTTCCAGGAGTTCTGCTGATCTCTCCCCACTTCCATGAAAATTGCAGATACACTTTTATAAAACTGCACTTGGTAAAACATGTTTGTTCATACAAGTCTTGGTCCTTTTAATGAAGTAGTAGTTTATTAAATCACCAGAACTGCTCTGTCTTGCTTTATAGTGTTTCAACAATCCTAAGGTGCCCTCAGTGGGTGTTTCAGCTGTGGATCCCAGTGAAATATTTTAGAATATTCAAGCTTATTTAACTACTGACTACAGAATTAAAATACATGACCTTGTACATAGCTTGAGCCTGTTAACTCAAAGCATACAGATGACATCCAATTCCTTGGCACAAACTATATTTAGGTTGGCAGAAAATGCTTTTTGGATGGAACAAACTTATACTTTTGGTTTGAATTCCTTTTTCTTACATTTTGTGGGATTCAAAATATTTGGCATATGTGTGCCATTTTTTAATTAACTGCACATGAAGATGCAACTTGATATGCTAGTTTGATTGCTCAAAAAATTCAAAGACACTGTAATATAACTCTACGTGGTTGTGATTTCAGCGAATGCTACCACCACCTTCATCTGCTGGAGTCATAGACTGGGGCATTTGAATGCCTCCTTCCCACAATTTTCTACATCATTAATATGAATTTATAACATTTTCTGCCAATGACTCCATGTTGAACTGAAAAACTCCAAGGAGGCAGTTGTTCTTGTCATTGGCAGGAAGCTACATCAAGGCTTACACTACGGGCTTTACGTCTGCTGATCCACTGGTCATGCCTTCTTTCATCTTAAGATTTGGAAATCACGTTCCAGGTCCGAGGCTGTTAAAGAAAGGTGCCACAAGAGATGCATTCATGCTCTATTATCAGGGTGTACTTAACACATTTGCACACTGGGAGCACAGGCTGAGATTGCTAGTGTGGAGGTCAGTGCACTTTTCTGGGATTTTCACCCATTAAAATAAATGAAATATAGCTTTAATATGTGTTATCTTATTCTCGAAACCCTGGCCCCTGGCCACAGATCAAATTCATGAAGGGATATATTAGCTTATTTCAGTGAGGACTAGCTACCACTATTTTTCTGCAATTGGAACATGTACCTCAACACAGTGGGGGCTGGGTGGGTGGATGGGTGGATGGGGTAGACCTCACTATATTTTAACGGGGGTCACTAAGTCAGCTTGAAATTGTAATTCTTTTTCAAAATGCTTCATAACCTCTCTGCAATTGATTGCTATGGGGAAATCAACCTTTGTAAATTTCAATGCCCCCATGTCAGTGAGGATCAAGTCCCAGCAAACAAGAAAACTTTCTTCATTTGGTGGACCAAATCAGATGGCCCTGCTGAGATAGAATCACCCATAATTGTCCTTATCTTAAGGACAAATCCCTGGTCATTCCCTGTACCTGACTTGTGTTCAACAAATACATTATAAGTGCTGTAAGTACTTTCAAAACTAAAGTGCAGGTTTCCCATAAACGGATGAAGGCAATTAAGTCACCCTTAACAGCAACTCCACAGGACACAGAGCAGGGCAGATGCAGTAACAATACTGGCATCAAGTGTGCAAATTGTATGGCCTACAGAGCAGAAGCAGAGCCAGATGCAGAACTGAATTGGGTCCAAGAGCAGGTGAGGGGAGCTAGTCAGCAGAGGGCTGAATTGGAGGGCCGTGCTCCATAGAGCAAATATTAGGCCAGGAATTATTGTTCAGGAACTAGAACAAGGTTGCAGAGGCAAGAGGAACCATTATGAATGGAAGATGCACGTGAGCAGTGCTATAGGAACGTTGCAGCAGCTGACACATTCAGAGGCCAACCACATCCTTGGTAAGATGTAGCCTTCACATATATTGTCCATAGCTAAGGTATAGGTGCTGGCGATGGCAGTCTTCTGTCTTGAAAGATGATGGTTTGTGCCATGGTGATCAACTCTGTGTTAAGTATCACCTGGTGTGAATTAGGAGCCCCACTCTGGCGTAACAGCCTCTGCTGCATTTGCTGCACAGGAAGACAGTGGGGTGAGAAAGAGCACAATTAATTGGCTTCTGTTTTCTCTGGGTCCTCTTCTCAACCAGCTGAGCTTTTCATTTCTGCTTGCTTCTCCCCATGCCCTTCCATAAGTCAGCTTCCCGAGGTCAGGGCCCTCAGCGACTGTCTCTCAGTTGTAAGTGTGAATGACTGGCATTTTCATATCTTGCTTGCAGGTGTCCTTGTAGTGGAGGTATGGGCATTCAGTGGCCAGTTCACTGTATAGAAGGTCTTTTGGTATATGGCCATCGTTCATCCAGTGAACATGGCCAAGCCAGTGCAGACATAGTTGGTTTAGTAATGAGTGTATGCTGATGGAATTCGCTCCAAAATCTCTGAGTTGGATACTTTGTCCTGCCAAGAGATACTGAGGATATGTCTGAGACAGTGAAAGTAGAAACTGTCCAGCCTTTTCTCCTACCTGGCGTATGTGGTCCAGGTCTCACCGCTGTAGGGGAGTGCGCTGAGGACACAGGCTTGGTAGACTCATAGCTTAGTGTTCTTGGTCAGTTTGCTGTTGTTCCACATTCTCTTCCTCAGCTTGGACATAACAGCTACAGCTTTTGCAATGCCTGTGTTGATTTCAGCATCAAGTGACAGATTGATGATGATGGGGAGCCTAGGTATGTGAAGCCATCAACAACCTCCAGCACCACATTGTCAATGCAGATAGATGGCAGTATGGCAACATCCTGGACATTTGGTGCCGATGGTCAAACCTATATTTACAGACATGAGAGAGTCTGCCATTTACTGCTGAAGGTGTTCCTTTGTATGGAATGTTAGTGCCGCATCATTGGCATAGTGCATTCTCTGATGAGGACTTGGCAGACCTTTGTCTTGGATCTCAGGCGAGCAAGGCTGAACAGCTTTCCATCAGTTCAGCTATTTAAGTAGATACCCTCTGTAGATGCACTGAAAGCATATGACAGCAGCAAAGAGAAGAATATGCAAAACAATGCCAATATGAGAGCACAAACCTGTTTGATCCACTGCAGGGCCAGAATCTTCGGGTCATTATGCGGGGGCAGGCCTTGCTCAGCGTGTGCCCCGACGTCACCGCACGTCATTCAGATCTTCAGTTCAGCGGGCGAGCACCGGAGTTGGCTGCGTGCCCACCGAACTGTCAAAGGCCGATTAAGGCCATTTAAATATCAATTAAAATAATTAACAGAGCTTAAGGTTGGCGGGCAGGCAAAGAGCCCAGGCGGCCTTCGCATTTATCATGAAACCTCATCCACGGGCGGGATGAGGTTTCATGAAGGTTTTTAAAACTTTAATTAAAATTTTTAATAAAATTCATAGACATGTCCCAACTCATGTGACATTGTCACATGAGGGGACATGCCTTAAATTTTTTTTTTTTAATTTAAATTTTTAAAAAACAAACTAATCTCCCTGAGGCAGCTCTGAGCCTCAGGGAGATTTCTGCGCTCTTTTGCGCACATGTGTGAAAAAGCACAGGCCCTGACTCAGCCTACTCCTCCTGCCCACACAGGAAGCGCTCAGCGCTTCCAGGTGCACATCACACTGGGCGGGCCTTAATTAGCCCGCCCATGCAAAATGGTGGCACCCAGCTGATCGCGGGTGGCGATCAGCTGCACACCCGCCTGCACCCGCTCCCGCCCAGCCGCCCGACGGGGAGAAAATTCTCCCCCTGATCTTAAAGGCTTTTGATGTTGCCCCGTCTTGGCTGACCTTACCCATCATGTTGTTATGGAAAGAGATCACATTTAGCAGATTTGGAAGGCAGCCAATTTTCTTCAGCAGCTTAAGTAAATACAAACTTAATGTGAGCCTCTGCTCACAAAGTCGAATGCCTTGGTAAGATCGATGAAAGCAATATATAGTGGCCTCCTCATGTTCACAGCATTTCTCTTGTGAAATCTTCTGTTGAGAAGATCATAAAAACATAGAAAATAGGAGCAGGAGTAGGCCATTCGGCTCTTCGAGCCTACTCTGCCATTCATTATGATCATCCAACTCAATAGAGAGGCAGCATGGTTTTGTGAAGGGGAGGTCGTTTCTCACTAACTTGATCGAGTTTTTCGAGGAAGTGACAAAGATGATCGACGATGGAAGGGCAGTGGATGTTATCTACATGGATTTCAGTAAGGCCTTTGACAAGGTCCCTCACAGCAGACTGGTACAGAAGGTAAAGTCGCATGGGATCAGAGGTGAGCTGGCAAGATGGATACAGAATTGGCTTGGTCATAGAAGACAGAGGGTAGCAGTGGAAGGGTGCTTTTCTGAATGGAGAGCTGTGACTAGTGGAGTTCCGCAGGGATCAGTGCTGGGTCCTTTGCTGTTTGTAGTATACGTAAATGATTTGGAGGAAAATGTAACTGGGCTAATTAGTAAGTTTGCAGATGACACTAAGGTTGGAGAAGTTGCAGATAGTGAAGAGGATTGTCAAAGGATACAAAGGGATATAGATCGGTTGGAGACTTGGGCAGAGAAATTACAGATGGAGTTTAATCTGGACAAATGCAAGGTAATGCATTTTGGAAGGTCTAATACTGGTAGGAATTATACAGTAAATGGCAGAACCCTTAAGTGCATCGACGGGCAGAGGGATCTGGGTATACAGGTCCACAGGTCACTGAAAGTGGCAACGCAGGTGGATAAGGTAGTCAGGAAGGCATATGGCATGCTTGCCTTCATCAGCAGGGGTGTTGAGTATAAAAGCTGGGAAGTCATGCAGCAGCTGTATAGAACCTTGGTTAGGCCACACTTGGAATATTGCGTGCAATTCTGGTCGCCACATTACCAATAGGATATGGAGGCGTTGGAGAGGGTGCAGAGGAGGTTTACCAGAATGCTGCCTGGTCTGGAGGTTATTAGCTATGAGGAGAGGTTGGAGAAACTCGGATTGTTCTCACTAGAGCGATGGAGATTGACGGGCAACTTGATAGAAGTTTACAAAATGATGAGTGGCATGGACAGAGTAGATAGTCAGAAGCTTTTTCCCAGGGTGGGAGAGTCAATTACTAGGGGACATAGATTTAAGGTGAGAGGAGAAAACGTTAGAGGAGATGTGTGGGGCAAGTTTTTTACTCAGAGGGTAGTGAGTGTCTGGAATTCGCTGCCAGAGGAGGTGGTGGAAGCAGGTACGATAGTGGTGTTTAAGAGGCAGCTTGACAAATACATGAATAGGATGGGAATAGAGGGATATGGACTCCGGAAGTGCAAAATGTTTTAGTTTGACAGGCAATATGATCGGCGCAGGCTAGGAAGGTCGAAGGGGCTGTTCCTGTGCTGTACTTTTCTTTGTTCTTAGTAGCCTGCTTCCGCTTTCTCCCCATATCCTTTGATCCCTTTCGCCCCAAGAGCTATATCTAACTCCTTCTTGAAAACATACAATGTTTTGGCCTCAACTAATTTCTGAGGTAGCAAATTCCACAGGCTCAACACTCTCTTGTTGAAGCAATTTCTCCTCATCTCAGTCCTAAATGGTCTACCCCGTATCTTCAGACTGTGACCCCTGGTTCTGGACTCCCCCACCATTGGAAACATCCTTGCTGCATCTACCCTGTCTAGTCCTGTTAGAATTTTATAGGTTTCTATAAGATCCCCCCTCATTCTTCTGAACTCCAACGAATATAATCCTAACCAACTCAATCTCTCCTCATATGTCAGTCCTGCCATCCCAGGAATCAGTCTGGTAAACCTTCGCTGCACTCCCTCTATAGCAAGAACATCCTTCCTCAGATAAGGAGACCAAAACTGCACACAATATTCCAGGTGTGGTCTCACCAAGGCCCTGCATAATTGCATCAAGACATCCCTGCTCCTATACTTGAATGCTCTGGCTATGAAGGCCAACATACAATTTGCTTTCTTTACTGCCTGCTGCACCTGCATGCTTACCTTCAGCGACTGGTGTATGAGGACACCCAGGTCTAGTTGCACATTCCCCTCTCTCAATTTATAGCCATTCAGATAATAATCTGCCTTCTTGTTTTTGCTACCAAAGTGGATAACCTCACATTTATCCACATTATACTGCATTTGCCATGCAGTTGCCCACTCACTCAGCTTGTCCAAATCACACTGAAGCATCTCTGCATCCTCCTCACAGCTCACTCTCCCACCCAGCTTTGTGTCATCTGCAAATTTGGAGATATTGCATTTAGTTCCCTCATTTAAATCATTAATATATATTGTGAATAGCTGGGGTCCCAGCACCGATCCCTGCAGTACCCCACTAGTCACTGCCTGCCATTCGGAAAAAGACCCGTTTATTCCTACTCTTTGTTTCCTGTCTGCCAACCAGTTTTCTATCCATCCCAATACACAACCCCCAATCCCATGCACTTTAATTTTACACGCTAATCTCTTATGTGGGACTTTGTCTAAAGCCTTCTGAAAGTCCAAATAAACCAACATCCACTGGCTCCCCCTCATCAACTCTACTAGTTACATCTTTGAAAAATTCCAGTAGATTTGTCAAGCATGATTTCCCTTTCGTAAATCCATGCTGACTCTGTCCGATTCTGCCACTGTTTTCCAAGTGCTCAGCTATTAAATCTTTTATAATGAACTCTAGAATTTTCCCCACTACCAATATCAGGCTGACTGGTCTATAATTCCCTGTTTTCTCTCTGCCTCCTTTCTTAAATAGTGGGTTTACATTAGCTACCCTCCAATCTGTAGTAACTGTTCCAGAGTCTATAGAATCTCGGAAGATGACCACCAGTGCATCCACTATTTCTAGGGCCAGTTCCTTAAGTACTCTGGGATATAGATTATCAGGCCCTGGGGATTTATCGGCCTTCAATCTCATCAATTTCCCCAACACCATTCCCAACTAATACTGATTTCTTTCAGTTACTCCCTCTCACTAAACCCAGTGTTCCCCAACATTTCTGGTATGTTATTTGTGTGCTCCTTTGTGAAGACAGAACCAAAGTATGTATTTAGCTGGTCAGCCATTTCTTTGTTCCCCATTATAAATTCCCCTATTTCTGACTGCAAGGGACCTACATTGTCTTCACCAATCTTTTTCTCTTCAAGTACCTATAGAAACTTTTACAGTCAGTTTTTATTTTCCCCGCAAGCTTACTCTCATACTCTCTTTTCCCCTTCTTAATCAATCCCTTGGTCCTCCTTTGCTGAATTCTAAACTGCTCCCAATCCTCAGGTCTGTTGTTTTTTCTGGCCAATTTGTATGCCTCTTCCTTGGATCTAATACTATCTCTAATTTCCCTTATAAGCCATGATTTGGCTACCTTTCCTATTTTACTTTTGCGCCAGGCAGGAATAAACAATTGTTGCAGTTCACCCATGCGCTCTTTGAATGTTTGCCATTGCCTATCCACCGTCATCTCTTTAAGTAACGTTTCCCAATCTATCATAGCCAACTCACGCCTCATACCATCGTAGTTTCCTTTATTAAGATTCAGAACCCTAGTCTCAGAATCAACTCTCCATCTTAATGAAGAATTCTATCATATTATGGTCGCTTATCGCCAAGAGGCCTCGCACAACTAGATTGCCAATTATTCCTTTCTCATTACACAATACCCAGTCTAGGATGGCCTGTTCTCTAGTTGGTTCCTCAACGTATTGGTCCAGAAAACCATCCCACATACACTCCAGGAATTCCTCCTCTACGGTATTGTTACTAATTTGATTTGCCCAATCTATATGCAGATTAAAATCACCCATAATTACAGATGTTCCTTTGCTGCATGCGTCTCTAATTTCCTGTTTAATGCCATTCCCAACATCACCACTACAGTTTGGGGGCCTATAAACAACCCCCACTAATGTTTTCTGCCCCTTAGTGTTTCTCAGCTCTACCCATACAGATTCCACATTGTTGGAGCTAATATCTTTTCTAACTATTGCGTTAATTTCCTCTTTAACCAGCAATGCAACTCCACCGCCTTTTCCTTTTTGTCTGTCCTTCCTAAATACTGAATACCCCTGGATGTTCAGTTCCCATCCCTGGTCACCCTGCAGCCATGTCTCCGTAATCCCGACTATTTCATACCTGTTTACATCTATTTGTACGGTAAATTCATCTACTTTATTGCGAATGCTCCTTGCGTTCAGGCACAAAGCCTTAAAGCTTGTCTTTTTAACATTACTTGTCCCGTTCCCACTATTTTTCACTGAGGCCCTGTTTGATTCTTGCCCTTGATTTCTCTGCCTATCACTTTTCTTATTCCCCTTTCTGTCTTTTGTTCTTGTCCTTGATTCCCCCCTCCTCTGACTCCTTGCATAGGTTCCCATCCCCCTGCCATTTTAGTTTAAACCCTCCCCAGCCACTCTAGCAAATATTCCCCCAGGACATCAGTCCCGGTCCTGTCCAGGTCTAACCCGTCCAGTTTGTACTGGTCCCACCTCCCCCAGAACCAGTCCCACTGTCCCAGGAATCTGAAACCCCCCCCTTCACACCATCTCTTCAGCCACGTATTCATCCCATATATCCTGCTATTTCTACTCTGACTAGCACGTGGCACTGGTAGTAATCCTGAGATCACTACCTTTGAGGTCCTACTTTTCAACTTACTTCCTAACTCGCTATATTCTGCTTTTAGGAGCTCATCCCTTTTTTTACCTATGTCGTTTGTACCAATGTGTACCATGACCACTGGCTGTTCACCCTTCCGCTTCAGAATGTCCTGTAGCTGCTCTGAGACATCTTTGAGCCTAGCATCAGGGAGGCAGCATACCATCCTGGAGTCTCGTTTGTGGCCACAGAAATGCCTATCAATTCCCCTTACAATTGAATCTCCTAGAACTATTGCATTCTCACATCTTTTACTCCTCCCCTGTGCAGCAGAGCCAACCATGGTGCAATGAATTTGGCTGTTGCTGCTTTCCCCTGAGAGGCCATTCCCCTCAACAGTATCCAAAGCGGTATATCTGTTTTGCAGGGGAACAGCCACAGAAGATTCCTGCACTGCCTGCCTAGTCATCTTGCTCTGCCTGGTACTCACCCGTTCCCTTCCTGCCTGTGGACTCTTAGCCTGCGGTGTGACCACCTCTCTATACGTGCTATCCACGATACTCTCCGCCTCGCGGATGCTCCACAGTGTCCCCAGCCACCACACCAGCTCCAAAATCCGGGATTCCAAGAGCTGCAGCTGGAGACACTTCCCGCACACACACTGGCCCCAGGCACTGGAAATGTTCCCGGCTTCCCACATTGACCAGGAGGAGCACACCATGGCTTTGAGCTCTCCTACCATGACTTTAAATTAAATTAAACCTTTTGGATGATACTTAAAATCAAATAATATCAATTGCCCTAGGGCCTAAAACTCACCTTCTTCAAATCCAAACAGCAACTTTTAGTTAATTACTAAATTAAAGAAAAGAAAGACTAGACTTCAGATAGAAATTAACTCTTAAATTCCCTCAGTCGCCAAACTCCAACTTAAGTACTCTACTGCAGCCCAAAGCCAGTCAACTGTAGGCCTTCCAGTTTGAAGCCGCACTGGGATTCAAGATGGATGAGTTCAGCCAGGATCTGCAGTCTGACAAGGCAATAGGGGCAAATACTTTTCCCACGGTGTTCAGCAGGAATTGCCTCGATAGTTGTTGCAATTTCTGTGGTCGCTCTTGTTCTTGGACATGGTCACAATCCCTGCAGCACACATACCCTGGAGCACTGTTTCTGCCCTCCAGCAGAGGCAGAGAAGTTTGTGCAGATTCTGCAGGCGTGCTGGTTTCATATGCTTGATGAGTTCAGGCCGTATAGCATCAGCACCTGTAGCTTTTCCCAAGCAAGCGAGAGAATAGTATTGCTAAGTTCCTCCACTGTGAATTTGATATCCAGCTCTTCCATGACAGGCAAGCTTTTGATGGTGTTTAGAGCTTCCTTGGTGACCATGTGGTCCCTCGAGTACAACTCAAGGTAGAGTTCCTCCCATCTCCCCAAGTGTTTATTGCAGTCGGTGATGACCTCCCCAGCCCTTGTTTCTAATGGTGCTTTTTTTTTTGCTGATTGGCCTGTTGTCTTTTTGATCCCATCATACATGTCACTAACATTCCCTGTGTTGAAGGACATCTGGATACTCTGGCTAAAGTTGTAGCCACAGTCATTGCCGCACTGCCTGCAGTTGGACTTCGAGCGCTTAGTACATTCAGTGTCACCTCGCTCAAATCTCTCTTGTAATTTAAAAAAAAAATATTTTTATGGGATGTGAGCGTTGCTGAATTAATCCATCCAGTAAATGGAAATTTTGTTTTTTTTAGTTCATTCATGGGATGTGGGCATCGTTAGCTAGGCCAACATTTATTGTCCATCCCTAATTGCCCCCAATCCCCTCCCAACTCCTCCAATACCCATCAACCTACCCTCAACCAACCCCATGCCTCCAACAGCCCCAAGCTACCCCCCACCCCTCCAACAGCCCCAACCTATCCCCCATCCCTCCAACATCCCTCAACCTAACCCCCACCCCTCCAACACCCCCACCCTTCTAACAGCACCCCAACCTACCCCCCACCCCTCCAACACCCCCAACCTATCCCCACCCCTCCAACAACCCCTCAACCTACCCCCCACCCTTCTAACAGCACCCCAACCTACCCCCAACACCTCCAACACCCCCAACCTACCCCCACCCTTCTAACAGCACCCCAACCTACCCACCACCCCTCCAAAACCCCCAACCTACCCCCACCCTTCTAACAGTACCCCAACTTACCCCCCACCCCTCCAACACCCTCAACCTATCCCCCACCCCTCCAACACCCCAACCTACAGCCCACCCCTCCAACACTCCCAACCTACACCCCACCCCTCCAAGAGCCCAAAATCTACCCCACCCATCAAACAGCCCCAAACCCACCCCTTCATGGTTTTTCTGGCGAGCTTTAAAAAAAAAATCGGAAGAATGAAACTGCCCAAAGGTCGGAAACAGCAGCAGCAGCAACATAGTGAAACTGACCTGACACTGACAGACTAGCTTTATTTTTAAAAATCAGTACTCAGCCTGAATGCTCCGATTTTTTTTAAAGTCAGTTTTTCAAGTCTGCAGCTCTGCCTCTGGCTGCTCAGGCTGGAGATTAATAAGGAACTCTGTTTAGAGTAAGGAGCCCTGGCACCCCCCCACCCCCCCACTCCACACCCTCCCCAATCCCCAGCCCTGTGCCCCAGTGCTTGGCACTGTCTGCACCCCCCCCTCTCCCGGGCCTGATTTGTTAGTTGTGGGATCGCTCAGTTCTGTCTATTGCATGCTGCTTCTGTTGTTTGACATGCAAGTAATCCTGTGTCACCAAGTTGAAACCCCATTTTTAGATATGCCTACTCCTGGCAATCTCTTCGGCATTTATTAAACCAGGGTATTAACCCTTAGCTTGGTGATGATGGTAGAGTGAGTGATATGCTGGGGCATGAGGTTGTTACAGATTGTGGTTGAATACAGTTGTGCTGCTGCTGATGGCCCACAAGGTCACATGGATGATAAGTTTTGAGCGCTAGATTTGTTTGAATTCTATCCCATTTAGCACAGTGATAGTGTCACACAATGTGATGGAGGGTATCCTCAATGTGAAGATGGGACTTAGTCCCTACAAGAACTCTGTGGCAGTCAGTCCTACCAATACTGTCATGGATAAATGCATCTGTGTCAGGTACATTAGTGAAGACTAGTTCAAGAAGGTTTTTCCCTCTTCTTGATTCCCTCACCACCCACCACAGGTCCAGTCTTGTAGTTATGTCCTTCAGGACTCGGCCAGCATTTTCAGTAGTGGTGCTACTGAGCCACTCTTGTTGATGAACGTTGAAGTTCCCCACCCAGAGTACATCATGTGCCCTTGCCACTCTCAATGCAGCTTCCAGTTGTTGTTCAACATGGAGGAGTACTGCTTCATCACTTGACGTGTGTGGGGCCGAGGGGTGGAGCATACATAGCAATCAGCAGGAAGGTTCCTTGCCTAAGTTTGACCTGATGCCATGAGACTTCCCAGATGTTGAGAGTGCGATATTGTAGATAGTTGGCTGCATTTTACATCCCCCTGCTGGTGTGTTTCTACTGGGGGGACACCTAAAATAGGGTGGGTGCCCACTCCATATCATTTCCATCTATCCCCGAGCTCAGCCCCATAATCTGGAGGATGGGCAGGTGCTGAAATCAGCAGCCCACCCGCCCTATTCAAGTAGGTAATCAAGGGTCAATTAGGCTTGTTACCAAGCCAATTGACCCTAATAATACACTGCTCATGCCATGAAATATTTGGCATGGGCAGCTGGGCAGGAGCAGGCAGTCTGATTTTTCATCTATCTTTTTCAAAGGGTGGGAAGGAAGTGTGGTTTGATCTTTGGGGAGGTGGGATTTGCAGATTGGGGTGCAGCCCCCACCCCCCACCCCCCGAAGATCAAACCCTCCTTCTTAACCTGCTCCAGCCTCAAACTAAAACCTCCCTGACCATCCAAAACCCTCCCTGCCCAAGACCCTGCATGGATTTTTGGGCCTTCTTATTTCTCTTCTTGCAGTACTGGCAGCAACCACTAACTTCCTCCCCAGTAAGATGCGAAAGTCCCTAACTGGCCTTGTTAAGCCCACCCGCCGCAGCATGTTATGGCTGCGGGGCAGGCCGGTGTGGGGTGTGGCAGCTCCCCACCAACTTTACTTCCTGGCAAGCCATCCGTGCCCCTGTAAAATCCAACCCCCGCACCCCCACCCCCCTCCCCCACTGCCCAGTGTCTCGATGTATGTTCCATTTCGCTTACACACTCTGTATGAGAATTTCAGAGAGCATCTGTTCACTCCAGTCGAGGAACTGTTGATCTTTATAGAAGCAAAATGCTGCAGATGCTGGAAATTCAAAATAAGAGCAGAAAGTGCTGAAAATACAAAGCAGGTCTGGCAGCATCTGTGAAGAAAGAAACAGAGTTAATGTTTCAAGTTGAATATGACTCTTCTTTGGAACTATTGATTTTTACCTGGATAGTCAGTATGGCTGACGTTGGTATAAAGATGGCATTTCTGTTTTGAAGAAACTTCAAAGATAGCATCCAGACCCTGGTGCACACCAGGGTGTGATCTGTATCACTGTCAGCGCTGTTGAGAATATTGTTCAGAGTTCACATCTGGTGATGATTAAATCCAGCCGATGCAAATGTCCTGATCTTGGTTTTCTCTAGGACATCTTGTGGCATGATTTATGCTGAAAGAACGTGTTAGCTAACTTTCAGCTCTTAGTCCCTGCTGAAATGGCAGGGCCAATACTGAATGGTGAAGGAGCGGGTTTTGTCATGTGAGTGGCTGAGAAAGTCAGCAGCAGAAGTGTGGTCCCTCCAGTCTGGACATATTGCATCAAGCTGATTCAGGCCCTCAGAAGGACGAGAAAGGAGAGTGGCGTAATACTTTCAGGTGCTACAGCCCACTCTCTGACTTTCCAACCATTCCCTGCATAACTCTCCTGAGAACAACACACCTTACAGTTGCACTCATTCCTCTCTCTCCAGGCACCCCTCATCCCCATTTGAACAGCCAATACTCACACTCACCCTCATCTTTGTGCCTCATAGTCACCATCCGCAAATGTTATCCTTCCCTTTTAGCCACACAAGCCATTTCTATCACTCATAACTCTCTGATCTCATTCCTTGCTAGAGAAAGAGAACAGAGGCTTGGGGAGAGGCAGAGACCCAGCAAATGTTAGGGGGTAGGTGGGGGGGCCGGCATGTGATGGTGTGATATCTTGATGACCACTGGCAATAAGGGCTGACCTGGTCCATTTGGAAGGGTGTCTTGTTCCAGAAGGCTGCAGATGTCAGCAATCACCTCCATTGAAAACCTGAGCCACCCGAGACAGATGGTCACACGTGTTCAGAAAGTTAACCCTCTGCCTGTAGACTCTGTGCTCTTTGTTGGGGATCTCATCTCCTTTGGGTTGATCTTTGTATTCATCCCCTCTGCCGTGTGGAGTAGAGTATGCCTGAAGAGCATGCTGCTGGTGCAGGTTACTGCTATTGTTGTTATTGTTGGTGTTGGTGCTCCCCTTGTTTTTCATCAGGCGTAGAAAGTAGGCATAAGCTGCTCCAATGCCACTGGCAGTAGGGAAATACAACTGAATGTGAGAGAACTGCAAGAAAGGTGAAGTGATCCTCAAGAAGTTGGCAATCAGCTGTCAAGCACTGAAAGCATTCTCTATGAATAGCAACCTCTCACCTTGTCATGTTTGAAACTCTTCACTTGCATTGCTCAAAGTTTTCTCAGTCTAAGTTTCATTGAAGTTCCCCACAGTCCATTCGCCTCAGACACCCTAGCAAGTTGTTGAATGCTTGGTAAACAAGTCCATTGGCTGCTAAAGCTAGAATGCAGGATTAAAAAGACAGTTAATTGCCTGTTTGCATAACCTTCCCAACAACTCCAAAGTACTGCTGAAAACAAAGACAAGCTGTTAAAGCTTTTCATCTTGCACTCATCAGGACAGTTCGCTAGAATACCAAATGTAAAGGGAACAAAAGTTTATACCGCATGAGAAGAGAATGCTGATTAGTTGGCAAGTAGACTCTGGTTGGTAGAGGCATTGCCATGGAGAATGCACTAGGGGAAAGTTAACTGCCAAGCTTTTGTTCAAATTCAAACCAGGCAGGTCGACTCTGATTGGTCAAGGCATTGTTATGGGGAATGAAACAGAGAATGGCTGCCCCCAAGCTTTTTTTTAGTTGAAAAAGCCACAATGCATGGGCATGCTCCTTTGGAGGCAACGCCTTCTACCAGTTAGAATCCACTTGCCAACCATTTCAGCACTGTTATGAAATCCATTAATTCTGTGTATTATGTAAGTTAACAGTCTGTAGAGATTTAACATTTACATCTTGGATGTTCTAATGCTTGTTACATTTGTTCCTGCCTAGTAACAAGGGTGGGATCCCCTTGAAGTGTTTTATTGTGTAGTGTGGTGTGTTCGACCACAGTTTGTCTGTTAATTCACATGTACCTCATACTTACCCAGAATATTTGAGTATAGGATGTTCTAAATTGTCTTATCTTTCTGAACTTGTGTAATAAAGTTTAATTTGTTTGTTCAAAACCCATGGAATTTTGTGTCTTTATTCACTTAGTAAGTGTCTTGAATCGCAAACTTTATCTACTTTAAACAAAATGTAATTGGTCCCTAACCGGATCTCCCCCCACGACTTGGGGTCTGACTAAGATCATTACAGCATGCTCTTCTCATGCAGTATAAATTGTTATTGCTTTTGCCATTGCTATTCTTGTGAACTGTCCTGATGAACGCAAGACAAAAATCTTTGACAGCATGTCTCTTTTTTCAGCAATACTTAAGTTCGGCATTACCAAACAACAACTCCAAATGGTGAAGCTCATCCTCAAACCTACATGGATGATACCAGGGAGAAAACAGAATGATCTCTGGATTCCAACTCAATGCTATTTTTAGGGGATTTAACTCCTCACATACACCTCCCCTTGCCTATGAAAAGTATGTGAAGTAATTCATTTTGGTAGGAAGAATATGGAGAGATAATATAAAATAAAGGGTACAACTCAAAAGGAGGTGCAGGAGCAGAGGTACCTGGGTGTATATATGCATAAATCATTGAAGGTGGCAGGACAGATTGAGAGAGCAGTTAATAAAGCATACAGTATCCTAGGCTTTATTAATAGGGGCACAGTGTACAAGAACAAGAAGGTTATGTTGAATTTGTATAAGTCACTAGTTTGGCCTCAGCTAGAGTATTGCATTGGACGCCGCACTTTAGGAAAGATGTGAAGGCATTAGAGAAAGTGCAGAAAAGATTCACAAGAATGGTTCCTGGGCTGAGAAACTTCAGTTATGAAGATAGATTGGAAAAGTTAGGACTGTTTTCCTTAGAGAAAAGAAGGTTGGGAGGAGATTTGATAGAGGTATTCAAAATCATGAGGGGACTGGACAGAGTAGATAGGGAGAAATTGTTTCAACTCATGAAAGGATCAAGAATGAGGGCACAGATCTAAAGTAATTAATAAAAGAAGCAAAAATGATATGAGGAGAAACCTTTTTACTCAGTGAATGGTTAGGGATTGGAATGCACTACCCGAGAAAGAGGTGGAGGCAGGTTCAATTGGTGCATTCAAAAGGGAAGTAGACTGTTCTCTGAAAAGGAAGAATTTGCAGGGTTATGGGCAGACAGCGGGGGAATGATACTAGGTGTGTTGCTCATTCAGAGAGCCAGTGCAGACATGATGGGCCAAGTGGCCTCCTTCTGCGCCGTAACAACTCTGTGATTCGGTGAATTCCTAAGCCAAGCATTTCTCTTTGACATTATTTGCAAGTCATTGTTATGACCGATGCAGTTGACAAAGCAGAGTTATTTTAAAATCCCAGAGGGAAATTTTAAAAATCTGTCATAACCTATAATTTTAAGTGTTATACTTGAGGTGCAACTCTAAATTCAGGAATCAGACCACCAGTTCTCGAGGCTTTACATTAAATTAAATGAAACATTTTATTAATTTACACAAGTTAAAATATACATACACATGGCTTCAAATTACTACTATCATAACTTTTAACAAATTCCCAAACTAATGTCCATTAAGGCAACAACAACCCACAGACTTAACCAAACACCAGGCAAGGCATTTTCACCGTACAAATTCAAAATTAAGTCCTTTTCACTTTAGTGCCTGTGAAGCCTGTTAGAGGCTTGCAGCTGCCTTTCGATCTCACATTGCTCCTGCTCTGCACACCCAAAATGGTTGTGTTGTTACACCTACCACTGCTCACTGAATGTTAATTCTCATTGTATCAACAACCTCTGAACTAAATCTCTCTAACAATAAAACCCCTTTCATAGTACCAATTTTATTAGTAATATAAACATATTGCTTGGTAGCTGCTAGATAGGTGTCTGTTTTCACCCTACTTCTTGAATGCTCTATTCAAAAAATGCAAATGCATGCTATCTCTCTTACATATCAAAACTAGTGCACATCAAAGCACCCAGACTAGCTGGCTTTAATCCAATTAAGACACACCCACAGACTAAACCTCTATTTTAAAAGAAAAATATTTTCCAAAATATTAGATACATAAATAGCTTCATGACAGTCATCTCCTGTCCTGTTTATCCTTTCGAAGTCTGGCAGCTTTGGTTGGAACTTTTCTAATTCAATTTTGTAATTTTAATGCAAGGTGCAAATCATATAATGCAGGAGTAAATTTTCACATTTCCCACTAATTGCTATTTAGCAAGAATTTAACAAAAAAAGTGTTTAGTCACTGACCTTCTCCGTATATATGTTCCAAGGAGATTAAGCCCTATGCTGGTAGCACAAATTCATAAGTCATATTTTCTCCCACTGCCTGTTAAACAAGGTCATTTCTTCTTCAGAACCGAGTCTATTATGTAGCAATTGACTTCTTGATTAGCTGAAAATGAAATAGTTGGTTATAAATTATGATTAGTTTATATTTTCCTCAATAGTTAAGTGTCCCATAATCCTTGAAGAAGATTCTTTACAGTTAAGCTGAGAAGAACTGCATATCATGACAGTTTGAGGAAGGCAAGTCACTGCAAGTAGAGTCAAATAGTCAGTTGAAGAAAAGTTAGCTAATGGTTCTCAATTTCAAATAAGAAGCATTCAGGTCTGCACTGGTTAAGTTAATGAACTGACCGGCATCCCCCTAAATTATTCCTGATGGTACTGGCAAGGAGATAATGTAATGTTTGAATGAGTTTACAAATCAGCACTTTGACTAATATTGAAAGCCATCATAAAAAGTGTTAATACTTTGCCAGCTAGCTCTGCACCATGCACCTAGCCAGGGGTATAGGTCTTTCATCAAAAGTGAAAAGAAATGCAAGTCACATCAGTCAGCAAAAGCTCTCCAACTGTCTAAACCAACTGCTGGGTAATTTGAAGAAGTAGCAATGGTAGTGACTAGCAACAGCTGAGGAGATCATTAAGTATTTACTGTCAACTTTACAAACTATTTGCACAAGATCACATCACACTGAGCATATACATTGACCAATTTCAAAGAAATGGAGGGAAAAACTGTAAAATCATGAGGAAATAAGGATAATAATATCTGGTCACTCCTACATTACAAAACTAACCACAATTCAATCGACATTGAGATGTCTTGGGATCATGAAAGGCACTATGTAAATTCAAGTCTCTGTTCCTTACAATTCAGGGGGTGGAATCATCCCAGATTTGCACTAAGTGGTGAGGAAAATGATGTTTTACCCACCGGCCCAATGGCGGCTTCTCACGCCGTATCATCCCAAACCCGCCACATTAATTATGCATTCCGGGGAATAAGGTCGTTTTGGTGGTGGGCGGGCTCTCATTTGCCCACCACGCCATCACCTTGCTGCTCCATCATGCTGGGCGCCATATTTAAAGTGCAGACTCATGCACACCTCTCAGTCCTTCCCGCCCAGGACTGGCACACGGAAGACATGATGGGTCTGAAAGGCAAAAAGACTGCAGCCCCCTGGTTTAGTGACTCATCCCTTGAGCACCTTTTGGACGCCATAGAGGCCCACTTTGATGTCCTCTACCCCTGCTCTAGCCACAGGAGGGGCAGCGGCATCACAAATCCAGCTTGGGGGGGCAGGGGCAGCAGTGGTCAGTGCCAATGTCCTGCAAAGGAGGACAGCCACCCAGTGCAGAAAGAGGATCGATGATCTCTTCCGTTCTGCCAGGGTAAGTCACTCTTAACATCATTCTCAACAAACACACTCACAAACCCATCACACATCCACAGGGCTCTCACTCACTGTCAGTTCAAGGGACATCACCATTCAGCCATTCAGTCTCTCACACACACCTTCATTGTCCTCATCCCATCAATTGGACTAATCACCACCCACACATGCCAGGCATACTTATCATCTGGCCTGGCAGGTGTCCTGCTTACACTCTCTCCATCTCTGTTCATGCAAGACAGGCTGGCGCACAACAACAGGGAGAGGTCGCATACTGGTGGAGGAATGCCTGACATCAAGGTCCTCATGGACTTTGAAAACAGAGCCATCCAGCTGGCTGGTGATTACTGAGACCGGTCCTGTGCTGATGGTGATTTGGCGGTGCTCTGCCAAGTAAGGGTTCAGCAGTGCAACATCCATCAGACAACCATGTGTGTTGAGCGATGTGTCCTGTTTCACAGGCCACTGCCATTCATTAATTATCTCTATTTGCTTTCAAAGGCACATCAGGGAAACAGCCAAGAGAGCCCATGACCCAGGGTCTTCAATCAAGCCCCGAGATAAGCTCAGAAAAGGAACCTACTGAAACCCTCCATGAAGACCCGTCACAGCACTCACCCACACCCTCCACCAGCGCAGAAAGACACATCTCGGTGGGACCTAGCTTTAGAGTAGTCTCAGGATCACAGTCTGGTGAGCATATTGCACTTTCTGATCCACAGCAGACAGTGCAGGTCCCTGGCACTCGGAGGACTGCTGGAGGCCAGAGATTTGCTATGTCCTGGTCACATGATAAGCCTCCGAACTGGGTCATGTCACAGTTGCTGGATGTGAACACATTGGAGAAAGTGCAGAAAGAGGTTTACAAGAATGGTTTCAGGGATGAAACTTCAGCTATGAGGATAGATTGGAGAGGTTAGGAAACGTTCTCCTTGGAGAGAAGAAGGCTGAGAGGAGATTTGATAGTGATGTTGAAAATCATGAGGGGGCTGGACAGAGTAGATAGGGAGAAGCTGTTCCCACTCATAAAAGGGTCAAGAGCGAAAGATTTAAGTCAGATTCAAAGTGACTTGCAAAAGAAGCAAGTGTGACGTGAGAAAAAACTTTTTCACACGAGTGGTTCAGGTCTGGAATGCACTGCCTGGAAGTGTGGTGGAGGCAGGTTTAATCGAAGCATTCAAGAGGACATTAGATGATTATTTGAATAGAAACAATATGCAAGGGTATGGGGAAAAGGCAGGGCAATGTCAATAGGTCATAATGCTCATTTGGAGAGCTAGAGCAGACATGATGGGCTGAATGGCCTCTTTCTGTGCCATTAAGATTCTGTGATTCTGAGCTGCAGAGGCAAGCTTGGGAACATCAGGAAAGGATGCTGCTGCACTCCTCAGATTGCAGGGCATGATGGAGGAGCCCGTCCGCTTTCAGGCAGAGCTGATAGCGCCGGCGTGCCAATGCAGCGAGGTCAATACTGGTAGGATGGTGACCGCCATGGAGACCTTGGTCCAGGACATCGTTCCTGCACTGCTACGTGGGCTGAACTCCATTGCCGACGCCATAGTTAGCATCCAACAGCTACATCTTCTCCTCATGGAGTCAGCCAGGTGTTCTTAGGCACCTATAGGGAGGACGATCAGCAGATGCACACCCCAGGACCATCCACCCAGGTGACTCCGGAAGCATGCGGCCCATCCGAATCCCATCTTCCTGTGACTTCAGCAGCTCCAGCTCCACAAATCGAGGAGGGTCACGCTGTCACACAGCAGGACCCCAAAAGCAGGCCGGGGCCCTCCAGGTCTCAGCCCTCCAGAGGACACCTGCCAAGGTAATCACAGACAGTCGGTAGCAGCCAGCAAGCTGCCTCCACCTCCGCTGTGTATGTCTGGGGAGCACCAAGACTTGGTGGCATGGTTAGGAAAATTAAGAAGATGTAATTCTTTTGGCAGGGGTGTTAATCATTTGAACATAATGTTCACTATTGTAAATAAACGCCCAAGAATGTCTCCCTGCCTATGGTTCCTTGTTCTGATGAGCAGTGTTTGTGTCACTCAGATGTGAAGCCTTTCTGCACAAGATAAAGGCAGGTGTCTCAGTCCAGGGTCTCTTCCCTGTGCTTTGTGCAGCCTTCAGACACAAGAGATGGCCTGGCCTCACAGTCCCTGGATATATCAGTGATGCCTGCCCCTAGGTGTTTGTCATTCCTGCCAGAATGTCGTCGGCAAGCAATATAGAGTTCCATCATTCTCTCTGTGTGCTCTCAGCACCTTTAAGGCGGGGTTGGACCCCATCTCTTCAGCATCTGTGACCAGTGACGCTGTGCTCCTGAAGGGGTCAGGTGCTGAAGGTGGACACAGGACCAGATGTTTTTAAAGTTTCATGGCTGCATCTCCATGGCATGACCCTGATCACAGAGCACAAGGAAGGTGCTTTCGGACAGACAGAAGTCAGAAATTCTCAGAGGCTATTTGAAGATCTATGAAGTGTCCTTACTGCATGTTGTCATCATCCTCCTGCAATCGAGCGACTATTAGGGCCTGCACTGCATCTCCATGACAGGATTCTTCTCACAGAGGGTATGTGCGCTCCCATAAGTCAGACTGGAGTCAAGCATTCATAGATGCAATGTGATGATTTCTAGTGTCTCCTCACTGCATGTCATCATCATCCTAAACAAATCTAGCAGCTACGTGGGCCTCCCAAGCACACCTGCCTCGTCTGACAATGCTAGGGCCTTATTGCCGTGATCATCACCTTCGAGGACCTCCTCATCACCGTCGATGTCCTCCTCATCAGAGGTGACATCCAGCTCATCCATCTCCTCCTCAGCCAGCTCCTCTTCCCCTTGCAGTGCCAGGTTGTAAAGGGTGCAACAGGCGATGATGATGCATGGAACCGTCTGTGGACTATATTGCAGGGCTCCACCAAACTAGTCCAGGCACCACAACCTCATTTTCAGCATCCCAATGGTTTGCTCCACCAAGTTGCGAGTTGCAACATGAGCTTCGTTATAACTTCATTCTGCTGCTGTCTGAGGCCACCACACGGGTGTCATCAGCCACGTCCTCTGCAGGTAGTCTTTGTCCCCTAGGAACCAACCCTGCAGCCTCCGTGGACCCTGGAAGATGTCAGGGATCTGTGACCCACTGAGAATGAAGTAGTCATGGACAGTCCCTGGAAACTGTGCGCAGACCTGAAGGAATGCGTTTGTGGTGGTCTCACACCAGCTGGACATTCAGCGGATAGAATCCCTTGCGGTTGAAATAGTTGACCCCGTGTTGTGACGGAGATCTGAGCACCGCGTGAGTGCAGTAGATCACACCCTGCACCTGTGGGAAACCTGAGATCTGAGCAAATCCAATCACTCTTGCATCCTGGCTCTCTTGCTCCCGGGTGAAATGCACTAAGTTGTGTACACTCGCAAAGGTGGTGCCCATGACCTCATGGATGCATTTGTGGGTGGAGGCTTGTGAAATCCCACAGAGGTCACCTGTGGAGCCCTGAAAGGAGCCACTGGCGTAAAAATTGAACACCATGGACACTTTCATAGTCACTGGCAGTGGATGCCCTCCATGTCCCCATGCAACAAATGCTATAGTAGCTGGCAGATGTGACCAACTTGTTCCCTAGACAGGTGCAGTCTGTTGGTCATCTGCAGGAATGAAAGGCGGTGTCTATAAACCCTGGTTCTAGCTAGGTGCTGTCCAATGATGGCTCGCTGTGATTCTTCAGCGGCGTGTGTAGGAGCCACAGCCGCCCCTTCTTCTTGAGGGTGCAGCTCCTCCCTCTGCACAGCCAGGCAGCTTGGTCACTCTCTTCTCTGTTATCTTTTCTCTCTGTATGCCATGAAGCATATAGCTAGTTCACCAGGCTCCATGATCCTGATATACTCCTCCTGCAGGCTGAAAGAGAGAGATGTGTGGGTTAGATTGGGTGTTCTAAGAACCTCTCTTGATTAAGTCTGAAGGCCCCTTAACGCATTCCAGGGAATGCTGGCCACCACTTGGAAGGCCAGAAATTAGTGCACTGCATGGCTGCCTGAAACTCCACCCACCTCCGCCACACTCCTGTGAGCGATTGGCGGCAGCTTTGCCCATTGGACTGCATGCTGTGCTCTCAGCTCAGGTGCAGGCATTCTCCCAACCCACATTGCACTGTTAGCTTGAACCATGAGGGAGACTGGTTGAAACCTGTAGCTGTGAGCGCCTCCACCAGTGACTGCTCCATTGCCAGCTTTCGCAAGGAGATTGTACAGTGTGCCCATTGGTCCAACTGTCCTGCAGTCTGCTAAAATGCTCATTAGTTTGCAATCTGTGCCCAAGGGGTGAAAAGCTCTGCAGCACTTGTTGGCACTTGAATGCCTCTGCATTGCTTGAGTGGGCCGATAAGCTAGAGGCCCAACTCCACACATGTCATTGTGGCTGCATCTGAACTGTCTCAACTGCAGAGGAATGGTCACTTTATACAGGTTTCCCTAATGCATGGCTGCTTCCCACCCCCCCACCCCGCTCTTGCTTGTGCACGACCTTCACTCGCAGGGCAGCTCTTGCGTTCCCCCCCACCAACATGCCTCAACCGCAGGAAAGCCCTTGCCCCCACCCCTGCCCCCACACGTCTCAACGTTGAAGTCCAACAGGCGACCTGGGCAAGTGCTGCATAGCATTACTGTGCATTTACCTCCGAGTTCCCCTCAAAGTGCAGCCCGCCAAGTGCACGCCTTATATATGCTGCTGTGAAACATGTCGGAGTGCAATCGTGCCGATGTGGACAGACAATTCAGCGAGGGAGGGGATGATTCTGGTGGGCTGGCCTTTTAATGATATGTAGATGTATTAGAATGAAGTTCCCAATGTCCGATGTCAGGAAACACGGCCCGCCATCGACGGGCTGAGCGGATGATTGAAAACTGGTTTCACGACATCGTGAAACCGATTTCTGGCCTTTTCACCATATTGTCCGCTCATGCCACCGAACACGCCCAACGCCAGCATGGAAAATTCCACCGAGGGTCAGCACTGCCGCTGTTGGATATTAAAATAGCACACACCTCAGTACATCATGCTCAAAAATACAGTTTCATCAAAAGTTTTAACTAAATTTTAGAATCTTCCCAATATTACAAGGGTTAGTATTAGGATGAGTTCCAAATATATATATTTTTCTTCAGCTCTTTGAGTGTACAGCTCTTCAGCCCAGAGTATGGATTGCAGACAACGAACCATTATAATATATAGTTAAGATCTAACTGGAATTGACTACCAAAATGTAGCCTGCTCATGCTGCAGATTCTATTTCGTAACGTAAGTTTCTTTGAGTCCTTGATCACAAACTTAATATTTCCGTAAGTACTACATCATGCATACATATTGAGGTGGTATTGTAGATGAAAATGCAACATGATAGTAACTATAATATAAAGGAAATGTACTGCTTTGTATATATTACAAATACAAAACCCTCACTGGGAAACACATGCAGTAATCCAACTTCAAGATTAAAATGACAATTCAAATCTGAATCGTAGTACCTTTTTTAAAGTTATTAATAAATGCTGCTTGTTTCTTTTCTAAAACTTCTTCTAGTTCAACTGGCATGATAGTTCCCAAAGGTGGACTGTGAGTCTTGTGCTTTCAAATCTTATCCTTCACTCACTGCTCCTTACCCTGGTATTAATCTGGCTGGTATTTATCCTATTAAGCAGTTACATGATTACTTTATATGGCAGTTAATATTATTGCCCTGTGTACCAGTAATAATTTACATTCATGTGGGATTTGAACAATGTTTCTTCTCACCCAGGAAAACATTAAGTACTGAACAATTCACTCAAGCAAAAACTGCTAATAGAAATTATTTGTATTATTCTGTACAGAAGCAATAATATAGATAGGTGTCATACAGAAGTGATTGATTGCAATATATATGAACCTGAATTACAGATTAGAAACACACAGTGT
The DNA here is from genome assembly GCF_964194155.1 of Cetorhinus maximus. Taxonomy (NCBI): domain Eukaryota; kingdom Metazoa; phylum Chordata; class Chondrichthyes; order Lamniformes; family Cetorhinidae; genus Cetorhinus; species Cetorhinus maximus. Next base: position 155,635,564 of record NC_135881.1, read on the forward strand.
TGTTCTTATGCTTCTGCCATACTCCAGAAATGATCCAATTCCTTATCATCTCAGTCCCATCACACGCATATCCTGCGTAATCTGGGAACTCCAGGGTGCGTCTCACATCCTTGACAACCATATGAAAGGGTCATTAGCTGGAGTAACTCAAGCTCTGGGCTTTGGAGCTTCAGCAGCAACTGGTCACTGTGGTGTATATGTGAGGCTAAGAGCTACTGGGATAGCATGTTTGGTCATTCCACAGCTTAAGGGTGTGCAGGCAGAGAGAGGATGGATGATGGCCAGGCAGTAAAGAAGACTAGGTGGGTAGTGCAGAAGTTCCTTGAATGCCTCTCACTTTCTAAACGGTGATTGGTTCCGAATATTCATGAGGGCGATAGTCCCTCTGGGGAGTGCGGCCAGAGCCATGTCCACAGCATCACAGAGGGTTTAGTTGTGTAGTGGGGAGGCGGAAGATTGGGAAAGCAGCTGTGAAACGGTATTGTATAGTTAGGGGAGCAGACAGGCATTTCTGCAGCCGTTGAAGTGATTCCAGGATGGTCTCTTGCCTCTCTGATGCCAGAGTCCAGGATGTGACTGAGTAGCTGCAGAACATTCAGAGGGGAACACTGAACAGCCAGTGTGTGGTCCATATCAGTACAAATGACATGTGTAGAAAAAAGGATGAGGCCATGAAGACAGACTTTAGGGAGCTAGGAAATAAACTAGCAAGCAGTAATCTCTGGATTACTCCTAGCCTAAATGCTAATGAGTATAGAATTTGAGTTTAGTACAGATGATTGCATGGCTGGAGAAATGATGCAGGATGGAAGGCTTTAGATTCCTGTGACATTGGGGCTAGTTCGAGAAGAGATAGGGCCTCCACATGGTAGAAGGGTTGCACCTCAACAAGCTTGTGACCAACATCCTCAGGGGCAGTTTACTAGAGCTGTGTGGGAGGGTTTAAATTAATATGGCATTAGAAATGAGAAACAAAGTGCACCGAGGACTGGGAAAGGCAGATAGTACTGGAGTAAAAAATAGTATGGTAAGAAGCAGAGTCAGACTGAAAGAAAATGCAATAAGGTCCAAGTTAGATTTACAGTGCATATATGTAAACTATGATTTGTAGCAAATATGGTTGGTGAGCTGCAGATGCAGATAGCCATGTGGGCATATGATAATGATCATCAGGTGTGCTCGGCTTGAAGGCCGGTTCTCCATGGCCTGAATTTTTCAGTCGGTAGGCGGGTTCGGCAGGAGCGGACGGGGGTGGTCGCGGAACCAACTGTCACCCGCGGTCATCTCCGTGCTGCCATTTTACGTGGGTGAGCCAATTAAGGCCTGTCCAGCATAAGACGCGAGCGGTAATGCTCAGTGCTTCCTGTGCAGGCGGGCAGAGGAGGGAGATTTGGGACCAGTGCTTTTTTGCGCATGCGCACGGAACTGCCTCAGGGAGATTGAAGCGCTTCTCGAAAAAATAAATAAATGGGTTAAAAATTTATTTAAACATGTCCCCTCATGTGACTGTGTCACATAAGATGGCACATGTTTTTATAATTCAGAAATTTAAAAAATTTAATTAATAAAAGCTTTAGGAAACCTGATTCCACTTGTGGATGAGGTTTCCTAAAAAACGTAAAGGCAGCTTTGCCTTTTCACCTGCCCGCCAACCGTAAGGTTGGTCGGGCAGCGTAAACAATTACATTAATTAATTTGTTAATGACCTATCAGTTATCGGCGGGCGCGCAGCTGACTCTGGTGCGCGCCCGCCAAACAAAACATCGCAATGACATCGGGACACGTGCTTGACGTCATCGCACATCATTTTACGTGCTGCATGTCGGGTCCACCCCCGCACGGCAACTGAAAAATTCAGGCCCATGTCACTCTGCCCTGTGCCAGTCTTTTTCATTTTCCAATAGCTTCCTTCAATTTTCAAGGCATCCAGTATTGATATTCTCTTTCTTCTTCTCCCTCTTTGTCCTTGACATCTTCACTGTATAATATCTCTTACTAGTCCATTTCCTCTTAAGATGTGCCCTGTCTAGTCTCTCTGCCTTTTCCTAATTACATTCAGTAAATTTCTTTGTTCATTCACTCTCCTCAGCACTTCATCATTTGTTACTGTTTCTGACCAGCTGATCCTTTCCATTCTCTTCCAAACCCACATTTCAAAGCTATAGCTATAGCAAGGTGAATTACCCTTTCCATAATGTCCAAGTCTCACATCCATACATAACACACTCCAAATCAAACAAGTTGCTTTTTGAGTTGTTTATTCAGCTTTCTAGTTAACGACTGTCTCTTCTTATTAAATACAGCCTTTCCCATACCAATTTATTTGTGCATCCTCCATCTACAGATATTATGATGCCTAGATACTTGAGTTCTTGCACCTGTTCTAGTTCTTTTCTTTCTATGAATATATGAATATTTTTGATGATTTTGAGATAGGTGTTGCTTTAGTTTAGCTGATGTTCACTTTCATTCCAAAGTTCATGCCTGATACAACTAAACTATCTACTAGTTCTTGTAATCCTCTGAGCTTGCTACAAATGCATTTGATGGGTGTCATTGGATTAAGCTCTTGGCAGTACTAAAAGACATTGGAATAGACTGGAGAGATAGGTGACCCAAGAAATCTGTACGTGCGACAATCAGCAACAGTGAGAGTTGGAATTGGAATTGGAAGAGGAGTTATATAAAGTTCATCATCAGTCCTATTCAATATCTATGCAGAAGTAATGCTTCAAAAAGTGTTTGAAGACACCGAAGATTGCACGGTTGGGGTGGGGCGGGTGGGGGGCAGGGGGAGGGCAATGATAAAATCAATTGGAATTGCAGATGACAGCACTTGTAGCGAGCACAGAAGAAGGGAATATGATGTTGTGATAATGGAGACATGACTCAAAAAAAGGAAGCATTGGGCACTAAATATTCCAGAATGCAAATACTCAAGAAAGATAGGGAAGGAAAGAAAGGAGGAAGATGGCAGTATTAATTAAGGAGCATATTACAGTGCTATAGAGAGGATGTCCTAGACAGGCTGAGGACAGAATCTATTTGGTTAGAATTAAGAAACTAGATGCGTTTATATGGCTGGTTGTTTTCTACAGGTCAGTACTGGGAAAGATATAGATGAGGAAGAGCTACAGACTAATGAGAATTGTTGTGATCCCCACACAAAAGCTGTAAACCAAAATAATCAAATTTACTGAATGACACCTAAATGAAGATATTATCAATGAGATTTCACTTTTGTAACTTTTACATTAACAGAATCAGAACCAGTGAAATTAAAAATGAATTGACAGGCAAATGATACTTCAAACAAAAAAGTTAAATTTCATTTTAAATAGTTGATACAACAAAGATAGGTCTCACACAACCCTTTAGCACGTATGTTATTACGTAGCTACAACGTTCCATAATATGCAGTTCTTTATTTACACAAGGTAGGTCAGGAGTCCTACCTAACAACAGCTTTTACCTTTGAGTTTCATGGGTATGATTATCATCAACAAGGCATACTTTTATAAACCCTCTCTCCTTTGGGTCACAACAGTTTTGTTAGTGTAGCTTTTCAGAATTCCTTTTCAACTGACCAACCAATAATATCCCGATTCTAAGTTTGGCCACTTCTGGTAAAACAGCCGGCTCTTTAGGGTCTCTGAGCTATTCATGCAGCTTTCCAGATTTTAAAACTTTTTAGCCCACTTACACAATGCTTCCAAGAGCTCCTGCATTTGTGTGCTAATCACATTCTGCCTCTAGCTCTCCTTTGTGTCTCCCAGCCACACAGCTATTATATGCCAACTTCCTTGCTGCTGGTACTGCTTCCAGATCAAGGGTTGCCACTCTCATTATCCAAGAAAATTACAATTGATCCCTTTACAATCGAAGCAAACTCTTAAAAGTCCTTTTCCAACATTCTTAAAAACAATTACAGATTCCACAAATATTTTAAAGAAATTGCAAACTTTCCTTAATGAGCTGCTTCCAAGTCAAAGTTCATCACATACTGGGAGATTTTAATTATCCTAATATAGGTTGGGATAGTATTAGTGTTAATGTCAGAGAGAGAGAGTGGTGAGTTTCTGAAGTATATTCAGGAGCATTTTCTTGTTTAGTACATTTCCAATCAACAAGGAGAGAGGCATTGCTCAATCTTGTTCTGGCCAATGAGGCGGGTAGAAGAACATTTAGGGAACAGTGAACATAGTATGATAAGGTTTAGATTATCTATCGAAAAGGACAAGGGGAAATCTGAAGTTAAAATACTTAATTGGAAGAGGGTCAATTTCAGTGAGTAGGGGCAGACATGTCCCAGGTAAATTAGAATAAAAGATTAACAGGCAAAACTGTAACAGAACAATGCGCTGACTTTAAAGATGTTCAGATACAATTGTGGTACATTCACATGAGGGAGTAAGGTATGGCAAACAAATCCTGAATTCCTGGATGATGAAAGGGATAATAAAGTGAAGTATAAAAGGGTGCATATGACAGATATCAGGTTGATAATATAAGAGAAGTGAAAAGGAAATAAGAGAGGCAAAGAGAGAATATGGCAAGAGTCTGGCAGTTAGCATAAAAAGGAATCTAAAAATCTTCCATCGGTTTATAAATAGTAAAAGGATAGTGAAAGGAGAGGTAGGGCTAATTTGGTATCAAAAGGAGGATCTATTTACAGAGACAGAGGTCATGGCTGAGCTGCTAAATGAGAACTTTACAACTGTCTTTACCAAGGGAGAAGATGATGTCATAGAGAAAGAGGAGGTAATTGAGATAATAGATGTGCTAAAAATTGATATCTTGTTCAAAAAAGGGGTGTAGGGATAAACCTGGAAATTACAGGACAGCCAGTTTAACATATGTAGTGGGAAAGCTTTTAGCTGTGATAATTCAGGCCAAAATCAACAGTCACTTGGACAAGTGTAGATTAATTACAGAAAGCCAGCACAGACTTGTTAAAGGCCAATTGTGTTCAATCAACTTTGAGCTTTTTGATGGGGTAACAGAGAGGATACTGCAGTTGATGTGCTATATCAGAATTCCAAAAGATGTTTCATGACATGCCACAAATTAGGCTTACCAGCAAAATTGAAACCCATGGAGTAAAAGGGACAGCATGAATATGAAGTTCAGCGAGTGACAGGAAAGAGAGAAGTAGCGAACGGCAGTTTTTCGGACTGGAGTAATGAATATAGTGGGATTCCCCAAGGTTCAGGTAGTAGTAGGACCACTGCTTTTCTAGTAATAGAGGGCACAATTTCAAAATTTGTAGATGACAGAAAACTTGAAAGTGTTCCAAATTGTGAAGAAGACTGTGATAGACTTTAAAAAGGCAGCATTTAATGGGGCCCTTGGGAGTGGATTGGGAGGCTGGTTGGTGAGGGGGTGGCCAGAGACTCAAGAGAAAAGATGGGAACGGAGTGTCATGGAATTCTCAGCGATGGAGAAAATGGGAGATGGCCTTCCCAGCCAGAGGCCAATCTTCCTGCTTCCATTGGTATTCTACCAGCAGCACAAGTGCTTGGTCTCCAGGTGGAGAGACCATGCAGTAAAATCGAGGGACCATCCTGCGGGCTCAGGTAGGGGTGGGGTAGTGGTGGCCCTCCTGAGCAGGCACCCTGTGGCCCACAGAGGACTGTTCCAGGCAACAAGGACTGCCCCACAGAAACACATCCTCTACCTTCACCGACCACAACCCCTCACCGGAGTCTGCCTCACTGGCCCCAGTGACCCTGACCACCCCAACCTTGGCCCCAGGACAGTGATAATGCTGCTGCTCTGGACCATGTGCAATCCCAGCAGTGGCCTGCTGAGACTGTAGATCTGCCAGGCCTCTGACTGGTCAGTAGCTCTTGGAGGTGCAATATCTGTTTTGTTTTTTGTTTCAATGATGCACACAGGCTTTCAACATTGCAGCTGAGCTAACTTTATTGATATTACATTTTCCTAACATAAAAACATATCTGCAGTAACTGAATTCTATCAAAACAGACTCCAACATGTGCTATCTGACCTTCAACTCCCAGGTCAGGTGACCTCATATCTAGTACAGAGTACCATATAGTATCTAATACTGGAGTTCACTACCACAATCAACTATTATCATGACGTTTCCCTTTTCTTTATATAAAAAACAAACTTTTACACAACTCAAGTACACAAAGTCTCTTATCTACTCTTTATCTCTCTGTTTTGATCACTCTGTTTTGTCTTTTACTCATCTCTGTATCACTGTGGTTTTTTCACAATTCTTCCACTGGATGTTCTGAATGCTGACAGAGGTGATTTTGAAGGACAAGGGGCCTTCTCCAGCTCTGTGTCACTATCACCCCTTGGATAGTTTTCAGGACCCTCAGGCTTTGGTTACCTGTTGCTTCACTGGTGCATTCTGGATTTTGATCTTCAGCTACTTTTTCTGGTTCAGAGCAGGTTTGTGCTTCATTTGTTTTCTGTAAGAATTTCCCATTTCTCCTGTACTGTTGTCCATTTGGAGTTTGCACTATGGAAGACCTTGGTTCTCCTGTGATTCCCATGACAACAGCAGGATTCCAGATCCCTTCATGCTGAATCCTCACTGTCACTCTCATGTTCAGGTCAGACGTCAGGCACCTTGATCAAAGTACTGTTTCTGCTTCTGCTGTCTCAGTTTGAGCAGGTCCTGCACCCTGTAGCTCACTGGCTGTGGAAATAACAGTTAGAGTGCAGTTGGAAGCTTAGTTCTTAGTCTCCTCCCCATCAGCAGCTGTGCTGGAGATGATCCAATGCACTCTAATGGGGTATTCCTGAAATGCAGCAGAGCCAAGTAGTGGTCTCTTCTGTCCACTTTTGCCTTCTTCAACAGGTGTTTTAAGGCCTGCACAGTATATTCCACCATTCCATTGGATTATGGATATTTGGAACTTGACGTAGTGTGGTAAAACTCCCAGTCCTGTGCAAATTTGCGAAACTCAGTGCCTGAGAATTGTGGACTGTTATCTGAGATGAGCACTTCAGGTATGCCATGGCAAGCAAAAATTGATTTTAAATGATTTATTACAGTGATGCTCTTACTATCATTTCTCAGCAGCACAAACTCAAAAAACTTTGAGTAATAAGCTACTGTAGTAGAGGCTCACTATTGTCAAATGTGAACAAGTCCACTCCAATTTTCTGCCAGGGCCTCTCTGGAACACTGTGTAGTTGAAGTGGTTCTTTCTATTGCGACTTACTGTACTTTTGACACACTAGCTCTGGCCAGCACCTGCCTCAGTCTATGTTTGGGTTCTTCTCGTGAGGCTCCCCAGGCCAGCACATCGTCAATAGAGTTTTCCATGCTCTCTAACCCTTCAAACAGCTGCTTCACTGTTCTGTGGAACATCTCTGGAACTGAATTAATACTAAAAGGTAAGTGTAAAAACTTGTATTGCCCATATGGTGCGTTGAAGGTACAGAGATAGGAGCGCTGATCATCCAGCATGACCTGCCAGAAGCCTGAACTTGCATCCAAGACTGAATAGTATTTAGCATCAGCTAGCTACATGTGATCTCTCCTACTATGGGCAGCTGGTAATGCTCTCTTTGTACTACCTGGTTTAGGTCTCTGGGATCCAGACAGACTCACAGTTTCCCAACTAATTTTTGTACAATTACAATTGGATTAACCCACTTTTTCGGTTCTTCAATTTTCTTGATGATGTGAAGTTTCTCCTTTTAGCCCATCTGCTTTCAGTCGATCTCTCAGCATTAATAGTATTTTCCTGGGTGGGTGTATTTTGGGTGTCACAGTTTCGTCAATCTTGATGGTGTGTTCTCCTTTAAGGCAGCCAAACCCCTGGAACACATCTTCATACTCGCTCAGGATGTCGTTAGTGGTAACAGCCATTATTCTCTTGATTAGCTTCAGATTTTCCTAAGTTTTGATTCCAAGAATGGGTTTTGCATCAGTTTTCACCACTATGAGTGGAAGTGCTTGAGACTGTTTTTAATGGTTCACTTTAAGTGTGCACTTATCCTCTACAGCAATGTTTTCACCTGTTTAAGTAGACAGCTTCACTTTTGTCTTAGTTAGCTGTTTTTCTTTGCTTATCTTATGATACAGGTTTATGGGAATGACATTTTCTTGTGCACCTGTGTCAAACTTGAAATTAACTAACATGTTGGCAATTTTTAAATCAACGGACTATATGGCAGGAAGGCCAAATGTCAATTTTATGCTGTCTTGAAGCCAGTTTGTAATCATCCACTCCAACCATCAATGGCGGGTCGCGTTTCCTGCCGCTGCACGTCAGGAATGTCATTTTAATACATCTGCATATAATTAATAAGCCCTGCTCACCAGAACCATCCTCCCATGCTGGATCATCCGGGCACGTCGGGGGGGAAATATGCCAGCCCAGAACATGTCTTGACAAGTGTGATGTGCCGAAGTTGGGACTTACCATTAAGGCCTTGCTCAGATCACAGATGCCTGAGGGGCAGAAGATGCTGGAGCCCTTGAGCTATCGGAAGAACACACGCATAAAAGCAAAATACTGCAGATGCTGGAAATCTGAAACCAAACCAGGAAATGCTGGAAAAACTCAGCAAGTCTAACAGCATCTGTGGAGAGAAAAAAAACAGAGTTAACATTTCGAGTCCGTATGACTCTTCTTCAGAGCCGTGCATGCTCTGCCACGAAATAGCTCATGGAAAGTGGAAGGTCACCATTGATGTCTGGGCTTTGCTTCAGGACATCAGGGCCTTGGCCATGGGCTGTTACGGATGATCATTGAGGGGGTGGAGGGGAAGGTCTATGTTTGACTGAGGGGGCGGGGGGGTGGCGAAGGTGTACCGGAGTAGGGGAGTGTGGTGAGGTTAGGAGGGAGGGAATGATGGTGTCGGGGGGTTGAGGTTGGGAGGGAGGCAAACAATGGTGTCGTGGGCTGAAGTTGGGAGGGGGAGAAGGGACTCTGGAGGGAAGGGTGTGTAACCGGGGAGAATGCAGCAACTGAGGATTTCGGTGTAAGGAGGCAGGAAGGTGTAAGGGAAGGAGTTCGGAGGTGGGGAGGGTTTCAGGAGGAGGAAGGATTTTAGAGGGGGGCAGCACTTTGGGGAAAGGAAGGAGTGTGGAGGGGGGAAGGAGTCTGGGGGAGGAGGGAGTTTGGAGGGGGGAAGGAGTCCAGGGGGAGGAAGGAATAAGGGCGAAGGAAGGAGTAAAGGTGGAGGAATGAGTAAGGCAGGGGTACGTCCAGGTGAACGTGCAAGGGAGGGCTTCATGGAGTTGATGACTGACACCTGGGGACCGAACTGAGGGTGGGCGTGGTAGGAAGGAAGGGTGAATATGAGAGAGGGCAGAGCGAGTGTGCGATGGTAGTGATAGAAGGGGTGGTAAGAGTGGTTGGTGGGGACTCGGAGGCAGACATGGACCCTGGGGTTGGAAAGGAGGAGGTTGAGGAGCTCAATATGGATGGGGTGGGATTCTTGGGAAGATAAGGAACATGCACATTCACCTGGACATCCGGGCAGAAAAGGATTCTGGTTGGTAGGTGATGGTGGGGAGGTGGAAGGTGATGCTGGGGAGTCCACAGTGATGGGAGAAAGGACATGGGTGACTGGATGAGGAGGAAGGACGGGGGAGCTGAAAACATACTTTACAACCAACATGCTTCTGAAATCGTAAGTGGAAGGAGCCTCATGTTGGGTGGGCAAAGGTACTGCATGGCAGTGTGATCAGTGGGTGGGCGGAGATGCAGCTCAGCTCAGATGGACAACTGAAAGAGAACCTCAGCAGGCAGCATTGAAAACGCTCGGGACATTGAGATGAGTGCATAGGAGGAAGGCTCCACGTGGTGGGAGAGTGCTTGCATGAGGCTCCAAAAGGCCCTGTCACACACACACTTCTCCCTCCAAAATCACTCCTGGTCTGGTTGTATGCAGCTGAACTGTTAGTGGGGTGGGGGGTGGTTGGGGGGGAGGGTAGGGGGGTGGGGGGGGGCTGCAGGGGGAGGACTCGTGAAGCCTGTAAATGAAGATGAGAGACACCATTACACATTACTGAGTGAAAGTGAATATATTTTCAGATTGTAAAGTGACAAAATCCATGCAACCACTTGTGATCAGAATTTCTTAACTTTTCTAGGCCTACCATTTCTTCTAGTTGCTGTATTAACACCCGCAGCAGGGGTGGAGACAGCCTGCGCAATGGTTGGCCCTGTTGCCTCTGATGACTTTGGCGTGGGTTCTTTGGAAAGCCGAGGCCTTGAGGGCCCTGGCTTGCTTTGGCTGTCCTCCTGTGGGCCAGCTGCTCCCTCCGTAGTGACAGAGGATGAGGTTGAGGGGGTCACAGGCAGATGGGACTCAGAGGGAGAGGACAGCCGCTGAGATTCCTGAGTGGATGACCCAGGGGTGTCAGCTGCTGCTCCTCCTCCCTTTGGGTGCTCAAATGGCCTTGTCCTGATTCCTTGAAGGACAGGAGCGCCTGGAGGGACATTGAGGTGCCCCGTTTCCCTCTTGTGTTGCCATTGCAGGAAGTCACCCATGGCTGCTGCAATGGAGTGCAGGTCTGCATGCATTTCCATGTTCTGCTGGATTGGGGTCTACATGGTGTCTGCCATCCTCCCCATAGAGACCTTCATACACGCACATGTGGGGACCATTTCAGAGAGCAGGCGGACCCACTCCTCCAATTCGTGTGCCGCTCTGTTGAGGGCTTCCAACGGCTCTGCATGATGTTCCCCAGCCTTCTGCTGACTCTCTACATTGAGTTGGAAGGTCGAATCCAGAGGTTCATCATCTGACTCGGACCTCACAGGTGCCTCCTCCCCAGCAGTCCTCCGAGTGCTAAGGAGCTCGGCTGAACCTGCCTCCTCCTGCTGCAGATATGTGTCTGTGCGGTGACCACCAGATCGTGAACCCGAGCCTGCCCTAGATCTAGGTCCACCGAGGTGTGTGTCTCTGCAGTGGTGGAGGGTGTGGGTAAGTGCTGTGATGGATCCTCAAGGCTGCTTATTTCCAGCTCTTCAATGGAGGATGTTTCCTCTTGGCTGCAGGTGAGGACCTGGATGGAGCTGAGGGACTGGCTGGCTGAGGGTGTCGGTCATTTGGCAGAGCTCCCTGTGAACCAAAGTAGAGATAAGTATTGCATGACAGCAGAGTCAACAGCAGGAGAGAGAGTACTCATATGTACATTGAAAGAGTGGTGATGTGGTGCAGGATCCTTACGATATTGAGCTGTCAACATGTTGAACTGACCTGTCACCGCAGGCATGGTCCATGTCCTCACCAGTCAGCACGATGGCATGCTCCTCAACGTGAGTGAGGGGCCTAATGTGGGCCACTCCAGCCCTGGTCTGGGTCCTCTTCCTGCTGATGTGAGCCAGCTTCTCCTGCATGAAAACAGATGGGGTGAGCACATGGCACTGTGTGGAATGTTTGTGTGCTGAGCGGAGCCATGGACGGGATGAGGATGCAAGTTCCAGAGGATATGAGCCTGATGGAGATGTGAGGGTGTGTGTGAGAGTTAGTGGTGTTGTCCCTTGAGGTGTGAGGCCTCTGTGGATGTGTGATGGATTTGTGAGTGTGCGGGTTGAGAGTGATGAGAAGAGTGATTTACCCTGGTGGAACGGATGAGACCATTCATCCTCTTAAGGCACTGGATGGCTGTCCTTTTTTGCAGGGCATTGCCGCTGACCACCGCTGCCACCTATTCTTGAATGTAAAACATTTGGATTATGTGCAGGAGTGGCTAGCATCACTGTGTCCAGGAGAAAAACTCTGGTAGGCTCAACATTTGTAGCAATCTTCTTAATTATGATCTTTCTCTCATTCCTATTGGAATGCTGGGTTGGTGATCTTGCTTGCTGGTCTTTGCTCAGAGCGGGCTAGAGGACTTCGCCGCAGGCCTCCACTGTGTCCAGTAGCCACTTGAGGGAGGTATTGCTAAATCTACGGGCAGCATGCCATCAGATTCCTATCCCTTGAAGAGTGCTAGCTCTGTGCAGAGGTGGCCTTTAAATATAACTCCCAGTTTACTGAAGGCCTGAGGTGACGGCGGGGTGGGCAAATCAGAGGCTGCCTCGCCAACAACCCGACATGTTTCCCAGGAATGCACAATGAATGAGGCAGGAATGGGATGATACGGCATGAAAATCCCCCATTGCAGCCGGCGGTTAAAACGTCCTTTTTCCCATCCACTACGACACTTAGTGTAAATCTGGGATAATTCCATCCAATATTAATCTCAGAGCTCCACTGTTCCACCCTGGGGTTAAATTTATTATATAATTAGATATTGGATGTATGGGTCAATTCTTGAGTGTAAAACATTTGGACCAGAATTTTACATTCGGTGTGTGGGGGCGGGCCCGACACGCCAGAACGTAAAATGACGCGCGATGACGTCGGGCGTGTGTCCCGTCATCACGCTGTCTCGCAATGTTTCATTTGGCGTGGGCCAGAGTTGGCTGCATGCCCGCCGATAATTGAAAGGCCTAGTAAGGCCATTACCGTACTAATTAACTCAAAATTTATGCTGCCTGTCCAACCTAACGGTTGGCGGGCAGGCAAAAAGGGCAAGCGGCCTTTACGTTCTTTAGGAAACCTCATCCACGAGCGGGCTGTTTCCTAAAGCTAATACCAATTATATAAAAACTTTATTTTGAAAATAAAAACATGACCCATCTCATGTGATACAGTCACACGAGGGGACATGTTTCATTAAATTTTTAATGCTTTTAATAACGTCTTTAAAAAGTGATTCAATCTTCCAGAGGCACAGAGCTGCCTCAGGGAGATTGAAGCGCTCTTTCGTGCACATGTGCGAAAGAGCGTTGGACCCGACTCTCCCTCCTCCCCCGGCCCGCACAGGTAGCACTCAGCGCTACTGCTCGTGATCCATGCTGGGCGGGCCTTAATTGACCCGTCCACGTGAAATCGTGGTACTGAGCCGACTGCATGCGGCAGTCGGCTCCGCGACTGCCTGCGCCCACCTGACTCATGGAAAATCCTGGCTGGATTATTTACAGGAGTGGCTAGCATCACTGTGTCCAGGAGCATAACTCTGGTAGACTCAACATATGTAGCAATCTTCTTAATGATGATCTTTTTCTCATCTCTATTGGAATCAACTACCTTAAAAGTCTCAAATAACTGTTTTTGAAAGATTTAGAAGAAACTTAAATATTTGAAAAGTTCTGACTGATAAATATTTCCATAAAAGTTAACTGGGACTCTTACAGATCGGTGTGTGCGACATTTAAAGGGAGCTGCCTGTCAGATCTGAACAAGTTATGAAGTCACCCGCGCTTTCGCCCATTTTTTATACACTTTTTTTTTAAAAAGGAAGGTTACTTTTAAATTCCTGATCTTAATTGCTCCACTGCTGGAGGCCATGCCTTCAGTTGTCTAGGTCCTAAACTCTGGAATTCCCTCCCTAAACCTTTTCGATTAGTGTTTAATTCTCTGCCACTTCTCTTCCAGGAATCCCTCTTTTACTTTGTTGACCTTCATTGCGTTCTATTTCCCTCCTCGTGCTTGATGTTGCATCCACCAAAGCTCAATTTCACAGCATAGATATTTCAAAACAATATTGAAGTTTTAAATTCTGAATATAGTGACTAAAGCATGTGATACATTGGAATGAGTTAACAAAAAAAAGAACTTCTCACTCCAGGTTAGAGATCCAGATTGGCTGTAAATCTGTCATTGTTTAAATGCCAAGTAGGAAGTTGAATACTACCCAAGTTGTTTCTTACAATATTTAAAGGATTAGTAAGTTTGATTAGAATGGGAACAATTGTTAGTAAATAAAATTCTTTAATATAGTCACATCTACAAAAGGGATCTTAATTTGCAGAGACAGGTCAGGGGCTGGGTATTCTGCGGCGAGTAACTCACCTCCCGACTCCCCAAAGCCTGTTGACCAGCTACGAGGCACAAGTCAGGAGTGTGATGTAATACTTTTCACTTGCCTGGATGAGTGCAGCTCCAATAACACCCAGGAAACTCGACATCATCCAGGAAAAATCAGGCCCTTGATTGACACCCCATCCAGCACTTTCAACATCTACTCCCTCGACCACCAACGCAGTAGCAGCAGTGTGTAGCATATACAAGATGCACTGCAGCAACTCACCAAGGCTCCTTTGATAGCACCTTCCAAACCCGTGACCTCTACAACCTAGAAGGACAAGGCAGCAGATGTATGGGAACACCACCACCTGCAAGTTCCCCTCCATGCCACATACTTTCCTGACTTGGAAATATATTGCCATTTATTGTTGCTGGGTCAAAATCCTGGAACTCTCTCCCTAACAGCACTGTGGGTGTACCTACACACATGGACTGCAGCGGTTCAAGAAGGCAGTTCGCCACCACCATCTCAAGGACAATTAGGGATGTGCAATAAATGCTGTCCCGCTAGCGACACCCATGAACAAATTTTTAAAAAAGCAAAATTTCCTTGCACTGTATGGGTTAATTCATTCCTTATTCTTATAATTCCAGCAACAAAGGAGTTATTACTCTTTCTGGAGAAATTATTGCCGTATAAATTTTTACGCAGTATAATAAATAATGAAATAAAATCCCATCTTATTGTCATGGGGAAACGAGAGCCAGTTCTTTATTTATACTTATTTTAATTCTTTGTTTGCTCAAAATACATAAATTTAACAACCAGGATTCTTTCCGATGAAAGTGCAGTGGAACTGTTCTTTAACACAATATCTGGCAATATTCAGAACAAATAAGTTGAATTTACATGATTTAATCAAAGTGAATGCACTTTATCAAAAGTAATGAAATAAACCCACAATGAAAGAGAACCCCAAGGTAAAGCTCTACATTAATTCTGACTTGTGTTTTTATTCATTCTATTCAGACTACATATTCCAACTCTTTATTGTCTATTTAATTGTTTTACCATATTGTTTAGAGTTTGAAAGCAAACATTAGTTTATTATTACACCCAGGTCTCCCCCAAAGTCCCCCTGTAATTCCATGCGTTGTATTCTGTGTATGTAGATTTTTTTCCTTGCATATTAATGTATGGCAGTGTAAAAATTATATTTGCCATTTTTCTGCCATTGCAACACTGAAGTAAATCCTTTTTCAAATCTTTTGTCACATCCTCATGGTCTATTACTCTTGCTATTTCAATATTATCAGCAAATTTGAGCTTACATTTAGCTTTAATATCCAGATTGTCCAGGGCAGTATTTTTAGCTTGGCATGCGGGTGCGCACCCGACCCGCTCGAGCGTAAAAAAGCGCCTAATGACATAGAACGAGCATCCCAACGTCATCCCGCACTCGTGCGATATTTCGGTCAGCGCACGCGCATGAAAGTTGGAAATGCACTCACCGACAATTAAGAGGGCAATTAAGCCCATTAAAGTTCCAATTGTCCCTGATTTTTTGTGGTCCGTCCAACCTTATGGTTGGCAGACGGGCGAATCTGCCTGGTGGACTTTGCATTTTTGATGAAACCTCACCAAAGTGCGGGATGAGGTTTCCATTATTAAATTTAAAAAAATAAAAATGTGTGCACAGAATTTTCATCATCTATATGTTCAGGTGACTGATTCTGATGTGTGGACATTTTTCCTGGATTTTAAAGTCTTTATTTATTGCTTTTAAATTCTTTGCCCCCCCCCATGCCCCTGCTTAATTCACCAGCCAGCATGAAATCACGGTCAGGGGCTGATCGCGGTTGGTGGTCCATTCCCCGGCCAATCCTGGACCACCAACCGTGCGCGCCTGGCGAACTAAAACTCCTGCTCTTAACGTAAGTCAGAGAGAACAAGGATCCAAGAAAAGATGCCAGTGAAACTTTGCTCAGCGCTTCATTTTGGTTTGTTATTGCACTCCTGAGTACTCCCTGTTTCCTATTTTTAACTGATTTTATATTCACTTCCTTTTTTCACCCTAGGCTCCTGTAGCTTTTAGCTAATTAGAACTCTTTCATGATGAACTTTGCCAGAACTTTCTGAAGTCCAATAAACTAAATCATAAGGTGTATCGCTAATTACATTATTTGTAACATCCTCAAAGAAGCCAAGGAGATTTGTCAAACACATTGTCCCCTTCTAAATCCAGATCATCTGTTTCAAGTTAAATTATTACTTTACAAGGAGCCCATCAGTATACACTCAGAATACTTTGCATTCTTTTGTCTTACATGCTTTTTCTTAAGTGAGCATGTCTATAGTTGCTTGGGTCAGCTTTGCCATTCTTTTTAATTATTAACATTATGTTCACCTGCTTCTAGTCCTCAGGATCTTCACCAGTCTCCAATGACTCCTTCCTTCCTCCCTAATTTCCTTCAGAAGTCTTAATACATTTTCTATATTTGTCTCAGGGGATATGTTAACCTTACTTTCCTTTAACATACTCAGAACCTCTGACACACTAACTTAAAATTCTATATGGTGTAAGGAATACTGCAGAAACTGAGTGGCAAATTGATGTCATCCTGAGTGAGTCTTCAAAATATTATTTTAATATCATAACTATTTGTCTTCAGTTTTGTATCACTTATTTTTTAGATTTCTAAATTCCTCACTATTCACTTAATGTCATGATACTGGATGAATGTTTCAATTTTGTATTAATGTTTCTTTCTCATTTTGGTTTTTCTACTGAATCCGTGTTATCAGAATTTTAGGGATGATTTTCTGCCATTTGCAGCTTTGGTTTAATGGCTCTTCTGCCAAAACTACAGAGGCAAGACAGAGCACTTTCACAGAAATTGACTCCAAGTATTCTATGTCAGTGTTTTCTCTCCTCCATTTTTTTCTTTTTTTATTCACTTTTAATTGACCTATTTATTGCTGAAGGAAGAGACTTTTTTGTCAAAGCTTTTTATCTTGCACTCATCAAGACAATTCGCAAGAAAATGCCAATGTCAGGGGGAACAACATATTTATACCGCATACAGTATAAATATGTTGTCTTTCCTGACATTGGTATTTTCTTGTGAATTGTCCTGATGAGTACAAGACAAAAAGCTTCAACAAAAAAGTCTCTTTCTTCAGCAATAATCAACTTCCGTACTACCGAACGCCTATTTGACCTATTTGTCCATTTCAGAGATGGCAGTGCAGAAATCCTATGGTACTACTGTTTGCGTGATACTCCATATTGCCCCTCTGTGGGTCCAATGTTGCCATTAGTGTGAGAATTCACTCCAACTATTTACATAGAGAGTGAATAGTAACCAGAAATGACAACTTATAGTTTTGAGGTTTTTAATGACATGCATGTAAGGGACTCCTTAAGCTTATCTTGTCATGCATGGGCAGATCACTAACCACAAAAGTGCACAGTGCTGGGCCTTCCTCACATTCAAGAACACCCTCACATCCAGGGAATTAAAGACCAGTCAGTTTAAGGTCAGTGGTAGAAAAAATAATAGAATCCTTGCTATAGGAGAGAATAGAAGAGCGTCTAGAAATGAGAGATATAATAATAAATAGCATGAATTTCAAAAGGGACAATCTTGATTGACCAACCTTATTGAATATTTTGAGGAAACACAGCGAGTAGATAATGGTAATGCAGTAGATGTAATGTATTTGGATTTTCAAAAAGCCTTTGATAAGGTGCTCCATAGTAGACTATTGAATAAGGTCAGAGAATGTGGAGTCACTAGACAAGCAGAAGAATGGGTTGCTAGCTGGCTTCAAGACAGAAAGCAGAGAGGGGGCATAAAAGGTGGTAGAAGGTGGGAAGTGGTGTTCCACAAGGACCAGTATGAGGGCCATTGCTGTTCATAATTTACATTAACAATTTAGACTTTGGAATCAAAAATACAATTTCTAATGTGGATGACACCAAATTGGGAGGGATAGTAAATACTGAGGAGGACTGCAACAAATTACAGGAGGATATTAATAAACTTACGGAATGGGCAAATAACTGGTAAATGAAATTCAACACAAATAAATGTTAGGGAGCACATTTTTTGGTACGAAGAATAAGGAAATCACTTGTTCCTTGGAAGGTGCAAGTCTTGGTAGAGTAGAGGAACAACAGGATCTTAAAGGATCATAAAGGATCAATCACTAAAAGTTGCCTCACAGACTAGCAAGACCACAAAAAACAAATCAAACACTAGGTTTATTTAATTATGAGGGGGAAAAATTGAAAAGTAAGGAAGTTATGCTAAACCTATATTGAACCTTGATTAGGACACACTTAAATTACTGCTTGCAGTTCTGGTGACCATATTATACAAAGGATACAGAACCACTGGAGATGGATCAGAGAAAATTTACAACAGGCTTGTCCAACCTTTTCGCTCGAGGGGGGGGCACATTTGCACATTTTTCTCACTCAAGGGACCAATGAGCAAATTTCAGAAAACTAAGGTTTGGCACAACAATAAACTGAATTTCAAAAAATAAGTTGAGGTTTTAAGGAAAGAAACAATTGATGAGCAAAAGTATAGCAATGTCACAGCAATAAATTGTTAAGTTAAAAAAGAGTAATTAATAAAAATGACCAGAGTGTGAGAAGGTCAGAATGTGTGTGCCAGGCTCACTCCCAGTCTCAGGGTGCGCGCTCACCCACCCTCACCCACTGTGAGTGGGTGCGTGTGTATGTGTTGGCATGTGGTGGTAAGAGTGAGTGAAAAACCTGAAACTGGGCACAAGGCAGATTTACACTCACCCCCAACACCCCAACACACTCAGTCACTCATCTCTCGCACTCCCCCCACACACAGTCACTCAGTCTCTTGCATTCCCCCCCCCACATTCAGTCACTCAGTCTCTCACACTGCCCCTCACACACAGTCACTCCATCTCTCACACTAACCCCCACACACAGTCACTCAGTCTCTCGCACTCCCACATGCATACACACGCTCCCACACACACTCACAGCCACAGTCTGTCACTCACAGCCACACTCTCACTTACACACACACACACACACACACACACACACATTCTCTCTCTCTCGCTCTCTCTCTCTCTCTCTCACTCCCACATACTCACCATGGCACCATCTCCTCCCCAGGCCCGCCAAAACTTCACTCTCCCTGGGCCCGATGAAACTTCGCCCTTCCAGGCCACCAAAACTTTGCCTTCCCCAGGCCCGACAAAACTGGCTCCCTGGGCTCCAGCCCAACCATTGTTCATCTCCCTGGGCTCCAGCCCTACCGTTGCTTGTCTCCCCAGGCTCCAGCCCCATTGTTGCTCATCTCCCCAGGCTCCAGGCCCATCATTGCGTGGTTCCCAGTCTCCAGCTCCACCATACTTTCACTTCTCTTAGCCCGGCAGGCTCAGCACACTCACTAACTCCGGTGTTCGCTGCCACTCCAATCAGAGACTCTTTCTCTCCCTCATTTGCTGCCGATAGGCTCACTGGTCTGGACAGATGTGGCGTGTACATATCGGCCTGGGGCAGCCTCTAAAGTTTGGGATGGAGGCCTCCTGTAACCATGGACCCTGGAACATGCAGCAGTGGATGGGCGGAGCATCTACCAGGTGGATCTTCCAGCTTCAGAGTCTTCCAGGAGGTCCATCTTCTATCTTCAGAGTGCTCCTGGAAGTCCATATTCTATCTCCAATGAGCTCCAGGGAGTCCATCTTCTATCTTCAATGGTGAGTCAGTTATGTCCCGGTGCCTTTTAAAAAGAGCGCCCAGATATTATGGCAGGGCACGAGCCATCCAGCCCACACCATCGTGCAATACCCCTGACTGCATAATTAATGAGGGCAGGGTCACGCAATGTGGCATGAATTCTCAGCGGCCTCCGTGGCAGGAAGCAGTCCCCATCCCCATACCCAACACAGGACTTGGTTCCGGAATGGAAAATTCCGCCCACTATTTCCTCTTCTGAAAAGAGCATAAATAGAGGCCATCAGTATAAGATAGTCACCATTAAATCCAATAGGGAGTTCAGGAGAAACTTCTTCACCTAAAAATAGTAAGAATGTGGATCTTGCTACCACAGGGACCAGTTGAAACAAATAGTATAGGTGCATTTAAGGGAAAATTTGGACAAGCATATGAGGGGGAAGTGAATAGATGGTTATCATGGTAGGTTTAGATGAGAAAAGATGGGAGGAGGCTCAAGTGGAGCATAAACACCAGCATGGATTTTCTGGGCCATATGGCCTGTTTCTGAACTGTATATCCTATGTAATCCTATTCTTTTACACACAGTAGAGAACCTGAAAGAATCTGCAGCTTAACTGGATCAAATTACACATTCCAGGGAAAGGGTTGGATGATTACTGTCTGCCCTCTTCAAGGTGGTGGCAACACAGACCTTGGTTACACCAGGGGGAGAATTTTCTCCCTGTCGGGGGGTTTGTGTGGGATGAAATGTCACATGAGCTGGGACATGTCTATGAATGTTATTAAAAATTTTCATAAAACTTTAAATACCTTCATGAAACCTCATCCCGCCTGTGGATGAGGTTCCATGATAAATGCAAAGGCCGCCTGGGCTCTTCATCTGCCCGCCAACCTTAAGGTTGGATGAGCAGCTCCGTTAAGTGTTTTAATTTACATTTAAATAGTCTTAATAGGCCTTTGACAGTTCGGCGGGCACACAGCCGACTCGGGTGTGCGCCTGCCAAACTGAAAATCTGAATAACGCGCGGTGACATTGGGATGCACGCCCGATGTCACTGCGCATCATTTTACACATTGGCGAGCAGGCCTGCCCCTGCTTGCCGACCCGAAAATTCTGGCCCAGGTGGCGTCAGCAAGCACAGCCTGCCCCATAGGGCCTAGAGAGGGCAGAATTCTCAGAAATGTCTCCAGGCACATGCCCAAATAGTCAAATCAACTTAATTTGAGTGGACAGAAGAAGATCTTGTCCTTTCCTACTCAGGATTTCTTGGCCATCTACAAAGGAGTGTTAACTCATTGGAATCAAGTTCTGTCCCAAATTGTGTCCCCACTGACATCGCTTTGTCAGAATTTAATCTCACAAGTGCAGAATGTCTAATCTTGTTTATCTGTGAGCTTCTTGTTATTACTTTGTTGTTGAGATGTGAGCAAGGCCAAATTCATTTGCACAGATTCAGCTGCCCTGAAAAAATGATTGCGCGCTGAATACAGAAATTACAGAGAAGATTTAAAATAGAGAATAAGGGGGACTTAAAAGAATATGGGTATACAAGGACACAAGAAATAAGAGCAGGAGAAGACCATATGGCCTGTCGAGCCTGCTCCACTATTCAATACAATCATGGCTAATCTTGGATTTCAATGCCACTTTCCTGCCCGTTCCCCATAGTCCTTGATTCCCTGAGAAAACAAAAATCTATCCCAGCCTTAAATGTAATCAACGATGGAACATCCACAACCCTCTGGGGTAGAGAATTGAAAGATTCACTTTGGAATGACTTTGAGTGAAGTCGTTTCTCCTCATCTCAGTCCTAAATGATCGGCCCCTTATCCTGAGGCTGTGCCCCGTGTTTTAGGTTCCCCGACCAGCAGAAACAACCTCTCAGCATCCATCCTAGCCCCTTCAGAATCTTCTATGTCTCAGTGAGATTGCCTCTCATTCTTCTGAGCGCCAGGGAATATAGGCGCAATTTACTCAGCCTCTCATCATCGGACCTCATCAGCCTCTAATGCAAGTATATCCTTTCTTAAATGCGGAAACCAAAACCCAAATTAACCAAGGCCAGAATTTTCTTGTCGGCGTGTGGGGGCAGGCCCCACACGCCAATGCATAAAATGATGCACGGTGATGTTGGCTGAGCGTCCCGACGTCACCGTGCGCCATCGCGATATTTCGGTGGGCGGGCACGTGATGATCTCCACATCGCGCTCACCATTAACTAACGAGCCACTTAAGGCCCTTGAGGCACCAATTGGCAGCGATTTTTTGGGGCCTGTGTGATCTTCAGGTCGTCGCTCGGGCGCAACGGGAAGGCAGATAGGCCACATTTGTATAAACCTCATCCATGGGCGGCATAAGAGGGTGATTGGAGTCACGAGTGTTATTTGTCAGATATTTAATGCTTAAAGTTACTGATACTTGCCTGTGTGCGCAGGAATACTTCAAAACTCTTCACAGCTGCGTGGACAGGAGTAACAGCCTTCAGGTCAGGACTCTGGGGCCTTGCTGGTTTCAGGAAGGCTTCCCTTAGCCTGGGAATGGGAGTTGTGCTCTCCACTGGAGGCATCTCCTCTGAGGAGGAAGAGAAGGCCAGAAGGGGGAGGAGGCCAGGAGTCCACATTCAGCCTCAAGGGGAGCCATCTTTGGGAGGAGAGGCACAGGCACAAGGGGTGCAGGGCCAACAAGAAGTCCAAGGCAGAAGGGGCCGCAGAAGAGGCCACTATGCTGCTGCCAGGGTACACAGGCGGTGAAGAAGCTACCTCAGTATATCTGAAGTGCAGTGTCGAAGAAGGCTCCAAATCTCAAGGGAGACAGTCACCTCCATCTGTCAGGAGATAGGCCCTGAGATCTGTGCCAACTGTGTAGATGGACAGCCCATGCCAGTGTTGTTGAAAGTAACGGCTGCCCTCAACTTCTATGCTTCCGGCTCTTTCCAGGGGTCAGTGGGTGATCTTTGCGGAGTTTCCCAACCAGCTGTGCACAGTTGTATCAAGCAGGTGACAGATGTTCTGTTCAGGTATGCACTGACTTTCATCCATTACTGCTGGGACGAGGCCAGTTAGAGCCAGAGGCTTCACGGCCATTGCTGGCTTCTCCTGCATTCAGAGTGCAATCACCTGCACACATGACCGTCAAGGCGCCAGGAGGTGAGCCTGGTGCCTTCGTCAACAGGAAGGGCTTCCACTCCATGAACGTGCAGATACTGTGTGACCACAGGATGCAGATTCTACAAGTCTGTGCAAGGTACCGAGGCAGCTCCCATGACGCTTACATCCTCAGACACTCCCAGGTGCTGATGCTTTTGAGTGCTCCAACCCAACTGGATAGATGGCTGCTGGGTGACAAGGGCTATCCCCTCAAAAGGTGGCTCATGACACCCCTCCACCATTCAAGAACAGAGGCTGAGCAGCGGTACAAAAGGAGCCATGCCTGCACAAGGGCTGTGGTAGAGAGAACCATCGGTCTTCTCAAGATGCGCTTCCGATGCCTGGACTGTTCGGGGGCCGCACTCCAATACCCCCCAGATTGTGTGTCGCTGATAGTGGTTGCAAGCTGCGCTCTCCACAATCTGGTGCTGGAAAAGGGCGACACAATGGAGGAAGAAGATGTAGACGCAGTTGCTGCAGCTGCTCACGATGAGTCCAGTAGTGAGTCCAAGGATGAGCATGCACAGGAGAACACTGAGGGGGTAGATGCTGACTCAGGCATCCTCCAGGGAGGCAGGGACACCTGGGAGGCTTTAATCCAATGAACCTTCAGCTAGCCCACCACAGATGGACCTATAACACAAGCCAGGGCTGCAGGCTCCATACTCCATACCTGAGTGAGGTAAGCTGTGAGGGCTTGCAGGTCCAAGGGCAACCCCAGGAGGCCCTGATTGGTCTCCTGGAGGAGCCTCTCCACGAGAGCTGCCACCCTCTCCATGGAGGAAGCATGACGCTTGGCCATGAGGCTCATTGCATCACTGATGCTCCGTGTGGACTCCTCCAGCACAGGCACCATGCCACGCATTGCCTCATGTATCTCCGCCAGATCCTCCGCATGCCCTGCTGCATTTTCAGCGTCTGCTGACTCACGGATGACTCCAGAGGCACATCATCAGCCACTGACCGAGTAAGTACCTGGTCCCCAGCAGTCCTCCGACTGCCAGCACCATGGGCACTCTGTCTCCACCCGCACCTCAAGCGAGTGTGAAGTGCCCTCACCGTTGTGCCCTGGGACACCAGCCGATGATCTAATTCCCACCGAGGTGCTAGTATCTGAGCTCGTGTCTGCCTGGCAGAGATGGTGTGACATTGGTGAGTCCAATTATTCAGGGCCCTCAGGTGTGAGAGGTGGCCCCTCTGCCTCCTCCTCCTGGCCCTGCTCTGGTGATGCTGAAAGGAAGAACAAGAACATTTGATTAGTTAAAGTGGAGACAATGTCAATGTGCATGCCTGTCCCTTGGATCAGTATGGGCTCATCCTTCCATAATCAATTGACAACCCATGTTGTAAGTTTCAATCACTGAACATTCATCAGTGCCATGGCTGCTGGGACACACATGGTGACCTCAGTGCTCAGCAATCTTACCTTTCTGTGGCACCCCAGCCTCACCGCCATGGGTGGACCTGGGCGCTTGGCGCCTCTCCAGATCCATCGCCTCCTGCTCATATCTGGTGACAGTGGCCAACTGGGCTTGGCCTCCACCAGTTTGCCTCCGCTTGGTGGCACTGTGTGCAGTCTTCTCCTGAAAAGGAGAGGGGAGCATTGATTAATCGACGCTGTACCCGGATTCCTATTGCATCCCTGCCACCCCAAACAGAGTGGGCATTGCAGGGCTCCAGTGATTCATCACCCCGCAGCTGCTGCACACTTGCACCAAGAAGCCAGGGCTGACCCCACCTTGCCCAAATGCTGCCTCCATCACATTTGGCACCACACGGTCTAACCTTGCAAAGCAAGGAGGCACAGGCACATGGAACGCCAAGGGCCACAGATGGATTGGTACCCTGCCACCTGGAAGTTCCCTTCCCAGCATGTCAGCATCCTGACTTTAACATGTTTCGTAATTCCAGCAGAATTCCTAGATGCAGATCCTTAAGGTTGCCCCCAAAACGGTGCTCTGGGTGTCAGTGTCACACATGCTGCGGGTGCAGAACCCATCTCAGCACAACCCTCTCAGGGTGAACTCGGCATGGGCAATATCTGCTGCTCCACCCAGTGAGGGAAACATGCCGTGAAGGGTTCAATGCTGTAACCGCACTCAGAGTTGAGGGGGTGGGTGCTTCGGGGGAAAGCCTACCTGCTGTGTTAAGTGACCTCTGCCAACATGGTACTCACCCTTCCCGAGCGCAAGAGGTCGTTGAATCGCTTGTGGCGCTAGACCCACATGCATCGCACCACGCCATGGGAGCTGATTATGTCTGCCACCTCCTCCCAGGCATGTTTGGTCAAGTGGGGGGGCCTCTGCCTCACATACCTCGGAAGCAGGACCTCCTGACGTGCTGCCACCTCTTCAGGAGGGCAGCTAGGCACTCATCAGAAAACCAAGGGGCACACTGCCCCGCTGCCCTACCCTCCTGCATCGCCTGCTCTCCAGCAGCGCTCTGGGGAGCCCTTCTACTGGCCATGGTGAACAGCCTTTGCAAGGCTGCCAGCGCTCTATTTGAACAGGCCGCCAGGTTGCCATTGGACCCAGTAGTCATTGCACTCCCACCACCACCCGCCCATTCTCGCTATCCTCGGGAGACACGCTTCACACTGCGCGGCCTTAATTGGCCCGCCCATGTAAAATGGCAGCGCAGAGCCGATCGCGCGCGGTGATTGGCTCCACACCCACCTGTACCCGCTCCCGAACGGCCCGCCCGATGGGGAGAAAATTCTCCCCCAAGACCTAAATAGGTTAATGGCTAACATAAAAGAGAACTTGAAAGTCTTTTATAAGAATAGAAATAGTAACTGGAGGCCAGAAGAGTCAGATTGATTAAGGACAAAAAAAAGCATTTTCTTGTGGAGTAGAGCTGATGTGCTTCTTGAAAACTGTTTATCAGCCTTCACTAGAATAGAGGATGCTGCCAATGTCACAATAAAGGGGGAGGTAGTAACAATGTTGGAATGAATAAAACAGATAATATGCAAGTATTTCAGAGGTTGGTAGAATTCAAAGTAAGAAAATCATGCAGTCCCGATGGGATGCATTCTATGTTGCTGGGGAAAGTAAGGTGAAAGTTGTGGAGCCTCTAGCCACAATATTCTAATCTTTCTTATATATGGGGGTAGTGGCAGAGGACTGAAAGATTTAAAATATACCTCTGTTCAAAAAATGGGTAAAAGATAAACACAACAAATACAGGTAAATTAACCTAACATTAGTCATGGGGAAACATTTAGAGAAAATAATCCAGGACAAAATCAATTGATACGTGGAAAAGAATAGGCTAACAAATGAAAGTCAGCATGGATTTCTGAATTTCTGAATGTTTGACTAACTTAATTGAGTTATTTGATGAAGTAGCAGAGAAAGCTGGTGAGGTTAACAGTATTGGTCTTATGTAAATGCATTGTTTAAAAGACATTTGGATAGAAATTTTACAGATACATTGCGGCAGAGGCGGGGCCGTAAAATGCGGCGAGCCCTTCAAAGCTCCATTGATTTTGGCAGGAATGGAAGAACCCACTGGCAGGAGGAGCCGTAAAATTTTGCCCTTGATAAAGTACAACACAATTGATGTGTTAGCAAAATTAAAGCTAAAGGGTTTAAGGGGCAGTGGAAGCATAAATACAAAACTGGTTAAGGGACGAAAATTAATGGTGGAGAGTAGTATACAGTGGTGTCCAAAAGAAGAGAGTACCATAAGATCCTAAGAAATAGAAGCAGGAGTAGGCAATGCGGGCCATCAAGCCTGCTGCACCATTCAATATGATCATGGCTGATCTGATTGTAGCCTTAACTCCACTTTCTTGCCAGCCCTCATAAACCTTGAATCTCTTGTCGATCAGGAATCTGTTTAGATCAGCCTTGAATATAATCAATGACCCAGCCTTCCTGGCTTTCTGGAAAAGAACACCAAACAGTAACAACACCCTGAGAGAAATTGCTCCTCATCTCTGTCTAAAACTATGCCCCCTAGTTCTAGATTGCCCATGAGAGGAAACCTCCTCTCAGCATCTACCCTATCAAGTCGCCTTAGAATCTTATATGTTTCAATAAGATCACCGCTCATTCTTCTAAGCTCCAATGAGTATAGGCCCAAACTGTTCAACCGTTTCTCATAAGACAATACCTTCATCCCAGGAATCAGCCGAGTGAACTATATTGACTGGGAATCATTTAGTGCTAGGGGTTTGGATGGTGCAGAATTTGTAAGGTGCATCCAGGAGGGCTTCCTGAGACAATATGTAGATAGTTCAACGAGGGAAGGGGCAATACTGGACCTGGTATTAGGGAATGAACCCGGCCAGGTGGTTGAAGTTTCAGTAGGGGAGCATTTCGGGAAAAGTGACCATAATTCAGTAAGTTTCAAGGTACTGGTGGATAAGGATAACAGGAGTCCTCGGGTTAAGGTGCTTAATTGGGGGAAGGCTAATTATAACAATATTAGGCAGGAACTGAGGAATCTAGACTGGAGGCAGATGTTTGAGGGCAAATCAACAACTGACATGTGGGGGGCATTCAAACGTCAGTTGATAAGAATTCAGGACCGGCATGTTCCTGCTAGGATGAAGGATAAGCATGGCAAGTTTCAGGAACCTTGGATAACGAAGGATATTGCGAGATTAGTCAAAGAGAAAAGGGAAGCATTCGTAAGGGCTAGAAGGCTGGGAACAGATGAAGCCCGTGGAGAATATAAAGAAAGTAGGAAGAAACTTAAGCAAGGAGTCAGGAGGGCTAAAAGGGTTCATGAAAAGTAACTGGCAACCAGGATTAAGGAAAATCCCAAGGCCTTTTGTACATATGTAAAAAGCAAGAGGGTAGCCAGGGAAAGGGTAGGCCCACTCAAGGACAGAGGTGGGAATCTGTGTATGGAGCCAGAAGAAATGGGAGAGATACTAAATGAATACTCTCATCAGTATTCACCAAAGAGAAGGACTTAGCGGTCGATTTGTCTAGGGAAGAGTATGTAGATAGCCTGCATCATGTTGAGATCAAAAAAGAGGTGTTAGGCGTCTTGAAGAATATTAAGGTGGATAAGTCCCCTGGGTCAGATGGGATCTACCCCAGAGTACTGAGGGAGGCAAGGGAGGAGATTGCTGGGGCCTTGACAGAAATCTTTGCATCCTCACTGGCTACGGGTGAGGTCCCAGAGGACTGGAGAATGGCCAATGTTGTTCCATTGTTTGAGAAGGGTAGCATGGATAATCCAGGAAATTACAGGCTGGTGAGCCTTATGTCAGTGGTAGGGAAATTATTGGAGAAGATTCTTTGTGACAGGATTTACTACCATTTGGAAGCAAATGGGCGTATTAGTGAGAGGCAGCATGGTTTTGTGAAGGGGAGGTCGTGTCTCACTAACTTGATCGAGTTTTTCAAGGAAGTGACAAAGATGATTAATGATGGAAGGGCAGTGGATGTTATATACATGGATTTTAGTAAGGCCTTTGACAAGGTCCCTCATGGCAGACTGGTACAGAAGGTAAAGTCGCACGGGATCAGAGGTGAGCTGGCAAGATGGATACAGAATTGGCTTGGTCATAGAAGACAGAGGGTAGCAGTGGAAGGGTACTTTTCTGAATGGAGAGCTGTGACTAGTGGAGTTCCGCAGGGATCAGTGCTGGGACCTTTGCTGTTTGTAGTATACGTAAATGATTTGGAGGAAAATGTAACTGGGCTAATTAGTAAGTTTGCAGATGACACTAAGGTTGGAGGAGTTGCAGATAGTGAAGAGGATTGTCAAAGGATACAATGGGATATAGATCGGTTGGAGACTTGGGCGGAGAAATGGCAGATGGAGTTTAATCCGGACAAATGCAAGGTAATGCATTTTGGAAGGTCTAATACAGGCAGGAATTATACAGTAAATGGCAGAACACTTAAGTGCATCGACAGGCAGAGGGATCTGGGTGTACAGGTCCACAGGTCACTGAAAGTGGCAACGCAGGTGGATAAGGTAGTCAGGAAGGCACATGGCATGCTTACCTTCATTGGCAGGGGTATTGAGTATAAAAGCTGGGAAGTCATGCTGCAGCTGTATAGAACCTTGGTTAGGCCACACTTGGAATATTGCATGCAATTCTGGTCGCCACATTACCAGAAGGATATGGAGGCGTTGGAGAGGGTGCAGAGGAGGTTTACCAGGATGTTGCCTGGTCTGGAGGTTATTAGCTATGAGGAGAGGTTGGAGAAACTTGGATTGTTCTCACTAGAGCGACGGAGATTGAGGGTCGACTTGATAGAAGTTTACAAAATGATGAGTGGCATGGACAGAGTAGATAGTCAGAAGCTTTTTCCCAGGGTGGAAGATAGTTAAATGAATGGGGACATAGATTTAAGGTGAGAGGAGAAAACTATAGAGGAGATGTGCCGGGCAAGTTTTTTACGCAGAGTGACTGTCTGGAAATCGCTGCCAGGGGAGGTGATGGAAGCAGGTACAATAGTGGTGTTTAAGAGGCAGCTTGACAAATACATGAATAGGATGGGAATAGAGGGATACGGACCCCGGAAGTGCAAAATGTTTTAGTTGACGGGCAATATGATCGGCGCAGGCTTGGAGGGCCGAAGGGCCTGTTCCTGTGCTGTACTTTTCCTTGTTCTTTGAACCTCCTTTGAACTGCTTCCAGTGCAAGTATATCCTTCCTTTAGAAAGGAGACCAAAACTGTACACAGTGCTTTAAGTCTGGTCTCACCAATACCCTGTACAGTTGTAGCAAGACTTCAGTATGCAGGTACAGCAAGAAATTAGGAATGTAAATGAAATGTTGGCCTTCATTGCAAGGGGGGTGGATTATGAAAATAGGGAAGACTTTTGTAATTCATGTACAAGAACACACAGATCCCTCTTTATTGCATTCTGCAGTTTCTCCATTTAAATAATATTCTGCTTTTCTCTTCTACCTGCCAAAGTGGACAACCGCACATTTTCCCACATTATACTCCATCTGCCAAATTTTTGCCCATTCATTTAACATATCTATATCCCTTTGAAGACTCTTTGTATCCTTCTCACAACTTGCTTTCCCATCTATCTCTGTATCATCAGCAAAGTTGGCTACAATACAGTTTGTCCCTTCATCCAAGCCATTAATATAGGTTATAAATAGTCGGGACCCCAGTACTGATACCTGTGGACACTCCACTCATTACAGCTTGCTAACCAGAAAATGATCCACCTAACCAGATTCTGTTCCTGTTAGTTAGTCAATCCTCCATCCATGCTAATATATCATTCCCAATACCATGAGCTCTTATCTTCTGCGATAATGTTTTATGTGGCACCTTACTGAATGCCTTTTGAAAATCCAAATACACTACATCTACTGGTTTCTCTTTATCCATCCTGTTTGTTACAACCTCAAAGAACTCAAAGAAATTTGTTAAACACAATTTCCTTGTCACAAAACCATGTTGAATCTGCCTGATTTTCTAAATGTCCTGCTACTAATTCTTTAGTAATGGATTCTAGCATTTTCCCAATGACAGGTACTAGACTAACTGGCTTATAGTTCCATGCTTTCTGTCTCCCTCCTTTCTTGAACTGTCGTTTTACATTTACAGTTATCCAATCTACTGAGACCTTTCCAGGATCTAGGGAATTTTGGGAGATTACAACCAATGCATCCACTATCTCTGCAACCACTTATTTTAATACCCAAAGACGCAGAGCATCAGGTCCAAGGGGTTGTCAGCCTTTAGTTCCATTGGTTTCATAGTACTTCTTCACTAGTGATTGTTTTAAGTTCCTTCCTCCCTTTTGTTTCCTGTTTTTCTATTATCCTTGGGATGCTTGTTGTGTCTTCTACTGTGAAGACAATACAAAATACTTGTTCTGAGTCTCTTCCATTTCATTGTTAATTTCCAGTCTCATCATCTAAGGAACCTGTGCTCAGTTTAGCAACTCATTTCCTTTTAATATACTCGGAGAAGCTCTTACTGTCTGTTTTCATATTTCTTGCTAGTTTTCTCTCATGCTCCAATTTCTCCCTCTTTATTTTTTTTAGTAATTCTTTGCTGGTTTTTGCTGGTTTCTAAAGTTTTCTCAATTTTTTGGCCTAACACTAAACTTTGCAGTACTGTATGTCTTTTCTTCCAATTTGATACCAGCCTTAGTTAGACATGGATGGTGCATCATTCTTGCAGAATATTTCTTTCACAATGGAATATTGTTTTGTTGAGAGTTATGAAACTCTCCTTAAATGTCTATCATTGTTCCTCTACTGTCTTACCTTTTAAGCTATTTTCACATTCCGCTGTAGCTAACTCTGTCTTCATACCCTTATGATTGCCTTTATTTAAGTTTAAGACTCTGGTCTCAGACCTACATTTCTCACCCTCAATCTTAACGTGAAATTCCATCAAGCTATGAACATTTTTACCAAGGGGATCCTTTACTATGAGGTCATTAATTAATCCTGTCTCATTACACATTACTAAGCCTAAAATAGCCTGTTTCCTGGTTGATTACAGAATACATTGTTCTCATGCACTGTCCCGGATATACTCTATGAAATCATTCTCCAGGCTACCATTGGCAATTTGTTTCGTTGAATCTATATGAAGATTAAAATTTCCTATGATAATTGCCGTACCTTTCTTACAAGCTGCCATTATTTCTTGATTTAAACTGTCCCACAGTGTAGCTACTGTCAAAGGGCATATAAAATTCCACCAAAGATTTCTCCCCTCTGCTATTTCTTATCTCCACCCAAACTAATTGTACATCTTGATCCTTTGAAACAAGGTAATTTCTCATTATTGTACTGAGCCCATCCTTTTTTAACAGAGCTACCCCACTACCTTTTCCTTTCTTCCTGTCCTTCTGAAATTTCAAATACCCTTGAACATTCAGGTTCCAGCCATGGTTACTTTGCAATCATGTCTCTGTAATTGCTATTAAATCATACTCATTTTTATTTATGCTATCAATTCATCCACCTTGTTATGAATGATGCATTGATTCAGATAAAGAGCTTTCAATTCTGTCTTTTTACCATTTTTCCCTACACTGACCTTATTTGCTGGAGGGGGACATGATGGCATAGCGGTATTGTCACTGGACTAATCATCCAGGGACCCAGGGTAATGCTCTGGAGACCTGAGTTCGAATCCCACCATGGCAGAATATGGAATTTGAATTCAATAAAAATCTGGAATTAGAAGTCTAATGATGACCATGAAACCATTGTTGATTGTTGTAAAAACCCATCTGGTTCACTAATGTGAATCTGCTGTCCTTACCTGGTCTCCAGGCCCACAGCAATGTGGTTGACTCTTAAATGCCCTCTGAACAATTAGGGATGGGCAATAAATGCTGGCCTAGCCAGTGATGCCTACATCCCATGAATGAATAAAAAAAAACTCCTATGTTTGTACACTCTGTCCCTTCTGGTCATACTGTGGTTATCAATACCTGTATTGCTAATGTCCTTCCTCTCCAACTTGCCAAATCTCCCCTCACATGAATCCTCCTACTCACTATCTGGTTTACAGTCCTAGTTATACAATTCACCAGGACACTGATCCCAGCTCATTCAGGTGAAGGCTGTCCCAAAAGTACAGCTCCCTCTTTCCGCAGTACTGGTGCAGTGCCGCATGCATTGAAACCCATCTCTTTCACACAGTCTCAGAATAAGAGGTAGACCATTTAGGACTGAGATGAGGAGGAATTTCTTCACTCAGAGGGTGGTAATTCTTCAGAATTCTGTACCCCAGTAGGCCATGGGGGCTCAGTCAAGACAGAGAACAATATATGTCTAGATATTAAAGATACCAAGGGATATAGGGATAGTGTGGCAAAATGCCATTGAGGTAGAAGAGCAACCGTGATCTAATTGAATGGTCGACTAGGCTCAAGGGGTTGAAAGGCCTACTCCTGCTCCTATTCCCTATTTTCCTATGCTCGTGGCTCAGGCAGTAATTTGAAGATTATCACCCTTGTGGTTCAGCTTTTTAATTTAGTCCCTAGCTACTCATACTCCCTCAGCAGAACATCGTTCTTAGTCCTACCTATATTGCTGGTACCACAACAACTGGATCCTCCTGCTCCTACTCCACATTCCTCTCCAGGCCTTACCCCTGATACAGCCTTTGGGACTCACACTGTCAGTTGCAGAGAACAGTATCTATCCTCCTAATTATACTTTTCCCTACTACACCTACATTCCTTTTTACTCCCCCCACTTGAATAGTTCCCTACACCATGGTGCTGTGGTCAGTTTGTTCATTCACATTGCAGTCCCTGCTTTCATCCACATAGGCTGCAAGAACCTCAAATCCATTGGACAATTGCAAGGACTGAGCCTCCTCCATTGCTACCTTTGGGATCCTCATATCTGCCTCACTTGCAATCACACCCTCCTGTCACTGGTCACTGGCCAAATTTGAAGTCGCTAGATTAAGGTGGGGACAAAGCATCCAGATAACTCCCTCCCTGATGCATCACAGGGTCTGAAACTCAGACTCCAGCTCATCAACTCTGAGCTGAATTTCCTGGAGCTGCAGGCGCTTACTGCTGATGTAGTTGCCGTGGATCTCACAGCTGTCCACTATTTCTCACAGCTGTCCACTATCACTCACATGCTACAGCTGCAACACATCACCTACCCTACCACCTTTATTTTGTTTTATTTAACTAATTAGTTTCAAGTTCAGAAATATTACTCAATGATGTTCTGTAGTTATGTTATAGTTTTACTAGTTATGCTATAAATTTAATACACTACTTATATGTTCCCAGTACCATTTTAAACTACTGTCCCATTTAGAGAGAGGAAAAAAACTTAAAACTCAACAATTACCTACCTGGTCACTTAATTAATGCCTCCACCTTCAACTCTTAGGGCTGGGATTTTCTGGCCCTCTCGCAGGTGGGATAGCTGTGGACAAGGTGGTGCCCCAGCCAGAAGTCCATTGACTTGCGGCGGGACTAGAAGATCGCAGCGGCAGGCGGGTGCAGAAAATCCCGGCCTAGGTCTTGCTGTCTTCAGCTCCCTCTCTTGGACCACAGACAAACATAGCCCTCCCTCACTGCACCGAATTCCCTTGTTTACCAAATTCCCACAGTTAAGCAACAAAAACGATAGTTGACCTGAGGTCTTGTTTCTGTTTCTCTCTCTCTGGATGTTGCCTGAACTGCTGAGTGTGTCCAGAATTTTCTGTTTTTATTTCAGAGTTCGACCATCCGCAGTATTCTGCTTTTCCTAGAGGTAAACACTTGGTCTCACTGCATTCAGACAAAGCTGCACTTTCATGCTACTTATTAAGCTGACTGTTCTTTTCAATATCTATTAAAGACCCGGACTTGGGTATATAGGGGACGGTTTTAAAGTTTACAAATAATATGAATCTCTGAAATGTAGGCCAGAAATTTTTGTGAATGCAGTGGCCCTTCACCTGCAAAGTTGTGGTGAGCCCACTTCCATCAGCTCAGGAACCATGACTGTATTTCATGGTGATTGGGCAGTTAGCTGACTAAGTTCGTGGCTTCTGTCCCCATGTGGAAGAATGCTCTGCCTTCATGATTTACTGGCCAATCAGCACCACTGCCGGAACTGGAGCTTTAAGAAACAGCAATGGAGGCCGTATAGCCAGGTGGGGAGGGGGTAGGGTGGTCTTGTCTGGGCAGTCAGGTGATATGGGAGTGAGCTACGGCGATCAGGAGGTCGGAGAGTGCAGGGGAATTCTAAAATACTGATCGACCAACAATGAATGAATGGTGGCAATTTACATCCATGACAAGATGGTCTGTGACTTAAAGGGTAACTTGCATATGATCGTTTTCACATTAAATTGCTATTTTTGGTCTGCTTAGTAGTAAAAGTTGTATGATTGAGAGGTGATTTTCTGTACTGCATCCTACAGATTGTACATACTGCAGCTGTTGTACATCAGTGGTGGCTGCGCCATGTCGGGAACATCATTTTAATACATTTGAATATGATGAATACTCATTGTAATGGCTGCTTGCCAGAATCACCTCCCTGCTGGATCATCAGGGCATGTCAGCATCTAATTAGGCAACTGAATATAAGTGACGTGCACCTTGTGGCCAGCACTTCATTCATGACTTCGAAGTTTGTTTGTGTGCCTTGCATCATGTAGTGCTCGCAGCACCTCAGACTCTGTGTCACTCTTCGCAGGCAGCTCCACATCACTCTCAGGGGGCTTTCAAAGGCAAGGCCCTACCTACCAGACCAGTGGTAAGGTGTGGGTGGAGTGTAAAGGGCTGCAGGGCAAGGCCTCCACTGGGGGAGGGGTGAAAGTAGCAAAGGATGCACTCTGGCACATGACTAGGGGTGCAGGTTGGAAGCGTCCTCTGGCCCAGAATGGGGAAGAGTATCTTAGAGAGGGACATAAGTGAATTGGGGCCAGAATGGGAAGATGGCAGAGTGAAGAGGCGCTTCAGTTTACGCTGTTGACCTTGCAAGAACTGTCCTTCTCTTAGACCAGGGAGGGAGAATGCATGTCAGTCAAGTGTCATTTGTGCCCACATGTTATGCACAGGGCATGGTCGTTCTAACAGGCACCTCGATACGGGGGGTTTCTGCCTCGATAATGGGCTGCGAATGGCACACTCACAGTCAGGATAGGCTGTAGATGGTTTAAAGGTAGCGTAGGGTCATTCGAGGGATTCATGTGGGGTAGTGGCCTCAATAGCTCACTGTGCAATAGGCCTCAAGAAAGGCAGGGCTAATGTGCAAATGGGGCATAGGCACATCTACCTCGATGCATTCAGGGGGTTACACAGTGATATCCTCCACAATCAAAATGGCATAAAGCTTTGGAGGGGAATGTTTGAGAATTATTAGAGAAAGAGAAACCTGAACATAATGCACCCTGATGGCAGGGATTACCATAGTCACACAAGGGAGGGTCCAAGCTGGTCTGGTAGTGAGCCCTTAGCACCATCATCTTGCAACCTGAAGCGATGGTGCAGCACAAAATTAATCTGAGGAATAGCTCAACTGGTGAGGACACAGGGGGCTGTTTGGAAGGCAGGTGCACTGCATTGGGGCCAATTAAAGGGGCACACAACTGAACTGTGTATTGCCAAATGACAAGAGATACACACCTGAGGTATGTTAGGAGCCTTTCAATGATACTCTTTCGAGTTATCAACAGTCACAGATTGCAACTCTTTTGAGTACAATCACAGTTCTTGGTTTCCAGGAGTGGGACATGAACCCACAACCCTCTGATTCAAAGGCGAGGATGCTATGAACTGAGCCACATAATGCAGGGAATCAGAAGAGTGGAGCAATGAAGTTCATTCATGCGAGGTTAATAATGACTCATGGCACTGATAGAACTCCTTACTTTAGAGTCTTGTTCCAAGCATGCCAATTGCCCACAGCGATAACAAGGTCTAGAATGTTTTGGCGACTGGACAAGCTGCAGATGCGTCTTTAAAGCAGGAGCACACAGTCTTGGTGCTGGAAGGCTCACATGAACATAAGAACATACAGGAGTAGGCCATTCGGCCCCTCGAGCCTGCTCTACCATTTAATAAGATCATGGTTGATCTGATACTAACCTGAAATCTGCATCCCACCTACCCCCAATAACCCCCTTACTTATCAAGAACCTATCCACCTCTGCCTTAAAAATATTCAGAGACTCTGCTTCCAACAGCTTTTCAGGAAGAGAGTTCCAAAACTCATGATCCTCTGAGTGAAAAAGTTTCGACTCAACTCTGGTTTAAATGGGCGACCCCTTATTTTTAAACAGTGACCCCTAGTCCTAGATTCTCCCACAAGAGGAAACATCTTTTCCACATCCATCCTGTAAAGACCCCTCAGGATCTTATATGTTTCAATCAAGTTGCCTCTTACTCTTCTAAACTCCAGCAGATATAAGCCTACTCTGTCCAACCTTTCCTCATAAGACAACCCGCCCATTCCAGGTATTAGTCTGGAAATCCTTCTTGTTGTCTCCAACGCATTTACATCCTTCCTTAAAAAAGGTGACCGATACCGTACAAGTACTCCACATGTGGTCTCATTAGTGCCCTGTACTACTGAAGCATAACTTCCCTACTTTTGTATTCAATTCCCCTCGCAATAAATGATAATATGCTATTAGCTTTCCTAATTACTTGCTGTACTTGCATACTAGCATTTTGTGATTCATGCACTAGGACACCCAGATCCCTCTGCACCTCAGAGCTTTGCAATCTCTCACCATTTAGATGATACGCTTCTTTTATTCTTCCTGCCAACATGGACAATTTCACATTTTCCCACATTATCCTCCATCTGCCAGATCTTTGCCCACTCACTTAACCTATCTCTAACTGTTTGTAGCCTCCTTATGTCCGCTTCACAACTTACTCTCCTACCTATCTTTGTGTCATCAGCAAATTTGGCAACCATTCCTTCAATTCATTCATCCAAGTCATTTATATAAATTGTAAACAGTTGAGGTTCCAGCACTGATCCCTGTGGCATGCCACTCATTACATCTTGCCGATCCGAAAAAGACCCATTTATGCCAACTCTCTGCTTCCCGTTAGCCAGCCAATCTTCTATCCACGCCAATATGTTACCCCCTATACCATGAGCTTTTATTTTCTGCAATAACTTTTGATGTGGCGCTTTATCAAATACCTACTGGAAATCTAAGTACAGCACATCCACCGGTTCCCCTTTATCCACAGCACATGTTACTTCCTCAAAAAACTCCAATAAGTTGGTTAAACACAAGTTGCCTTTCACAAAACCATGTTGACTCTGCCTGATGACTTGAGCTTATCCATGTGGCCTACTAAAGCACCTTTATTAAGAGCTTCTAACATTTTCCCTATGACAGATGTTAAGCTAAATGGCCTGTAGTTTCCCACTTTTGTCTCCCTCTCTTTTTGAATAATGGAGTTACATTTGCTATCTTCCAATCTAATGGAACCTTCCCTGAATCTAGGGAGTTTTGTCTATTACTGTCTAACTGGACACTTCTTTTAAGATAAAAGCAAAATACTGCGGATGCTGAAAATCTGAAACAAAAACAAAAATTGCTGAAAAAACTCAGCAGGTCTGACAGCATATGTGGAGAGAAAGACAGAGTTAATGTTTTAAGTCCGTATGACGCTTCTTCTGAGGATTGGGAGTGATTTAGAAACCAGCAGATGACCACCAAAATGTTGATAAAATGGGAAAAAATGGAATATGAGAATAAACTAGACAGAAATATAAAAACAGATTGTAAGAGCTTTTATAGCTATATAAAAAGGAAATGAGTAGCTAAAGTAAACATTGGTCTCTTAGAAAAGAGATGGGAACAATTATCATGGGGAATGAGGAAATGGCAGAGGCATTGAACAAATATTTTGTGTCTGTCTTCTCAGTAGAAGGCACAAGTTTCATTCCAGAAATAGACGGTAACCTGGGGACTAAAAAGAGTGAAGAAACAAAAGAAATTATTATCAGCAAAGGAAAATATTGGGGAAACTTAAGGGATTAAAATTTGACAAATCCCCAGGACCTGGTGACTTACACTCTAGGGTTCTAAAATAGTTAGCTGCAAAGATAATGGATGTGCTGACTATGATTTTCCAAAATTCCTCAGATTCAGGAACGGTCCCTGCAGTTTGGAAGCTGACAAAAGTAACACCGCTTTTCAAGAAAGGAGGGAGAGAAAAAACAATGAACTATAGGCCAGTTAGCCTAACATCAGTTGTTGGGAAAATGCAGGAATCTATTGTCAAGGAAGCCTTAACAATGCACTTAGAAAAGCATAGTAAGATTAGAACAAGTCAATATGGTTTTACTAAAGGGAAATCTCTTTTGACAAATTTGTTAAGAGTTTTTTGAGGATGTAACTAGTAGGGTAGATAAAGGGGAACCAGGAAGAGCAACCATAAATTAATAGAATTGTTCATTAGGATGGAGAGTGAAGAAGTTGAATCTGCAACAAGGTCCTGCATTTAAATAAAGGGAACTACGAGGGTATGAGGCATGTGTTGGCAATGATGGATTGAGGAACCTTACTAAAAGGGTTGACGGTGTATAAACAATGGCTAATATTTAAGGGATGTATGCATGAATTACAACAATTATTCATTCCTGTCTGGCGCAAAAATAAAACAGGAAAGGTGGCTCAACCCTGGCTCACAAAAGAAATTAGGGATAGTATCAGGTCCAAAGAGGAGAATTATAAAATTGCCAGAAAAAGCAGCAAGCCTGAGGATTGGGAGAAGTTCAGAATTCAGCAAAAGTGGACAAAAAGATTGATCAAAAAGGGGAAAATGGAGTATGAGAGTAAACTTGCAGGGAACCTAAAAACTGACTGTAAAAGCTTCTATAAATATGTGAAGAGAAAAATATTAGCGAAGACAAATATAGGTCCCTTCCAGTCAGAAACAGGGGAAATTATAATGGGGAACAAACAAATGGCGGAAGAATTGAACACATATATTGGTTCTGTCTTCACAAAAGAGGGCACAAATAATTTCCCAGAAATGTTAGGGAACCAAGGGTCTAGTGAGAGGGAGGAATTGAAGAAAATCATTATTAGTAAAATAAAATGGTGCTAGAGAAATGAGTGGGGTTAAAGGCTGAAAAATCCCCAAAGGCTGATAATCCAAATCCCAGACTGTTAAAGGAAGTGGACCTGGAAATATTGGATGGTGGTCACCTTCCAAAATTCTACAGATTCTGGAGCACTTCCTACAGATTGGAGGGTGGTCACTGTGGGTGCGGGTGAGCACTGAGAAAGCTCCCTGAAGGCAGACAGCTGCCTCAGTGAGCTGCAGACCTCCAAATAATGAAATAAAGGTGTAAAAAGCTGCAAAAAATGTCCATGAATCACAATCAAACATCTGAAAGCATACCTCATAAAAATGCCATCCCCAGATATTTATTTATATTTTATTTCCTAACAGAGATTTCATTCCACCCTTGGTTGAGGTTTGATGAAAAATGCAAAGCCCGCCTGGCCGATTTGCCTGTCCGCCAACCGTATGGTTGGACAGGTCACGAATAATCGCAGTCAATTTCGCCGTTAATGGGCTTAATTGCCTGCTTAATTGTTGGCTGGCACGCTTCTGACTTTTATGTGGGCCCGGCGAGTGAAATATCGCATGAGTGTGCGATGACATCGGGATGCTTGTCCGACGTCACCTCGCATGATTTCACCCCCGATCGGGTTGGATGTGCGCCCGCCAGCGAGGCATAAAATTCTGCCCTTGGTCTCTCGGGGAATTAAGGGATATGGGGAGTGGGCAAGAAAATGGAGTTCAAACCCAAAATCAGCTATGATCATATTGAATGGCGGAGCAGGCTCGATGGGCCGTGTGGTCTACTCCTGCTCCCATTTCTTGTGGTCTTATGTTCTTGGCCTTTCTCTTGTTTAACTTGGTGATTGTCTGGCATTTCTGTGACACAAGTGGTACCTGTGTCCTGTCAATGCACACCTTGATGTTATCCAATCCTACTATTGGCTTGCATTGGTTGCTGTGTCACTAAAGGTTATAAATTTAAGAATCATCAGTATCTGCTCCATTCCTGGCCATACGATAAATGGAAGTTCACTGATGAAATAGGTGAAAATGATTGGACTTAGGAGGATAGCCTGATAATCTCTAGCTGTGATGTCCTGGCTCTGTGATAACTGATCTATGACAGTATCAACCATCTTTCTTTGTGCAGAATGTTCTTAGGTTGGCGGGACTGGAATGGTGGCAGCTGCTTGACTAGTCTGTGGGGCAGCCCTTAGATGTTAGTGATGAAGGTTAACTAGGTTTGTATTATCTAATTTGATTTGATGCCATGGGTCCTCAGATGTTTTAGCATTTCAATGATTAAGAATCAACCACATATCATGGAATTGGAGTCATATGTAAGGCAGATTCCTCTCCTGAAGGAAAATAGTGAACCAATCAAGTTTTTACAACAATGCTGTTAGATTAATAGATTAATTTATTCAACTTTCACAATAAGACCACAATTGGAACTCATGAAATTTTAACACATGACCTCAGGATTTCTACTCCACTGCCATAACCACTGAGCTATCATACCTATGATTATATTAATTTCCCTTACGTTACTTGTATACAATATTGATGTTTTAATAAATATTGAAGTTTTATTTGACTGAAATAACCTTCAGCAATAAGTTGTTGCAGCTTATCCCTCAGTCTTTTGAAGTTTGCCTTTTAAAGTCATATTTTGTTCTGATCTTTAATGGCATTGATTGCCTGATACCTTGACATTTATATTGTATTGTTTAAGAATTCTATTCAAAATTTGATTTAGTCCTTTTCTTTCTTTATTTCTCCCCAACATGACTGTTGCCAGAACTGAAAAAATATTTTAACCCACTTCTTTAATCCCTGAATTAATTCTAAAGACAAATCAAAGAATTTTAAATTTATTTTGTGTACAGTCTAATGATTATTCACCATAAGTTTGCAAATTAATAGTTAAGAACTTGGATGAGATCCTTATACATCAGATGTGTCAGAAGCAACAACATCTGATATCATTCAAGTGTTCTGAAAGGGATAAATTATTTCTAATACCTCCGAGCTAAAAAGCGCAGCTGAAATATATATTAAAATGGGCTATTAAAAGATAAGGAACTCTGTTTAGTCCAAGAATTATTTCACTTCTACAGATATGAGGCAGAAGGATTTTGAGCTCATTTCTGCACAAACCAAATTAAGTTATTTGTAAAATATACTTCACATCAATCCTCCTGTGGACCTTCTCCATCATAAAGATATTAAAGAGAGTGTCCAATGTTGAACTGAGCCGCACAGTCCATGGTCTGAGTTTTTCCCATGGAGGCAGAAAACAAGAGCCAAGTCTGTTTTTGGGTCAGAAATACATTTCTGGGGAAAACTGATTAAAGTTCAGATTTTCACATGGATATGAAGACATGTTTCTTGTCCAATTAGAGCCATTGGAGGCAGGAATGAAGGCACTTCAGGTGAAGTGTGGGGCTCATTTAAACACCCACAGTAGCCATCACTGAGACTGCTGGTTGTCCTGAGGGGGAGATCTGCAGTTCGTGAAGCCTTCACTGCACCCAGAAGGAAGCGGGACGTCCCAGGAAAGCATGAGGCCTGGCAGCCGGACAGGGCTGTCCCCTGCTTCATTGATGCTGACCTGGGTCTAATGCTGGAGGCCATGAGTGAGAGGAGGAAGGTTCTTTACCTGGAGGGCGGCAGGAGGCCATCTCATCAGGCTGCAGGGGCACCTCTTTGTTCAGCATCGTCTCCTTCCACCTCCTCTTCCCTCACCCTGCTCTTTCTCTGATGAGCTGTCTCTTTCCAGGCTCTCATTGACCTCAATATCTGCAGCTCATTGGAGAGCAGTGTTATGGAGAGCGCAGCAGACTGTCACAATAACCGAGACCCTTGCAGGAAGGCTTTAGCGGGCACAGGGTCTGGGCACCAGAATTGCATCTTCAGAAGCCCGATGGCCTGCTCAATGTTTGTCTTACTGAGCAGGTGGCATTGATTGTATTGCCTTTGTGCTACTGTTGAGTAGCCATATCTTCAAAGGGTATACATCCCTTGTCCTCTTTGATGCACTTTGAGGGGTTGGAATGAAGATCCTAGGCAGGCTGGACAGAGGGAGGATCAAGGTGTCATGGCAGCTGCCATGAAAGTGAGTGCACATATGGTGAAAGCTTTTGTGCTTTTGTTGTTGTCGCAGACTGGTTGAATGTTGAGAGAGTGGAAGCCTTTCCTCTTGATGGATCTAGCTGGCCAGTTGCTGGGTGCTTTGAAGGGCACATGGGTAAAATCGATGGTGCCTTGTACCTGGGGAATTTAGAAATGGCAATGGAGCCTGATGCCCACTGTCCCTCTGAGGCTGTGTTCATTATCAAATTTAAGCGCTCAAAGAGGGCATCATTGACCAGCAAGCTGCAATAGTGTGCTGCCATTTTCTAGATGCCACCAAGGTTCGCAGCTGATCCTTTGAAGGTGCCAGAAGCAAGGAAGTCCAAGGCCAAAGTGACTTCGAAGGTTACTGGCAGGGTATGGTAACCACTGCTGCAAGGTCTTCAGGGATGAGGGCACAGAAGTCTGTGACCATCTGCCTGGCACTGAATCTTGGTCATAGAGTTATAGAGTTATACAGCACAGAAACAGGCCCTTCGGCCCATCGTGTCCATGCTGGCCATCAAACACCTTTTATTCTAATCCTGTTTTCCAGCACTTGGCCTGTAGCCCTGTACGCTATGGCATTTCAAGTGCAAATCTCCAGGTAACTCCACCTTTGGTAGTAGATCCTGTGTTGAGAGTATATTTTTTGTCTCCACCATAAACTCCACCAGCTCATCAATCACCCTGGCCACTGCCTCAAGCTGAACAAGACCATTCAAAACTTGGAATTGTATTTGACTCAGAGGTGATATTCTGGTCACATATTTGCTCTTCCACCAAGATTGCCGTCTTTCATGTAAATAACATTGCCCTTGTATCAGCTCATCTGCTGTTGAAAACCTTATCCGTGCCTTTGTTACCTCTAGTCTTGACAATTCCATTGCTCTCCTGACCGGCCTCCCACCTTGCATCCGACATAAGCCTAAGCTCATCTAAAACTCAGCTGCCCATATCCTCATATAACTCATATATCCCCATATAACTCATTTCAAGTCTTGTTCACCCATCGCCCCCAATGCCCACTGACTTACATTGGCTCCTGATCTGCCAATGCCTTGCTTTTAAAATTGTCATCTTTGCTTTCATGTCCCTCCCTTGGCCTCACTCCTCCCAGAGAGACTTTTGCCCTCCTCCAGCCCTACAACCCTCTGGAATCTGTGCACTCCTCCAATGATGGCATTTTGCACATCCCTAATTTTAATTACTGCACCATTGATGGCTGTGCCTTCAACTAATTAAGCACTAAGCTCTGGAATTCCCTCCCAGAATTTCTCTACCTCTCTCCTCCTCTCAGTAATCCCTTAAATCTACCTCTTTATCCAAACTTTTGTTCATCTGTTCTAACATCTTATTTTGTGGCTCTATTTAGTATGATAATGTTCCTTTGAAGCCTCTTGGAACATGTTACTATATTAAATAGACTGTGTAATACAAGTTGTTGTTGAGTATGCAAATGAGCTCTTCAGACAAGCAGTAGGAACTCACACCATAGCACAGAAGGAAGCCATTCATCCATCTATGCATGTACTGGCTCTTTGAAAGAGCTGTCTAATTTTAGCACAAATCCCAGCTTTTGCCCCATAGGTCTACAAATTAGTCCTCTTCAGGAAACAAACCATTAAAATCAAAATGCTATTCAAGCATGCTTGATGCAAGTGATGCTAGGTGATTGTGCAATGTTGGCTGATAGAGCAATTTTGGTAGTTGGGCAGATGTTGCTGATTTTAGGGTGCAAATGCTCAGACAGATGTTGGACATGACTGTTCATGCAAGAAAACGTGAATTATTCAGCTGACGTGCTCTTCCAATAGCTGCTGTTGATGAGATCTGATAAGACCCAGCTCAATCCTTTCCACTTCCTCACCATCTCCCATATGACTGGCATCCTCTCCATCATTGGGCAGAGTTGCCTGTGCCCGCTGGTGTCAGGCATGTTCAGTGGCATGAGCGGTAAATATGGCAAGAAGGCCAAAAATTGGTTTCACAACATCGTGAAACCAGTTTGCGATCGTCCGCTCTGCCCGATGATGGCAGGCTGCAGTCCCCAGCATTGGACATCAGGAACCACATTGTAATACATGTGCATATCATTATAAGCCCAACCCGCTGGAAAAGACTGCAGCCCCCCACTCCATCGACAGGTCCCTTGAGCGACTGCTGGATGCCGTGGAGGCCCGCCGGGATTTGCTCTACACCTGCTCTGGCTGCTGGATGGGTAGTAATGTCACCAAACTGGCTTGGGAGGCGGTAGCAGCGGTGATCAGCGCGAATGCCCCACAGAGGAGGACAGCCACCCAGTGCTGCAAAAGGATGAATGATCTCCTCCGTTCCACCAGGGTAAGTCACTCTTTTCATCGCTCCCAACTCACACACTCACAAACCCATCACACATCCACAGGGCCCTCACTCACTGCCAGTGCAAGGGACATCACCATTCACTCTTTCACATTCGCCATCATTGTCCTCATCCCGTCCATGGGACCACGCACCCACCCACACAGGCCAGGCATACTTATCATCTGGCCTGGCAGGCGTCCTGAT
The DNA here is from genome assembly GCF_964194155.1 of Cetorhinus maximus. Taxonomy (NCBI): domain Eukaryota; kingdom Metazoa; phylum Chordata; class Chondrichthyes; order Lamniformes; family Cetorhinidae; genus Cetorhinus; species Cetorhinus maximus. The sequence goes on from NC_135881.1 coordinate 155,680,392, forward strand.
ACAATCTCTCCATCTCTATCCAAGCAGGACAAACTGGCTCACAACAGGAGGGAAAGGTCGCAGACAGGTGGAGGGATGCCGGAAATTAAAGCTCTGACAGAATTCGAAAATGGAGCCATCCAGTTGGCCGTCGATGACTGGGGCCAGTCCTGTGCTGACGGTGAGGTTGGCGCTGCTCTACCAAGTGAGGATCCAGCAGTGCAACATCCATCAGACAACCATGCTGTGACTGATGTGTCCTGTTTCACAGGCCACTGCCATGCACTAATTATCTCCCCTTGCTTTCGCAGGCACATTTGCCAAACAGCCGACAGAGTCCATGACTGAGGGCCTCCAATCAAGCTCTGAAGAAATCTCTGAAGATGAATCTGAAGGCATCCTCCCTGAAGCCCCGTCACAGCGCTCATCCAGACCCTCCACCAGCACAGAGACACACACCTCGGTGGGACCTAGCTTTAGAGTAGCTTCGGTACCACAATCTGGTGAGCACATCGCACTTTCTGATCCACAGCAGGCGGTGACAGGGGCTTCCCAGGTCCCCAGCACTCAGAGGACTGCTGGAGGCCAGAACGTTGCTGAGTCCAAGTCAGATGACGATCCTTTAGGCTCGGTCATGTCACAGTTGTTGTAGCACAAAGGCAAGCTAGAGAACAACAGGAAGGGATGTCCGCTGCACTCCTCAGATTGCAAGGCACAATGGAGAAATCCGTCCGTCTTCAGGCTGAGGTGATAGCGCCGGCATTGCAACGCACCAAGGTCAACACTGGCAGAATGGCGGCTGCCATGGAGACCTTGGTCCAGGATGTCACTCCTGCACTGCTGCACGGGCTTAACTACATCGCTGATGCCATAGTTGGCCTTCAACAATGTGTATGTGAGAGGGGTGCTGAGCAGCTCGATCTCACTCCAACTCATGGAGTCAGCCAGGGCCCCTCTGGCACCCATTGGGAGGAGGATCAGCAGGTGCACGCTCTGGGGCCATTCACCCAGGTGACATTGGGAGTGACCGGCCCATCTGACTCCCCTCTTCCTGTCACCTCAGCAAATCCAGCTTCACAGGCCAAGGAGGATGCCACTGCCACACAGCAGGACCCCGAAAGCAGGCCAGGGCCTTCCAAGGACCTCCTCAGCCTCATCCCCATTGGTATCCTACTCACTGAAGGAGACATGTACCTCCTCCATCTCTTCCTCAGCCAGCTCCTCAGCCCGTTGCAGCGCCAGGTTGTAAAGGGCGTAGCAGACGACAACGATGCGTGACACCCTCTGTGTGGACTCTATTGCAGGGCTCCACCAGACCGGTCCAGGCACTGGAGCATCTTCAGCATCCCGAGGTTCTGATTCACCAAGTTGCAAGCTGCTGCATGAGCCTCATTATAGCACTGCTCTGCTGCAGTCTGAGGCCACCGCACGGGTGTCATCAGCCACGGCCTCTTGTCCCCAAGGAGCCAACTTTGCAGCCTCTGTGGATCCTGGAAGACTGCAGGGATCTGTGAGCGACTCAGGATGTAGGTGTCATGCACAGTCTCTGGAAACCGTGCGCAAACCTGCAGGATGTGTTTCTGGTGGTCGTATACCAGCAGTTCAGTGAGTGGAAGCCCTTGCGGCTGATGAAGTCCACTGAGTGTAGCGATGGAGACCTGAGCGCCACATGAGTGCAGTCAATCGCACCCTGCACCTGTGGGAATCCTGAGATCGGGCGAATCCAATGGCCCTTGCATCCTGGCTGTCCCGGTTCCGGGTGAAATGCACAAAGTTGTGTGCCATGGAGAAGATGGCATCGTGACCTCATGGATGCATTTGTGGGTGGCGGATTGTGAAATCCAACAGAGGTCACCTGTGGATCCCTGAGAAGAGCCACTGGCATAGAAACTGAGCACCATGGTCACTTTCACAGCCACTGGCAGTGGATGCCCTCCATGTCCCCTTGGCGCCGTGTCCTGCAGTAAGTGGCAGATGTGAGCCATCAGGTCCCCAGACATTCGCAGTTATCAGCGACACTGGTTCTCAGTCATCTGCAGGAATGGCAGGCAGCGCCTATAGACCCTGGGTGTCGCTAGGCGCCGACCAGCCATGGCTCGCTGTTGCTCCTGGGCAGCACGTGCGGGAACCCCTGCTGCCCCTTCTTCATGAGGTTGCTGCTCCTTCCTTTGCACGGCCAGTGCCTCAGTCACTCTCGCCTCCGTCTTCTATGGTCTCTGTCGGCCATCAGGCATACAGTTAGGTCACCAGGATCCATGATCCTGACGTGGTCCTCCTGCAGCATGAAAGAGAGAGAGACATGGTTATCATGGCTGTACTTAGCACCTTTCCTGGCCCTGTGTGACTGCCCCTTAATGCTTCCTGGAGAGTGCTGGTTACCCCTCGGATGGCCAGAGGTGAGTGTGCTGCATGGCTGCCCTGTCAGCCTGCGACGTGGGGGACACTGATCCAAACCAGGACGCTGAGATTGTAAGGGGCTGTGAGCGTCTCCAGCAGTGACTGCTTTATGGCCAGCGTTGGCGAGGAGATTGTACACTGTGTGCAGTCCAAATGCTCTGCGGTCCAATAATGTGGTGGCAGACTCGAAGTCTGTGCCAGGGGGGTAAGCGCTTGGTAGCCCTTTGGTGCCTCTGCGTTGGTTGCCTGGGCGGGCAGGCTAGGAGCCTGACCCCAATCATATCACTGTGGCTGTGCCTGGCCTACCTTAGTTGCAGAGGCATGGTCAGTTTATACAGGAGTCCCTAATGCATGGCCACTTCCCTTGCTTACCCTGCATCTCACCACGATTGCCTGTGCGCGGGATGCAGCGCCAGGGCAGCACTTGACCCCCAACACGACCCCCCCCCCCCCCCCCCCCCCCCCCCCCCCACCCCGCAACCTCAGCAGTCGCCTCCGAGGCTGGCCGGCACTTGCTCCAGACAACCTCCACCGCTCAGCAGTCGCCTGCGGGGCCAGGTATCAGTTTCCCCCACCCCCTGGCGCCCCTGAGGCCTGTAAACAACGGGTGAGCTGTGGGGAACGCTGCTGCTCATTCACCTCAGTTCCCCCAAAGTGAAGGCCGCCAAGTGTACGTCACCTGTGTGCTGTTGTGAAACATGTCGGTGGGCTTACCCGCCAACGTGGACGGACATTACGGTGGGGTTCCAAGAGCCGGGCAGGATGGCCTTTTACTTATATGCAAATGTATTACAATTAGCGGCCCTCCGACCGATAGCAGGAAACACGGCCCGCCAGTGGCAGGCTGAGCGGAAGACCGCGACCTGCCTTAATGCTGTCGTGAAGTGGTTCCTGTCATATTTTCCATGCACACCACCTATCACGGCCACCGCCAGTGGGCTCGGAAAATTCCTCACTGATGTGTTTCACAGCATATGGGTGGCCTGCATTTGGCGGGCTACACATTGAAGGGAACCCGGAGGTCAGTACGCAGTAACGTTGTGGGGCGCTCGCCCGGGTTGCCTGTTGGACTTCAAAGTTGAGGCACATTGGGGGTGGGAGGGCAAGGGCTGACCTGCAGTTGAGGCACGTTAGGGGAGGGCAAGGGCTGCCCTGCAATTGAAGGCAGTGCGCAAGCACATGCTGGGTCAGGGAGAGAAGCGGCCAAGTATTAGGGAAACCTTGTATAAAGTGATCATACCTCTGCAGCTGAGACAGTTCAGGCGCAGCTGCATTGATACGATTGGAGTCGGGCCTGTAGCTTATCTGCCCATTCAAGCAACGCACAGGCAACAAAGTGCCACCAAGTGCTCCAGAGCTTTTCACCCCTTAGGCACAGACTGCAAAGTAATGAGCCTTTTAGTGGACAGCAGAACAGTTGGACGACTGAGCACGTTAACAATCTCCTTGCTAAAGTTGGCCATGGAGCTCACTGGTCGAGGTGCATCCCGTTTGGACCAGTCTCCCCATGGTTCAAGCTAACAGTGCTGCCTTGTAGCACAGGTTAGGAGCATGCCTGCACCTGAGCTGAGAGCACAGCATGCAGTCCAACGGGCTAAGCTGCCACCAATTGGTCGGGTGGACTGTGGGCAGAGGTGAGTAGGGTTTCGGGCAGCCATGCAGTGCACTGATCTCTGGCCATCCAAGGAGTGGCCAGCACTTTCCGGGACTTGTTAAGGGGCCTTCAGACTTTACCAAGACAGGTCCTTAGTACACCCATACTAACCCATGCACTTCTCTTTCATTCTGCAGGAGGAATACATAAGGATCACGGAGCCTGGTGATCTAGCTGTATGCCTTGTGGCTCACAGAGAGCAAAGACAACTCAGAAGAGAGTGACTGAGGCGCCTGGCTGTGTAGAGGGAGGAGTAACACCCACTGGAAGAAGAGGTGGCTGGGGCTCCCGCAAACGCCACCGAAGAGCCACAGTGAGCCATAGGGTCCATAGACGCCACCTTTCATTGCTGCAGATGACTGAGAACCAGTGTCACTGCAGACTGCGCATATCTAGGGAGCTGGTTGGTCATATCCGCCAGCTACTGCAGGATTTGGTGCCACAGGGACATGGAGGACATCCACTGCCAGTGGCCATGAAAGTGACCACAGCGCTCAATATCTACTTAAGTGGCTCCTTTCAGGGCTCCACAGGTGACCTCTGGGATATCACAAGTTTTCACCCAAAAAATGCATCCACGAGGTCACGGATGCCACTTTCACGAGGGCGCACAACTTTGTGCATTTTGCCCAGGATCAGGACAGCCAGGATGCAAGGGCGACTGGGTTTTCCTAGATCTCGGGTTTCCCACAGGTACAGGGTGCCATTGATTGCCCCCACATGGCACTCAGATCTCTGTTGCAACACACAGTCAACTATGTCAACTGCAAGGGATTCCATTCGCTGAAAGTGTGGCTGGTGAGCAACCACCACAAACACATCCTGCAGGTCTGTTCACGGTTTCCAGCCAGTGTCCACAACTACTACATTCTCAGTCGATCACAGACCCCTGAAGTCTTCCAGAGATGGCTCCTTGTAGACAAAGGCTACCCACAGAGGATGTGGTTGATGACACCCGTGCGGCGGCCTCAGACTGCAGCAGAGCGAAGGTATAATGGGGCTCATGTTGCAACTCGCAACTTGGTGGAGCAAACCATCGGGATGCTGAAAATGAGGTTCCGGTGCCTGGACCTGCCTGGTGGACTCCTGCCATATAGTCCACAGAGGATGTCATGCATTGTTGTCATCTACTGCACCCTTTACAACCTGGTGCTGCAATGGGGAGAGGAGCTGGCTGAGGAGGAGATGGAGGAGCTGGTGGTCTCCTCTGATGAGGAGGATGTTGACGGGGATGAGGGTGAGGAGGTCCTCAAAGGCGACAATGACGGGTATGAGGCCCTTGCACTGGCCAGATGAGGCAGGCGCTATCGGGAGGCCTTCCTTGCTGCTAGGTTTGTAGAGGATGATGACGACATGCAGTGAGGAGACACCACAGATGCTCACCTTGCATCTATGAATGTTTGACTCCAGTCTGGCTTATGGCAGCGCACATACCCTCTGTGATAAGGCTCTCGTCATGGAGATGCAGTGGAGGCCCTAATATTCACTTGATTGCAGGAGGATGATGACGACATGCAGTGAGGACACTCCATGGATCTTCACATAGCCTCTGTGAAGATCTGACTCCTGTCTGGCTGAGGGCAGCTCGCTTGCACTCTGTGATCTAGGTCAGATCATGGTGATGCAGCCATGAAACCTTTAACATACCTTCAGCACCTGACCCCTTCAGGAGCACAGCATCACTGGTCACAGATGCTGAAGAGATGGGTGCCAGCCCAACCTGAAAGGTGCTGAGAGTACACAGAGAGAATGACGGTACTCAGTAACACCTGCCCTAGGCATTCTGACTGCAATGACAGACACCGTCGAGGTGCAGGCATCAGTAATGTGTTCAGGGAGTGTGAGGCTGGACCAACACTTTGATCTGAAGGCTGTACAAAGCACAGGGAAGAGGACCTGAAACGAGACACCTGCCTTGAACTTGTGCAGAAAGGTTTCACATCTGAGTGACATGAACGTTGCTCATCAGAACAAAGAGCCATAGACAGGAAGACATTCTTGGGAATTTATTGACAACAATTAACAGTACGTACAAATAATTAACACCCATGCCCACACTATGCAACCATATCTTCTTAACTTGGTGCTCCCCAGCCATCCACAGCAGAGGTGGAGGCAGCCTGCTGACTGCTATGTCCTGTCTGTGATGAGCTTGACAGGCGTCCTGGGGCCGAGACCTGGAAAACGCCAGCTTTCAGTGTGGCAGCAGCACCCTCCTCAGCTTGTGGTGCTGGAAGTCACAGGAAGAGATAATTTGGATGGGCCGGACACTACCAGAGTCACCTGGATGGATCGTCCCGGGGAGTACACCTGGTGATCCTTGTCCCTATTTGTGTCAAAGGGGCCCTAGCTGACTCCTTGAGAAGAAGCGGTAGCTGGAATGAGATTGAGCTACGCTGCACCCTCTCACTTACACAATGTTGGAGGCCATCTATGGCATCAGTGATGGAGTTGAGCCTGCACAGCAGTGCAGGAGCGACGTCCTGAGCCAAGGTCTCCATGGCGGCCGCCAACCTTGATGCATTGGCATGCCAGTGCTATCACCTCAGAGTGAAGGTGGACGGACGGCTCCATCGTGCCTTGTAATCTGAGGAGTGCAGTGGACATCGCTTCCTGATGTTCCTGAGCTTGCCTTTGCAGTTCCAGCAATTGCGCCATTATCGAGTCCAGAGGCTCATCATCGGACTTAGCAAATTTCTGGCCTCCAGGAGTCCTCCAAGTGCCGGACACCTGGGAAGTCCCTGCCGCCACCTGCTGCAGATCAGATAGTGCAATGTGCTCACCAGATTGTTATCCCGAAGCTACTGTAACGCTAGGTCCCCCCGAGGTGTGTGTCTCTGCTCTGGTGGAGGGTGTGGGTGAGCGCTGTGACAGGACTTCAAGGAGGGTGCCTCCAAATTCCTCTTCAGAGGTTTCTTCAGGGCTTGATTGGAGGTCCTTGGTCATGGACTCCCTCAACTGTTTCCTAGGTGTGTCTGCGAAAACAGGGGGGAGATAATTAGTGCATGGCAGTGGCCTGTGAAACAGGACACATCAGTCACAGCATGGTTGTCTGATGGATGTTGCATTAGGAGCATCCCTAATAGCAAATAACAAAAATGGAATTCCCTATCCCAATTCTGTGTATAGCCTTGACTATAAGCCCGCATCATGGTTTTTAAGGTTTGATGCCATCTTTCCAAAGCTCCTTCTGATTCAGGATGGTAAGCTGTTGACTTAAACTGCTTTATCCCCAGACTGTTTTATTACTTCCTTAAACAGCTGTGACATGAAATTTGAATCCTGATCTGGTTGTATTTCTTTTGGTAAACCATATTTTGTAAAACATTTATTCAACTCTTCCATAATTGTCCTTACTGTAATATTTGCAAAGGCATCACTTCCAGAAACCTTGTAGACGCATCCATTATTGTCAGCAAGTACTGATTTACACTTTTAGTCTTAGGGTGGGGTTCTACACAATTAATTATGACCCTAGTTACTGGCTTAATCACTGCTTGTGGTTTCCCTATTACCTGATATGTGTGACATGTTCTACAGAATTTGACTACATCTCTATGCAATCCAGGCCAATAAAAATGTTTTTGTATTTTTGTGTGTGTCTTTCTAATTCCTAAATGTGCCCCTATTGGAATTTCATGAGCTACTCTAAGTATCTCATTTCTATATCCAGATGGTATAATAATCTGATGCACTTCCATCCATTTTTCATCTGCTGAAACTTGATACAGTCATCATTTTTTAAAATTCATTCACGGGATGTGGGCTTCACTGGCTGGGCCAGCATTTATTGCCCATCACTAGTTGCCCTTGAGATGGCGGTGGTGAGCTGCTTTCTTGAACCGCTGCAGTCCATGTGGTGCAGGTAGAACCCACAGTGCTGTTAGGAAGGGTATTCCAGGATTTTGACCTAGCAACAGTGAAGGAACGGCAATATATTTCCAAGTCAGAATGGTGAGTGACTTGGAGGGGAACTTCCAGGTGGTGGTGTTCCCATCTATCTGCTGCCATTGTCCTTCTCGGTGGTAGTGGATGTGGGTTTGGAAGGTGCTGTCTAAGGAGCCTTGGTGAATTCCTGCAGTGCATCTTGTAGATGGTACACGCTGCTGCTACTGTGCGTTGGTGGTGTAGGGAGTAAATGTTTGTGGATATGGTGCCAATCAAGCTGACTGCTTTGTTCTGGACAGTGTCCAGCTTCTTCAGTGTTGTGAGAGCTGCACTCATCCAGGCAAGTGGGGAGTATTCCATCACACTCCTGATTTGTACCTTGTAGATGGTGGACAGGTTTTGGGGAGTCAGGAGGTGAGTTACTCATCGCAGGATTCCTAGCTTCTGACCTGCTCTTGTAGCCACAGTATTTATATGGCTAGTCCAGTTCAGTTTCTGGTCAATGGTAACCCCCAGGATAATGATAGTACAGGATTTGGTGATGGTAATGCCATTGAAAAACAAGAGGTGATGGTTGGATACTCTCTTGTTGGAGATGGTCATTGCCTGACACTTGTGTGGTGCGGATGTTACTTGCCACTTGTCAGCCCAAGCCTGGATATTGTCTTGCTGCATTTGGACATGGGCTGCTTCAGTATCTGAGGAGTCGTGAATGGTGCTGAACATCATGCAATCATCAGCCAACATCCCCACTTCTGACCTTATGATCAAAGGAAGGTCATTGATGAAGCAGCTGAAGATGGTTGGGCCTGGAACACTACCCTGAGGAACTCCTGCAGTGATGTCCTGGAGCTGAGATGACTGACCTCCAACAACCACAACCATCTTCCTTTGGCCTAGGTATGACTCCAACCACCGGAAAGTTTTCCCCCTGATTCCCATTGACTCTGGTTTTGCTAGGACTCCTTGATGCCACACTCGGCCAAATGCTGCCCTGATATCAAGGGCAGTCACTCTCACCTCACCTCCTGGAGTTCAGCTCTTTTGTCCATGTTTGAACCAAGGCCGTAATGAGGTCAAGAGCTGAATGGCACTGGCAGAATCCAAACTGAGCATCAGGTTATTGCTAAGCAAGTGCCACTTGATAGCACCGTTGATGACCTCTTCCATTACTTTACTGATGATCGAGAGTAGACTGATGGGGTGGTAATTGCCAGGTTGGATTTGTCCTCATTTTGTGCACAGGGCATACCTGGGAAATTTTCCACATAGCCAGGTAGATGCCAGTGTTGTAGCTGTACTGGAACAGCTTGGCTAGGGGCGCGGCAAGTTCTGGAGCACAAGTCTTCAATACTATTGCTGGAATATTGTCAGGGCCCAAAGCCTTTGCAGTATCTAGTGCCTTCAGCCATTTCTTGATATCACGTGGAGTGAATCGAATTGGCTGAAGATTGGCATCTGTGATGCTGGGGGCCTCCGGAGGAGGCCGAGATGGGTCATCCACTTGGCACTTCTGTTTGAAGATTGTTGAGAATGCTTCAACCTTATCTTTTGCATTGCTATGCTGGGCTCCTCCATCATTGAGGATGGGGATATTTGTGAAACCTCCTCCTCCAGTTAATTGTTTAATTGTCCACCGCCATTCACAATTGGATTTGGCAAGGCTGCAGAGCTTAGATTTGATCCGTTGGTTTTGGGATCGCTTAGCTCTGGCTATCATTTGCTGTTTATGCTGTTTGGCACGCAAGTAGTCCTGTGTTATAGCTTCACCAGGTTGACACTTCATTTTTAGGTATGCCTGGTGCTGCTCCTGGTATGCCCTCCTGCACTCTTCATTGAACCATGGTTGATACCCTGGCTTGATGATAACAGTAGAGTGGGGGATATGCCAGGCGATGAGGTTACAGATTGTGTTTGAGTACAATTCTGCTGCTGCTGATGGCCCACAGCATCTCATGGATGCCCAGTCTTGAGTTGCTAGATCTGTTCAAAATCTATCCCATTTAGGATGGTGGTAATGCCACAAAACACAATGGAGGGTATCCTCAATGTAAAGGCGGGACTTTGTCTCCACAATGACTGTGGGGTGGTCACTCCTACCGATGCTGTCATGGACAGATGCATCTGCGGCAGGCATGTTGAGGATGAGGTCAAGTATATTTTTCCCCTCACCACCTGCTGCAGACCCAGTCTAGCAGCTATGTCCTTTAGGAATTGGCCAGCTCAGTCAGTAGTGGTGCTACCGAGCCACTCTTGGTGATGGACATTGAAGTCCCCCATCCAGAGTACATTCTGTGCCATTGCCACCCTCAGTGCTTCCTCCAAGTGATGTTCAACATGGAGAAGCACTGATTCACCAGCTGAACGAGGGCGGTACGTGGTAACCAGCTGGAGGTTTCCTTTCCCACATTTCACCTGATGCCATGAGACTTCCTGGGGTCTGGAGTCGATGTTGAGGGCTCCCAGGGCAACTCCCTCCCAACTGTCTATCACTGTGCTGCCACCTCTGCCGGGCCTGTCCTGCCAGTGGGACAGGACATACCCAGGGTCTGGGACATTATCTGTAAGGTATGATTCCGTGAGGATGACTACATCAGGCTGTTTGACTAGTCTGTGAGACAGCTCTTCCAATTTTGACACTACCCCCCAGATGTCAGCAAGGAGGGCTTTGTAGAGCTGAGAATGCTGTTGTGGTTTCCAGTGCCTAGGTCAATGCCGGGTGGTCTGTCCAGTTTCATTCCTTTTTTGTGACTTTGTAATGGTTTGTTACAACTGAGTGGCTTGCTAGGCCATTTCGGAGAGCATTTAAGAGTCAACCTGGAATCACGTGTAGGCCAGACCAGGTAAGGGCAACAGATTTCCTTCCCTAAAACCAGATGGGTTTTTACAACAATCCACAATGGTTTCATGGTCATCATTAGACTTATAATTCCAGATTTTTATTGAATTCAAATTCCATGGCAGGATTCAAACCTGGGTCCCCAGAGCATTACACTGGGTCTCTGGGTTACTTGTCCAGCAACAATACCACTACACCATCACCTCCCCATTCCTCATTAACATATTACCCTTAAGGTAATAACATTCTGGAATACATTCTGCCTCTGTTTCTGAGTAAGCTGTTTGATATAACTGCTTTATTCATGGATCCTTTTGCTGTAGCTCTACCAACTGCCTTGGGCTAAACACTTCAGCTTCATTCTCTTCCATTCCCTCTTCCCGAACAATCTTTTCAAAGGCAGTATCAACTAATTGAATTTCAACATCTTTACCCTGTCTTTTAAATTGCTCTTCTTCCTGTTTCAACCTGTGAGCTTATGATCTTGTTACTACACAATATGGAAACAGTCCAGGATGCTCTTTCTGCAAAAATTCTGTTGAATGCACCGCTGCAGGCTGCTCAGCTACCATAGGCATCTGTGACCCAGCTATATCATTACCTCAGATAAACTGAACCCCTGCAATGGGCAATTTTTCCACCATTTCAATAATCACATCAGTTGTTCTCACTTACTCTTTAAATTTATCTTCCACAATGGAATAGATTTAGCATCTCCATGAACCCTACTTTAACACTTGTTCCTGCAATACTCCCTCCAAACAACAAATATCACTACTCCATAATATTAAGGATTGACTTGCCCCTGTGTCTATTAGAATCTTAATATCTCTACCTGCTCTACCTACACATGGAAAGACTTCCCCTTCGCATACAAAATGTTTAAACATTTCTGCAAGCTGCTCTTCAGAACTCTCTTGGGTAAATTGTGAACACATTCCCACTTTGGTGCCTATCACTGATTCTTTCTGCTTCACCTGTATACAAACCAAGTTTTGTGAACTTCCAGAACTTTTCTGCATTTCAATTATTGTAACAGATTTTTCCTGTAACTTCCAACGCATTGGCTTTGTGTCCAACCTTATTACAATGAAACACCTCAATTTTCGAGAGTCACTTCTACCCTCAGCACCTTCATTTTTAGTCTGAGAAAAAACTTCCTGAGAATTTCCAACTACTCCTCTTCCCTGACTACCTACCTTCCTTTCACCTTCCCACTTTCTAACCTTCTCTGATTTAAAAGGGTGACGAAAAAAAGGTTTAGAACTATGAACTAACTCATAGTCATCAGCTATCTCTGCTTGTCTTACTGTTTTAACCCTCTGTTCCTCCACATGAGTTCTCACTACCGAAGGAATGAATCTTTAAATTCTTCCAGAAGAATTACTTTTTAAAAAATTCATTCATGGGATGTGGGCATCACTGGCTGTTGCCCATCCCTAATTGCTCTTGTTCAGGGGGCATTTAAGAGTCAACCACATTGCTGTGGGCCTGGAGTCACATGTAGGCCAGACCAGGTAAGGATGGCAGAGGTCCTTCTCTGAAGAACATTAGTGAACCAGATGGGGTTTTACAACAATCGATAATGGTTTCATGGTTATCATTAGAGTTTTAATTCCAGATTTTTATTCAATTCAAATTCCACCATCTGCTGTGATGGGATTCAAACCCAGGTACCCAGTACATTCACAGAATCACAAAGTTCAGAAGAGGCCCTTCGGCCCATTGAGTCTGCACCGACACATGAGAAACACTTGACCTACCTACCTAATCCCATTTACCAGCACTTAGCCCATAGCCTTGAATGTTATGATGTGCCAAGTGCTCATCCAAGTACTCTTTAAAGGATGTGAGGCAACCCGCCTCTACCACCCTTCCAGGCAGTGCATTCCAGACCATCACCACCCTCTGGGTAAAAAAGTTTTTCCTCACATGCCCCCTAAACCTCCTGCCCCTCACCTTGAACTTATGTCCCCTTGTGACTAGCCCTTCAACTAAGGGGAACAGCTGCTTCCTATCCACCCTGTCCATGCCCTTCATAATCTTGTAAACCTCGATCAGGTCACCCCTCAGGCTTCTCTGCTCCAACGAAAACAACCCAAGTCTATCCAACCTCTCTTCATAACTTAAATGTTTCATCCCAGGCAACATCCTGGTGAATCTCCTCTGCACCCCCTGCAGTGCAATCACATCCTTCCTATAATGTGGCAACCAGAACTGCACACAGTACTCCAGCTGTGGCCTCACCAAAGTTCTATGCAACTCCAACATGACCTCCCTACTTTTGTAATCTATGCCTCAATTGATAAAGGCAAGTGTCCCATATGCCTTTTTCACCACCCCACTAACATGCCCCTCCACCTTCAGAGATCTATGGACAGACACGCCAAGGTCCCTTTGCTCCTCAGAACTTCCTTGTGTCATGCTGTTCATTGAATACTTCCTTGTCAAATTACTCCTTCCAAAGTGTATCACCTCACATTTTTCAGGGTTAAATTCCATCTGCCACTTATCTGCCCATTACCCTAGGTCTCTGGATTACTAGTCCAGCGACAATACCCACTATGCCATCACCTCCCCATTCTCTAAGAGCTGCATATGTTGTCTCTACCTTTAATGCCTGTATCCACCGGTCAAAATTACTTTGTTTTACTCTCTCAAACTCAATATAAGTTTGCCCAGGCTGTTTCCTTATATTTCTAAATTTCTGCCTGTACGCCTCAGGAACCAACTTATATGCACTCAAAATTGCCTTTTTTACTGCATCATAATCCACGGACATTTCTTCTGACAGTGAAGCATAAACCTCATGAGCTCTACCCACTAACCTAAATGATAAAAGCAATGTCAAGTTTTCTAGCGGCATTTCACCTGTTTAGCTATCTTCTCAAATGAAATAAAGAACACCTCTACATCCCTCTCTTCAAGCTTTGGAAGAGCTTGCACATATTTAAACATCTCCCCACTGGGCTTTAGGTTGAAGATATTTTCATCATCAGAACCTTCCTCAGCATCTTAGATCTCTTTTCTAAAATCCAGCTCTTTAAGCCAGTATTCACTTTCTCTTTCCTTCTCTCTCTCCTCCATTGCTAACTTTTCCCTCTGGAGGTCAGGTTTTCGCTGTTCCATTTCTCTTTGAAATACTCTCTCTTTTCTCTCTCATTCGCTTTCGCTAACCTTTCTTTTTCTGCAGCCTCTAGTCCAAAGATTTTTATTTCCATTGTTTGTTCAAATTCAAGCTTCTTTATTTGTAACTGAAGTCTCACTACCTCCAGCTGTGACTCACTAGTGTCAGGTATCACTTCCAACTTCTAATGCAGTGCTCTCATCTCAACTATGTCTGCTTTCTTTGCCCCTACAGGTAACCTCAACTGCAACTTATCCGCCGATTCTGTTAACTTACCCTTAGATACTTTTTGTAACCCAATCAGTTATATCTTCTACTTCCAAAAAAAAGTTTTAGCCATGGGTACGGCAATTTTTGTCATCTCACCACTTTAAAATCCCTCACACCAACTCCTGAATTCAAAGTTCTTTTCGTACTTGTAACCTTAAGATTCATCAACTCTAAACCAGTCAAGGAATTTCAAATATCCCGTAAAGAGCCCTCAATTTGTTATGATGTGGCAGGTGATGTGTGCCAGGTGGACCAAAACCACAAGAGAAACTTGGTCACACTCACAATGGTTTTACAATTTGTATTTATTACAAGATATGTCCACTGAATTCAGAAGTAATATGTCCACCAAAGCCTTTAGAGATTTTAAAAATTAAACTAAAATATTTAATAATAAAATATAAAAGATTTCAAGCACATACATTAAGACTACAAATTACTTGCTGCTGTAATAACTCCTAAAATTCCTAATTAACCTGACAGCCAGTTACACTCCTTTTAAGGCAACGGTCCAAAATAGGTTTGAGATTTAAAACAAACTCAACAAGTTAACACAATACCCTGGACAGTGGAATTCCAAATGGCTTTTCCCCAACTTCAGTTTCATCAGATAGCAGATTTCTGCACAAAGGCTGGAGGCTTCATTCAGGCTTTTTCACACATTCCTATTAGATCTTACATGGCCTTCTGACACATGGTTTTTCATTGTCCTTTATATATGTTTCTCTCAATTTTATATGTAAATTCTATTGTTCCATATGTCTTTGAAATTATATCTTCCTCATAATATAAAAACTTTCATGTTGCCACTATATATTGTCAGTAGTCTTTGGGAAAAATAAACACATTTCTTAGCCTTGCTTATCTGGCTAGTTGTAAACCGACTAAGATCACTTTGAAATCCAAATCTCCCTTCATTTATCTAAAAATAGAAGTTCCCTTCACACCTTACATGCTAAGCTAGCATCCATGTTTACTCATTAGCATGTCAAGCACCTAGCTTCTTTTGATGATTGAAACTTGCAGTTTACTTGACTCCAAATGTAATTAAGTCACACACAGACCCAACTATACTTATCCCCATAAACCTACTTCACATTAAACCAGAAAAATATTATGAAAATTATTATTCTTGCATCAAAATATAATTGATAAAGGTGCCAATTTAATTATGCATCTGATTTGATGGAGTTTCACTGCTAAGTATGGATTCTTGAGAGGTATAATTAACCAGCTGAGCAGAGATAGCAATTACCCTAAGCAGCCAGCTTTTATCTTACTGTGCTGGGTGAAATAGGGGGAAAAACTTGAGTGGTTCAATATAAAAGCATTGTGGGCAGAATCCTCCAGTCCCATTGGTGGTGGGCGACATGGCAGGAATGAGTGGCCAATATGGCGAGAAGGTCAAAAATCAGTTTCATGCTGTCCTGAAACCAGTTTGCGATTGTCTGCTCTGTCTGCGAATGACCGGCCGGGTTTCCTGCTATCCAACATCGGGAACTTAATTTTAATGCATTTGCATCTCATCATTGTGCCTGCATGCCAAAATTATCTCCCCACATGAAATTTACCACCCATGTTGGTGTGACTTCAGAACGGCATGCTTCACGGCTGCCTTTCAAAGGTGTGAACCTGGCAAGCTGAACTCCGAGGGGAACTTGGAGATGAGTGTACACAACCTTGCGCAATGCTCACGAGCATCGCCCATAGGGCATCAGGGAACGAGCACCCCGCATTTGGGCCGGGGGGGGGGTGGGGTTAAGGGTGGTGGGCACAGACAAGTCAAATTTTCCTGGCTGGCTTTCAGTGCAATGCTTGGGCAAGGGTTCCATAGTGAAGCTGCACACTTGGAAAGGCTTGTTGAAAGTGAGTTTTCTTCCACAGCTGAGACCGTTCAGCAGCAGCTCCACATGATATGCTTGGAGTTGGGCCTCTGAAGCTTTTCTGCCCACACAAGCAGCGCAAAAGCCATCAAATAGAACAAAGAACAAAGAAAAGTACAGCACAGGAACAGGCCCTTCAGCCCTCCAAGCCTGTGCCGATCATATTGCCTGTCAAACTAAAACATTTTGCACTTCCGGGGTCCGTATCCCTCTATTCCCATCCTATTCATGTATTTGTCAAGCTGCCTCTTAAACACCACTATCATACCTGCTTCCACCACCTCTTCTGGCAGTGAGTTCCAGCCACTCACTACCCTCTGCGTAAAAAACTTGCCCCACACATCTCCTTTATAGTTTTCTCCTCTCACCTTAAATCTATGTCCCCTAGTAATTGACTCTTCCACCCTGGGAAAAAGCTTTTGGCTATCTACTCTGTCCATGCCACTCATCATTTTGTAAACTTCTATCAAGTCGCCCCTCAATCTCCGTCGCTCTAGTGAGAACAATCCAAGTTTCTCCAACCTCTCCTCATAGCTAATAACCGCCAGACCAGGCAGCATCCTGGTAAACCTCCTCTGCACCCTCTCCAACGCCTCCATATCCTTCTGGTAATGAGGCAACGAGAATTGCACGCAATATTCCAAGTGTGGCCTAACCAAGGTTCTATACAGCTGCAGCATGACTTCCCAGCTTTTATACTCAATACCCCTGCCGATGAAGGCAAGCATGCCATATGCCTTCCTGACTACCTTATCCACCTGCATTGCCACTTTCAGCGACCTGTGGACTTGTACACCCAGATCCCTCTGCCTGTCGATGCACTTAAAGGTCCTGCCATTTACTGTATAATTCCTACCTGTATTGGACCTTCCAAAATACATTACCTTGCATTTGTCCGGATTAAACTCCATCTGCCATTTCTCTGCCCAAGTCTCCAACTGATCTATATCCCATTGTATCCTTTGACAATCCTCTTCACTATCTGCAACTCCTCCAATCTTAGTGTCGTCTGCAAACTTACTAATTAGCCTAGTTACATTTTCCTCCAAATCATTTATGTATACTACAAACAGCAAAGGTCCCAGCACTGATCCCTGCGGAACTCAACTAGTCACAGCTCTCCATTCAGAAAAGCATCCTTCCACTGCTACCCTCTGTCTTCTATGACCAAGCCAATTCAGTATTCATCTTGCCAGCTCACCTCTGATCCCGTGCGACTTTACCTTCTGTACCAGTCTGCCATGAGAGACCTTGTCAAAGGCCTTACTGAAATCCATGTATATAACATCCACTGCCCTTCCATTGTCGATCATCTTTGTCACTTCCTTGAAAAACTCGATCAAGTTAGTGAGACACGACCTCCCCTTCACAAAACCATGCTGCCTCTCACTAATACGCCCATTTGCTTCCAATGCTCGAGAACATTTCACCCTTCAGGTGCAGGCTGCAAAATAATGTGCGTTTAGGTGGCAGCAAAAGAATTACCAATTGGGCAAGTTGTAGAATTCCCTTGCGAAAGGGCATGGAACAGTCACTGATGGAGGCACTCAGAGCCCCTTGCAATGTCTTTATTAAGGTTTGGACCAGTATCCCTCATGGTTCAAGCTAACAGTGCAGTCTTGCAGTGTGGGTTAAGAGAATGCCTGCGTCTGAGCTGAGAGCACAGCATGCAGTCCAGTGGCCGAAGCTGCCGCCAATCGTTTAAGTGGAGTGGGGTTGAGGTGGATGAGATTTCGGACAGGCATTGCACATTGGCCATCTAAGTGATGGCCAGGGCTCTCCAGTGTGTGTGAAGGGGCCTTCAGGCTTAACCAAGGGAGATTCTTAGGTTCTCAGAAAGGTTCTTAGGACACATATGCTAACCTCTCTCTTTGATCCTGCAGGAGGAGAATATCAAGATCATGGAGCTGGTGATTTAGCAGTATGCCTCATGGCTTACAGGGAGTAGGGAAGAAGAAAAGTATGGTGGAGGTGCCTGGGTTGGTAAAGGGAGAAGCATCTTCCTCAAGATGAAGGGGTGGCAGGGCCTGCTGCGCACGTAGCTGAAGATCCACAGAGATCCGTCGCTTATAGGCGCCTCACTAGACTCAGAGTCTATAGATGGCGCCTTCTATTCCTGCAGATGACTGAGAACCAGTATCGCCGAAGACCGCCTATGTCTAGGGAACTGGTCAGTTACATATGCCACCTGCTGCAGGATTTTGTGCCACAGAGACATGGAGGGCATCCACTGCCAGTAGCTGTGAAAGTGACTGTGGCGCTCAATGTTAAGCCAGTGGCTTCTTCCAGGGCTCCACAGGTGACCCTTGTAGGATCTCACAAAGCTCCACGCACAAGTGTATCCAGGAGGTCACGGATGCCATCTGTGCGAAGACACAGAATTTTGCACATTTCGACCGGGATGCAGGAAAACCAGGAAACAAGAGTAGTGGGATTTGCGCAGATCTCTGGTTTTCCACAGGTGCAGGGTGCCATTGACTGCACTCATGGGGCGCTTAGATCTCTGTGGCAATAAGCAGTCAATTACGTCAACTGCAAGGGCTTCCACTCACTGAATGTTCAGTTGGTGTGCAACCACTACAAACACATCCTACAGGTCTGCGCATAATTCCTAGGGAGCGTCCATGACTCCTATGTCCTTAGCAGGTCTCAGATTGCTGATATTTTCCAGGGTACAAAGAGGCTGCAGGGTTGGCTCCTCAGGGATAAGAGCTACCCACAAAGGACATGGCTGATGACACCCTTGCAGCGGCCTCAGACTGCAGCAGAGCAACAGTATAATGAGGCTCAAGCTATGACCTGAACTTTGCTGGAGCAAATGATAGGCACCTTGAAAATGAAGTTCTGGTACCTCAACAGGTCTGGTGGAGCACTGCAATATAGTTGCCAGAGGGTGTCATGCATCACTGTAGTTTGTTGTGTGCTACACAACCTGGCACTGCAACAGGGGAGGACCTTGCTGAGGAGGAGATGGAAGAGCTGCACATCTCCTCCGATGAGGAGGACGTCGAAGGGGATAACAGTGATGAGATCCTCAAAGGTGAGGATGCCAGCGATGAGGCCATCGCACTGGCCAGGTGAGGCAGGCATGCTTGGGAGGCCCTTATAGCCACTAGATTCGTGGGCAATGATGACGAGATATAGTGAGGACAGTCCTGACATCCTTACCTTGCATCTGTGAACATTTGATTCCTGTGTGGCTGATGGTAGCTCACATACCCTCAGTGCTCAGGCTCATGTCATGGAGATGTAGCGGAGTCCCTAATAGGCGCTAGATTCTGGGAAGAAGATGACGACATGCAGTGAGTTGCTCCATAGATCTTCACATTGTCTCCGTGAATGTCTGACTCCTGTCTGTCTGAGGGCAGCTCGCTTGCGCTCTGTGATCAGGGTCATGTCATGGAGATGCAGCAGTGAAACTTTAAATGCACCTGATCCTTTGTCAGCCTTCTGCACCTGTGCTCTTCAGGAGCACAGCGTCACTGGTCACAGATGAAAAGATGGGGGGGCCAGCCCCATGGCAAAGTTGCTGAGAGCACACAGAGAGAATGATGGAACTCTGTGACGCCTGCCCATGACATTCTGGCAGCAATAACAAGCACCGCCGAGGTGTGTCCAGTGACTGTGAATCCAGACCATCACTTTGCTCTGAAGGTTACACACTGCACAGGAAGAGGCCCTGGAGTGAGACACCTGCCTTTATCTTGTGCAGGAACCAAGATTTCACATCTGAGTGACACAACACTGCTCATCATAACAAGGAGCCTTGGGCAAGGAGACATTCTTTGGAGTTTATTTACAATAGTGAACATTATGTACAAGTGATTAACACCTGTGCCCACGCTGTATAACGTCTTCTTAACTTTCCTAACCATGCCACTAGGTCTTGGTGCTCCCCCTACATCCACAGTGAAGATGGAGGCAACTTGCTGACTACTACGCCCTGTCTGCAATGGCCTTGGTGGGTGTCCTCTAGAGAGCTGAGACCTGGAGGGCGCCTCCCTTCTTTGGGTGGCCTGCTGTGGGCAGCTGTATCCTCCTCGGCCTATAGGGCTGGAGCTGCAGAGGTCACAGGAAGTGGGGATTTGGATTGGCCGAACAGTCAGAGAGTCACCTGGGTGGATGGCCCCAGGGTGTCGAGCTGCTGGCCCTCCTCCCTGTGGGTGCCCGATTCCCCTGGCTGACTCCTTGAGGAGAAGGGGAGCCTGGAGTGAGATCGAGCTGCCCTGCACCCGTCTTGCATCAACACTGCTGGAGGCCAACTATGGCATCCGCAATGGAGTGCAGCCCGGGCAGCATGCAGGACCAATGTCCTGGGCCAAAGTCTCCATGGCAGCTGTCATCCTGCCAGTGTTGACCTCAGTGCATCAGCATGTCGGCCCTATCATCTCAGGCTGAAAGCATACGGACTCCTCCATCGTCCCCCGCAATCTGAGGAGTGCAGCGGATATCCCTTCCTGATGTTCCTGTGATTGCCTTTGCAGCTCCACCAACTGATTGAGGACTGAGTTCAGAGGCTCATCATCTGACTTGGACTCAGCAGATTCCTTGCCTCCAGTGGTCCTCTGTGTGCTGGTTTCCGAGGGTGTCCCTGCCTCTGCCGGCTGTGGAATAGATTGTGAGCAATGCTCAGCAGATTGTGATCCCGAGGTTGCTCTACATCTAGCTCCCACTGAGGTGTATGTCGCTGCACTGGTGGAGGGTGTGGGTGAGCGCTGTGACAGGGCTTCAACAGTGCTGCCCTCTGGGTCCTCATCCGAGGTGCTCTTGGTGCTGGGGTCAGGGTCACGGTTGCCTGAGGGTAACGTGTCAGATGTGCCTAGGACAGAAAGTGGAGATTATTAGTATTTGGCAGCCACATTGAACACAGAATAGTGGGCTCAGAGTAGCGTTGAGAAAGGGATGATGTGGTGCAGCAACCTTATGTTGGTGTTCGCCGCCGCATTCACCATCACCGCAGAAACAGTCCACATCTTCTCCGGCCAGCTCCAACGCGCAGCCCTTGAACGGAGTGAAAACCTTGACGTCTGGCACTCCACCCCCAGACTGGAAACTCTCCTGTTGATTGTGCATGATCTTGTCCTGCATAAAGAAAGATGGAGAGAGTGTGAGCAAGGGACATGCCAGGCCAAATGAGAAGGTATGCATGCGAAATGGGTGTGTGTAAGAGAGTGAGTGGTGATGTACCTTGAGCTGGCAGTGAATGAGGTGCCAGTTAATATGTGATAGGCTTGTGAGTGTGTGGGTGACTTGAGATTGGTGAGATGGTTGTCTTACTCTGGCAGCATAGATGAGATAATTCATCCATTTTCTCCACTGGATGGCCTACTTTTTGTGTGCAGCATTGGCACTGACCATCACTGCATCACCTCCCAAGTCAGAGTGGTGAGTTTGATGGGCGTCCTGCAGCCAGAGCGGGGGTAGAGGACTTTGAGGTGGGCCTCGAAGGTGGCCAGAAGGCATCCTAGGGATGCATCACTGAATCGGGGCAGCTGCACTCTTCTTGGTTTTTGGGGCCATGTCTTAGAACCATAGAAAAGTTACAGTGCAGAAAGAGGTCATTCAGCCCGTCATGTCTGCACCGGCCAAAAAGGAGAAAAAAATAAGAGACTAGCCGCTCATTTTAAACCCACTTTCTGGTACCCGGTCCATAGCCTTGCAGGTTACAGCACTTCAGGTGCAGATTCAGGTACCTTTTAAATAAGTTGAGCATTTCAGCCTCAACCACCAATTGAATTCCAGTGAATTCCAGAAGCCCACCACCCTCTGGGTGAAAAGGTTTTTCCTCATGTCCTCGCTAATCCTTTTACCAATCACCTTAAATCTATGTCTCCTGGTAATTGACCCCTCAGTTAGGGGAAACAAGTCTTTCCTGTCTACGCTATCTAAGTCCGTCATAATTTTGTACACCTCATTTATGTCACTCCTTAGCCCCCTCTGTTCTAAGGAAAACAACCCTAGTCTATCCAATCTCTCCTCATAGCAGCAATTTTCAAGCCTTGGCAATATCCTTGTAAATCTCCTCTGTACTCTCTACAGGGCAATTATGTCCTTCCTGTAATGTGGTGGCCAGAACTATACACAAAATTACAGCTGTGGCCTAACCAGGGTTTTATACAGTTCTATCCTTGCATCCCTGCTTTTATATTCAATACGTCGCTCAAAAAGGACCAACTTGTCCACCTGTCCTGCCACCTTCAAGGACTTGTGGATATGCACTCCAAGGTGCACTTCCTCAGCCCCTCTCAATAACTTCCCGTTTATTGAGTGTTCCCCTGCTTTGTTTGCCCTCCCCAAATGCATTACCTCACACTTCTTCGGATTGAATTCCATTTGCCACTTCCCCACCCACTCAACCAAACTATTGATATAATTCTGGATTCGACAGCTATCCTCTTCACTATCAACTACACGGCCAATTTTTGTGTCATCTCCAAATTTCCCAATTATGCCTTCCACACTTAAGTCTAAATCATTAATATATGCAACAAACAGCAAGGGCCCCAACACTGACCTCTGTGGAACACCACTAGAAACCATTTTCCATTCACAAAAACATACATCTAACATTACCCTTTGTTTCCTGTTACTGAGCCAATTTTGGATCCAACCTGCCACTTTTCCCTGTATCCCATGAGATCTCACTTTCCTGACCAATCTGCCATGTGGACCTTGTCAAATGCCTTACTGAAATCCATGTAGACAATATCCACTGCACTACGGTCATCAATCCTTCTTGTTACCTCCTCAAAAAATCTGTATAAATGATTTGGATGTGGGGACCAATTGTAATGTTTTCAAGTTTGCTGATGACATAAAACTAGGTGGGAATGTAACAAAAACAAAAATTGCTGGGAAAACTCAGCAGGTCTGACAGCATCTGTGGAAAGAAAGACAGAGTTAACGTTTTGAGTCCATATGGCTCTTCTTCAGAACGGACTTGAAACGTTAACTCTGTCTTTCTCTCCACGGATGCTGTCAGACCTGCTGAGTTTTTCCAGCAATTTTTGTTTTTGTTTCAGATTTCCAGCATCTGCAGTGTTTTGCTTTTATCTAGGTGGTAATGTAAGTTGTGAAGAAGAAGCAAGGAGGCTTCAAGTGAACTTGGACAAGCTAAATGAATGGACAAGAACATGGCAGATGGAATACAATGTGAATAAGTGTAAAGTTAACTACTTTAGTTAAAAAAAAACCACAGGAAGTCAGAATATTTCTCAAATGGTGAGAGGTTGGAATGTGTTTGTGTCCAAAGGGATCTGGGTATCCTTGTTCATGAGTCACTAAAACTTATAATGCAGGTGCAACAATAAATTAGAAAAGCAAATAGCATGCTGGCTTTCATCGCAAGGAGGTTTGACTACAGAAATAAAGATGTCTTGCTGAAATTGTATACAGCCTTGGTGAGACCGCATATACAGTATTGTGTACAGTTTCAGTCTCCTGATCTGAAGGATATTCTTGCCATAGAGGGAATGCAACGGAGATTCACCAGATTAATCGCTGGGATGTCAAGATTATTTTATGAGGAGAGATTGAGGAAACTGGGCCTGTATTCTCTGAAGTTTCGAAGAATGAGGGGTGATCTAATTGAAACTTACAAAATTCATTCAGGGCATGACAGGGTAGATGTAGATACGATGTTTCCCTGGCTGGTGAATCTAGAACCAGGGGACACAGTCTCAGAATAAGGGGCAGGCCATTTAAGACTGAGATGAGGGATTTCTTCACTAAGGGGTGGTAAATCTTTGGAATTCTCCACCCCAGAGTGTGGGAAAGTGGTGTTGAGATAGATGATCGGCCTGAACTAATTGGAGAGCAGGCTCGAAGGGCTGAATGGCCTACACCTGTTCCTATGTTCTTAACAAACTCTAAGACTAAATCATATGATACATTGCATCATTTCCCCTCTAGTAATGCATACAGAAAACAAAATTGCACATTTATTTTTTCAAATAAATTACTCCCCCTTACAAATAACTATAACTATTTATAATGCATGGAAATATTTATTTACACATTACAGAGTTATGAGCTAAGAAACTCAAAGACTTATAAGTCCCTGAAGCATAATGGTGATTTGCTTATACGTCCCAACATAATAACTGCAATATTAGCTTGAGGTTGTTGAATCTTCTCGCGGTGGTCTGTGGGAGTGTCACACTTGGATTTTGCCTTGGATCTTGTCCTGGATGCAATGGAGTCGCACGGTGGTTGAGGATTTTGTACTTCCCTGATTTGTCCTCTGTTTCATCTCACAGTTGCACAATTGCACCACCTTGTATGACCTCAGCTCCGGACAGATCCTCATCACTTTGGCTGGTTGCAAAATACCTTTCATGGGGTGCTGATATCAAACCTGTTGTCCTATCTTTAAACTTTGTAAATCTTTGTCTGCATTCCAGTTTTTATGTCTTTCTGTTGCAATATGCCTTTAAGAGGTTGCAGCATGACATGATTACAAGGGAAGTGTGTCATGTGATCGAGTCTTGGTTTCACTTTTTACTGTGAGCAGAACACAGAACAACTCCAATGTCTTTAAGCTTTATACCTTTGAATAAATGTTCTCATGTGCCTAGTCTAAATAAATGCACTCACAACACATTTACCAAATCCTTTGAGTGATTGGTGCCTATAGCATTATAACACAACATGGTGTTCAGCAGTGATCAAACAGTGTGGCAGTGAGATTCAGTACAGCTACAACATGGTGAATAGCCTTAGGCCATGTTACATGGCATGAGAAGGCCCTCGACATTTTGGTCAGGCCACTACAAAATAGCAGCATCGGAGAGTGTTGAAACCGCAGTGTGGTGACTGGATAGAAAAGCTTTGAAGACACCATGTAGAGATAGTGCTCAAATGCTCAAACAGATAGATCACTCATGGTGCAATTGCAGTGCATAGTTTGTCAGTTCAGTGAGTAGCACCAGCACAGTCAGGAAAGGTGAGTTACCTGGGAGTGGGCCAGATCGATAGTGAGTGAGAGAGAGTCCAACAAAAAAAACAAGAAAAATAGTCATAAAATTGGGCTAGAGAAGATTGCAATTATAATGGATGCAGCTTCAGAAAAGCACATGAAAGTGGCTACAGCGACACTCATCCCTGCTACTATAAAAGAAGGAAGACCAAAGGGATATTGTCAAAATGTCCACAAAATTCCCTAGTTTGAATTGGGATGCAGCTGACCTACTATCTGAATTCAAAATGTTTAAACAATGTACAGAGCTATGGTTTCTGGATTCAGGCGTGTCTGAACCAGACAAGCAAGCCATAAAAATTCACCTGGCCATAGGGAATTAAGGTCTACACAGACTGAGCACAACAGGATTAACAGAAGACGAGCTAAAGGATCCCCAAAAGATATGGACTACATTGGAAAACCAGTTCAGAATCAGGTTAAACTTCCATATTCATCGTCGTCTGGAGAGCAACTTTTAAAAATGCAAGACAAGATAACCAACACGCACTATAAAAGTGCAGGTACAGATTTCCCAACAAATAAAAAGTTGGGACAATAAATTTGCATCCAGGATTCCGCAGAAGGTCTGTGGCAACCAGCCGAGATGACAAAGGTTTGTTTGGAACCAAGGTTCTATGAAATCATTACATACAAAGGCAGAACAGTGAGACATAACCAAGGACAAATCAGGTCCATTCCAGCTCCTCAACCACCTTACAGTCCTATTGCATCGAGGACTAGATCTCAGATGCAACTAGGAACAACATCCAAGAATGACAATCCCACAGATCACTGTGAGCAATTAAAGAAACCTGCAGACAAGAGACGTAATTTTCCATGCTAGAGTCTAAGTATGCTGGCAGGCGGGAAAGTCGGCGTGATTCCCACTGGGCGGTGGGGTGGGTGCTCATGCTGATCATCTGCTCTTCAGCTCATTATTTATGCAACGAGGAGCTCATCAAATCTCGTGGTGGGATGGGCAGAGATTCGTCTGCTCTGCCACTACCTCATAGGGTCGAAGGTCCAGGCACCATATTTAAACAGTGCCCACACATACATTCAGTCTCTGAAAGACAGGAGTAATGTCATGAAGGATCTCCATAGCACCAAAGAGATGCAAACCATCTGCTCCAAGATTCAGCGACACCTCCCTGGGGAGACTCCTCCAGGCAGAGCAGGTCTGGCGAGAGGTCCTCTATCCCATAGATGGCAGCAGGATGTCCACCAACCCGACTACATTGGCTTGGGAGGAGGTCACCTGAGAGGTCAGAGTCAGATGAGGACTGCCTGCAGTGCAGGAAGAGGATGAATGATCCCATCTGCTCCGCCAGAGTAAGTTAACATTCTCCTCACTCCCAACTCACACTGTCATAAGGTCATCAGGCATTTAAAGGGTTACGTTCCACAGGGATCTTACACACTATCAGCAGAAGGGACATCAGCACTGATTAACTGACAGGCTCATTACCATCACCATCTCATGTAACATCCTGCACAAGTCACAGCTTCAGCCCTTACTGGGGAGCACTCAGCATGCACAGCACACATGCGTACTTCTGATCTTCTCTTTCATTCCTGGTGTTCTGAGTCTGTCCAACTATCTTCATGTAGGACAAGATCTCCCACAACAAGAGGGAGAGATCCCAGGCCAGAGGAGGGATGTAGGCTTCCTCTGCCTCTGCTGCAGGTGTGGGGATGCAACCAGATGTAGCAATAGGCTAAGTAAAATTAAGTACTGAGAGCATAATGGTGGCATGAAGTTCAGTCATTGTATATGCTTCGCACATATGTAAATACATTTTGCTTTTCTGCCTCAAAGTCTCAGGTAGTGAATGGCTCTTCCATGTGATGCAAAGTTCTGCGGTCATCCAAGAGTAACAGATGCCCCCCCCACCCCACTTCCTCAAGTACCTGCCATCATGTTCTTCAGGTCTATGTTGACTCCCTCAATCTCAGATCAGTCAGTTGCCTTTATGTCCACCGAAGCTGCATGAACAAAGCCAGTTCCTATATAAACATGGTGGTTGGACAATGCATATACAAGCCTTGCATCAGAGGATCATATAATGTGGCCTCATGAGCATAGATCTTAGAACATCTTTTATTATCCTGATGCAGCTGCAGTAAAGCCAATGTGCATGTTATAGGAATTTATCACGACTCGCCTTGGAGTCATTCCAACCAAGTGCACTTTTCACTGGCCTCCATGTAAGTACTGTCAGGTTTGAGTTGCCATTTAAGTAAACATCGAGGACAAAATCACTGCCAGCCTGCAGCGTTAACTTGTGACCGCATTTATGTCAAAACATCACTCCCTTGTTAATTCCCATTCTCCACATGCATGATGCAGAACAATGGAAGTAGTTTGCACTTGGTGACTCTTGGAAATGTCTGCTAGATGGCCATGTTATAGGTGTGTGCCTAGTCTTATGATGCTGGCCTATTATATGTGAGGATGCTAGTTTACACCTGAAGGTCTACTTTTTTATTCATTTATGGAATGTGGGCATTGCTGGCTTATTCCCCATCCCTAATTGCCTTTGAGAAGGTGGTGGTGAGCTGCTTTCTTGAACTACTGCAGTCCATGTGGTGCAGGTGCACCTACACTGCTGTTAGGGAGTTCCAGCATTTTGACCCAGTGATAGTGAAAGAACAGCGATACAGTTCCAAGTCAGGATGGTGAGTGGTTTGGAGGGGAACTTCCAGGTGGTGGCACTCCCATGTATCTGCTGCTCTTGTCCTTTTAGATGTTAGCCTTGGTGAGTTTCTTCAGTGCATCTTGTAGATGGTACGCACTGCTGCCACTGGATGGTGTCAAGCTTCTTGAGTGTTATTGGAGCTGCACTCATCCAGGCAAGTGGAGAATATTCCATCACACACCTGACTTGTGCCTTGTAGATGGTGGACAGGCTTTTGGGAGTCAGGAGGTGAATTACTCGCTGCAGGATTCCTAACCTCTGACCTGCTTTTGTAGCCACAGGATTTATATGGCTCATCCAGTTCAGTTTCTGGTCAATGGTAACCCCCAGGATGTTGATAGTGAGGGATTCAGCAATGGTAATGCCATTCAATGTCAAGGGGTGATGGTTTGACTCTCTTTTGTTGGAGATGGTCATTGCCTGGCACTTGCGTGGCACAAATGTTACTTGCCACTTGTCAACCACATAACCAAGGCTGTAATGAGGTGAGAAGCTGAGTGACCCTGGCAGAACCCAAACTGAGCGTCAGTGAGCAGGTTATTGCTAAGCAAGCGCCACATGTTAGCACTGTTGATGACCCTTTCCATCACTTTACTGATGATGGAGAGTAGACTGATGGGTGGTAATTGGCTGGGTTGGATTTGTCCTGTTTTTTGTGTACAGATCATGCCTGGGCAATTTTCCAAATAGCTGGGTAGATGCCAGTGTTGCAACTGTTCTGGAACAGCTTGGCTAGGGGCATGGCAAGTTCTGGAGCACAAATCTTCAGTACTATTGCTGGAATATTGTCAGGGCCCATAGCCTTTGCAGTATTCAGTGCCTAGTGCCTTCAACTGTTTCTTGATATCACGTGGAGTGAATCAAGTTGGCTGAGGACTAGCATCTGTGATGCTGGGGACCTCTGGAGGAGGGCACGATGGATCCTCCACTTGGCACTTCTGGCTGAAGATAGTTGCGAATGCTTCAGCCTTATCTTTTGCACTGATCTGCTGGGCTCCCCCATCACTGAGGATGGGAATATTTGTGGAGCCTTCTCCTCCAGTGAGTTGTTTAATTGTCCACCATCATTCACAACTGGATGTGGCAGGATTGCAGAGCTTCGATCTGATCTGTTGGTTGTGGAATAGCTCTGTCTATCACTTACTGCTATGCTGTTTGGCACACAAGTGGTCCTGTGTTGTAGCCTCACCAGGTTGACATCTCACTTTTAGGTGTGCCTGATGTTGCTCCTGGCATGCCCTCCTGCACTCTTCATTGAATCAAGGTTGATCTAATGGCTTGGTGGTAATGGTAGAATAGGGAATATGCCAGGTCATGAGGTTACAGATTGTGGTTGAGTACAATTCTGCTGCTCTTGATGGCCCACAGCGCCTCATGTGGCCCCAGTCTCAAATTGCTAGATCTGTTGGAAATCTATCCCATTTAACACAGTGATAGTGCCATACAATGGAGGGTATCCTCAATGTAAAGACGGGACTTCGTCTCCATAATGACTGTGCAGTGGTCACTACTACTGATATTGTCATGGGCCGATACATCTGTGGCAGGCAGGTTAGTGAGGATGAGGTCAAGTATGTTTTTCCCTCTTGTTGGTTCCTTCACCTCTGCTGCACAGCCAGTCAAGCAGCTATGTCCTTTAGTACTCAGTCAACCCTCATTCTGTAGTGGTGCTACCAGCCATACTTGGTGGTGGATATTGAAGTCCCCCTCCCAGGGTGCGTTCTGCGCCCTTGCCACCCTCAGTGCTTCCTCCAAGTGGTGTCCAACATGGAGGAGCACTGGTCCATCAGCTGAGGGAGGGCGGTACGTGGTAATCAGCAGGAGGTTCCTTGCCCATGTTTGACCTGATGCCATGAGACTTCATGGGCACCTGATTCAATGTTGAGGACTCCCAGGGCAACTCCCTCCTGACTGTATACCACTGTGCCGCCACCCCTGCTGGGTCTGTCCTGGCGATGGGACAGGACATACGCAGGGATGGTGATGGTAGCATCTGGCACATATAATGTATGATTCCGTGAATGTGACTATGTCAGGCTGTTGCTTGACTAGTCTGTGAGACAGCTCTCCCAATTTTGGCACTAGCCCCCAGTTGCTAGTAAGGAGGATTTTTCTCAGGGCTGGGTTTGCCCTTGTTGCTTATGGTGCCTAGGTCGGTCGGTGCTGGGTGTTCTGTCTGGTTTCATTCCTTATTGATTTTCTAGCAGTTTGATGCAACTGAGTGGCTTGCTAGGACAGTTTAGAGTCAACCACATTGCTGTGGGTCTGGAGTCACATGTAGGCCAGACCAGGTGAGGACAGCAGATTTCCTTCCCGAAAAGACATTAGTGAGCCAGATGGGTTTTTATGACAATCAACAATGGTTTCATGGTCATCATTAATTCCAGATTTTTGCTGAATTCAAATTCCACCATCGGCCGTGTTGGGATTCAAAACCCAGTCCCCAGAGGATTACCCTGAGTCTCTAGATTACTCGTCCAGTGACAATACCGCTACGCCATTGCTTCCCGAGGCTCTGGTTGGTGTGGCTTGATGGAATCCCTGCGTTAGGTCATATAAGGGAAATCAACTTGGATCTCTGAAACGTGACAGTGCCATCAGTGTCTTATCTTAGTCTTCCTCATACCTATCACAATCTGGTAGAATGAAGATGTGGAGGACTGTAATGGGGTGAAAGCGGAGTTCCTGTACATTTCATGAGTGGTCTTTGTATTAACGAATGTATTAAGTTATCCTTAAATGCTGTGTCAAGACTGACTGGGCCATGTCACTCCCAGATGCCAAGTCAATGCTGTACGTGAACTTGGGGAAACTCCCAACGAAGGCAGGGTCATGAGTGCTTGTCAATGATCAGACAATGGTTCTGCTGCAGCACTCTTGTTGCACACAAATGTCACCTGACTCTCAGGCTCACACCCATGATGTAGAGTGACAGATCACAATGTCCTGAAGTGGGATGTCACCCTTGGGGCTTAGTATCAGGATGAGGCCTGAACATTAATCATGCAGGAGAGATGGCATTTGGAGAGATGCCGCTGTCTGGATTTACATCAGTCCTCAGACGGGCAAGTGATAATTTGTATTTGATGATTGTCCTCCTTGAGATGCCTTGCAACGCTCCAGGCATACTGCCACGAGTGCATTAATGTTTGCAGTGGCATTCCTGCCTTGTGAGGGCTGCCATAGCCAGTAAAATATTGGCGGTATGCTTGAAAGGACTGCACCTTGTCTACTTGACTCAGATTGAGCACTGGTGGAGTTCTTATTGCATTACAGAATGGTCACATGTTCCATAGGCTGCTTAGCCTTCCAAAGTTAACGTCATCGTAACGCACGATTGTGACTACTCATTCTGAGATTGATGTCCTTCACTGAGATGTTGAAGATTACAAAGAACGTCTTAATGTCTACCCTGCATTGAAGGGGCAGGTGAAATTCACTCGTATGAGCTAGTATTAACCTTCATTACCCTGGAACCGTGTCGCTATTAAGAGTCTCACGGGCATGTCTGTTGCATCTTGTCCGTGCAATGGCCTCTTCCTGTGAGGCATCATCATCCTTGCCTTGTTTGGTGTCATCCCTTTCCATGTCCTCCTCATCAAGAAGATGTACAGTTCCTCCATCTCTCCATGTGGCAAATCGTCCTCCCTTTGCAGGCTTTGTAGGGCGGAGCAAACCATGATGATGTGTGATACCCTCTGTGGAGAGTACTCGAGAGCGCCACCTCATTGGTCCAGGAAACCAAAACGCATCTTCATGGTCTCCTCAATTAAGGACCATGTTGCAGAATGTGCCGCATTGTACCTTTCCTCTGTGGTCCCTGAATGGGTGTCATTAGCCACATCTTTTGTGGGTACCCTTTATCACCCTAAATGCACTGAGGGTCCTTGAAGATCCCTGGCACCTGTTAGTGACTCAAGATATAAGAGTCATGCGAGCTCCCAGGGTACCTCACACAAACCTGTAAAATCTGCTTTTGGTGATCACAAATCAGCTGCATGTTGAGAGTGGAAGCCTTTTCTATTGATGAATCTTTCTGGCTGCAGCCAGGGAGCTCTTAAGGCCACCTGTGTGCAGTCAATGCATTTGTGGGAAGCCTGCGATTGCTGCGAATCTCACTGCTCCAGCCTGGCTCCATCTATGGAGAACTGGGTGTAATTGTGTGCCTTATTGAAAATGGCATTGGTGACCTTCTCAGTGGAGCCCTGGAACAATCCACTGGCAAAAAAGTTGAGAGTGGTGGTTACCTTCCGCATGACCGGAATTGGATGACCTCCCAGTCCATGCAGAATGAGATCCTCAGGGAGGATCTGGCAGATATGCTCCAACACATCCCTTGACAATCGCAGGCATCTATGGCACTTTGTCTCACTCATAGCGATGTATGATAGGCATCTTCTGCAGGCCATTGGTCACGCCAAACTCCTCCGTGGATGTGGTTTCTCCTCGGCAGCATCAGGGTCTTCCTCGGTCCCCACTGGCTCTGGATCCTCAGGGTGACGCTGTTCTCTGAGCTGTGCTCGACGGCAATGGGTCCTTCTTCTCACTTGCATTAGAGCTGTCAAGAAGGCAGCATAGCCTGCAGACTGCATTCTATGCTCCTCCTTGTATCTGTGGATAAATAGAATGGAGACATGATTACATCCTCCCACAGTCGGCATGACACAAGGCAAGTGTGGAGCCATAGACCTGCCCTGAATTCTGCCATGTCATCCCCAGGCCACTCCTTGTAGCTGAAACACATTCTGAAGGTTCACAGGTGGCTGAGCATCCCCCTGCGACATGTCTCAGCATTTACTACAGGGCTTTGAACAAGCTGAATACAGCCATGTGTTCTCATTCACAGTCAAG
Source organism: Cetorhinus maximus (assembly GCF_964194155.1). Lineage (NCBI taxonomy): Eukaryota > Metazoa > Chordata > Chondrichthyes > Lamniformes > Cetorhinidae > Cetorhinus > Cetorhinus maximus. The sequence continues at coordinate 155,712,938 of NC_135881.1, forward strand.
CTACTGTCAGCCTGCCATTTTTAGCCTAGACATGAGCCCAATCTCGCTTAAATTTCACAACTACAGGCGTTGTGGCCTGTAAGACAAGACCACTGAAATGATTATGTGGAGCCTTGTCTAGAGCTTGAGCATTGCCCCCTAACTGTTCGCACCCCCTTCCCTCTATGCATGCTGCTCTTACAGACATGTGGACAATCAGACCAAATGTTTCCCCAAGTCTTAATGGATTCTCGCATAAATGTGCTCGATGAGTTAAGGTGCCAAATTGCTTCAATTGGCATTAGACACGTTAGCAGGTCTCAGCTGAGCCATGAGACTCATGTAGGACATGATCTGAAAATTATTAGGGTGCCCCTTCAATTGGCCCAAAATTACAGCTGTTGACTCCTCCCACACAGAAGCCTGCCTGGGCATTTTTTTCATAACTCATTTTTCAACTGTGTCATTCGAGATTCCAAGTCAAGGTAGTAGTGCTGGAGTTTCTGTCTGAGGCCAGCTTCTAGCCTCTCCCCTTACTCTCCAAGTCCCTCCTATCCTCCTCCATCCACACCACATCCAAATTTCCCTTCCTCCATTCACTCTCCTGCCTCCCCCGTAACCCTGGAGCCAATCTTATTACATGTTGATATTCCTGTCCTCCACGCTGAACCCTTTTCTGTTGATGTGCCCATGCCTTCTGCCGACCTGACCCCTCCCCTTCTTGAGGCCACGCACTGTGACATTCAAGAAACAACTCCTCATGACACCTTCCAATACCTGCCCATGACTTACCAGCTCCCACTTTACAGGATGCACATGCCTCCTATGACCGTGACTGTGCCATCTGCTTCCCAATACAGATCGACCAGCTACCAGGAACAACCTCTGCAGCACACTGACCACGCCCTGCACATAATGCTGTGCCTGACTGTAACTGCCCAGGGAAGCCTTCCCCCTCCCAGGACTGGGACCAAGACATGCATGCCATGCACTTTCCTCTAGTATGGCCCACTCAGTCCCAGGACGGCCTTCTGAATGTACCCCCGACAGTGTGGCCTCAGCCCCAGGACTGTCTCACACTACCACCCTCTGTACCTTTGGTAACCCTTCCCACTGCCCCAGTCATGCCTCTGTGTTCCAATCTTCCCCCAGTAATGCCTGTGCTTTCCCCTCTTGCCTCCCACGCTCCACTCACTTCCCCCCAGTCATGCCTGTGCCTTCCCCTCTTGCCCCCCATGCTCCACTCATTCCCCCCCCGTCATGCCTCTGTCTTCCCTCTTGCCTTCCTTGCTCCACTCACTACACCCCCAGTCATGCCTGTCTTCCTTCTCCCTGCTGGTATTGCCTCTCATGTAGCTTCTTAGAAGCACCAAGATCTTGCAACAGCGCTGTGAAAACTACGTGAAAGGAGCATCTACACACCTTAAAGTCGCTAGTGAAGTGAAGGTTGCCAGGTGCACACCACTTATATACAGTCGTGGAGCAGATTGTTCTAATTATCCACTAGTAGGGCATTTAAATTGGAAGGGAGAATGTGATTCCAGCACATTGCATTTTTAACAAGTATTCATGAGATGCAATTATGGTTCCCGACATGGATCAGCAGGAAACTCGACCTTCAATGAAAGTCAGGAGAACAAAATGCCAAACTAATTTCCCTCTGGTGGGAAACTGACTTTTGCCATCGCTCCAAATTTTGTGCCTGCCACGATTCTCGCCACTGGCGGGAGCAGAAAATTCCGCTCAAGGTTACCATTACAAGATCTGGGTGATTACCTCTATGCTTTAGATACTCATAGATTCATCAGTTCTATACATTCATGTAACGTTAACTAAACATGAGCATGTGTTGTAAATAATTATACTTATTTGGAAGGGGGGGAAAATATCTTTAAAAAGGGGGTGTTATTATATGCCTTTAAGGGATAGCAGTACGGCATCACTAGAAGGGATGTGTGTCATGCGATCCAGCCTTGGTTTCACTTTTGCCTGTGAGCAGAACATAAAACAGCTCTGATGTCTTCAAGCTTTCTACCTTTGTATAAATGTTCTCATGTGCCTAGTCTAAATAAATTAACGCAACATGTTTACTCAATCCCTTATTAGCAATTGGTGACTATATCATTATAGCAACATGACATTTCATCCTCCCATTTTTTCAAAAGTTCTTCACTGACTTCTGGAAGGATGGATTGACGGAAACTACATAGATTTGTTTGCACTGGTCTGCAAAACATGAGTTCTACCAGTGATGAAATGATTGAAATGAGAGGTGTCGCCCTAAGGTGTAGCATTGCAATGTGTAGATCTTGTTTGGTCTGTCTCCACTTCAGAATTAAGATTTCACCATACGAATCATTCTTTCAGCCATGCCATTAGTTCTGGGGTAGTGCAGAGAAGTAGTGTGGTAGGAACATAGGACTTCGGAACCGGAGTAGGCCATTCAGCCCTTTGAGCCTGCTTCGCCAATCAATAAGATCATGGCTGATCTGGTTGTGATCTGAACTCCACTTTCCCGTCTGCCCCTCCCTTACCCTTGACTCGCTTGTTTATCAAAAATATGTCTAATACTGCCTTAAATAAATTCAATGGCCCAGCCTCCACTGCTTTCTGGGGAAGAAAATTCCACATATTAACAACCCTTTGAGAGAAAAACAATCTCCTCATCCCCATCTTGAAAGGTAGGCCTCTTACTCTTAAACTGTGTCCCCTAGCTCTCATCTCTCCCACAAGTGGAAACATCCTCCTGGTATCTACCCTATCAAATCTCCTCAGGATCTTATATGTTTCAATAAGATCACTTAACATTCTTCTGAACTCAAATGGGTATAGGCCCAGCATGTTCACATGTTCAAATATGTCACATTACAATGATTCTGGTATGATGACTTGCTTGCCTTTGAAGATGTCTCTCTGTTTACCTCAATAAGCCTGAAACTGTCCCACATGTTCGCAGATATCCTGAATGTAGTCTGGCCATCCTACTACAATAATTTCCCAGAGTTCCTGTAGTGTAGAATCTTTCACTGTCTCCTCCTGTAGTTGCTGACACTTCTCTTGTGCAAAATTCATCAAGTCAACGTGAAGAACATCTTCGAGTTCAAAGCTGATCAGGTTAGCCTGTAAATCTATGAGCACATCTGCAGTCTTCGCCGGATTGGGCAACCTGCTGCGCCTATCAGATGTGAGCATCAAGTTACAAGGTATATACCAAACCTCACAGTCATAGCCCTGTATCTTTACCAGCAGACATTGTAGCCTCAGCAGTGTGCTTGTCAATGGTTTACCACAAATCATCTCTAGTGGCTTGTTTCTACCTCAAATCTCTTGCTGAATAAGTAGGTGTAAAACCGCATTATTCCAAATACCAAGGCTAATGTCTCCCTCTCAATGTTAGAGAAACTGGACTGCGCCACAGATAGGGATTTTGAAGCAAATGTGATTGGTTTACCCTTCTGTAATATGTATACTCCTAAGTCTTTTTGGGATGTGTCCACTTCTACGGTGGTCATTTCTCTGGGTTCATAGAATTGCAGTCATGATGTTTCTGACAATGACACCTTTAGTGTCTCAAACAGAGGTTGGTGGTCTTCATGCCACAGAAAAGGCACCTCCTTTTATCAACAATTTCCGTATAGATGATTTTTGCACAAAACTGGGAATGTAAGGGGACAAAAGGTTGAAGAGACCCAAGCATCATTGAAGATCCTCATCTTGGGTGTTGGCATCACATGGATATTCTCCAGTTTGCTGGATCAGGACGGATACCAACACACAAATAAATCGACTCAGAGAAATTGATTTGTTGCGTGTTGTCAATTTGTAACTGTTAAACACTAGCCCATCTTTGCGTGCTGCTTGCATCACCAGATGTAAATTCTAGTTATGCTCCTGTTTTGTCCTTCCCTTGACAGCTATAATGATCTGCAATGCATGTGGATTCTGGCATTGTACAAGTAATGCAATTAATATGTGCCTGAAAGACATGCGGGCTAACTTAAAGTCCAAAAGGAAATGGCTGGAAGCAATACCATCTGAATGAGATATGAAACATAGTCAGGTCCATGTACTTTTCTGTTAGATGCACTGATCAATATCCACGTTTACATCAAGTTTTGAAAAGAACATTGCTCCTGCAAATTTCGGACTGAGCTCTTCCAAAGTAGGGATTTTATGTGGTAACATTTCGGAGCTTTGTTCAATGTCTCGGATCAAGGCAGACTCATAGTAACCTGTCCTTCTTGATGACACACTTGATTGAGCTGCACCAGTCTGTATCCTCTTGTACATTCAGAATGATTCCATTTTCTCCACTGGATCAATCAATAATATGGCATCCTCTCTCAAGTGTAACTCCCTAAAAACTCCCTAAATTGCATCTCCCTAAAAACTGCCTATTGTGTTGAAATGCTCAGAATATTGTGATGTCAGGTCAGTAACTGAAGTGATGGGTATATCTTTTGGTGTTGATTTGCCTCATGGTATCTGGCTGATTCCATGGATGGTTACCAAATGTGAGATCTCTACATGCTGGTAGACCTGCAATCACTGGGCCTTTTATTTCTACTATGTAGAACATCTGTGACACCCAGGATGACTAGTTGTACTTGCACTCCAGCATGATGAATTCCACACATGGAATTGCTGAGCCATTATATGCTGAAAGTTTCAAAGTAGTAGGTTTCACCATGGCCTTTCACTTCTGTGGATACATTGCTTTCAAAATTCTGAGGCATTATTTTGGCACTTGCCCCTGTGTCTACTTTTTCCAAGAGTGAATATTTACTGACTATCTGAGGACGGATGATCTAAATCGTGGCAAATACCGATGGTGCAACGGCATCTATGTGTTCTGCGATATGGACGGTGTGGAATGTGTGCTCACTATGCCTTGCAGCATCTTGAACATCAATGTTGTCCCTTTTGTCCATCACCTCGTGTATACCTAAGGGGTCTGGTATGGACATTGTTGCTGCTCAAAGGTGTTAACTGTTTGCGGTCTACTCGAGATTTGGCATGATTTCTTGTAACTCCTTCGATCTTTGCTCTTTTGCATTTGCGCTGCCAGTGATCCTTTTTGCCACATATCTTGCAGAAATCACAAAATTATGGACATTTCTTCAATGCATGCAGAAGTCCACACCTTCCACTTGTCTTCCTATGTTTAGTTATTCTAGTCATTGTGTCGACAGTTGGGGTTAGACATAAGACCTTAAGCTTCATCGGCCTGTAATAATCGCCTCATACTTCTGTCCGTCTTTGAGTAACTTATTGATGGTGCAGTTTTTGGGTTTCTCCAGCAGACCTTTTTGAAATGCGTTTATTAGAGCTGATGTAATCACTAATTTGACAATTCTCTCTGCCAGCTCTGCTTCTTAAAAATTGCAGTAGGCAGCTTTTTTTCTGCATTGACTGAATAAAATGATCGATGGATTCCTTAGGCTGTTGACGGTGTGACATAAACTCCAAGTGATGGATGTTGAAATTCAATTTGACTCCGAACTGGTCTCTCAAAGTCATCCAAATCTTTTTGGGATCATTTTGGTCTTCTTTTGTGTGCCCAGGTGTGTTGAGCCTATGTAAAACTTAATTTCCAATGGCTAAAACAATCCTTACGGTCTGTTTGTCTGATTTGGCCAAGCCCGAGTTGACAAACCATAATTCTGTGCATTGTTTAAACAATTTAAACTCAGAGGGTAAATCAGTTGCCTTCCAATTTAAGCTTGGGAATTTTGTTAACATTTTTGCAATATTCCCAACCTTTCTTCTTCTCTGCTGTTTAAATGAATACTCCTGTTCTTTCACTGATCAGAATTCGAATACTGTGAATACTTTAAATACGCTGCAGCGTGTCAGTTGCTTGTAATTCCTCTAGTCACCACAGCACGTTCCACTGCTGCTTCAGCGCTTGGGGTGAGTGATGCTGTTGCTGGTTGTGGGCATCCCTTTGGTAGCAAAAACAGGATGGCAGCTTATCTGAATGGCTATAAATTGAGAGGGGGAAATGTGCAACGAGATCTGGGTGTCCTTGCACATCAGCCGTTGAAGGTAAGCATGCAGGTGCAGCAGATGGTAAAGGCGGCAAATGGTATGTTGGCCTTCATAATGAGAGGATTTGAGTACAGGAGCAGGGATGTCTTGCTGCAATTATACAGGGCCTTGGTGAGACCACAACTGGAATATTGTGTGCAGTTTTGGTCTCCTTATCTGAGGAAGGGTGTTCTTGCTATAGTGGGAGTGCAGCGAAGGTTTACCCGACTGATTCCTGGGATGGCGGGACTGACATATGAGGAGAGATTGAGTCGGTTAGGATTATATTCGCTGGAGTTCAGAAGAATGAGGGGGGATCTCATAAAAACCTATAAAATTCTAACAGGACTAGACAGGGTAGATGCAGGAAGGATGTTCCCGATGGTGGGGGAGTCCAGAACCAGGGGTCACAGTCTGAGGATACAGGATAGACCATTTAGGACTGAGATGAGGAGAAATTTCTTCACCCAGACAGTGGTGAGCCTTTGGAATTCGCTACCACAGAAAGTAGTTGAGGCCAAAACATTGTATATTTTCAAGAAGGAATTAGATATAGCTCTTGGGGTGAAAGGGATCAAAGGATATGGGGAGAAAGTGGAAGCAGGCTATTGAGTTGGATGATCAGCCATGATCATAATGAATGATGGAGCAGGCTCGAAGGGCCGAATGGCCTACTCCTGCTCCTATTTTCTATGTTTCTATGAAGCTCCACCCACGAAGCTAAGTTTCGGTAGGAACACACCACGATGCTCCACAAAAATTAATAATTGTGCTGAAGACTTTTCCAGCTTTCATCAACTCTCAATTTTGCCTGTCATTTTAGCAATATTACGCAGCCTGATTTCCGCAATGACTCTCAGTTCTCCCTTGCCTGTGATCAATCCAGCCCCCGTCCCAGCTACATGCCTTTCCTGAATGATCACTGCCTGGTGCTGAACCTCTCAACATGCTGTCACTGCCTGTTGAACTTACATACTGTGTGCTCCCACTTCCAGTTAGAGACCACACACTTTGCATTGACTCAACAGTTTTAAACTTTGGATTTTTTTCCACTTATTAGCTTCTTCTGTCAGCACTGGCACCACATTGTTTATGGCATACTTCGAAAGTCAGAAATTCTCCACCATTGGCATCATGTTGTGAGATGACATGAAGAAGAAAGAAATCTAAAAGAAATTTGTTTCTCTTCCATATTCTCTTGCTTAAATTCGGTTTTTTAAAAAATTGACAAATGGCTGGACTGATAAAATGGCTGCCGGGGACCACATGATGGTAGTTCTGGAAGTTTCTGAGTGGTTTAAAAATGAACAAAGGCTAACACATCAAACCCCTGGAATGTAACACTCCTTGCATTGTGTAAACATTCTAGCCAAGCTAACACAAAGGACTGTAGATGAGACGTCTGCTCCAGCCAGCTATGGACAAAGACAGAGCTATTTGTGACTCCTCATCTCCAATGTTGTGCTAATGGTTCTACAGTTACCTGCTCAAAACACAATGGGTTTTAACAAGGGCCCTCACTAGCTGAATGGCTAGACCCAAAACCACCCTGTCACATGACCAAGACTTGAACTGTTTGAATTACTTTAATTATACAGCTTTCGGATTCCATCTTACGATAATAAGAACTTGGAGCAGGACGATGCCATTCGGCGCTTCGAGCCTCCTCCATCATTCAATAAGATCATGGCTGATCTGATAGTAACCTCCAATCTGCATCCCACCTGGCCCTGATAACCTATCAGCCCCTTGTTTGCCAAGAATCGACACACCTCTGCCTTAAAAATACTCAAAGACTCTGCTTCCCCTGCCTTTTCAGGAAGAGAGTTCAAAAGGCTCGACCTTCTGAGAGAAAAATTTTGCTTCATTTCCATTTTAAATGAGTGACCCCTTATTTTTAAACAGCCACCCGTAGTTCTAGATTCTCCCACAAGAGGAAACATCCTCTCCACATCCACCCTGTCAAGATTCCTCAGGGTCTTATTTGTTTCAATCAAGTTGCCTCTTACTCTTCTAAACTCCAGTGGATACAAGGCTACAATGTCCAACCTTGCCTCATAAGACAACCCACCCATTCCAAGGTCTGAAGAAGGGTCATACAGACTCGAAATGTTAACTTGTTTTTCTCTCTCTACAGATGCTGAGTTTTTCCAGCATTTTCTGTTTTCATTTCAGGTATTAGTCTGGTAAATTTTCTCTGAAATGCTTCCAACGCATTTACATCCTTCTTTAAATCAGGTGACCAATACTGTACACAGTATTCCAGATGTGGTCTCACGAGTGCTCTGTATAACTGAAGCATAACCTCCCTACTTTTGTATTCAATTCCCCATGCAATAAATGATAACATTCTATGAGCTTTCCTAATTGTACCTAATTGTGCTGTACCTAGCCTTTTGCAATTCATGCACTAAGACACTCAGATCCCTCTGCATCTCAGAGCTCTGCAATCTCTCACCATTTAGATGATATGTTTCTCTTTTATTCTTCCTACCAAAATGGGTAATTTCACATTTTCCCACATTATACTCCATTTGCCAGGTCTTTGTCCACTCATTTAACCTATCTATATCTGTTTGTAGCCTCTTTATGTCCTCTTCACAACTCTTCTACCCATCTTTGTGTCATCAGCAAATTTGGAAATCATCCCTTCATCCAAGTCATCTATATAAATTGTAAACAGTTGAGGTCTCAGCACTGATCCCTGTGGTACACCACTCATTACATCTTGCCAACCTAAAAAAGACCCATTTATGCTTACTCTCTGCTTCCTGTTAGCCAGCCAATCTTCTATCCATGCCAATATGTTACCCCCTTTACCATAAGCTTCTATCTTACGCAATAACCTCTGATGTGGCACTTCATCAAATGCCTTCTGGAAATCTAAGTGCAGTACATCCCCTTTATCCACAGCACATGTTACTTCTTCAAAGAACTCCAATAAGTTGGTTAAACACGATTTCCCTTTCACAAAACCATGTTGACTCAGCCTGGTTACCTTGAGCTTATCCAAGTGACCTGCTATAACTTCTTTTATAATAGTTTTTAACATTTTCCCTATGACAGATATTAAGCTAACTGGCCTGTAGTTTCTGACTTTCTGTCTCCCTCCGCTTTTGAATAGTGGAGTTACATTTGCTATCTTACAATCTAATAGGACCTTCTCTGAATCTAGGGAGCTCTGTAAAATTAAAACCAATGCATCAACTATCTCACTGGTCACTTCTTTTAAGACAGTGGGTTAAAGTCCATCAGGGCACGGGCATTTGTCAACCTGCAGCTCCAACAATTTACTCAGTACCACTTTTCTGGTGATTGTAATTTTCCTGAGTTCCTCCCTCTCTTCCATTTCCTGATTTATAGCTGCTTCTGGGAAGTTACTTATATCCTCTATAGTGAAGACTGCCGCCAAATACCTGTTCAATTCATTTTCCATCTCCTTGTTTTCCATTATCAATTCTCCAGACTATAGGGCCAACGTTCACTTTGTTAAACCATTTAATTTAAAAATATTTATAGAAACTCTAACTGCTTTTATATTTCTGGCTAGCTTTTTCTCGCACTCTAATTTTCCTTCCTTATTAATCTTTTAGTTATCCTTTGCTGTTCCTTATATTCTTTCCAATCTTCTGACCTTCCATCTGTCTTGACAAATTATATGCTATAATTGATACTAACTTTAACCTTTCTAGTTAACCATGGATAGTGTGTCCATCCCTTGGACTTTTTCTTACTCATTGGAACATATCTCTTCTGTGTATTCTGAAATATCCCCTCAAATGTTTGCCACTGCAATCCTATTGACCTATCCCTTAACCTAATTTGCCAATTCATTTTAGCCAGCTTTGCTTTCATGCCCTCATAATTGCCCTTATTTAAATTTAAAAACATACTCTCAGACCCACTCCACTCTCCCTAAAACTGAATGTAAAATTCAATCATACTATGGTTGCTGCTACCTAGGGGTGCCTTCACTATGAAGTCATTAATTGATCCCATCTCGTTGCACAATACCAGGCCTAGTGTAGCCTGCCCTCTGATTGGCTCCAGAACACGCTGTTCTAAGAAACTATCCCAAAAACATTCTATGAATTCCTCACCTAGGCTACCTTTGCCCATCTGGCTTTTCCAGTCTATGTTGTTAAAATCTTCCATAATTATCATCATGGCTTTCTGACAAGCTCCAATTATTTTTTCCATTATGCTCTACCCTACCATATGGTTACTAATAGGGGGCCTGTACACGATCCCCACAAGTGACTTCTTGCCTTTACTATTTCTCATCTCTACCCAAACCATTTCCACACCCTGGTTTACTGAACTTAGATCATCCCTCTCTATTGTGCTAATACCATCATTAACTAACAGAACCACCCCTCCACCTTTTCCTCACTTCCTGTCCTTCCTAAATGTTCTATACCCTCCAATATTCAGATCCAAATCCATGTCCACCTGCAGCCATGTCTCTGCAATGGCTATCAAATTGTACTTATTTATTTCTGTGTGCTCTCAGTTCATCTGTTTTGTTTCAAATGCTTCGTGCATTCAGATACAGAGCCTTTACTTTTATCCTTTTATAACCTCTAGTCTCATCTGTTGATTTACGGTTAGATTTATACTTTCTGTTCCTTCTTGTCATGGTCTGTTTTTTATTTCCCGTAATAATACCTTTCTCTTTTGCTTTGTCTCTGCTCTTTAATTTACCACATCTTCCCAAATTTGATCCCTTGCTCCCATTACTTAGTTTAAAAGCCTCTCTATTTCCCTAGTTATGTGGCTCACAAGAACACTGGTCCCAGCATGGTTCAGGTATAGACTGTCCCAACAGTATAGATCCTTTTTCCCCAGTACTGCTGCCAGTACCCCACGAACTGGAACCCACTTCTCCCACACCAGGCTTTCAGCCACGCATTCATCTCCCTAATCTGATTTGTCCTATGCTAATTTGTACATGGCTCAAGTAATAATCCAGAGATTATTACCTTTGAGGTTCTGCTTCTTAATTTAGTGCCAAGCCCCTCATACTGACTATGCAGAACCTCTTTCTTTGTCCTGCCTATGTCATTGGTACCTACATGGACCATGGAGACTGGGTCCTCCCCGTCCCACTGCAAGTTCCTCTCCAGCCCTGAGCAAATGCCTGGCACCAGGCAGGCAACACAGTCATCTGGGGTCTTGCTCCTTGCTACAGAGAACAGTGTCAATCTCCCTCACTATACTGTCCCCTACATGCATTTTTGCTCCCCCCATTTGAATAGCTTCCTGTACTACGGTGCCACGGCCAGTTAACTCATCCACCCTGCAGCCCCAATTCTCATCCAAACAAGTTGAAAGAACCTCAAACCTGTTGGACAATTGCAGAGGCTGACACTACTGCCCTCTGGGTCCCCTTACCTGCCTCAGGTACAGTCACACCCTCCTGTCCCTGACCACTTTCCAAATCAGAAGATCCTATTCTGATGGGTGTGACCGCCTCCTGGTACAAGGTGTCCAGGTAACTCTCCCCCTCCCTGATATGTTGCAGTGTCTGTAGCTCAGCTTCCAGCTCAGTGACTCTGAGCCGAAGCTCCTCAAGACGCAGACACTTACTGCAGACATGCTTACGCTGCGTAACACTGGTATCCAGGAGCTCCTACATGCTGCAACCATGACATATCACCTGTCCTGCCATACTTATGTGGTTTAATTAATTACTTAATTATTTTATTCAATTATTTATTTTCTTTTATATATTTATTAATCTTATCAAAAATTCCTGCACTAATTTAAATCTTAAGAATAGAATAGACTTTGACCACTTACCCGATACTCACCAGACAGCTAGGAGAGCATGAACCAGTTCCAACAGGATGAAACAGTTAGAAAAAGCAGAGGAGTAAAATACTCACCAACCAATCACTTAACTGGTGACCTGCGACGTCACACTTGATTTTCTCAGAATCTGGTCAGTCCACAGACTGAGACCCACCAGCATCACCTAGCTCCTTAAACTTTCCGGCTCCACTTTCAGTCTTGCCCCTTCTTGCACTCTTTTAACTCTCCGGCTCTGCTCTCAATCTTGCCCTTTTTCAGTCTTTAACTCTCTGATTCCACTCTCAGTCTTGTCCTTTCTTGTCCTCTTTAACTCTCTGGCTCCGCCCTCAGCCTTGCCCCTGTTTAACCTCAGAAGAGATAACAAGGCTCCAAGCTACAGCAGCCTGCCTCTGTCTACCATTTGCTACCTAACAGGTAGCAACAAAGATCTCTGCCCAAGTTTTAAGTTGCTTGGCCCTCATCTATACTGTGTACTACTTGAACATCTGAACTTCTGTATCTGTGCCTAAAAGACTAACTCATCTCTATGTGCCTTCTTCCATCATAGAAGTCATCACTTCTGGAAAAGTGGATCATCTGCAACAGTTTCAGCCTACTTAGCCCTGAAGGAATGCACCATTGGATTTATTTTGATTCTGGATTCTGGGCTCACATGAAACCATAATTCTTATTTTTATTGTGGTCTTTGCCCTGAACCCCTTTCTTTCTATTATCCCTCTGTATGAATACGAAAAGGGGAAGATGTTGCGAAGCCCCTTCCTGCATTTTGTGTGTCTGTAAAATAAACTACCCCTCTCATTTTACTTTATCTTGAGTCTGCTGTGGGATTATTAATAGAGGTTTGGATCACTGCAAAACTGAAGTATTGGGGAAAATTCGCCACCACTTATAAAGGGGGAAATCAAAAATCAAAACAACACTTTTTTGTTAACGGACGGGTAGTGGGTGGAGAAATTAGGGATGTTCTAAATTAAACCCCCTCCTGTCCATAACAATATGTACCTTTATTAAGGGATTGAGAAATTGGTAGCAGTGTTGCACAGTTGGGGCAGAATTTTTCCCTAGGCAGGCGGGCTCAGCAGGGGCAGGTGGGGGCAGTCGGGAAGCCCACCGCAGCCCGCGATTGGCACCACACCATGATTTCACGCGTGAAACACGAGCAGCAGCGCTGAGCACTACCTGTGCAGGGATGGGGGGGATGCAAGCCGGCCGAGCGCGAACTTTGCACATGTGCACGGGTGAGCGCTACATAATCTCCCTGAGGCATGGAGCTGCCTCAGGGAGATGAAGAGATATTAAAAAAAAAATAAAAAGATAAAAATATAATAAAACATGTTGCCTCGTGTGACTCTGTCACATGAGCAGGGGCACGTTATTAATGAAAAATTAAAGTTTTTATTTTATTTTTATTTGCTTTTGGAAACCCCATCCTGCCCATGGATGAGGTTTCCAAAAAAATGCAAAGGCCGCTTGGCCTTTTCGCCTGTCCGCCAATCGTTAGGCTGGACGGGCAGCGCAAATTTTAATTTAATTGACAACTTAAAGGCCTTAACAGGCCTTTTAATTGTCGGCGGGCACACTACCGGCCCCGGCGCACCTGCGCTGACCGTACTATCGCACGACTGCGTGTTGATGTCAGCATGCTCGGCCGACGTCAATGCGCGTCATTTCACACTTGAGCGGGTCGGGCGTGTGCCCACCCATCAGGTGAAGATTTCTGCCCGTGGAGAACTTGTACACGTCTGAATTGGTAGCTTCATTGCATACATTGCATCATTTCCCCTCAAGTATACAGAAAACATAACCACACCCACTGAAAGGTGTACCACAACAATCACCACCTGCTGCTCTTCCTCAACTGATGAATCTTCCATGCTGAACACCACTTAGGAGGAGCACTGAATGTAGCAAGGGCACATGGGGAGGTGGTGGCATAGTGGTATTGTCATTGGACTGATATTCCAGAGACCCAGGGTAAAGCTCTGGGGACTGGTGTTCAAATGCCACCATGGCAGGTGGTGAAATTTGAATTCAATAAAAATCTGGAATTAAGAAGTCTGATGATGATCACGAAATCATTGCCAATTGTTGTAAAAACCCATCTGGTTCACTAATGTCCTTTAGGGAAGGAAATTTGCTGTCCTTACCTGGTCTGGCCTACATGTGACTCCAGACCCACAGCAATGTGGTTGACTCTTAAATGTCCTCTGAACAAGAACAATTAGGGATGGTCAATAAATGCTGGCCTAGCCAGCGATGCCCACATCCCATGAATGAATAAATTTTTTTAAATGATATACTCTGTGCAGGACTTCAATGTCCATCACCAAGGGTGGCTCGGTAGCACCTCTAAACACCGAGCTGGCTGAGTCCTGAAGAGCGAGGTTTGTAGCAGGTGGTGAAGAACAAACATGAGGGAAAAAAATTGCTTGAGCTTGGACTTGACTTCACCAATCTCCCTATAGCAAATGCAAATGCTCATGACAATATTGATAGGAGTGACCACCATACAGTTTACATGGTGATGGAGGCCATCTTTACTCTGAGGTTACCCTCCATTGTGTTGTGTGGCACTACCAATGTGCTAAAAGGAATAAATTCAGTACAGGTATGGGAGCTGAAAACGAGGCTTTATGAGGTGCTGTGCACTGTCAGAAGCAGCAGAACTGTATTCCATCACCTTATGGCCCAATATACCCCACATTTTACCATTACCAGCAAGCCAGGGTGTCAACCCCGGTTCAGTAACGAACATAGAAGAGCATGTGAGGAGCATCATCTAATAAAGGTGGTGCCAACCTGGTGGAAGCTACAACACAGGGCTACCTGCATGTTAAGCAGCATAAGCTGTATGCTATAAACACAACTAAGTGATCCCACAATCAATGGATCAAGTCAAAGCTCTGCAGTCCTGTTACATCCTGTCATAAACAGGGCATTGGCAAAAAATAATTTGTTAATGGTCTAGAGGAAAAGTTGCCAACAAGCTAGTGCAAGAAAATGGCCCTGAAAAACAAATGAAAATGGCAATCTCTGCCATTTCTCCATGATTCCACTGACCTTCCACTGAACTTATTCTGGGAGGTCAGGCAAAACCATATGGAAATGCAAGCCCATCCACCCATAACATTTAATACATCACTTAGCATCTTTTACTATACATGGTTTGCAAACTGGAATGGAAAGTGGTGTGTCTTAGGGGGCAATCAGGAAATCATGTCACCATTTTAACAATATCATATGACCTCTAATTTGCAGTTATTCTTGATGTTGGTCACTGTTCAGACAGTGCTCTGGCTACTGAAGGTTTCACTTACCCAGAAACTCAGGTGGATTCTGGAGCTGAGGCAAACTGGGCAGGGCTAACTGATACGCTATTCTCCCAACACCCTCCACCCTGTTTACAAATGTAAATGGATAATGAGAAGCAATTTGCCCTTAACATCTTTTCAGATTTAAAGCTTTTCTCCATATGTTATTACTGTCATTACTCTTACTTCCCAAGTCAGTATCTGCCTCTCTTAGTATATATCAGAGTCACCCATAGTATGTTGAAAATGTGGGTCCAATGAATTAGGGCACATCTGCTCCTCTCAATCTGCAAGAAAGACCAATAATGAAGTCTGTTTGTAAAATGCTATCAGGTTTCAAAGCATGTTTAAGACCTACTATTATTTATTTTCAGATATTTAAGACTGGCAGTCAAACAAGGTGCCATGCATTGAAACTGAAGCTCTCATTTCTGCAGAGGTTTTTTGGGCACATATTGACACAGACAAAGATTCCCTTCTCCAGTCCCCGTCACGGGATCTTAATCTTTATTGTTATAAGTTATGTGTCCTTTCACAATGCAGTAACCTCTTGACACAATTGGAAGTTAGTGCTGGACAGAAATTTAAGGACTGTAAGTGAAACCTAAGCTTCTAACATATCAGGCATTCTATGAGCATACCACAAGACAATTATAAAAGGAGTAATGTCACCAATTTTTTTAACAAATGTTTTACTTTGGAAAATAAGATCCAAAAGAGCCAGATATAATTGTTGTTAGCTTGATTGAAATCACGTGATGACATGTCACAAAGATTTATATAATTATGTCTTATGCTTGTAAAATTATTAATTTTTGTCAAACACTTTTTCCATGACTTACATCACATTTGCATGGAGAAAATCGAGCAAACGTTTAAAGGCATGCTAATCCAGTTGCAATGTTTTGGCTGATAGCAACCAAGCAGACTTCTGCAACCAGTAAACTATAAAACATGAATGAAGCAAAATGATTGAAAGACTAACATGTTAAAGGAGAGACAAAAATATATCAGAACAGGAATAGGAAAGTAATACATCATGCAAGAGTTCATTGCTATACTACAGTATAGGCCTAAGCCGATTAGGTGCGTAGAAGGAACATTGATGGTGCCCTTTCAGAGAATGGGAAATGCTGTATAAATTTTGTTTGGTTAATTTCTATTGTACTGTTTAAAAAAAAATCACGTGAATCATTTTTATTTAGATTAGAATTAATGAGATTCTTGAGGCTATCAGTTAGAACAACTTAAGATGCACTTTGTGAATCAAAGTTTCAAGAGGATTTGAGAAGTTACTTGGTCGCCACAATGAATGTGAGAGTCAGTTCAGAGGCCAATTAAAATCAATTAACCAATCAATCTTGCTTCTCATTTAAATTAATCAGAATTTGTACAATCAGAATAAAAAATGTTATAAAATGGATCTCTATTCTCCCCATTCCATTTGGGTAGCTTAAGAACAAAGTAGTTGCATCCTAAAAACCACTCTTGAGAACAAATTCCACCATGACTGTCTATCTTATTGAGTAACAGTGGAAGTAGTAAATGAAAAGTTTGCATCAGTGGAGGACATTTTTTAGATATGGATCTCTGAGTGAAACATGCAACATTACATTTGGAAAGCAGATGGTCAACCTAAACTGCTTAATCTGAAGAGTTAAATTGTTTCAAAAATGAAAGCTGATAGTATATCAGCCAAACTCCACGAGCTGGCTTTTAAGTAGTTAAATATTACCCTTTACTGATATCATTCTGCCATCTGGTGGAAATATCAGCAGCTTCATCAATTGCCCTCAAGCTGGGATAAGCTTAAGAGGAACATATTCTCTTGATTTTTGATGTCAGCTGTGCCTAAGTGGGTAACACTCTTGCCCCTGAGTAATAAGGTTCAAGTCCCACTCCTGGGCTTGAGCACAAAAGTCAAGCCAGTGCAGTACTGCAGGTCCCACATGGCAGACTGGTCAGAAAAGGGAAAATGGCAATTTGGATCCAAAATTCACTCAGTGGCAGGAATGATGGATCTTTTTTTTTTCACTCAAAGGCTGTTTCCAGTGGGGTTCCACAGGGTTCATTACTGGGTCCCTAGCTTTACATGGTATATATATCAATGATTTAGACTTAAATGGAGGGGGATGATTAAGAAGTTTGCAGGTGATACGAAAATTGGTCATGTGGTTGATGGTGAAGAGAAAGCTGTGCACTGTAGGAAGATACCAAGGGACTGGTCAGCTGGGCAGGAAAGTGGCAAATGGAATTCAATCTGAAGAAGTGTGAGGTAATGCATTTGGAGAAGGCAAGGAAATACACAATATACCGTCGGATACTGAAAAGTGTAGAGGAACAGAGTACATGTCTACAGATCTCTGAAGGTAGCAGAACAGTTAGATTGCTGGTTCAGAATGGGATGCTTTCCTTTATTAGCCAAGGCATAGAGCATAAGAGCAGGGAGGTTAGGCTAGAACTGTGTAAAACATCAATTAGGCTACAGCCAGAGGATTGCGTGTAGTTATGTTCCAAAGAGGAGTCATATTGGACTTGAAACATTAACTCCGTTTCTCTCCCCATAGATGCTGCCAGACCTGCAGAGTATTTCCAGCACTTGCTTTTTTACAGTTATGTTCACCACATTACAGGAAGGAGGTGATCAGACTAACAAGTGTGCAGAGGAGATTTATGAGGATGTGACCAGGAATGGAGAACTTAAGCTATGAGGAAAGATTGGATAAGTTGTGGTTGGAGGCTGACAAGAGATTTAATTGAGCTCTATAAACTTATTAGGGCCTAGAATATGTGGTTATGAAGAGCTATTTCAGTTAGCAGAAAGGTCATAACCAGGGACCATAAATGTAAAGCAATTGGTATGAGGATTAGAGGGAATTTGAGGAGTAATTGTTTTACCAAGATGGTGGTAGGAGTCTGGAACTCATTGTCTGTAAGAGTGGTCAAGGCAGAAACCCTCATTGCATTTAAAAATACTTGGAAATGCACTTGAAATACTGCATCCTACAGGCCTATGGTCCAAAGACTGGAAAGTGGGATTTGGTTGAATAGCTTTTTTTTCAGCTGGCACGGAAACAACGGACTGAGTGGTCTCCTTCTGTGTCATAAATTTCCTATAATTCCTACAGAACTCCGAATTGTCTATTTAGCATTTCCTGAAATGAATGCAGATTCAACTGATTGCAAGTGGAATGTGTAATGTGTAACATGCAATGTAACAGAATGTGCAAAAGAACCATCCTGTTCTCTCCCAATATCAATAGCCAAGTTTAAACAGAAATAATTTATTGTTTTTCTTTCCCTTCTTCCAACTCAAAACTAAAAGAACTTATTTCATTGAGAACAAAACTATTTCCATATTGTTACTAGGCTAGGTATCAACTGTAGTGGGGTAGAATTTTCATGATCTCCCAGTGTAACTTTGCTGTTTCTGCAGGCTTTCCATTGGCCAAAGAACAAAAAGAACAATTTTAAAAGTAGCGAGTTATGAAGATCTGGAATCTATGGCCTGAAAATTTGCTGGATACAGACTTTCAATAGGGAATTTGAATATATATTTTTAAAAGAAAAATAATAGGAGGGCTAGAACAGGGGAGTGATCTTAAATTTTTAAAGTCATGATGGGCTTAACAGACCCACTCTGTGCTGTATGATTCCATGATCTTATTGTAAAATAGAGAAGAGTGTAAAAGCATGTACAGAAATTCCAGGCAAATAGTTTAAATTTTCGTAACTTAAAGCAGGTTGGATTTTTGTCTCTCTCACAGTAATTCAACACGTGTACAGCCTTAATTTATGTTCAGTCAAGAAAATGGAAATCAGCAACCATCATGATCTTTTTCCAAATCAGGAGTGAACATTTATTTACTAACCCAGTACAAGATACTGTGCAGTCAATTAGTATTGGTAAGTGGTGCAAAACTGGCAATATCACTGTGGCTGCTCATTATCTGCCCTGTCCAAAATTCAATTCTATTGAAATCAATGTAACTGGCAGGGGTATAAATAGGTGGCCAATGCGATATCACCCATTTTGTGCTACCTACTAAGGTGAATTTCTACTCCATGGAACACTACAACAGAAAGAAGTTGCAATGGAGACTAAAGCATTGCATTTGGATGAGGTGAGTGCTGAGAGGTTATATTTGCGTTTCTGGTGGGTGTGATTTTTGTTGAACACTGTCTTGTGCTGTTCACAGTGGCCAGAAATTAATTCAGATGGTTAATTAACCAATTCATAATGACTGCGTGAAGGCCACACACATTGTAAAATAGACCACAGATGGCAAAGAATATGATATATATTTTCTTTGATGAGGCTAATCATAAATCACTAATGAGCTGCAAGCTCAATAATGAGTTAGCTGGTCAGCTTCACTTAACCATGTTTCATTAGGCATGGTAGACCCTTTATACAACACCTATATTGTTGCAAACATTTGGTTGCACCAATCGACAAATATATAGCCTTTTCCATTACCACAGGACATCCTAAAGTGATTTACAGTCAATTAAATACTTTTTTTGAAATGTAGTTACTGTTGCAATGTGGGAAACATCGCAGCTAATTTGCAAACAGCAAGCTCCCACACAACAAAATAATTACAAGATAATCTGTTTTTGTAGTGTTGACTGAGGGATAAATATTGGCCAGGACAACTGGTAACTCCCCTAATTTTCTTTGAAATAATGCCATGGGTATTTATATTTATGGCCGGTTTGCTCAGTTGGCAGCTCACCACCACCTTCTCAAGGGCAACTAGGGATGGTCCAGCCAGTGAAACCCACAACAAATTTAAAAAAATATGGTTTAGAATAATGCCAACAGGGCTTGATTCCCGTTCCGGCTGAGATGGACTTGGGTCCTGCCTCTTTGCCCTGCCCCTGGGAGTGGAAGGCAATAACAAACCACCACTGACAAACTCAGCCAAAAAAGCATCAACAGACAATGAGCCAAAGGCCAGTTTTTGGGCAGAGCACACATGAATGAATGATATTTACAGAGAGCAGACGAGGCCTCAGTTTAAGGTCTAATTCAAAAGACAGCACCTCCAACAGTGCAACATTTCTTCAGTACTGCACTGGAGTGACTAGATTTTGTCTTCAAGTCCTGGAGTCAGATTTGAATCCATAATCTTGTGATTGAAAGGCAAGAGTGCTACCAACTGCGCATGTATAGAATTAAGGATATAAGAAATAGGAGCCGGAGTAAATCATATTATTATTATTATTGTAAATTATATAGCCCTGGGAGACTGCTCTCACGTTCAGTAAGACCAGTCTAAACTTTTACATCAAGTCCACTTTCTCACCCTATCCCCATAACCCTTCATTGCCCTAGTATCCAAAAACCTATCCATCTTAGTCTTGAATGTTCTCAATGACTGAAAATCCAGAGCACTCTGGGATGGAGAATTCCTAAGATTCACAACCTGCTGAGTGATGAAATTTCTCCTAATTTCAGCCCTAAACGGCCAAAACCCTTATGCTGAAACTATGGATGGAATTTTCCATGCCTGCTGGCTTCGGGCATTTTTGGCAGCGTAAGTAAACAAGGAGGCCAAAAATCGGTTTCATGACCTGAAACCAGTTTGCGATCATCTGCTCTGCCCACCATTGGGGGCCACGTTTCCTGCCGTCGGGCATCGGGAACCTCCTTGTAATACATCTGCATATCATTATAAGCTTAGCCCACTAGAATCATCCCCCCATGTTGGATCAGCCGCCCACATCGGTGGGAAAACAAACCAGTACAGAACAGTTCTTGACAAGTGTGATGCACAGAGGTCAGGACTTACCGTCAGGGCCTTGCTCGCATCATGGACATCTGAGGAGCAGAAGATGCTGGACAGCAATGAGACCCTGGAAGAATGTCAATTGTATACTGGGTGCACTCTCATGGACATGGCTGCACCGCGAAGCAGCCCACAGAAGGTAGAAAGTCACCGTTGAGGGTCTCCTCACAATGGATGATCGTCAAGGAGGTGGAGAGGAAGTCTAGCTGTGTTGGGAGAGGAAGATCCAATGGGGGGGTGGGAGAGGAAGGTCTAGGTTCAACTAGGAGAGGAAGGTCCGTTGGGGGGGGTGAGTTTGGGAAGGGGAGAATGAAGGTATCATGGGAGTGAGGTTGTGGGGGGTGGGGGGAACGAAGATGTCGGGCAAATGAGGTCGGAGGTGGGAGGGAGTACGGGGGAGGAGGGGGGTAACAAGGGTGAAGACGGCAACTGGGGAGGTAGGTATAAGGGTGGAGGAAAGTGTAAGCAGTCCAGAGAGAGGAAGGAGTTCAGAGGGAGGTAGGAGTCCGGGGGAGAGAAAGGAGTCCAGAGAGGGGAAGGAGTAAGACTGGAGGAAGAAGTGAGGATGGAGGAAGGAGTCAGGAATGGGGAAGGATTAAGGAAGGTGTGGGGGGGGGGGTGGAGAGTAGTCCGGGGATGGGGGGAGTTCCAAGGGGGTGGACGGAGTTCCAAGGCTGGGGGGGAGAAGGAGTTCCAAGGAGGGAAGGAGCCCGGAATGGGGTATGTCCAGGTAAATGTGCAAGGGAGGACTCTGTTGAGTCCATGACTGTCTCCTGGGGAACGAACTGAGGGTGAGCATGGTAGAAGAAAATGGTGAGAACGACCAAGGGCGGAATGAGGCGGTAGGGTGGGAGGGTGAGAGTGAGACGGTATCAGTAGAAGGGATGGCATGGGTGGTTGGTGGGGACTCGGTTGAAGACAGGGACCCTGGCAGTTCGAAGGAGGAGGTCGGGGAGGTTAATGTGGATGGGGATGGAATTTTTGGGAAGGAAGGGAATGTGCATGTTCACATGGGCATCCCTGAAAGAAAAGGATTCTTGCTGGTAGATCACGGTGGGGAGGTGGAAGATGATGCCGGGATGTCGACAATGATGGGGGAAAGGAAATGGGTGACTTGGAGATCAGAAAGGGCAGGGGGCTTGAAGAAAAATGTTAGATGCGCCATGTTTGTTAAATTGAAAGTGAAAGGACAGTCGTGGTGGGCGAGAACTGGTGCTGCATGGAGTGTGATCAGTGCGTGGGCGGAGATGCAGGTAAGGTCAGATGGACAACTGAAAGTGAACCCCAACAGGCAGCACTGAAAATGCACAGGACATTTAGATGAGTGTGATGCAGGAAGAATCCGTGTGCATGGGAGAGTTCTTGCATGAGGCTCCGAAAGGCCACATCGCGCGCACGTGCGCACACGCACACACTTTTCCCTCCAGAATCACTTGTGGGCCAGGTGCTCCCTCTTCGGTGATAGAGGACGATGTTGAGGGGGTCACAGGCAAAGCGGACTTGGAGAGAGAGGGCAGACTCCGTGATTCCTAAGTGGATGACCCAGGGGTGTCCAGCTGCTGCTGCTTCTCCCTTTGGGTGCCCGAGGGCCCCAGCCTGACTTCTTGCGGGGAAGGAGCACCTTGGGTGTCCCATTTCCCTCTTGTGTTGCCTGTGCAGGAACTCATCCATGGCTACCACATCTCCGTGATCTGCTGGACCAGGGCCTCCTTGGTGTCTGCCATCCTCCCCATGGAGACCTCCATACTTGCACATATGGGCAACACTTCATTGGAGAGCAGGTGGACACACTTCTCCAACTCGCATGCCACTCTGTTGAGGGCCAACAGCTCTGTGTGATGTCCCCCCACCTTCTGCTGACTCTCCAGGATGAGTTGGGAAGCCGAATCCAAAGGCTCGTCTTCTGACTCGGACCTCACAGATGCCTCTTCCCCAGCATTCTTCTGAGTGACAGGGAGCTCAGTTGAACCTGTCTCCTCCTCCTGCAGGCACGAATCCATGCGGTGACCACCAGATTGTGAACCCGAGCCTGCTCTAGATCTAGGTCCCACCGAGGTGTGTGTCTCTGCGTTGGTGGAGGGAGTGCTGTAACAGGTCTTCCAAACTGCTTATTTCCAGCTCTTCAATGGAGGAGGAGTCCTCTTGGCTTGAGGTGAGGACCTGGATAGAGCTGAGGGACTGGATGGCTGAGGCTGTCGGTCGCTTGGCAGAGTCTTGTCTGAACCAAAGTCAATTGGGTTGGTTGAAATCAATTAAGTTACACATAACATAAATGTTAACAAAAATCCTGGAAAGCCTTACACAAATTTTAATTATTTCAATGAAACTGTCTCTTATTCATCTAAACTCCAGAGAATATAAGTCTTGAAATAAACGATTGATAAGAAATTAACCTTGATTAGGTTATAATTAGTGAATCAATCTAATTGCTAAACATATTGGAAAGATTGGATTTTAATTTTTGAAATTAATACTATATAAGCTTAAATGTTTCTAGAAAATCCAGAGCTAGCAGAAACTGATCAGACAAAGGGATCTTTCTAACTTTTGATAAGTTACAGAACATCATAGTCTGCCAAAGTCTGGCTTAAGAATAAGGTTCATTGTGCACAAATGAAACCAGACAGACCACCTGGCATCGACCTAGGCACCGGAAACGACAATGGCAATCTCAGTCCTGTCGACCCTACAGAGTCCTCCTTACTAACTTCTGGGGGCTAGTGCCAAAATTGGGAGAGCTGTCTCACAGACTAGTCAAGCAACAGCCTGACATAGTCATACTCACGGAATCATACCTTACAGATAATGTCCCAGACTCCAGCATCACCATACTACTGTGCCTCCACAGCAGAGGTAGCGACACAGTGGTATACAGTTGAGAGGGAGTTGCCCTGGGAGTTCTCAACATCAACTCCTGATGCCATGAAGTCTCATGGCATCAGGTCAAACATGGGCAAGGAAACCTCCTGCTGATTACCACGTACTGTCCTCCCTCAGTTGATGAATCAGTGCTCCTCCATGTTGAACAACATTTGGAGGAAGCACTGAGGGTGGCAAGGGCGCAGAATGTACTCTAGGTGGGGGACTTCAATGTCCACCACCATGAGTGGCTTGGTAGCACCACTACTGACCGTGCTGACTGAGTCCTAAATGACATAGCTACCAGACTGGGTCTGCAGCAGGTGGTCAGGGAACCAACATGAGGGAAAAACATACTTGACCTCATTCTCACTGAATTACCTGCCCCAGATGCATCTGTCCATGACAGTATTGGTAGGGGTGACCACCGCACAGTCGTTGTGGAGACAAAGTCCCACCTTCACATTGAGGATACCCTCCATCATGTTGTGTGGCACTACCACCGTGTTAAACGGGATAGGTTTTGAACAGATCTGTAACCTCATGGCCCGGCATATCTCCCACTCTATCATTACCATCAAACCAGGGGATCAACCCTGGTTCAATGAAGAGTGCCGGAGGGCATGCCAGGAGCAGCACCAGGCATACCTAAAAATGAGGTGTCAACCTGGCGAAGTTATAACACAGGACTTACTTGTGTGCCAAACAGCATAAGCAGCAAGTGATAGACAGGACTAAGCGATCCCACAACCAACGGATCAGATCTAAGCTCTGCTGTCCTGCCACATCCAGTCGTGAATGGTGGTGGACCAACTCACTGGAGGAAGAGGCTCCACAAATATCCCCATCCTCAATGATGGAGGAGCCCAGCACATCAGTACAAAAGATAAGGCTGAAGCGTTTGCTGCAATCTTCAGCCAGGAGTGCCGAGTGGATGATCCATCTCGGCCTCATCTGGAGGTGCCCAGCATCACAGATGCCAGTCTTCAGCCAATTCGATTCACTTCATGTGAGATCAAGAAATACCTGAAGGCACTCAATGCTGCAAAGGCTATGGGCCCTGACAATATTCTGGCAATAGTACTGAAGACTTGTGCTCTTGACCTTGCCACAGTCCTAGCTAAGATGTTCCAGTACAACTACAACACTGGCATGTACCCGGCTATGTGGAAAATTGCCCAGATATGTTCCATACACAAAAAGGTCAAATTTAACCCAGCCAATTACTGCCCCATCAGTCTACTCTCGATCATCAGTAAAGTAATGGAAGGGGTCATCAACAGTGCTATTTAGTGGCATTTGCTTAGCAATGACCTGCTCACTGATAAAAACAAAAAGCTAAAAGCTACTGCGGATGCTAGAAATCCAAAACAAAAACAGAATTACCTGGAAAAACTCAGCAGGTCTGGCAGCATCGGTGGAGAAGAAATCAGTTAACGTTTCGAGCCTTCATGGCCCTTCGGCAGAACTGAGTATAGTTAGGAGAAAGGTGAAATATAAGCTGGTTTAAGGTGGGGGGGGCGCGGGGTGGGGAGAGAGAAGTTGAGGGTGTGGTGATTGTGGAGATAAGCAGGCAGTGATAGGAGCAGATAATCAAAAGATGATCCTTTTGTCTGTGACATCTTTTGATTATCTGCTCCTATCACTGCCTGCTTATCTCCACAATCACCACATCCTCAACTTCTTTCTCCCCCCCCGCCCCCCCCCCACCTTAAACCAGCTTATATTTCACCTTTCTCCTAACTATACTCAGTTCTGCCGAAGGGCCATGAAGGCTCGAAACGTTAACTGATTTCTTCTCCACCGATGCTGCCAGACCTGCTGAGTTTTTCCAAGTAATTCTGTTTTTGACCTGCTCACTGATGCCTAGTTTGGGTTCCACTCAGCTCCTGACTTCATTACAGCCTTCGTTCAAACATGGACAAAAGAGCTGAACTCCCGAGGTGAGATGAGAGTGACTGCCCTTGACATCAAGGCAGCAGTTGACAGATTGTGGCATCAAGGAGCCCTAGCAAAACTGGAGTGCATGGGAATCAGAGGGAAAACTCTCCATTGCTTGGAGTCATACCTAGCAGAAAGGGAGATTGTTGTGGTTGTTGGAGGTCAGTCATCTAAGCTCCAGGACATCACTGCAGGAGTTCCTCAGGGTAGTGTCCTCGGCCCAACCATCTTCAGCCGCTTCATCAATGAGCTTCTTTCCATCATAAGGTCAGAAGTGCAGATGTTCGCTGATGATTGCACAATGTTCAGCAACATTCGTGACCCCTCAGATACTGAAGCAGCCTATGTCCAAATGCAACAATACCTGGACAATATCCAAGCTTGGGCTGATAAGTGGCAAGTAACATTCGCACCACGAAAGTGTCAGGCAAAGAACATTTCCAACAAGAGAGAATCCAACCATTGCCCATTGATGTTCAACAGCATTACGATCACCGAATTCTCCACTATCAATATCCTGGGAGCTGCCATTGACCAGAAACTGAACTAGGCTAGCCATATAAATACTGTGGCTACAAGAACAGGTCAGAGGCTAGGAATAGTGCGATGGGTAACTCACCTCCCGACTCCCCAAAGCCTGTCCACCATCTACAAGGCACAAGTCAGCAGTGAGATGGAATACTCCCCACTTGACTGGATGAGTGCCTTCCCACAACAATCATGAAGCTTGACACCATCCAGGACAAAGCAGCCACTTGATTGGCACCATATCCACAAACATTCACTCCCTCCATCACCAACACACAGTAGCAGCAGTGTGTACACCCTACAAGATGCACTACAGGAATTCATCAAGGCTCCTTCGACAGCACCTTCCAAACCCATGACCACTGCCATCTAGTAGGACTAGGGCAGCAGATAGATGGGAACATCACCACCTGGAAGTTCCCTTCCAAGGCCATCCTGACCTGGAAATAAATCATCATTCCTTCACTGTCGCTGGGTCAAAATCCTGGAACTCCCTTCCTAACAGCACTGTGGGTGTACCCACACCACATGGACTACAGCGGTTCAAGATGGCAGCTCACCACCACTTTCTTAAGGGCAACTAAGGATGGGCAATAAATGCTGGCCCAGCCAACAAAGCCTACATCCCGTGAATGAATGAATAAAATAAAGATCTGATCAAGGTTAGTAAGTAAGAAAGCTATTGTCTTCCCTAAACTGTCCTTTTGAGCCAATAAGATGTTATCATTGAAAGATGTAATTAAAGACCAGTTAAATTAACCTAACAACAGCTAAAACCAATCAATAAGTTAACAGTAGACTGACCTAGCAACATTATTACTAAGCTATCGTCTCGATGGTTGTGTTATTGGACCAGTACTCCAGAACCTGGGATAATAAACCTGAAAACAGAATATTTCCAAAATGGTAACACCCATTCAGTGCTGAAAGAGGGAGTGCAGCAGCTCCACCTCAGCCTGAGGGCATGAACTTCAGTCATGGTCAGGGGCGTAGAAGTCTGAATAGGCCAGAATATGCTGTCGTCATTTGTCTCTCCTCGACTGTATGTAGTGATAATTACAGCCACAGGATTTTCTAACACAGGGCATTTCCTCTTCTGAGCCAGGGAGGCATCGATCAAGGCTACAGGGTTTGAAATAATTTGGGCCTCGGGTTGATGGGCTTTGATTTCTCATTACAACTACTTCTGGGAAGGGCAGGATAGAGGAATCTAATTGTATTGCTGATGTCAGTGTCAGTGGTGCCGATAACATCAGAAATACCTTTCTTTAAGTCACTGCTGGGCACCTGGAATGGTTGGTGGACTGTTGGACTGTAACAATCGCATCACTACGCCTCAAAAATTCCTACAGCTCTTTAGTCATGAGCTGACACAATGTATGGTCTGCTTATTTAAAAAAAACATAGAATGATGTTCACTAATAGGGATTAAAAAGAGATTAGATAGAGGTGTTCAAAATCATGAGGAGGCTGGACAGAGTAGATAAGGAGAAACTGTTCCCGCTCGTAAAAGGATCGAGAACGAGGGGGCACAGATTTAAAGTGATTTGCAAAAGAAGCAAATGTGATGTGAGAAAAAACTTTTTCACATAGATGGTGACTTGGGTCTGAAATGCACTGCCTGGAAGTGTGGTGGAGACAGGTTCAATCGAGGCATTCAAGACAACATTAAATGATTATTTGATTAGAAACAATGTGCAAGGGGACAAGGAAAAGGCAGGAGATGGTCATTAAGTCATAGTATCCATTTAGAGAGCCGGTGCAGACATGATAGGCTTCTGCACTGTAACAATTTTGTGATTCTGTGTCTAAAAATGGGGTCCTGTAAAAGGATCGTTGCTAGCTGTATACTGAAGGCCCCCGAGGCAGGATTCCTTAAAAGGATTGTCTATCAAAGAAGATATTCGCAAGGGTTACGCTTCCTCTGACTGATTCCCACATGAAGTTGTAAAGAGTCATTATCTTAAAGTTGCTTAATAAACTTCTTTAAAAAATTTACTATCCAAAGTTCTGCTTTTGTCTTTAATTGGTTAAAGTATTGTCTGGACCAATGTCAATTTATTAAATGGCCAGTTGGTATGGTGGAAGTCAATTAAGTTATACATAACGTAAATCTTACCAAAAATCCTGGCAAGCCTCCCACAAATTTTAATCATTTCAATGAAATTACCTCTTATTCATCTAAACTCCAGACAATATGCTACTCAGCCTCTCCTCACCAGACAGCTAGGAATCAGTCCAGTGAAGCTTTGTTGCATTCCTTCTAAGGCAAGTATACCCTTCCTTAGTAATAAAAAGAGAAAATGCTGGAAAACCACAGATGCTGCCAGACCTGCTGAGCTTTTCCAGCATTTTCAGTTTTGATTTCAAATTTCCAGCATCCGCAGTATTTTGCTTTTATCCTTCCTTAGGTAAGGAGGCAAAAACAATATAGACAATACTGCAGGTGTGGTCTCACCAAAGCTCACATAATTGCAATAAGACTTCCTCACTCGTTTACTTCAAACATCTTGTCATAAACAAAGAGGGAAACTGCCATTTTTACCTTCATAATAGTGCCGCACCTACATGTTAATTTTCTTTGATCCATGTACAGCAAAATCCTTCTGAATTTACTTGAGTCGCACATCTTTTAAAAATATTCTGCTCTTCTATTCCTCCTTCCAAAATGAATAATTTCCCACTTTCCCAAATTATACTTCATCTGCCATATCCTTACCCAATAACTTAAAAGACCTACATTCTTTTACAGCCCACTTATGTTCCTCTCAAAGCTTAATTTCTGACCTAGCTTTGTATCAGCAGCAAACATGGATAAATTACACTTAGTCCCCCCATCTAAGTCATTGATATAGAATGTAAATAGCTGAGGCCCAAGCACTGATCCTTGCAGCATTCCATTAGTTATACCTTGTCATCCTGAAAATGACCCTTTGTTCCTACTCTCTGGTTTTGTCCGACAACCAATCATTAATCTATGCTAATATATTACTCCTATCCCATGAACCCTAAACTTGCACAATAACCTATTGTGTGGCACCTTATCAAGTGCCTTCTGAAAATCCAAATGTGCTACATCCACTGGTTCCTCCTTATCTACCCTGTTAGTTACAGCCTCAAAAACTCTAACAGTCAAACACAATTTCCCTCTCTATTTGCCTCTGCCTAATCACATTGTGATTTTTCCAAGCATCCTGTTACCATGTCCTTAATAACAGATTCTTAACATTTTCTCTTTTATTGATGTCAGGCAAACTGGCCTATGGTTCCATGTTTTCTCTTTCCCTCCTTGAGAGGAAGAACATAAAAATATCTCAGTCTTAATGAGATATCCAAGAGTTCTCACATGGACAGACTATTAGGTTATTGCCATTGATTTTTCAGCTCCCCCAAGCTAAACATCAAAATCAGCTTCCAGGAATGAAAGAGTTCTGTTGAACATAATTGATTAAATATTTCCTGAGACTTTTTGGAAATATTCAGAATGGTATATTAGTTATAATGCCTCATGAAAGCTCTGGTTATCATTCTTATTGAAAATGAACAGAGCAGTAATAAACAATATCTTGACATTCTAGTTTCCCATTATGATGATGTCATATCAGGTAAGAATAACCTGGTTAACAGGTGAAGGAACAGAAATATATTTCTCCATCCTAAATTTAGTGAATCAAATGTAAAGCGGCTAAGTTGTCTATGGTTTGACCTTGGAGACCTCATTGAACTGCTTTATATATTGTATAACCTGGGCACAACACTCCTACTGCAACTAAACTTAAGAAACTTGAAACCATCCAGGAAAAAGCAGCCCACTTGATTGGCACCTCTTCCACAAACATTCACCCCCTCCACCACCAACGAAAAATGGCAGCAGTGTCTACCATCTACAAGTGCACTGCAGGAACTCAGCAAAGCTTATTAGACAACACCTTACAAACCCATGACCACTACTATCTAGAGGGACAAAGGCAGCAGACACATGGGAATGTCACCGCATGACGTTCTCCTCCAAGCCACTCACCATCCTGACTTGAAAATATATCACCGGTCCTTCACTGTCACTGGGCCAAAATCCTGGAACTCCCTCTCTAACAGCACTGTGGGTGTGCCTACACACATGGACTGCATCAGTTTAAGAAGGCAGTTCACCACCACCTTCTCAAGGGCAATTAGGGATGGCAATAAATGCTGGCCTAGCCAGCAATGCCCACATCCCGTGAATGAATATAAAAAAAAACTTAAACTGTACCTTCTTGGTGAGATTAGCAGGTTTCTTCCTCCTAAGGCTGGGAAAATACACATCCCCCCTTATCCTCTTGAATGTATGAAGTAGTAATTCCAATGAAACCTCATTATTTCTGGGAATCACACCCTTGTGTTATGTCTACCATTCATCCTTCTTCAGTTCTCTGGCCAAAGGCAGGTCTGACCAATGTTATGACACAGCAGATAGTAAATGCCGAGCTATTCAAATCCCAGAGGGAAACTTGAAACAACTGTCACACTTAATTTTCAATTTGTATTGATTTTGAGATGCGTGCCTTGAATTCAGTTGTAATAAGGCTACCAAGTATTTTAGGTTTTTATAAAACTAGGTTAAACATTTATTAATAAGAGAAATTATTTTAAATACATACATAAATTACTGCTATGATAACTTCTAAATCCCCTACTCAATCTAACTTCCAGTTACACTTTTGTTAAGGCAACAGTAAGACACATAGATTTTAAAAGACCCAGGCAAAGAAACATGATACCCTGAACAAGTTGACTTCCAAGTGAGTTTTCTTAATTTCAGTCCTTTGAAGACAGCAGCTTGAGGCATAGATGCTGAAGGCTTTCCATACTTGTAAGATCTTAAAAATGCCTTCCCTTACACACAGCCCTTGCTCCTTCTTTATACATATCATTATCTTTGAATGCAAATACCCATTGTATGATTCTGCCGTTGGACTTTATCTCCCTGATAATAAAACCCTCTCACTGCACTAAGTTTTGCCAGTAATCTTTGGAAAAAATAAACTTCACCTGGCTAGGTGATATATTTCACTCCCTCTTTGGAAACAATCTGGTCTGGTTAATTTCAAAATGCAAATGTTCCCTTGACACTTATGTCTCTAAACATCCCCATGTTTATCAAATTAACATTTCAAACCTACCCTCTTTTTAGATCAAGGCACCCAGACTAGCTGCCTCTAATTCAATTAAATCTCTCACACACACCCACATATAGACACATAGACACACCCCACTATTGCTCTATTTTACAATAAATTCCAATAACATTGTGAGAGGTATTATATCTTTTTGACATCCCCCTCCGTATTGAAAAATGAACCGTCATAATTTAAAAAGACAGCTTCATTTTTATTAACCCATCTTACACTATCTCCTATACTTATCTATATACTTTCATTATTACATTACTAGATACATACATTTACGTTATATATGCAAATTCTTTGCATCAACAGAAAACATTCCAGTCCAGAGTCCAGGTTTTTAAATGTCCGATTTCCCTTTAAGCTTCAAAATCTTGATGAGGCATCTGCAATCAGATTCCCTCGTCCAGCAGCATGTATTATCTATAGATTAAATGGTTGCAGTAATAAATTCCAATGTCATCTTCTTGTAACAATACGGCCCAGTGCCTATACCACTTGTGTTGACAGCCAACTTAAATTGCTTGGCATAATTGGGTACTGTCAAAACTGGCGTCATAGTTAATGCAGTTTTTAAATTATTAAATGCCTTCTAACACCCCTGTATCCATTGAAACTTCTTGTTTTTTTTTTAATAGTTCAGTCAGTGAAGCAACCACACTGCTAAAATTTGGTACACATTTCCTATAAAACTCACTCATGCCCAGAAATCTCAAAGCTTCTCGTTTTGTTGTAGGCACTGGGAAATCCATGATGGCCTTGACTTTCACATCTCTCGGAGCCACCTTACCATATCCAATGGTTTGGCCTAGATACGTGACTTGCGCTTTTGCAAATTCACTTTTAGCCAAGTTCATCTCCAAATTAGCTTCTTGTAATTGAGTAAATAATTCTTCCAGATGTTGTAAATGCTGATCCCAAGTCTGACTGAAAACTATTGAGTCACCAATATAAACAGCACAACTGCTTAGACCTGCAATTAATTTGTTCATCAGTCTTTGAAGTGTCACAGGTGCATTCTTCATACCAAATGGCATGACTTTAAACTGATATAGTCTATTTGGCGTCACAAAAGCCGATATCTCCTTTGCTCTCTCTGATAATGGTACTTGTCAATATCCTTTTAGCAAGTCAATCTTAGTGATAAATTTTGATTGTCCCACTTTTTCAACAATCCTCCAACCGTGGTATAGGATGTGAATCCGCTTCTATCACCGCATTCACCTTTCGTTAGTCCACACAGTCTTTATGTTCTATCCTGTTTCGGTACCAGTACAATAGGCAAACTCCAGTTACTGCAATTAGACTCAATGATATCATTTTGAAGCATGAAGTCAATTTCTTTCTGTACTTGTGATAACTTTGTCGGATTTAATCTATAAGGATGTTACCTTACCGAAGATGCAACTGCTACAGACACATCATGTATAGTTAAATCTGTCCTTCCCAACTTATTTCTACAAATAGCTTTGTCTGACTGCAACAGCTTTTCCAAATCACTTTGACACTTGTCTGGAAGGTAACTCAATATTACATTTAAATTTTCAAGTACCCCCTCATTATCCAATTTGATTAGAGGAAAATCAATTTCAGAATCCTGCATTTCTTACTTCTCTTTATCCACTACCACTAAAATCTCCTTTTGGTCCTCTTCCCTGTCAAAGTACTTTTTAAGCATATTTACATGACACATCCTCTGCTTCTTTCTTCTATTTGGAGTATTTATTAAATAATTTATTTCACTCAGTTTCTTTTCAATCGTGGAAGGCCCACTAAACCTTGCCTTTAATGAGTCACCCAGTACTGGTAACAGAACTAGCATTTTCTCTCCAGCAACAAAATTCTGAGCTGTAGCTTTCCTGTCTGCTTTCACTTTCATCATTTGCTGTGATATCTTTGAATGTTCCCTATCCAACTCACATGCTCTGTCTGAAGTTTGATATGTAATCCAGGGGGGGGAGTTTCTGAATTTTGATCCACCAATTTCACATGAATTAACTTTAGGGGTCCCCATACCTCAAGACTATAGACTAGTTCGAGAAGGGCTAAAATCAGTCAATGCATTGGGAGTGTCCCTAATAGCAAATAACAAGAATGGAATTCCTTCATCCCAATCCTGTGGATAATCCTGACTGTGCGCTCTCATCATAGTTTTTAGAGTTTGGTGCCATCTTTCCAAAGCCCCTTGTGACTCAGGATGATAAGCTACTGACTTAAATTGTTTTATCTCCAAACTGTTCATTACTTCCTTAAACAGCTATGACATAAAATTTGAACCCTGAACTGATTGTATTTTATTAGGTAAACCATACTTTGTAAACAATTTAGTTAGCTCTTCCAAAATCTTCTTTGCTGCAATGTTTCTCAAAGATATTGCTTCAGGAAATCTGATAGACACATCCATTATTGTCAGTAAATACTAATTTCCACTTTTAGTCTTAGGGAGGGGTCCTATACAATCAATCATGACCGTAGTAAAAGGCTCTTCAATTGCTGGAATTGGAATTAAAGGTGCCAGCTAAATCACTGCTTGTGGTTTCCCCATCACCTGACATGTGTGACTTGTTCTACAGAATTTGACTACATCCCTATGCAATCCAGGCCAATAAAAAATGTTTTTTTTTATCTTTGCCTGTGTCTTTTTAATTCCTAAATGACCCCCATTGGAATTTCATGAGCTATCCTCAGAATCTAATTTCTATACCCTAATGGGTTAGCAATCTGGTCAACCACCCTCCAGCTTTCATGTGCTGAAATATGACACAGCCTCCATTTTCTCATTAAAATATTACCCTTAAGGTAATAAACATTCTGGAATATATTTTGCCTCTGTTTCTGAGTAAGCTGTCTGATATAAATATTGTATTTGTAAATATTTTTTTCTGTAACTCCACTAACTGTCTTGAGTTAAACACTTCAACTGAATCTTTCTTCCTGAACAATATTATCAAACACATGTCAGCTAATTGGATTTCAACACCTTCTTCCTGCCTTTGAACTGCCTGTCCTTCCTGCTTTTCTTGTTTCAACCTACAAGCCTGTGATTTCATTATCTCACAATCTGGAAACAATCCAGGATGCTCCCTCTGTAACACTTTCGTTGAAGACAACTTTACAGGTGGCCCAACTACCATAGGCATCACCCACATTTGTAGTCCAGCTATATCATTACCCAGAATAAAGTGAACCCTGCAAAGGGCAATTTTTCCACCATTCCAACAGTCACTTAGCCTGTTTTCCACTTACTCTTTAAATTTACCTTCCACACTGGAATAGGTTCAGCATCTCCATGTGCCCAATTTATTATCACCTGTTTCTGCAATGCTCCCTCTGAACAACAAATATCACTATCCCACAACATTAAGGATTGACAAGCCCGTGTCTCTTAAAATTTTAACATCTTTACCTACTCCACCCTATACACGTGGAAAGACTTTCCCTTCATATACAATGGCTTTAAACATTTCTGCAACCTGCTACTTAGAATTCACCTGGGTAAATTGTGAACATATTTCCACTTCTTTACCTATCACTGATTCTCCCTTTTTTCCCTGTATATAAACCATTGGTTTTCCTGTGCCTGAACCTCAGAACCCACAGTACTTTTACCTCCAGAACTTTTCCGCATCCCTATAATTCCAACAGATTTTCCCTGCAATTTCCAGCACACTGACTTCGTTGACTTTGTTACAATGAAAACACTTCAATTTGAGAATGTCACTTCTACCGTCAGCACCTTCCTTTTTTTATTCTGAGAAAAAACTTGCTGGGAATTTCCACCTACTCCTTCTCTTCCCTGACTACCCATCTTCCTTTCACCTTCCCACTTTCTATCCTTTTCCAATTTGAAAGGGTGACGAAAAGAAGTCTATGAACTAACTCATAATCATCAGCTATCTCTGCTGCTTGTCTTACTGTTTGAACCCTCTATTCCTCCACGAGTCCTCACTACCGAAGGAATTGAATCTTTAAATTCTTCCAAAAGAATTACTTCTCTAAGAGCTGCATATGTTGTCTCTATCTTTAATGCATGTATCCACCAGTCAAAGGTTTGCCCAGGCTGTTTTTTCATAATCCTAAATTTTAGCCTGTATGCCTCAGGGACCAACTCATATGCACTCAAAATAGCCTTTTATACCACACCATATTTAACCAACATTTTTTCTGACAGTGAAGCATAAACCTCAGGTGCTGTACCCGCCAACGTGGATTGTAACAACAATGTCCAGTTTTCCTGTGGCCATTTCATCAATTTAGCTATCTTCTCAAATGAAATAAAGAACTCTTAAACATCTTTTTCCTCAAACTTTGGAAGAGCTCTTACAAACTTAATCACCTCCCCACTTGGTTTTAGGTTAAAGGCTTTTTCAGTATCAGAACTTTCCTCAGAATCTGAGATCTTTTTTAACTTCCAGCCTTTTAAGCTGGTATGCCCTTTCTCTTTCCTTCTCTCTTTCCCTTGCCTCTCTTTCTTTATCCTTCTCTCTTGCCTGGAATCCAGTTCCAATTTCCTTTCTTTCTCCTGTCTTTCTGCTTGCTCCCTGCCCTTTCTTTTTCTCTTTCTGCCCTTTCCTTTTCTGCTGCCTCTAGCTCAAGCTTTTTTATTTCCTTTGCTTGCTCAACTTCAAACTCCTTCACTTCTAACTGAAGTCTCACCAGCTCCAGCTGTGATTCACTAATGTCAGGTATCACTTCCAACTTTAAATGCTGTGCTATACCTTCAATTATATTTGCTTTCTTAGGTAACCCCAATTGTAATTTATCCACCAATTCCAGCAACTTAACTTTAGTTACCTTTTGTAAACCAGGCAAAGTTATAACTTCAACTCCCAAACAAGTCTCAGCAACTGCCAAAGCCACATTGCAGTCTCACCACTACAAAAAAATACCTCACACCAACTCCTGAATTCAAAGTACTTCTCATACTTGTAACCTTAAGGTTCACCAAATGCCCCAAAAAATCATGGAATTTCAAATATATCCTGGACGGGCCCCGAACTATGTCATGACACAGCCGATGATAAATGCCGAGCTGTTCAAATCCCAGAGGGAAACTTGAAACAACTGTCACACCTAATTTTCAATTTGTATAGATTTTGAGATATGTGCCTTGAATTCAGTTGTAATAAGACCACTAAGTCTTTTAGGTTTTTATAAAACTAGGTTAAACATTAATTAGTAAGAGAAATTATTTTAAATACATACATAAATTACTGCCATGATAACTTCTAAATCCCCTACTCAATCTAACTTCCAGTTACACTTTTGTTAAGGCAACAGTAAGACACATAGATTTTAAAAGACCCAGGCAAAGAAACATGATACCCTGAACAAGTTGACTTCCAAGTGAAGACAGCAGTCCTTTGAAGACAGCAGCTTGAGGCATAGATGCTGAAGGCTTTCCATACTTGTAAGATCTTAAAAATGCCTTCCCTTACACACAGCCCTTGCTCCTTCTTTATACATATCATTATCTTTGAATGCAAATACCCATTGTATGATTCTGCCTTTGGACTTTATCTCCCTGATAATAAAACCCTCTCACTGCACTAAGTTTTCCAGGAATCTTTGGAAAAAATAAACACACAGTTTCTAAACTTCACCTGGCTGGGTGATATATTTCACCCCTCCCTTGAAAACAATCTAGTCTGATTTATTTCAAAATGCAAAACATTCCCTTGACACTTATGCTTCTAAACTTCCCCATGTTTATCTAATTAATATTTCAAACCTACCCTTTCTTCTTAGATCAAGGCACCCAGACTAGCTGCCCCTAAGTCAACTAAATCACACACACATACATAGACATATCCCACTATTACTCTATTTTACAATAAATTCCAATAACATTATGAAAATTATTATATATTCCTGACACCAACAGCACCACAAACTCCACCACAAGTATGGAGGAAGGCAGTTCTGAATCTGGCTCAGCTGGAATGGGGAGTGAACCCCTTGCTGTTGGTACTAATCTGATCCAACCTGGCCATCCAGCCAACTGAGTCAACCATCCCCTCAAGGAGTCTGAGTTGTTGTGGCAACATATATTTTTACATGCATGCTGTAGCCTGAAGCAGTGGATAGTGATGGTAGCCCCTCCAATTTCTTTCCATCACATGATTGACCAGACATTTCTCCCGCTCTTACCAGCTGTCATTAGCGTATATTGGAAGGATTTACAAGTTGATTCTCAGCCTGTTTGGCCATGTTATGAGAACACCTTCATTCATCCTAAACACTGCCAAATTACTTTTGTTGTTCTTTTAAGTATAGCTGTATTATGTCATGCAATGTGCATCATACCTGCTTCGCAGCTTGCAAACATAAAACCCTGAAGTTAAAATTAATTGGTTCAATTGAGTTCAGATCACAAATTCCAACCTGACCAGTTGACTTTTGAATTTTCCCTTATAAACTTTCTCCCTTATAATTCCAAGCACATCATACAAAGCCCATTCTTAGTTTAAAATCAGGGCCCGTATTTCTGTATCAATCTTACTCTCCCTTGACCAGTCTGCTCTTTTTAACTCAAAGCAGGAATGTTCTTTAAATTCCTTAATTCAAATTACTGGCTAATAATGCTTTTAATGAAAAATAGCTTCGAATTAACAGAAGTAGACTGCAATTCTTTCTGTCTTTCAGTTTCCCTTCCGCTTTTACTCCCTCCTTTGCTGGTCTCCCTTTTGTTTATGGCTTATTTGTTCTACCAATTAGTCTGAAGATCATTGCAGAGAAAGATGGCAGTCAACTGAAGAGCCATGGTGGACAGCTCCAACAATGGCAGTAATGAACCGAAAGTTGGTGAGTGAAGGGTCAGAGAGGGAAGTGAATAAGCGGGAGAGAGTCAGTGTGGGAGGCGGCGATTGGGAGGGTCAGGGATGGAAGTGTTGAGCAGGAGTCAGTGAACGGGAGGGCCAGCAAGCTGGAGGTTCAGGGAACGAACTGGTGAGTGGGAGAGAGGCAGTGAGCAGGGGGATTGGTGAGCAGGAGAGACAGCGAGTGGGAGGGTTCGGGTGAGAAGCGGTGAGTGAGAGAGAGGCATTGAGTAGAAAAGAGTCAGCGAGCAGGACTATTTGAAGTGGTTTTTTTCTTGTGGGGTTAGCCAAGGCCAGGCATGGTGTGGGGCCTGAGTGCAGGCCTGACTGGGAGCCATGGGGAGTGGGATCTGGATGGCCCTGGCAGTCACTCTATGGAGTTGGGGAGAGAGGCCCTTTTTTCAAGCATTCCAGCAACCCAGGGACCCTCTCTCCTAGTGCCATGGATCCAGCTGGGGCCTCTCTGAATCCTTGTGTGGCTGGGGGAGGCCTCACTAATTAACCAGGGGCCATATGCTTCCTGGTCTGGTTTTTAGCACTGAGTGAGAAGCTAATTGGGGGTGCTAGTGTCTCATAACTTTAGCGAGGGCTCATAACTTTATTCTGCGGGGATTTTGCTGTGGTGAGGGTTTTTTTTGATGGGATTGATTGCTGTGGTGAGAGGTTTATTTGTAGGTTTTAGTGCTGTAGTGGGCTTTATTTGGGAGGATTTAGTGCTGTGTTGTAGAGATTTATTTGGGGGTGGATTTAGAAATGTGGTCAGAGATTTATTGAGGGATTATTGGGGGATTTGGTACTGAAGTGAGTGGATTTAGTGCTCATTGAGAGGCTATTGGGGGAGTTAGTGCTTTGGTAAGGCTTTTGGGGGCTTTTAATGCTGTGACAGGGAGTTACTGAGGTGGTTTAGGTGTGGTTTTAAATTGCTAAAGTGGTAGTGAGGGGATTTAATTTAATTTAATTTGCCGCATTGGGGGCTCTACTGTGGGGGAATAGTGGCTAAGCTGGATTTCGCTGATGGGCACCAAGGTGCAGGTCTGGCTATCGTGAGAGGGGCCAGGGGATGGCACGCCTGGAGGATAAGATCACATCAAGCTCTGACTATCTGGGCCCTGCTGGTCTAAGGCTAAGGGAGTAAACCCAACCAAGTCTGGAGTGGAGTCCCATTAGGCGGTTTGTGTTTATCTCAAGTTAGCACCTACCAGCAACTCCTGCAACCAGCTAGGCCCCAGAGGAGGAGCTAATTAGGGGCTAATGAAAGCTAATAGCTTTCAACTTTCTTCCGGATACAAGCTTACGAGGTTGAGAGGAGCGTACAGATGCTAGACAAGTCTGCGTCTCCTAAAACCATGCCTAGGCTATGCAGCAAACAAAGAAAGGTAACCTTTCAGCTTGGAAGCTGGAGTGTGAGGACTATGTGCCCTGGCATGAACAACGACCCACATTCCACAGCATGTGTATGCAAGACAGCCCTGGGTGACCATGAGCTACACAAGCTTGGTATCTACATTGCTGCTTTACAAGAAACCAGATAGCTAATACTATATTCATGAGGCTAATTACACCTTCTACTGATGTCATGAAGTTTTATACATATTATTTATACTTATTATATATGTTATTGAAAGAGGAAATCTGTTCGCAGATACGTTATCAAGAGTTTGAAGCTTAAAGGAATTTGGGACACTTAAAAACCCTGGACACTGAACTGGAGCGATTTCTGTTGATACCAAGGACTTGTGTAACTCTTTCGAGTACATTCACAGTTCTTGGTTTCCGGGAGTGGGACATGAACCCACAACCTTCTGATTCAAAGGCAAGGGTGCTATGAACTGAGCCACAGCTGACACCTCAGGACTTGTGTTATGTATATTGTTATGTTAATGCATGCATCTAGTAATGTAATAGCATAATGAGTACAGGAGATAGTGTGAAATGGCCGTCTTTTAGAATTATGACAGTTCATTTTCTGATAAGGAGGGGATATCATGAAGCTATTCATGTATATAATATTTTGGAAAATATTTTTCTTTTAAAATAGAGGTTTAGTCTGCGTCTAAGTTGTGTCTTAAATGGATTAAAGCCAGCTGGTCTGGGTGCTTTGATGGGTGCTAGTTTTGATATGTAAGAGAGATAGCACTTTTGAATGGAGCATTCAAGAAGTGGGATGAAAACCGACGCCTTTCTAGCAGCTACCAAGCAATATGTTTATATTACTAATAAAATTGGTACTATGAAAGGGCTTTTATTGTTAAAGGTGGAGTTCAAAGTGGCTGGTGAGACAATGAGAATTTGAATTCAATCAGAGGTGGTAGCTTTAACTTCAGTAGTTTTTGGGT
Source organism: Cetorhinus maximus (assembly GCF_964194155.1). Taxonomy (NCBI): domain Eukaryota; kingdom Metazoa; phylum Chordata; class Chondrichthyes; order Lamniformes; family Cetorhinidae; genus Cetorhinus; species Cetorhinus maximus. The sequence continues at coordinate 155,753,511 of NC_135881.1, forward strand.
GTGCAGAGCAGAAGCAATGTAAGATCAAAAGGCAGCTGCAAGCCTCCAACTGGCTCCACAGGAATCAAATTGACAAGAGCCTCATTTTGAATTTGTAAGGTGAAAATGCTTTGCCTGGTGTTTGGTTAAGTCTATGGGTCGCTGTTGCCTTAATGGAGATTAGTTTGGGAGTTGGTAAAAGTTATGATAGTAGTAATTTGTAGCCATGTGTATATATATTTTAACCTGTGTAAATTAATAAAATGTTTCATGTACATTAATGTAAAACCTCGAGAACTGAGAGTCTGATTCCTAAATTTAGAGTCGCATCTCAAACATAACACTTAAAATTATAGGCTATGACTGTTGTTTAAAGTTTCCCTCTGAGATTTTTCATTAACTCTGCTTTACCAACTGCATCGGTCATAACAATGGCAAGGAAGAACACTGAAGACCAGCATTGGCATGGTGTAGGCTTTGCAGTGGGCTGCAGGCTAACACAGTCAATTGAGTCGCCAATTGCAACCTCGGAGAGTTTCATCTCCCATTGGCTGTCACCTGATGGAGGTGCAGTCAACATCATATGTGCCCACGCACTGACTATGCCAGCAGTTCAAAGTGCATTTCTACGACTCCCTAAGTAGCATTCGAAATGGCAAAAGGCTATTCATCCTTAACTGCATGCAGTGGGGCAGACAGTGATTCATAGACCATGTGCCTCGATCATCATGTGGTGGGCAAGATGAAGATAACGGACAATGCCTACTTGAGCTTTGTGCCCTGAATGAACTCTGCATCACCAAAACTTTCTTTCAGGGCAGACATTGCCACAAGGTATCATGGTGTCACCCAAGGTCTGGGCTCTGGCCCTAACTAGGCTTAGTCCTCATGAAAGCGTGTGATCTTCAAAGGCGCAGTCTGCCCAGTGTTCTTCACACCGTCACCAACCACTACCTCACTACTAAACTCTATTATCTGTGGAGCAGCAGGAGCATAATTTGGTAAAGGTGGAACCCGCAACAAGAACTGATTTGAGACTTATTCAGCTGAGACGACATCTGCCATTAATGCAAAAAGCAAAGCCTATTTGATGCACAACATAAACTGAACAGCTAAAACACTGCATGACCTGAAAATAGCCAAGACAGCCGTGCAAAAGGTAGGGAGATACTGCACAAATAAACACCTGACCAACTCACATCAAGAAATCCAAACTGCCTGTGCCAGTGGAAATCCACAGGCTATGTGTGAAGGGATCAAGAGGGTGCTTGGTCTGACCATCACTGAAGCTTCCCCCCTGAAGTCAGCAGATGGTGAAATATTCACTGACAGAAGTAAACAGATGTCTTGCTGGGCTAAACACTACTGTGCTGTACACCTATGAGATAGACATCTCCCTGTCCGTGCTTGGCGCTCTCCTGCAGCTTTCTGTCATGGATGAGTTTGATGAAGAACCCTCATCATTGAGCTTGAGCAGGCTATAAACTGCATAGCAAACAGAACGACACGTGCAAGGATGGAATCCCAGCCAAACTGCTCAAGCACAGAAAGTCCCATCTATTGCCATACCTTTATGACCTTCTCCTCCTCTGTTGGAAAGTAGCTCTGTTCCACAGGAGATACTTGATGCAAAAATCGTCACACTATACAAAAATGAAGGTGGCAGAGGAGGCTGCAATGACTACAGGAACATCTCACTCTTTGGCATCATAGGAAAGGCCTTCGCTAGAGTCATAATTAAAAGGCTTCACCTATTTGCAGACCGAATGTGGTTTCTGTGCAGGCAGATCTACTCTGGACATGATCTTCTCCATATACCAGAAGCAAGTGTAGGAAACAGGATGTACCTCTTTACTTTCATAGATCTCACTAAGGCATTCAACACCATCAACAGAACAGGACTCAAAGATTTTGGAGAAAATTGACTGCTCACCAAAGCTCCTCGGTCTCATTTGCTCCTTCCATATCACCATACAATTGCGCACTGATCAAAGAAATCCTCTATACTGCCAATGTTATGCTATTTGCTTACATGGAAACTCAGCTACAAAGACTTATGGACTATCTTTCTCATGCCTGTAATTTGTTCTCCCTGACTATAAGTGTCAAGGGAACCATGGTCATGGGGCAAGTTGTTGCATCTCCGCTCCTGATCACTCTAAATAACACCCCACTGGAAGTAGTTAGCAAAGTCTGCATTCTAGGGTCCATGGTGGCAGGCAATCTTTTCCTTGACGCAGAACTTGAACATGCATAGGGAAAGCAGCCAGCACCTTTGGCCGACTCATGAAACGCATATGGAATTACATCAAACTGACCTTCAAGAACAAACTTGTGTTCTCAGCACCCTGCTGTATGGCTATGAAACATGGACCGCTTACTGCTATCAAGAAAAGAAGCTCAGCAATTTCCATCTTCACTGTCTGTGGTGCATTATGGGTATATTCTGGCAACACAAATCACAAATGCGGCAGGGCTCCCAGGTTTGTTAGCACTCATTAAACAGAGGCGGCTTTTGGCACCGCAGGATGGAAGGACTTTCTGTATGATGAGATAGCCAGAACCAAACAACCAATAGGGGTTAAAGCTCCTTTTCAAGGATATTTGCAAGCATGACATGAAGGCCCTAAATATCGGCTATCACACCTGGGACTCACTACAGACAACAGGGGAAGTTGGCGACACCTCCTGTGGGATGGCATGCACTACCACGATGATCAGTGTCTACAGCAGCTGACAACAGGTGCCAATGCCGAAAACAACAACCTACAACGACACTAGGAAGATTCATGCGTGGCATTCATGGCAGAACATGCCTCTCAAGGATTGGCCTTTTCAGCTATCAGCAAAGATGCACCACATAAAGACACCCTACCTGCTGCTTGTCCATCATTTTCTATGGGTGGAAGGATGCCGATAACACGACTAGTCTGCAGTGGAATGGATGATAGTGGGTATCTGAATTTTTTTTTTACCAAGCAATAGGTAACAGTGAAAATGTAAGTTTGCAACTACTGGTACAAATGAGCATTTGATCAAGAATTACAAACATAGGACATGAGCAATCTTTCCAACAAGAATGGAACAGCAAGATGTTGCCACTAATGACAAGAAAAGAAAACTAAGAATTGTTCTGTGATAAAGCGATGAAATGGAGAAGGATCACTGCATAAATCCAGCATTACAGATCAACCCCCGTTATAGGAATGCCTGATTTCCACTGAGTTGGAACAAAAAGCAATATGCTTTCAATAAGGGGCAGCTGATCTGTATATCAGTTTTACAAGAGCAGCAAATTGAAAATCTATCTCCCACGTGCAAGACTACAAGAGCAAATTTGTTAAAAGAACAGTTTCTCCCTCAGTGATGACAGATGTTGCCAAATTTATATCTAGGAAGTTCTGTTGACATAGCAAATCTCCCTTTATATACATGCCTCTTTTGATGTGAAACATAATGCAACTCAGCTGAAGTTGTTTAAAATTTGTCTTAAGAAAAGTAGCTGACTTTACAATTCTCAGGTCACAGAGAAAATTGCAAATGTTTTGTAACAATGGTAATATAATAATAGCAAAGTGTATGTGAATCATCAAAATAATTATTTCTCAAAACTACCACAAAATATGCTGGATTTTCTCCAACACATAAATGAAGAGTCTCTACAATAAAACTGCAGATTTTCACCTAAAGTTGTCAAATTCTTATTTCTCTGTCATCCAGAATTTAATGCTTGGGGTCTAGTGAACATCTTGGTTTATACTTGCCACTAAGACTATTTCATATCTAATTTAAAAATGTGCTTTGAAATATAACGATCCAACACAACTATCCTCTGAACAAATTGAACAAATAAATATGTGTACTGAGCTCCTTTGGGTTTTTATGGTTTGTGTGGTCACTTTTAATTTGTATAACCTTTGTGCTCATCTCTTTTAAAAATTTTGATCACCCACAAGAAGAAACAATAAAATTGCCAATTGCAGTAAAATATAAACCTAATCCAATTACAAGAAAGGGTTTCTTCATTCCAAAAATTGGCACTCAGTACTACGTTACATTTTGAGAAATGATGTACTTCAGAGTGGTATAGGCTCATTAATAGTACTTGGGTAGATTTCTGTTTCCTTCTTTTGCATGCTTTTTCTTTTTCTTGACAGGGTAGATGCTGAGAGGTTGTTTCCCATTGTGGGAGAGTCTAAGACCAGAGTGAGGGGTCGCCCATTTAAGACAGAGATGAGGAGGAATTTCTTCTCTCAGAGGGTAGTGAATCTGTGGAATTCTTTACTGCAGTGGGCTGTAGAGGCTGGATTGTTAAGTATATTCAAGGCTGAGACAGACAAATTTTTAATCAGTAAGGGAATCAAGCGTTATGGTGAAAAGGCAGGAAGGTGGAGTCGAAGGTTATCAGGTTAGCCATGATCTCATTGAATGGCAGAGCAGACTCGATGGGCCGAATGGCCTACTTCTGCTCCTATGTCTTATGGTCTTATGCTTGTATTGATGGGTTCCCTATGACATGAAAAGAAATCCAGAGCTTTATTCTTTTGCCATTTTTAAAAAAATGGATTTTCTGCTGAACCAAGAAAGATGGCTGCCAAGTCATATTACCACAGTGTTGGCTCTTTGTTCTGGGAGCTACCACCAGGAGTTAGAAGAACAAAATAATTCCTCGCTCAGCATGTGGGTATCACAACTCATTGTACAAACCCCTTGTAATCAACAAAAGTACAGGAAATGCAGACAAACTGGCTCCCCAGCCTGAACTATCACAAAACAGAGCGCGCGAAACTCATTATACTGAAAAGGAATTTAATAACCATCTTGCCTCTCTCCTAAGGAGGAACAATGGAATTCTGGCTGGAAGCGCAGAAACCAATTGCTAAGCTGCAATTAACTATTAACGGGCCATGTCACATGACCCAAGTCTCTGGCCTTTTGGACTATTTAAACATTACATCTTTGGGCTCACAGTCAGTCTGCTTTTAACATCCAACCAATGAATCCTCCAAAAAGCAGAACTCCAGGCAGAACAACAGCCTGCTCCTCAAAGCCTGTCTCTGCTGGAAGAATTCTTACCATCGCCTGCAGAACCAACCCAGTGTTTGTGGGTCTACTTTATCTTGCGGTATGAGCACCAACACTAAAGCGAACTCTACAACTCCCGCCTTCAGCCAGCTGAACTCGAACTCCTTTGTGAAAGAATCCCTCATTGGACTCTGAAAATCACATGAACTTATATCTATTTCTGTGGTTCTTATATTGTCACTGACCATCGTTATAAAACTCTTTTTTCTATTCTCCCTTTACTGGGTGTGTGTGTGTGTGTGTAGTGGAGTGGGAAATTGCGAACACTCCTTCCCCAGGTTTTGAATGTGAAATAAACTAAACTTAGTTAATCATAACGCAAGTTTGCTGCGGGTTATTAGTAAATTGGATCACAAAAACTGAGGGTTTTGGAAAACACTGCACCGCATACTTTAAAAATAATTCAAAACACCTTCTCCTTGCCGACAGGTTGGTGATAGGAAATAAGTACAGGTTACCTGCCTCAATCCTGTCCATAACACTACATTTAGACATTTGGGGTTGAATTTTAGCCAGAGGTGGGAAACAGGAATCAGGATTGTTTTTGGGCCTGAAAACCACCTCCAGTAGGAAATTGATATTTATGGCGGTGAGCTCTTAATTGATGTGCAGATGGGTTCCCTGTCCAATTAGAGTCAGTTTAAACAGGAACAGAAATGGTTCAGATGAAGTGTGAAACTGATCCAGACTCCTCATGGGGTTGCTGGTTGTCCTGAGGGAGAGATATGTGGTTTGTGCCACAGCCTTCCACAGCACTAGAGGGAAGTGAGATGTCAGAGGAGAGTCAGAGGCCTGGCACCCAAACAAAGATGCCTCTTGCTTTACTGATGCCAACATGGATCTAATGTTGGGAGATTGTGAGGCAGAAGAGGGTGGTCTTCTTCCTGGAGGTTGACAGAAGGACACCACCAGCTGAAACCAAAGAGGGTCCAGACTGTTGCCGTCATCAGCGGCAGAATGAGACGAGAAGTTGGATTTGGTGCCATAAAAGGTTCAACAAACTCATACTTCTGGCAAGGTTAGCGGAACCCCCAACACTCCAGATAGGTCTCAGGGCTTGCATTGTCCAGCAGATACACTATCTGAGGAACCTTAGGGTGCTTGCTGCTCCTGAACATGAGAGGCATGTCTGCCCAGGGCACTTACTGACCCCTCAGAATGGTATACAGCCAAAGATCTGCTGAGGACCTGTCACCCCCGTGACACACACAGCTCCTAAAGCACAGGGCAGATGGCATTGGACAAAGTGGACAACTGGGCCTTATTTTGCTCAGTTTTATACTTGCAGGAGAAAGGGGCGTACGATGTGAAGGAGAGGGCCCAGCGGGAGGATGGGTGCCTTTTTTTTACTGAATTACCCCAAGGATGCAAACAGAAATAGAGATAGCCAGGATAGTGGAAGAGGAAATATTTAGGCCCGTCAAAACATGAGTGCTTTGTAAACCTTTACAAAATAGCAGCAGGAGTAGGCCATTCGGCTCCTCAAGCCTGCTTCATCATTCAATTAGATTATGGCTGGTCTTCAGTCTCAATGTCATTTTCCTGCACTATCCTTGATATCTTTAATATCTAGAAATCTATTGGCTTCTGTCTTGAATATACTCAATGACTAAGACTCCACAGTCCTCAGGGGTAGAGCATTCCAAAGATTCACTATCCTCTGAGTGAAGAAATTCCTCCTCATCTGAGTCTTAAAAGATCTATCTCTTATTGTGAGACTGTCCCCCCAGTTCTAGAACCCCAGCCAAGGGAAACATCCTTCCTGCATCAGCCCTGTTGAGCCCCGTGAGCATTTTGCATGCTTCAATGAGATCACCTCTCATTCTTCTAAACTCTAGAGAACACTGGCCCAGTCTCCTCAAACTCTCATCAGAGGGCAATCCCGCCATCCCAGGAATCTCTCTGGTGAACTTTGGTTGCACTCACTCGATGGCAAGTATATTCTTCCTTAGATAAGGAGACCAAAACTGTACGCAATACTCCAAGTGCAGTTTCACAAGGCTTTATACAATTGCAGCAAGACTTCTTTACTCTTATACTCAAATCCTCTTGCAATAAAGCCCAACATACCATTTGCCTTCCTAATTGCTTGCTGCACCTGAATGTTAGCTTTCAGTGGCTTATGAACAAGGACACCCAGGTCCCTTTGGACATCAATACTTCCCAGTCTCCCACCATTTAAGAAATACTCTGCATTTCTGGTTTTCTTACCAAAGTGGATAACCACACTTTTCCACATTATATCCCATCTGCCATGTTCTTGCTCACTCACTTGGCCTGTCTAAATCACCTTGAAGTCTCTTTGCATCCTCCTCACAACTCAGATTCCCACCTAGCTCTGAGTCATCAGCAAACTTGGAAATATTAAATTTGGTCCTCACATCCAAACTATTGATATAGATTGTAAATAACTGGGGCTCAAGCACTGATCCTTTCAGTACCCCATTAGTAACAGCCTGCCAACCTGAGAATAGCCTGTTTGTTCCTATTCTTTGTTTTCTGTCCATTAACCAATTCTCAATTTATGCCAGCGTATTACCCCCAATCCCATATGCTCTAATTTCACTGACTAACCTTTTGTCTGGGATCTCATCAAAAGCCTTCTGAAAATCCAAATATACCACATCCACGAGTTTCCCCTTATTTATTTTGCTCGTTACATCCTCAAAGAACTCCAACATGTTTGTCAAACATGATTTCTCTTTCATAAATCCATGTTGACTCTGCCCACCCTACCATTATTTTCCAAGTGTCCAGTTATCACATCCTTTATAATAGATTCGAGCATTTTCCCTACTATTGCTGCCAGGCTAACAGGTCTGTCATTCCCTGTTTTCTCTCTCCCTCCTTTCTTAAATAGTGGTTTTACAATTGCTACCTTCCAATCTCCAGGAACTATTCCAGAACATGTAGAATTTTGGAAGATGACCACCAATGCATCCATTATCTCTGCAGCCATCTCCTTCAACATACTGGAATGTAGATAATCAGATCCAGGGAATTTATTAACTTTCAGTCCCATTAATTTCTCCACTTTCTACTTTTTTACTAATACTAATTTTTCAGTTCCTCATTCTCACTAGTCCCTTGGTGCTCTAGTATTTCTGGGAGGTTTATGTATCTTCCTCTATGAAGACAGATACAATGGTTGGGATTTTCCACGCCTGATCATGATGGGCGTGTTCAGTGGTAAGATCTGAGAATCTCGTGAGAAGGCCCCAGTCACATTTACCGACGACTTAAATCCAGGACGTGATTTTCCCCTCCCCCGTCAATGGTGGGCCGCGTTTTCCACCTTCGAACATCAGCAACGTAATTATAATAAATTTGCATCTCATCATTGTGGCCGCACACCAGAATCATGCTCCCACGTCAGATTTAAATCCCGCATCGATGTGATTTCATGACAGCATTAATTACAACTGCCTTTAAAGGCGTGCACCTGGCAACCTCAACTTCGAGGAGAACTTGGAGGTGAGTGCACACAATTTCGCGCAGCGCTTGCTATGATTCCCAATGGCTCCGCAGATTCGGGGGTTGGGGGGGGGGGGGGGGGGGGTGGGGGGGGCATAGGCCAGTCTCCACAGCAGCTTCTTTGTGGCTGGCTTGCGGTGCCAGGGCAATGTCGACAGTACCAGGGAGAAGGAAATCTCAGGGCAAGGGCAACAGTGTAAGTGGGGAAGGGGGAGAAGGCAATCTCAGGCAAAGGCAACTGTGCAAGGGGAGAAGTGGGAGAAGGGAACCATGGGGCAAGGGCAACAGTGCAAGGAGGGAAGCAGGAGAAGTGAACCTTGGACAAAGGTAACAGTGCAAGGGGTGAAGGGGGAGAAGGGAACCATGGGGCAAGGGCAACAGTGCAAGGCAGCAAGGGGGAGAAGGGAACCAAGGGGCAAGGGCAACAGTGCAAGGGGGGAAGCAGGTGAAGGGAACTCGGGGAAAGAGCAACAGTGCAAGGAGAGAAGGGAGTCTTGGGGCAAGGGCGAAAAGTGATGATTCTGCAGACAGAAAAAACGTGTACATTGCGCCTGTTTCGGCTAAACAAAATAAGTGACAGCTATTCGCTGACTCATTCCTCAGAGCAATGCCGTGACCAATCAGGGTCAAGCTGTCTGGTTTAAATTTCAAACAGTTAACTGTCAGTAACCATCACTAGTGCATTCTCCATGGCAATGCCTCTACCAACCAGAGTCCACTGGCCAACCAATCAGCACTCTCATCACATACAGTATAAATTGTTGTTTTTCCCTTATATTGGTATTCTTGCGAAGTATCCCAATGAGCGCAGGACAAAAAGCCCTGTCTCTGTCATGTCTCTTTTTTCAGCAATATTAGAGTGCCTTTAATTCTGTCAGATTATTATTTTTGCAACTTCTGACCTTATCTGCTGGTGCACTCTTAAGTTTGTATACTCTATCCTTTCCTGCCATACTCTAATTATCATTTCCCTTAATGCTACCTTGCTCTCTTGCCTTTTCCTCTCTCATTAAGTTATCACACCTTCCCTCACATGATCCCCCACCCCATCCACACCCCTCTGTACTACCATAGTTATACGACTTGCCAGAACACAGGTCCCAGCATGGTTCAGGTGAAGACCGCCCCAACGGTGCAGCTCCCACTTTCGCCAGTACTGGTGCCAGTTCCCCATGAATGGAAACCCATTTCTCCCATACCAATCTTTGAGCCACACATGTGACTCTCTAATCTTATTTACCCTACACCAATTTATTTGTGGCTCAGGTAATAATTTTTTTTTATTCATTTGCGGGATGTGGGCATTGCTGACTAGGCCAGCATTTACTGCCCATCCCTAATTGCCCTTGAGAAGGTGGTGGTGAGCTGCCTTCTTGAACTGCTGCATTCCATGTGGTGTAGGTACACTCACAGTGCCGTTAGGGAGGGAGCTCCAGGATTTTGACCCAGTGACAGCGAAGGAACAACGATATATTTCCAAGTCAAGTTGGTGTGTGGCTCGGAGGGGAACTTCCAGGCAGTGGTGTTCCCATGTATCTGCTGCCCTTGTCCTTCTACATGGTAGTAGTCGCAGGTTTGGAAGGTGCTGTGTAAGGAGCCTTGGTGAGTTTCTGCAGCGCATCTTGTATAAGGTACGCACTGCTGCCACTGTGCATCTGTGGTGGAGGGAGTGAATGCTTGTGGATGGGATGCCAATCAAGAGGGCTGCTTTGTCCTGGATGATGTCAAGTTTCTTGAGTGTTGTTGGTGCTGCATTCGTCCAGGCAAGTGGAGAGTAATTCATTACATTCCAGACTTATGCCTTGTAGATGGTGGACAGGCTTTGGGGAGTCAGGAGGTGAGTTACTCGCCATAGATTTCCCAGCCTCTGACCTGCTCTTGTAGCCATATTTATATGGCTAGTCCAGTTCAGTTTCTGATCAATGGCAGCCCCCAGATGTTGATAGTGAGGGATTCAGTGATGGCAATGCCATTGAATGTCAAAGGGCGATGGTTAGATTCTCTCTTGTTGGTGATGGCCATTGCCTGGCAGCTGTGTGGCACAAATGTTCCCTGCCCCTTGTCATACCAAGCGTGGATGTTGTCCAGGTCTTGCTGCATTTGGACATGGACTGCTTCAGCATCTGAGGAGTCGCGAATGGTGCTGAGCATTGTGCAATCATCAGCAAACGTACCCACTTCTGACCTTATGATGGAAGGAAGATCATTGATGAAGCAGCTGAAGATGGCTGGGCCTAGTACACTACCCTGAGGAACTCCTGCAGTGATGTCCTGGAGCTGAGTTGATTGACCTCCAACAGCCATCTTCCTTTGCGCTAGGTATGACTTCAACCAACTGAGAGTTTTTCCCCGGATTCCCACTGACTCAGTTCCCATTGATTCCCAGTTTTGCTAGGGCTCTTTGATGCCACATCAGTAAAATGCTGCCTTGGTGTCAAGAGCAGTCAATCTCACCTCACTTCTGGTATCCAGAAATAATTACCTTTGAGGTTCTGCTTTTTAATTAAGCCCTTGGTTGCTCATACTCTTTAAGCAGAGCCTCATTCCTAGTTCTTCCTATGTCATTGGTACCTTCGCGAGCCACAGCAACTGGATCCTCCCCTTCCACTGCAAGTTCCTCTCCAGTCCAGACCCTGGCACCAGACAGGCAACACATCCTTCTGGTCTCTCGCTCTTGGCTGCAGAGAATTGTGTCTCTCCCCTTCATTATACTGTCCCCTACTACCACTACATTCCCTTAACTCCCTTCCCTTGAATGGCTTTCTGTACCATGATGCCATGGTCAGTTCGCCTCATCCACCCTGCAGCTCCCACTTTCGCTCAGACAGGCTGCGAAACCTCAAACCTGTTGGACAATTACAAAGGCTGAGGTTCGTCTCTTCCTTCTCAATCCCTGTACTTGCCTCACTCTCAGTCATGCCCTCCTGACCCTGACCATGGACCAAATCAGACGATCTTATCCTAAGGGGGACTACCATCTCCTAGAACAAAGTGTCCAAGTGACTTTCCCCCTCCCTGATTTGTCGCAATGCCTGCAGTTTGGCCTCCAACTCAATGACCCAGAGCCGAAGTTCCTTCAGCCGCAGACACTTACTATAGACATGTTTGTCTTGGATCATGCTGGTGTCCACGAGCACCCATATTTTGCAGCCGCTACATATTACCTGTCCTGCCATCTTTATAGTGTTTAATTAATTAATTATTTTACTGATTTAATTTTAATTAATGTCTCTAGTTCTGTCTGTGCTTGTATTCTTATTATTTCTACATGTTCTACATATCCTGATTGAAATTGCCTGGTTAAGAGAACTAGGAAATACTCACCAGCTAATCTAATAAGCCTTACGACTAGTAGTAACCCTTATCACTAATAATGCAACCTTATAACAAATAAAATTATCTGAGTTGAAAGATAAATGAGAAAAATACTCACCAACCAACCATCTAGCTATTTTCCTGTAACGTCACACTTGCACAGAATCACACAGTGCAGAAGGGGCCCTTTGGCCCATCGAGTCTGCACCGACACGTGAGAAACACCTGACCTACCTACCTAATCCCATTTACCAGCATTTGACCCATAGCCTTGAATGTTATGACGTGCTAAGTGCACATCCAGGTACTTTTTAAAGGATGTGAGGCAACCTGTCTCCACCACCCTCCCAGGCAGTGCATTCCAGACCGTCACCACCCACTGGGTAAAAAAGTTTTTCCTCACATCCCCCCTAAACCTCCTGCCCCTCACTTAAACTTATGTCCCCTTGTGATCGAACCTTCAACTAAGGGGAACAGCTGCTCCCTATCCACCCTGTCCATGCCCCTCATAATCTTGTACACCTCGATAAGGTCACCCCTCAGTCTTCTCTGCTCCAACGAAAACAACCCAAGTCTATCCAACCTCTCTTCATAACTTAAATGTTTCATCCCAGGCAACATCCTGGTGAATCTCCTCTGTATCCCTTCCGGTGCAATCACATCCTTCCTACAATGTGGCGGCCAGAACTGCACTCAGTACTCCAGCTATGGCCTCACCAAGGTTCTATACAACTCCAACATGACCTCCCTACTTTTGTAATCTATGCCTCGATTGATAAAGGCAAGTGTCCCATACGCCTTTTTCACCACCCCACTAACATGCCCCTCCGCCTTCAGAGATCTATGAACACACACGTCAAGATCCCTTTGTTCCTCAGAACTTCCTAATGTCATGCTGTTCATTGAATACTTCCTTGTCAAATTACTCCTTCCAAAGTGTATCACCTCACACTTTACGGGGTTAAATTCCATCTGCCACTTATCTGACCATTTGACCAACCCGTCTATATCTTCCTGTAGCCAAGGCACTCAACCTCACTGTTAGCCACCCGGCCAATCTTTGAGTCATCCGCAAAATTACTAATCCTACCCCCCACATAGTCATCTATGTCGTTTATATAAATGACAAATAATAGGGGAACCAGCACAGATCCCTGCGCTACGTCACTGGACACTGGCTTCCAGTCACTAAAGCAGCCTCCTGTCATCACACTCTGTCTCCTACAACTAAGCCAATTTTAAATCCACCGTATCAAATTACCCTGTATCCCATGTGCATTTGCCTTCTGTATAAGCCTCCCATGTGGGACTTTGATTTTTCTCAGAACACAATCAGTCTGTTCGGGAGCCACAGACTGGACTGGATTGGGTAGCTATGACTGGATTGGCTAGCTCTTTTAGGTGCTGCTGTCTACCTCCAGATCCTCCTCTCTCCTGCTCTTTTAGGTGCTGATGTCTGTCTCTGGGTTTTTCTTTCTCCCATTCTTATAGGTCCTGCTGCCTGTCTCCAGGTCCTCCGCTCTCTCGCTCTTTCCAACATTGACCTTGTGAAGAACAGAGGGCAAAGTGGTCATTAGTGGGGTGCAGTGCACTCCACCCCCGCCGATAGCATGGCATGCACTGGGTAACATTGAGTAGCCTCAGCACTGTAGCACCTTCTATTCCCTTAGGCTAGCTCTCATCATCTCTTCTTGTGTCTCCCACAGGTGCAGATGTAGATTGCACAGTACCCTCTTCCCCTCCCTCCTCAGGCTTAGTGGAGCAAGGAGATAAAAAAAAGCACTATCACACCTTACAAGTGCACCATACACCAGCACATAATCACTCACTTCTGTGCATCCTCATAGCACAGGGTAATAATCATGGCACTAATGTACAGGAAGAGGTGCCAGAGTCAGAGGGAGCTGGGGTCAGTTCACCCCAGGAGAGGGAGGAACGACACAGCCCTGCTCAGTTGGGCACAGGTGAAGGGCCTAAGGAGTCACTGGAAAGGAAGGTCTACCTTGAACAGCAACAGGAGGTGTACTCCTGCTTGTTCCCTAAGGCAAGTGTGGGGTCTTGGACAGAGGATGGAAGAGTCCATCCAGCTCATGTTGCCACAATGGCTCAGGGCTTATAAGTGCATGAACTCCTCCATAGAAAGGGTGGCCAATCCCCTGGAGAGCCATATACTGCATCACTTAGAATGCATGCAAGAAATGTGCAATGATGTTCACAGGACACATGAGATGCTGGGTAGCATGGTCTGGTCAGTGGTGCTGGTGGCACAGAGATCTTTGGAGGGGATGCCAGCTGCACCCAGCTGGTGTCCTCCATCAGGCATCCAGAGCACCAGCAAGAGCTAAGGATGTCATAGATAGTGGAGGGGGGTGCCACCCCTCACAAAGTGCCCTCATTGTCCTCAACCTTCTTGGCCCCTCTGACTGGGGACAATGTGTGCACCATAGTCCAGTGACGGAGGTTGGCCCTGCACTGATGCAGTTGCAATAGTCTCTGGAGATGCCTCATGCTCATCTCCATGATGATGGTGAATGCCACATGTGTCTCAGCTGCAAGCTGAGATGAGTGATCAGGCTGCTTCACCTCCTCTGTGGCTAGAAAGGGAACACAGCATAGGAGTAGCCAAGTATGGAGGCTACCCTGTCGCGTGGAGCACCAGGTGAGCCACTTGAGTACCTATTTACTGTCTCTATCAACTGTTTTCATCTCTTTACACTGTATAAATGATGATACTTTAAGGCACACATCTGGGATTTGTTTCATTGTTGCTGTGACAGTGGTGAGAGAGATAACAGGATCCTCCACAGTGAGGGCAAAATCTCTGGGTAGATGTGTTTCCTTCATTGGTGGTAAGTGATTAGACATCCCAAGTTCCATCTTCCACACATATGTTAACAAAGGTATCTGCGACTGCCTTCCATGGGTCAACCTGGGTCAGAGGGGCTCAGTTGAAACGTTTACAGATCAGGAGATTCCTGACATTTATGGCATTTTCATAAGCCCCTTGTGCCCCAAGCCGTGCCTGCCCACCTCTTTGTGCACCCAAAGCACTTCTCTGTTCAGTGTCTTGTCTCTCCACTTCCACCTCTTCCTCCTCTTTCACCTTCTGCTTTTCCCCCAGTGAGCTGCCTCCTTCCAGGTCCTCACCATCCTCAAGGTCCACACCTCTCTGAAGGGCCACCACAACGATCAGGACCCTTGCAGGAGGGTATTGGAGGATGCCAACGACCGGCTCAGGCACTGGAAGCACATCTCCAGAGGCCCGATGGCTTGCTCAATGGTTGTCCTAGTGAGCAGGTGGCATTGGTTGTATCACCTCTGTGCTCCTGTCTGGAGGTCCTATAGAGGGGTGAGTAGTCAACTTTTCAAGGGATATCCCTTCTCCCCTAAGATCCATCCACAGACTTTAGAGGTTGGAGTGAAGATCTGCAACAATCTTGACTGGCAGAGGATGAAGGAGTCTTAGTAGCTGTCAGGAAATCGAGCGTCATAATGCAGGAAGCTCTTGCTGCAGTCACACGTTGCTCAGCTGAACGTTGAGGGAGTGGAAGCTCTTCCTGTTGAGAATCTGATTAGGCGGTCGCTGGTGCCTTGATGGCCGCATGGGTGCAATCAATGATACCCTGTACATCGGGGAATTCAACGATGGTGCTAAACCCATTGCCCTCTGTGCCTGCAAGGCTGGGTCTGTCATGAATTGAATGTACTGTCCAGCTTTGGTAAAGAGAGCGTCAATGACCTAGAAGATACAGTGGAGTGCAGCCACTTGCAAGATGCCACCAAGGTCTGAAGCTGATCCTTGAACGAAGCCAGAAGTGAAGACATTAAAGGCTACAGTGACTTTAGTGGTTACTAGCCTGCATGGTGCCTAGCGCTGTGAGGTGCGAGCTCTGTGGCAATGAGGGCGTAGATGTTTACGACCATTTGCTTGGAGAGTTGCAGTTTCCTGCAGCACCGGGTCTCGGTTATTCCATTGTTATTGTTGTGGGTCTTAGCTTTGGTTGTCCTTGGTTAGGATTGATAGAAACTGCTGGAGGCAAGGCTGTTGGTAAACTCTAATTTTCATTAAACATTCTTCTAATTATATGTAGGACAAGACTTAGCACAAGGCTACACATAGACCTCTCTCTCAGTGTGCTCTGTTGTCATGTGATCTTAAATCACAAATGATGTAGACTGTCTATTTACATAAACCCTTTATACTACATCTCCCCCAAGTCTTTGGGCGGAATTGTCCCAGGTTTGCACTAAGTGCGGTAGCGGGCGGGAAAAATGATGTTTTACCCGCCGGCCTCAATGGAGGCTTTTCACACTGTATCTTCCCAAACCCGCTGCATTAATTATGCATTCCCGGGATACACTCCATTTCTTTGGTGGGCGGGCTCTGATTCGCCTACCACACCACCACCTCGCCACTTCATCACACCAGGAACCACGTTTAAAGTATAGCTGCGCTCAGTGCTTAGAGCCCAGGACTACAGCAACGAAGACATGGCCCCGAAAGGCATGAAGACTGCAGCCCTTGAGCGCCTTTTGTTCGCCGTGGAGGCCCGCTGTGATGTCCTCTAAACCCCGCTCTGGCTGCAGGAGAGACAGCAATATTACCACTCCAGCTTGGTTGGTGATGGCACCGGTGATCAGTACCAATGCTGCACAAAAGAGGTTGGCCATCCAATGCAGATACAAGATGAATGATCTCATTCATGCAGCCAGGGTATGGCAACCGTCTCATCACTCTAAACTCACACACTCAAGCCCATCGCATATTCACTGGCATCTCACTCAATGCCAGCTCAAGGGACATCACCACACACTCTCATACACATACTCACTCACATGTCCATCTTGCCTAATCTCCTCTGGAGACTGCCTCCTCAGCCCTCGCCATCTTGAAGCCACTTGCATGCATCAACATATGCCACCATACACATCCTGGGATACCTTCCTTTCCCAGTACAGTCCTTGTCCTACAGTCCCTTCTCTTGCCTGAGGCCACTTCGTTCCCCTCCCCAAGCAAGCCCTAGTCCAGCAGCCATTGAAAGGCCACCCACATATGGCTGATCTGGTAGGTAGAGAGCTGCCCGTGAGCCCTCCTAAAAGTAAGGTGGTGCCGTCTGTGAAGGCTGGTGCTGATGACTGCAAGTGCTGACCGAAGCAAGGTAGGCAAATAAACCTTGAAGTACCAAGCAAAGTGCAGCCCGCCAATTGTATGCCTTATATATGCTGTTGTGAAACACGTCAGTGTGTTTTCCCGCCTAGGTAGACGGGCGATCCAGTGGGGGGCAGGGGGATGAGTCCGGCGGGCTGGTCTTGTAATGCTGATGTATTACAATGAGGTTCCCGACGTCTGATGGCAGCCATCGACGGGCTGAGCAGACAATTGCAAACTGGTTTCACGAAGTAGTGAAACCAATTTTTAGCCCTCTTGCCATATTGTCCACTCACACCACCGAACACGCCGGATGCCAACGGCAAGGAAAATCCAGGCCTTTGACTCTATTAAATACATTATTTACATCATTCTACATCTCCCCTGAAATCTCTGCCTTCATCCCTAGTTCACAGAGGTAACCGTTGTGGTGGTTTCACTAGTCTCCCCGACCTTGCCCTCAGTTCTCTCAGAGGATGGATAGGATTCAAGTTCTCCATGTTCTCTCTTGAACTCGGTGGGGTAGTATATGAATCATCAGAGACTACCAGCTCGCTGTTCGGGTTGTCTTCCTGATCTTCTGGATAACAGGTCCATTCCATTGAAGGTTTTCTTCTTGTAGCTTCTGAGGTAGGACCATGCAGATGCTGCACCTCAGTCATCTGAGTAACAGTTAACAACTATGAGGAATGTCTTCCCTTTGAGCTCAAAAAAGATCTATTCCAAGATGTTCCCACAGTCTGGGCAGAAACGAGGATGCCATCAGTTTGCTCCTGGTGATAGATCGCACAGGTGGTGCAGTTTGAAATCATCTCCTCTACTGAATCTGAGATTCCTGGCCACCAAACAGAATTTCACGCACTAGCTCAATACTTTGTAATGCTCAGGTGTCCCTGGTGTATTCTCTGAAGTATCTTGCGTCTGAGGACTCTAGGTATGATCAATCTCTCATCATAACTCAATCAGTCATCCATGACACTGAGATGTTTTTGTTGCTTGAAGTATTGCTTCAGGATGAGATTATTTTGAACATATTCTGGCCATCCTTTGAAGCAGTATTCCTGAATTTGAGCACATTCTTCACCAGCTTTTTTTGCCTTTCGAATTTTATTTAGCCTCTGTGTTGTTGCTGGTAGAAATTTTGTGGACAAGGACTCCATATCTTCAACAATTTTTATGTCCTCTTGTTCAGCCTTGTGTCTCTTGTTCTCACATTCAAGTTTGTCCATCTGTTTCCTGCTTGAATGCAAGCTGCCCTTCCCAGTTAATGGCTTGTAATTCCTTCACTACAGTTCATGGGAAATCTTCTGCCTGGTTTTCTCAAGCTTTTCACTTGATTCTATTGGGTTCTGGTGGTCCCACTTCAAAACACTTGTTTCAGAATTCTCAAGACCTCGAAATAAGGTTGAAAATTCTGTCCTGAATTCTTTCAGTTTGTCTTAGCTTCCCAGTTCATCTACTTTATAGATGAGTTGTAGATTTGTGCAAGCTTTTCAGCTTAACAGTGAACACTCTTGGTTTTGGATCATGTACTAAGTTTCTGTGATTTATCTTCTTTTGTTTTGAAATGCACCAGTCAACTGTCAATTGACCTTCAATTGAATGCCTCCTGAACCATGGAGATGCATGGTTGATGGCTGGAGGAAGTCTTGCTTTTGGCACTCTTGTGCCTGAAAAAACTGAAACTCCAGCTCCTGTGTCTAACTTGAATTTTGTTTTATGTCCATTGACCATAATGTCTGTGCTCCAATAATTCTCATTAGATCCTGCAATTTCTCCCAAGAATGGCACTTCATTGTTTTCTACATCTTCAGTTTCTCAAATGCTACATGCTTTAATTGGTTTCTCCTTAAATTTCTGAGTTAGGAGCTTTTTGCAGCGCCATGCAGCTTTAAAATGTCCTCTCCTCTTACAGGAATGGCACTCCTCATTTTTGGCAGGATACTCCGCACCAATGCAACCTTTTCCCGTCACAGCGAGAACTCCAAGTAATGATGGCTGTTTGCTTTTTCTCTGTTTTCTCTGTTCTGTGTCCTACAACTGTGCTGAGTCTGTCATTTTTCTCCACAAAATCTCACTGTCACCTAAAATAAAAACACGATTTTGCATTCTCACTTCTGCCAGCCTTGTTAACCGCACAGCCTTTGATAGCATTAAATCCTCCTTCGACTGTAGGAAACCTGATAAAGTCTCCTCTAAGATTCCTACAACAATGCGATCCCAAATTAATTAATCTTTCAGTGCTCTGTGTCCGTAATTCTCAGCTAGTCGATTGAAATCATTTTTGAAGGAATCCACGCTCCCTCCCAATCTTTGGGTACGTCTATTAAACTCCACCCTTTCTATAATTGTGTTCCTTCTAAGGCAGACGTATCAAAAGCTTTCATAACATCTTCGTATGTCTTTGTTTCTTCATTTGTGCCTGACCATTACATCATCTTCAGTACCACCTATGGTGGAAAAAAAGGTACTGACCTGTTTCTTGCTAGGCTTCTCTGCTAATCCCAAAGTAATTCTGTAGGTAAACCTATGCTGCTGCCACTTCTCAGTTTGATCTGGGTCTACCACGTGTTTAAAGAACTCTGATAAGCGTAAGATTTTCTCCATGGCTTATCTTCAGATAGCTCTGTCTTCAGTTGAAGATCCTGAGGTGAGGATGTAGCCTCTGTTGCCTTTCTGCCCCCTTTCCTCTTCTGTGCCCTCCTTCTGCTTGGGGTTCCGCCATTCCTGGGCCCAAATCTGACAGTTGTGCCCACATTGCCAGCTGCAGCCTTCCTTTTGGACAGGTGGTCACCCAATTGTGATTGGCAGCCTTGGCCCCTACACTTCTGCCCCTGAGATGCCATAGGGATTGGGGGTGGGGGGAGAGAGAGAAGGGTGTGACAATCCTGTTCAATGTATGAGTGCTGAGTATCCACTCACTGTCACCGGCGCAGCGCCAAGGGCACCTCTTTTCCAAATTCCTTTAAGCTTCACTAAACCTCTTAATAGGCTGGGGGGGGGTGAATCCCGCTGGCAGCTGTGACTGCTCCCCCTCCCACCACCCCCCCCGCCCCCATTCAGTATCCACCTCGCTTCAGCTGATCAGCAATGAACAGCATGTGAAGCCCATTCACTCCTAGTCAAAATTCCACCACCCCCTCTCACAAGCTCTTAACGAACTGTTTAAGAACTCTAATCGGCCTTAATTGGAAGGCAAACAAGGTTGCTTACCCCCCTCTCCACACCCTGGTGAATCTTGCCTGCACCAGGAACATTGTCTCAAAACTGGTTGGCACTCATACATTCTGACCCTCCCTTGCCTCTATTTCCAAGACCATGGGCTTGGTGGTTACCTGAAAATTCAGCCTTTGGTAAAGGGCTGAAAAAGGAATGTAACATCTTGATTGGTGTAAAGATTTAACAAGTAAAATTGATTCTGAAAATGTAAATCTCTAATGTACTAATTGCTGATAGCTTTAACCATGAATGCAAAGAATGGTTTACATTAGATCACCAGGAATGATGGTTCAGGCTCCCTACTGCAGAATTGAAAGAGTGTTTGTGAGCAACAGCCATCAGTAAATAGAAAGGAGTTTGTGTATTGTGCCATATTCAATGTGGTAATTCTTTTAAGATTTAAATGGTATTTCCTCAAGGAGCAATTTTGAAAGTACCTTTAGACTTTGGGCAATAGTGCAAAATGCATGATGTTGATTCAGAAGCCTGTTATACATCTTGCCTGATTTTCATTGAAATCCCACGGCAGCTGATCGGATAGCACCCATTTTATACATTGCCCTAAATCAAATTATGAAGTTGCTTCAGTCACCAGACTATAATTTTTTTTATTTTTTGTTCAATTTTCTCTCCTTTCTTCCTCTCATGAAACTGCTGATACTTTGCTGAGGTACAGTTCTATGGTAACAGGCTAATCCTTTGCATCCTCCAAGTATCAAAACCTGAACAGTAAAAAATTTTTGATAAGCTTACAGTCCCAGTCCGGAGCTTTACCCACTGGGTACTCATATTGTGAACACAGACACCTGTCCTAGTGATTATCCATCCATTAGGCTTGATGTGTTGTGGTAACAAGTTTCTCCCATCTTACCAACCTTCCAGTCTCACACACCCAATGGCGTTAACCTCAACAATGTACTTCCCATCCTAAATACACCATTCACTCTGCCCACTTAGACCATTAATGGATCAATAATGATCAAGACTGCTCATATTTCAACTTGAAAATCACATAGAGCTGGTCTTAGACCAGGAATCATCAGAACGTTTTTTTATATTTTATTCATTTTACTGTGCAATTTACTTTGGAAAAACAGGGCGATAGAGAGACAAAAAAAAACACTCCTGTGTATTCATTAATTAAGTAAAAGGAATGTGGACATACTGAGCACTGGCCTGCTTTCACAGCATTGAAAGAACATTGTTGAGAATATGACAACTTTCAACTTTGGACTTAACCAAAATATTGAAATTATGAGATATTTCATCTTCTACATTTTTGTATTATTTTCAATTCTAACTTTTTAAACAAGAGTGGATGGATACTTTCTTTATAAGTGTCATGGAAACTAGTTATTCAAAACAACTGCAAAGCTCTTGAAACTGCTAGGGAGTAATTTACTTACCCAGTGAAATGGATAGCTACATGCCAATTTTTAATGACAAAGCTGTAGCTCAATGAATACTATAATGCTAGGAACCAGCTGACAATCTTGTTTATTCAGCAGAATAAGGGTCTGTAGCACATCAGAAAGGAAGAGTATATAAAAATAATTGACTGAATTTGTTACTATAAAAATCTTATAAAAAAAGACCAAAAGCTGTGATGAGCTGTCAGCTAAATTGATTTTAGATGCCATGGTTTTTCTGTATTGATTCAAATGTGGAAGAAAGCTATTGATGCATTTGGATCAATATTCATTGTACGCTTGGCAGACTTGCTGCATAATGATCTTCTGAGAAAGTAGTTTCTCAGATTTTACTAGTAGGAAATTGAAAGGCTTAATTATTATTTTATTTTTCTGTATAATCTACAAATAATTCCTGTACAGCAGTTTCTAGATGAATACACACTTTGTTCAAGCATAAAATTGGTTGACACCCTGAAATGGGCATGAGAGTCATGACGACTCACACCCGTTACTTATGATGCAAGCAGCAAGCACAATTCATGCAGACTGCTCAGTTAAATAACGTAGCCTGCAGCCCAACACAAAATGTGCAGCTGAGCGGCCGCTTTCTTTAGCAAGTGGCCCAAGTTTGTGCGAGGCTAGCACCATTTAAAGCAAGTCTGCACTTTTTAAAGAGGAGCTGCAAATGCTGTCAGTGAGTTACATGTCAATCAGATGAAAATGGCTGTCTGAATAGGTATTAATTACTGTAACAGGAAACTGATGTAGAAGTTGTAACTTGGCTGTGAGTCAGAAGCTCTCTATATAAGTAGCCAGTATTTGTTCTACCCCCAGTAGTTGGTGAATGTTTTTCCCTTGTCTCCAAGCTAGGAAACAGTAACATGCTACTTACTACTTTATTAAATTAGAAACTAGTTACCTAATCAAATAAGTAAATAAATAAGGTTAGACAGACATGACAGGACAGGTGGTATGCCAAATTGCAACATATGGGAGTTTGTGAGTCAGTGGTTTGTCATAGGGTGATGTTATCCATCAAGTGCAGTTGCATGATCTACTGTTGTAGGCTAACATGAGAGGGAGCCGAATGCATAAGTCTCTCCTCCCAGTTCACAGCTGCTGCATCACCAAGACTCCCTGTAGTGCCTCTTCATGGCAGCACATGACAACTAGGCATCCTATGGCCCTACACAGAACTTCAGGGGATCTGGGAGGAACAATGGGCCACAGAGACGTCATATACATGCTCATCAGCATGGCATCCATCAACCAGGTCCCAGTTATGGCTCGGGAGAGTCAAATGAACTGGGGTGGAGTCCTGTAGGTGGCTGATGATCCCTTTAAGCAAGCACCTTCCGACAACTCCTGCAATCAAGTGGACTCCAGATATAAGGGCTCTGGATTCAGTCCAGAAAGCCGAGAGGGAGATACAGATGCTAGGCAAGTCTGGGATGAGTCCAACATGGGGTGGTGGGAGGGGAAGAGTCCCTGTCGGGGGTGTAGTCCTTTGGGGGGCGGAGGAGGGAGGGGAATTTGGGAGTCTCGTGAGTCTGTACAATAGTTACCCAGAATTTAGAAGATCTTTTACTTTGAACCTTTTCTCGGTAACTACTGATGTAACCCAGTCGGAACCACCCACAGTTTGCGATTTAAATCGCATTTTCAGATGGTTCCCAGTGCAAGGGAATTGCCCAGGGGAACTTTGCAAACCTTACCCAGGAACTTCTGAAGGGGATTCCCGAGCGCATCTTTGGGGTGTCTCCCCACTAACTCCACCCTGGAGTTCGGAAGTTATGGTCCATTATCTTCTCCCTATGTCAGCTTCAAGAGAAGTGCAGAGAGAAGCAAACACCACTTAACTTTGCTTTTGTGGATCTCACAAAAGCATGTGACACTGTGAACAGGATGGGTCTCTACCAGATACTAGAGAAAATTGGCTGTCCTTCCAAGTCTCACAGTCTCGTATGGCCCTTCCATGATAACATGCATGGAACCATTCAGTTTGACTGCTTCATCTCTGACAATTTTGAGATCAAGAATGGGGTGAAACAGGGCTATGTCTTAGCCTCTACTCTATTTAGTATCTTTTTGTTTGTCTTACTGACCTATGCTTTCCCTGCTGATGTAAAAGGAATATACCTCTACAGATGATCAGATGGGAAACTCCTCAACCTATCAAGACTAAAAGCCAAGACAAAAGTGTAGCGTGTCCTGATCAAAGAACTTCTGTACACTGATGATGCCACCCAGGCAGAAGACCAGCTCCAAAGGCTCAATGATTGTCTGTCCCATGCCTGTGTCATGTTCTCCCTCACCATCAGTATCAAGAAAGCTATAGTTATGGGACAGGGTTTGTGGGCTGAATTTTACGCTCCAAAAACGGGACTATCACACTGTGGAAGCGTTATATCCAGCTTGATGCTGTTCGGTTGCGAACCTGACATTATTGCAAGTGTACAATAATATGGTGGGTGGGTGGGCTCTGAAATCAGCATCCAACCCGCCATTTTGAATTGCCCAATTGATGACCATTTAAGCTGGGTAGCAGGTGGGAAGCTGGATTTTTTCAGGACCTCTGGAAAGGACAGATATAAAGGCTGGAGATGGGTCTATGCCTGGCTTTAGCAGGAGAGGCTGCTGCCAGGCATTTCAATAGGAAAACTTTGATGAGCATAAACCTTTGAAAGTAATCAGGGCGATTCCTCATTACAGTGTTTGTTAACTTGTTGGTAATATACTCTTTCATCACTGTCCCATTGGTACAGAGTCCCCTATGGGCATCATGTATTCTCTTGGAGATCCCTCCCTTATTGGGGAGGAGAGGAGGAGAAGGAGGAGGCCAGCCTAACAGGCAGGAGACACATGAAGTGGAGGAAGGAGACGAACCTGCCAAGGAGTGAGGGGCTGCAGAGGGCACACAGATGCAGACGGAGGCCATACCCTGCCAATTGTGTTTATAGGATGCATATGACATATCTGCGAATGATGAAGTAGTGCCTGTGCAGACTTCATCTTTCCTGGACCACTGTCATATTTATATGTGACATGCTTGCCCCTGAGATTGCATCCAATAGTGTGGGTGCCACACAAGATCAATGATGCTTGTGGCATTAAAAGTCACAGTGTCATTGAACTTCTTCACCTCTGGGTTGTTTCAGGCCACCTGCAGAGATCTGAATGAGATAGCCCAGCCTGCAGCACATCAAAGAACAAAGAACAAAGAAAAGTACAGCACAGGAAAAGGCCCTTCAGCCCTCCAAGCCTGCGCCGATCATATTGCCCGTCAACTAAAACATTTTGCACTTCCGGGGTCCGTATCCCTCTATTCCCATCCTATTCATGTATTTGTCTAGCTGCCTCTTAAACACCACTATCGTACCTGCTTCCACCACCACCTCTGGCAGCGAATTCCAGACACTCACTACCCTCTGCGTAAAAAACTTGCCCAAACATCTCTATAGTTTTCTCCTCTCACCTTAAATCTATGTCCCCTAGTAACTGACTCTTCCACCCTGGGAAAAAGCTTCTGACTATCTACTCTGTCCATGCCACTCATCATTTTGTAAACTTCTATCAAGTCGACCCTCAATCTCCGTCGCTCTAGTGAGGACAATCCGAGTTTCTCCAACCTCTCCTCATAGCTAATAACCTCCAGACCAGGAAGCATCCTGGTAAACCTCCTCTGCACCCTCTCCAACGCCTCCATATCCTTCTGGTAATGTGGCGACCAGAATTGCACGCAATATTTCAAGTGTGGCCTAACCAAGGTTCTATACAGCTGCACCATGACTTCCCAGCTTTTATATTCAATACCCCTGCCAATGAAGGCAAGCATGCCATATGCCTTCCTGACTACCTTATCCACCTGCGTTGCCACTTTCAGTGACCCGTGGACCTGTACACCCAGATCCCTCTGCCCGTCAATGCACTTAAGGGTTCTGCCATTTACTGTATAATTCCTGCCTGTATTAGACCTTCCAAAATGCATTACCTCGCATTTGTCCGGATTAAACTCTGCCATTTCTCCGCCGAGGTCTCCAACCGATCTATATCCCGTTGTATCCTTTGACAATCCTCTTCACTATCTGCAACTCCTTAGTGTCGTCTGCAAACTTACTAATTAGCCCAGTTACATTTTCCTCCAAATCATTTACGTATACTACAAACAGCAAAGGTCCCAGCACTGATCCCTGCGGAACTCCACTAGTCACAGCTCTCCATTCAGAAAAGCACCCTTCCACTGCTACCCTCTGTCTTCTATGACCAAGCCAATTCTGTATCCATCTTGCCAGCTCACCTCTGATCCTGTGCGACTTTAGCTTCTGTACCAGTCTGCCATGAGGGACCTTGTCAAAGGCCTTACTAAAATCCATGTATATAACATCCACTGCCCTTCCATCGTCGATCATCTTTGTCACTTCCTCGAAAAACTCGATCAAGTTAGTGAGACACGACCTCCCCTTCACAAATCCATGCTGCCTCTCACTAATACGCCCATTTGCTTCCGAATGGTAGTAAATCCTATCGCGAAGAATCTTCTCCAATAATTTCCCTACCACTGACGTAAGGCTCACCGGCCTGTAATTTCCTGGATTATCCCTGCTACCCTTCTTAAACAATGGAACAACATTGGCCATTCTCCAGTCCTCTGGGACCTCACCCGTAGCCAGTGAGGATACAAAGATTTCTGTCAAGGCCCCAGCAATCTTCTCCCTTGCCTCCCTCAGTACTCTGGGGTAGATCCCATCTGACCCAGGGGACTTATCCACCTTAATATTCTTCAAGACGCCTAACACCTCCTCTTTTTTGATCTCAACATGATGCAGGCTATCTACATACTCTTCCCTAGACAAATCGACCGCTAAATCCTTCTCTTTGGTGAATACTGATGAGAAGTATTCATTTAGTATCTCTCCCATTTCTACTGGCTCCACACACAGATTCCCACCTCTGTCTCTGAGTGGGCCTACCCTTTCCCTGGCTACCCTCTTGCTTTTTACATATGTATAAAAGGCCTTGGGATTTTTCTTAATCCTGGTTGCCTTTTGAATTTTCATGACCCCTTTTAGCCCTCCTGACTCCTTGCTTAAGTTTCTTCCTACTTTCTTTATATTCTCCACCGGCTTCATCTGTTTCCAGCCTTCTAGCCCTTATGGACGCTTCCCTTTTCTTTTTGACTAATCTCACAATACCCTTCGTTATCCAAGGTTCCTGAAACTTGCCATACTTATCCTTCATCCTAGCAGGAACATGCCAGTCCTGAATTCTTATCAACTGACGTTTGAAAGCCCCCCACATGTCAGTTGTTGATTTGCCCTCAAACATCCGCCTCCAGTCTAGATTCCTCAGTTCCTGCCTAATATTATAATTAGCCTTCCCCCAATTAAGCACCTTAACCCGAGGACTCCTGTTATCCTTATCCACCAGTACCTTGAAACTTACTGAATTATGGTCACTTTTCCCGAAATGCTCCCCTACTGAAACTTCGACCACCTGGCCGGGTTCATTCCCTAATGCCAGTATTGCCCCTTCCCTAGTCGGACTATCTACATATTGTCTCAGGAAGCCCTCCTGGAAGCACCTACAAATTCTGCAGCATCCAAACCCCTAGCACTAAGTGATTCCCAGTCAATATAGGGAAAGTTAAAATCACCCACCACAACAACCCTATTGCTTTTACATCTTTCCAAAATCTGCCGACATAACTGTTCCTCAATCTCCCACTGGCAATTGGGAGGCCTATAGTAAACCCCCAACATTGTGACTGCACCCTTTCTATTCCAGAGCTCTACCCATATTGCCTCGCTGCATGAGCCCACCGAGGTGTCCTCCTGTCGTACAGCTGTGATATTCCCCTTACCCAGCAGTGCAACTCCCCCACCTCTTCTATATCTCTCTCTATCCTGCTTGAAACATCTAAATCCTGGAACGTTTATCTGCCAATCCTGTCCATCCTTCAACCAAGTCTCTGTAATAGCAATAATCACTGCATAAAGGTTTCACAGATGCCATGTTTCATTGTGCCCATCAGTTCATTGCCTTCACTAGAGATGACAGTAGTCAAATGGATAGAGCATTGCAGCCATTGCTGGTTTCCCAAGGGTGCAAGGAGTCATTGATTGCACCCGTGTCACCATCAAGACACCAGCACGGTAGCCAGGGGCATTTATAAATGGAAAGAGGTACCACTCCATCAATGTAGATAGTCATTTGGTCATACAGAACTTGAGTATTGCTGAAAAAAGAGGCACGTCAAAGCTTTTCATCTTGCACTCATCAGGACACTTCACAAGGATACCAATATAAGGGGAAAACAACAATTTATACTGTATGTTGGGGCAGGTGTTGCCATATAAAAAATGCACCAGTGATGGTGACTGGCAGTTAACTGCCAAGCAATGTTTGAAATTTAAACCAGGCAGCTTGACCCTGATTGGTCACGGCATTGCCGTGAGGAATGAGTCAGCTTAGCTGAAACAGACACAATGTATGTACATGTCCTTTCTGTCTGCAAAGGACAGGGCCCTGTTTATTAATATATGTAGCTTCCAATACACGCAACTGCACCATAACTCTTATATCCTCAGGCACTCCCAGGTGGCAGGGATGTTTTGTGAACCAGATGCATTAGAAGGATGGCTGCTTGGGATTAAAGGTTACCTTCTGAAGAACTGGCTCATGACACCGGTTAGAAGTGCTAAGACAGAAGCTGAGCACTGTTACAAGAGCCACGGCACAACCAGGTCTATTATTTGAGCAGGCCGATGGTCTGTTTGAGATAAGATTGAGATGCCTCGACAGATCAGTTGGATCTCTCCAGTACACGCCATCAAGAGTGTCCCTGATGGTTGCAGTTTGTTGTGTGCTGCACAACTCGACGCTACAGAGAGGGGATATGTGTTTTGAGGAGGGCTTGGGGGCAACAAATCGTTCCTCTGATGAAGAGTTAGTGGGAGAGGAGGCTGATCCTGAGCAGCTAGATGTGCAAGGGCCTCCCAGGGAGCGTTTTGAAGGCCGTGAGACATGGGAATCTCTTATCCTGAGGCGATTCCAATAGATAAGTCTCCACAAATGTATCAGCCTCATGACCAGTGTTTCCTTCTTGATGCTCCTAAATCACATGAAAATCAGTTCATCACCTTGGACAATTTCAAACATCCAAACTATGTCAGTTGTTTGGATGCACATGTTTAAAAACTCAGATAAGACCATCACTGAAATCCTTCTCAATACATTCACACACACAGTGAAAAACTAGTGAATTTTGTAAGCTATTGAAACAAGAAATCACTTATAAGCACAGGTCTTCAACATGTGCAAATAATACCAATGATAAATACACCCATGTACACCCAATTGTGACTACTGTGGGATTTTCTTGAATCTTTCATGGGTGCTGGGGCATGGTGCTCCCCCTCTCTGCCAGCTGCAATGGAGACAGGCTGCTGACCATTATGCCCCTTGGTCTGGGGTGACTTTGGCAGCTGTCCTCTGGTCACCTGAGGCCATGAGGGCCCTGGTGTGCTGGAGCCTCCTGCACTGTGCCCAGGAGGCTGAGCTGCTGCCACAGCACTCGAAGTTATCTGTACCAACGGCAGAGGGGTGGAGGAGAGGCTGACTCCATCAGAAGTGCCCTGAGAGCTGCCCCCCGATGGCATCAGCTACTGCTCACCATCTGCTGTGAGGTCCATCTGGCCCTCCCTGCTTTCCTAAGAGGGACCAGGAGCTGGGTGTGATTTCAGGTTCCTTGTCTCCATATCGCCCTGGTTCTGGGCCCCTGAGCTCAGGGACAAGACAATGGAGTGCAAGCTAGAACACATACCTACTACTGCATCAGTAATTGGCTGGATTTGGCTCTCCATTGCAGTCGCCAGTCTGTCAATGCAGTAAGCCATACACTCTGTAGACTGCGTGATCGCAGCACTCCTGGTCTGGATGGACTCATCCAAAGTCTGTGCCAGAATGCGCAAACTCTCTGGTATTTCCGCCACATCTCCACTCACCTCACATTGGATGTCCAGCATTTGCTGCCTTACGGACAACTCCAGAGGCTCATCATCTGACTGGGGCTCAGCATCTCAGCATCTGTGCTGGTGCTGGGTGCATAGCAAGGATAAGACGCTGCACCCTCTAAGGCTTCCTCTTCCTCCTCAGAGATCAATGTGTGACCTTTAGGGCTTGCGGCGGCAGCAATCAATGTTGCAACTGTGATATGTTCATCTTTTACCTTTGAGCTGAGTGTAATGAGAAAAGCTTCCTCGTTGTCAGCACTGCAAGCATTGTGAGATGTTACTCAATGTTTACATTTTACAACTTTCCATGTGCATTCACTCTACTCCCCGATACATGAGAGCCCTCAATGCCTCATAAACCATCAATGCCTCATTCCTAACAGCATACCAACCATCATGCACCCTCCCCTCCCCAACCCTCTTAACGCACTTTTTTTTCTAATTATAAAGGTGCCTCCTTGCAATCTCACCACCCCGGGGCTTTCCTCCTTTTTCGTCTGACTCAACTGATTGGCTCCACTCATTCGCCACCAGCTGCAGAACCTCTATGGGTATTAGGAGGCCAGGTTTGACACACCACCTCCAGTTTGCTCCTCTCCCTGGCATTGTGCACCCTCTTCTCCTCAATAAAAGTGCAACAAGGTTATGATTTTGATTCTCCTGTACAATCATTCCTTCGCATGTATAGCCTATGAGAACTCTATTGGCAGCACAATTTTCACAATGATTTGCACCAACTAACCATGTGCAATTAACACTTCCCACCCCCTCAGATCCCTTCATAGGCCCTGTTACCATGTAGACTGCCATGTGTGCATCATACAGCCTCACTCTGTTGGGCTACGCACAAGACAATCCCCTTCATGTAACCTTCCACATAATGTGTGTACATGTCCAGAATGGTGACAGGTTCAACATTGCAGATCTCAGAATGTCATTCAGGTGTGTGCAGCACTGAATCCAGGTTTGCTGGACAACCCCAAAGTTGCTTACTGCTACGATCCCAGCTGATGTTAACCTGGACAAATCAGATCCCAGGATGAAGCTTGGATTGGTAGATCCTAACTTTGTTTTTTTTTCAGAAATCATGAACACATTCACAAGAGTCTGTCAGTATACTATCAACACAAAGAATAAAAGGTTTATTAAACAAGAAAAAAATGAATTACATTATAGAGGACAAAAAGGTTGGAAAGATTTCAATATG
Source organism: Cetorhinus maximus (assembly GCF_964194155.1). Lineage (NCBI taxonomy): Eukaryota > Metazoa > Chordata > Chondrichthyes > Lamniformes > Cetorhinidae > Cetorhinus > Cetorhinus maximus. The sequence continues at coordinate 155,784,363 of NC_135881.1, forward strand.
GATACTGGATAATATTCAAATTCACACTATTCATTTTATGCACCCTCCCCTCCCCAGCCTTCTTACAGACACAAGACCCCTGTGAAAATTTACCACGGTCTCAACGCCAAGGTTTCTTGCTTGAGTTAGCTCAGTTTCAAACAGTTTCCTTCCAGTGGAATTCTGAACATTCACTAGATGCTTTTCTTCTATCTCTCCCGAGATGTCCAAAAACCACAATCTAAAGTCACTATTACTTCAGCTTCAGAGCAAACACGAGTTCCCCAAACTAATTGATAAAGTCCATCTGGGGTTACAAAGGCTGATATTTCTTTGGCTGTATTTGTCACTGTAACTTGCCAATATCGCTTCAATAAATCAAATTTTGTAACAAACCTTGCTTGTCCAATCTTCTCAATACAATCTTCTAATTGTGAAATCAGATATGAATCCATCATTGTTACCTTTGCGATAATCTATACATAATTGCTGTGATCCATCAGGTTTTGGTACCATTACAATTGGTGAGCTCCAGCTACTGTGACTGGGTTCAATAATGTCATTTTCCATCATGAACTTGATCTCTTCGATCACTTGGGCGAACTTCTCTGGATTGAGTCTGTAAGGATGTTGCTTTATGGGTGATGCATCATCCACATTAACATCATGTATGGCCAAAGACATTTTCCCTGGCCTATTTACACAAATCAATTTATGCGTTTGTAATTGTCTTGTAAGTCACCTTGACAGTTTTCTGGCAGATAGCATAATATCACATCTAAATTTTTAAGCACCTGCAGGAATCAGACTGGAAAACTTGAGAATTTTCAACTTCTGATTCATTCTCAAATCGCTCTGATATTTTTATTTCACTCCCTACTTCTTTTACTACTGTAAACACACTCCTCTCCTGACTATCTTCCCTGTCATAATATCGTTTTAAGATATTAACATGGCGCACTCGCTGACTTTTTCTCCTGTTTGGAGTACTCACTATATAATTTACATCATTGAGATTCTTTTTGATTTGATAAGGTCCAGTGAACTTCACTTTTAATGGTTCAACAGAGACAGTTAACAGCATTAATACCTTGTCTCCAGCAACAAAATTTCGAACTTTGGCCTTTTCATCTGCTCTAATTTGCATTGCTTACGTATCAAAAGTGTAGTCTCTGAACTGTGGTTTATGAATATTTATTTAATTAATTTAAGGGGTCCTCTCATCTTATGCCCATATATCATATATCTGTGGGCTCATTAGGGGCATCCCTAATGGCAAACAGTAAAAATGGAATTCATTTATCCCAATCATTAGAACATCCCTGACAATAGGCTTTAATCTTGGTCTTTAAAGTTTGATGCCACCATTCTAATGCTCCTTTCGATTTTGGATGATGAGCTGAAGATTTATATTGTTTTATTTCCAAGCTATTCATTAATTCTTTGAATACTTCTGACATAAAATTTGAGCCCCGATCTGATTGTATCTCCTTAGGTAATCCATATCTTGTAAAGAATTGAACTAACTTTTCCATTACCATTTTTGCCATAATTTTCCCCCAAAGGCACTACCTCATGAAATCTTGTTGAAACATCCATAATTGTTAATAGATTTTGTGGGACTCGTGCCTAAAACCAGAAGTGGGAATCAGTAGCTTTTAAGACCCTGCTAAATGATTCTTCAAAAGCTAGTGTTGGGATTAAAGCTGCAGGTTTAATTGATGATTGGGGTTTCCCCACTAGCTGACATGTATGACACGTCTGGCAGAATTTAACCACATCTTTATGCCATTGAATGTCAAGGGGCATTGGTTAGAGTCTCTCTTGTTGGAGACGGTCATTGCCTGGCACTTATGTGGTGCAAATGTTACTTGCCAATTGTCAACCCAAGCCTGGGTATTGTCCAAGTCTTGTTGCATTTGTACATGGACTGCTTCAGTATCTGAGGAGTCGTGAATGGTGCTGAACATTATGCAATCATCAGCAAACACCCCCATTTCTGACCTTATGATAGAAGGAAGGTCGTTGATGAAGCAGCTGAAGATAGGTTGTGCCTAGGACACTATCCTGAGGAACTCCTAGAGTGATGTCCTGGAACTGAGATGATTGACCTCCAACAACCGCCACCATCTTTCTTTGCGCTAGGTATGACTCCAGCCAGTGGAGAGTTTTCCCCGATTCCCACTGACTCCAGTTTTGCTAGGGTTCCTTGATGCCACAATCAGTCAATTGTTGTCTTATGTCAAGGGCAGTCACTCTCAGCTCATCTCTGGAATTCAGCTCTTTGATCTGTGTTTGAAGCAAGGCTGTAATGAGGTCAGGAGCTGAGTGACCTTGGTGAAACCCAAACTGAGCATCAGTGAGCAGGTTATTGCTAAGCAGTAAGCAATTTCGTGAGCCATTCATAAAATTTTGTTACAATACTCACATTGAACTACCACCTGGAGAATTACTGCTCATTCCTCATCAGCTGGTATTTGAGGTGGTCTTCATTTCCTGATTAGCATTTTGTCTTTTAAATAATAATACTCAGTCATTGGTTCTGATTCAGTCTCTGAGTAGGTTGTTTGATATAGCTCTCTCAGCTCAGGATCAGCCTGTTGCATTTCTACTAAAGAAGATGGGCTAAACATGCCAGCCTCATTCCCTTTACTTTCCTCCTTTTTGCTTAAGTTTTTGAAAGTAGTGTGAGATAACTTAATTTCTACATTGTTATGACACAGCAATTGTTAAAGTCCGAGTTATTTAAAATCCCAAAGGAAAATTTAAACAACTGTCATAACCTATATTTTAAATTGGTATGTTTTGAGTTGCAGCTCTAAATTCAGGAATAAGACCACCAGTTCTTGAGAGATTTTATATCAAACTAATGAGACATTTACTAATTTACAACAAATTAAACACATACACATGGCTACAAATTACTACTAACATAACTTTTAACAAATACCCAAATTAATCTCCACTAAGGCAACAATAACCAATACACTTAACCAGACACCAGGCAAAGCATTTTCACCTTACGAATTCAAAATGAGGTTCTTTTCAATTTGGTTCCTTTGCAGACAGTTGTAGGCTTACAGATCTTAGATCTGACCCGCACACACAGACTCCTCTCAGGTTATACCTAGCCTTCCCCTTGAATGCAAATTCTCATAGTATCACCAGGCTCTTTGAACTCCACCTCATCTAACAATAAAACCCCTTTCATAGTATCAATTTTATTAGTAATATAAACATATTGCGTGGTGTCTCCTAGTTAGGTGCAATATTTCACTCCCACTCTTGAATGCTCTATTCAACAAAATGCAAAGGTACCCTCTACCTCACTTTACATCTCAAAACTACTATACATCAAAGCACCCAGACTAGCTGGTTTTAATCCAATTAACACACACACACAGACTAAACCTCTATTTAAAAAAACATAATTTCCAATGACATTATATATATATTAACATCTCTTCCTGACAACATCATCTCCCTTTTGTATAGCCATCTCCTCTTCCTGTCTAATTGTATGTACCTGAGTCACGACAGAATCAGGAAACAATCCAGGATGTTCCGTCTGTAGCATTTCAGTTTCTTTCACTTCCACTTAATTGTTCCAAAACCAATTGATGAGGCTAATATTTTTGAGCCAACCAGGTCATTTCCCAAGATAAAATCAATTTCTTCTATAGGTATTTGAAGCACTACTCCAACTGCAACCTCACCACTCACTAAATCATTCTTTAATCCAACTCTACATAATGAGACGAGTTTATAACCTCCGCGTATAGCTCCAATTAATATTTTTCCCTTCATTAGCCCCTCTGGAAGACAAATTGCATCATCAGCCAGCATCAGTGGCTGACTTGCTCCAGTATCTCTCAATATCTTTATCGGTTTGCCTCCTTGGCTAGAAGGATAATGGAATCCCTCTCCTCTGTAAACTAAATCTTTAAACTTTTCCATAATTTATTTGCTTATTTTGTTGCAGGAGTATGGGAACACATCTCACTTCGATATAAAACATCCAGAACTTCCAGTAGCCTGTCTCTCTCTAGCAGTAATCGAGGCAGATTTTTCTTGACTATCCTGAGCCATGTCCTCCTTCTTAGTAGATTCTAAGGGAACACGTTTCACCTGTACCATTCCCCACATCTAACTGCTTGTGTAAGGTTTATCATAGGTTTATCATGGGGAGGCATTGGTATAGTGGTATTGTCGCTGGACTGGTAATCCAGAGACCCAGGGTAATGCTCTGGGGACCTGGGTTTGAATCCCACCACAACAGATGGTGGAATTTGAATTCAATAAATATAAAAGTCTAATGATGACTATTGTCGATTCTTGTAAAAGCCCATCTGGTTCACTAATGTCCGTTAGCTGGTCTGGCTGGCCTACATGTGACTCCAGACCCCACAGCAATGTGGTTGACTCTTAACTCAGCAATGAAATGGCCTAGCAAGCCACTCAGTTGTAACAAGCTGAAGTCACAAAATAGAAATGAAACTCTACAGACCACATAACTGCAGCCCTGTTGACCCTGAAAAGTCCTCCTTACTAACATCTGGGGGCTAGTGCCAAAATTGGCCTGACATAGTCATTCTCACGGAATCATACCTTACAGATAATGTCCCGGACTTCACCATCATCATATACAGTCAGGAGGGAGTTGCCCTGGGGCCCTCAACATCGACTCTGGACCCCATGAAGTCTCATGGCATCAGGTCCATCTAACATGGGCAAGGAAACCCTCCGTCAGCTGATGAATGTGCTTCTCCATGTTGAACATCACTTGGAGGAAGCACTGAGGGTGACAAGGGCAGAATGTACTATGCATGGGGGACTTCAATGTCTATCAGCAACAGTGGCTTGGTAGCACCACTACTGACCGAGCCCTAAAGGACATTGCTGCTAGACTGGGTCTGCGGCGGGTGGAGAGGAACCAACAAGAGGGAAAAACATACTTGATCCTCACCAACCTACCTGCTGCAGATGCATCTGTACAGTATCAGTAGGATTGACCACCGCACAGTCACTATGGAGATGAAGTCCCACCTTCACATTAAGGATACCCTCCATCGTTTTAAATTGGAAGATTTCAAACAGATCCAGCGACTCAAGGGCATCCATGTGGGCCATCAACAGCAGCAGAATTGTACTCAAACACAATCTGTAACCTCATGGCCCGGCATATCCCCCACTCTACCATTACCATCAAGCCAGGGGATCAACCTTGGTTCAATGAAGAGTGCAGGAGGGCATGCTAATCTGGGATTGTAACACAGTAGATCAATTTGCAGGATTAAAAATCCTTGAATTTCAGTGGGATCTGTGAATCCTTAAAAAATGAGTACGTGGAGGTACTGGGCATAGGAACAGGATTTGCTGTGAAGTGTGTTGCTAAGACTTTTCGGGGAGTAGAAGATGTAACAGTAGATTATTTGAAATCATTGACTAAGTTTTTCCTTTTTTTAAGAAACCCTAGAGGTCAGTTACTGAGCACATTCACAAGAGTCTGCCAGTATACTGTAAACACAAAGAATAAGTCATTTATTAAACAAGAAAAAATGAACTATATTACACTAGACAAAAAGGTTGGGAGATTTCAACACAGGCACCAGAAAATTATTCAAACTCGCGCTATTCAATTTATCCCAGCAACCCTTACAGACACAAAACCCCAGTAAAGATTTACCACGGTCTCAACACCAAGCTTTCTTGCTTGGGTTAGCTCATTTTCAATTAGTTTACGTCTGGCAAATTACTGAGCATTCTCTGGATGCTTTTCCTCAGCTGATATCTCTTCCTGAGGCACCCAAAAACCGTAATCTAAACTCAATATTACTTCAACTTCAGAGCAAACACTTGAGTTCCCTAAACTCAGTTACCCAGGAGGCTTGCAGGATTTCTTATTAGAGAGGTTATAGCTTCTGCCTGCACTCTCTGGTATATACACACTAAATGACCACCCTTCTGTGTTTCCCTGTCTCAGTGTGTCGCTAGGCAACAGCATAGTTTTTTATACTTTGTTAGGAAACAGAGATAGTTTAAGTAAGTTACATTGGTATTTGTTGGAATTAGGAATGAGTTTTTGTTTTAATGTTTAAATTTGAGTTGTATTTCTGTATCTGTGTTAAGAAAAGGTCAAATTCAGTTTTAGTTTCACTTTAAAGTTTCGAATAAGAGTTTTACGACTGTTGCAGCTAAGTTCAACAAACAAGAGTAGAGAAACTGGGCTGTTGCCTAGCAATAGGGGTCCAGAGAGGCAGGTCCCTCCCACAGACACACACACAAAAACTAAAGAAACAGCAGTTTTCAGTTCATTTTTAAGACAGCTGCCAAACAGAAGCCACCTAGATGGGACAGATAGTCAGTCTCAAACTAAAATTGGTTGAAAGTAGATCCCGGAGATTGGAGCAAAATGGACAGACAGCAAGCCCCAAGCTAAATAAAAGGCCCCAGAATCCAAGGAGTGGAACAGGAGAAAGTCCCAAGCAGACCTTCTAATCAAAGGAAGGAAAGGAACCTGGAAAAGGGCCTGTTAAAGAAGTTAAGAGTGAGGGACAGAGGAAAGGCTCCAGGTTTCAGATTCAAAGAGATAAAAGCTGCAGAAAGCAGATTTAAAGCAAGATCAGCTTGCAAGAGGCAAGGATGTCCAAAGAGGCAACTGAACATCTGTAACTCTTTGCTATGGGCATGTGAAGCAGTGGTGTACTGTTGACAGCTGAGTTGGTGAGAAAGAAGAACATTGGAAGGAGAGTTCGAAACCCTGCAGGTGAGCCCTTGCAGAAGGCATCCGAGAGAAAGCATCGGTTTGGGAGATGATTCCAAAGCGAGTTCTTGGAGAGTAGAGATTGGAAACCCTTGTATGAAAGATGGAGCTCGGTGAGACTGGTTGGTTCATGGTGTAACAAAAATAGGGGAGGGCGGGGGGGGGTGGCGGTGGAGTTGAAAAGAAATCCAGAGCATCTGTCACTTGGTTTCAGCGTGTGGTGTGCCTGACCACAGATTGGTTTACATGGACTGTTTATTTACTGTGAACATTAGAGTATAAGATAGCTTCTGTAACTTGTGTTATCCTTATAAATCTGTATATATCTGTAAAGAGATAGTTGTGGGTGAAGGAGTATTGTAATATCGTTCATCCTTTCTTGTTTAATAAATGTTTTATGCTTTTGTTAAAAGTTCATTAGCTGACTCCGATGACTGTTCAGTAGCCTCTCTCTATGTATCTAAACAAACAACTAAAAGTTAGAATCTATCAAGCTAGTTTCCACCTTAGGATCAGGTTTGTTCAGTGGTAACCTAAGCTGGGGATCATAACTAAGTGGGGGCTCTTGCAGGATTTGAAATGTGGACAGTGGTTGATTGGACACAAAATAATAATTGGTTCGGGATTATCATTGTAAGGTGGTATTGGAAACTTTGAACATTGGTGGGATCTGAGAATCATTATAAAATGAATATGTGGAGGTAAAGAGGTACTGGACACTGGAATTAGAGTTGCTGGGACGTACACAGGTTTGAATTTGAAATGGCTTTAGAGGTTGCTAATACTTTTTTACAGATGGAAAATGTAACACTGACTGGTTTATAGAAATTAACCAAGAGTAAACTAATGGAATTGGCGGATAAGCTGGAGTTAGAATTACCCGAAGGGTCGAGGAAAGTAAACATAGTTAAGGTAATAGCACAGCATTTGTAGCAGGAAGGAATACTAGAGCTGGAGGTAGTGAGACTTCAATTACAAATGAAGAAGCTTGAACTTGAACAAGCAAAGGAACTGAAAAAACTTGACTAGGGGCAAAAGAAAAAGAAAATGGAAGGAAAAGAAAAAGGGTAGAAAAAGAAAAAGAGTATTTCAAAGAGAAATGGAAATGCAAAAACTCAACCTCCAGAGGGAGAAGTTAGCAATGGAGGAAAGAGTGAAGGAATGAGAAAGAGAATACCAGCTTAAAAGGCTGGACTTTAAAAAAAAAATCCCCGATGCTGAGGAAAGTTCTGATGATGAAGAAACCTTCAACCTAAAACCTAGTGGGGAGTTGTTTAAGTTTGTGCATGCTCTCCCAAAGCTTGAGGAAAGGGATATAGAGGCATTCTTTATTTCATTTAAAAAGATGGCTAAGCAAATGAAGTGGCCAAAAGAAATCTGGACATTACTTTTAAAGAGTAGGTTGATAGGTAGAGCTCATAGGGGTTATGCTTCACTTTCGGAAGAGGTATTGGTGGATTATGATGCAGTAAAAAAAGCTATTCTGAGTGCATACAAGTTAGTCCCTGAGGCATATAGGCAGAAATTTTAGAATATAAGGAAACAGCCTGGGCAGACCTATATTGAGTTTGAAAGGGTAAAGCAAAGTAATTTTGACCATTTGATAAGGGCATTAAAGGTAGATATGACATATGAAGCTCTGCGAGAAATAATTCTCTTGGAAGAATTTAAAGATTCACTTCCTCCTGTAGTTAGAACCCATGTTGAAAACCAGGAGGTTAAAACAGCTAGACAGGCAGCAGAGATGGCTGACCATTATGAACTAGTCCATAGATCTAGACCCTTTTTCCATTATCCCCATAAACCTGAGAAGGATAAAAGATGGGAAGGTGAAAGGAAGGTAAATAGCCAGGGAAGAGAAGGAACAGTTGGGAATTCTCAGGAAATTTCTCCCCAGACTAGAAAGGATGGTACTGAGAATAACAGTAATATTCGAAAGCTTAGGTGTTTTCACTGTAACAAGGTGGAACATGTTAGGGCAGATTGCTGGAGATTAAATGGCAGGCCTATTGAAATAGTAGGAATGCCAAAGGAATCCTCAGGAAAGATAGCATCAGAAAAGGCAATGGTTGTTAAAACTGTAGCAGTGGTACGGGTGAAACCTGTTTCCTTGGAACATACAGGAAAGGGGGATATGGTTCAAGATAGTCCAGAGAATTCTTCTTTGATTACTCGTAAGGAAGCCAGGCTAACAGGTGGTCTGGATGTTTTGTGTCGAAGGGAGAAGTGTTCCTTTACTCATCCAACAAAATAAGTAAACAGATTCAAATTTTGAGAGATACAGGGGCAGATCAATCATTGATAGTGGCTGATGATACAATTTGTGTTCTAGTTAGTATTATGAAAGAAAAAGCATTGATAAGAGGTAATAATGGAATTTAGGAGTTGTTACTGTGTTGTTATGCAAGTATAATAATTTTCATAATATTATTCTGGTTTATTGTAAAGTGGGTTTGAGTGTAGATGGTTCTACCTGTGTGATTTAATTACATTTGGAGTCAGGTAGACTGTAAGCTTGAAATTATCAAAAAAAGCTAGGTGTAGTAATGTACTTGAAATGCTAATGAGTAAACATGGATGCTGTCTTAGCATGTAAGGTGTGAAGGGAATTTGCATTTTTAGATAAGTGAAGGGATTGTTTGGATTTCAAAGAGATGTTAGTCTGTTTACAACTAGCTAGATAAGCAAGGCTAAGGAGTGTGTTTATTTTTCCCATAGGTTACTGACAAGATTGACAACATGAACTTTTACTTACGGTAAAGGTACAGTTCCAGAGACATATGAGACAATGAAATTTACATATTAAAGAGAGCAAAACATATATAAAGGAGAATGAAATGTAAGATCTCACAGGAGTGTGTGAAACAGCCTTGAAGAGGTCTCCTGCCATTTGTGCATAAGTCTGCTGTGTCCGGTAACTAAAGTTAGAGAAAGCCATTCAGGATTCCACTGTCAAGAGGGTATTGTGTTAACTTGCTTTTTTTTAAAATATAAATTTGGACTGTTGCCTTAAAGGGGGTGTGTAATGTGGAGTCAGGTTAATTAGGAATTTTGTTATAGTATTAAATAATGGTTGTCTTATGTATGTGCTTTAAATCTTTAATTTTGTTAATAATTATTTTAATTTAAATTTTAAAATCGCTAAAGGTCTTCGTGAACTCATTACTTCAGAATTCAGTGAACAGATCTTCTCAAAATAAATACAAATTGCAAAACTGTTGTGATAGCATGGCCAAGTTTCCCTTGTGGATTTGATCAGCCTAGCACACATCATCTGCCATGTCAGAACATTATGTAATGTCAACTTACAAAGTCACTTTGTAAATTGAATTGTTATGGTGGTAATTATTCCTAAATCACCTATTGAAGGGGTAGATTTTATTCTGGGTAATGATTTGGCTGGTGGAGACAGTAATGTGGCAATGACAGTATTGCAACAGGCGATTGATCATGCTGATCTTAGTCAAATTCAGAAAATTACTGTGGCCAAAAATGAAACACTTGTTGCAGATAAGAAGCAATTGAAGGAAAACCTGATTAACGTACAAAAACCTACTTTGATGTATGAAAGAAGAGTTTTCTAATGAAAGAAAGAATTGGTTAGAACAATTGAGAATTCAGTCACAGAAAGTAGAATACTTGACTGAGGACTTGAAATGTCTAAATGATAAATTTGTAGAAGCAAATTTAACAAAGGTCAATCTTCAGTTAAAACTTGATGAGCTTCAAGCATCAATGGTCTCTGTGAAATATTGTGGTAAATGCCTTGAACAAGAAAAGGAATTGTCGGTAACTCAGAATAATTGGTTGAATGTAGAATTAAAAAACCAAAACTAACGAACTGTTAGAACTTCGTTAGGAAATGAGTAATGAGGTTTTCGTACTTCAAAGCAAACTGGACAAAAGGAAAGAGAACAAAAACAGAATTACCTGGAAAAACTCAGCAGGTCTGGCAGCATCGGTGGAGAAGAAATCAGTTAACGTTTTGAGCCTTCATGGCCCTTCGGCAGAACTGAAGCATAGTTAGGAGAAAGGAGAAATATAAGCTGGTTTAAGGTGGGGGGGGGGAAGAGAGAAGTTGAGGGTGTGGTGATTATGGAGATAAGCAAGCAGTGATAGGAGCAGATAATCAAAAGATGTCACAGACAAAAGGATCAAAGAGGTGTTGAAGGTGGTGATATTTGTCTAAGAAAAGTGCTAATTAAGAATGGAAGACAGGACAAGTACAGCTCTAGTGGGGGTGGAGTGGAAAAGACTAACAAGGTTTTAGTTTTAGATTTAAAAATAATGGAAATAGGTGGGGAAAGAAAAATCTATATAAATTATTAAAAAAAAGAGGGGGGGGGGAAGGAACGGGGTGGGGATGGGGGGAGGGGGAGTTTAAGATCTAAAGTTGTTGAATTCAATATTCAGCCCAGAAGGCTGTAAAGTGCCTAGTCGGAAGATGAGGTGCTGTTCCTCCAGTTTGCGTTGGGCTTCACTGGAACAATGCAGCAAGCCAAGGACAGACATGTGGGCAAGAGAACAGGGTGGAGTGTTAAAATGGCAAGCGACAGGGAGGTTTGGGTCTTTCTTGCGGACAGACCGCAGGTGTTCCGCAAAACGGTCGCCCAGTTTGCGTTTGGTCTCTCCAATGTAGAGGAGACCGCATTGGGAGCAACGAATGCAGTAGACTAAGTTAGGGGAAATGCAAGTGAAATGCTGCTTCACTTGAAAGGAGTGTTTGGGCCCTTGGACGGTGAGGAGAGAGGAAGTGAAGGGGCAGGTGTTGCATCTTCTGCGTGGGCATGGGGAGGTGCCATAAGTGGGGGTTGAGGAGTAGGGGGTGATGGAGGAGTGGACCAGGGTGTCCCGGAGGGAACGAAGGAAAGGAAAGAGAAGATGTGTGGTATGGAGTGCCACCGTTCCAAAGTTGTTCCTGTGAATAATTGTTCCTCTTTGCTGAATTGTGGTCCAGTTGAGTAAAGAGCTGATTCAAAAGCAAAATTACTGATATATCAATCTTGGTAATGGACATTATGAAAACAAGTAAAGTATATGCAGAATTGGAAATCAAGAATTGCAAACAAAAAGGACTGAAAGCGAAAAATGGCCTGGAAAAGTCAATGACCAGAGATACTGATTTACAAGTGATTGCCAGTGCTAATATATAAAATACAGCAGTTGGAAGCCAGGCAAGTGGTCAGTTTCCAAAAGACCATTCAAAACCTGGAAAAGAGTGGAATGATATAGTTCGTGGATTATGCAAAAGAATTGAAGGGGTGGAAAGAATGATGAAACTCCACAGGGAGAATATAATTGACACTGCTCCAAGAGAAGTGGAAAAGGCCTGTTCGAAATGGGATCTGGAGAAACAATATCATAAAAAGTTATAGAGTCATAAAGGTCTACAGCACAGAAAAAGGCCCTTCAGCCCATCAAGTCTGCGCTGGTCAAACAAGTACCTATTCTAATCCCAGCACTAGGCCTGTAGCCTTGTATGCCATGGCATTGCAAGTGCACATCCAAATACTTCTTAAATGTTATGAGGGTTTCTGCCTCTACCGCCCTTTCAGGCAGTGAGTTCCAGATACCCACCACTCTCTGGGTGAAAAAATTCTTCCTCACATACCCTCTAAACCTCCTGCCCCTTCCCTTAAATCTATGCCCCCTGGTTATTGATCCCTCCACAAGGGGAAAAGTTCCTTCCTGCCTACCCTATCTATGTACCTCATAATTTTATACACCTCAATCATGTCCCCCTCAATCTCCTCTGCTCCAAGGAAAATAACCCCAGTCTAACCAATCCCTCCTCATAACTAAAACTCTCCAGCCCAGGAAACATCCTGGTAAATCTCCTCTGCACGCTCTCTCGTGCAATCACATCCTTCCTATAATGCGAATTCCAGAACTGCATGCAATACTCTAGCTGTGGCCTAACCAGCGTTTTATACAGTTCCAGCATAACTCCCTGTTCTTATATTCTATGCCTCGGCTAATAAAGGCAAGCATCCCATAAGCCTTCTTAACCACCTTATCTGCCTGTCCCGCTACCTTAAGGGACCGGTGGACATGCACACCAAAGTCCCTCTGATCCTCGGCACTTCCCAGGGTCCTACCATTCATCGTGTATTTTAAAGATCAAACCAAGCAGGAATACGAGATCCTTTTGTGTGAACATAAAAACTATCTCAACAACATCCTTGAAACGGTGAAAAGAGATTTTGATCAGAGAAGAAATGAGCTGTTAACTCTCAAAAAATGCCATTTTTACTTTGCTAAATCGAAATGAGAATTTACCACATTTGGGTTCAGGAAATTATATTGGGGATGGAATTATGCCTACAGCTGACAAAAAGGGACAACTGGGCTGTAGACTTATTTGAAACCATCTTTGCTGAGTTAAAGACTGGGAACAAGAGGAAAAGAAACATAAGAGTGGAGTTATGATAATACAATGATGTGCAAATTCTACTAATCGTATTACACTGATTGACTTTGTTTTGCTTAAATCTTTGTAATTGTACAATATAATGTGTAATTGTGAAACATAATGGAAAATGTATTTGTATAGTATGTAATAAGCTATTGTTAGATGTTTTTGATGTTAAGTTTGTGTGAGGCCATTGTAAAGAAATCTTCACTGTCGTGGAATCTTCTTTCCTGCAAAGGAATAGGTGTTAGGAAATAGAGATAGTTTAAGTAAGTTATATTGGTATTTGTGGGTGTTAGGAATGAGTTTTAGCTTTAAAGTTTAAGTTTGATTTGTATTTCTACATCTGTGGGTTAAGAAAGGTGAAATTGAGTTTTAGTTTCACTTAAAAAAGGTGTCTGCATTTCTAATGAGGTTTTTTACGACTGTTGCAGCTAGGTTAAACAAACAAGAGTAGAAGAATTAGCCTGTTGCCAGCAACAGGGGTCCAGAGAGGCAGGTCCCTCCCACAGAGACACACAGAAAAACTAAAGAAACAGCAGTTTTGAATTTTGTTTGAAGACAGCTGTCAAACAGGACCCACCTAGAAGAGACAGATTGCCAATCCCAAGATAAAATTAGTTGAAAGTAGCTGCCAGAGAGAGACTGGAGCAAAAGGGACAGATAGCAAGTCCCAAGCTAAATAAAAGACCCCAGAATCCAGGGGAGTGGAACAGGAGAAAGTCCCAAGCAGACCTTCTAATCAAAGGAAGGACAGGAAGCTGGAAAAGGTCCTGTTAATGAAATTAAGAGTAAAGGACAGAGGAAAGGCTCCAGGTTTTAGATTTAAAGAGATAAAAGCTGCAAAAAGAAGATTTAAAGCAAGATCAGCTTGTACGAGACAAGAATGTCCAAAGAGGCAACTGAAGGTCTGTAACTCTTTGCTATGGGTATGTGAAGCAGTGATGTACTGTTGACAGCTGAGTTGGTAAGAGAGTGTGTGTGGAAGAAAGCTTGAATGTATGTGGTGATCCAGGGGAGAAGAACATCGGAAGGAGAGTTCAAAACCCTGCAGGTGAACCCTTGCAGAAGGCATCTGAGAGAAAAGCATCAGTTTGGGAGAAGATTCCAAAGCGAGTTCTTGGAGAGTGGAGATTGGAAACCCTTGTGTGAAAAATGGAGTTCAGTGAGACTGGTTGGCTCACGGTGTAACAAGCATCCTGGGGTGGAGGCGGTAGGGGGAGTTGAGGAGAGATCCAGAGCATCTGTCACTTGGTTTCACTTAGTGTGCCTGACCACAGATTGCCTATTGGTTTACATGGACTGTGTACTTACTGTGAACATTAGAGTATAAGATAGCTTTTGTAACTTGTGTTATCCTTACAAATCTGTATATATCTGTAAAGAGATAGTGTGGGTGAAGGGGTATTGTAATATCGTTCATCTTTTCTTGTTTAATAAATGTTTTATGCTTTTGTTAAAAATTCATTAGCTGACTCCGGTGACTCTGTACAGTAGCCCCTTTCCACGTATCTGAAATAACAAATAAAAGTTAGGATCTGTCAAGCTGGTTTCCACCCTGGAATCAGGCTTGTCCAGTGGTAACCTTAGCTGGGGATCATAACAACTTTGTTTTGCTTTTAACTTCACTGAACCATAAACCCTTGGTAACCCATCTCTTCACTTTAAAAGTTGTAAAATCTCATTAAAAATGCATGTATACAAACAGGGCCCCGGACATCCCTGCACCCAGCTCACCAAAACCTCTAAATGAAACTAAAATCAGGTCACCTTTCTTAACGCCCAAATACAAAATATAAATTAAACTTAAAGCTATACATTGTTCACTGTGACCTCTGTCCAAGCTGCTTTGGTCAGGCTGGGAGATCTTCTCTTTTCGTCAGCAGGCTTGAGGACCTCCCACCTGTCATGATAAAACCTTGGGGCTGCTCTGCGCCTTTTCCTCTGTCCATCACCTGCCTTCCTTCTCTCAGGCATCTCTGGTGAGGCACAAAGAGTTAACAGGCTAATGTTGTATATCATCCTAAAGACTTGATATTCATCAGGGTAATGGGTCAGTTGCATTCCATTGCTATTTCCTCCCTGCCAAAGGTCCTGAAAGTTTCCCATCAGTAATAACAGGCATACATAGTTAAATATTTTCACTCAGCTCTTACAATGGTTCAATTCACCAAAAATATTTTCAGTTTCTCTCAAAATGAAGGTTCCTGGTGCAGCTGCGGTGAAGGTTATGGCACCACCAGGGTCTTTGCAAAGGTGGACAGGGCCTATGCTGAGTTCGGAGCCTGGTATTTAACTGGAGGTGACATCCTGTTGGCATGCTAGGGGGGTGGTGGTTGGGTGGGAAGGAATTGATGCCTCCTCTCCTTTCACCCACCTCAACACAGACCCACTGGGTAGTATTGCCACAGCTACAAGACATTCTGTGGGGGCATTCCCTGTCCACACTGATGGCCCGACAGCTGTGGCCATGCATGTTTTAAAAAATTTTTTCCCAATGCTGGAGAAAGAGAGCACCTCCATTTTGAGGTGCCCCTGGTGATCCCTTACTATCCTCCGGCCCAGTGGGGCCAGACATTGCTACGGGCCCTCCTGTTGAGCATCCGGCTTCCCTGGTCCATTCAGCATCCTTAGATGGAAAGGGCTGCTGGAGGCAGCTTCTTAATTGGCTACTTCCAGGAAGATCCCGACTGATGTCCTGCCACTGCTACTTCTGGGTTCCCACCCTGGAATTGAGTTCAATATCAAGATTGTGAGCCAACCACCAAGATTCAGCCCTTTGTTCCAGGAGGCAATCACACCCCTTAGGTTAAATAGAACTTTAGAGTTGGCCAATTTTCAGGGAAAGGAGGGTGTAATGGCAAGTCATGCTGGTATGGGGATCCAGGATGTAGTGATGGAGGACCCTAAAGCTCTTGGCTTTGACCAATAGATACGAGGTACTTGCTACCTGTGTGGGTGACAATAAGGAATGCACAGTGGTGGGCAAACTGACCATAGCACCATGGTACAGGAGCCCATTTAATTGGGAGTTGTGAAAGACATTTGGCTGTGAAATGGCACAGTATAGTCAGGCGAATAGACATTGTGCTCTGGGGAGATCGAAGCGTAGTGGTATTGTCACTGGGCTAGTAATCCAAAGACCCAGGGCAATGCTCTGGGGACCCATTAAGTCTAATAATGACCATAGAACCATTGTCGATTGCCATTAAAAAAAAGCCCATCTGGTTCACTAATGCCCTTTAGGGAAAGAAATCTGCCATACTTACCTGGTCTGGCCTACATTATATCAATGTGGTTGACTCTTAAATACCCTCTGAAATGGCCTAGAAAGCCACTCAGTTGTATCCAACCACTAAAAAGCCAATAAAAAGGAATGAACTGAATGGACCACCCGCATCAGCCTAGGCACCGGAAACGACAACAGTAAACACAGCCCAATCGACTCTGCAAAGTCTTCCTTACTACACATGTGGGGGCTTGTGCCAAAATTGTGACAGTTGTCTCACAGACTAGTCACACTCATGGAGTCATATTTTACGCATAATGTTCAAGGCCCACCATCGCCATCCCTGGTGTGGACTGTCCCACTGGCAAGGCAGACCCAGCAGAGGTGGCGGCACAGTGGGCACAGTTGTGGGGTGGGGGGAGAGAGAGAGAGAGTGACCTTGGGAATCCTCAACATTGATTTTGGGCCCCATGAAGTCTCATGGCATCAGGCCAAGCATGGGCAAGGAATCCTCCTGCTGGTGACCACATACCACCCCCAACACCCCCTCTTCAGCTGATCAGTCAGTACTTCTCCATGTTGAACCACTTCAAGGAAGCATTGAGGGTGGTAAGGGTGCAGAACGTACTCTGGGTGGGGGGGGGCCTTCAATGTCCATCAGCAAGAATGGCTCAATAGCACCACCACAGACCGAGCTGGCCGAGTCCTTTAGGACATTGCTGCTTGACTGGGTCTCCAGCAGGTGGTGAAGCAACCAATAAGAGAGAAAAACATGCTTGACCTCATCCTCACCAACCTGCCTGCCAGATGCATGACAGTGTTACCACAAGTCATTGTGGACACAAAGTCCCGTCTTCACATTGAGGATACCCTCCATTGTGTTGTGTGGCACTACCACCAAGCTAACTGAGATAGATTTCAAACATATCTAGCAACTCAAAACTGGGCAACCACAAGGCGCTGTGGGCCATCAGCAGCAGTAGAATTGTACTCAACCACCATCTGAAACCTCATGGCCCGGCATATCCCCCACTTTACCATTACCATCATGCCAAGGGATCAGCCCTGGTTCAATGGAGAGTGCAGGAGAGCATGCCAGGAGCAGCACCAGGCATACCTCAGAATGAGGTGTCAACCTAGTGAAGCTACAACACAGGACTTGTGTGCCAAACAGCATAAACAGCAACTGATAGAGCTTAACAAATCCACAACCAATGGATGAGATCTAAGTCACGTCCAACCCTGAAGGGTGGTGGACAATTAAACAACTCACTGGAGAGGGAGGCTCCACAAATATCCCCTTCCTTAATGATGGAGGAGCCCAGTACATCAATCCAAATGATAAGGCTGAAGCATTCGCAACAATCTCCTGCCAGAGGTGCAGAGTGGATGATCTGTCTCACCCTCCTCCAGAGGTCCTCAGCATCACAGGTGCAAGTCTTTAGCTAATTCGATTCATTCCGCATGATATCAAGAAACGGCTGAAGGCACTAAGTGCTGCAAAGGCTATGGGCCCTGACAATATTCCAGCAATTGTACTGAAGACTTGTGCTCCAGAACTTGCCTCACCCCTAGCCAAGCTGTTCCAGTACAACTACAACACTGGAATCTACCCAGAAATGTGGAAAATTGCCCAGGTACATCCTGTATACAAACAGGAGGACAAATCCAACCCAGCAATTACCACCCCATCAGTCTACATTCGATCATTAGTAAAGTGATGGAAGAGGCCATCAACAGTGCTATTAGGCGACACTTGCTTAGCAATAACCTGCTCACTGATGCCCAGTTTGGGTTCCGCCAGGACCACTCAGCTCCTGATCTCATTACAGCCTTGGTTCAAACATAGACAAAAGAGGCTGAACTCCCGAGGTGAGGTGAGAGTGACTGCCCTTGACATCAAGGCAGTATTTGACCAAGTGTGATATCAAAGAGCCCTAGCAAAACTGGAGTCAATGGGGACTGCAGGTTGGAGTCATACCTAGCACAAAGGAAGATGGTTGTGGTTGTTGGATATCAATCATCTCAGTTCCAGGACGTCACTGCAGGAGTTCCTCAGCGTAGTGCCCTCAGCGCAGCCATCATCAGCTGCTTCATCAATGACTTTCCTTCCATCATAAGGTCAAAAGTGGGGATGTTCGCTGACGATTGCACAATGTTCAGCACCATTCCCGACTCCTCAGATACTGAAGCAGTCCATGTCCAAATGCAGCAAGACCTGGACAATATCCAGGCTTGAGCTGAGAATCAGGAGTCCCAAAGGTTGTGTTGCCCGGTCAGACACTTGTAAAAACATGATTGTGATGTGATGGTTGGCTCCACTTAATTCACAACTCCTTCAGAATCCCCTCCTTCCCCCCACCGAATCTCTAGCACAATAGCACAGAGCCATGGCTGACACAAACTGACAGCTTTGAAATTATCCCGCAGGTAATGTTCTCAGACTCAGTGGTTTATGAATAGACTGACGCAATGCCAGTAGACCCAAGTTATGTTGTCAGACCCTATATCACTTTCCCTGCTTCGGGAATACTGAGCACTACACAGAGATGCATCAAGCTTTATTTACCAGTACAGTAAGTCCATATTTTAAGCTACCTCATTCAGCGTTGTTTCGCTTTAATGTCGCAGATACAACAGAGCCGGTATGTCCACTCAGTGTTGAGACTTCTGTTTTAGCGTCGTTTTGCGCCAGGGCCTACAGAATTTGCATGACCCAATCGATACCATTTTGGAGTGGCTTCTCCCGCTTCCATGATCTCGCTCCAGCTGGCCGAAACTCCCGCCCACTCCCCGAGACTCCCGCCCACCCCCTGAGACTCTCTCTCCCATTGGCCAAAATTCCTCCTAACTCACCGAGACTCTCTCTCCCATTGGCCAAAATTCCTCCTATCTCACCGAGACTCTCTCTCCCATTGGCCGAGACTCCCACCCACTCCCCGAGACTCTCTCTCCCATTGGCTAAGGCCCCACCCACTCCCAGAGACTCTCTCTCCCATTGTCCGAGACTCCCTCCCACTCCCCGAGACTCTTTCTCCCATTGGCTAAGTCCCCACCCACTCCCAGAGACTCTCTCTCCCATTGGCCAAAATTCCCACTAACTCCCTGAGACTCTCTCTCCCATTGGCCAAAATTCCCCCTAACTCCCTGAGACACTCTCTCCCATTGGCCAAGAATTTCCCTCACTCCCCGTCTTGCTCCCCTCCTGAACTGAAGCTAGCAGCGTGTGGGAGGGAGTCAGTTTGTGGGACAGGCAGTGAGTGGCAGGTAAGTAGAAAGAGTTAGCATATGCTTTTATATTTTTAAATTTACTATATTTTTAAAGTTATTTCGTCTACAAATATAGGAATGTACAGCATTTCAATGCATAGGGCGTAATGTTTTAATTTTTTTTCTGACCGGAAAGGTCAGAACGCAACAATTGCTTTTGGGTAGCTTATAAAATCCGATTCGCTTAAAGTGGTGTCACTTAAACTTGGACTTTCAGGAACAGCACAACAAATTTAAGCAAGGACGTACTGTATACAAATGACAGAAATTTTAACTGCCCTCTGAAATTGCCTAGCAAGCTAAACAGTTGGACCAAACCGCTGTGAAAAACTATAATATGAATAATACTGGACACACCACTGGACAGCTAATTTGTACACAACAAAGGTACACCCAGCATAGTCAAACCTGAAAAATCCTCCTCATGACCATCTGGAGACTTGCACCAAAATTGGGAGAGCCGTCCCACAGACTAGTCAAGTGACAAAAACAAATTTGAGCCAATGTCCCAAACATGTCCATCACCATACCTAAGCATGCCCTGTCCAACAAGCAGGGCACCACCAAAACAGACCTATCAAAGGTGTGCAGTTGGAAGAGCTTTTTTTTCTGACTGGAATGGTCCTACAGAATGTAACTATTGCTTTTAGGTAGGTTGTAATAGGAAAATCTGCTTTGCTTAAACTTGTACTTTCAGGAACACAACTACAAATTTAAGCAAGGACTTCCTGTACACAAATAACATAAATTTTAATGTTAGCAGACAGTTGACTGTTTACTAGCTCTCTTAATGCTAAAAGGATTCAAATAAATCTTTTATAAATTCACCTGAAGTCTTGCTAAAACATGCTGCAGTTATACCAGAGCAAATGTGATGCTAAAGGTATATGGTCGTATAATGCTACTATGTTATGTTTGGTGTTGTGTTACTAGACTTGTAATCGAGAGGCTTGGGCTAATGATCTGGAAACATGAGTTCAAATCCCCCATGGTAGCTGGGGAATATAACTTTAAGTAAATATGGACTAAATTAGTCACAGTGACCATGAAACTATTTGCTGTCAAAAACACATATTTGGCTTGCTAATGTCCTTTAGCAGAGGAAATCTGCTGTCCTTATCGATATGTAACTCCAGTCCAAAAGCAATGTGGTTGACTCTTAACTGCCCTCTGAAATGGCCTAGCAAGCCAATCGGTTGTATCAAACCACTGTGAAAAACTATAATAAGAATAAAACTGAACAGACCACTGGACAGCTAATTTAGACACAACAAAGGTACACCCAGCATAGTCAAACCTGCAAAATCCTCCTCACAACCACCTGGAGTCTTACACCAAAATTTGGAGAACTGTCCCACAGATTAGTCAAGTGACAAAAACCTAATTTGAGCTAATGTCCCAAACATTTCCATCACTATCCCCAAGTGTGCCCTATCCCACCAGCAGGGCACCACCAAAACAGACCTACCAGAGGTGAGCTGTTGTGGGAATCTTGCCACATCCAGTCGTGAATGGCAATTAAACAGTTAATAAGAGGAGGCGGCTCCATGAACATCCGATCTTTAATAATGGTGGATGGATTGGTACATGGATGAAAATAACAACGTGTTCAGGCAGAAGTGTTAAGTAACAAGACAGACCAAGTTGAGAGAGAACAGTACTAGGAACCCAGAGTTAAAAGTGGCCGTGGGGAGTCAGCAGGAGACAAAGCAAGCAAAAAAAGAGAAAACAAATCAGTGACTTAGAGGAAAGTGAGTAAGTGATTGGTTGGTGGATATTTCTCTCTAAACTAGGGCATTCATTTAAAATAGGGCCTGGGAAATTAAAAATTTCAGTTGGAGTCAGTATAACAATAGATGAATTAATAAAAATGAGAACACAGCAGGTCTAGAGGCATTAATTAAAATTACTGATTTATATTGTAAAAGAGGGGATACAAATTATTTGGATCATGGATGGGCAGCTGAGACCTGTTGCTTGCAATTCCTGCGCCATGTGGGAACTTTGGGACACTTCATGTGTCTTGGGAGACCATGTGTGTATAAGGTGTCTCCAACTGCTTGAGCTCAAACTCAGGATTTCCGAACTTGAGGGGCAGCTGGACTCACTGTACAGCATAGGGGAGGATGAGAGTTTCCTGGATTGTATGTTCCAGGAGGTGGTTACCTCCACAGAGAGTAAGAGCTCAAGAGAGTAAAGAAGTGGCCATTCAGAAGAGTAGGAGGCAGTCACTCAAACTGGTACTCAGCTTTGAAGACTGCTGAGAGTGACAACACCTTGAAGAAGTGTAGTCCAGCCCAAGGCTCCTCCTGGGCAAGGGAATGCACTAGTGGAAGCAACAAAGGTTAGAAATGCTGCTGGTAAAGGAGATACCATAGTTAGGAGAACAATGGCATTTCTGTAATTGTAATTGAGTGCCCCACGTGGTGTGTTGCCTTCCTGGTGCCAGACGAAAGGATATCACAGAGAGGGTGCAGGGGAAGGGTGTGAGCCAGTGGTACACATCATACAAACATAAGAAATAGGAGCAGAAGTAGGCCTCTCAGCCCTCAAGCCTGCTCTACCATTCAATAAGATCATGGCTGTTCTGTTTATGTTTCGAGTTCTACATTCCCACCTACCCCCGATAACCATCGATTCCCTTGTCTAACAAGAGTCTATCCACCTCTGCCTTAAAAATACTCAGTGACCCTGCCTCCACTGCCTTCTGAGGCAGAGTTCCAAAGTCTCATAACCATTTGTGAGAAAAAAAATTCTCCTCCTCTTACTCCTATAAGGGTGACCCATAATTTTAAAACTATGCCAATAGTTCTGGACTCACCCAGAAGAGGAAACATCTTTTCCACATCCTCCTTGTCAATACCATTCAGGATCTTATATACTTCAATCAAGTCACCCCTCACTCTTCTAAACTCCAGTGGAAACAAGCCCAGCCTGTTCAACCTAACTTCATAAAACAACCTGCTCATTCCAAGTATCAATCCAGTAAACCTCCTCTGAACCGCCTACAAAGCATTTACAACCTTCCTTAAATAATGTTATGATCCCAGCTGAGGTTACCACTGTACAAGCCTGATCCCAGAGTGGAACCCAGCTTGATAGATCCTAACTTCTACTTGTTTGTTTACATAAGTGGATGTATGGAAAGTAGCTATTGAACAGTCACGGGAGTCAGCTGAGGAGCTTTTGATAAAATGCTTATTAAACATGAAAGGATAAATTATATTACAATACTCCTTCACCCACAACTACACCTTTACAGATATATACAGATTTGTAAGGATAACACAAGTTACAAAAGCTATCATATATTCTAATGTTCACAGTAAGTACACAGTCCATGTACCAATAGACACCCTGTGGTCAGACACACCACACTCTAAAACCAAGTGACAGATGCCACCTCAACCAGATGTTGTGGATCTCTTCGCATCTCCCCCCAGATGCTTGCCACACCGTGAGCCAACCGGTCTCACTATACTCCATCTTTCACACAAAGGTTCCCAATCTCCACTCACCAAGAACTTGCTTTGGAATCTTTTCCCAAACTGACATTTTCTCTCAGATGCCTTTCAGGGTTTCGAACTCTCCTTCTGATGTTCCTCTTCCCTGGGTCACCACATGTATTCAAGCTGTCTTCCACACACACTCTCTCACCGACTCAGCCATCAACAGTACCACTGCTTCACATGCCCATGGCAAAGAATTGCAGACGTTCAGTTGTCTCTTTGGACCATCTTGTGCTTGCAAGCTGTTCTCGCTTTAAATCTGCTTTCTGCAGCTTTTGTCTCTTTAAATCTGAAGCTTGAAGCCTTTCTCTCTGCCTCTCACTCTTAACTTCATTAACAGGACCTGTTCCAGATTCCTGTCCTTCCTTTGACTAGAAGGTCTGCTTGGGACTTTCCACTGTTCCACTCCGCTGGATCTTTGGACTCTTTAGCTTGGGATTGGGTATCTGTAAAACAGGAAAGGTGGCCAAACCATGGCTTACAAGGGAAATTAGAGATAGTATTAGATGCAAGGAAGAGGCATACAAATTAGTCAGAAAAAACAACAGACCTGAGGATTGGGAGCAGTTTAGAATTCAGCAAAGGAGGACCAAGGGATTGATTAAAAAGGGGAAAATAGAGTACGAGAGTAAGCTTGCAAGGAACATAAAAACTGACTGTAAAAGTTTCTAGAGGTATGTGAAGAGAAAAAGATTGGTGAAGACAAATGTAGGTCGCTAACAGTCAGAAACAGGGGAATTTATAATGGGGAACAAAGAAATGGCTGACCAACTAAATACATACTTTGGTTCTGTCTTCTCAAAGGAGGACACTAATAACATACCAGAAATGCTGGGGAACACAGGGTTCAGTGAGAGGGAGGAACTGAAAGAAATCAATATTAGTTGGGAAATGGTGTTGGGGAAATTGATGGGATTGAAGGCCGATAAATCCCTGGGGCGTAATAATCGACATCTCAGAGTACTTAAGGAAGTGGCCCTAGAAATAGTGGATGCATTGGCGGTCATCTTCCGAGATTCTATAGACTCTGGAACAGTTCCTACAGATTGGAGGGTAGCTAATGTAACCCCACTATTTAAAAAGGGAGGCAGAGAGAAAACAGGGAATTATAGACCAGTCAGCCTGACGTCGGTAGTGGGGAAAATTCTAGAGTCCATTATAAAAGATTTAATAGCTGAGCATGTGGAAAACGATAGCAGAGTCGGTCAGAGTCAGCATGGATTTATGAAAGGGAAATCATGCTTGACAAATCTATTGGAATTTCTCGAGGATGTAACTAGTAGAGTTGATGAGGGGGAGCCAGTGGATGTGGTTTATTTGGACTTTCAGAAGGCTTTCAACAAAGTCCCACATAAGAGATTGGCGTGTAAAATTAAAGCGCATGGGATTGGGGGTAGTTTATTGAGATGTATGGAAAACTGGTTGGCAGACAGGAAACAAAGAGTAGGAATAAACGGGTCTTTTTCTAAATGGCAGGCAGTGACTAGTGGGGTACTGCAGGGATCGATGCTGGGACCCCAGTTATTCACAATGTATATTAATGATTTCGATGAGGGAATTAAATGTAATATCTCCAAATTTGCAGATGACACAAAGCTGGGTGGGAGGGCGAGCTGTGAGGAGGATGCAGAGATGCTTCAATGTGATTTGGACAAGCTGAGTGAGTGGGCAAATGCATGGCAGATGCAGTATAATGTGGATAAATGTGAGGTTATCCATTTTGGTAGCAAAAACAGGAAGGCAGATTATTATCTGAATGGCTATAAAATTGAGAGCGGGGAATGTGCAACGAGACCTGGGTGTCCTTGTACACCAGTCGCTGAAGGTAAGCATGCAGGTGCAGCAGGCGGTAAAGAAGGCAAATGGTATGTTGGCCTTCATAGCCAGAGGATTTGAGTACAGGAACAGGGATGTCTTGCTGCAATTGTACAGGGCCTTGGTGAGACCACACCTGGAATATTGTGTGCAGTTTTGGTCTCCTTATCTGAGGAAGGATGTACTTGCTATAGAGGGAGTGCAGCGAAGGTTTACCCGACTGATTCCTGGGATGGCGGGACTGACATGAGGAGAGATTGAGTCGATTAGGATTATATTCGCTGGAGTTCAGAAGAATGAGGGGGGATCTCATAGCAACCTATAAAATTCTAACAGGACTAGACAGGGTAGATGCAGGAAGGATGTTCCTAATGGTGGGGGAGTCCAGAACCAGGGGTCACAGTCTGAGGATATGGGGTAGACCATTTAGGACTGAGATGAGGAGAAATTTCTTCACCCAGAGAGTGGTGAACCTGTGGAATTCATTACCACAGAAAGTAGTTCAGACCAAACATTGTATGTTTTCAAGAAGGAGTTAGATATAGCTCTTGGGGCGAAAAGGATCAAAGGGTATAGGGAGAAAGCGGGAGCAGGCTATTGAGTTGGATGATCAGCCATGATCATAATGAATGGTGGCACAGGCTCGAAGGGCCGAATGGCCTACTCCTGCTCCTGGTTTCTATGTTTCTACATCCTGTCAATCAGACAAAGACCCATTTATGCATACTCTGTTTTCTGCCAGCCAGCCAATCTGCTATCCAGGCTAATATGTTACCCTCGACACCATGAGATTTTATTTTCCACAATAATCTTTGATGTGAACCTTATCAAATGCCTTCTGGAAACCCAAGTACAGTATGTCTACAGGCTTCCCTTTTACCACAGCACGTTACCCCTTCAAAGAACGCCAATAAATTGGTTAATCATGATTTCCCTTTCACAAAACTATGCTGACTCTTCCCAATTACCTTGTGTTTTTCTAAGTGCCCAGCTATAACCTCTTTAATGATCGACTCTAACACCGTCCACATGACAGACGTCAAGCTATCTGGCCTATAGTTTCCTGTTTTCTTCCCCCCTCCCTTATTGAATGGAGGGGACTTTCTAGTCTAATGGAACCTTTCCAGAATCTATGGAATTTTGGAAAATTAACACCAACGCATCTACTACCTCATTAGTCAATTATTTTAAGACCCTAGCATGAAGTCCATCTGGACCTGGAGACTTGTCAGCCTGCAGCTCCATTACACTTTTCCTGTTTAAATACCTGTAAAAACTCTTGCTATCCATTTTTACATTTCTAGCTAGCTTCCTATCATACTCTAATTTCTTTCTCCTGATTAACCTTTTGGTCTTTCTCTGCTTTTCTTTATCTTCTGACCAATCATCTGACTTGCCTCACCCTTGTGTAGTTATATGCTTTTTCCTTAAATTTGATGCTTTAGAATTTTTCTTTATAATAGAAATATATTTATCCTGAATATTGTGAAAAGTCCTCTTAAATATCTGTCACTGCTTCTCTATTGATCTATCCCATAGCCTAGTATCCCAGTTCATTTCAGCTAGCTCAGGTTTCATGCCCAAATAGTTGCCCTTATTTAAGTTTAAAATACTAGTCTTAAACCCACTCTTCTCCCTTTCAAACTGGATGTAAAATGCATACATATTGTGGTCGCTGCTACCTCGGGGTGCCTTTACCCTGAGATCATTAACTAATCCTGTTACATTACACAATACCAAGTCTAATATAACCTGCCCTCTGGTTGGTTCCAGAATGTGCTGCTCTAAGAGACTGTCTCGAAGGCATTCTATGAACTCCTCATCCAGGCTACTACTGCCAATATGATTTTTCCAGTTTATATGTAGATTAAAGTCATCCATGATTATTGCTGTCCCTTTATATGATCGGC
This sequence comes from Cetorhinus maximus, assembly GCF_964194155.1. Taxonomy (NCBI): domain Eukaryota; kingdom Metazoa; phylum Chordata; class Chondrichthyes; order Lamniformes; family Cetorhinidae; genus Cetorhinus; species Cetorhinus maximus. Next base: position 155,811,250 of record NC_135881.1, read on the forward strand.
GCAAGTTTGGAGGGCCGAAGGGCCTGTTCCTGTGCTGTTCTTTTCTTAAATAAAAACAAAAAACTACTGTGGATGCTGGAAATCCAAAACAAAAACAGAATTACCTGGAAAAACTCAGCAGGTCTGGCAGCATCGGCGGAGAAGAAAAGAGTTGACGTTTCGAGTCCACATGACCCTTCAACAGAACTGAGTATAGTTAGGAGAGGGGTGAAATATAAGCTGGTTTAAGGTGGGGGGCGGGGGGAGAGAAGTTGGGGGTGGGGTGGTTGTAGGGACAAGCAAGCAGTGATAGGAGCAGATAATCAAAAGATGTCACAGACAAAAGGATCAAAGAGATGTTGAAGGTGGTGATATTATCTAAGAAAATGTGCTAATTAAGAATGGATGGCAGGACACTCAAGGTACAGCTCTAGTGGGGTTGGGGTGGAAAGACTGACAAGGTATTAGTTGTAGATTTAAAAATAATGGAAATAGGTGAGAAAAGAAAAATCTATATAAATTATTGAAAAAAACAAAAGGGAGGGGGAAGAAACGGGGTGGGGATGGGGGGAGGGAGTTTAAGATCTAAAGTTGTTGAATTCAATATTCAGCCCGGAAGGCTGTAAAGTGCCTAGTCGGAAGATGAGGTGCTGTTCCTCCAGTTTGCGTTGGGCTTCACTGGAACAATGCAGCAAGCCAAGGACAGACATGTGGGCAGGAGAGCAGGGTGGAGTGTTAAAATGGCAAGCGACAGGGAGGTTTGGGTCTTTCTTGCGGACAGACCACAGGTGTTCTGCAAAGCGGTCGCCCAGTTTGCATTTGGTCTCTCCAATGTAGAGGAGACTGCATTGGGAGCAACGAATGCAGTAGACTAAGTTAGGGGAAATGCAAGTGAAATGCTGCTTCACTTGAAAGGAGTGTTTGGGCCCTTGGACGGTGAGGAGAGAGGAAGTGAAGGGGCAGGTGTTGCATCTTCTGCGTGGGCATGGGGAGGTGCCATAGGTGGGGGTTGAGGAGTAGGGGGTGATGGAGGAGTGGACCAAGGTGTCCCGGAGGGAACGATCCCTATGGAATGCCACCAGGGGGGGTGAAGGGAAGATGTGTTCGGTGGTGGCATCATGCTGGAGTTGGCGGAAATGGCGGAGGATAATCCTTTGAATGCGGAGGCTGGTGGGTTTAAACCAGCTTATATTTCACCCCTCTCCTAATATTACTCAGTTCTGTTGAAGGGTCATGAGGACTCGAAATGTCAACTTTTTTCTTCTCCGCCAATGCTGCCAGACCTGCTGAGTTTTTCCAGGTAATTCTGTTTTTGTTTTGGATTTCCAGCATCCGCAGTAGTTTTTTGTTTTTAACCCAATATTTCTTCTTGTATACTTTTTCCTATGTTGTGGTTACTGTTAAGTGGCCTGTAGACCACTCCCATTAGTGACTTCTTTACCCTACTATTCTGCATCTCCACCCAAACCAATTTTACATCCTGATCTCCTGAACCAAGGTCATTCTAACTGTTGCACAAACACCATCCTTGATTAACAGTCCTACCCCTCCACCTTTATCTAGCTTCCTATTCATCTTGAAGGTCATGTATCCCTCAATATTCAGGACCTGATCCTGCAGCCACATCTCCAGCTATGGCTATCAGATCATATTCATTTAGTTCAATGTGCACTATCAATTTGTTTACTTTGTTATGAAAGCATTCAGATACAGAGCCTTTAGTTTTGTCTTTTTGTTATCTTTGTGAGATCTAGGCATTTTTCTCTCTGCCCTTTCTTGCCATTCTCCGAGCCTCATTTCCCATATTACTATTTTCCTCTCTTACTCTTTGATTTATTGCATCTTTTCACATTTGAACCCTTGCCCCCACTACTTAGTGTAAAACCCTGTCTACTTTCCTAGTTATGTGGTTCGCAAGAACACTGGTCCCAGCACGGTTTAGGTGTAGACCAAACCAACGGTACAGCCCCCACTTTCCCCAGTACTGGTGCCAGTGCCTCAAACCAGAATCCACTTCTCTCACACCAGTCTTTGAGCCATCTCTCTAATTTTATGTACCCTACGCCAATTTGCATGTGGCTCAGGTAATAATCCAGAGATTATAAACTTTGAGGTTCTGCTTTTCAATTTAGCACCTAGCTCCTCATACTGCCTGTGCAGAACTTCTTTCCTAGTTCTGCCTATGTCGTTGGTGACTACATGGATCACAACAACTGGATCCTCCCCCTCCCACTGCACGTTCCTATCCAGCCCTGAGCAGATGTCCCGAACCCTGGCAGCGGGCAGACAACACAGCTGTCTGGACACTCGCTTTTCAGAAAACAGTATCAATCCCCCTGCTACCACTACATTGCTTTTTGCTCCCCCCACTTGAATAGCTCCTTGTACCACGGTGCCATGGTCAGTTTCTCACCCACCTTGCAGCCGCCACTCATCCAAACAAGTTGAAAGAACCTCAGACCTTTTGGACAATTGCAGAGGCTCACGCTCTGGCACTTCTGCCATCTGGGTCCCCTTACCTGCCTCACTCGCAGTCACACCCTTCTATACCTGAACGCTGACCAAGTCAGAAAACCCTATCCCAAGTGGTGAGACTGCCTCCTTATACAAAGCATCTAGATAACTTTCTCCCTTCCTGATGTGTTGCAGAGTCTGCAGCTCAGCATCCAGCTCGATGACTGAGCCGAATTTCCTTGAGCTACAAACACTTGCTGCAGATGTGTTTGCCCTGAATATCACTAGGAGCTCCCACATGCTACAGCCTGGCACATCACCTATCCTGCCATCCTTAATTTGTTTTAAATAATTACTTAATTTCTTATTCGCTTATGTTGCTTTTTTATACATTTTATTAACTTTACCACCAATTTGTATACTATTTTAAACCTTAGGAATAGAATAGACCTTAACCGCTCACCAGATACTCACCAGGTATTTCCTTTCACTGTAGTAGACCAGGAACCAATTCCTACAGTGTGAAAAAAGGTAGAAAAAGGAAACAAATACCTCCTTCCTCCCACCCCCTTCATCAACTCCCCCACTCGCGAAACTCCAAAGTCTGCACCCCGTTTCCTCAGCTGCACTCCATTTGCCATCGGTATCAATGACATAGAGAAGGCAGGTTTTTTATTCATTCATGGGATGTGAGTGTCGCTGGCTAGGCCAGCATTTGTTGCCCGTTCCTAATTACCCTTGAGTAGGTGGTGGTGAGCTGCCTTTTTGAACCGCTGCAGTCCATGTGATGTAGGTAAACCCACAGTGCTGTTAGAGACGAGTTCCAGGATTTTGAACCAGGTATTGATGCCCAACAGTCAGACTTTCAGGTACTAAGGATGAAGTTAAAAAGTAGCACAACAAATTTAGGTAGTAATCTCTAAATTACTCCTTGTGCTACATTCTAGTGAGAATAGAAATAAGATAGTGAGGATCAATGCATGACTTGAGGCATGATGCAGGAAGGAGGGCTTCATATGCTTAGGGCACTGAAACCAGCTTCTCTACTGTTGTCGGAGCTGCAAGTGGAGAGTATTCCATCACCCTCCTGACTTGTGCATTGTAGATGGTGGACAGGCTTTGGGGAGTCAGAAGATGAGCTACTCTCTACAGAATTCCCAGCCTCTGACCTGCTCTTGTAGCCACAGTATTTATATGGCTGGTCCAGTTCAGTTTTTGGTCAATGGTAACCCCAAGGATGTTGATAGTGGGAGATTCAGTTATGGTAATGCCATTGAATGTTAAGGAGAGATGGCTGGATTCTCTCTTGTTGGAGATGGTCATTGATTTGGCACTTGTGTGGCATAAATGTTACTTGGCACATGTCAGTCCAAGCCTGAATGTTGTCCAAGTCTTGCTGCATATGGGCAAGGACGGCTTCAGTATCTGAGGAGTCGCAAATGGTGCTAAACATTGTGCAATCACCAGCAAACATCCTTATTTCTGACCTTATGATGGAGGGAAGGCCATTGATGAAGCAGATAAAAATGGTTGACCCTGGCATACTACCCTGAGGGATGCCTGCAGCGATGCCCTAGGTTTGAGATGATCGACCTCCAACAACCACAACCATCTCCCTTTGTGCTAGGTATGACTTCAATCAGTGGAGAAATTCTCCCCGAATGCTACCAGCTCCACCCCTCTCCCTGACAACAGTCTGAGATTAGCCTGTCTGTTTGCAACCTTGGTGTCACATTTGACCCTGAGATGAGATTCCGACCTCATACTCATGGCATTGCAAAGACCACCCATTTCCACCTCTAACATTGCCTGACTTCACTGTTATCTCAGCTCATCTGCTTCTGAAACCTCATTCATGCCTTTGTTACCTCTAGGCTCAATTATTCCAACACGGTCCTGGATGGTCTTCCACATTCTGCCCTCCATAAACTTGAGGTCGTACAAAACTCTGCTGTCCGTATCTTAGCATGCAGCAAATCCCATTCCCCTATCATCCCTGTGTACGATGACTTATATAGGCTCTTGGTCAAGCAAGCCTTGATTTTAAAATTCTCATTCTTATTTTCAAACCCTTCCATGGCCTTTCCCCTCCCTATCACTGTAATCATTCGCAATAAGGTAGGCGAATTAACAGCGCAAATAGAGGTAAATAGGTATGATATTGCGATTTCAGAGACATGGCTATAGGGTGATCAAGGCTGGGAACTGAATATCCAAGGGTATTCATTATTTTGGAAAGACAAGTAAAAAGGAAAAAGTGGTGGCGTGGCACTGTTAGTTAAGGATGAAGTCAGTGCAATAATGAGAGAGCATATTGGCTCAGAAAATCTAGATGTAGAATCATTCTGGGTGGAGCCAAGAAACAACAAGGGGCGGAAGACATTAGTGGGAGATGTATGTAGGCCTCCAAACAGTCATGGTGATGTCGGGGGCAGTATTAAACAGGAAAGTAGAGTTGCATGTAACAAGGACGCTACAGTAATCATGGGTGACTTCGAGCTACATATAGACTGGGCAAACCAAATTAACAATGATACTGTGGCAGATGAATTCCTGGAGTGATACGAGATATTTCTTTAGACCAGTACGTCAAGGAACCGACTAGGAAACAGGCCATCCTAGATTTGGTTTTGTGCAATGAGAAGGGGTTCATTAATAATCTTGTTGTGTGGGGCCCTTTAGGGAACCCGTGGCCATAACATGATAGAATTCTTTCTTAGGTTGGTAAGTGAAGTAGTCCATTCTGAAACTAGGGTCCTAAATCTAAACAAAGGAAACTGCGAAGGTATGAGGCGTGTGTTGGCTAAGATAGATTGGCGAACCTTATTAAAAGGCATAAAGGTGGATAGGCAATGGCTAATATTTAAGAAACAAATGTATGCATTGCAACAGTTATATATTCCTTTCTGATGCAAAAACACAACAGGAAAAGTGGCCCAACCATGGCTAACAAAAGAAGTTAAGGATAGTATTAGATCCAAAGAGGAGTCATATAAAGTTGCTAGAAAAAGTGGCAAGCCTGAGGATTGGGAGCAGTATAGAATTCAGCAAAGGGGGACCAAGAGATTGATTAAGAGGGAAAAACTAGAGTATGAGAGTAAACTTGCAAGGAACATAAAAGAGGACTATAAAAGCTTCTATGAGTATGTAAGAAGAAAAAGATAATGAATTCAAATATAGGTCCCTTACAGTCTGAAACAGGAGAATTTATAATAGAGAACAAGGATGTGGCAGTGCAATTAAACAACTACTTTAGTTCTGTCTTCGTGCAGGAAGACACAAATAACTTCCCAGAAATACTAGGGAACCAAAGGTCTAGTGAGAAGGAGGAATTAAAGGAAACTAGAATTACTAAAATAACAGTGCTGGAGAAATTAATGGGATTGACGTCCAATAAATCCCAGGGCCTGATAATCTACATACCAGGGTACTAAAGGAGGTGGTCATGGAAATAGTAGATGCTTTGCTGTCATCTTCCAAAATTCTGTAGATTCTGGGCCAGCCCCAGCAGATTGGAAGGTGGAAAATGTAACTCCACTTTTTAAAAGAAGAGGGAGGGAAAAAACTGGGAATTACAGACTGGTTAGCCTAACATCAGTGGTAGGGAAAATGCTAGTCTATTATAAAGGATGTGATAACAGGACACTTAGAAAATATCAACGGGATTAGACTAAAGTCAACATGGATTTATGAAAGGGAAATCACGTTTGACAAACCTCCTGGAGTTTTTTTTGAGGATGTAACTTGCATAATAGGTAAGGGAGAACCTGTGGATGTAGTGTATTTGGATTTTCAGAAAGCTTTTGATAAAGTCCCACATAAGAGGTTAGTGTGCAAAGTTAAAGCACATGGGATTGGGGGTAATATATTGGCATGGATTGAGAATTGGTTAGCAGACAGGAAACAGAGTAGGAATAAATGGGTCTTTTTCAGAATGGCAGGTGGTGACTAGTGGGGTTCTGCAAGGATCAATACTTGGGCCCTAGCTATTCACAATATATATCAATGATTTGGATGAGGGAATCAAATGTAATATTTCCAAGTTTGCTGACGACACAAAACTAGGTGGGAATGAGAGTGTTGAGGATGTTAAGAGGCTTCAAGGTGATGGCGTAGTGTTATTGTCACTGGGCTAGTAATCCAGAGACCCAGGGTAATGCTCTGGGGACCTGGGTTCGAATCCTGCCACGGCAGAAGGTGGAATTTGAATTCAATAAAAAAAAATCTGGAATTAAAAGTCTATGATGACCATGAAACCATTGTTGATTTTTGTAAAAACCCATCTGGTTTACTAATGGCATTCCCCATTAGGGAAGGAAATCTGTCATCCTTACCTGGTCTGGGCTACGTGTGACGGGCTACATGTGACTCCAGACCCACAGCAATGTGGTTGACTCTTAAATGACCTCTGAAATGGCCTAGCAAGCCACTCAGTTGTAACAAACCACTACAAAGTCTCAAAAAAGAAATGAAATCGTACAGACCACCCAGCATTGACCTAGGCACAGGAAATGACAATGGCAATTGCAGCCCTGTTGACCCTGCAAAGTCCTCCTTACTAACATTTGGGGCTTAGTGCCAAAATTGAGAGAGCTATCTCACAGCCTGACATAGTCATCTTCACGGAATCATACCTTACAGATAATGCCCCAGACTCCACCATCACCATATACAGTCAGAAGGGAGTTGTCCTTGGAGTCCTCAACATCGACTGCAGACCCCATGATGTCTTAGGGCATCAAGTCCAACATGAGCAAGGAAACCTGCTGATTACCATGTACTGCCCTCCCTCAGCTGGTGAATCAGTGCTCCTCCATTTTGAACATCACTTGGAGGAAGCACTGAGGGTGACAAGGGTGCAGGATATACTCTGGTGGAGGGGGGGGGACTTCAATGTCCATCAGCAAGAGTGGCTCGGTAGCACCACGACTGACCGAGTTCTAAAGGACATTGCTGCTAGACTGGGTCTGCGGCAGGTGGTGAGGGAACCAACAAGAGGGAAAAACGTACTTGACCTCATCCTCACCAACCTGCCTGCCACAGATGCCTCTGTCCATGACAGTTTGGTAGGAGTGACCACCGCACAGTCACTATGGAAACACGTTGAGGATACCCTCCATCGTGTTGTGTGGCACTACCACCGTGCTAAATTGGAAAGATTTCATACAGATCTAGCAACTCGAGACTGGGCATCCATGAGGCGCAGTGGGCCATCAGCAGCAGCAGAATTGTACTCGAACACAATATGTAACCTCATGGCCCGGCATATACCCCACTCTACCATTACCATCAAGCCAGGGGATCAACCCTGGTTCAATGAAGAGTGCAGGAGGCGTGCCAGGAGCAGCACCAGGCATACCTAAAAATGAGGTGTGAACCTGGTGAAGCTATAACACAGGACTACTTATGTTGTTTGGCACGCAAGCAGCAAGTGATAGACAGAGCTAAGCAATCCCACAACCAATGGATCAGATCTAAGCTCTGCAGCCCTGCCACATTCAGTTGTGAATGGACAATTAAACAACTAACTGGAGGAGGAGGCTCCATAAATATCCCCATCCTCAATGATGGAGGAGTCCAGCACAGCAGTGCAAAAGATAAGGCTGAAGCATTCGCAACAATCTTCAGCCAGACGATCCATCTTGGAATCCTCCGGAGGCCCCCAGCATCACAGATGCCAGTCTTCAGCCAATTTGATTTACTGCACATGATATCAAGAAATGGCACTGGTTACTGCAGAGGCTATGTGCCCTGACAATAGTCCAACAATAGTACTGAAGACTTGTTTTCCAGAGTTTGCTGCGCCCCTAGCCAAGTTGTTCCAGTACAGCTACAACATTGGAATCTACCTGGCTATGTGGAAAGTTGCCCAGATATGTGCTGTACACAAAAAGCAGGACAAGTCCATCCCGGCCAATTGCCGCCCCATCAGTCTACTCTCCATCATCAGTAAAGTAATGGAAGGGGCCATCAAGAGTGCTATCAAGCGACACTAACTTAGCAATAAACTGCCCATTGGTGCCCAGTTTAGGTTCCGCCAGTGCCACCCAGCTCCTGACCTCATTCCAGCCTTGGTTCAAACATGGACAAAAGAGCTTGAACTCCCGAGGTGAGGTGAGAGTGACTGCCCTTGACATCAAGGCAGCATTTGACCAAGTGTGGCATCAAGGAGCCCTAGCAAAACTGTAGTCAATGGAAATCAGGGGGAAAACTCTCTGCTGGTTGGAGTCATACCTAGCAGAAAGGGCGATGGTTGTGGTTGTTGGAGGTCAGTCATCTGAGCTCCAGTACATCACTGTAGGAGTTTCTCAGGGTAGTGTCCTAGACCCAACCATCTTCAACTGCTTCATCAATGACCTTCCATCATAAGGTCAGAAGTGTGGATGTTTGCTGATGATTGCACGATGTTCACCATTTGCAACACCTCAGATACTGAAGCAGTCCATGTCCAAATGCAGCAAGACCTGGACAATATCCATGCTTGGGCTGACAAGTGGCAAGTAACATTCACGCCACACAAGCGTCAGGCAATGACCATCTCCAACAAGAGAGAACCCAACTATTGCCCCATGATGTTCAATGGCATTACCACCACTGAATCCCCCACAATCAACATCCTGGGGGTTACCATTGACCAGAAACTGAACTGGACTAGCCATATAAATACTGTGGCTACAAGAGCAGGTCAGAGGCTAGGAATCATGTGACAAGTAACTCATCTCCTGACTTCCCAAAGCCTGTCCACCATCTACAAGGCACAAGTCAGGAGTGTGATGGAATACTCCCCACTTGCCTGAATGAGTGCAGCTCCCACAACACTCTAAGAAGCTTGACACCACCAAAGCAGCCCGCTTGATTGGCACCATATCCACAAACATTCTCTCCCTCCACCACCAATGCACAGTAGCAGCAGTGTGTACCATCCACAAGGTGCACTGCAGGAATTCACCAAGGCTCATAGGTAGCACCTTCCAAACCCATGACCATTACCACCTAAAAAGACAAGGTGAGCAGATTGATGGGAACACCACCACCTGGAGGTTCCCCTCCAAGTAACTCACCATCCTGACTTGAAAATATATCGCTGTTCCTTCACTGTCGCTCAGTCGAAATCCTGGAATTCCCTCCCTAACAGCACTGTGGGTGTATCTACACCATTTGGACTGCAACGGTTCAAGAATGCAGCTCACCACCACCTTCTCAAGGGCAACTAGGGGTAGGCAATAAATGTTGGCCCATCCAGCGAAGCCCGCATCCAGTGAATGAATTTTTTTAAAAATTAGACCAGTTGAATGAGTGGGCAAATACATGGCAGATGCAGTATAACTTGGATAAGTATGAAGCTATCCACATTGGTTGGAAAAACACAATCACAGAGTATTATTTAAATGGTGATAGATTGGGAAATGTTGATGTACAAAGGGACCTGGGAGTCCTTGAGCACCAGTCACTGAAAGCAAGCATGCAGGTGCAGCAAGCAGCTAAGAAGGCAAATGATATGTTGGCCTTTATTGTGAGAGGACTTTACAGGAACAAAAATGACTTACTGCAGCTATACAGGGCCTTGGTGAGAGCACACCTGGAGTATTCTGTGCAGTTTTGGTCTCCTTCCCTAAGAAAGCATATACTTGCTATAGAGGGAGTGCAGCGAAGGTTCACCAGACTGATTCCTGGGATGGCAGGATTGTCCTATGAGGAGAGATTGGGCCGACTAGGCCTGTATTCATGGAGTTAAGAAGAATGAGAGGGGCTGTCATTGAAACATATAAAATTCTGACAGGGCAGGACAGACTGGATGCAGGGATGATGTTTCCTCTGGCTGGTCTAGAACAAGGGGTCACAATCTCAGGATACGGAGTAGGCCATTTAGGACTGAGATGAGGAGAAACTTCTTCACTTAGAGGGTGGTTAACCTGTGGAATTCTCTACCACAGAACGCTGTGGAGGCCAAGTCACTGAATATGTTTAAGAAAGAAATAGATATTTAGATTCTAAAGGCATCAAGGGGCATAGGGAGAGAGTGGGAGTATGGTGTTGGGATGATATTAAATGGCGGAGCAGACTCGAAGGGCCGAATGACCTACTCCTATTTTTCTATGTTTCTATCTCTTCCAGCCCCACACTCTTTGAGATATCTGTGCTCCTCTAATTCTGGCCTCTTGTGCACCCCCAGCTTTACCTGCTCCACCATGGGTGGCCGTGCCTTCAGTTACTGAGGCCCCAAGCTCTTGAATACCACCCTAAACATTGTGCTTCTCTACCTTGCTTTCTTCCTTTAAGACATTCCTTAAAGCCTACTTCTTTGACCAAGTTTTATTTTTTGGCCCCTGAGCTAAGGGGCCTTCTGATGCCAACAGCAGCAAATGTTAACAATTTCACCCCTATTGCACATTGGGACCTTCTAGAGATACTGGCCTGTGCACATACATGGTAATTGCCCAGGAAGTTTAAATTTCCACTGGGCAGATTTGTATTGTTTGGGCCACTCTGTGAGTGTCTCACTGACCTCAAAGACTTGGGTCTTTGCATGGTACTTACCCACTTACTCTTGTATCGTACTGCTGTCAATTTCTAGCTCTCCCCTACTAACCCAATCACATGCCCAGCCACACCACCCCTCCACCCACCCCCATACCTCCGATCCAACCACTCACCTCCCCCCCACTACTCAGCCACCTTGAACCAACTACTTATCTCTCCAACCTGACTATCACCCCCACTCACCCACAGCTCCATCCACCCCCCACTTATCCACCCCCTTCTTATCCACTCCCCACTCATCCACGCCCATAACCCCACTCACCCACTCAACCCCCAAACCCCACGCCTCCACTCACTCCCCCACCCAATAATCCCCATCACGCACTCACCCACCCACTCACTAAGCCATTAGCCCCACTAAAATCTTTAACACCTTTTAAAAACTTACCTGAGTACAACAGCTGGTGTGGTCAAAAGGGAAAAAGGGCCATAGGCTCTCCAATGTTCCTCTCTGCCATTGCTTTCTGCGGTTGGCTGCAAAGAGAGATCACAGCTGCAGCCAGGATAAGAAGACCTGGCTGCAAAGATGGAAAAAGGTAGGGCCATAATTATCTTTGCAGTCGGCAATGATTGCCCCAGCATTGCTGTTGACCATAAGTTCTGGCCCAATATCTCCTTATGTGATCAGTGTCATTTTTTTGTTTTGCAATGCTCCTGTAAAAGCACCTTGGCATGTTTCATTATGTTAAAGGTGTTATATAAATATGATTTTTTGTTGTTGGAGAAGACTAAGAAGAACTAGAAAGGATACAAATACACAGGTTGGCAATGTATCTATGTAAAAACACAATGTCGTGAATGAGGTTGGTGAGCTGCAAGCACGAATAGCCATGTGGGATATCATTTAGTGGCAATAATAGAAATGCGACTGAAAAATGGAGATGACTGAGCACCTAATATTCAAAGTTACAAAGTGTTCAGAAAAGATAGGGAAGGAAAGAAGGGCCATTGGGTGGCAGTACTCATTAGGAACTGTTGGAAAGAGAGGATGTCCTTGAAGGGGCAAGGACAGAATCCATTTGGTTAGATTTGAGAAGCAAAAAGGGTAGGATCACACTACAGGGGGTATTCTATAGGCATCCATATAGTGAGAGATAGAGGAGCAAATCTGCAGAGAAATCAGAGATGTGCATAAACTACACTTTGGTGATATTGTGGGACTTTAATTACCCAATTATTGATTCACATGAAGTGAGAGTAAAGAATTTGAAGGGGGAGGAATTTCTGAAACGTGTTAAGAACTTCCTTGACCAGTATGTTCTCAGCCCACCTGGGAAGGAGGTATCTTTGGATCTGATGTTGGGAATGAAGTGGACCAAGAGGACCAAGTGTGTGTGGGAGAACATTTGGGTAAAAAATGATCATCGTATCATAAGGTTTAGATTGGTAATGGAGAAGAGTAAGGAACAATCTATAGTAGAACTTCTAAATTGGAAGAGAGTTGACTTCTATAGGATGAGAGGTGATCTAGCCAGAGTAAAATGGAACCAAAGACTGACATGAAGAACTGTAACAGATTAATGGGTGATCTTTAAGAAGGAATTGTTTCAAGTACAGGCTATTGATACATTCCAACAAGGGTGAAGGGTAGGAGAACTTGGATGATGAGGTGGATTGAGGATAGGATGAAACAAAAAGGTGTATGATACATCTCAGATGAGTTCTTCAATTGAGAGCCAGGCCAGATAGAATGGGATGAATCTCAAGGGTGGGGTGGCAGGTGGGTAGAGGATGTAAAATTGGGTGTAATGCATGGGCACTGTTCCCAACATTACCCACCACTACAATTTTATACGCAGCTGGAGAGGCATCGGGTGGCCTCTCCCCACTACACCATGGGCCAGTTGAGGCCCTTAAGTGACCAACTAATGGCCACTTAAGGGCCTCTTCCCGTCCCGGCAACAATTTTTCCGACATGTGAGCCCCTGCAGCTTGGGCAGGTTGCAGACAGGGGTTTATCTCCTTTGCAGGCCTTTGGCCCATTGGAGGCCCTGCCCAAGATCCCATATTTCCCCATCCCATCCAAACTGTCCAACCTGGCACCCTCACTCACCCTCCTCACTAGGGCCTGCCAGCTTGACCCTGATGATATCGACCCTGCCCTCCTCCCCCATCCTCCAACCCTCTTAGCTCAGTTTGCCAATGATGCTAAACAAGGAGGTTTGGCAGGCATCAAGGATGATACCACCCAACTCTAACAGGACATAGGCTAACAGAATGGACAGATTGAATGTAATATGGACAAGGGTAGGGTGCTGTACTTTGGTAGATGGAATAAGGAGGGACAATATGGATTAAACGGCACACTTCTAATGAATGTACAAAGACAGTGGGGCAGGGGGTGAACGTGCATATATCTTTAAAGGTGGCGGGACATATTGAGAGAGTAATTAGCAAAGCATTTGGGATCTTGGGCTTTGAAAATAGAGATATTAAGTACAAAAGCAGGAACCTTATGGTAAACCTGTACAAGGTTCACCTGATTAATTTGGTTAGGCTACAACTAGAGCATTGTGTCCAAAACTGGTCCCTACTTTTGGAAAGAGGTGAGGATCCTTGAGAGGGTGCAAAGGAGATATATCAGAAAAGCTCCAAGGTTGAGGGATTTAAACTACATGTTGGAGAACTGGGGTTGTCCTCCTTCGAACATAGGAGATGAGTGGAGACCCAAGAGGGGTGTACAAGATTATTACAGGTTTAGATAAGATAGACAAAGAAAACTGATCCCAGTAGCGGATGGCACAAGGATTAGGGGTCATAGATTTAAGGTGTTGGGCAAGAGATACAGGGGAGATGTCAAAAAGAACTTTGCCACTTGCTGTGTATAAATGAATTGGCCCTGGTACTTTTTCAGCACTTGAGTAATATTGCATACTTTCAAAATATGCAACTCTTCCTTAAAACATCGACAACACTGATTGGCTGCAAGTAACTTCGGCATATGTGAACTTAGAATCAAGAGGAGGCCATTCAGCCTCTCAAGCCTGTTCCACCATTCAATTAGATCATGATTAGTCTGTACCTTAACTCCATTTCATTGCTGTGGTTCCATATTCCTTACCTAACAGAAATCCAGTAATTTCAATTTTGAGATTTTTAACATTTTGATACCTTCTGAGAGCAACAGAGTTTCAGATTTCCACTACGCTTTGTGTGGACAAGTGTTTGCTGACATCATCCCTGAATGACCTACCTATTATTTTAAGGTTAAGCTCCATTATTCTGGTTCTCCTGGTCAGAGAATATCTTAGGAGCTCTGCATGAATATACAGAATAAAATATAATTTCTTAAATACTAATCTTTGTTTGATATGAGGATGATGTAGTAGTGTCTATAATGTCAGAATTCAAAATCTAAAATGATTGCAAATTCCAAAGACCCTTTTGAGGAGGCAAAATTACAGTGAGAGATGCTTGGCTGCTACCCTGGGCCTTTCGGGAGCAAGTTGGGTGAAAAAGTTGGGTGGCTTCTGGGTTTTGCTCCAAATTACTACACTTTGCCAGAATTATGCCATCATCTAACCAGCAAATATCTCCCCACTACCCATATCAGTAAAAGTAGTGTGAGGGTGTAAGGGAGGGGTAGCACCCCTTAGAGGCAGGCTCACTGCTGTCTTTGGAGTGGCTCATCCTCTATTGATCCTCACCTTCGCCAAGTTCTCACCTGTGGCTCCAAGTAGTTTGCATGTGACAGCATGTCTCGGTAAACTTCTTCGATAAGAAAGCCAAACCAGGTGAGGGTAGCCATTGGGTCTCCTACTCTCAAATCCTTAGGGATTTGTGTATCCCGGCATGCAAAAAATGATTCCAGTGGTTTGGGTGAATGAGACCATTCTAGATCCATTGGTCTTGAAGGCGGTTCAACACTGCTGTGGAACGTGTATAGCATGAAAAGACACAGAAAACGTCCTGGTCACTGACCTGCATCTGGACCTATCTCCAGCTGTCTAGACTCATCTTGCCACTTGGACCAAAGTCAGGATGAGAGTGAGGCTGACTATGCACAATTCTCCCTCACTATAATCTAGTTCATGTGCAAGTCATGGCCTAAAAATCAGTAACAGTAAATGTGATACAAATTCTTTAGAATACATATTTAGAATACAAATTAATTCTGATTTTTTTTTTGCTCAGCATTGTAAGACTGGACTTTGATGTCACATAACTTTATTGCTTCCATTAGTAGGTGTAACAAGCTGTTGCTGGTAAGAAAGTTTGTTATATTTCAAACAGAAACATTAAGGAGATAGTTCTTGAGGAAGGTAGGCAGTGGTAAATGATGGATGCTGTTAAGTCGAGCTGCACCCAGACATCTTCGAATGCAAAGCCGACAAACGTTTTGAAGCAACCTTGGATTTGCTGGAAAACACAACACTTTAAAATGAGACTCATGTAACCTAAGATAGAGGATACGCTGAAAGGAAGGGGAAGAAATATTACAACAGTTGCTTGTTAATCCTCTACCTCCCCACAGTTCTTTCCCATCTGTCCTGAAAATGCTGACTTGTGTTTTAGACTTGAAGCCAGTTGGCTTCCTTCTGTGCTGTGCTCTGATTCTGTGGACAATATGTATGATCTCATATAACATTGTATATTTATGAACTAAATTTGAAGGAGGATAGTTCTGCAAATAAACATGTGTTTCCTCAGAATGACTTTATGATGAATGCGTACGGAAGAAAAAGATCATACTTTTAGCTGTTTGGAAGTAAGTTGAACAGGAATTATTAGAGATCATCTGACTCTTCCCAGAAGTTTTGTTGTAACTGAATAATCTTGTATCTCCTCCAAACTGGACCAACAGCATCGCAAATTCTTCACTGCGATTCTTCCTAATTACTGCATCAAGTATGAGCCAAAGATTCCTGTAATGTATAAGTGCAAAATTTTAATGGCATTTGTAGCATAAATTCAGTGTGATTAGGGAAACATTTTTTTGTACCCTATAAAAATTATTAGCAAAAGGTAGTTCAGTAAAATATGTGAATGTGCAGAGCTGGGTGCCTCTAGGTGCTATCTGCACATTATAAGTCATTGTACAAGAAATAAGAGACAATTGCATTCATAAATGTCACAGTTAATCTGTTTGTATTTTATTCTGCAGGCCTTTATGATACCACAGCATAAAAACACATCAAGAAAGTGTGGCAGGCCTGGGTTTGAGCCATGTTTTTTCACAGGACAAATTTCAATAACTTTTACTGTTTATTCTTCAATTTTATCCAAGTCATGGGGTGGAAGTGCAATTCTGGGAAAATAAGTGTGGTAGCAGGTGGGTAAAATGGAGTCCTACCCGCCGACGAAAATGACAGGTTTTCATGCCGTACCTTCCTGAGCCTGCCTCATTATTTATGCATTCCTGGAAAACACGCCGTTTCCATGGCGGGCAGGCTCTCATTTGCCCTCTCGCCATCACCCTGCTGTTGCATCACGCCGGACGCCAGCAAAGCGCTCATCACCACTGCCCGGGAGACATGGCCAGCAAAGGCGCAAAGACTATAGCCCCCTGCTTCAACAATGGGTCCCTCGAGCAACTGCTGGACGCCGTGGAGGCCTGACAGGATTTGCTCTACCCCTGCTCTGGCCGCAGGATGGGTAGCAATGTCACCAATCCAGCTTGGGAGGCGGTGGCAGTGGTGGTCAGTGCAATCGCCATACAGAGGAGGACAGCCACCCAGTGCCGCAAAAGGATGAATGATCTCCTCCGTTCCACCAGGGTAAGTCACTCTTTTCATCACTCCCAACTCTCTCACTCTCAAACCCACCACACATCCACAAGGCCCTCACTCACTGCCAGCGCAAGGGACATCACCATTCACTCTTTCTCACACACCGTCATTATCCTCATCCGATCCATGAGACCACTCAGCACCCACACAGGCCAGGCATACTTATCATCTGGCTCGACAGGAGTCCTGATACGCTCTCCACGTCTCTACCCATGCAGGACAAACTGGCTCACAACAGGAGGGAAAGGTCGCAAACAGGTGGAGGGATGCCAGAGATCAAAGTTCTGACAGAATTTGAAAACACAGCCATCCAGATGATCGGGACAGCCCTGTACTGATGGTGAGGTCGGTGCACCTCTACCAAGTGAGGATCCAAGTGCAACATCCATGCCGTGAGTGATGTGTCCTCTTTCACAGGCCACTGGCATGCACTAATTATCTCTCCTTGCTTTTGCAGGCACATCTGCCAAACAGTTGGCAGACCCCATGACCCAGGGCCTCCAATCAAGCTCCAAAGAAACCTCTGAAGAGGAATCTGAAGGCACCCTCCCTGAAGTCCCGTCACAGCGCTCACCCACACCATCCACCAGCACAGAGACACACACCTCGGGACCTAGCTTTAGAGTAGCTTCGGGACCACAATCTGGTGAGCACATCACACTTTCTGATCCACAGCGGGCGGAGGGAGGGACTTCCCAGGTCCATGGAGGATTGCTGGAGGCCAGAAAGTTGCTGAGTCCAAATCAGATGACGAGCCTCTGGACTTTGTCATATCACAGTTGCTGGAGCTGCAAAAGCAAGTTAGGGAGCAACAGGAAGGGACGTCCACTGCACTCCTCGGATTGCAAGGCACGATGGAGGAGCCTGTCTGTCTTCAGGCTGAGGTAATAGCACCAGCAGTACAACGCACCGAGGTCAACACTGGCAGGATGGCAGCCGCCATGGAGACCTTGGTCCAGGATATGACTCATGCACAGCTGCGCTAACTCCATTGCTGGTGCCATATTTGGCCTCCAACAGTGTGTACGCGAGAGGAGTGCTGGGCAGCTCGATCTCACTCCAGCTACTCCTTCCGCTCATGGAGTCAGCCAGGGGCCCTCGGGCACCCATAGGGAGGAGGAGCAACAGGTGCACACCCCAGAGCCATCCACCCAGGTGACTCTGGGAGTGACTGGCCCATCCGAATCCTATCTCCCTGTGACCTCCGCAGATTCAGCTTCACAGGCCAAAGAGGGCGCCACTGCCACACAGCAGGCCGGGGCCCTCCAAGTCTCACCCCTCCAATGGACACCCACCAAAGTCATTACAGACAGAGCATCACAATCAGCAGGCTGCCTCCACCTCTGCTGTTAATGTCCGGGGAGCACCAAGATGTAGCGACAGGGTTAGGAAAGTTAAGTAAAAGTAGCCTAGGCACAAGTGGTGATCACTTGTACATACTGTTCACTATTGTCGATAAACTCCTAAGAATGTCACCCTGCCTATGGCTCCTTGTTCTGATGATCAGTGTTCTTGTCGCTTAGATGTGAAACCTTTTCTGCACAAGATAAAGGCAGGTGTCTCAGTCCAGGGCCTCTTCCCTGTGTCCTGTGCAGCCTTCAGACCACAGTGATGGTCCAGCCTCTCACTCCCTGGAAATATTACTGATGCCTGCACCTTGACGGTGCTGGTCATTGCTGCCAGAATGTAGTGGGCAGGTACAGCAGAGTTCTCTCATACTCCTTGTGTGCTCCCAGCACCTTTAAGGTGGGGCTGGCCCCCATCACACCAGCATCTGCGACCAGTGATGCTGTGAACCAGCTCCTGAAGGGCTGAGGTGCTGAAGGCAGACACAGCATCAGGTGCGTCTAAAGTTTCATGGCTGCGTCTCTGAGATGGCCCTTATCATGGAGCGCAAGCGAGCTGCTCTCGGCCAGACAAGAGGCAGACATTCTCAGAGGCTATGTGAAGATCTGTGTTCTCACTTCATGTTGTTGTCATCCTGCGATCAAGTGACTATTAGGGCCTCCACTGCATCTCCATGAGAGGAGCATTCTCACAGAGGGTATTGGCGCTGCCATTAGCCAGGCTGGAGTCAAACGTTCACAACTGCAATGTGAGGATGTACAGGGGACACCTCACTGAATTTTGTCATCATCCTCCACAAATCTGGCAGCTATGAGGGCCTCCCGAGTGCGCCTGTCTCGTCTAGCCAGCACGAGAGCCTCATCCCCATCGTCGTCACCATCGAGGACCCCCTCACCCCCATCCCCATCGGCACCCTCATCGGAGGAGATGTGCAGCTCCTCCATTTCCTCCTCAGCCAGCTCCCCTCCCTGTTGCAGCGCCAGGTTATAAAGGGCGCAGCAGACGATGACGATGCGTGACACCCTCTGCGGGGACTGTATTGCAGGCTCCATCAGACCGGTCCAGGCACCTTCTTCAGCATCCCGATGGTCTGCTCCACCAAGTTGCGAGCTCCTGCATGAGCCTCATTATAGCGTCTCTCTGCTACAGTCTGAGGCCGCCGCACAGATGTCATCAGCCACGGCCTCTGCGGGTAGCCCATGTCCCCAAGGAGCCAACCCTGCAGCCTCTGTGGACCCTGGATCTGTGGACTGCAGGGATCTGCGAGTGACTCAGGATGTAGGTGTCATGCACACTCCCTGGAAACCGTGCGCATACCTGCAGGATGCATTTCTGGTAGTCGCACACCAGCTGCACGTTCAATAAGTGGAAGCCCTTGCGGTTGATGAAGTCCACTGAGTGTAGAGATGGAGACCTGAGCACCACATGAGTGCAGTCAATTGCACCCTGCACCTGTGGGAATCCCGAGATCCGGGCGAATCCAATGGCCCTTGCATCCTGGCTGTCCTGGTCCCAGGCGAAATGCACAAAGTTGTGTGGCACCCGTGACCTTATGGATGCATTTGTGGGTGGTGGATTGTGAAATCCCACAGAGGTCACCTGTGGAGCCCTGAAAGGAGCCACTGGCAAGAAATTGAGCACCATGGTCACTTTCACAGCCACTGGCAGTGGATGCCGTCCATGTCCCCTTGGTGCCAAGCCCTGCAGTAAGTGGCAGATGTGAGCCACCAGGTCCCTAGACATGCGCAGTCATCAGCAACACTGGTTCTCAGTCATCTGCAGGAATGGAAGGCGGTGTCTATAGACCCTATAGTGTTGCTAGGCGCGAACCAGTCATGGCTCGCTGTCGCTCCTGGGCAACGTGTATGGTAGCCCCTGTTTCCCGTTCTTCATGAGGTTGCTACTCCTGCCTTTGTGCGGCCAGTGCATCAGTCGTTCTCTCCTCCGTCTTCTACGGTCTCTGTAGGCCATCAAGCATACAGCTAGGTCACCAGGATCCATGATCTTGATGTGGTCCTCCTGCAGCATGAAGGAGAGATGTGGTTATCATGGCTGTACTTAGCACCTATCCTGGCCCTGTGTGACCGCCCCTTAATGATTCCCGGAGAGTGCTGGTCACCCCTCGGATGGCCAGGGATGAGTGTGCTGCATGGCTGCCCAGTCAACCTGCGACATGGGGGACACTGGTCCAAACCAGGATGCTGAGATTGTAAGGGGCTGTGAGCGCCTCCAGCAGTGACTGTTACATGGCCAGCGTTGGCGAGGAGATTGTACAACATGTGCAGTCCAACTGCTCTGCGGTCCAATAAAATGGTGGCAGACTCGAAGTTGGTGGCGGGGGGTTAAGGTATGGAGCACTTGGTGGTCCTTTGGTGCCTCTGTGTTGCTTGCATGGGTGGGCAGTCTAGGAGCCTGACCCCAATCATATCACTGTGGCTGCGCCTGATCTGTCTTAGTTGCAGAGGCATGGTCAGTTTATACAGGTGTCCCTAATGTGTGGCCACTTCCCTCACTTACCTTGCCCCCCACCTCAATTGCCTGTGTGCAGGATGCAGCACCAGGGCAGCACTTGACACCGACCCCCCCCCCCCCCAACTGTTCATCAGTCGCCTATGAGGCTAGCCAGCACTTTCCTCTAGACACCCCCCCCCTCCCCACTCAGCAGTCACCTCCGAGGCTGGTCAACCGCCAGACACCATCCCCCCACTCAGCGATCGCCTCCGGAGCCAGCCATCGGTTGTTCCCACCCCCCGGCGCCCCGAGACCTGTAAACAACGGGCGGGCTGTGGAGAACGCTGCTGCTTGCTCATCTCAGTTCCCCCAAAGTGAAGGCTGCCAAGTGCACTTCGCCTGCGTGCTGTTGTGAAACACGTCAGCGTGCTTTCCCGCTGACATGGACGGATGATACGGCGGGGTCCCAAGAACCTGGCAAGATGGCCTTTTCATTATACGCTGATGTATTACAATTCGCTCCCCGTCAACCAATGGCGGGAAACATGGCCTGCCATCTGCAGGCTGACCAGACGATTGCGACCTGCCTTCATGCCATGAAGCAGGTCGCGCCATATTTTCCACGATTGCCACCCATCACATCCGCCGCCAGCAGGCTTGGAAAATTCCACCCGTGGTCTATTTAAGTTAGCCCTCTATCACAGTCTAAAACCTATATCCAGCCATATAGTCCATTTGCAGGAGGCAATTTTAGTAGCAGCATGAAATGTGTCAATAGCATCATGCTGTGTGGCCAAGTGGCTAGTGAGGGGATGTTGATATTGTTCCAAGCAATGCAGACAGATTAGAATAGCTAGCTAATGGAATAATAGGCATGTTTAAATATGTGTCTATGGTGATACTAATACAACAATTCTGTAACCTGCTCCAGCCCGACAGCCTTCTACAAACTCTGTTCCTCTAATTCTTGCCATTTGTGCATCCCTTATTTCCTTTGCCCTACAGCTGATGGCTGTATCTTCAGCTATCTGCTACTTCAGAGGCACTAATCTTTGGAATTTCCTCCCTAAACCTTGTCATCTCTCCACCTTTCTCAAGATGCTCCTTTAAAACTACATTTTTGACCAAGCTTTTGGACATTGGTCCTAATATCTCCTCCTGTGACTCATTGTTAAACTTTAATAAGAACATCCTTCCCCTAACAATAATGATGAGTGCTGTTAGCCCCACTATTATTTTTACAACAAAATCTGGCCCTATCTTTCAGGAAGAATTTCTCACTTGAAGACTGATGCATGAGCTCTCCTCCTTCTAAAAAGTAGGAATGGGGGTGACGTTCCTGTGCAGGATCTTTTCATGGGGAGACTAATAAAATCCAAGGGAATATTATTAATTTGGTGAAAAAATTCAATGAATACAGAAATGGTTACTCCTAACGTGACAAAAACTTAAATCACAGCCAATTAGTGGTCATTGTTACCTCCCCAGCATTTGAAAAAGACAACCGTCTTTCGTGAACATAGAACACATTCTACAAACTAGGGCATTTGTTCAAACTGGGAGCTGGGAAATTAAAATTTTCAATTAGGGTAAGTATAATAGTAAGTACATTAATAAGAGTATTGAGTACAGAGCAGGTCTAAAAGTTTTAATTAAAATTAATAGCATAAGCACGGTACAGAGTATAAAAGAGGGTATAGGGGCTTTTTTAGATCATGGATGGGCATCTGAGATCTGTTGTTTACAATTCCTCTGCCAAATGGGTCTTGTGTCTGTGTATGAGGTGTCTCCAGTTGATTGAACTCGAGCTCAGGATTTCTGAGCTTGAGGGGCAGCTAGAGTCACTGCAGAGCATCAGGGAGAATGAGAGTTTCCCGGATCATACATTCCAGGAGATTGTCATCCCACATAAAGTAAGTGTTCAGGATAGTGGGTGAGTGGCCATTTGAAGAATAGAAAGAAGCCAGAAGTATAGAAGCTTCGGGATGTGTGCCATTGTCAAAATGTTACTCAGCATTGAAAATTGCTGAAAGTGATGATTGAAGGAGTACATTCCAGCCCAAGACACTAATAAACAGTGGAATGCACAGGAGGGAATAGCAAAGAGTGAGAAAAAAATTATTATAGAAGGTTCCATAGTTAAAGGGGACAGACAGGCAATTCTGTAACCGTCATTGTGAGTCTCGCATGGTGTGTTGCCTCCCTGGTGTGAGGGTAAAGGTCATCTCAGAGAGAGTTCCGAATATTCTGCAGAGGGAAGGGAGTGAAGTGAGCCAGAAGTTGTGGTACGTATTGGTACCAGCCACACTGAGGTCCTAAAATCAGATTATCAGGAACTAGGAAGGATGTTAAGAAGTAAGACCTCAAAGCTAGTAAAATGTTACTCCTAGTGCCACACGCCAGCGAGAGTAGAAATAAGAAATAGGGAGGATCAAAGCATGGTGGCAGGCATGGTGCAGCAGAGACCAGATCTGGGGCAAGAGGCATCTATCAAAAGGGACATCACATCTCAACAAGACTGGGACCAATGTCCTTGCAGGGGGAGGTTCACTCGTGTAGCTTTAGTGAGTTTAATTTAAATTGACAGGTGGGTGGTAACCAGAATATAGAAGTAGAAAGAGGAATACAGTGTATAAAGTCACAGCATTGAATAGTGCTGGAGAAAGGAGGAGTATCATAGTAGATAAGAACAGACTAAGAAGGAGATAGGAGGGCACAGCTGCAGGCAAACCTAGAGATGTGTAAGAACTAGGTGATATTGGGGGGCTTTAATTACCCAAATATCGATTTGGACTGCATTAGAGTAGAGGGTTAAGAGGGAGGAATTTCCGAAATGTGTTCAGGAGAATTTCTTTGACCAGTATGTCCCCAGCCCAACTGGAGGCATTGCTAGATCTGTTACTGATAAGTAGACAAAGTGGAACAAAGTATCTGTGCAGAAATAATTGACTCAGACTGATCATTGTATAATAAATATGTTTTAGATTAACACTGGAGGAGAGCAAATAACAACCAACAGAAGAACCTAATTGGACGAAAACTAACTTCAGTGGCATTGAACCAAAGACTAACAGGAAAAACTGTAATAGAGCAGTGGGTGATCTTTGAGGAGGAGATGTTTCAGGTACAGGCTAGTTACAACAAGGGGGAAAATTAGGGGGGACAAAAACCATGGCTCCTTTAATGATGAGGGAGATTTAAAAAAAAATAGGATGAAAAAAAAATGTAAATTCTTTGGCTGGGATTTTCCAGCTCCGGATGCAGTGAGCCAGCCAAAGGACCATTGACTTCGGTGGGACCAGAATATCCTGCCGGTGGGAGGGGCTGGAAAATTCTAGCCTTTAAGTGGGAACCCAGTCAATTACAATAGGTTGAAAGGGGAAGTAAAGAGAAAGAACTCTAATAAACCTGTTAAACGTGACTTTGTTTCACAAAGCCATGTTGAATCTGCCTGATTGTGTTATGATTTTCTAAATGTCCTGCTGCTACCTCCTTGATAATGGTTTCTGGAATTTTCCCAATGACAGATGTTAGACTAACTAGTCTATAATTTCCTGCCTTTTGTCGTCTTCCTTTCTTGAATAGTGGTGTTACGCTTCTGACTTTCCAATCTGCTAAGACTTTTCCGGACTGTAGGGAATTTTGGAAGATTACAATCAATGTATTGTCAAGGAGCTATCATACTTCTAATATTACTGTGGGATACTTTAAAGCAGGCTTATGTTTGGGTATGTGTATGGTTCTATGTGTGGCTAACCTAATTAAACTAGAGATGATTAGACTGCAAAGTTTAAACTATCAAAGGAGTTGGGTGTAAAACAGGTATTTGAAATGGAGATGAGTAAACTAGGGTGAGGTCTCAGCAGAGATGGTGTGAATTAAATCTGTATTTTTAGATAAGTGTTTGATTTTCAAAGGGACATGATAGGATTTTTACAGCTGACGAGATAAGTAAGGCAAAGTGACTGTTGATTTTTCCCAAAAGTGCTGGCCATGATGATAACATTAAAAAATTGTTATATTCTGGGGAAAGTAACTCCTAAAGACAAGGGGAAATAATGGCATTTACAGATTAAAAAGGAGAAATATTTTTAAAGAAGGATGGAAGACTGTGAGGTATGGCTGTGTGAGATCTTGAAAGGTGCATCGTGTGAAACAGACTTTTGGGGGGGAGGGTGGCGGGGAAAGCCTGTAGCCACCCTGAAGAAGTTTGCTGTTCCAATAACCAAAGTTGTGTTACAAGCCTTTGGAAGTCCATTGTCCATTGGATGCTTATGGTAATATTGCTGAGTGACTTTATAAATTTGGAACCTATTTGGATTATTGCCTTAAAGGAGGTGTATAACTGGGAGCCTGGTAAAGTAGAAATTTTGAGAACTGTTATAACTGTGTAACTGTAACCTTGTGTGTGTTTAAGCTTTTTCTTTTGTTAATAAATGTTTTAATTTAACCTTTAAAATCTCCAAAGGTGGTAGTGGATTAATTACTTCTGACCTTAGTGCACAAGCCTTTTCGTAATAAATACAAATTACAAAATCGTTGTGATAGCGTGGCCAAGTTTCCCTTGTGGATTTGGTCAGCCTGGTAAATACCACCTGCCATATCATAACAGCATCCACTATCACCAGCCACTTTCTTTAAGAGCATAAGATACAGGCCATCAGGTCCAGGGGACTTGTCAGCCTTTAGTTCCATTAGTTTTCCTGGTACTGATTCTCTAGTGAAAGTGATTATTTTAAGTTCCTCCCTCCCATTTTCCTCCTGCTCTTCTATTATTCTTGGGATGTCTTTTGTGTCCTCTACCGTGGAGACAGATACAAAATACTTGTTCAAAGTTCTGCTAATTCCTTGTTTCCCATTATTAATTCCCCAGCCTCATCCTCCAAGGGATCGACACTCAATGTCGCTACTCTCTTCCTTTTAATGTACTGGTAGAAGCTTTTACTGTCTTTTTTATCTTGCTAATTTTCTCTCGTTCTCCAATTACTCCCTCTTTTTTTGTAATCCTTTGTTGGTTTCTAAACTTTTCCCAATCTTCTGGCCTACCACTAACTTTTGCAGCTTTGTACATCTTTCTTTCAGTTTGATACCATCATTAACTTCCTTACTTAGTCACGGACGGTGCATCCTTCACATCTAAACTGTCTTCATCCCTCGCTTTGGTCCCCTAATTTACCTCCTTGTTGGAATGTACCTAGCCTGTACCTGATTATCCATTGTTCTGTTCCTGTTTCTCCTGTTAATCTTTGATTCCATTTTACCCTGGCTAGATCCCCTCTCATGCCATAGAAATTAGCCCTCTTCCAATTTAGAGGCTCTACTTTAGATTGTTCCTTCCCCTTCCCCACCACTAACCTAAACCTTATGATATGATGATCAGTCTTACTCAAGTGTTCCCCCTCAGACTCCTGGTCCACTTGACCCACCTCATCTCAACCACATGCAGGAATGCCTCCTTCCTCATTGAACTGAGGTTGTTTTCCAGAATGTCGTTCAAAAATTCCTTGCCCTCCTTACCCTTTTAACCTAATCCATCTCAATTGGCATTTGGTAATTATTTATTCATTTATTAATCATTCATGCCTTCATTATTTCTAGAATCGACCATTCCGCCACATAATTGGCTGATATTCCACATTTTATCCTCCGTAAACTTGAGGTTATCCAAAACTCTGCTGCCCATGTCATAACTCGCAACAAGTCCCTTTCCCCTATTACCCTTGTGTTCGCTGACCTACATTAGCTCCCAGTCATGTAACCTCTTGATTTTAAAATTCTCATCCTTGTTTTCAAGTCTTTCCATGGCCTTGTCCTTCTCTACCTCTGTAATATCGTCCACCCCACAACCCCCTGAGATCTTTATGCTCCTCTATTTCTGGTCTCTGGTGCATTCCCAATTATAATCACTCCACCAATTGATGACTGTGCCTTCAGGTGCCTAGGCCCTAAGCTCTGGACTTCCCTTCCTACACCCCTCTGCCCCTCTACCTCGCTTTCCTCCTTCAAGATATTCCTTAGAACCTACCTCTTTGACCAAGCTTTTGGTCATCTGACCTAATATCTCCATGTGGCTCAGCGTCATACTTTCTTTTACAGTGCTCCTGTGAAGTGCCTTGGGATAATTCATTACGTTAAAAGCGCTGTTTTTGTTGTATGTAACAGCCCCCAGTATCACCGCTCT
Source organism: Cetorhinus maximus (assembly GCF_964194155.1). NCBI lineage: Eukaryota > Metazoa > Chordata > Chondrichthyes > Lamniformes > Cetorhinidae > Cetorhinus > Cetorhinus maximus. The sequence goes on from NC_135881.1 coordinate 155,837,932, forward strand.
CTAGTTCTTGCACATCTGATTTCCCTGCAGATTTGTTTTTCTCTCTCTCTCTCTCTCTCTCTCTCTCTAAGATTATAGAATATCCCAATTAGCCTGATCATACCTTTTTGCTTCTCATCTCTAACAAAATGGATTCTATCCTTGCCTCCCCAAGGGAATCCTCTGTTTGCAACAATGGGCCGAATCTTCCATTCAGGGTCGGAACCCCTATTTCTGACCCTGATCAAACAAAAACATACACACTTACCTCCTTCCAATCTTTCAGGGCAATCTTCCAATGGAGGATCTTGCAGAACTCAGTCAGTGCAGGAAACCTTAAAGGGAGCAGCATAGAAAATCTGTGCAGTAACCAGGTCCATTTTTTCTGACATTAGCTGCCATATTCTGCTTAATGAGTTTAAATGTCTCAAAGCTTCTTTGAAAATCTACGGAGAAAACTTAAGTGGGTAAGGGGCTAGGGTGGGTAAAATAAGTGTTTAATAGGGGAGGGTTGGTAAGTGGGTAGGCTGGTCAGGTTGGGTAAGGGGTTAGGGTGGGTGGTAGATGGGTAGGCTGATGAGGTCGGGTCAGGCAGTCAGGTGTTTGGGAAGTTGAGTGGTGGAAGCTAGTCAGGTCGGGGGGGTGGTTAAGGGAGGAATTGGAGGGTGGGGGTAGGTTATTGGATAGCGTGGGCTAGTCTGATCAGGTTGGGGGATTTGGAGGGGTAGGGGTTACTTGAGTGGTGGGGGGGTCAGGAGCAGTCGGGGTGGCCAGTGTGAGTGATTGGGGTGGTCAGTGTGTGATTGAGGGGTCAGTCCTGTAGTTACCCAGGCGTTAGACTAGGTTTCAATCTGTCTAACCTTTCCTGGGTAACTACCCAGGTAGGTAAGTCGGAACCGTCCAAAGTCTCTGACTCTAACTCAGAGTTGGAGACTTTTTCAGAAGGTTAAGGGAGCAGGGGGAATTGCCCATCAGAAGTGCAAAATTTCCAGGTAATTCCCACAGAATCTTTGTGTTGGGACTTCCAGAGACTGGAGGATTTGGGTCAATGGGCAGAATTTTACACTGGCAGGATTTTACGGTCCTGCTGAAGTCAATGAGCTATTGAATGGCTTGCCGCATTTTATGGCCCCAGCCCTGTCAGAACAGGGCTGTAAAATTCTGCACAGTGTCTTCCCTAAGTACCACACCTCCCTTTTTCTTTCCAACATCTGCAATATTTTGCTCTGGAATCTTGGTAACAGTGAAGTTTCTCCTTTACAAACCTAACATCAAATTCAATCATATTATGATCACTTTTAGATAAATGTTTCCTTACTGTTAAATAATTAACTAAGTCCTACTCATTAATCATGAATAAATCTAGTCTGACTGGCCCTCTTGTTTCTTCTAGAACACATTGCTTTAGAAAATTATCCTTCAAAGAACCAGCATTGGAACAGTGGGCTCAATGGCATCCTTCAGTGATGTGTCATCCTATGATTTTACAGCTATCATAAGTTATTGAATTACTAATCTCACCTTTCTTACCTATTCTCTTAACAATTTGAATTTACCAGTTCCACTGTGAACTGAAGGTAATATTTTGTGATTGGATGCTGTGCTGACCACTAGTTATGAAAAGAGGAAAACAACCCTGTCTCTCAGAATCATAGTTACACATCTATGAAGTCACAAAGTAGTGACATAGCTACAAAAAGCCCTGTTTTAGAATACTCAAAATTAATTTCTTTGTTAACAAAACATGAAAAATATTTTCAACTGAACACTATCATTGGCATAATGTTTCTAACTGCACAATTTATAAAGCATTAAAAGATATTTGCTGTTAGGTTGCTGCATTTCCCTTTTTAAGAAAGTAGGTTAACTCCTTCATAAGGGCCTTGAAATTGTGCAAGACATCTCTAGAGAGTGCAGCATTACTGTTGGGAGTTTGCAGACTCTATCACAGTTGTGTGCCCAGGGAATAGCATCTAAGATCTGGCAGCGATGGGTTGTTGTGGAACTAAGAAGAGTACATAAGATGTACAACTCGGAGGTGGGGCAAGGGGAAAGCAGTGCTCCCAGATCTTGAAACAGCCCTCACACAGCTGTCATTTCCTATGTCTCATGACACCCTCACCCATCCCTGCATGCTGAGAACTCCAAACTCCCCAGTGAACAATTGTTTAAAATTTATTCTTTCAACGGGTGTGTGTCGGTGGCTAGGCCAGCATTGATTGCCTATCCCTAGTTGCCCTTGAGAAGGTGGTGGTGAGTTGCCTTCTTGAACCGCTGCAGTCCCTGTGGTGTTGGTACACGCACAGTGCTGTTAGGGAGGGAGTTCCAGGATTTTGACCCAGCAACACTGAAAGAATGGTGATATATTTCTAAGTCAGGATGATGCGTAGCTTGGAGGGGAGCTTGCAGAGTGCTGGTATTCCCATACATCTGCTGCCCTTGTCGTTCTAGATGGTCGAGGTGAAAGGTTTGGAAAGTGTTGTCAAAGGAGCTTTGGTGAGTCGCTGCAGTGCCACTGTAGATGGTACACATTGCTGCCACTGTGTTGGTGGTGGAGGGAGTGAATGTTTAAGGTGGTGGTTGGGGTGCCAATCAAGCGGGCTGCTTTGTCCTGGATGGTGTCAAACCTAAATGTTGTGGAGTTGCACTCATCTAGGCAAGTGGAGAGTATTGCATCACACTCCTGACCAGCGCTTTGTAGATGGTGGACAGGTTTCGGGAGTCGGGAGGTGAGTTACTCACCACAGAATTCCCAGCCTCTGATCTGCTCTATTTACATCTTTTTATGGTCAATGGTAACCCACAGTAAGTTGATAGAGGGGAATTCAGTGATAGTAATGCCATTAAATGGTTAATTCTCTCTTGTTGGAGATGGTCATTGCCTGGCACTTGTGTGGCACAAATGTTACTTGCCACTTATCAGCCCAAGCCTGAATGCAGTCCATGTCTTGCTGCATATGGACATGGACTGCTTCAGTACCTGGGGAGCCTTGAATGACGTGGAACATTGTGTAATCGTCAGCAAGTATCTCCACTTCTGACGATATGATGCAAGGAAGATCGTTGATGAAGCGCTGAAGGTGGTTGGGCCTAGGACACTACTTTGAGGAACTCCTGCTGTGATACCCCAGGACTGAGATGATTAACCTCCAACAACGATAACTACAACTATCTCCCTTTGTGCTAGGTATTGTTATGGTCATGATGGGAGGAGTGCACATTTAATTCTAGCCCCACTTCACCACAGGCCACAACAATCGTTTAAAGTTTAATTCACCCACAAAACTGGCCAATTGTTTACCTTTGATTACACATTTACCTGGGAGAGAGGCAGAGCGCGAACCTGTTTGGAGAATGTACAGGAGACTGCTGCTTCAGCTTCAGCTCTAGAATGCTGGGTTTGAAGAAAAAAAGATGAAGTGTAACATCAAAGGAAAACTGCAAGTTCATTGGTTGGCAAGAAACTGCTGTTAGGGAGTGTCTTTAAATAGATGTAAATTAGAAAAGCGTATTATCTTTAAGGAAGTAGCTACTTGTTTTTAAGTAAGAAACACCTGGAATAGGGAAGTAAAATTAAGTCAGGGCCAGTAAAATAAAGTAATATAAGTAAACCAGAGTACATTAAAGTTAATGTATGGAAAGTAAAGACATGGCAGGGCAGCTCAGTCGTGTGGAATGCGTGTCCTGTGGGAAGTGGTGGACACTGATGTCCTAGACACTGCTGATGTCCTATACAAGCACAAGTGCAGGAAGTGCTGCCAGCTGCAGAAACTTGAGCTCTGGGTTTCGGAGCTTGAACAGCAGCTCATGTCACTGTGGCTAAGAACTACGTGGATAGAACATACAGAGAGATGGTCACACTGCAGGCTAGGAGCATGTAGGCAGAAAGGGAATGGGTGACAGCCAGACAGCCCAAGAAAACCAGGCAGGTAGTGCAAGAGTCCCCTAGGATCCTGCTCACAAATCTGTTTTCTGTTTTGGATACTGGTGAGGGCGTTGGTTCCTCAGAAGAATGGAGTCAGAGCCAAGTTTGTGGCACCACGAGCGGCTCGGCTGTACAGGAGGGGAGAAAGAAGAGTGGAAGAGCAATAATGATAGGGAATTCGTTATTTAGGGGAACAGACAGGTATTTCTGTGGCTGTAGACATGATTCCAGGATAATATGTTGCCTTCCTGCTACCAGAGTCAAGGAGGTCACCAAGCATCTGCAGGACATTCTTCTGAGGAAGGGTGATCAGCCAGAGGTCGTGGTCTACATTGCTACCAATGACTTAGGTAGGAAGGGGGATGTGGCCCTTCGATCAGAATTTAGGGAGCTAGGTTGAAAATTAGCAAGCAGGACCTCAAATGTAGTAATCTCTAGATTACTCCCCGTGCCATGTGCAAGTGAGTACAGAAATAGGATAAAACAGATGAATGCAAGGCTGGAAAGATGGCCCTGGAGGGAAGGCTTTAGCTTCCTGGGTCACTGGGACTGGCTCTGGGGGATATGGCACCTGTACAAGCCGGATGGGTTGCACTTGGACAGAGCCAGGACTGAGTCCCTTGCGGGGTGTTTTGCTAGTGCTGTCGTGGGAGCTTTAAACTAACTCAACAGGGGTGTGGGAACCAGGAGAGAGTATTAGAGAGGAATACCAGGGTGCACAAAATACTAGAAGAGACAGAGAGCACTAGTATAGAGAATAGTAAGTTAATAGGTGGAGTTGGAATAAGGCAGAAGTCTAAATCAGGGTTACTATGCAAATATGTGAATGGATGGAGTATAGAAACTAGGAGCAGGAGTAGACCATTCGGCCCTTCGAGCCTGCTCTGTCATTCATTATGATCATGGCTGATCATCCAACTCAATAGCCTGCTCCCGCTTTCTCCCCGTACCCTTTGATCCCTTTCTCCCCAAGAGCTATATCTAGCTCCTTCTTGAAAGCATACAATGTTTTGGTCTCAACTACTTTCTGTGGTAACGAATTCCACAGGCTCACCACTCTCTGGGTGAAGAAATTTTTCCTCATCTCAGCCCGAAATGGCCTACCCCATATCCTCAGACTGTGACCCCTGGTTCTGGACTCCCCCACCATCGGGAACATCCTTCCTGCATCTACCCTGTCTAGTCCTGTTAGAATTTTATAGGTTTCTATGAGATTCCCCCTCATTCTTCTGAACAGCAAATATAATCCTAATCGACTCAATCTCTCCTCATATGTCAGTCCTGCCATCCCAGGAATCAGTCGGGTAAACCTTCACTGCGCTCCCACTATAGCAAGTACATCCTTCCTCAGATAAGGAGACCAAAACTGCACACAATATTCCAGGTGTGGTCTCACCAAGGCCCTATACAATTGCTCCTGTACTCGAATCCTCTGGCTATGAAGGCCAACATACCATTTGCCTTCTTTACCGCCTGCTGCACCTGCATGCTTACCTTCAGCGACTGGTGTACAAGGACACCCAGGCCTCGTTGCACATTCCCCTCTCTCAATTTATAGCCATTCAGATAATCTGCCTTCCTGTTTTTGCTACCAAAATGGATAACCTCACATTTATCCACATTATACTGCATCTGCCATGCATTTGCCCACTCACTCAGCTTGTCCAAATCATACTGAAGCATCTCTGCATCCTCCTCACAGCTCACCCTCCCACCCAGCTTTGTGTCATTTGCAAATTTGGAGATATTACATTTACTTCCCTCATCTAAATCGTTAATATATATTGTGAATAACTGGGGTCTCAGCACCGATCCCTGCGGTACCCCACTAGTCACTTCCTGCCATTCGGAAAAAGACCTGTTTATTCCTACTCTGTTTCCTGTCTGCCAACCAGTTTTCTGGCCATCTCAATACACTGCCCCCAATCCATGCGCTTTAATTTTACTTGCCAATCTCTTATGTGGCGCTTTGTCGAAAGCCTTCTGAAAGTCCGAATAAACCACGTCCACTGGCTCCCCCTCATCAACTCTACTAGTTACATTGTCGAAACATTCCAGTAGATTTGTCAAGCATGATTTCCCTTTCATAAATCCATGCTGACTCTGTCCGATTCTACCACTGTTTTCCATGTGCTCAGCTATTAAATCTTTTATAGTGGACTCTAGAATTTTCCCCACTACTGACGTCAGGCTGACTGGTCTATAATTCCCTGTTTTCTCTCTGCCACCCTTTTTAAATAGTGGGGTTACATTAGCTACCCTCCAATCTGTAGGAACTGTTCCAGAGTCTATAGAATCTCGGAAGATGATCACCAATGCATCCACTATTTCTAGGGCCACTTCCTTCAGTACTCTGGGATGTAGATTATCAGGCCCTGGGGATTTATTGGCCTTCAATCCCATCAATTTCCCAACACCATTTCCCTACTAATACTGATTTCTTTCAGTTCCTCCCTCTCACTGAACCCTGTGTTCCTCAACATTTCTGATATGTTATTAGTGTCCTCCTTTGTGAAGGCAGAACCAAAGTATGTATTTAGTTGGTCAGCCATTTATTTGTTCCCCATTATAAATTCCCCTGTTTCTGACTGTAAGGGACCTACATTTGTCTTCACCAATCTTTTTCTCTTCACATACCTCTAGAAACTTTTACAGTCAGTTTTTATGTTCCCTGCAAGCTTATTCTCGTACTCTATTTTCCCCTTCTTAATCAATCCCTTGGTCCTCCTTTGCTGAATTCTAAACTGCTCCCAACCCTCAGGTCTGTTGTTTTTTCTGGCCAATTTGTATGCCTGTTCCTTGCATCTAATACTATCTCTAATTTCCCTTGTAAGCCATGGTTTGGCCACCTTTCCTGTTTTACTTTTGCGCCAGACAGGAAAAAACAATTGTTTCATTTCACCCATGTGCTCTTTGAATGTTTGCCATTGCCTATACACCGTCATCCCTTTAAGTAGCATTTCCCCACCTCGCACCTCATACCATCGTAGTTTCCTTTATTAAGATTCAGGACCCAAGTCTCAGAATCAACTACGTCACTCTCCATCTTGATGAAAAATTTTATCATATTATGGTCGCTCATCCCCAAGAGGCCTCGTACACCTAGATTGCCAATTATTCCTTTCTCATTACACAATACCCAGTCAAGGATGGCCTGTTCTCTCGTTGGTTCCTCCATGTATTGGTCCAGAAAAACATCCTGTATACACTCCAGGAATTCCTCCCTACGGTATTGTTACTAATTTGATTTGCCCAATCTATATGCATATTAAAGTCACCCATAATTACAGATGTTCCTTTATTGCATGCGTCTCTAATTTCCTGTTTAATGCCATTCCTAACATCACAACTCCAGTTTGAGGGTCTATATACAACCCCCACTCACGTTTTTTGCCCCTTAGTGTTTCTCAGCTCTACCCTTACAGATTCCACATCATTGGAGCTAATATCTTTCCTCACTATTGCGTTAATTTCTTCTTTAACCAGCAATGTAATTCCACTGCCTTTTCCTTTTTGTCTGTCCTTCCTAAATACAGAATACCCCTGGATGTTCAGTTCTCATCCCTGGTCACTCTGCAGCCATGTCTCCGTAATCCCGACTGTATCATACCTGTTTACATCTATTTGCGCGGTGAATTCATCCACTGTATTGCGAATGCTCCTCGCGTTAAGTCACAAAGTCTTAAGGCTTGTCTTTTTATCATTACTTGTCCCGTTCCCACTATTTTTCACAGAGGCCCTGTTTGATTCTTGCCCTTGATTTCTCTATCATTTTTCTTATTCCGCTTTCTGTCTTTTGTTCTTGTCCTTGATGCCCCTTCCTCTGACTCCTTGCATAGGTTCCCATTCCCCCTGCCATTTTAGTTTAAACCCTTCCCAACCACTCTAGCAAATGTTCCCCCTAGGACATCAGTGCCGGTCCTGCCCAGGTGTAACCCGTCCAGTTTGTACTGGTCCCACCTCCCCCAGAACCAGTCCCAATGCCCCAGGAATCTGAAAGCCCCCCCCCCCCCCCCTTCACACCATCTCTTTAGCCATGTATTCATCCCATATATCCTGCTATTTCTACTCTGACTGGCACATGGCACTGGTAGTAATCCTGAGATCACTACCTTTGCGGTCCTACTTTTCAATTTACTTCCTAACTCCCTATATTCTGCTTTTAGGACCTCATCCCTTTTTTTACCTATGTCGTTTGTACCAATGTGTACCATGGCCACTGGCTGTTCACCCTCCCCCTTCAGAATGTCCTCTATCCGCTCTGTGACATCCTTGACGCTAGCGCCAAGGAGGCTACATACCATCCTGGAGTCTCGTTTGCGGCCACAGAATCCCCTATCTATTCCCCTCACAATTGAATCCCCTATAACTATTGCATTCCCACACTTTTTTTACTCCTTTCCTGTGCAGCAGAGCCAACCATGGTGCAACGAATTTGGCTGTTGCTGCTTTCTCCTGAGAGGCCATTCCCCCCAACAGTATCCAAAGCGGTATATCTGTTTTGCAGGGGAATAGCCACAAGAGATTCCTACACTGCCTGCCTAGTCCTCTTGCTTTGCCTGTTGGTCACCCATTCCCTTCCTGCCTGTGGACTCTTAGTCTGCGGTATGACCACCTCTCTATACATGCTATCCACAATACTCTCCGCCTCACGGATGCTCCACAGTGTCCCCAGCTGCCGCTTCAGCTCCAAAACCCAGGCGTTTAGGAGCTGTAGCTGGAGACACTTCCCGCACACATGCTGGCCCCGGGCACTGGAAATGTGCCCGCTTCCCACATAGAGCAGGAGGAGCACATCACGGTTTTGAGCTCTCCTGCCATGACTTACCCCTTTAAACTAAATTAAACCTTTTGGAAGATACTTAATATCAATTACTCTCGGGCCCTTCTTCCCTGCTCCTCGTTGTTACAGAATATAGCCCCTACAAATAATGAACCACAAAATAAGACCTTAAAAACTATAAGCAGTAAAAGTAGTATATGCTTACCCGGCCGTACTCACGGTACTCAAAGGATCACCTTGTTCCCTCCTCACTGAACTCCCTCGGTCACCCCTGCTCTCCCAGCTTTTCTTCAACTCCCGACTCCTCTCATGCTCCTTTTCAATTCCGGACTCCTCTCGTGTTCCTTTTCAACTCCCGACTCCTCTGGGTGCTGCTGACTGCCTGTCCCAGAGTCCTCCTCTCGCTCTCTCTTCTAGGTGCTGCTGTCTGCCTGTCCCAGAGTCATCCTCTCACACCCTCCTCTAGGTGCTGCTGACTGCCTGTCCCAGAGTCCTCCTCTCGCTCTCTCCTCTAGGTGCTGCTGGCTGCCTGTCCCAGATTCTTCCTCTTGCACTCTCCTCTAGGTGCTGCTGACTGCCTGCCCTAGAGTCCTCCTCTCGCACTCTCCTCAGTAAATAAGACTGGGGAGTTACAGGTGCAGATTGCCATGTGGAAATAGGATGTTGTGGCGATAACAGACACCTGGCTCAAGGAAGGGCAAGACTGGGTGTTAAATGTTCCTGGGTACAAGGTGTTCAGAAAATATAGGAAAGGAGGAAGAAGGGTGGTGGTATTGGTTAAGGAGAATATTGCAGTGCTGGAGACAGAGGATGCCCCGGAGGGTTCAAGGACAGAATCAATTTGGCTAGAGCTACGGAACAAAAAGGGTGCAATTACATTGCTCGGTGTAGTCTACAGACCACCAACTAGTGGGAAGGATGTAGAGGAACAAATCTGCAGGGCAATTACAGAAAGATGCAAACATTATAGAGTAGTTACATTGGGGGACTTTAATTACCCGAATATAGACTGGGACAGTGGTATTGTAAAGGGTGGAGAGGGGCAAGAGTTCCTAGATTGTGTTCTGGTGAATGTTCTACAGCAGTATGTGTCCAGTCCAACAAGAATGGGTGCACTGTTGGACCTGGTACTTGGCAATGAGGTGGGCCAAGTAGATCGTGTCAGTGAGGGAACATTTAGGAGACAGTGATCATTGTATCATAAGGTTTAGGATGACCGTAGAAAAGGACAATGTGAAATCCAGAGTAAGAATAATTAACTGGGAGAGAACCAACTTCAATGGGGTAAGAATGGAGCTGGGCCTGAGACTGGAACTAAAGGCTGGCAGGAAAAACTGTAGCTGAACAATGGGCTACCTTCAAACAAGAAATAGTTTGGGCACAGTCAGGGTATATTCCCTCAAAAGGAAAAGGTAGGGCAAACAAATCCAGAGCTCCCTGATGAAAAAGGAGATACAAATTAACATAAAGAAGAAAAAGTGTGCTTATTATAGGTGTCAGGTAGAAAATACAACTAAGAACCAGTGGAATACAGAAGGTTCAAAGGGCAGATGAAAAAGCAAATATGAGAAGTAAAGAGGGATCATGAGAAATGACTGGCAGCCAACATAAAGGGGAATACCAAAGTTTTCTATCAGCACATAAATAGTAAGAGGGTGGTAAAAGGAGCAGTAGGGCCGATTAGGGTCCTAAAAGGGGATTTACACATGGAGGCAGGGGGCATGGCTGAGGTGTTAAATGAATACTTTGAACCTGTCTTTACCAAGCAAGCCGATGCTACTGAGGCCACGGTGACAGAGGAAGAACTCTGTCACTAAAAGGATTCAAAATTGATAAGGAAGGAGTGTTGGATGAACTGTCGGTACTTAAGGTTGACAAGGCACTGATATTGAAAGAATTAAGAGTGGAAATTGCAGGGGCAATTGCCATAATCTTTGTCTTCCCTAGACTCAGGAGGTGCCAGAGGACTGGAGAATTGCAAACATTATGTCCTTGTTCAAAAAATGTTGTAAGGATAAGCCCAGCAATTGCAGACCAGTCAGTTTAACTACAGTGGTGGGGAAGCTTCTAGAGAAAATTATTTGGGATAGAATTAGTAGTCACATGCAAAAATGTGGGTTGATTAGGAAGAGCCAGCATGAATTTCTAAAGGGGGAATTGTGTTTAACTAACTTGCTGGAGTTTTTTGAACAGGGAACACAGAGGGTTGGTGAGGGTAATGTTGATGTGGTGTACATGGACTTTCAAAAGGCACTCGATACAATGCCACAAAAAGACTTGAGAAAAGTTATAGCTCATGGAATAAAAGGGACAGTAGCAACGTAGATACAAAATTGGCTGAGTAATAGGAAACAGAGAATAATGGTCAATGGATATTTTTCAGGCTGGAGGAAGGTTTGTATTGGAGTTCTCCAGGGATTAGTATTGGGATCCTTGCTTTTCCTGATATATATTAATGATCTAGATCATGGTGTGCAGGGGACAATTTCTAAGTTTGCGGATGATACAAAACTTGGAAGCATTGTAAACTGTGAGGAGGACAGTATAGAACATCAAAAGGACATAGACAAATTGGTGGAGTGGGCAGATAGGTGGCAGATGAAGTTCTATGTGGAGAAGTGTGGAGTGATTCATTTTGATAGGAAGAACATGGAGAGACAATATAAAATAAGGGGTACAATTCTTAAGAGTGTGCAGGAGCAGAGGTACCTGGGTGTATATGTGCATAGATCATTGAAAGCGGCAGGACGGGTGGAGAGAGCAGTTAATAAAGCATACAGTATCCTGTACTTTATTAATAGAGGCATAGAGTACAAGAGCAGGGAGGTTATGCTGAGCTTATTATAAGACATTAGTTAGACCTCAGATGGAGTATTGTGTACAGTTCTTGGTGCCACACTATAGGAAGGATGTGATCGCATTGGAGAGAGTGTGGAAGACATTTACAAGAATAGTTCCAGGGATGAGAAACTTGAGTTATTAAGATAGATTGGAGAGGTTGGGACTGTTCCCCTTGGAGAGGAGAAGGCTGAGAGAAGATTTGAAAGGTGTTCAAAATCATGAGGGGGCCGAATAGGGTAGATAGGGAGAAACTGTTCCCGCTCGTCAAGGGATCAAGAATGAGAGGGTGCAGATTTAAAGTGATTTGCAAAATAAGCAAATGTGATGAGGAAAAAAAAAATTTTCACACAGCAAGTGGTTCAAGTCTGGAATGCTGTGCCCTAAAGTGTGTGGAGGCAGGTTCAATCGAAGCATTCAAGAGGACAATAGATGATTATTTGAATAGAAACAATGTGCAAGGTAATAGGGAAAATGCAGGAGAATGGCATTAAGTCATGATGCTGATTTGGAGAGCCGGTGCAGACATGGTGGGCTGAATGGCCTCCTTCTGCACCATAACAATTCTGTGATACTGTTATTCCCAGCATAGATAAAACCCTAACCAGGCTTCTTTCAGTAAACACAAAAAATATTGATTTATTTTAAAACAAACTACTTTTTAAAAACAAGTTAATAAACTGGTTAACGTACAAGTTGTAGTCAATTGACTCACCCCCTGGAGAATGTGATCTCTCTTTCATCCCTTCCAATTTCAAATGCTGCGCTATTACTTCAACAATATCTGCTTCCTCACCTCTTTGGTTAATTCTAACTTCAATTTATCTGACAATTCCATTAGCTTAGCCTTGGGGGCGGTGGGGGGGTGGGGGGTGGGGGATACTTGTAAACCAGTCAGGGATAAAAGTTCCATCTTTAAAAAGTCATAGCCACTTCCAAAGCCACTAGGCCCTTTACAGTCTTCCGGACTTAATATTGAGTTCAACAGTTTCAGATCATGAACTCTCTCCTCCATCCCCACCCCCTTTCCGATCCCCCTTTTTCCAATAATTTATAATTTTTTTCACACTATATTTTTTCTTTTCCCTCCTATTTTTAAATTTATTTTGATCTATTGTTTCATCTCCACCTTTTAGCCCATTTCGATCCCTTCCCCCCACCTCACCCCCCACTAGGGCCATCTGCCACTAGCTTGTCCTGCTTGCCACCCTTAATGTCCCCGTTAGCACATCCTTTAGATAATATCACCACTGTCAACACCTCTTTGTCCTTTTGTCTATGACATCTTTGGCAGTCTCTTCCTGGCCTCCACCTATCACTGACCCCCTATCGAGCTCCTCCTGTCCCGCCTCCCTCTACCAACCTATATTTCATCTCATTTCTATATTTTTTAGTTCTGATGAAGGGTCATATGGACTCGAAACTTCAATTGTGTTCCTCTCCGCAGGTGCTGTCAGACCTGCTGAGTTTTTCCAGGTATTTCTGTTTTTGTTCCAAAGCCATGTTGGTTACCAACGAATCAGCAACCTGGTATCTGTCTTTTTATCCTTTAACAATAATTACTAATCTGCATTCAATCACTCATTGACTGCACCTCAAATCCCATAACAGACCCCAGAATTGTGTTACGGACTGTGATGGGAGGAGTGTGCAGTTAATTCTAGTCCCACTTCTCCGCAGGTTGCAACAATAGTATAAATGTTTAATTCACCCACAAATCTGGCCAGTTGTTTACCTTTGATACTGTTATTCCCAGCATAAAAAAACTCTAACCAGGCTTCTTCTAATAGCACAAAAAAAATTGATTTACTGTAAAACAAAATACTTTTTAAAAACAAGTTTATAAACTGGTTAACATAATGTTGCAGTTTAAAAGTGTAATGTTTCCCATTTTTAAAAACACATATTCGAGCTCCATACACTCGCACACAAACACAGAACAGGACAAAACAAACACAGCCCCCTGCAGAGGCTGGCGGATGGGTTCCTTTTAAAATAAAATTTGAAGATATCTCGATGTTGTTGATCTAACAGAATTCTGGTCATAATGGGCCTTGAAGTTCCTTCAGACGGATTTTTTGGTGAAACTGTCCTTGGTGACTCTTAATTATCACAACTTTGCAGACTTTCAAAATAAAACAAATGAGTTTTATCCTAATGAGATGTTTCTGAGGAAAATTTAACTCATTCTAGCCTGCATAGGCCATTTCAGAGGGCATTTAAGAGTTAACCACATTGATGTGGGCCTGGAGTCACATGCAGGCCGGACCAGGTAAGGACGGCAGATTTCCTTCTCTAAAGGACATTAGTGAAACAGATGGGTTTTTTTCCAACAATTGACTGTGGTTTCATGGTCACCATTACTGAGACTAGCTTTTAATTCCAGATTTATTAATTGAGTTTAATTTCTACCAGCTGCCATGGTGGAATTTGAATCCTTGTCACCAGAGCCTCTGATTACTTGCCCAGTGAAATTAACATTGCACAACGGCCTGCCCAGTGTTGCGAGTGCAATCAGCACTGGGGAGGGTCCAAGGGTTTGACACCGTGGTTGAGCAAGTCAGAGGATTATTGTTATCGTCATCTCTGATTTTCCCTTTCAACCCTTTTCTGAAAGGCCTCAAATCCACCTCCTTCCTCCCATCTTGTCTTCTCACCCACACCTTTCTTCCAACCTACCGCTCCAACCATTAACCTGCTATGCTGGTTACTGGTGCTAAATACCCTACATGTGGATGGACAGCTGGCACCAGAAAGTGGAATGTAAGGATAGTGTGACCTTGAGAGTGTGATGCTGAGTGGTGGGTGTGGGGATAGGTTTTAGAAGGAAAATTGGGTTGGGTAGCTACATGATGCCAATGGAATGGGAGAGCTAGGTTACTGGGTGAAGGGTTGGATTTCTTACTATTTTGAGGGATAGTAGTAGATGATGGAAGCTAAAGCCTTCACCCTGTTTAAGCACAACTCTCTCACTCACTCATCCTCCCACCTCTTCCCATCATCAACATCTCCCTTTGCTTTATCCATCTCATTATCTCTTCCTTCCTCTCCCCTCCTCCTTCCTTTAAACCCCTTCAATCAATTCCCTTCCCTCTCACCCCATCTCCTCCCATTTTAGCTGCTCTTTTATCCCTCACTCCTTTTGCCTAATCATGTTCATCTTTATAAAATTCTAAAATGTTTAAACAGTAAGTCACCTCGCCTTGCTCATGATTAATCCGAGAAAATGAATGTGCTGATTTCCCTTGGCACCCTGGGGTGGAACCCCAGCATAAATCAGCTGAATGTGCAGCAAAGGAATAGGAAAATCAGGTGGGATCCAGAAATGATGGGTCTCGAGCAGAACACTTGTCCCATACAAGGCTTGTAACTTCATACAGAAGCAGAACCAGTGGGATGGCTTTGCCTGCAGGAATTCCCAAAGCTTCCATCGTGGTTCCACTGAGCATCATTGCAGGATCAAAGTGGGGCTAACTTGGCTGTCCAGACTGGAAGAGCCTGCAATTGCCATTTATCCTTTGATCCTCTCCCAGTAGCAGAACTGCACCATTTTTGGGATTCCACTAGCATGACCCCCATGGTGTCTTCACTAACTCAGCGCAGAAAGAGAATTCAAATTGCTGGTCTATACATTAAAAAATTGCATTTACTATCCGTTTTTGATTTCATAATTTTGAAATAATTAGGAAAATCAATTAGCTAATCTATCTGATCCCGCCTCCCTCTGTCCTGTCTCTGGCTCCTGTGAACCTATCACGTCTGTCACAGTGCCATTCACTGCCAGGAATAAAGCTGCAGGTGGATAGGGGGACAGATCCAGTTTGTTAAGCCTACGCACTTACAAAAGGGGAGGCCTGGTTTAGTAATAGGATCGATAACCCAATTAGAAATTTGTATTGTTGGTAGAGTTGCTGATATTGCGATTCTATCTCCAACCATCATCTTTGGTAACAGGATTGTTAGCTCATTATCAATTAAATGTATATTTATTGATGTATTAAAGTAACGATTGTGGGGTATCAGCTTTTTAGCTTTGTTTTTTTTATTCATTCATGGGATGTGGACATTCCTGGCTAGGCCAGCAGTTATTGCCCATCCCTAATTGCCCTTGAGAAAGTGGTGGTGAACCACCTTCTTGAACTGCTGCAGTTACACCCACAGTGCTTTTATGCAGGGAGTTCCAGGATTTTTATCCAACGACAATGAAGGAATAGTAATATAGTTCCAGGTCAGGATGGTGTGTGGCCTGGAGGGGAATTTGCAAATGGTGGTGTTCCCATGTGTCTATTGTCCTTGTCCTTCTAGGTGGTAGAGGTCGCAGGTTTGGAAGATGCTGTCGAAGGAGCCATGGTGAGTTGCTGCAGTGCATCTTGTATACAGTACACACTGGTGCCACTGTGGTGGAAGGAGTGAATGTTTAAGGTCAGTGGGGTGTCAGTCAAGCAGGCTGCTTTATCCTGAATGGTATCGAGCTTCTCAAGTGTTGTGTTGGAGCCACACACATTCGGGCAAGTGGAGAGTATTCCATCACACTCCTGCCTTGTGCCTGGTAAATGGTAGATGGGCTTTGGGGAGTCGGGAAGTGAATTACTTGCTTCAGCATTCCCGGCCTCTGATCTGTTCTTGTAGCCACACTATTTATGTGGCTGATCCAGTTCAGTTTCTGGTCAATGATAACCCCCAGGATATTGACAGTGGGGGATTCAGCAATGCAAAGTGCTATTGAATGTCAAGGGGAGAGAGATGGTCAAACTCTGTCTTGTTGGAGATGGCCGTCGCATGGCACTTATGTTGCACGAATTCACACAATGCAAAAACTAAAAACTGTCATTCCACAGAGTTTTCCAAACTCAGTCCAGCAAACAACATCAGTCAATTGTGTAATGATTTAACATTTTATTAAATTAAACAAACAGAAGGACATATTAATGGCACTGCAGCATCCAAGCTGTCATTTTTATTTATTTAACTGCTAAAAATTACATTATAATGTACACAAATGAGTAAGTAAACCAGTATCTCAAAGCATAAAATAATTTTACCTTTCTTCCATTCACATGATCAGTATAATGCACTTGTTTACATTATGAAGACACTTTATATGCACTATACCTGATGTCATTCTGCAAGGATCTCAGGCAGTTGTTATTACTGGTAAGGCACCCAGGCTTGCATATATAATACTTATTATTAGGTCTTCGTATTAAAAGAGCTGTTTATACAACATAGCAGAAGTAAAGAATTTAACACAAGCTCTGGGCTCAGGAAACCTGCATAAAACTCTTCAGCCAAGGATAGTACAATGGATTAGCAACTACCCTTTCAGCCCTGGGTCTGGATTTGAATTTAACCCAGATAACAGCTGGAAGAAGTTCATGTAAACTAATTTTGGGCTGTTTCACTCCCAACTCTGAGTAGATTCCCGTTTACTGCATATGATTGCTTGTAATTTCACCTTGACCATCACACTAAATTGTTCATCTTACTCAAAAAAAGAACACACAGGATGTCTGGAAAATGCTCTAAAATAAGGTTTAAGGCATATTGTTAAGACAGTATACTATGAGTTTTACCCTGCATTTAGCCCTCACCAGTGCCTCACCTCGGAATGGGAACATTTGATGCCAACACTGAATCTGAAAAAGCAAGACATTTTTCCATTTTCTAACGCTGACTTCTCTAATGAATACAAAATTCACCAAATTTAAACAACAGTATTTGGGAAATAAGTCACTTGAATTTCACTCTGATTTGTCACTGTTTGGTAACTGGTCCCTCTTTATTCTAAGCATGTTACTCAGTTATAATTTTGCAATAAACTTTATGGAATCTTTTCAAAGTAATATTTTTGGATTTTGAAGGCTGGATTCAAACATATTACTTTTAAGTAAGGTATTTTGGCAATGTATTTTACTTTTGAAAACTATTAATTGTGGTACACCATGAAAAACATATGCATAAAATATTAAGCTACAGACAAAAATGAACTGACGTTTAATGTCTTAAAAATATATATATTACAGTAGCAATCAAGTAAGCACTATATCAAAAGTGCATGCATTTTATAAAAGTATTTTAAATATATTACATTTATTTACCCTGTATATTTGTTTGATCTTATAGCACAAATGTAGGAATAAACATTGCCTAGTCATTAGACTGTGAGGAATACATTTTCATACTGTTGTTACCCTCATTACTACCTCAGCAGAACTGTTGTCATCGTACTCCTCATCATGTGGCCTGAATCGTGTGAGTAAATGTAACAAGGTGTAGCTGCAGTGAAATCCTTCAGACATTAACCGAGTAGAACCAACAGACCTTTGTGTTCTGAATTGATTCAGAGAGGCCCAAAAGGTCTGATTGGCAGAGCTTTCAGCGTTGCTGCTGTTAATTTCTATATCCTTTGTTTTGTCATAATTTAAAACGGTCCAGTGTAGATTAACAGCTCTCCAGCGTTTAAATACCCGATATATTGCTGCTCCTTCATGAATAATTAAACCTGTTTTTAAAAAAAATCAAGTATGAAGTAAAACATGAAATTATCATAAGTGATGTGATTATAGTTCATCTTTGCATTACGAGCATAGCAGCAGGACTCTGTTGATAATAAACAATCTCATTTATCTAAATGGAAGTTATCTGTAGAGCACCTCTAATCGAAGCACTAAATTCAGACTTACAGGGAGAAACCAAGATCTGCAATTCAATCAGCAGATTGTGGAAACTGGATCTGCAACCACTCCAGTCTATGGCTTACGTTTAAATACAGACAGCATCTTGTCTATCCAATCCTTTTAAGAATCTAAATATACTGGTTTAAACTACTTTTCTCATAAAAATAAGGATATTTAACTACATTCTTATCAACATTATTCTGTATATTATTTTCCCCATGCAGTCACAGACCTTATCACATTACTGATGAGAGGTCACAGAAATTGGGGAAGTCAAGTAGAGCAGAAAAAGATTCATAATTTAAAATTAAAGATGTTTTATGTGCTGAACTCTGGGAATAGGAAGAACAAAACAGCGTAAATTGATTAGTGACCTAAATGTATTTTAGATTCAGTTTGTGTACATAATTTTCAGTCCGAGTCAGAGGAAATCCCATTTTAAAAACTTGTTTAAATTATTGCGACTGAGATGAATGGTGTTTAAATAATAGTGAATAGAAGAAAAGCTGGGTAAAATCAGTTTATACTGAGTGATCTTTGTGTGCATCTAACATTTATGGGTACAGTTAAAAGTACAAATAATAAATGCTGATAGTGTAGATCTTTTAGTTCAAGTTCTAAATTATTATACAGGTAGTGTCTCAAATCCGGCTATTGGAAACCCAGACATGTTCATAAACTGCCTTGCATCAATTTCAATTGTTAAATGAATAAAATAACTTACCGGGACAATCCGACTAGATGCTGCATTCGCATGGGGGCGCGATAGACTAGTTATCGGCTTCGCATGCTGGGTGTTTCCAGCGCTCCGAGTGGCCTGAACAACCCTTGCTTGACCCCAACCCACTCGCCTTGGCGTGATCCATTCAACCTGACCCAGCCCCAATCGCTATCAAAACGGATAAGCCCGCAAGTCAACCTTACTTACCTTAGTATTTCATTTTCTTTCTTTCAAATTTATTTCTTCGCTATTATGTATTCCCTTTTCAAACTTTAATAAAAAGAAACTTATTGAGTTGATTTCATGTGTCTCCTATTAATTGAATTAAGGTTCCGATTTTTTCTCTGAAAACCGGCAAGATCCAAAATCCAGCACAGCGAGTGTAACGCTGTAACCCTTGTGCACAGCCAAATAAGCGAAGTTAACAAATCAAGGGACAAAGTAAAAGGTAGCCTCTTTTGAGTTACTGTGCATGTACAAGTTTGGAGGCCACAATGCAACTAATGGATTTTCAAAAGCTAACCGTTATTGAGGATTTTTAAAACAAGGGAAATTAAGAGAACATCCAGACACACATACGAGGAAGCAGAAAATCAAGAAAATGAGTTAAATCACCAAAAAACTGATACTTATTAAAGTTTATTTATTATAAGAGTGATATATGAATTTGAAACTAATGTGAAACTGAAGTGCTTCAAATGTGGCATATATAGATTTAAAGTAGTCAAACATCTCAATATGCTTCAAAGACAATTTGACATCAAGTCAACATGAGATGCTGGCACAAGTGACTGAAAGCTGGGTTAAGAGGTAGATTTTAAGGAGCAACTTAAAGGAGAAGGGAAGGATAGAAGCAGTGTGCTTTAGGGAATTCCAGATCTTGGGGATTAGGCATCACTTCTAATGGTGGAATGAAGAAAATGAGAAATGTGCAACATTTCAGAACTGGAGGAGTGCTGAGATCTCAGTTGTAAATGTGACTGCCCTTGACACCAAAGCAACATTTGACTGAGTGTGGCATCAATGAACTCTAGCAATGGGAATCGGGGGAAAATTCCCCATTGGTTGGAGTCATACCTAGCACAAAGGAAGATGGTTGTGGTTGTTGGAGGACAATCCTCTAATCCCAGAACATCACCGTAGGAGTTCCGCAGGATAGTGTCCTAGGTCTAAGCATCTTAAACTGGTTCAGCAACTACCTTCTCTCCATCATAAGATCAAAAGTGGGGATGTTCGCTGATGATTGCACAATGTTCAGTACCATTCACAACTCCTCAAATACTCTGTTCATAGGCAGCAAGACCTAAGGTGGCAAGTAACATGCATGCCACAGAAGTGTCAGGCAATGACCATCTCCCCTTGACATTAAAAGGCATAGTATTGTTGGATCCCCTCTATCAACATCCTAGGGGCTACCATTGATCAGAAACTAAACTAAACAGCCATATAAATATTGTGGCTACAAGAGCAAGTCAGAGGCTGGGAATTCTGCTGCAGTAACTCACCGCCTGATTCCACCATCTACAAGGCACAAGTTAGGTGTGAGATAGAGTGCTCTCCACTTGCCTGGATGAGTGCAGCACAGCAATACTCAAGAAGCTCGACACCATCCAGGACAACACAGCCAGCTTGATTGGCACTCCATCCACCACTGACGCACAGTGGCAGCAGTGTGTACTATCTAAAAGATGCACTGCAGCAGCTTGTCAAGCCTCTTTCAACAGCACCTTCCAAACCTGTGGCCCCTACCACCTAGAAGGTCAAGGGCAGCAGATATATGGGAATACCTATTCTCCAAGCCACACACCATCCTCACTTGTAAGTATATCATTGGGTCAAAATTCTGGAACTCCCTAACAGCACTGTGTGTATATATACACAATGGACTGCAGTGGTTCGGGAAGGCTGCTCAACACCACCTTCCCAGGGCAATTAGGGACAGGCAACAAATACTGGCTTAGCAAGTAACGCCCACATTCCATGAATGAGTAAAAAAAAATTGGTGGGTGTTACAGAGATAGGGAGAAGTGAGGCCCTGGAGGGATTTGAAAACAAGCATGATAATTTTAAACCAGACAAAACTTGCTGTGAGTTTGGATATGGATTGCAGAGTTTTGGATTAGCTCAAGTTTATTTAAGGTGCAAAGTGGGAGGCTGGTCAGGAGAGCATTAGAATAGTCATGTCTAGAAACAATGAAGGTATGAATGAGGTTTACATCAGTTGAGGCTGGGGTAGCTATATGTGCTCTTTCAGAGGTGAAAGCAGGAAGCCTAAGTGATATTGAGGATATGGGATGTGAGTTCAGCTCTGGGTCAAATAGGACATGAAGGCCTGGATTTTCGCGGAGTTATGGAGACTCTGGGCACCTTCTAAAATGGCAGGCAGGATTCAGATCTGGAAGTCCCAGCCCCATTTTCAACAGATCCTATTTTCACTGGGGGTAGTGGGAACATAGGGACATAGGAGCAGGAGTAGGCCCTTCCAGCCTGCTCTGCCATTTGATAAGATAGTGGCTGATCCAGTTGTGGTCTCAAATCCACTTTCCTGTCTGCCCCCATCACCCTTAACTCCCTTGTCTATCAAGAATATATCTAACCCAGCCTGCACTACTTTCTGGGGCAGAGAATTCCACAGACTAATGACCTCAGAGAAAAAAATTCTCCTCATCTCCATCTTAAAAAGGAGGCCTCTTATTCTTAAACGGTGATCCTTAGTTTTAGTCTCTCCCATAAGGGGAAACATCCTCTCAGCATCCACCCTGTCAAGTTTCCTCAAGATCTTAAATGTTTCAACAAGATTACCTCTCATTCTTCCAAACTCCAATGAGTACAAGTCCAAACTGTTTAACTTTTCTATTTAAGATAAACCCTTCATCCTAGGGATGAGTTGAACTGCTTCTAACATAATTATATCCTTTTTCAAATAAGGAGATCAAACTGTACATATTACTCCAGCTGTATTCTCACCAAGGCCCTGTACAGCTGCAATAAAACTTCCCTACTTTTATATTCCATTCCCTTTGCAATGAACACCAATTTTCAATTTGTCTTCCAGGGGCACATGTGGGGATCCTGAACTCAGCAGGGCCAACTGAACTCAATGCTGAGAAGCTGTAAATGCTATTGAAGTGTGGGTATTGTCAGTTGTCAAGTTATTTAAATGGTCATCCCTTTAAAAATTAAAAGAAAATTGCCTGTGTCTGTGAGAGTTGAAAAAATCTGTTCCAGTGGTTTCAGTAGCTGTTGTTGACATAGCCCCAAGTGCTATAGTATTATTAATGCTTAGCTGCTTTCCACAACTTAGCATTACCACAGTTCGAACAAGTTATTAAAGGATTGGCTGTCTTTGATGTGGGGTTATGAATACAAATGTTTACTTGTATTTGGGATTAAATACTTGAGAGGATTTAAATGTATTGAATGGGCTTTCACGAATATAAATCTTTTTATAGAGTGAATTCTAATAGATAATGGGCCAAATCTTCTGTAGAGTGGCAACCTTTCATAATAAGGTCAGAAGGAAGGATGTTTGGTGATTGCACAATGTTCACCATTCACAACACTTCAGATACTGAAGAAGTCCATGTCCAAATGCAGCAAGACCTGGACAATATTCACATTTGGGCTGACAAGTGGCAAGTAACATTCATGCCACATAAGTGCCAGGCAAAGACATCTCCAACAAGAGAGAATCTAACCATCTCCAACTAGAGACAATCTAACCATCTCCCTTGACATTCAATGGCATTACCATCGCTGAATCCCCCACTATCAATATCCTGGGGGTTACCATTGACCAGAAACTGAACTGGATTAGCCATATAAATACAGTGGCTACAACAGCAGGTCAAAGGCTAGGAATCCTGCAGTGAGTAACTCACCTCCTGACTCCCCAAAGCCTGTCCACCCACCATCTACAAGGCACAAGTCAGGAATGTGATGGAATAATCCCCACTTGCCTGGTTCAGTGCAGCTCCCACAACACTCAAGAAGCTTGACACCATCCAGGACAAAGCAGTCCATTTGATTGGCACCCCATCCACAGACATTCCCTCCCTCCACCACCAGCGCACAGTAGCAGCAGTGTGTACCATATACAAGATGCACTACAGAAACTCACCAAGGGTCCTTAGGCAGCACCTTCTAAACCTACGATCGCTACCATCTAGAAGGATAAGGGCAGCAGACACATGGAAACACCACCGCCTGGAAGTTCCCCTCCAAGCTACTCACCATCCTGACTTGCAAATATATCGCCATTCCTTCACTGTTGCTAGGTCAAAATCCTGGAACTCACTCTCTTAACAGCACTGTGGGTGTACTTACACCACAGGGACTGCAAAAGTTGAAGAAGGCAGCTCACCACCACCTTCTCAAGGGCAATTAGGGATGGGCAATAAATGCTGGTCTGGCCAGCAATGCCCATATCCCACATATGAATTAAAAAAATAAAAAACCATCATTGGATTGTTCCTCCACTCCTTTTTACTTACCTTAGTCAGGAGCTGCACATTTCTCACCTGGACTTCCGACACAGGCCTACTGAGAAATGTGCAGTGTAGCTGTTCCTGAAGGCTCTGAGTACAGGGCAAGATATGTCGGCGGTGGAGGGAGGGTAGATCATGTTGGAGTTGTATAGAACCTTGGTGAGGCTACAGCTGGAGTACTGTGTGCAGTTCTTGTCGCCACATTATAGGAAGAATGTGATTGCACTGGAGGGGGTGCAGAGGAGATTCACCAAGATGTTGCCTGGGATGAAACATTTAAATTATAAAGAGAGGTTGGATAGACTTGGGTTGTTTTCGTTGGAGCAGAGAAGACTGAGGGGCAACCTGATCGAGGTGTACAAGATTGTGAGGGGCATGGATAGGGTGGATAGGGAACAGCTGTTCCCCTTAGTTGAAGGGTCAGTCACGAGGGGACATAAGTTCAAGGTGAGGAGCAGGAGGTTTAGGGGGATGTGAGGAAAAACTTTTTTACCCAGAGTGTGGTAACGGTCTGGAATGCACTGCCTGGGAGGGTGGTGGAGGCGGGTTGCCTCACATCTTTTAAAAAAGTACCTGGATGAGCACTTGGCACGTCATAACATTCAAGGCTATGGGCCAAGTGCTGGTAAATGGGATTAGGTAGGTAGGTCAGGTGTTTCTCACGTGTCAGTGCAGGCTCAATGGGCCGATGGGCCTCTTCTGCACTGTGTGATTCTGTGAAACCGTGCTCCTTTTTGCAGCAATAGCTGCCACTTTTCGGTAGGGTTAAATATCCCAGCCACTTTGACAAGCTAGGAGAGAAGGTAATAGTAGGGTAAGTGGGTGAGGGGGTAGGATAGGTCGGGGGGTCGGGTATATTGAGAGGGGTCAGGAGTTGGTTAGTCGGATAGTCAGGGGGGTAGTCGTGGGTGAGGGCTGGGGGTAGGGAGTTGGGGCGGGTCAAGGGGAGGGGTCAGTGGTGTGGGAGTTAGTCGGGTGGTCAGGGGGATGATTGGATGTTCAGCGGGGTAGGGGTAAGTCATCTGGTCAGGGTTGCGGGGGTGGAAGGGGTTAGTTGGGGGCTCAGGTAGGGTAGCTGGGGTATTGGGGGAGTTAGCCAGGGGTGTCGGGAAGACAGGTGGTCAGGAGGGTAGTTGGGTGGTTGGGGGGTAGTCAGGGGGGCAAGAGTAGTTGAGGGTCAGGAGGATGGTCGGGTGGGTAGGTTCAGGAATGGGGAATCAGATGGGTCAGTAGTATAGCTACCCAGGAGTTACAAACATGTGAATTAGGAGCAGGAGTCAACCGTGGCACCTCAAGCCTGCTCCGTCATTCAATAAAATCATGGCTGATCTGATTTTAACCTCATATCATATCCGTCTACCCCTGATAACGTTTCATCCCCTTGCTTATCAGGAATCTATGTACCTCTGCCTTAAAGATATTCAAGGACTTTGCCTCAGCCACCTTTTGAGGAAGAGAATTCCAAACTCTCACAACGCTCTGTGAGAAAAAAAAATTCCTCATCTCTGTCCTAAATGGATGACCCCTTATTTTGAAACAGTGACCTCGAGTTCTAGATTTTCCCACAAGGGGAAATATCCTTCCTACATTCACCCTGTCAAGTCCCCTCAGAATCTATATGTTTCAATCACGTCATCTTTTACTCTTCTAAACTTCACATGATACAAGCCTAGCCTGTCCAGCCTTTCCTCATAAGATAACCCACCCATCCCTGGTATTAATCTAGTAAACCTTCTCTGAACTGCTTCTAATGCATTTACTGGTTTTAATCCTTCTAACTTTCCCTCGGCAACTATCCTGCTAAGAAAATTGGAACCATCTGAAGTCTCCAACTTTAAATCAGAGTTTTAGAGGGTCCCAGAAGCAGGGTAACTGCCCAAAGGAAGTTGAAACTTCCTGGGCAGTCCTCATGCAGTCCTTGCATGGGGACTTCCGAGGGTCCTCCAGCACATCTTCCGAGGTACCTCGAGGTACAACCTTTCAGAGAACAGAAGATCTGGGTCATTTAGATCTTTATTTTATTTCATCCAGGCATGGTTCCTGATATCTGCCAATGGTGGTACTGGTGAGTAGGCATAGAGGGTGTAAGATAGCCTAGGACCTATAAGGGGATAGTGGGATAGGTGGTGGCCATGGGTTGACTCTAAGTTGGCATAGGGACTATAAGGGGCCAGGTGGGGGGAGGGGGGGGGGGGTTTTGAACTGGCACCATGTTGGTATAGGGTGTATAAGGGGCCATGAGGATGGGTGGGGTGTTTTGAGCTGGCTCCAAGTTGGTATAGGGTCTATAAGGGGCCATGAGGATGGGTGGCGGGGTCTTGAGCTGGCACCAAGTTGGTATAGGGTCTATAAGGGGCCATGGGGATGGGTGAGGGGCAATTGGGTTGGCATAGAGTGTATGAGAGGCCATTGGGGTGGGTGGAGGACCTGCGTGGAATGTATGGGCATGGGGACTGGGAGAGGAGGTTGAGGACTAGAAGACCTAATATTTAACTAAACAACTGGGACAAAGTCCAGTTAAACAGAGGCAGGCCTTGGTATTCAGCAGCCCTGTGGCCACCTCCAATCTGCATCCGGGGGTGAGGGCCCGACTCCATCCCACACCCACAAAACGAAGATCACCCCATTCGGGGCACAACTTCCTGAGGTAGGTGTGACAAGCCGAGAAATTTCCCAACTTGAGCTACCCAACTCAGGAGTGAAATTCCAGGCCTAATTTTACAGTCTGGTTCAGCTGACAAGGGAATGCAGTTTGTGACAGAGACCAAAAACAATCAGCTGGATTTTTACCATAGGGACTAGAAACAGAAGTTGGGTCTGTTCCTGCGCCAGAAACTCACTTCCGGTAGGATTATAGTTCTGATTTACCCTTGGGTGAGCCCTTAATTGATATGGTCCTGTCCAATTAGAGCCAGTGAGGGAAGGAATGGAGGTGGGTCAGATGAAGTGTGGGACTCATTTAAACACCCACGATAGCCATCACTGAGGCTGCTGGTTGACCTGATGAGCGAATTTGTGTCAAAGCCTTCCACTTCATCACAGCGACCTGGGATGGCATAGGGGAGCTGGAAACTTGGCACCCATGAGGAAGAGGAAGGAAGTGTTCTTCCCAGAGGATGACAGGCATAGGCTACCTCGTTATGCAACAAGGCACCTCTCTGTTCAGCATAATCTTCTCCTGCCTCCAATTCCTCCTCCTCTTTTAACTCCTGCTTCTTCTCCTCCCCCGATGAGCTGTCCTGTTCCATCTTCACTGTCCACATGGTCCTCACCTCTCTGGAGGGCCATGTTATGGAAAGCCTAACAGATCACCAAAATTACCTAGACCCTTGCCCCATCCAACCAGTTCAGGCACCGGACCCAGTGTCCTCGGAGCCTGCGATACCCCATCAGCTGTGAATCTGATGTGTTGTCCAGCCTTGGCGAAAAGAGCATCTGACACCTGGGTGATGCATCAGTGTGCAGCTGCCTGTGAGATGCTGCAAAGGTCTGCACTGATGTGACCATCAGCCTACAGAGTTGCAGTCTCTTCTAGCATTGATTCTCAGTCATGTCCAGGTATCTACACCTCGGCCTGTAGATCCTTTGCTCAGGGTAGTGTCTCCTTCTCCTTGGTGTCCCTTGCCCCTTTGGCCTCCTGGTGCCCAGTGCTCTGCCATTCCTATGCAGGTTGCTGCTCCTTATTTCCAATGGCCTTGATTTCAAAGGATGCACACCCATTTCCAGCTGCACCCATTCCTGGTTCTCAGGTGGAAGCCAAAAAGCTTTACCCCCTGCTCCAAATTTTGCCAGGAGGATGACGACCTCCTGAACTGACAAATTTCTTAATTCTGACTCTTCTCCTGACCAGTGATGGGCTACTGCAACTTTTACTTCAGCGGGTTAAGCCCTTTCACCTTGATCAGCATTTATACTTACCTTTGGAAACTTTTCTGGCCTCCATGACTTGCCCTGGACTCGGTCCAGCCTTCAACTGGTCTTAGGCAGACAGTACCTGAATTCCGGCTGGCCCCAGCAAAATGTAAAATCTTTACAAAGACAGGTTTTTAACTTGGCCTTTGCGATATTAATTGGCCTCAGTAGGAGCATGGATGAGTTCGCAGGTCCAGGCTTCCCCCTGCCCTCATGAAGTTTGGTGACCTTGGGAACAGTGGTGGGACATTGGCTCGCATGATATCACTGCTTTTTTTTTTGGCTGCCTGTCTTCATTCCAGCCAAATTTGGGCCACAAAGCCCAATGGCTTCAGTATTCCCAGTATTTAATTGGAGGAAATTTCTATTATTCCAGTACTGGATGTCGAACAGATCAAAAATATTGGAGGGGTTAAGGGGGTGGTGAACTGTATGCTGTCAGCATGAATCCTTTCTTTTTTGGATGATATCACCGAGGGCCAGGAGGGAGATAAGAAGTAGGAGGGGGCCAGGACTAATACTTAGGGGATCCCAGAGGTAATGGTGCAGGAGGAAACCATTGCAGATCATTCTCTGGTAATGACTAGATACACAGTAATGGAGCCAGACTAGGACATTCCGATCCAGCTGGGCAAGGGAGGAGAGGCACCAGAGGAGAAAGGTGTAGTCAACCATGTCAAAGGCTATGGATAGATAGAGAAGGATGAGGAGGGATAGTTTACCATGGTGAGAGTCACATAAGATGCCAATTGTGACTTTAATAAGGGCCATTTCAGTGCTGTGACAGGGATAGAAATCTGACTGGAGCAGTTCAAAGATGGAGTTGCATGAGGGTTGGGTATGGATTTGGGAGGTGACAACATGTTGAAAGTTTCTGGAGAGGAAAGGGAAACCAAAGATGCAACAATAATTTATAAGGATGGAGAGGTCAAGATTTATTTTTCTGAGGAGAGGAGGGATGATGGCAGATATGAATTGGAGGGGGATAGTACCTGAGGGGAGGAAACGGTTAACAATACCAGCTAACATTGGAACCAGGAAGGGAAGTTCGGCAGTCAACATCTCTGACAATGTGCAATGGGCTCATGGACTTCTTTCTCATTAAGACTGAGACCACCCAATCAACCGCTTCCCTCCCATCCACTTAACCTACCTGGCCAAACTTCCTCTAAAGCTCCACCCATCCTAACCTTGGACTCACATTTTTCTCTAGTTTCTCTTCTTTATTTGCTCTCTGAAATTATCTGGTCCATGAAACACATCTCCTATTCCCTTGACTCTATTTCGACAAAGGTGCTGACCATTCAACTTCCCCTACTGGTCCCCATATTAGCTGATATTTTAAAGGGTTTCCTTTCTTCAGCTGATGTCTCTCTCTCTTTTAATTTTGTTTTTATTATTCATTTTATGGGATGTGGGCATCACTGGCTAGGCCAGCATTTATTGTCCATCCCTATTTGTCCTTGAGAAGGTGGTGGTGAACTGCCTTCTTGAACTCCTTTAGTCCATGATGTAGATACACCCCCAGTGCTGTAGGGACGGAGTTCCAGGATTTTGATCCAGCGACAGTGAAGGAACAGTGATATATTTCCAAGTCAGGATGGTGAGTGGCTTGGAAGGGAACTTCTAGGCGGTGGTGTTCCCATGTGTCTGCTGTCCTTGTCCTTCTATTTGTAGCAGTCGTGGGTTTGGAAGGTGCTGCCTAAGGAGCCTTGGTGAGTTTCTGCAGTGCGTCTTGTAGATGGTACACACTGTTGCCACTGTGCGTCGATGGTAGAGGGAGAGAATGTCTGTGGGTGAGCTGCCAGTCAAGCGGGTTGCTTTTTCTTGGATGGTTTAAAGCTTCTTGAGTGTTGTTGGGGCTGCACTCATCCAGGCAAGTGGCGAGTATTCCATCACACTCCTTACTTGTGCCTTATAAGTGGTGGACTGGCTTTGGGGAGTCAGGAGGTGAGTTACTTGCCAGAGGACTCCTAGCCTCTGACCTCTTCTTGTAGCCATAGTATTTATGTGACTAGTCCAGTTCAGTTTCTGGTCAATGGTAACGCCCAGGATGTTGATAGGGGGGGGACTCAGCAATGGTAATGCCATTGAATGTCAAGAGGCGATGGTTAGATTTTCTCTTATTGGGGATGGTCATTGACTGGCACTTGTGTGGCACAAACATTACTTGCCACTAGTCAGCGCAAGCCTGGATATTGTCCAGGTCTTGCTGCATTTGGACATGGACTGCTTCGGTGTCTAAGGAGTCGCGAATGGCGCTGAACATTGTGCAATCATCAGCGAACATCCCCACTTCTGACCTTATGATGGAAGGAAGGGCATTGATGAAGCAACAGTGGATGGTTGGGCCTAGGACACTACCCTGAGGAACTCCTGCTGTGATGTCCCAGAACTGAGATGAGTGACCTCCAACAACCACAACCATCTTCCTTTGAGCTAGGTATGATTCCAACCAGTGGAGAGTTTTCCCCCTGACTCCCGTTGACTCCAGTTTTGCTAGGGCTCCTTGATGCCACACTCAGTCAAATGCTGCCTTGATGTCAAGGACAGTCACTCTCACCTCACCTCGGGAGTTCAGCTCTTTTGTCCATGTTTGAACCAAGGCTGTAATGAGGTGAGGAGCTGAGGGGGCCTGGCGGAACCCAAATTGAGTGTCAGTGAGCAGGTTATTGCTAAGCAAGTGCTGCTTGATAGCACTGTTGATGACACGTTCCATCACTTATGATCGAGAGTAGATTGATGCAGCAGTAATTGGCCGGGTTACATTTGTCCTGCTTTTTGTGTACAGGACATAACAGGGCAATTTTGCACATTGTCGGGTAGAGGTCAGTGTTGTAGCTGTACTGGAATGGCTTGGCTAGAGGCGTGGCAAGTTCTGGAGCACAAGTCTTCAGTGCTATTGCCAGAAAATTTTTCTGGCCCACGTCCTTTGCAGTGCCCAGTGCCTTTAGCCATTTATTGCTATCACGTGGAGTGAATCGAATTAGCTGAAGACTGGCATCTGTGATGCTGGGAACCTCCGAAGGAGAGCGAGACGAATCATCCACTTGGCACTTCTCACTGAAGATTGTAGCAAATGCTTCAGCCTTATCTTTTGCACTGATGTGCTGGGCTCCCCCATCATTGAGGATGGGGATATTTGTGGAGCCTCCTCCTCCAGTGAGTTGTTTAATTGTTCACTATCACCCATGACTGGATTTGGCAGGGCTGCAGAGCTTAGATCTGATCTTGTGGTTGTGGAATCACTTAGCTCTGTCTATTGCTTGCACGCAAGTAATCCTGTGTTGTAGCTTCACCAGGTTGACACCCATTTTTATGTATGCCTGGTGCTGCTCCTGGCACTCTTCATTGAACCAGGGTTGATCCCCTGGCTTGGCAGTAATGTTAGAGTGGGGAGTATGCTGAGCCATGAGGTTACAGTTCAGTACAATTCTGCTGCTACTGATGGCCCACAGTGCCTCATGGCTGCCCAGTCTTATGTTGCTAAATCTGTTTGAAATCTATCCCATTTAGCATGGTGGTAGTGCCAGACAACACAATGGAGGATATCCTCAATGTGAAGATGGGAGTTCATCTCCATAAGGTCTATGCAGTGGTCACTCCTACTGATACTGTTATAGACAGATGCATCTGTGGCAGGCAGGTTGGCGAGGATGAGGTCAAGTATGTTTTTCCCTCTTGTTGGTTTTCTCACCACCTACTGCAGACCCGGTCTAGCGGCTATGTCCTTTAGGATTCAGCCAGCTCGATCTCTGCTGGTGCTACCGAGCCACTCTTGGTGATGGACAGTCAAGTCCCCCACCCAGAGTACATTCTGCATCCTTGCCACCCTCAGTGCTTCCTCCAAGTGGCGTACAACATGGAGGAGCACTGATTTATCAGCTGAGGGGCGACAGTACATGGTAATCAGCAGGAGGTTTCCTTGCTCATGTTTGACCTGATGCCATGAGACTTCATATAGTCCAGAGTCAATGTTGAGGACTCCCAGGGCAAATCCCTCCAGACGATATACCGCTGTGCTGCCACCTCTGCTGGGTCTGTCCTACCAATTGGAAAGGACATACCCAGGGATGGTGATGGTGGTGTGTGGGACATTATCTGTAAGGTATGATTCCGTGAGTATGACTACATCAGGCTCTTGCTTGACTAGTCTGTGAGACAGCTCTCCCAATTTTGGCACAAGCCCCCAGATGTTAGTAAGGAGGACTTTACAGGATCGACAGGGCTGATTTGTCGTTGTCGTTTTCGGTGCCAAGTTGATGTTGGGTTGTCCATGCAGTTTCATTCCTTTTAGATTTTTTAGCGATTTGATACAGCTGCGTGGTTTGCTAGGCTATTTCAGAGTCAACCACATTGTTGCGGATCTGGAGTCACACGTAGGCCAGACCAGGTAAGGACGGCAGGCTTCCTTTCCTAAAGGGCATTAGTGAATCTGGTGGGTTTTTCCAACAATTGGCAATGGTTTTATGGTCATCATTGGACTTTTAATTCCAGATTTTTATTGAATTCAAATTCCACCATTTGCCATGGTGGGATTCAAACATGGGTCCCCAGAGCATTACCTTGGTTCTCTGGATTACCAGTCCAGTGACAGTACCACTATGCCATCACCTCCCCACCGTCTACCGTCATCACCTCTTTCTTCAAAAAAACAAGATTTGACCCCATTGTCCTTGAAAACTCTTGTCCCATCTCTGATCTCCATTTCCTCTCCAAAGTCCTCGAATATATTGCTGCCTCCCAAATCTGTGCCCATCTTTCCCGGAACACCATGTTTTAATACCTCCAATCAGGTTTTCGCACTGTCACAGTACCAAAACAGTTCTTATCATTGTTTACGGTCTCTGCTCAAAACTTCATTCTATAGGGACTCCATTCCTCTCCTTAGCAACAGGCTTAGATTAAACCAGTCCGTTCGCAACCTTGGTGTCATATTTAACCTTAAGATGAGTTTCTGACCACACATTTGCATCATCACTAAGACCATCCATTTTTATCTCTAACATCACATGACTTTGCTCCTGCCTCAGCTCATCCATCGCTGAAACCCTCATTCTTACCTTTAATACCTCTAGACTTGATTATTCCAACATACTCCTGGTAGGTCTCCCACATTCTACCATCCATAAACTTGAGGTCATCTGAAACTCTGCTTATGCCTTAACTCACAAGAAGACTTGTGGGGTACCGCAAGGATCAGTACTTGGGCTCCAGCTGTTCACAATATATACCAATGATTTGGATGTGGGGACCAAATGTAATATTTTCAAGTTCGCAGATGATATAAAGCTATGTGGGAATGTGTGTTGTGAGGAAGATGTAAAATGGCTGCAGGAGGATTTGGACAGACTTAGTGAGTGGGCAAGAGCATAGCAGATGGAATATAACGTAGAAAAATGTGAGGAACAGGTCTGTTTCTTTGCTGGAAGGAACAGATGTGCAGAGTGTTTCCTAAATGGTAAGAGATTAGAAAGTGTAGATGTACAAAGGGACCTTGGTGTCCTTGCCCATAACTCACTGAAAACTAACAATGCAGGTGCAGCAAGCTATTAGGAAGGTTAATAGAATGTTAGCATTTATTGCAATAGGATTTGAGTACAGGAATAGTGAAGTCTTGCTTCAATTGTATAGAAGCTTGGCTATACTGCACCTGGAGTATTGTGTGCAGTTTTAGTACCCTTGCCTCAGAAAGGATATCATTCCTATAGAGCGAGTGCAACGAAGGTTCAGCAGACTTGTGGGGATGGCGGGACTGTCTTATGAAGAAAGTTTGGGCAAACCGGGCTTGTATTCTCTAGTTTCGAAGAATGAGAGGTGATCTCATTGAAACCTACAAAAAACTTAAAGGAATAGACAGGGTAGATGCAGGTAAAATGTTGGGCGGTCTAGAACCAGGGGACACAATTTCAACATAAGGGGAAAGCCACTTAGGACCGAGATGAGGAGAAATTTCTTTACTCAGAGGGTTGTGAATCTTTGGAATTCTCTACCCCAGGGGGCTGTGGAAGCTCAGTCGTTGACTATGTTTAAGGTACAGATTGATAGATTTCTGATTAACAATAACGTAAAGGGTTATGGGGATAGTGTGAGTAAAAGGCATTGAAGTGTTCAATCAGACATGATCGTATTAAATGGCAGAGCAGGCCCGATGGGCTAAATGGCCTTCTCCTGTTCCTATGTTCCTAAGACTAGTTCCCCTATCACCTGTGCTCATTTACTTACATTGGCTCCCTCCCGGTCAAGCAATGTTTTGATTTTTAAAATTCTCATCCTTGTTTTTAAATCCCTGCATGGTCTCGCACCTCACTATCCCTGTATTCTCCTCCAGCCCCACAACCTTCTGAAACACCTGCGCTCACCTAATTCTGGTCTCTTAAGCATCCCCCGATTTTAATCACTCCGCTATTGGTGACCGTGTCTTCAGTTGTCTAGGCCCTACGCTCTGAAATTTCTTCCCTACACCTCTCTATCTTGCTTTCCTCCTTAAAACCTACCTCTTTTACCAAGATTTTGATCATATGACCCAAGGCAATGGTGTAGTAGTATTGTCACTGGACTGGTAATCCAGAGACCCAGGGTAATGCTCTGGGGACTTAGGTTTGAATCCCAAAGCAGATGGTGGAATTTGAATTCAATAAAAAACATCTGGAATTAAGTCTAATGATGACCATGAAACCATTGTCAATTGTTGTAAAAACCCATCTGGTTCACAAATGTCCTTTAGGGAAGGAAATCTGCTGTCCTTATCTGATCTGGCCTACGTGACTCCAGATCCACAATAATGTGGTTGACTCTTAAATGCCCTCTGAACAAGGACAATTAGGAATGGGCAATAAATGCTGGCCTAGCCAGCGACGCCCACATCCTGTGAACAAATAAAAAAAAATCTTCTTGGTGTCATGGTGTTTTATACTGCATCTGGGAAGCACCTCGGGGCACTTCACGACATTAAAGGCACTATATTAATATAAGTTGTTGTAGTAATAAGGATGATAGAGCAGGTGGTGGGATTTACAAACAAGGTAAACTCAAAGGCAGCATGAGGGGAGAAGGGGAGATAGGAGAGAAACTGGAGAAAGATGTGACTTCAAGGCTAGGGCAGGGAGAACTTGGGAGACGTTTGGCTTGGTGGAAGGGATGTGGCAGAAGCCACTAAGCAGATGATCTCAATATTCGTGACAAAGAAATCCATAAATTTCACAGATTGTAATTTGAAGTAAGAGTATACAAGAGGAGAGCATATAAACATACGAATCAGGAGCAGGAGTAGGCTACTTGGACCCTCAAGCCTGCTCTGCTATTCAATAAGATCGTGGCTGATCTGATTGTAACCTCAACTCCCACTGTAGTGATTGTAAGTAAAACCTTTCATACTGTTTTGGGGATCATGTGACTGTACAGATGAATCAGCCCTAAGCACGGGTAATCTTAGGGGCGGAGTTTTCTAGTCGTGGTTTTGGTTCAAGCATATTAGCTTCATCAGGAGCTCTGTAAATAAGGTTTACTATTTCTAGCAAGAAACCTGTCTGGTACATCAAGTTTATTACACCCACCTACCCCCGTTAACCTTTTATCCCCTTGCCTATCAAGAATTTATCTAGCTCTGCCTTAAAAATATTCAAAGACTCTGCTTCCACCACCTTTTGAGGAAGAGTTCCAAAGACTCATGACCCTCTGAGAGAAAAACATTCTCCTAATCTCTGTCTCAAGTGAAAAACCCCTTATTTTTAAGTATTGACCCCTAGTTCTAGATTCTCCCATAAGAGGAAACATTCTTTCCACATCCACCCTGTCAAGACCCCTCAGGATCTTATATGTTCAATCGTCACCTCTTACTCTTGTAAACTCCAGCGGATACAAGCCTCACCTGTCCAACCTTTCCTCATAAGACAACCCTCTCATTCCACGTATTAGTCTAGTAAACCTTTTCTGACCTGCTTCCAACGCATTTACATCCTTCCTTAAATAAGAAAACCAAAACTGGACAGAGTACTCCAGATGTGGTCTCACCAGTGTCCTATATAACTGAAGCATAACCTATTTATTTTTGTATTCAATTCCCCTCACAATAAACAGTAACATCCTATTAGCTTTCCTAATTACTTGCTGTACCTACATACTAACCTTTTGCGATTTATGCACTAGGATACCCAGATCCCTCTGCATCTCAGAGCTCTGCTATCTCTCACCATTTAGATAATACATTTCTTTTTTAATGGACAATTTCACATTTGCCCACATTATACTCCATCTGCCAGATCTTTCTCACTTAACCTATCTATATCCCTTTGGAGGTTCCTTACGTCCTCTTCACAATTTACTCTCCTACCTATCTTTGTGTCATCAGCAAATTTGGCAAGCATACATTTGGTCCCTTCATCCAAGTTATTTATATAAACTGTAAAAAGTTGAGGCCCCAGAACTGATCCCTGTGACACACCACTTGTTACATCTTGCCAACCAGAAAAATACCTATTTATGCCTAATTTCTGTTTCCTGTTAGCTAGGCAATCTTCTATCCATGCCAATATGTTACCCCCTAAACCATGAGCTTTTATTTTCCACAATAACCTTTGATGTGGCACTTTATCAAAAACCACTGGAAATTTAAGTACAGTACATCCACCAGTTCCCCTTTATCCATTGCAGATGTTACTTCTTCAAAGAGCTCCAATAAATTAAACATTATTTCCCTCTCTCACGTTGACTTTGCCTGATTACCTTGAATTTATCTAAGTGCCCTGCAATAAGCTCTTTAATAAAAACGTCTAACATTTTCCCAATGACAGATGTTAAGCTAACTGGCCTGTAGTTTCCTGCTTTCTGTCTTCCCCCAAACTTTTTGAATAAAGGAGTTACATTCGCTATTTTCCAATCTAATGGAACCTTCCCCAAATCTATGGAATTTTGGAAAATTAAAACCAATGCATCAACTATCTCACTAGACACTTCTTCAAAGACCCTAGGATGAAGTCCATCAGGACCTGGGGACTTGTCAGCCCGTAGCTCCAACAATTTGCTCAGTACCACTTCCCTGGTTATTGTAATTTCGTTGAATTCTTCCCTCCCTTTCATTTCCTGATTTACAGCTATTTCTTGGATGTTACTTTTATCCTCTATAGTAGTGAAGACCGATACAAAATACCTGTTCAATTCATCTGCCATCTCCTTATTTTCTATTAAATAGAGCAGGAGAGGGCAGCAGAGAGGGCTTTAAGAAGAGGGATTGTATTATACAGAGAAAGTCGGGTTATATTTGCATTCCAGGAAGATCCTGGAAGATTTGGAAGCAGAAAATAGCACCTGATATTACTTCATGTGGTCCAGCCAGATCTCACAATAAATCGCTAAACCATTTGTCCGCTATAAGTGTTCAAGTTGTGAGGGAGCAGAGATGGGGCCATACTTGGGAGAATGACCAGAGTGAGAGAGAGTAATGGTTTTAATGAGGGCAGATGCATGAAAAGTGAAGGTGATGGTCTGATTGAGCAGATGATCAGCTGCAGAAATGATGTGGCAAATGGAGGGCCAACAGTTAGACAGTTGGGAATCAAAAATTCTGTTATAATTGACCTGGAGAACTTTTTTTTCCAGGACAGGCTCAGAAGAAAATGTAGTTTGGAGGGGAAAGGGAGTTATCCGAGTGGAGAGAGATCCAAGGAAGTATTTAGAGATGGCCTTACCTGTGATTGGTATGATGGAGTAGAAGAGAGACCATGTGAGGTGCAAATTCTAATGCAAGAAAAAAGCTAAGTCAGAGAAATGCCAGCATATATCAATATCATGCAACTGAAAGAGTTTATTATGTGTTTGAATGGTAGCAGAAGTGGGAAAACTGAAAAGCTTGCATGAAAATCCAAATTTGGCGAGGCCATAGAAACTGTGCATCCTTAATGATACTCTTAACAATGGGAGAGGGAGCTAGGCCTAAGGTCATAAATAGGAAAATAATAGGGACATAATGTCTGATGAATCAAAAAGTGAATATAATGATCTGCACATTATAATGCATCTCAGAATTTTCAAGGACATAATTGAGAACATAAACAAAGCTTAGGAGTTCTATAAATGCATAA
The DNA here is from genome assembly GCF_964194155.1 of Cetorhinus maximus. Classification (NCBI taxonomy): domain Eukaryota; kingdom Metazoa; phylum Chordata; class Chondrichthyes; order Lamniformes; family Cetorhinidae; genus Cetorhinus; species Cetorhinus maximus. The sequence continues at coordinate 155,875,333 of NC_135881.1, forward strand.
TATGTGCTGAGTATGTGAGGGATATCAAGAGTGGTCAGCACAGAGTAGTTGTAAATAGAATGCATCACTGAGTGTAAAGTGGGAATTGGTGCAAGTTGGGAATTCGGTTCAAATTGTTTTTTGCCTCCGATACTTGTATTGGTTTGTATTACAGCTAAGTATTTAATATAACTTGCCTCTAACTTAAAGTTAGCAAGTGATTAATTGGAAGCCTAAAAACAATAAGATAAGTTGAGTAAATACATTGACTAATTCATCAAAGAAACAAAACAAGGTTATATAGGGATGGCAATGTAGGTAGTACGCCGCAAATGTAGCATGTAGGAGTTTATGGAGAACACTGCAATCCCTGACAGCCATTTTAGCAGTAAGTGTCTGCAACTCGAGGAACTTCAGCTCAGAATTGTTGAGCTGGAATCTGAGGTGAAGACATTGCACAGCATCAGGGAGGGTGAAAGTTACCTGGAAACTGAAATGGGGGCAGCCATATCCATTAAGTTAAGCAGTGGCACAAGTCTTGTTAGCAGCCACAGACAGGAGGATATGACTGCAAGTCAGGCAGGTAAGGGAGAACCTCAGCCTTTGTCTTATCCGACATGTATAAGATTCTTACTACCTATGTGGTTGAGGGTAATGTCTGCAGGGTGGATGGGCAAACTGACCATTGCAACATGGTACAGGTAAGCCATTCAAGCAGGGAGAGTGAAAAGGAATTTGGTAGTTATAGGGAACAGTATAGTCAGGGAGATATATACAGGGCTGGATTTTCAATCAAGGGTCAGGATCTGGAGATAGGGACTAGTTCCAGGTCCCAACCCGGCATGGCTTGCTTTAGGCATGCCCACCACAATCTTCAATGCTCTAGCCAATTAAAACCCAAGAAGTGGGCTTGTCATTCAATCCGGAATGGCAGGCAGGCTCCTGACGTTGAAGGGCTAATGGGAGGCCCTCTAGCACTTTGATCGGCAGCCCCACTTGCCAAGGTGGGAGCTGTCGATCTGATTATAGAGTTTGTGGGGGAGAAGGCAAGGTGAGTTTGCTTTTTTTTCACAAAGCCACAATTGCCTGACCATAATTCTGGAGGACCAATACCTTCAGGGCACAGCCAGTGGCCACAGCTGTGGCAGGGGGGCGATTTGGGTTCTAGTGGGGGTGGGGTTCCTCACTTGATCTTTCATTTTCCAGTTGGCTTGTGAACGGGACCTCAATAGGCCCCTTAATTGAAAATAATTGGCCTTAATTGGCTACCCACTACTTACTGACAGGATCCACCCTCATTGAAAATGGCTCAGGGTTGGGATCATGGTGGGAAACGGGCACAGAGGCCAATGGCATGAATTTAAGTGCTTGCCCACCTCTGATTTCAACCCCAACCCATTTAAAAATCCAGCCCATTGTCTTTGCAGTTCTGACCGAGGGCTCAAAAGTGTTGCCCAGAGGGTTAACGATATCTCCTCAAGGCTGGAGAAGAGTGGGAGGGGGAGGATCCGGTTCTCATGATCCACAAGAAATAAGATTCTGCTGAGGGCATTTGAGGAGCTAGAGTCAAAATTAACAAGTCGAATCTCACAGGTAATAATCTCTGGATTATTACCTGAGCCATGTTAATAATGGTATAGGATCAAACAGATCAGAGAGTTGAATGCATGGCTCAAAGAGTGGTGTGGAAGATGGGGTCTACAATTCATGGGACACTGGCACCTGTAATGGGGGAAAAGGGAGTTATGAGTCATTACAGCACAGAAGCCCATTGAGTTGTTCCATTGGATCCTCCTCCACTTAAATGGGGCTGGAACCATTATCCAGGCAAGTTGTAAAACTAGGACTGTAAATAGGCCTTTAAACTAAAATTTTAGGGTGGGTTCAAGTTTTTAAATCTAAAGGGAAAAGCCAAGGCCACAGAGCAGCAAACCAATTTGGGTAAAGAAAAGGAGAGTGTGTCAGGAAAGGACAAAGGGGATGAAATTGGTCTATACCAGCAACGTGAAATGGACTCAGAGCGAATTGCCAGCTGGTTTTTCACTACAGCTGATCTTCTTTCCACTGAACTTCAAGTGATTATTCAAACATTTTTGGAAACTCACTTGCTCATTTTACTGTCATTTTTACTTGGTTTGAAATTAAAATTCTTGACAATTTCTCCAAGTCAATGGAAAAAAAATTAATGCAACGAAAAATCAACTGTCGACTCACTAAGAGCACATTTCATGGTGCTGTCGAGGATCAATTTCACTCCCAAAATGTTTAATGGTGATAGTGCATCATTTAATAAGGTCAAATCAGGGAAAAATGGTAAAATGTTAAAATTAAAGGCTCTTTATCCGATTGTATGAAGTATTTGTAACAAGATTAGACATAAATGGTTTTGATCTAATAGCCATTATAGATATGTGATTGCATGGTGATCAGGTTGGGAATGTAATATTCCATTGTACTTGACATTTCAAATAGACAGACAAAATGGAAAAGGAGGGGGCGGGCGTAATCTGGATAATAATGGATGACATAACAATAGTAATGAGGAAAGATCTTGGCACAAAAGAGTAGGAAGTAGAATCATTGGGTGTAGTTTATAGACCTTCTAACAGTAGCTACACTGTTGGACAGAGTATTAATCAAGAAAAAAGAGGAGCCTGTCACAAAGGCAATGCAATAATTATAGGGGAACTTTAATTTTTACAAAGGCTAGATAAATCAAACTGACAAAAATAGTTTGGAATGCATTCTAGACAGTTTTCTAGGACAGTACATCAGAAAACCCAGCATGGAAGAGACTGTTTTAAATCATGTTTTATGTAATGAGACAGGGTTAATTAGTCATCTTGTAAAAGTTAGTAATGGATCCTCTGGGAAGGATCGATCATAATCTGATAGAATTTTACATTAAGTTTGAGAGTGACGTACAATAGCCCAATACTAGAGTACTGAACTTAAATAGAGCCAATGACAAATGCAGGGTGGACGAGTTGGCCAAGATAGATCGGGAAATTATATTACAAGCGATAATGTTAGATGAGAAATTAACTTTTTATTGAGAAATGAATATTCCATGGGAAAAGAGGTCTATCTGGAGATCTATCTCTGGCTAACAGAAGAGTTAAAGAGTAGTATTAAATTTTTTAAAAGGCTTATAATATTGATAGGAGAGTAGTAAGCTGGAGATTGGGTAAATTTTTGATACTGGCAAAGCATGACCAATAAAATTTATAAAGAGGAGAAAATAGAATATGAGTAAACTAGCCAGAAATATCAAAACAGATTGTAACAGTTGGTGTAAAAAGGAACAGAGTAGCAAAAATAAACACAGGTATCTTAGAGACTGAGACAGAAGAAATTATAATGGGGAATAAGGAAATGACAAAGGTGTTAAACAAATATTTTGGACAGAATTTTGAGGGCTCCCTGAAATCAGGAACGGAGGTAGGGGAGCTCCGAAAATACCAACACGAGGCTATTTCAGAACCCCATTCCTGGCACTGAACATTTTGAAGGAGAAGAGTTCAGGGTCTAGAAAGGTCATCCCTCCCCCATAAGTGGGGCAAAAATGAGGCTCATTAAGAGCCTTGTTAAAGATGAATTTAGGAGGCTGACTGGGATTTTCACATTGGCCTCGGCTTTACTGCGTGGTGGGGGGCAGAGAGTTGCCTGGAGGTGGGCATTGCCTGGAGGTGGGCATCCAGCAGCAGGCTAGTGTGTTAGTGCCCCTGGCAGGCGTACAGGCCCTCCCTGCCTGCTTGGCTGGAGATGGAACCAAAGGTCACCATGTAGAAAGGTTTCCATCAACCCTCAACTCCATCCTTCTGCAGTAGTAGACTGGCTGCTTTCTCGAATTTTTTTTAAAAAATGACTAAGAGGGCACCTTCATGTCGAAGCACGCTCCCTGTTCCTTACATTGTACTGCAGCCAGGTGATCCTCTGATTGGCCCTCCAGCTTCAAGAGACTGCCAACTGCCCTTAATTGGTCAGGAAACACTGCTCCGTGCCAATAAGGGCTCACCCACATGAAAACATTAACTTTAAGCAGTTTCTCCCTGGAGACAGGTTTCTGACCTAAAAACAAACCCAGCTCCTGATTCCTGCCTTTGTGGCAACATTTCAGTCCTTTACGTCTGTCTTCATGGAAGAGGCGTAAAAATCAAAGCAGAAATAGCGCAGAGCCAAAAGGTTAACCAGAGTGGGGAACTTGAAGTGATTATTATCGGCAAAGAAACAGTACTAGAGGAATTAACGGAACTGAACTCTGAAAAATTCACTGGACCTTTCAGCCTACATCCTAAGGGGCCCAAGATAGGTGGCTGCAGAGATTGTGGATACATTGGTTATAATTTTCCAAAATTCTCTAAGTTCTGTAATAACCCCAGTGCATTGAAAAGTAGCAGATGTAACATCACTATTCAAGAAAGAAGAGAGAAAACAGGGAACTATAGGTCGATTTTGCCTGACCTCAGTCATTGAAAATCCATTGTTACAGAACTCAAAACACAGCACTTAAAATCAATCTTATTGTGATTTTCTGTGCAAGGGAAATCATGGTTGATAAATTTATACAAGTTTTCTGAGGATGTAACTAGCAGAATAGATTTAGGGGAACCAGTGTTCATAGTATTCATAGAGTCATTACAGCAGAAAAGGAGGCCATATGGTACATTGAGTCCATGCTCATTCTCTGTAGAGCAACTTAGTCAGTCCCATTCCCCTGCACTATCCCTGTAGCCCCAAAGGTTTATTTCCCTCAAGTGCCCATCCAATTTCTTTGTGAAATTATTGATCATCTCCAGTTCCACCACCTTTGTAGGCAGCAAGTTCCAGGTCATTACCACTCGCTGTGTAAAAATAGATCTTCAGCACAGCCACTCTGCATTTCTTGCCCAAAACCTTAAATCTGTGTCTCCCAATGCTTGTGCAATCAACTAAAGGAAATAGCTTTTCTTTGTCCACCTTATCTAAACATTTTATTATCCAGTACACGTCTATCAAATCTCCCTTCAGTCTCCTTTGCTCCAAGGAGGAAAACACCAGCTTCTCCAACCTAATCTTGTAGCTAAAATCCCTCATCCCTAGAACAATCCTGGTAAACCTCCTCTGCATTCCCTCAAGGGCCCACATCAGGTAGTATTTAATGGAGGTTACTGGGGTCTCAATTGTCAGCTGGATAGCTGGTGAGAGCCCCACATCGCCTCCTTTAGGGAAGGCCCACTGAATTAAGTGCTACTCAGACACTTAACTAGAAAACGGTGGGCCTTCCCCAGGATCAAGGACCCCAGGGGTGGAAGTTCCACCTGCGAAGAGTTGCCAGCCCATCAGAGGCCAGCAGCTCTGCTGGATGGCAACACCACTGGTGAGGTGGTGGCTGCTGCATTAGTGAACCCAGCCGACACCCAAGATCACCTAGAATCCAGGCACAGGTGAGTGATGGTGGGAGGGAGGGGACCTGAGGTGGAGATCATGCAGAGAGGATGGAGGAGGCAGCAAGGGCAGTGGGTGGTTCCCACTGGGTCCCGACTATCCGAAGCAGGGTCTCTCAATCAGGCACTGAGTGTCTTTGAACAAGGGACTCTCCTCTTTGGGAACCTGAAAACAACGCTTCACGGTTTTGATTGTCATGCTTCCCCAGGAGGCGAGCCCCTCACCTACTGCTGGAATAATAACAGTAGCACCAGAATGAGGCCGTTAAGTGGGCATTAATTGCCCACTTAAGGGCCTCAATTGGTATTGGGGGGCAAGGCTGTCCACAGACCGTCCTAGCATGGACTTAATTGGGGTGGAGGTGAGAAGGGGGCATGGTCCTCACTCATCAACCTCCCACCTGATTGAATGCCCCCCTGCCACCAAACTTGCCATGGGGAGGGCATTAAATTTTGACGATCCTTCCTAAAGTGTGGTGACCAGAACGAGGCACAGTATCCTAGTTCTGGCACAACCAGAGCTTTATAACAGTTTATCATAGCTTCTGTCCTTTTGTACACAATACCTTTATTTACGAAGCCCAAAACCCCATATACTTTGCTAATTATTCTGTCATTGGGTGGAATCGTCCCAGATTTGCACTAAATGTGGTAGCGGGCCCACAATGGTGGCTTTTCACGTTGTATCGTCCCAAACCCACCGCATTAATTATGCATTCTTGGGAAATACACTGTTTCCATGGTGGGCAGGCTCTCATTCGCCTGCCACACTATCACCTCGCCACTTCATCACGTTGGGTGCCACCTCTCAGTGCTTCCAGCCCACAACTGCTGCAAAGAAGATAGGATGGCCCCGAAAGGTAAAAAGGTTCAATGGTGAACATGCGAATTAGGAGCAGGAGTAGGCCACTCAGACCCTCGAGCCTGCTCTGCCATAGAATAAGATTGTAAATGTTACCTCATCATGATCTGAATGTCACCTCAACCCCACATTCCTGCCTACCCCCAATAACCTTTCACCCCCTTGTTAATCAAAAATCTATCTAGCTCTGCCTTAAAAATATTCAAAGACTCTGCTTCCACCTTTTGAGGAAGAGAATTCCAAAGAGTTACAACCTTCTGAGAAAAAAAATTTCTCCTCATCCCTGTCTTAAACGAGTGACCCCTTATTCTTAAACAGTGATCCCTAGTTCTGGACTCTCTCAAAAGAGGAAACATCCTTCCACATTTACCCTGTCAAGACCCTTCAAGATTTTGAAGATTTCAATCAAGTCGCCTCTTACTCTTCTAAATTCCAGTGGATACAAGCCTAATCTGTCCAGCCTTTCCTCATAGGACAACCCACCCATTCCTGGTATTAATCTAATAAACCTTCTCTGAACTGCTTCTAATGCATTTACATCTTTCTTTAAATAAGGGGACCAGTACCGTACACAAAACTTCAGATGTGGTCTCACCAAACCTCCCTACTTTTGTAATCAATTCCCCTCACAATAAATAACATTCTATTAGCTTTCCTAAATACCTGCTGTAGCTGCTTTTGCGATTCATGCACTAGGACACCCAGATCCCTCTGAATCTCGGAGCTCTGCAATCTCTCACCATTTAGATAATAAGCTTCTTTTTTATTCTTCTTGCCAAAATGAATGACATTTTCCCACATTATACTCCATTTGCCAGATCTTTGCCTACTCACTTAACCTATCTATGTCACTTTGTAGCCTCCTTATGTCCTCTTCACAATTTACTTTATGCCTATCTTTGTGCCATCAGCAAATTTAGCAACCATTCCTTCGGTCCCTTCATCCAAGTCATTTATATAAATTGTAAAAAGCTGAGGCCCCAGCACAGATCCCTGTGGCACACCACTTGTCACATCCTGCCAACCAGAAAAAGATCCATTTAAGTAAACTCTCTGCTTCCTGTTAGCTAGCCAATCTTCTATCCATATCAATATGTTATCCCCTACACCATGAGATTTTATTTTCTGCAATAACCTTTGATGTGGCACTTTATCAAATGTAAGTACAGTACATCCGTCTTTATCCTTCAAGGAACGCCAATAAATTGGTTAAACATGATTCCTTTTTGCAAAACCATGTTGACTGTGCCTGATTGCCTTGAATTTTTCTAAGTGAACCACCCCTCCAGCGCTTTTTGGATGCAATGGAGGCTCGCCCTAATGTCCTCTACCCCCACTCTAAACACAGGATGGGTGGCAGCCTCACCAATCCCGCTTGGGAGACGGTGGCCGCCATGATCAGCACCAATGCCCTGCAAAACAGGACAGCCACCCAGTGCTGAAAAAGGATGAATGGTCTCATCTGTTCTGCCAAGGTAATTCACTCTTCTCATCACTCTCAACACACTCACAAACCCATCACACATCCACAGGGATCTCACACCTCAAGAGATGACACCACTAACTCTCATGCACACCCTCCCATTTCCATCAGGCTAATACCCTCTTGAGCTCACATCCTCATCCTGTCCAAATCGGAAGCTGCCTGCCAGCAAGATAGTGTTTCCTGTGGCTGCATAATTAATGAGGTGGGAATGGGACAATACAATGTGAAAACCCATCATTGTGGCCAGTGGGTAAAACGACTTTTTTCTCACCTGCTACCGCACTTTGTGTAAATCTGGGATGATTCTGCCCTATGTATTGTGAGGAACCTGTTTTTGAAGAATTTGAAGGACATTGAGGAGGAAATATTTGTCTGCGATTGCACTGCTCTTTCAGCCTGGAATGACTCTCAGCATAATGTATCTCCTAGTCTGTTCTGCCGTAAATGTGCTCTAACTGACATTTCACAAGTTCTGCATTTCTACCCTGAGTTATTTTTAAAAGTTTGCAGTATTAATTCGGGACTGTGAAAATGTCATTCTTCAAGAAACCACAGTCAAGATAAATGTCCAGCAGGGAACACTTGGAGAGGGAAGAAATACTTTGTATGTGTAAGTTAATAAAGAACTGCTGTTGCTAGACTGAGGACTCTTGCTGATTGATTAAAAACAACTGGCCTAAGAGAAGTATTCTTTGAACATTTCAGTCTTTAAAAGTCGCAGTCAGAATGAGTGTGAGGCTGCCTTAGAAGCAGGCTGCAAGAAAGAATCTTTCCCTCTCTCTGACGCACCTTTTTGTTACATGCAGTGTGGAGTGAGTTCAACTTTCCTCAGAAACGTCTCATTGGAATAACTCATGTTTTTTTTGAAAGTCTGCAAAGTTGTGATAAGTAAGGGTCATCAAGGACAGTTTGACCAACAAATCTGTCTGAAAGAACTTACAGATTTATTGTGACCAGAATTCTGTCAGATCAACAGTGTCAAGATCTCTTCGAATGTTATCCTTTTAAAAGACACGTTCCCATACTCCAGCCTCTGAAGGGGACTGTGTTTGTTTTGCCGTGTTTTGTGTTTGTGTTTGTGTGGGAGTTCAAATATCTTTTTTTTTAAAAAGGGGAAAACTACAACTTGTATGTTAACCAGTTTATTAACTTGTGTTTAAGAAGTAGTTTGTTTTGTAATAAATCAAAATTTTTTTTGTGTCTACTGAAAGAAGCCTGGTTAGAGTCTTTTTTATGCTGGGAATAACAGTATCAAAGGTAAACAATTGGCAGTTTTGTGGGTGAATTAAACATTTAAACTATTGTTACGACCTGTGGAGAAGTGGGGCTAGAGTTAACTGTGCACTCCTCCCATCACGGTCTGTCACAGTATTCAACATTAGAGCTCAAGGTGAAAATGAACCCATTGAACAGTATGTGACTGCAGTAAAGCAGCTTGCAGAATCATGAGAATTTGGGCAGCTAAAAGATGACCTGATTAAAGATTAAATAGTCTTAGGTGAACGGGACCCCGCAGTGAGAGAAAGTCTATTGAAACAGGAGAAACTTATGCTTAGGAAAGTGATAGATGTCTGTAGAAATGTGGAGCTTGTGAAATGTCAGTTAGAGCACATTTATGGCAGAACAGACCAGGAGATACATTATGCTGAGAGTCATTCCAGGCTGAAAGAGCAGAACAATCACAGACAAATACTGCGGATGATATTATACGAAGGAAAAGAAGGATTGCTTAGCATGGAGCAAACAGTGTTTTAACTGCAAGAAGCCGAATCATTTCGCACACAAGTGTTTGGCTGGAAAGAAGCAAAACAAGCCTATACTGATGGCCACTGGAGAGATAGCAGAAGAGTCTGATGAGGAATTATAGACAATACAACAAGTTGGTTCTGTCAAGTCAATAGGTGACAAATGGCTTGTGACTATTACAATGATAACTGCAGAGGGAAAGTATCAAGCGGACAAGAAATGTCAGATAGACACTGGTGCCTCGTGAAACTTAATGATCTTCACAGATCCTTGCGACGTGGTTCAACATGACAATCCAAAAATGAAACCCTCGAAAGTAAGGTTGAGGCTACATGATGGCATAATACTCATACCAAGAGGACAAATTAATCTGAGAGCCCAATGCAATGCAAAAAGGAAGATCTAGAGTCCCAGATCATAGCTGGGACACAGCAGCCACTCATTTCAGTTGAAGCAAGTCTAAAGCTTGGACTGATAACTCTGAACATGCCATGAGATTTACAACATGTCACAGCACACAAAACCATTGACAGATCCTAGAGGAATACAAAGATGTGTTTGTGGAGTTGGGATGTCCAGTAGAAGAATATCATCTAGAAGTAGATGAGAGTGTAAGACCGATTCAGCATCCGCTGAGAAGAGTTCCAGCTGCCCTCAAGTCAAACCTATAGGACAAGATAGAAGAGCTGCAAAAGAGGGGAATAATCGAAAAAGTAACCACTCCTACAGACTGGATTAGCAGCGGTGAAACAACCTGGAAAGCTGCGAGTATACTTAGACCCAAAAGGTCTAAATAAAGCGCTGATCAGATCTCACAACCCCATGCCAACCATTGAAAGAATTTTGCCACAGCTGGCCAAGGCAAAGATATTGACTACCCTAGATGCGAATGATGGTTATTGGCAAGTGAAGCTGGGTGAAAGCAGCAGCTTTCTAACTACATTCCGGATGCCAGTCGGGAGATACAGATGGTTGCCCATGCTGTTTGGCATTTCCTTGGGTCCAGAAGAGTATCAACACAGACAACATGAAGTAGTCAGTGATGTTTCCGGAGTGGTCATTTACAGCGAGAGAGTGCAAGAGAAACAGTGTGGTCATTTACAGTGAGAGAGAAACAGCGGAGTCATTTACAGTGACAGAGTGTGAGAGAAACAGCGTGGTCATTTAAAGCGAGAGAGTGTGGGAGAAACAGCAGGGTCATTTACAACGAGAGAGTGTGAGAGAAACAGCGTGGTCATTTACAGCAAGAGCATGTGAGAGAAACAGCGTGGTCACTTACAGGGTGAGAGTGAGAGAGAAACAGCGTGGCCATTTACAGCGAGAGAGTGTGGGAGAAACAGCAGGGTCATTTATAGCAAGAGAGAGAGAAACAGCGTGGTCATTTACAGCAAGAGCATGTGAGAGAAACAGCGTGGTCACTTACAGGGTGAGAGTGAGAGAGAAACAGCGTGGCCATTTACAGTGACAGAGTGAGAAAGAAACAGTGGGGTCATTTACAGTGAAATTGTGCGAGAGAAACAGCATGGTCATTTATAGTGAGAAAGTGCAAGAGAAACAGCGGGGTCATTTACAGGGAGTGAGTGTGAGAGGAGTGGGGCCTTTAACAGTGAGAGAGTGAGAACATTGAAGAGCACAAGAGGGAAAAGAGCACCAAGAGCAGCTGATTGATGAGTAGGATTGGTGAGTATTTCTAGTCTTTAAAGTGAAAGTAAGGTCTTTAGTTGTGTTTAGATCTCTAGTGTTTTTTTCTCTTATTCTTAAAGATAGCTTGTTAAGTATAAGGTCGATATTGGTATCTATAAAAATAGTTATAATAAAGTGTAAAGAGTGGGGATACTAGAGTAATTAATTAATAAATTTTTTAAAATACCATAGTGATGGCAGAACGGGTGACGTGTTGCTGCTGCAGCATGTGGGAGCTGCTGGACACCAAGGTAATCCAGATCAAACATATCTGTAACAAGTATTAGCAGCTCAAGGAACTTCGGATCCAAGTTAAGGATCTGGAGTCTGAGCTGCAGACATTGTGCCACATCAGGGAGGGGGAAACCCATCTGGACACTTTGCTCCAGGAGGCAGTCACACCCCTCAGATTAGGTAATTCAAATTTGGTCTGTGATCAGGGACAGGAGGGTGTGACTGCAGGTGAAGCAGATTTGGGGACCTAGGGGGTAGCGTTCGAGGAGACTCAGCCCCTTAAACTGTCCAACAGTTACAAGGTTCTTGTAAGCTGTATGGATGAGAGTGGGGACTGCAGGGAGGATGAGCGAACTGACCACAGCACCGTGGAACAGGGAGCCATTCAAGTGTAGGGAGGAAATGGGACCATAGTAGTGGTAGGGGACAGTATAATTAGGGGGATGGATACTGTTCTCTGCAGCCGTGAGCATGAGTCCTGAAGGCTGTGTTACCTGCCCGGTGCCAGGCTCAACAGGCCCCCTGACAATAGCTATACTGTAAGACAGAGAATAAATCAGGAGATAATGAGGGCATGTAAAAAAGGCAATATGTTAATCATGGGTGACTTTAATCTTCATGTAGATTGGGAAAATCAAATTGGCAGAGGTAGACATGAACAAGAATTCATAGTTTATTCGGGGCAGTTTCTTAGAACAATATGTTGTGAATCGAACCAGGGATCAAGCTATTTTGGATCTGGTAATGTGTAATGAGGCAGGTTCAATAAATGATCTCAGAGTAAAGGATCAGAGTAAAGAGTAAAGAAACAGTGACCATAATATGCTACAATTTAGCATTCAGTTTAAGAGTGAAAAACTTGGGTTTGGAATCAATTGTGCTAAACTTAAATAAGGGTAATTATAATGGAATGAGGGCACAGTTGGCTGGAGTGGACTGGGAAAGGAGTTTAGCAGAAAAGACGGTTGAACAATGGCAGATGTTTAAGAAAATAGTTCATGACTCTCGACAAAAATATATCCCAGTGAGGAAGAAGGATTCAAGGAAGGGGATAAACCAACCATGATTAACCAAGGAAGTTAGGGACAGTATCAAATTGAAAGAAAAAACATACAATGTGGCAAAGATTAGTGGTAAGCGAAAGGATTGGGAACATTTTAAAAACCAACAAAAAATGACCAAAAAACAATAAAGAAGGAGAAAGTAAACTTTGAGGGCAAACCAGCAAGTAATATAAAAACGGACGGTTAAGTGCTTCTTTAAATATATAAAAAGGAGGAGAGAGGCCAAAATGAACATAGGCCCCTTAGAGAATGAGACTGGGGAAATAATAATGGGGAACCAGGAAATGGCAGAGACGTTGAATAAATACTTTGCATCAGTCTTTACGGTAGAAAACACTAATAGCATTCCAAAAATACTAAATAATTAAGGGGCAAAAGTAGGGGAGGAAATAAATACAATAACCATCACTAGAGAAAAAATACTAGGGAGGCTAATGGGGCCAAAAGCCAATAAGTCCCCTGGACCTGATGAGTTGCATCCCAGGATATTAAAATAAGTAGCTACAGAGATAGTGGATGCACTGGTAGTAATCTTCCAAGAATCCTTAGATTCTGGAAAAGTCCCAGAGGTTTGGAGAATGGCCAGTGTAACACCCTTATTCAAAAAGGGAGGGAGATAAAAAATAGGTAACTATATCCCGTTTTTATCCCCCTTCTATCCCATTTTCTATGCTTTTTCCCTCACCACCACCTCCTCCCCCCAACCCATCCCCTACAGGACCATCTGTTACTTGTTCCATGTTGTTCTTTCACACAATGCTACCCTTGTTCTGCTATTATCACATTCTGCTTTCTTACCTTTATGCCACTGTTAGCACATTTTTTAGCATTAACCACTACCATTAACACTCCTTTCGTCCTTTAGTTCATGACATCTTTGTCAATCCCTCCTTTGTCCCCACCTATCACTGGCCTTCTATCCAGCTCCACCTGCCCCATCCTTCTTAAACAGTATAAATTTCATCACATTTCCACTTCTCTTCAGCTCTGAAGAAGAGTCATATGGACTCAAAATGTTAACTCTATTTCTCTCTCCACAGATGCTATCAGACTGCTGGGCTTTTTCCAGCATTTTCTGTTTTTGTTTCAGATTTCCAGCATCCGCAGTATTTTGCTTTTAACTATTGGCCGGTTAGCTTAACATCTGTCATTGGGAAAATGTTGGAGTCTACTATAAAGGATGTAATAGCAGAGCATTTAGAAACACATAATCTAATCAAGCAGAGTCAGCATGGCTTCATGAAGGGGAAATCATGCCTGACAAATTTATTAGAATTCTTTGAGGAGGTAACAAGCAGGATAGATAAAGGGGAACCAGTAGGTGTAATGTATTTGGATTTCCAAAAGGTGTTCGATAAGGTACTGCACATAAGGCTACTTAAGATAAGAGTCCATGGTGTTGAGGGTACTATATTAGCATGGATAGGGGATTGGCTAACTAATAGAAGACAGAGAGTTGGGATAAGGGAGTCATTTTCAGGATGGCAACCTGTAACTAGTGGAGTGCCACAGGGATCAGTGCTGGGGCCTCAATTATTTACACTATGTATTAATGACTTAGATGAGGGAAGTGAATGTACTATCGCCAAGTTTGCAGATGAGACAAAAATAGGTGGAAAGGCAAGTGGTGAAGATGACACAAGAAGTCTACAGAGGCTTATGGACAGGTTAAGTGAGTGGGCAAAAACTTGGCAGATGGAATATAATGTGGGAAAATGTGAGGTTATGCACTTTGGCAGGAAGAATAGATGAGCTGAATATTATTTAAATGGAAAAAGACTGCAGAAAGCTGCAGCATGGAGGGATTTGGGAGTCCTTGTGCATGAATCCTAAAAGGCTAACATACAAGTTCAGCAGGTAATAGGGAAGGCAAATGGAATGTTGGCTTTATTTCAAAGAGAAAGGAGTATAAAAATAGGGAAGTCTTGCTAAAACTATACAAGGCACTAGTTAGACCACACCTAGAATACTGTGAACAATTTTAGTCTCCTTGTCTAAGGAAAGATATACAGGCATTGGAGGGAATCCAGAGAAGGTTCACTAAGTTGATCCTGGGTATGGAGGGATTTTCTTATGAGAAGAGGCTGAGTAGGTTGGGCCTGGACACACTGGAGTTTAGAAGAATGAGAGGCGACCTTATTGAAACATATAAAATTCTTAGGGGGCTTGACAGGGTTAATGCTGAGGGGTTGTTTCCCCTTGTAGGAGAGTCTAGGACCAGAGGGCATAATTTCAGAGTAAGCGGGCACCCATTTAAAACAGAGATCAGGAGGAATTTCTTCTCTCAGAGGGTAGTTAATCTGTGGAATTGTTTACCACAGAGGGCTGTAGAGGCTGGGTCATTAAGTATATTCAAGGCTAAGATAGACAGATTTTTAATCAGTAAAGGAATCAAGGGTAATGGGGAAAAGGCAAGAAAGTGGAGTTGAGGATTATCAGATCAGCCATGATCTCATTGAATGGCAGAGCAGACTTGATGGGCCGAATGACCTACTTCTGCTCCTACATCTCATGGTCTTATGGCTCCGCTCACTACACCATTCCACGCAGTGCTATGTGTCCTACTCACATCAGCAGGAAGAGGTCCCAGACCAAGGGTAGAGTGGCCCACATTAGGCCCCTCACTCACTTTGAGGAGTGTGCCGTCGCACTGACTGGTGAGGATGTGGACCGTGCCTGTGGTGATGGCGAGGTTGGCAGCGAACATCCTCCTAAGGATCCTGCACCATATCATCCCTCTCCCGGCTCCGTCCTCCAGCCTTACCTCTTCCTCCAGTCTTACTTCTTCCTCTAGCCTTACTCTTTCCCCCTTCCTGACTCCCTCAGACACCCTTACTTCTTCCTCCACCCTTACTCCTTCCCCTCTCCACACTCCTTCCTCCCTCTGGATTCCTTCCCCTCTCTGCACTCCTTCCTCCATCCGAACTCATTCCCTTATACCTTCCACCCCATTACACCTACCTCCCGAGTTGCCATCTTCTCCCCCGTTACCACCTTCTCCACCATACTCCCTCCCCCACAACCTCATTCCTCCTGACATCTTTATTCCCCCCAACAACCTCGCCCCCTCCGACGCCTTCATTTCCCCCCTCCCAACCTCACCCCCCAACACTTCTTCCACTCCCATTCGATCCTAGACCATCCTCTCCCATCCCCTCGACCATCATCCATAGTGAACGGCAACGGTGACTTTCCAACTTCCGTGAACTGCTTCGCAGCAGAGCCATGTCCACGAGAATCCACCCAGCATGCCATGGATGTTCCTCCAGGATCTCATTGCTGTTGGGTTCCAGCATCTTCTGCTCTTCGGATGTCCACGATGTGAGCAAGGCCCTGGCGGTAAGTCCTAACTTTAGCATGTCACAGTAGTCAAGACATGTTCTGCACAGGTGTATTTTCCCGCCAATGTGGGCGGACAATCCAGTGGGGGGCACAGAATGAGTCCAGTAGGCTGGCCTTATGATGACATGCTGATGTATTACAATGAGGTTCCAGATATCCAATGGTGGGGAACATGGCCCACCACCGGTGAGCGGAGCAAATGATCGCGAACAGATTTTTGGCCTTCTCGCCATATTGTCTGCTCACGCCACCGAACACACCCCAACGCCGGCACAGAAAATCCCAGCCATTATGTCTGTCACCTCCAAAGATCTACACACATGAAATCTCAAATGCCTCTGTTGCTCTGAAGAACATATTATTACATATATATTGCCTGTCCCAATCCTTCTAACAAAATATATCACCTTACACTTCTTTGTATTAAATTCCATCTGCCACTTGTCTTCCCATTCTGCTAGCTTATCTATGCCTTGGTAGCAGGCAATTGGTATCATCCTCACTATTTGCCACATATCCAAGCTTGGTATCATCAGCAAATATTGAAGTTTTAGGGGAACACCGCTGCCTACTATCACTGTTTTCAGTCCTAAAGCCATTTTTTTTATCCAACACTGACCCTCCTATTCCATAAGTTTCAATTTTGTTAACCAAATTTTTATGTGGTACTTTGTCAAATGCTTCTTCAAATCAACATAGAGAACAACCATTCTCTTCATCAGCATTCTCTGTTACTTCATCAAAAAATTCAATTAGATTAGTCAAGCATGATCTGCCTTTTACAAATCCCTAATTAACTCACAGCATGGGCTCTCATTAATTTACTCAAACCCCTCCATGTGTCTGTTAATGTTGTTCTTGATTATTGTTTCTAAATCCTGACCCACCCCACTCATGTTAAGCTAACTGGCCTATAGTTATTAGGAATGTCCTTGCATCTTTTCTTGAGGGTGGCCAAGTGGACCAAGTGTCTGTGGTCTTCTCCATTACTAATCTAAACCTTATGATATGATGGTTATTGTTAACCAAGGCCAGGATTTCCCGGTCGGCGAGCGGGGGGGGGCGGGGGAGGCCCACTTGCCGACGCGTAAAATGACGCGGGATGACATCGGGTGGACTCCCAATGTCACCGCGCCTCATTTCAATTTTCAGGTGGGCAGGGGCTCAGCAGAATCAGCTGTGCGTCTGCCGACCTGTCAATGGCCAATAGAGACCATTGACAAAGTAATTAAAGTGCTTAATGGACCTGCCCGTCCAACCTTAAGGTTGGTGGGCAGGCCAGGAACCCTGGCAGGCATTGGAAAAAGCATGAAACCTCATCCACGGGCAGGATGAGGTTTCATGTAGCTTTTTAAATTTTTAGTAAAAGTGTTAATGAAAGTGATGGACATGTCCTAACTCATGTGACAGTGTCACATGAGGGAACATGTCAGGGGAATTTTTTTTCTATTGTTAACATTTTTAAATTTAGCACCGATCTCCCTGAGGCAGCACTTAGCCTCAGGGAGATGAGTGCACTCCTTCGCGCACATGCGCGAAAGAGCACACTCTCGGTTTAGGGATCCCCTTGCCTGCACAGGGAGCACTCAGCGCTTCCTGGCAGATGTCACGCTGGGCGGGCCTTAATTGGCCCGCCCACGTAAAATGGAGGCACACCCCCAATCGGGGGCGCCAATCGGAGGTGCGCCTCCACACGCCCGCTCCTAAACTTCCCCCCCTCCGACGGGCAGAAAATTCTGCCCCAAGAGTTTCCCCAGAGACACTTGATCCACTTGGTCCATCTCATTCCCCAGCACCAGATTCAGAAATGCCTCCTTCCTAGTTGGACCAAAAACATACTGGTCAAAGATGTTCTCCTGGACACATTTCAGAAATTCTTTTCCCTCACTTCCCTTTACTTTAACATTATCCCAATCGATGTTTGGGTAATTATGTTTAGGTAATTAAAGTCCCCCAATATCACTATTCTACAGTTCTTACACATGTTTGTTACTTGCCTGCAGATTTGCTCCTATCCACAGTAATGTGACCACATCTTTCATGCTTCTCAACTCTAACCAAATGGACTCAGTTCTTGCCCCCACAAGGATATCCTCTCTTTCCAACACTACAGTGTCTTTCCTAATCAATACTGCCACCCACCCTCCACCTTTGTTCCCTATCTTTTCTGAACACTTTGTATCCTTAAATATTAATTACCCACTCCTCACCATTTTTAAGCCACTCTTCTGTCACTGCTACTACATTGTATTCCGTAATAGCAATTTGCGCTTGTAACTCAAGAACCTTATTCACCATAGTTTGTGCATTTACATACATGCATTCAAAACTTGTGTTTGTTTCCTTATAATCCTTCTTAGCCCAGTCTTATTCAACTTGCTCCTCTAGTACTACCTAGTGGATGTACTACATTTGGATTTTCAAAAGATATTCAATAAAGTGCCATCAATGCAAAAGGTTGTTGCACAAAATAAGGATTTATGGAATTGGAGCTAATATGCTTTTCATAACCACTGGACATCTCAGAGTGCTTATAGCCAATGAAGTACTGTGTTAGCTGTTGTAATGTAGGTAAGGTGGCTGCCAAACTGCACACAGTAAACAACCACAAACAACAACATGATAAGGACCAGATAACCTGTTCTGTTGGAGGTGCTGTCTTCCAGATGAGACATTAAACTGAGGCCCCATCTGCCTGTACAGGTAGATGTAAAAGATTCCATGGCACTAGTTTGAAAATCAGTAGGGGAGTCATCCCTGGAGTTTTGGTCATCATTTATTCACCATATGTAAAAAGAAAAAGATTAGTGAAGACAAATGTAGGTCCCTTACAGTCTGAAACAGGAGAATTTATAATAGAGAACGAAGAAATGGCAGAGCAACTAAGCAACTATTTTAGTTCTGTCTTCACGGAGGAAGACACAAATAACTTCCCAGAAATGCAAGGGAACCAAGGGTCTAGTGAGGAGGAGGAATTGAAGGAAATTAGTATTACTAAAACAATAGTGCTGGAGAAATTAATAGAACTGAAAGCCGATAAATCCCCAGGGCCCAATAATCTACAAAAGGAGTAGTACTAAAGGAGGTGGCCATGGAAATAGTGGATGCGTTGGTTCTCATCTTCCAAAATTTTGTAGATTCTGGAACAGTCCCAGCAGATTGGAGGGTGGCAAATGTAATCCCACTATTTAAAAAAGGAGGGAGAAAACAGCAAATTACAGACTGGTTAGCCTAACATCAGTAGTAGGAAAAGTGCTAGAGTCCATTATAAAGGATGAGATACCAGAAAACATCAACGGGATTAGACAAAGAAAACATGGATTTATGAAAGGGAAATCATGTTTGACAAACCTACTGGAGTTTTTTGAGGACGTAACTAGCAGAATAGATAAGGGAGAACCAGTGGATGTGGTGTATTTAGATTTTCAGAAAGCTTTTGATAAAGAACCACATAAGAGGTTAGTGTGTAAAATTAAAGCATATGGGACTGAGGGTAATATATTGGCATGGATTGAGAATTGGTTAGCAGACAGGAAACAGAGAGTTGGAATAAACTGGTCTTTTTCAAAGTGGCAGACAGTGACTAGTGAGGTACCGCAGGGATCAGTGCTTGGGCTCCAGCTATTCACAATATATATCAATGATTTGGATGAGGGAACCAAATGTAATATTTCTATGTTTGCTGACAACATGCAACTTGGTGGGAATGAGAATGATGAGGAAGGTGTAAAGAGGCTTCAAGGCAATTTAGACAGGTTGAGTGGGCAAATACATGGCAGATGCAGTATAACGTGCATAAGTGTAAAGTTATCCACTTCGATGGGAAAAACAGAATGGCAGAGTATTATTTAAATGGTGAGACAATGGTGTACTGTTATTGTCGCTGGACTAGTAATCCAGAGTAATGCTCCGGAGACCCAGGTTCAAATCCTGCCATGGCAGATGGTGGAATTTGAGTTCAATAAAAAAAATCTGGAATTAAATGTCTAATGATGACCATGAAACCATTGTCGATTGTTGTAAAAAGCCACCTGGTTCACTAATGTCCCTTTAGGAAAGGAAATCTGCTGTCCTTACCTGGTCTGGCCTACATGTGACTCCAGGCCCACAGCAATGTGGTTGACTCTTAAATGCCCTCTGAGCAAGGGCAATTTGGAATGGGCAATAAATGCTGGCCTAGCCAGCGATGCCCACATCCCATGAATGAATTGAAAAAAAAATTAGGAAATGTTGATGTGTAAAGGGACCTGGGTGTCTGTACACCAATCACTGAAAGTAAACATGCAGGTGCAGCAAGCAGTTAAGAAGGCAAGTGGTATGTTGGCCTTCTTGCGAGAGGACTTGAGTACAGGAGCAAGGATGTCTTTCTGCAGCTGTACAAGGCCTTGGTGAGACCACACCTGGAGTATTGTGTGCAGCTTTGGTCTCCTTATCTAAGAAAGGATATACTTGCCAAAGAGGCAGTGTAGCAAAGGTTCACCAGACTGATTCCTGGGATGGCAGGATTGTCTTATGAGGAGACATTGAGCCGACTAGGCCTGTATTCACTGGAATTTAGAAGAATGAAAGGGGATCTCATTGAAACGTATAAAATTCTGACAGGAATGGACAGACTGATGGAGGGATGATGTTTCCTCTGGCTGGGGGGGTCTAGAACAAGGGGTCACAGTCTCAGGAAATGGGGTAGACCATTTAGGACTGACATGAGGATAAATTTCTTCATTCAGAGGTGGTAAACCTGTGGAACTCTCTACCACAGAAGGCTATGGAGGCCAAGTCACTGAATATATTTAAGAAAGAAATAGATAAATTTCTGGATGCTAAAGGTGTTAACGGGTATGGGATGAGGGCGGGAGTATGGTGTTGAGATAGAGGATCAGCATGATCATATTAAATGGCAGAACAGGCTCGAAGAGCCAAATGATATACTCCTGCTCCTATTTTCTATGTTTCTGGATTTTGATTGTGGGATAAATAATGGCCAGGACTCCGGGGATGACTCCCTTGCTGTTTTTTAAACTAGTGCCATAGAATCTTTTACATCCACCCAGGCAGGCAGATCGGGCCTCAGTTTAATGCCTCATCTGAAAGACAGCACCTCCAACAGTGCAGCACTCCTGCAGTACTGCACTGGATTGTCAGCCTTGTACTGCAGCCCTGGAGTGACACTTGAACCCAGACCTTGGGGCAGAATTTTATGGTTTCCTGCCAGCTAGTTTGCTAGTGGCTGGTCCGTAAAATTTCCCAGGTTGTCTTTCTGCTGCCCTCCCACCTGCACCGCTTCCCACTCCTCAATCTGTCCACAATTTTGTGTGACGTGGGTGAAATCTAAGGCCTCATCACAATTGAGGCCCTTTAGGGGGCCAATCATTGCCCACGAAAGTGCTGCTTTTGAGGCTGGTGGGAGGAGCTCAGGGGCGGGGGAAAGCCCAACAGATGACTTTGCTCTGGCCTCAGCTGGGAAAGGGGTGGGTAGCGTCTCCCTTAAGGGCCCCGTTTCCACATCAGCAACTCCCCAAGTTCTAATCATGTGATACTTCCTCTCCATCAAGAGAAACTCCCACCTGAACTTACCTGGTCCTGGTCCCGTTTGTATTCCCAGTCCTGGCCATTGCTGCCACTGGCTCTGCTGGGACTACAGAACTGCCGGCCAATCTGATAGGCTGGCAGCTCTCTAAGGCAGAACTTCCTCCCAAGTAAGGAGCAAAAGTCCCATCTCCAGCCAATTAATGCTCCTTGGAGCATAAAATGGCGACAGAGCTGCTGTGATTAGCAGGGATGTGTTCCCTGCGACTCTTCGAGTGGTGGAGTAGGAAATCCCACCATCCAAAGAATCCTACCCATGGTGACTCAGAGGCAAGAGTGTTGCCAACTGAGCCATGGCTGACACTTCAATATATATGATATATAATATATTAGCATGAATGGAGGATTGGTTAATGGACAGGAAGAAGAGAGTAGGGATAAATGGGAAATTTTCAAATTGGTAGTGAAGTGCCTCAAGGATCAGTGCTGTGCCCTCAATTTTTATAATCAATGTTAGATGGTAGGACCGAGTGTTACGTATCCAAGTTTGCTGATAATATAAAGCTAGTTGGGAAAGGAAGATATGAGGAGGACACAAGGCCAGAATCTTTCTGGGCATAGAAAATGGTCAAGGATTGGAACTATTTCCAGGATCTGAGTCTGCTCAGGTGAGAGGTGAGCTGATGGAATACCTTCTGGACGGTGGTCATTTCAGAAGATGTCTCTGCATTTACCGAACAATTAAGGAGGGTAGGCGGTTTCCAGAGATGGGAGTGCAGTGAATAATGGCCCAGTCCAGTGGAGTGTTACATCCCCCACTGTGAGACCAGTAGGAGGACAGCTGAGGGTCAGACTGATGGAGCAGCAGGGAGGCACTTCTGTCACTATCAGCAACTGTGGAGCGGGTGAAAAGTTAACCACATATGACCATTGGAGACATCCATATCCACTATTTAATCACTCATTGGCAAACCTGCAATATGGGCAGATAACAGCCTTGTCATTTGCTGCCTTAGAATTTACAAGACTTTGACTTCCTGCATGAAGCTAACTCCTCTTACTTGCTGGGGACGGACACTGCCGGGTGCATGTCCGCTGTACCAAAGATCTCAATGCAATGGATAAACAAAGGCTCACTGCCCTTGTAATTATCCTAATTGGCTACCCGCCACTGTCAGGCTACCTAAAAATGTAAAATGCAAAGCTGGAAATTACACACCAGTTTCCCTAATAACTATAGTGGGGGAAATATGCAAAATCATGAGTGTTACCAGGGAAGTACCTGGACTGTTACTGTGTCCTTCTGCTTTACATTTAACAGATGCTAATTAGAGGTAGCCTGGCAACCAACTTTCTGTGTTGTGCTCCTATGATGTAATATTGCCTTGACCTATTTATGGTGTCACTAGAGCAGAATCTTATTATGTCATGTAATATCTAATTCTCTTCAACAGAAATTATGGGGCCACTTGGTGGAATATTCCTCCCTTTTAATAATTTAACTGTTGTTTAATGAATGCACATCAGAACAAAAATGTAAAAACATGTTATAAAAACTGAAGAAGCTTCTATTTAAGGCAGGGGAAAGCGAGATGATTTAGGTGAAATTATTGAAAATTTATGCACATATTATTTAAAAAAAGCTAACCAAGTACTAGAATAGGCCTCCTGGATATCTAATTATGAGCAACGTCACACTGGGAATATAACACGGATTAATGGACAGCACTGCAGTCCTGCCACATCCAGTCGTAGGCGGTGGTAGACAATTAAACAACATGCTGGAGGAGGAAGCTCCACAAATATCCCCATCCTCAATGATTGAGGAGCCCAGCACATCAGTGCAAAACATAAGGCTGAAGCATTTGCCACAATCTTCAGCCAGAAGTGCTGAGTGGATGATCCATCTCGTCCTCCTCTGGAAGTCCCCAGCATCACAGATGACAGTCTTCAGCCAATTCAATTCACTCCACGTGATATCAAGAAACGACTGAAGGCACTGGATACTGCAAAGGCTGTAGGCCCTGACAATATTCCGGCAATAGTACTGAAGACTTGTGCTCCAGAACTTGCCATGCCCCGAGCCAATCTGTTCCAGTATAGCTATAACATTAGCATCTACCTGGCTATGTGAAAAATTGCCCAGGTATGCCCTGTACACAAAAAGCAGGACAAATCCAACTCAGCCAATTACCACCCCACCAGTCTACTCTTGATCATCTGTAAAGTAATGGAAGGGGTCATCAAAGTGCTATCAAGCGGCACTTGCTTAGCAATAACCTGCTCACAGATGCCCAGTTTGGGTTCCGCCAGGGCCACTCAGCTCCTGACCTCATTACAGCCTTGGTTCACACATGGACAAAAGAGCTGAACTCCCAAGGTGAGGTGAGGTGAGAGTGATTGCCCTTAACATCAAGGCTGCATTTGACCAAGTGTGGCATCAAGGAGCCCTAGCAAAGCTGGAGTCAATGGGAATCAGGGGGAAAACTCTCCACTGGTGGGAGTCACAAAGGAAGATGGTTATGATTGTTGGAGGTCAGTCATCCCAGCTCCAGGACATCACTGCAGGAGTTCCTCAGGGTAGTGTCCTGGGACCAACCATCTTCAGCTGCTTCATCAACGACCTTCCTTCCATCATCAGGTCAGAAGTGGGGATATTCGCTGATGATTGCATAATGTTTAGCACCATTCATGACTCCTCAGATACTGAAGCAGTCCATGTCCAAATGCAGCAAGACCTGGACAATATCCAGGCTTGGGCTGACAAGTGGCAAATAACATTCACGTCACACAAGTGTTGGGCAATGACCATCTCCAACAAGAGAGAATCCAACCATTGTCCTTGATGTTCAATGGCATTACCATTACTGAGACCCCCACTATCAACGTCCTGAGGGTTACCATTGACCATAAACTGAACTGGACTGGCCATATAAATACTGTGGCTACAACAGCAAGTCAGAGGCTAGGAATCGTGTGATGAATAACTCACCTCCTGACTCCCCAAAGCCTGTCCACCATCTACAAGGCATAAGTCAGGAGTGTAATGGAATATTCCCCACTTGTCTGGATGAGTGCAGCTCCCACAACACCCAAGAAGCTTGACACCGTCCAGGACAAAGCAGCCCGCTTGATTGGCACCACATCCACAAACATTCACTCCCTCTATCACCGAAGCACAGTGTGCACCATCTACAAGATGCACTGCAGGAATTCACTAAGGTTCCTTAGACAGCACCTTCCAAACCCACGGCCACTGCCATCTAGAAGGACAAGGGCAGCAGATAGATGGGAACACCACCACCTGGAAGTTCCCCTCTAAGTCACTCACCATCCTGACTTGGAAATATATCACCGTCCCTTCACTGTCACTGGGTCAAAATCCTGGAACTCCCTCCCTATCAGCACTGTGGGTGTACCCACACCAGATGGACTGCAGCAGTTCAAGAAGGCAGCTCACCACCACATTCTCAAGGGAAACTAGGGATGGACAATAAATGCTGGCTTAGCCCGCAACACCCATATCCCATGAGTGAATAAAAAAAATATGTATCATGTTGGAAAGAGTGCAAAGAAAAGCGATGAGATGCAAAACTTGTAAATCTCAAGAGAAACCTGACAATTAAAAAACTGCGGTTAATTTTCCCCAGATCTTTTAGGTGTTTAAAAGAGCCTCCAAGATGGGAGGTTTGAGCTGAAACAGTAGTTTAGCCTGCATTTAGTGCAAGACGCCATCTCGGTAAAGGAGTTGAAACACGCTAGGAACAGCTACCCGGAGGATTGTTAAGAGGCTGATTGTCATTTAAACTGCCTGCTAGCACTCATTAACAAGGTTTTATGGTATTTTAGTGGATAATATTTGACCTAATATGCTCTAACAGCAGCCAGCTGATTGGAGTAAACAAGTCATTGCTGAGTATTTTAAGCTCTCCAAAAATTCTCTAAGCACTTCACCTAAAATGAATAAGTGATGTGCTACTCTACCTTATTGGTGACCTTATTGGAGTCACCAGGAGAAAGGGACTGTGTGGTCATTGGCATCTTGCTAGATGCCCCCCTTAGTCTCTTGGAGGAATAGGTGGAGGGCATGAGGCCTTGTAAAGCAGCAACAGCTGCTGCAGGAGAGAGGAACAGAAAGATGAGGAAACTTATTCTCCTTTGTGGGTACAGGACATCCTTCCTTCTTTGGACCTCCTCCACCAGGACCTCCAGTGCCCCATCCAGCCAGCCTGAAAACTGTCGCTAAGGGTCGCCCAGCACACTGCACACCATCAGTGGAAATGGGTACATGGAGCACACATATACTGCTTCACAAAAAATACTTTTATTAATTAAATTAATTAAGTTTTATTAATTAAAGACATGCAGTAATAAACTCTCTATACAAAAGAAATCAATGTCCACATTGGTACAGACTATAATACATGGAGGGGAGTATTGGGACACCACAGCATTGGTGGAGTAAACTTCAGACAGCTTCTTCTCTCTTGAGTGCAGTGAGGTTGACCTTACCATCACAAACACAATCTCCCAACAAGCTGATAAACTGAAAACAACATGGCAGAGGTATAGAATATAAAAATAAGGATATAATGTTGGAACTGTATAAAACACTGGTGAGGCCACAACTGGAGTATTGTGTGCAGTTCTGGTCACCACGTTACAGGAAGGACGTAAGTAGCTCTGGAGAGAGTGCAGAGGAGGTTTACAAGAATGTTGCCAGGGTTAGAAAAGTGTAGCTACGAGGAGAGATTGGCTGGGGTTATTTTCCTTAGAACAAAGAAGGCTGAGAGGTGACTTGATTGAGGTGTACAAAATTATGAGGGGAATAGATAGAGTGGACAGGATAAAATTGTTTCCCTTGGTAGAGAATTCTAGAACCAGATGACATAGATCCAAGATAAGTGGCAGAAGGTGTAGGGGGGACATGAGGAAGAACTTTTTTATGCAGAGGGTAGTGGGTGTCTGGAATTCGCTGCCTAAGTTGGTGGTAGAGGCAGAAACTCTGAACTCTTTTAAAAGGTACCTGGATCTGCACCTTAAATGCTGTAAGCTGCAGGGCTATGGGCCGGGTGCAGGAAGGTGGGATTAGAAAGGGCACCTGAGTGTCCTCGGGCTGGCATGGACAAGATGGGCCGAATGGCTTCCTTCTGTGCTGTAACTTTTCTATGGTTCTGTGGTTCTAATGCAGGTTTCCTGTTGCTACACATTTAAAGCAAAACACGTATACCAACCTCAGTTCAGTGCATTAGATAGACACTTAAAATAATTCCGATCTTGAATCTGTTTTTCCAAAAGATGAACTGACAAGCCTCAAAATTATTTTGCAGTCTCTTCTTTAAGACAATAATTGTCATACCTCATTTTGTAATTTCTTACTGGTGAAATTGATATTTACTAAAAGTTGAAGTTTAAAGTGATAGATTGAAACATTTCTAAACATCATTTAGCCATCCAATTTGAAACGATTTAAACAACCTGTCAGTTTAAATTTAAATAAGATGAATAATTTGCTTTGAAATAGGATCTCAAGCTAGAAATAAATAATTGGATTAATTTTTGTAGCTTTGAAAATAGGAGCAGCTACAGAGGATATGTCCAGTGGAAGCACCAAGATTGGTTCGATAAGAATGACCAAAATATAGCCAAGCTACTAGACTGTATGCGCAATACTCACAAATCTTACATATCTGAAAAAAATCACCAGCAAGAAAAGCCAGATACCATAAAGCAAAATACATACTGATGGTTAATCTAAGAGAGATGAAGAACTGACGGTAGGAGAACAAGGCTGCAGGACCTTTAGGGAGCTGCTGATTAGCACGAGCTGAAGGCTCTCCATAAAGGTCTCCAAATTGTCAATGGCCTCAAACCAATGGCACGACACCTGTCCCCTCAGCAGATGGAAATCAGCTCCTAACAAACAGGCATGAATTCTCTCTCAAAACAAAAACAGAATTACCTGGAAAAACTCAGCAGGTCTGGCAGCATCAGCGGAGAAGAAAAGAGTTGACGTTTTGAGTCCTCATGACCCTTCAACAGAACTGAGTAATATTAGGAGAGAGGTGAAATATAAGCTGGTTTAAGGTGGGGGGGGGGGGTGGGGAGAGAGAAGTTGGTGGGGGGGGCGGGTGGTGGCGGTTGTAGGGACAAGCAAGCAGTGATAGGAGCAGATAATCAAAAGATGTCACAGACCACGGAACAAAGAGGTGTTGAAGGTGGTGATATTATATAAACGAATGTGCTAATTAAGAATGGATGGCAGGACACTCAAGGTACAGCTCTAGTGGGGGTGGCGTGGAAAGACTAACAGGGCATTAAAGCTATAGATTTAAAAATAATGGAAATAGGTGGGAAAAGAAAAATCTATATAAATTATTGGAAAAAACAAAAGGGAGGGGGAAGAAACGGAAAGTGGGTGGGGATGGAGGAGGGATTTCAAGATCTAAAGTTGTTGAATTCAATATTCAGTCCGGAAGGCTGTAAAGTGCCTAGTCGGAAGATGAGGTGCTGTTCCTCCAGTTTGCGTTGGGCTTCACTGGAATGATGCAGCAAGCCAAGGACAGACATGTGAGCAAGAGAACAGGGTGGAGTGTTAAAATGGCAAGTGACAGGGATGTTTGGGTCTTTCTTGCGGACAGACCGTAGGTGTTCTGCAAAGCGGTCGCCCAGTTTACGTTTGGTCTCTCCAATGTAGAGGAGACCACATTGGGAGCAACGAATGCAGTAGACTAAGGGGAAATGCAAGTGAAATGCTGCTTCACTTGAAAGGACTGTTTGGGCCCTTGGACGGTGAGGAGAGAGGAAGTGAAGGGGCAGGTGTTGCATCTTTTGCGTGGGCATGGGGAGGTGCCATGGGTGGGGGTTGAGGAGTAGGGAGTGATGGAGGAGTGGACCAGGGTGTCCCGGAGGGAACGATTCCTATGGAATGCCGCCGGGGGGGTGAAGGGAAGATGTGTTTGGTGGTGGCATCATGCTGGAGTTGGCGGAAATGGCGGAGGATGATCCTTTGAATGCGGAGGCTGGTGGGGTGATAAGCGAAGACAAGGGGGACCCTATCATGTTTCTGGGAGGGAGGAGAAGGCGTGAGGGCAGATGCGCGGGAGATGGGCCGGACACGGTTGAGGGCCCTGTCAACGACCATGGGTGGAAAACCTCGGTTAAGGAAGAAGGAGGACATGTCAGAGGAACTGTTTTTGAAGGTAGCATCATCAGAACAGATGCGACGGAGGCGAAGGAACTGAGAGAATGGGATGGAGTCCTTACAGGAAGCGAGGTGTGAGGAGCTGTAGTCGAGGTAGCTGTGGGAGTCGGTAGGCTTGTAATGGATATTGGTGGACAGTCTATCACCAGAAATTGAGACAGAGGTCAAGGAAGGGAAGGGAAGTGTCAGAGATGGACCATGTGAAAATGATGGAGGGGTGGAGATTGGAAGCAAAATTAATAAATTTTTCCAGGTCCCGACGAGAGCATGAAGCAGCACCGAAGTAATCATCGATGTACCGGAGAAAGAGTTGTGGGAGGGGGCCGGAGTAGGACTGGAACAAGGAATGTTCCACATACCCCATAAAGAGACAGGCATAGCTGGGGCCCATGCGGGTACCCATAGCCACACCTTTTATTTGGAGGAAGTGAGACGAGTTAAAGGAGAAATTGTTCAGTGTGAGAACAAGTTCAGCCAGACGGAGGAGAGTAGTGGTGGATGGGGATTGTTGGGGCCTCTGTTCAAGGAAGAAGCTAAGGGCCCTCAGACCATCCTGGTGGGGGATGGAGGTGTAGAGGGATTGGACGTCCATGGTGAAGAGGAAGCGGCTGGGGCCAGGGAACTGGAAATTGTTGATGTGACGTAAGGTGTCAGAGGAATCACGAATGTAGGTGGGAAGGACCTGGACAAGGGGAGAGAGAAGGGAGTCAAGATAATGAGAAATGAGTTCCGTGGGGCAGGAATAGGCTGACACTATCGGTCTGCCGGGACAGTTCTGTTTGTGGATTTTGGGTGGGAGGTACAAGTGGGCCGTCCGAGGTTGGGCGACTATCAGGTTGGAAGCTGTGGGAGGAAGATCTCCAGAGGAGATGAGGTCAGTGACAGTCCTGGAAACAATGGCTTGATGTTCAGTGGTGGGGTCATGGTCCAGGGAGAGGTAGGAGGAAGTGTCTGCGAGTTGACGCTCAGCCTCCGCGAGGTAGAGGTCAGTGCGCCAGACAACAACAGCACCACCCTTGTCAGCGGGTTTGAATGCGATGCTATTGAAATGATTCAATGGCATCGTTGCACTCTATGGATTCTTGGTTCAGGAGATTGTTGAAGTTCTCTTCCCAATGAGAGAGAATTCATAGAGATCAAAACAAAAAACTGCGGATGCTGGAAATCCAAAACAAAAACAGAATTACCTGGAAAAACTCCAAGTTCTGTTGAAGGGTCATGAGGACTCAAAACGTCAACTCTTTTCTTCTCCGCTGATGCTGCCAGACCTGCTGAGTTTTTCCAGGTAATTCTGTTTTTGTTTTGGATTTCCAGCATCCGCAGTTTTTTGTTTTTATCTCTATGAATTCTCTCTCATTGGGAAGAGAACTTCAACAATCTCCTGAACCAAGAATCCATAGAGTGCAACGATGCCATTGAATCATTTCAGTAGCATCGCATTCTGGACAACCTTGCCCTCGATCTATCTCAAGCCAAAGTCACCAAGGGCATAAAGTAATTCTCTGTGGATAAGTCTCTGGGAACCAATGGCATTCCACCTTAAGAATTCAAGTACGGAGGTGCTCACATGGTTAGGAAACTCATTAGTCTCTTCTGCTTAATGTAGAAGCAGAGCATTGTGTCCCAGGATTACAAGGATGCTTCCATAACTCACCTGTCCAAACAGAAGGGAAGCAAGTTCACCTGTGACAATCACCCTGCAGGAAAAATTCTCGCAAGGGTTATTCGCAACAGGATTGTCACTCATCTTACAAACTCAGTGTACCCGGAATCACAGTATGGTTTCCATGCTAGATGAGGAACAGTCAAAATGATCTTTGCAGTGATTCAAATTCAAGAAAGATCCCACAAACAGAACAAGAACTTCTACATGGTGTGCCTTGATCTGACAAAGGACTTCAACACATTAAACGGTGAAGGCCTGTGGAAGGTGCTGTACAAATATAGCTTACCTGAAAAGATGATCAGTGTCGTTCGCTCATTTCATGATGGCCAGTGTGATGCAGAATGGTGCCTCATCAGGTGGTGCTTGTCTAGTCATTAATGACACCAAGCAAGGCTGAAAATTGGCTCCAGTTCTGTTTGCTATCTACTTTTCAGACATTCTTCTTGTATGCAATCAAAGATCTCGACATTGGAATAGACATACAGTTCAGGACAGATGACAACTTCTTCAATCTGCAAAGGCTCAAGGCTTGCAGGAAGATCACAGAAAAGCTGTTAAGTAAACTCTTGTTTGCTAATGAATGTTTTCTCATAGCAAATGCTCCAGAGGACATCCAGCTGCTTTTGACTGCTTTGCCCAAGGGATAGAATGGGCGAGGTTTTCACTACTGAGGCGGGTAGGTAGAGTTGGGATTTTCCAACTCATCAGACCCACCTCAATAGCAAGTGTCCTGTCAGATTCAACTTTTGCTCCGGAGGGGTGGGTGCAGCATGGAGTCGGGCTTGCTGCCCTGGAAACAGATAGCCACAGGGACAGCTCATTGGCAAGGTGAGTTGTTTAAAAGGCCTGTCTCAGTTCTCTCAACTTTGCTCCAATTGTTTGCTTATATTTTAGGCCCTCTAACCCTCACTCCTCACATGCCCACCCACTCCCCATGCCACCTCCGATGCCAACTCATTCCCTCCACTAACCCCCCCCACCCCCCATGGTCCCTCATATCCCCATGCCAACTCATGGCACTTCCATGCCGTCATCCAACATACACTCTGTACAGAACCAGTGAACCCTATAGTAACAACGGCATGCGTAGAACTGCTTAAAAAACATCCATTCATAACTCTCTTTTAAAAAACTGCAGTTGCTAGAACCCTATGGAACCAGACCTTTGAATATCAATAACAGAAGGCATAAGCACTTGATACCTCTTTATCGTGTACAAATAAACATTGAGCCAACGACAAAAGAGATAACAGAAAAAATAGCTTATTATAACATCGTAAGGCCTTCAATCAGGCAGAGTTTTCACTTTATCCCAGCTGTGTCAACAGAGGTAATCCTTTTACGTGAGCCTGGGCTCTCAGCCATTCCTCATTATGCATGCGCCTAATGCTGGGGGATCTCAGGGAAGCTGTGATCATGGCTATATTCAAGAAGGAAGAGGAGTCCAATTGCAGTAACTGCAGAGGAACCTTTCTGCTGTCTGCCATAGGGAAGATCATTGCAAGGATCTTCCTCAACCTCCTCCTCCCGTTGGCCAAGGAACTCCTTCCAAAGTTGCAGTGTGTTTTTTGTTCATCGGGAGGCACCACAGACATGATCGTCACTGTGTGGCAAATTCAAGAAAAGTGCAAGGAGCAGCAGCAACTAATGTACATGGTCTTTTTTGACCTCACTAAAGCTTTTGATTCTGTCAACCATGACGGCTTATGTAATATTCTCCTCAAATTTGGCTGCCCTCAGAAATTTGTCACCATCCTCTGTCTACTCCACGATGACATGCAAGCTGTGATCTTCACCAATGGAACCACCACAAGCCATATTTCAGTGGAAACTGGGTCAAACAAGGCTGTGTTATTGCACCAACGCTTTTCTCCATTTTCCACACTGTAATACAGGTCCTCACCTCTAGCGTGGAGATAATCTCCAAAACAGATGGGAAACTGTTCAACCTACGCTGAATTCAATTCAATCCAAAACCAAAACCTTCCAATCTCATAGGGCTTTAGCATGCAGGTGACACTTGTGTGTGTGCACTCACTCAGAAACTGATCTCCAGGTCATTGTCAATTCCTTCTTTCAAGCAAATGGAAAAAATGGGTCTTTTATTAAACACCCGAAAAACTTTTGCCATTGGTACAAATTGAAACTTCTCTGCACTACACTGTGGAAGCCTGAGATTTAAAAGTCAGGTGAAATGGGAATACACCCAGGGGTAACTCCTAATTTTTAAGAAAATAACATTGGAAGTATTGCAGGCACACATTAATACTACTTCACCTTCTGCCTTGTGTCAGTTTTTGTCAGGGGAAGTTACATTTTTAATCAGTATCCTAAACTTTTCACAAGCTGTTGGATCCAGTGCCCTGGTTTGATGGGGCCAAGGGATCCGGATTGCATACTTGTTTTAAGATGACCAAGTTGGTACCGAGACAGAGAAGATCAGTAGATCATTCTTAGAAGAAACATATTCTGTTTATTTACAAAAGGGAATTAGTAGCTACATTTATGTGCTTACAATTCAAAACTGTGTCTTTATTCTTCAGACTCTAACTCAAGACTACTAACTACAGAGTTAGCCGACGCTACTCTGCTATTGGGAATCAATATCGTGTGATCTTTCATTACAACATTTGTCTTAAAGGTATATTACACATCAGATTACTACATCCCTCCCCCTTTACTCAGAAATACATTTCACAATTTAAAAAAAAAATCAAGTTATTCACGCAGATAAATAATTTACATGTCAGTCTTTCTGGGGGTTTCCTTATGCATGTAGAACGTCTCAGCTCCACAGCTTCTGATGTTTGGTCCGGAACCTCCCTCACTGTAGTCAGCTGAGCACCTGGTTCTTCAGTAGCTACCTGAAAATCTGTTTCTTCAACTCTTTCAGGTACAGTCAGCCCTTCAGACATATCTGTACTCAGTTAAGATCTTTCAACAGGAGACGTTGATTCAGTCACAAACAGTGGTGGAATCATTTCTGAGTATTTTGTTTCTCCTCTTATATGATCCACATGTCTCCGTATGACTCGATCTTCCATTTTCACGTGGTAGGGAAGAGGTCCCATTACAGCACTTATTTCACCAAATAACCAATGCTGCTCCTTCTCTAAAATTTTTCACAAATACTTTCTTTCCTACGTTAAATGTCCTGTCATAACTGTGACAGTCATGTCCAATTGTCTGACTTCCCTGACTTCTTTCCACCTTGCCCCCAAAGTTTGGCGGAATTAGGCGCAATCTCGATCGGAGACGGCACTTCATCAACAATTCCACAAGAGCACCTGTTGTTGTATGAGGTGTGGTTCCATAATGGAAAAGAAAACGTGCTAATTTAGTTGGTAGAGAATCTCCAGATAATTTCCTCATACCAGATTTGAACGTCTGAACTGTTCTCTTGACCAGTCCATTTGAAGAAGGGTGGTATGGTGAAGTTCCCACATGAGTAACACCGTCGATGCTTATAAATCGGTGAAATTCAGCACAATTCAGAAATATTGTTCCATTGTCTGATACAACCGCTTCAGGTAGTCCATTGATTGTGAAACTTTGTCGTAGCTCGTCTATTATAGCAGAGATGTCGGCGACCTCACTTCATACATGTCCATCCATTTTGAATGTGCATCGACAATAAGTAGAAACTTTTTTTCCATAAACGGTCCCACATAATTGATGTATTCTCGCACCCATGTCTTTCCTGGCCACTCCCAGGGGTGTAATGGAGCTGTGGCAGGTAATTTTTATAATTACTGACACTGCATACAAATTCTCACTAAGTTTTCTATTTCCCCATCCATCCCAGGCCACCATAAATAGCTGCGTGCTATTGCCTTCATTTTGGAAATTCTGGGATGTGAACTGTGAAGTTCAGATAAAAGTGGCTTTCATCCTTTTAGAGGAACAATCATTCATGCTCCCCACAATAAGATACCTTCCTGGCTGGTTATTTCATATCTTTTCTGGAAATACAGTTTCATTTCATCAGATTCTTGTTCTTGTCCAACCATGAAGAACTTTATCTCGCACTTTGGAAAAGACTGGGTCCAGATTTGTCCAATCTTTAATCTGTCCAGAACATATCAGTGATGCATCCAGGAAGTTCAATAATAAAATGAATTCTTGAGGAATTGGAACATCCTCATCTTTTACTTGCATGGGCAAATGACTGAGTGCATCGGCGTTTGCAATTTGACTTCCAGGCCTATGAATAAAAGTGTACTCATACACTGCCAAGATCAGTGGTATTATTGGTGCTCGTGTCTTCTTTTGATGGGCATTCTTCTTTCTGACACTGACTTCATTTCCAGTCTTCTTTTCGACTTCCATTTGGCCAGACTAATCTCAGATGTAAGCTCAACTTGAGTGAATTCAGTGGTTGAGTTTTCCAGAATTTCATCATCTGTCTGCTTCTTAGAAAATTCTGTGGCTTTTGCCTCCAGAGTCTCTTTGGTTTCATGTAGGTAATTTTTCAGCTCTTCCATCTCTTTTTTGCATTGGTGTACTGCCTCCTGGAAAATTAAGCATTATCGTGTCTTCTCTGCCAACTCATCCTTCATTTTATTTAGAGAAGTGCAGAACTCTTTCTGTTTCTTTCATACTTTTCCAGAGGTACATTTTTCACTTTTCTTTTGGAATCTCTGTGACAAATCCAGGTTGATTTCCCTCAGCCAGTTTCATCCTAGTATGCTTGGTCCTCTGCCTGCTATGACCATCAAGGGTAATTTCACTGTTTGACCCCTGTAGTGTACTGTGACTTTACATATGCCCTTGATTTGTATCTCTTGTGTAAGTTTTCAATTTGGCATCAGTTTCTTCCAAATTTAGTTTACGTTCCCCATGATTCAGGTATTTAAAAGTATGCTCACCTATCACCATAGTGGCTGCACCAGTATCCACCTCCATTGTGATAGGCCTCTCATTCACTCTCATGGTTGCATAGATTGATTCTGTTCTTCCTACCTTCAAATTATATAACGAATAAATATCTGAATCTATTACTTCAGGCTTTTCAAAGTTATTAATCTCATTGGATTTTTGCTTTTGTCTGAAAGTATGCCTGATTCTATCTTTACAATGTCTCGTGAGATGTCCATTTTGATGACAGAAAAAACATTAAATTTTTTTAAGCTGTGATTCATTACAAAGTTGTTTACCATTATGCCATGTTTTTGCTGCTAAGTTATCTCTTTTAATTTGTCAGCTAGCAGTGGCTAATTCCCACTTCTGAGTAAAGCTGTGCACTTTCACGTTCTTTTTGGCTGAGGCTCCCCACCCAACATGGAGGATGGCGCCATTTTGCGTTCGCATATGGCTTTCGAGTCTCACACTGCACCTTCCACTGCCAGAGCGATTTCCAATGCCTTCTGAAAATCTAAATTTGTTTCAGACAGAAATCACTTCTGAATCGCATCTTCATTTATAACGCACACCAAACAATCTCTAAGCATATCATTAATAGATGTACCAAACTCGCAATATTCAATTAATTGTTTCAGACCTTGCCACAAAACAAGCAACTGTCTCCCCTGCGGCTCTATTCCTTGAGTTAAATTTGAACTGTTGCATCATCACCAATGGCTTGGGCGAAACGCTTGTTTTGGGGTGACCAAGTTGGTATCAAGACAGAGAAGATCAGTAGACCGTTCTTAGAAGAAACACATTTTGTTTATTTATAAAAGGAACTTAGCAGCTACACTTGTGTGCTCACAACTGAAAACTCTGTCTTTACTCTTCAGACTCTAACTCAAGACTACTAACTACAAAGATAGCCCACGCTACTCTGCTAGTGGGTGTCAAGATCATGTGATCTTACATTATAACATTTGTCTTAAAGGTATATTACATATCAGATTATTCCACAAATCCTGATACATAAACCAGTCAAACCCTTGCTGGAACCTTACAGGTGAGATTTCTTCGTATCTATAAAACTTTTTTAAAGTGGTTAAACAATTACATGGGATCTTTTTCCAGTTCAATGCTTATGATTAGACATCCATTTCCAGATGGC
Organism: Cetorhinus maximus; assembly: GCF_964194155.1. Lineage (NCBI taxonomy): Eukaryota > Metazoa > Chordata > Chondrichthyes > Lamniformes > Cetorhinidae > Cetorhinus > Cetorhinus maximus. Next base: position 155,911,564 of record NC_135881.1, read on the forward strand.
AGGAGGCTTTCTGCCATTTTCATTAGGTACCCTGAGGTGAATGAATGGCTTATACCACTGTTTTGTCTGCTTTATTATTAGCCCCTCAAGCCTGTTCTGCCATTCAGTAATGTCATGGCTGATCCAATACTTAACTCCATATATCTGCCTTTGCCTCATATCTCTTGATATCTTTGAATAATAAAAATCTATCAATCTCAGATTTGAAATTTACAATTGACCTAAGAGCATAAGAAATAGGAACAGGAGTAGGCTATTCAGTCCATCGAGCCTGTTCCACTTTCCTGCCTGTCCCCATAACCCTTAACTCCCTTGTCAATCAAAGATCTGTCTAACTCAGCCTTGAATATATTCAATGACCCAGCTTTTTGCTGCTCTCTGTGGATGAGAATTCCAAACGCTAATGAGACTCAGAGAAGAAATTTCTCCTCATCTCAGAGAGGAAATGCCCTCTCAACATCTACCCTGTCAAGCCTCCTTCAGATCTTATATGTTTCATTAAGATCACCTCTCATTCTTCTGAACTCCAATGAGTATAGGCCCAACCTGCTTAACCTTTCCTCATTAGACAACCCCTTCTTAGCAGGAATCAGGCTGGTGAACCTGCTGTGAGCTGCGTCTGATGCAAGTATGTCCTTCCTTAAGTAAGAAGATCAAAACCGTACTCACTACTCTAGGTGTGGTCTAGGTGTGCCCCATACATTTGTAGCAAGACTTCCTTACTTTATACTCCATCCCCCTGGCAATAAAGGCCAATATTCCATTTGCCTTCCTAACTACTTGCTGAACCTTCATGCTAACTTTTTGTGATTCATGTTCAAGGACACCCAGATCCCTGTGTACTACAGCATTCTGTAGTCTCTCTCCATTTAAATAATATTCTGCTTTTCCTTTTTCCTGCCAAAGTGGATAACCTCACAATTTTCCCACATTATACTCCATCTGCCAAATGTTTGCTCACTCACTTAACCTATCTATGTCCCTTTCCAGACTCTTTGTATCATCCTCACAACTTGCCATCCTACCTAACTATGTATCATCTGCAAAATTGGCTACAATACAATCCATCCCTTCATCCAAGTCATTAACTTGGATCATAAATAGTTGGGACTCCTGCGCTGATCCCTGTGGCACTCCAATGGTTACAGTTTTCCAAGCTGAAAATGACTGAGATATCCTGACCCTCTGTTTCCTGTTAGCTAGCCGATCCTCTATCCATGCTAATATATCACCCCCAACATCTTGAGCTCTTATCTTCTGCAATAAACTTTTACGTGGCACTCATAGAATGCCTTTTGGAAACCCAAATACACTACATCTACTGGTTCCGCTTTATCCACCCTCAAAGAACTCTAATAAATTTATCAAACACGATTTCCCTTTCACATTGTGTTATGATTTTCTAAATGTCCTGTTACTACCTCCTTAATAATGAATTCTAGCAATTTCCCAATGAGAGGTGTTAGACTAGCTGGTCTATAGTTTCCTGCTTTCTGTATCCTCCTTTCTTGAACAGTGGTGTTACATTTGTGACTTTCCAATCTGCTGGAACCTTTTCAGAATCTAGGGAATTTTGGAAGGTTACAACCAATGCATCACTATCACTGAAACCACTTTCTTTAAAAGCGTAGGATACAGGCCATCAAATGCAGGGGACTTCTCATCCTTTAGTCCCATCCCATTAGTTTTTCTAGTACTTTTTCACTGGAGATCATGATTATTTTAAGTTCCTCCCTTTTGCTTCCTGTTTTTCTATTATTCTTGGGATGCTTTTTGTGTCTTCTACTGTGAAGACAGATCCAAAATACTTGTTTAGAGTCTCTGCCATTTCTGTTTCCCACTATTAATTTCCCAGTTTCACCCTCTAAGGAACCAACACTCACTGTTGCTACTCTTTTCCTTTTTATGTACTTGTAGAAGTTTTTACTGTCTAGATTTTATATTTCTTGCTAGTTTTATCTCATACTCCAATTTCTTCCTTTTTGTTTAGTCATACTTTGCTGGTTTCTAAAATGTTCCAATCTTTACTACTAATCTTTGCAACATTGTACATCTTTTCTTTCAATTTGATGTCATCCTTAACTTCCTTAGCTATTCACAGATGGTACATCCTTCTTGTCAAGTCATTCTTGTTCAATAGAATGTATCTTTGTTGAGAGTTATGAAATATCTCCTTAAATGACTGACACTGTTTCTCTACCGTTTTACCTTTTAAACTATTTTCCCAGTCCAGGGGGATGGGGGATCCACTTTAGCCAATTCTGTCTTCATACCCTTGTAATTTCCTTTATTTGAGTTTAAGATATTGGGCAGAATCGTTCCAGATTTGCACTAAGTGCAGTAGCTGGCGGGAAAGGGATGTTTTACCTGCTGGCCTCAATGGCAGCTTTTCATGCCATATCGTCGCAATCCTGCCTCATTAATCATGCATTTCCTGGAAACATGCCGGGTCACTGGTGGAGCGTCCTCTCATTCACTCGCCCCGTGTCACCTCAGGCCTTCAGTAAACCGGGTGCCATATTTAAAGTCCGCCCCTGCAAAGAGCTAGCTCTCTTCAAGGGATAGGAAGCTTCTGGGAACTGACGGCTACCAAAGGGAGGAAACATGCTGCCCCTAGATTTAGCGACACCTCCCTTGAGCGCCTGGATGCAGTGGAGGCCCGTCACGATATCCTCTACCACCGCTCTGGGCAAAGGCCAGCAAGCAAGATCACCAATCCTGCATGGGAGGCAGTGCAGCGGTGGTCAGTGCCAATGCCCTGCAAAAGAGGACAGCCACCCAGTGCCAAGAGAGGATGAATGGTCTCATCCATTCTGCCAGGGCAACTCATTCTTCTTATCACTATTAACTCACACACTCATAAACCCATCACACATCCAAAGGGATCACACATCTGAAGGGGCAACACCACTAACTCTCACACACACCCTCACACTTCCATCAGACTCATATCCTCCTGTCTATGGCTCCGCTCACCGACACAAACATTCCATGCAGAGCCATGTGTCCTGCTCACGCTCTCTCCATCCGTTTTAATGTAGGAAAATCTGGCTCACAGCAGCAGGGAGAGGGTGAGTGACCCATATTAGGCTCTCACTCACTTTGAGATGCATGCCATCGTGCTCACTAAAGAAAGTGGTTTCAGTGATAATGATGCATTGGTTGTAACCTTCCAAAATTCCCTAGATTCTGGAAAGGTTCCAGCAGATTAGAAAATCACAAATGTAACACCACTGTTCAAGAAAGGAAGATACAGAAAGCAGGAAACTATAGGCCAGTTAGTCTAACATCTGTCATTGGGAAAATGCTAGAATTCATTATTAAGGAGGTAGTAACAGGACATTTAGAAAATCATAACACAATGTGAAAGGGAAATCGTGTTTGACAAATTTATTAGAGGTGAGGACATGGACCATGCCTGTGGCAATGGTGAGGTCAGTGGTGAACACCCACGTGAGGATCCTGCACCACATCATCCCTCTCTCAATGTAACTGTGAGTTCTCTTTCTCCTGCTTTTGACTCTGCTGCCATGCACTAATTATCTCTACTTTGGTTCACAGGGAGCTCTGCCAAGGGACCAACACCCTCAGCCAGCCAGGTCCCTCAGCTCCATCCACATCCTCAGCTCCAGCCAAGAGGACACCTCCTCCATTGAAGAGTTGGAAACAAGCAGCCTGGAAGACCCATCACAGCGCTTACCCATACCCTCCACCAGTGCAGAGACACACACTTCAGTAAGACCTAGATCTAGAGCAGGCTCGGCTTCACAACCTGGTGGTCACCGCGTGGACACGTGTTTGCAGCAGGAGGAGGCAGGTTGAGCCGAGCTCCCAGACGCAGGGTGGACTGCTGGGGAAGGTCCAAGTCAGATGATGAGTCTCTGGATTCAGCCTTCCAACTCATCGTGGAAAGTCAACAGAAGGTGGAGGAACATCACACAGAGCTGTTGGACATGTGAGTCAGAGGATTGTGTCTGCCTGCTCTCTGATGATGTGGTGCCAACATGTGCGTGTATAGTGGTCTCCATGGGAAGGACGGCGGACACCATAGAGACCCTGATCCAACAGAACACGCAGATGCATGCAGACCTGCACTCCATCGCGGTAGCCATGGGTGAGTTCCTGCAGTGGCAATGGCAACGCAAGGGGGAAACGGGGCACCTTGACGTCGCTCCTGGTGCTCCTTCCCCTCAAGGAGAAAAGCCGGGGCCTTCGGGCACTCGAAGGGAGGAGGAGCGGCAGCTGGACGCCCCTGGGTCATCCACTCAGGAATCTCAGAGGCTGTCCTCTCCCTCCGAGTCTGCTTTGCTTGTGACCCCCTCAACCTCCTCCTCTGTCACCACAGAAGAAGCAGCTGGCCCACAGGAGGACAGCCAAAGCAAGCCAGGGGCCCAAGGCCTCGGCTCTCCAGAGGACCCACGCCAAAGTCATGGAGAGAAAACAGGGCCAAGCATTGCACAGGCTGTCTCCACCCTTGTTGCGGATGTCAGGGCAGCACCTAGAAGTGGTGGACCTAGGAAAGTTAAGAACTTCTGATCACCAGTGGTTGCACAGGTGAACACATTTTGTCACTTTATAATCTGAAGATATATTCACTTTCACTGAATAATGTATAATGGTGTCTTTTAGCTTCATTTACAGGCTTCGTGAGCCTTCCCCCCCACTAGCAGTTCAACTGCACACAGATGGCCCACAAGTGATTCTGTGGGAGAAGTGTGTATGTGGCAGGGCCTTTCAGAGCCTCGTGTAAGCGCTCTCCCACGCATGCAGATCCTTCCTCCATCATCCTCATTTCAATGTCCTGAGCAATTTCAATGCTGCCTGATGGTGTTCTCTTTCAGTTGTCCATCTGAGCTGACCTGCATCTCCGCCCATCCAGTGATCGCACTCCCATGCAGCACTCTGTTCCTGCCAAACACGAGGTTCCTTTCATTTTCGATTTTAGAAGCATGGTGCTGGTGAAGATTGTCTTTAGCTCTTCCGTCCTTTCCCCTCCTCCAATCACCCATGTCCTTGTTGACCCCCTTGACATCACCTTCCACCTCCCCACCGTGACCGACCAGCCAGAACCCTTTTCTTTCTGAGATGTCCAAGTGAACATGCACATTCCCTATTTTCCCGAGAATCCCAGCCCCTTGCACATTGACCTGCCCGACCGCCTCCTTCCCACCCTCAGGGTCTGTGTCTGCCTCCAAGTCCACACCAACCACCCTCGCCGTCCCTTTTACCACTACCATCACACCCTCACCCTCCCAACCTACTGGCTCACTATGCCCTCTCCCATTCTCACCAAACCCTCCTGCCACGTCCACACTCATTTCGCTCCCCATGAAGACAGTCATCAACTCTACAGACCCCTCCCTTGCACGTTCACCTGGACATCCCCCACCCCCTTCATTCCTCCACCGTTACCCCTTCCTGCCCCTGGACTCCTTCCCCCCTACAAGCTCCTTCCTCCCCCAGAAATCCTTCCTTCCTCGGACTCCTTCCCCCATGCAAACTCCTTCCTCCCCACAATGATCTGCCCCCTTCCGTACTCCTTCCTTCCTCCAAGTCCTTCAGCCCTCCAAACTCCTTCCTTTGCACCTTCCTCCCCTTTGACATCTACCTCCCCAGTTGCCACATTCTCTCCCGTACACACTCCTCCTCTCAACCTCCCCCCTACCGCAGTACACCACCTTCTCCCAGTCAAACCTAGACCTTCCTCTCCCACACAACCTCCTCCCCACCAAACTCCGGTACACTTTCCTCTCCCACTCACTGCTGGATCTTCCTCTCCATCCTCTTGATGATCATCTGTAGCAGACCATAGCCAAGACACTGATGTCCCAAGGCAGACACTCAATGGTGACCTTTCACCTTCCGTGAGCTTGTTCACAGCGGAGACATATCCATCAGAATCCACCCAGCATGTGATGTACGTTCCTCCAGAGCCTAGTTGTTGTAGGGCTCCAGCATCTTCTGCTCCTCAAATATGCACAATGTGAGCAAGGCCCTGACATTAAGTCCCGACTTCTGCATGTCACACTTGTCAAGAGGTGTTTTGCGCCAGCGTGTTTTCCCACCAGTGTGGGCGGTAAATTTGACATGGGGGATGATTCCGGTGAGCAGGGCTTATAAATGATATGCCGATGTATAAAAATGAATTCCCCAAAGTGCGGCGGTGGGAAACATTGATGGACAGAGAGGACAATTGCAAACTGGTTTCATGATGTCGTGAAGCCGATTTTTGGCCTCTCTGCCATATTGTTCGCTCACGCCCACCATGACGCTCAATGCCAACGGGCATGAAAAATTCTGCCCACTAGTTTCAGCCCCAAATTTCTTATCCTGAAACTGTATGTGAAATTCTAACATGTTATGATCACTTACCTAGAGGATCCTTTACTATGAGATAATTTATTCATCTCTCTCAACACACATTACTTGCATCGATTGCCACTTGTGGAAGAGAGCTCCAAACTTCTAACCACCCTTTGTATGTAGAAGTGTTTCCTAACTTCACTCCTGAAAGACCCGGCTCTAATTTTTAGACTATGCCATCTAGTGTTAGACTCTCCTAGGAACAGAAATATCTTCTCTCTATGTTCCTTACTTGTGTCCCTAGGGCAGAATTTTACCCTTGGCATGCGGGTGTGGGCGGGTGTGGTCAGGAATCCGACCACCGCCTGCGATCAGCAGCGCTCATGATTTTACATGGTCGGGCCAATTAAGGCCTGCCCAGTATGATACGTGGCCTGGAATGTGCACAAAGGGGCGGGCGAGGGCATGATATCCACCGGGTCCGATGGCAACCCGGCGGCCGATTCAAATGCAGCCTCGGCAGCCCCTGGAAGGCTGCCACTGAGGGACACGGAAGTGTTGCCAATGGAGATCGTAGTGGGTGGACACAGCAGGCGGGAGGGCAGGCCGGCGGGGCAGTCGGCCCCGTGTTTTTCAACGATTGCCTCTCAGCCCTCCTGGAGGAGGTGGCCAGCGAGGAGAGAAACCCTTGTCCCCAGGGACGGGAGGAGGAGGCCCCCCCCACCTCACCAAAAAGGCCTGGGAGGAGGTGGCATCCAGGATCAGCAGCCACAACGTGGTGAAGCGCACATGGGTCCAGTGCCATAAGCGCTTCAACAAGCTGCTGCGATCGGGAAGGGTGAGTACCGTATTCGCATGGGTCACTTTGCAGAACAGTTAAGAGCTGCCCATCTCACCCTTGGACCTCAGAGGTGTTAGAGTGTGATATCAATGAGGCAGGATCTGGCCAACGGGGTGAGCCCAAGCTGCCTGGACTGATTGCCTTGTGGCTCCAGGGTCACGAATCGGCTGAGCCCTACGAGGTTCCTCAGGTGGGATTGGTTGCAGTGGCCCTGCAGATAGTGAGTGGACTAATCAATGCTCCTCTGTCCTTTCAGGAGTAAGCATCCCATAACAATGCTGAGAGGTCACAGACTGGCGGGGGACCCCCACACCTCCTCATCCTCTCGTGATACATGAGGAAGTCCAGTGGCCGCGGTGATGTTGGGGTGCCAGAGGAAGGTAAGAGTGCAGTGCACTAAGGTGAGAATGTTGGTTATTGCTACCATTGCAGTGTAGTCTCTATATGGTTTTGAGCCTCGAACCTGGAATCCCCATTGATAGTCGAAAGACAAGGGCACCATGATGCATATCTCTGTCTCACCAGGGTGCCAGGCATGTACAGTGACAGTTTCATGACTTAAACTAATGACATGTCCTTCTTCCCCCTTTTAGGCTCACCAGCAGCCATTCGTTATGAGGAACCGGAAGGCCCACCCCTGACCCTCGAGGACCACCATGCTGAGCACGCACATGCTTCATGCCTTCTCTGTCAAGCAGACACCAGCGCAGATACCAGCGCCTCGGTAGGCATAACATCGCCATGTAGTCTATCGGTGCACATTGGAGGGGGCACTTCACACTCGCTTGAGGTGTAGGCGGAGGCAGAGAGTGCCCAGGGCACCAGCAGTTGGAGGACTGCTGGGGGCCAAGACAATGCTCAATCGATGGCTGATGAGCTTCTGGAGTACTCCCTGAGGCAGCAGATGCTGGATGTCCAGCAGGGTGTGTAGGAGGATCTGGCAGAGATACGTGAGGGAATGCGTGCCATGGTGTCCATTGTGGTGGAGTCCCTGAATAAGCACTGCGTTGACCCTCATGACCGAGCACAATGCCTCCTCCATGGAGAGAGTGGCGACTCTCATGGAGGGGCTCCTCCAGGGACTCCATCGGGGTTCATGGGGATGTGCTCCAACCTGCAAACCCTCACACCAGCAATGACTTCAGCTGGTCAGTGTCAGTGTGGGAGATGGATTGGGCATCCAGTATCCCAGCTAGGTACCCATATCAATGGTGAGCAGGGAGATGCAGAGCAACCTGACGTTGGCGCACGAGCTGCCTGTCATCTCTGCGGGCTCCACTCAGGGCGCTCCGGATGATGGCAGCAGCTCCTCCGTCCCTCTGCCAGTAACCGTGGCATCTGATGAGGTTGTGGTGACTGGGGAGATGCCAGTCATGGCACTGGCCACTCCCTCCTAGGCGGGGCCAGCACAGGCTCCAGGGGCCAGAGGACGCCCGCCAAGGTCATCAAGGCCAACAAGATAGCAGAGTGAGTAGGCTGCCTCCAATGCCGGTGCCAGCGACGGGGGGCACCTAGATGTAGCACCCGCAAACAGAAACTTAAAGCACCCTAAGCACAACATGAGCTTATCACGGGTTCCCCCATTTTTCTTTTCTTTTATTAATGGTGTGATGGGAAACACCAGTTCATGTTAATTTCTGCTACTTTTAACATTCACAAGTAAATATGTTATTTTGTGCAACTGGCCTCTGTATGCTTCATTTGCTCTGTAGGTGCAGGGTAGGCCATGATGGATGTGTGTCTCCTGAAACTTTATTGCAAAGGCACATAGTTTATATTGTTGACCAAGGAACTGGTCCTGTCAGGGATCGACTCTGGAGCCTGCAGCCCTGGCATGTGGTGGTGGTTCTTATTTGGTAGGCTAGCTGAAGGAGCGTTGGATCAAAGCGTCCCCGGGGTCCCTGCCTCCCTGTAGGTTACCCAGGTCAGTGTCTATCCCCTCAACATTCTCCTCACCGTGCTCGTCCTCAGACTCACTACTGGACTCATTATCTGTTGCCTGTGCAGCTGCATCAAGATCTTCTTCCTCCACTGCATCCCCCCCTTCCCAGTGCCAGACTGTGGAGAGTGCAGCAAGCAACCATTATTAGTGACACACGATCTGGGGTGTATTGGAGTGTGCCCCCTGAACGGCCCAGGTATCGGAAGCACATCTTGAGAAGACATTTGGTTCTCTCTACCACCGCCCTTGTGGAGGCATGGCTCCTGTTGTACCACTGCTCAGCCTCTATTCTTGGGTGGCAGAGAGGCATCATGAGCCACTTTTTGAGGGGATAACCCTTGTCACCCAGCAGCCATCCATCCAGTGGCGCTGGAGCATTGAAGAGCCTCGGCACCTGGGAGTGCCTGAGGATGTAAGTGTCATGGGAGCTGCCAGGGTAACTTGCACAGACTTGCAGAATCTGCATCCTGTGGTCACACACTATCTGCACGTTCATGGAATCCCTTCCTGTTGATGAAGGCTCCCAGCTCACCTGCTGGCTCCTTGATGGCCACGTGTGCAGTCGATGGCACCCTGGACACGGGGGAACCCAGCAATCACTGCAAAGCCTCTGGCTCGCTCAGCCTGACTGACCTTGTCTGTACGGTAAAGAATGAAAATCAATGCACACCTGAACAGAGCGTCAGTCACCAGTTTGACGCTGATTGGGAGACTCCACAAAGATCCCCCACTGGCCCCGGAAAGAGCCAGAGGCATAGAAGTTGAGGGCCACTGTGACCTTCAGCACCACTGGCATGGGGTGTCCACACATATAGTTGGAGCTGATCTCATGGCCACTCCTTTGTCAGATGGAGGTCACTGTCTCCCGTGAGAGACGGAGCCTCCATCGGCATTGTACCTCAGACATATTGAGGTAGCTGCATTGCTGCCTGTAAACCCTGGCAACAGGATAGTGACATCTCCCGCGGCCCCTTCCACCTTGGCCTTCCTGTTGGCCCCGCGCCCCTTGTGCCTGCACCTCTCCTCCCACAGGTCACTCCCCTTAAAGTTGAATAGGGACTCATGGCCTCCTCCCCCTTCTGGCCCTCTCTTCCTCGGAGGAAGAGGTGCCTCGAGTGGAGATCACAATCCCCATTACCAGGGTAAGGGAAGGCTGTCTGATACCTGGAAGGCCCCATGCAATGTGAATCCTCCGGGGGCCTGGAAAACAGTTGAGTCCTGAACTGAAGACTCTAAAATATCTGAATGCAGCTCTGAAGCGAGATGAAGCTGTCCTGTTCACAGAAACAACCAGCAGCAAGTGATGTCCTGCCCTCCTCATTAACAGCTTTGACAAGACCACTGGCCCCTCTTATCCCACCTCTGGATGAGGTTTTGATAATTGTGGCCTCCCCACCTGCCCGTTTTGTCTGTGCAACAGCCTAAAAATCGCACAGGCTTCGTAAAGTCACAGACAATTGGTGTCTCAAGGGCCTTAAGTGGCCACTTAATTATTAGCGGGCATGCCTCCACCTCCATTGCGCGCCCACCAAGCAAAATATCGCAAGAGTGTGCATTGATGTCGGCACACTCAGCCGACATCAACGCGCTTTAACGCTCAAGTGGGTCGGGCACGTGCCCGCCCACCGAGCTAAAAATTCTTCCCCTAAATATCTTGAAAACTTTGACTAAATCACCCTTTAATCTTCTAAATTCCAGGGAATATAACCCCAGTTTGTGTAATCGTTCCTTATAATTTAACCAATAGAATCCAGCTATCATCAGATAAATCTATGCTGCATTTCCCCCAATGTCACTATATACTTTCTAAAGTGTGGTGCCCAGATTTGTTCATATATTTCCAGGTATAATCTAACCAGGCCTTTGTGTAGCTGAAGCATGACTTCTACCCCTTTGTATTCTAGTCCTTTTGATATAAAGGCCAGTAATCCATTAGCCTTTTTGATTATTTTCTGTACCTCTTCATGACATGTTAGTGATCGATGTTCCTGGAACCCAAGTCTCTTTGGACCTCCACTATTTCCAGATTTTCACCATTTAGTAAGCACTCTGTTCTATCCTTTTTAGGTCCAAAGTGAAGACCTCACATTTGCCTACACTGAAATCCTTTTACTTGTCCATTCATTTCATCTATCAATATAATTTTGTAATTCTATGCTTTCATCTACATCGTTTACAATTGTTAGGAAATAGACATAGTTTAAGTAAGTTACATTGGTATTTGTGCATGTTGGGAATGAGTTTTAGCTTTAAAGTTTGTTTGATTTGTATTTCTGTATCTGTGTTAAGAAAGGTCAAATTGAGTTTTGGTTTCACTTTAAAAAGGTGCCTGCGTTTCTAATGAGGTTTTTTATGACTGTTGCAGCTAGGTTAAACAAACAAGAGAAGAAGAATTAGGCTGTTGCCTAGCAACAGGGGTCCAGAGACACAGGTCTCTCCCATAGGCACACACAGAAAAACTAAATAAATAGCAGTTTTAAGTCCAGTTTGAAGCCAAAACCTCAGAGAAACTGGACACTGGGAGAAGGAGCTGCAGATTTCCCAAAAGAACCAAAAGGTCCCAAAGCCAAAGGAGTGAGACAGAAACAGGAGAAAGTCCCAAAAAGACTTTCTCATCAAAGGAGGGACAGAAACCTGGAAAAGGTCCTGTTAAGTGAAGTTAAGAGTGAGGGGCAGAGAGAAAGGCTCCAAGCTTCAGATTTAAAGAGACAAAAGCTGCAGAAAGCAGATTTAAAGCAAGAACAGCTTGCAAGAGACAAGAAGATCCAAAGAGACAACTGCAGGTCTGTAACTCTTTGTTATGAGCATGTGAAGCAGTGATGTACTGTTGATGGCTGAGTCAGTGAGAGAGAGTGCATGGAAGAGAGCTTGAATGCATGTGCTGACCCAGGGGAGAGGAACATCGGAAGGAGAGTTTGAAACTCTGGAGGTGAACTCTTGCAGAAGACATCTGAGAGAAAATGTCAGTTTGGGCAAAGATTCTAAGGCGAGTTCTTGGAGAGTGGAGATTGGAAACCCTTGTGTGAAAGACGGAGTTCAGTGAGACTGGTTGGCTCACGGTGTGACAAGTGTCTGGGGAGAGTTGCAGAGAGATCTATAACATCTGGTTGAGGTGGCATCTGTCACTTGGTTTCAGAGTGTGTTGTGTCTGACCACAGGTGCCTATTGGTACATGGACTGTGTACTTACTGTGGACATTATAGTATGAGATAGCTTTTGTAACTTGTATTATCCTTACAAATCTGTATATATCTGTAAAGGTATAGCTGTGGGTGAAGTGATATTGTAATATAGTTCATCTTTTTTGTTTAATAAATGTTTTATTCTTTTGTTAAAAGTTTATCAGCTATCTCCTGCAACTCTGTTCAGTAGCTACTCTCCATGTATCTAAACAAAACAAATAAAAATTAGGATCTATCAAGCTGGGTTCCACTCTAGGATCAGGATTGTCCAGGAGTAACTACAGCTGGGATCATAACACAATCGTGCCTATCTCTGTGACATTGCCAAATTTAGATATGTGACTTTCTATCCTATTATCCAAGTTGTTAATGAACACAGTACGCAGAATTTTCTGCCTGCCGGGCGGGCGGGCCCAATCCAATCTCCAGCAGGCGGGGCGCCGATCCCCGATGGAGAAGCGGGCCCCGCCGCCATTTTACGTGGGTGGGCCAATTAAGGCCCGCCCAGCGTGACGTCCGGCAGGAAGCGCTATGTGCTTCCTGTGCGGGCAGGGGGGATTCCCCAAAAGTGAGGGTGCGCTCTTTCGCACATGTGCACGAAAGAATGCACATCTCCCTGAGGCTAAGTGCTGCCTCAGGGAGATCGCTTACACTTTTAAAAGCATTAAAAATAGAAAACAAAAATCCTTAACATGTTCCCCTCATGTGACAATGTCACATGAGATGGGACATGTTCATAAATTACACTAAAACTTTATTAGACTGTTTAAAACCCTACATGTTTTTTCTATTTCCCACCAGGACTCCTGGACTGCCTGCCAACCTTAAGGTTGGACGGGCAGGTCCTTTAATTGTTTAAATGACTCTGTCAATGGCCTCAATTGGCCATTCACAGGTCGGGGGGGGGCGCAGCTGATTTTGCTGCGGGCCGGCCTTCCTGAAAATTTAAATGTGATGTTGGGGGTTCCGCCCGACACCATCCCACATCATTTTACATGTCGGCGAGCGGGCCCCACCCCCTGCTCGCCAATGGCAAAATTCTGCCCAGTGAATAGTTGAGGCCCCAGCACAGATCCTTGCATGACATCACTCATCACATCCTGCCAATTAGAAAACAGCCCACAATCGCTATTCTCTGTCTCTTATCACTCAGCCAATTCCTAACCAGGGACACAATTTTATGTCAGGGGGATTTTACGGTCCTACCAAAGTCGATGCACTTTTGAATGGCTCACTGCATTTTACTGACCCGCCCCCACGGCAACAGGGCTGTGAAATTCCACCTCACGTCTATAACTTGCCTCCAGTTCCATGAGCTTTCATTTCAGCTTTATCAAACATCTTCTGGAAGTGCATATAAATAATATCCATAGACATTCCCCTGTTTACTACTTTAATCACCTCTTCAAAACATTGCAAAACATCTCTCAAATTTCTGATATTAATAAATCTGCAATAAAGGCAACTTAAACTTGCACTTAATTTATTGGAGGAAGGATATTTTATTGTTTAATAGGACTGGACTCCTACTGTATCAATTTATTGCCGCACAATAAGAATTTTAAGAAATTTCCATCCAGGTTTATAGCATCCTACACAGTGCCTTTCGTTTTCCCACACTGATTTTCCACATTTCAGAGGCGAATGCTTCTGGCAGAAAGTATACTAATACACTATTTGCACCTTTCTAATGAGACAGAAAATTGCTATTGTGAGCTAAGACTACTTTTGCTAACATGGAGCCAACTGCCCTCTCTCACACTCAGCAAAACCAATAGCTAGTAACTTATACCCAGAAACTGACACTTATGCCATTAATGGATGAATGTTTAGTGTGCTTGACATTTCCCTTCTGCTATTTTAAAACAACATTAATCCATTTACCATATATACCCAAGTAAGTCAATCTCATGTAAAAGTTGACCTTATTTTTCAGGGATCAAAGTTCCTTGGCTGCCCCGCTCCACTTGCTGTTCCCCCTGGGACTCCTTCACCTACTTACCTAAAGAAAGGCGGCATTTAGGAGATGCAGTCCAGGAAAACCCTGGTGTCAATTTGCTTGTCTGCCAGGAGTTGCTTGAACATTTGCTCTGCTAACATTGCTATTGTGTACAGCCCAAATCGCAGCACTCGAAGAGGAGACACACCCGCGACCAAACAAATTGCCAATTTCTCCCTGCCACACTGGGACGTGGAACTAAACAGCACAATCTGTCCAAACCGTGGCACAGTAACATTCACCAGGGTACACCCATCTGTATCATAGCAACTGACCAAGCAGTGGACTTATCTAGATAGGCCAGCCAATCCATGTACAGGATTCTGTGTGGGCGCAAATCAAGCATGCATGTCAACCCCTTGAAAATATTATTCACGTAAAATTCAACCCTTAAATTTTTGCCTGAAAGATTGGCCTCAAAAATGCGACTTCTATGTGGGTATATATGGTATTTTGAACAGATTAACAAGTCCTGTCTACCATCAACAGTAATTTTATGGATTTAATGTGTTAACAGAAATATTGATTTGACTCTTATGCATTTAACATACCTATGCAAACAAGGTCCATAAAGCCATACATTCCATAGCAGATCTGAAATAAGATGTCTCTTCGCTGCCAAATTGCAGCAGGACTGAAGGCTGACCATAAGAGCCAGGTCACACTTGCTATCAGAAAAAGGCAACCAAGGATCACTGCTATTATTTGAACCTTCTCAACCAAGGTCACTGTGATAGGTTCCCACTGCAGAAGAAAAAGAAACATTTAGACTAGTCAGCATCAATAAATATCTTTTTTATAGCAAACTGCTCCCACCATTCATATAGATTTTCTTCTATAAGCATTAGGATATTACTTTGCATTTGCAACAAATTGCAAATTTATGTTTTATACAGTGTAGCGCTGTTCTGTACAGTTAATTCTGTGGATATGACAAACACTATTCCCAACAAGGAAAGAAAAATTATTATTGTCAACATACTTCCTTCCCCTCCACCACCCCCACCCCCAATACAGGTCTCAGTTTGTGTCTTGAATTGTTGGTTTCCCTCAATAGTGATATATTACAAGTGAGTTTGATGATTCTCATCAGTAGCAGCAGGGCCTCCCACTTCCAATTCAAATCAGACTGGAATCCATTCTGTAGTGCAAAAATTTGGTAATGCCAGAGTTCTTTTTGTCATTTGTTTCAATTATATTTCTATTGTTTTATTGGTACTTTATGAAACTTAGGTGCTTTAAAAAAATGAGATTAAACAGTTTCATAGAATCGTAGGCCAGGATTTTTCAGTCGGCTCGCCAACGCGTAAAATGATGCGAGATGACGTCGGGCGGAACTCCCAGCGTCACCGTGCCCTACTTCAATTTTCCAGTAGGTGGGGGCTCAGCAAAATCAGCTGTGCGCCCGCTGACCTGTCAATGGCCAATTGAGGCCATTGACAGAGTCATTAAACTAATTGATGGACCTGCCCGTCCAATGTTAAGGTTGGCGAGCAGGCCAGGAGCCCTGGCGGGCATTAGAAAAAGCATGAAACCTCATCCATGGGTGGGATGAGGTTTCATGTAGGTTTTTAAAAATGTAATTAAAGTGTATTTAAAAGTTATGGACATGTCCCAACTCATGTGACAGTGTCACATGAGGGGACATGTCAGGGAATTTTTTTTTCTATTTTTCAGATTTTTTAATGTAGACTTGACCTTCCTGAGGCAGCACTTAGCCTCAGAGAGATGAGTGCACTCTATCGTGCGCAAGAGCGCACTCTCGGCTCAGGGAATCCCCCCCCCCCCCCCCCCCCACCCGCACAGGGAGCGCGTAGAGCTTCCGTGCGGACGTCATGTTGGGTGGGCCTTAATTGGCCCACTCACATAAAATGACGGCACGCCCCCAATCGGGGGCGCCGATCGGAGGTGCGCCTCCGCACACCCGCTCTTAAACTTACCCCCCAATGGGTGGAAAATTCTGCCCATAGAATAGTTACAGCACAGAAGAAAGCCATTCAGCCCATTGAGCCTGTGCTGGCTCTCTGGAGGAGCAATTCACTGAAAGTAATTCCCCTGATTTCTCCCCTTAGCCCTGTATTCTTCCTTTTCAGATAATAATCCATTTCCTCTTGAATTCCTCAATTGAACCTGCCTCCACCATACTCTCAGGCAAAGCATTCCACGTCCTAACCACTCTGTGTAAAAAAGTTTTTCTTCATGTCATTGTTGTTTCTTTTGCCAATTATCTTAAATCTGTGCCCTCTGGTTCTCAATACTTCCACCAATGGGAACAGTTTCTCCCTATCTACTGTGTCCAGGCCCCTCATCATGTTGAATAGCTCTATCAAATCTAACTTTCTTATAATCAGAAGAGTTATTTTTATTGCATGTTAATTTTATTATACCTCCATGTCAGTTGCACTTGAGACAGTACTGTGCTAGGTATTTTCATTGTTAAAAGCGTAATGCTTTGTTACAGTTTGTGTGAGGCACAATAGCTTTTTATAATTGTAGAGTATACTCCTCTTATTGGACAATCTGATCACAGGGTACCTTTTCCCTCAAATTGTTCAAAATGCTGCAGTAAAATGTTTTTAACCCATGCTTTTTCCTCAGGAACTGAAATTTTAATTGCCTTAAGTAAGAATTTAAGCAAATCAAAATAATCCAAAAAATATACATTTACAAAAACATGATTAAATTTATCTATTGTAATATGTTTTACATCTTTTAATGCCTTCAATGCCTAAATAATTTAAAGGAAAAGCCTAGGATTGGACATCATGGGTTGGATTTTCTCGGACTCTGAAGGCCTTTAAAAATGGCAGGCAGGACCCAATTCCAGCATTTCCACCCCCATTCACAGTGTCGACAATAAGGGTGCGGATTGTGCACTCCCTACCTGGCCGGCTCCATTGCGGGGTAGACATCTCATTCGTCCCTCCACCCCCACCCCATCCTGATTTGCCTGTTCTGCATTCTCCTGGTAAACATCTCCTCCATGCACGCTAATACTCTCACCAAAATGCCATTCAGTATGGTCAGCATCAGGAGCATGCTGGCACACCGCAGAGACCATTTTGAATGCAAAACGGCACCCGTAGCACTGAAAAAAGTGGGCACTGCACATGCGAATCTGGTGCCCACAGAGTCTAAACCAGGATGTATGAAGCAGGAAATAACAATTAGATTTAAATAATGTACAAAAAGTGAAACAAAGTTTGGGAAAGACAAGTGGGATAAATTCAGGAGTATATTCTTAATGACGTGATAAAAGATAATAACTGCTGAGCAATCTCTTTGGTCCGAAAATGTAATCATACAACTGTGGATTCTCATTACCTTAGAAGAAGATTAATAGTGGAGAATTATATTTTCTTTTCTTTTATATCTCTCTCCGTTAATCAGTCCTAGCTTTTTCAACTGTTTCTAGTGTAGAACAAGTGGGAAAGTTCCCTAATTTACATTCATTTCAAGTGCCGTATCTATCAATGAGGACTACAAGAGCACACCTTGTGGAGTAGCAGGATATCTCTAACAGCAACTTCCGGATTTGCACATTCAGCTATGCATATGCAGATGCCAGAATTGCTTTCTGATTTACTGTATTATAACAGTGAGCGTTGTAGCCTTACCATTATTGTTATCCCAAAATCTGGCCCACTGAATTCAATGTTAAATCAGGTACAGAAAGCAAAATGAATAGAGGGAAATAAAGATTGGATTGAGGGAGAGATAAAAGAAATGTAAAGAGTAATGTAAAGACTTTTTAAAAAGTCTCCAACAATAAATATAGCCTGTAGAAATGAGACTACACACTTGTAAAAGTAAATTTTCAGTGCCAATGAAGTTGTTTGCCCAAAATTAAGACTTAATACCCTGTTAAAAGAGTGCTGGTACTGGGATGGACAAGCTTTAATTTTATCTGGTGAGTTTAGTTTGTATACGTCAGCTAAGTCCAGCAATTTCACATTGATCAACAACAACTTCATTTATAAAGCACCTTTAATGTAGTAAAACATCTTAAGGTGCTTCATAGAAGCATTATCAAACAATATTTGACATCAAACTGCAGAAGGCAATATTACAGCAGACGACCAAAGGCTTGGTCAAAGAGGTAGTTTCAAGGAACATCCTAAAGAAAGGTAGAGACAGAGAAGTTTGAGAGGGGAATTTCAGAGCTTGGGGCCTCAGCAGCTGAAGGCACAGCCACCAATGGTGCAGCAATTAAAATCGGGGATGTACAAGAGGTCAGACAAGAGGAGTGCAGACAGTCAGAATTGAAAACAAGGTTGAGAATTTTAAAATTAAGGCAATGCTTAACTAGGAGCTAATGTAGGTCAGCAAATATAGGGATTCTGTGTGACCAGGACTTGGTATATGAGTTAAGACATAGGCAGCAATGTTCTGCACGTCCTTATGAGGATGGGAATGCCATGGTAGTCAAGTTTAGGGGTAACAAAGGCGTGGTTTCACCAGCAGATGAGCTGAATCAGGGTAAGGTTGGGCAATGTACAGAGGTAGAATTAAGTAGTCTTAGTGATGGAGCAGATACATGGTCAAAAGCTCATCTCAGGACTAGATTTGCCACCAAGGTTATTTGTTTCAACCTCTGACAATTGCCAGCGGTAGTAACAGTAATGGTGGCTAGAGAATGGAGTTTGTTGTGGAGACCGAAGATAATGGATTCTTTCTTCCCAATTTTTGAAGGTGACTCATTCAGAGAGATGTAGTTATCTCGCAGCTTTTGGTGGAGCAGGGTTCAGACACAAGCTCCCTGATTTCACATTTAATTCCGCATGTGTGGAAGCTGCTGTCCAATTTCCACATAAATAATGTTGAACGCTGTTAGCCATGTCATTATTTTTACACCAAAATCTGGCCCAATGATATGCAACAGATCTCAGCAATGAATTTCTTTAGTGTATAATTCTTATGCTGAATTTATATAAATTTATGAATTTATGTTAGACCTCAGTTGGAATATTGCGTACAGTTCTGGGCACCATATTATAGGAAAGATGTGAACACATTGGAGTGAGTGCAGAAGAGGTTTACAAGAATGATTCCAGGGATGAGAAACTTTAGCTATGAGGATAGATTGGAGAGGTTGGGACTGTTCTCCTTGGAGAGAAGAAGGCTGAGAGGAGATTTGATTGAGAAGTTTAAAATCATGAGGGGGCTGGACAGAGTAGATAGGGAGAAGCTGTTCCCACTCGTAAAAGGATCAAGAATGAGAGGGCACAAATTTTAAGTGATTTGCAAAAGTGATGTGAGAAAAAAACTTTTTTACACGAGTGGTTCGGGTCTGGAATGCACTGCCAGGAAGTGTGGTGGAGGCAGGTTCAGTTGAGGCATTCAAGAGGGCATTAGATGATTATTTGAATAGAAACAATGTGCAACAGTACAGGGAAAAGGCAGGGCAATGGCACTAGGTCATAATGCTTATTTGGAGAGCCAATACAGACATGATGAGCCAACTGGTCTCCTGTGCCGTTAAGATTCTGTGATTTTGTGAATTCCTCATCTCAATTTATAAAGTTTCTGTTTTGCCTGTACTGAATTTGGGTTTACCTATTCCCTTTAACTTCAAATTTTCCTTCAAGCAAAATTTGTAAAACAAATCAGATGCAACTGAATGGAGAGACTTTCCTTCCCCTATAACTAAATACCCTCTGTTATTGCATCTGAAACTTAGTATATGGTCTGTGCACTATCATGTTTGCAGAATTAGCCAAGTCCCCAAACTATTAGCTTGTTTATGTATGAAATAACTTTGAGGTATTCCAAGTAAACCAACCCTTGGACCCTGTGGGTTAACTATCAAAAACAGCATTCTTCATTTATATCTCGCAATGAGAGTACAACATATTACAAGCAATAAATTCATGATTAATAGGAGAATCAAATGCTCAGTTACAAATATTCATACAATAGCATACTCTGACATTATCAAATTGTAACAACACACTGCAATATTGTTATTATTCTTACAGTGAGAGAGTGTGAGAGAAACAGCGTGGTCATTTATAGTGAGAGAGTGTGAGAAACATTATGGTTATTTACAGCGAGAGAGTGAGAGAGAAATAGTGTGGTCATTTACAGCGAGAGGGAGTGAGAGAAACACAGGGGTCATTTACAGGGTGAGAGTGTGAGAGAAACAGTGTGGCTATTTACAGCGAGAGAGTGAGAGAAACAGCGTGGTCATTTACAGCAAGAGAGAGTGAGAGAAACAGCAGCATCATTTACAGTGAGAGAGTGTTGGAGAAACAGTGTGGTCATTTACAGAGGGGGAGTGAGCGAGAAACAGTGTGGTCATTTACAGTGAGATTATGTGAGAGAAACAGCGTGGTTATTTACAGCGAGGGGGTGAGAGAGAAATAGTGTGGTCATTTACAGTGACACAGTGGAAGAGAAACAGTGGGGTCATTTACAGGGAGAGAGTCTGAGAGAAGCAGCATGGTCATTCACAGTGAGAGAGATTGAGAGAAACAGTGTGGTTATTTACATGGTGAGATTGTAAGAGAAACAGCGTGGTCATTTACAGTGAGATTGTATGAGAGAAACAGCATGGTCATTTACAGGATGGGAGTGTGAGAGAAACAGCGTGGTCATTCACAGGGAGAGGCTGTGAGAGAAACAGTAATTCATTTACAGCGAAAGAGTGTGAGAGTAACAGCGGGGTCATTTACAGGGATAGAGTGTAAGAGAAACAGCATTATCATTTACAGCGAGAGAGTGTGAGAGAAACAGTGTGGTCATTTACAGCGAGAGTGTGTGAAAGAAACAGTGGGATCATTTATAGCAAGAGAGTGTGAGAGAAACAGCGGGGTCATTTACAGTGAGAGAGCGTGTAAGAAACAGCATGATCATTTACAGAGGGAGAGTGCGAGAGAAAAAGCGTGGTCATTTACAGTGAGAGAGTGTGAGAGAAGCAGCGGCGTCATTTACACTGAGAGAGTGTGAGAGAAACAGCATGGTCATTTACAGGGTGAGAATGTGAGAGAAACAGCGTGGTCATTCACAGTGAGTGTGAGGGAAACAGAGGGGTCATTTACAGCGAGAGTGTGTGAGAGAAACAGCATGATCATTTACAGGGTGAGATTGTGAGGGAAACAGCGTGGTCATTTACAGCGAGACAGTGAGAGAAACAGTGGGGTAATTTACAGAGTGAGAATGTGAGAGAAACAGTGTGGTCATTCACAGTGAGTGTGAGAGAAACAGTGCGGTCATTTACAGAGTGAGCATGTGAGAGAAACAGTGGGGTCATTTACAGTGAGAGTGTGTGAGAGAAACAGTGTGGTCATTCACAGCGAGACAGTGAGAGAAACAGTGTGGTCATTTACAGGGTGAGATTGTGAGAGAAACAGCGTGGTCATTTACAGCGAGACAGTGAGAGAAACAGGGGTAATTTACAGTGTGAGAATGTGAGAGAAACAGTGTGGTCATTCACAGTGAGTGTGAGAGAAACAGTGTGGTCATTTACAGTGAGAGGGAAACAGCGTGGTCATTTACAGCACGAGTGTGAGGGAGAAAGAGTGTGGTCATTTAGCGTGAGGTAGTGTAAGAGAAACAGCTTGCCAATTTACAGCGAAAGAGTGAGAGAGAAATAGTGTGGTCATTTCCAGTGAGTGAGTGTGAGAGATAAAGCATGGTCATTAACAGTGACAGTGTGAGAGAAAAAGTATAGTCATTTACAGCGAGAGAGTGTGAGAGAAACAGCGTGGTCATTTACAGGGTGAGACTGTGAAAAACAGCGTGGCCATTTACAGCGAGAGAGTGTGAGAGAAACAGCGTGGTCATTTACAGCGAGGGAGTGAGAGAGAAATAGCGTGGTCATCTATGGTGTGAGATTGTGAGAGAAACAATGTGGTAATTTACAGCAAGAATGTGAGAGTGTGGGAAGAACAGCATGGTCATTTATAGCGAGAGAGTGTGAGAGAGACAGTGTGGTCATTTTCAGGGTGAGAATGAAAAACAGCTTGGTCATTTACAGTAAGAGAGAGTGAGAGAAAGAGCATGGTAATTTACAGCAAGAGAGTGCGAGAGAAACAGCTTGGTCACTAGCAGTAAGAGAGTCCAAGAGAAACAGCGTGGTCATTTACAGCACGAGTGTGAGGGAGAAAGAGTGTGGTCATTTAGCGTGAGGTAGTGTGAGAGAAACAGTGTGCCAATTTACAGCGAAAGAGTGAGAGAGAAATAGTGTGGTCATTTCCAGTGAGTGAGTGTGAGAGATAAAGCATGGTCATTAACAGTGACAGTGTGAGAGAAAAAGTATAGTCATTTACAGCGAGAGAGTGTGAGAGAAACAGCGTGGTCATTTAAAGCGAAAGAGTGTGAGAGAAACATTGGGGTCATTTACAGCAAGAGAGTGTGAGAAAAACATTGGGGTCATTTACTGTGAGAGAGTGTGAGAGACACATTGGGTGATTTTCAGTGAGAGAGAGTCAGAGAAACAGGGTGGTCATTTACAGGGATCGAGTGTGAAAGAAACAGCATGGTAATTTACAGAGATAGAGCGTTTGAGAAATAGCAGGATCATTTACAGCGAGAGAATGTGAGAGAAACAGCGGGGTCATTTACAGTGAGAGACCGTGTAAGAACCAGTGTGGTCATTTACAGAGGGAGAGTGTGAGAGAAACAGCGTAGTCATTTATAGAGGGAGAGTGCGAGAGAGACAGCGGCACCATTTACACTGAGAGAGTGTGAGAGAAACAGCGTGGTCATTTATAGAGGGAGAGTGCGAGAGAAACAGCGGCACCATTTACACTGAGAGAGTGTGAGAGAAACAGCGTGGTCATTTATAGAGGGAGAGTGCGAGAGAAACAGCGGCACCATTTATACAGAGAGTGTGAGAGAAACAGCGTGGTCATTTATAGAGGGAGAGTGCGAGAGAAACAGCGGCACCATTTATACAGAGAGTGTGAGAGAAACAGCGTGGTCATTTACAGTGAGAGAAACAGCGGGGTCATTTACAGTGAGAGAGCGTGTAAGAACTAGTGTGGTCATTTACAGAGGGAGAGTGCGAGAGAAACAGCGTAGTCATTTACAGAGGGAGAGTGCGAGAGAAACAGCGTAGTCATTTATAGAGGGAGAGTGTGAGAGAAACAGCGGTACCATTTACACAGAGAGTGTGAGAGAAACAGCGTGGTCATTTACAGTGAGGGAGTGAGAGAGAAACAGTGTGGTCATTTACGGGATGAGATTGTGAGAGAAACAATGTAGTCATTTACAGCAAGAACGTGAAAAGAAGTGTAGTCATTTAGAGCAAGAGTGTGGGAGGAATAGCATGGTCTTTTATAGCGAGAGAGTGTGAGAAACAGCGTGGTCATTTACAGGGTGAGACTGTGAAAAACAGCGTGGCCATTTACAGCGAGAGAGTGTGAGAGAAACAGCGTGGTCATTTATAGCGAGGGAGTGAGAGAGAAATAGTGTGGTCATAATGGTGTGAGATTGCGAGAGAAACAATGTGGTCATTTACAGCAAGAATGTGAGAGTGTGGGAGGAACAGCATGGTCATTTATAGCGAGAGAGTGTGAGAGAGACGGTGTGGTCATTTACAGGGTGAGAGTGAAAAACAGCGTGGTCATTTACAGCAAGAGAGAGTGAGAGAAAAAGCATAGTAATTTACAGCGAGAGAGTGCGAGAGAAACAGTATGCTCACTAGCAGTAAGAGAGTCCGAGAGAAACAGTATGGTCATTTACAGCATGAGTGTGAGGGAGAAAGAGTGTGGTCATTTACAGTGAGGTAGTGTGAGAGAAACAGCGTGCCGATTTACAGCGAGAGAGTGAGAGAGAAATAGTGTGGTCATTTCCAGTGAGTGAGTGTGAGAGATAAAGCATGGTCATTTACAGCAAGAGAGTGTGAGAAACAATGGGGTCATTTACAGCAAGAGAGTGAGAGAAACAATGGGGTCATTTACAGCAAGAGAGTGTGAGAAACAATGGGGTCATTTACAGCAAGAGAGTGTGAGAGAAACAGTGGGGTAATTTACAGTGAGAGAGCATGTAAGAACCAGTGTGGTCATTTACAGTGAGAGAGCATGTAAGAACCAGTGTGGTCATTTACAGTGAGAGAGCATGTAAGAACCAGTGTGGTCATTTACAGAGGGAGAGCATGTAAGAACGAGTGTGGTTATTTACAGAGGGAGAGTGCGAGAGAAACAGCGTAGTCATTTATAGAGGGAGAGTGTGAGAGAAACAGCGTAGTCATTTATAGAGGGAGAGTGCGAGAGAAACAGCGGCACCATTTACACAGAGAGTGTGAGAGAAACAGCGTGGTCATTTATAGAGGGAGAGTGCGAGAGAAACAGCGGCACCATTTACACAGAGAGTGTGAGAGAAACAGCGTGGTCATTTATAGAGGGAGAGTGCGAGAGAAACAGCGGCACCATTTACACAGAGAGTGTGAGAGAAACAGCGTGGTCATTTATAGTGAGAGAAACAGCAGGGTCATTTACGAGGTGAGATTGTGAGAGAAACAATGTAGTCATTTACAGCAAGAACGTGAAAAGAACAGTGTAGTCATTTAGAGCGAGAGTGTGGGAGGAACAGCATGATCATTTATAGCGAGAGAGTGTGAGAAACAGCGTGGTCATTTACAGGGTGAGACTGTGAAAAACAGCGTGGTCATTTACAGCGAGAGAGTGTGAGAGAAACAGCTTGGTCTTTAGAAGTATGAGAGTCCGAGAGAAACAGCATGGTCATTTACAGCGAGAGTGTGAGAGAGAAAGAGTGTGGTCATTTAGAGTGAGGTAGTGTGAAAGAAACAGCGTGACAATTTACAGCGAGAGAGTGAGAGAGAAATAGTGTGGCCATTTGCAGTGAATGAGTGTGAGAGATACAGTATGGTCATTAACAGCGACAGTGTGAGAGAAAAAGTATGGTCATTTACAGCAAGAGATTGTGTAAGAAACAGCGTGATCATTTACAGTGAGAAAATGTGAAAGAAACAGCGTGGTCATTTACAGGGACAGCGTGTGATAGAAACAGTGGCGTCATTTACAGTGAGATTATGTGAGAGGAACTGCGTGGCAATTTACAGCGACGGAGTGAAAGAGTAATAATGTGGTCATTTACATGGTGAGATTGTAAGAGAAACAATGTAGTCATTGACAGCAAGAGTGTGAGGATAAACAGAGTAGTCATTTAGAGCGAGAGTGTGGGAGGAACAGCATGGTCCTTTGTTGTGAGAGAGAGTGAGAGAAACAGCGTCGCCATTTACAGCAAGAGAGAGGGAGAGAAACAACGTGGTCATTTACAAGATGGGAGCATGAGAGAAACAGCGTGGTCATTCACAGGGAGAGGCTGTGAGAAAAACTAATTCATTTACAGCGTAAGAGTGTGAGAAAAACAGTGGGGTCATTTACAGGGATAGAGTGTAAGAGAAACAGCATTATCATTTACAGTGAGAAAGTAAGAGAGAAACGGCATGGTCATTTACAGGGATAGAGCGTGTAAGAAACAACGTGGTCATTTACAGAGGGAGAGTGAGAGAAACAGCGTGGTCATTTACAGTGAGAGAGTGTGAGAGAGGCAACGGTGTCATTTACACTGAGAGAATGTAAGAGAAACAGTGGG
Organism: Cetorhinus maximus; assembly: GCF_964194155.1. NCBI lineage: Eukaryota > Metazoa > Chordata > Chondrichthyes > Lamniformes > Cetorhinidae > Cetorhinus > Cetorhinus maximus. Next base: position 155,937,393 of record NC_135881.1, read on the forward strand.
GTACTTTACAGGGTGAGAATGTGAGAGAAACAGCGTGGTCATTCACAATGAGTGTGAGAGAAACAGCATGATCATTTACAGGGTGAGATTGTGAGGGAAACAGTGTGGTCATTTACAGCAACAGTGAGAGAAACAGCGTGGTAATTCACAGCGAGACAGTGAGAGAAACAGTGTGGTCATTTACAGGGTGAGAGTGAGGGAGAAACAGTGTGGTCTTTTACAGCGAGAGAGTGTGAGAGGAACAGTGTGATTGTTTACAGTAAGAGAGAGTGAGAGAAACAGTGTGGTCTTTTACAGCGAGAGAGTGTGAGAGAAACAGTGGGGTCATTTACAGCGAGTGTAAGAAAAACAAAGGGGTCATTTACAGCGAGAAACTCTGAGAGAAACAGCATGATCATTTACAGGGTGAGAGAAATAGGGTGGTAATTTACAGCAACAGTGTGAGAGGAACAGTGTGAGAGGAACAGTGTAGTCATTTACAGTGAGAGAGTGCGACCGAACCAGCATGGTCATTTATAGCAAGAGAGTGTGAGAGAAACGACGTAGTCATTTACAGCGAGAGAGTGCAAAAGAAACAGCAGGGTCATTTACAGTGTGAGAGTGTTAGAGAAACAGCGTGGTCATTTACAGTGAGAGAGTGTGAAAGAAACAGTCTGGTCATTTAGAGTGTGAGAGAAACAGCGTTGTCATTTACAGCGAGAAAGTGAGAGGGAAACAGCATGGTCATTCACAGGGAGAGATGGTGAGAAAAACAGCGTGGTCATTTACAGGGAGAGTGTGAGAGAGACAGCGTGGTCATTTACAGCGAGAGAGTGAGAGAGAACCAGTGGCGTAATTTACAGCGGGAGAGTGCAAGAGAAACAGCGTAGTCATTTACAGCGAGAGAGTGCAAGAGAAACAGCGTGGTCATTTACAGCGAGAGAGTGTGAAAGAAACAGTGGTCATTTAGAGTGTGAGAGTGCGGGAAAAACAGTGTGGTCATTTACAGTGGGAGAGTGCAAGAGAAACAGTGTGGTCATTTGCAGTGAGAGAATGTGAGAGAAACAGTGTGGTCATTTACAGTGAGAGAATGTGAGAGAAACAGCGTGGTCATTTACATGGTGAGAGTGTGAGAGAAACAACGTGGTCATTTACAGGGAGCAAATCCAAGAGGAGCGAAGCCTTTTACAGTGAGAGAGTGAGAGAAGAGTGTGGGACCATTAAAGAGCACAAGAGGGAAAACAGCACAAAGAGCAGATGATTTGTGAGTAGGATTGGTGAGTATTTCTAGTCTTTAAAGTAAAAGCAAGGTCTTTAGATTGTGTTTAGATCTCTAGCCTTTTTCTTCTTTAAAAAAATAGCTTATGAAGTATAAGATCGATACTGGTGCCTATAAAAAATAATTATAATAAAGTGTAAAGTGTGGGGTTACGAGAGCAATTAATTAATAAATTAATTGTGGGAGCTACTGCAGCATGTGGGAGCTACTGGACACCAAGGTGATCCAGAACGAACACATCTGTGCCAAGTGTTTGCAGCTCGAGGAACTTCGGATCCGAGTTAAGGAGCTGGAGTGAGCTGCAGATGTTGCGCCACATCAGGGAGGGGGAAAGTTATCTGGACACTTTGCTCCAGGGGGCAGTCACACCCCTCAGATTAGGTAATTCAAATTTGGTCTGTGATCAGGGACAGGAGGGTGTGGCTGCAGGTGAGGCAGGTATGGGGACCCGGGGGGTAGTGTTCGAGGAGCCTTGGACCCTGCAACTGTCCAACAGTTACAAGGTTTTTGCAAGCTGCATGGATGAGAGCGGAGACAGCAGGAAGGATGAGTGAACTGACCACGGCACCATTCATGTGGGGGGAGGAAATGGGAGAATATTAGTGGGAGGGGACAGTATGATTAGGGGGATAGATACTGTTCTCTGCAGTCACGAGCATGAGTCCTGAAGGCTGTGTTGCCTGCCTGGTCCCAGGGTTAAGGACATCTCCTCAGGGCTGGAGAGGAACTTGTAGCAGTTGTTGTCATCCATGTTGTACCAGAAACATTGATAGGACTAGAAAGAAGGTTCTGCAAAAAGAATTTGAACAGTTAGGAGCTAAATTAAAAAGTAGACCTCCAAGGTAATAACCTCAGGATTGCTGTCTAAGCCATGTGAAAACTGGCAATAGAGTAAATAAAATCAAGGACTTAAATGCATGGCTCAGAGATTGGAGTGGGAGGAATGAGTTTCAGTTCATGGGGCACACACACCAGTACTGGGGTAGAAGGGAGCTGCTCCGTTTGGACAGGCTTCACTTGAACCATGCACAGGCCAGTGTCCTAGTGAGCCAAATAACTAGGGTTGTAGAGAGGAATTAAAACTAAATAGTGGGGTTTGGTTCTGGAAAGGGGATACGTAGGCTTAAAAAGCAAAAGGTTATGGCAGCATTGCAGGGCAGCTATTTAGGTAATGATACCCACCCATAGTGTGACAGGATGGGACAGAGTGTACAAACATAAAAAAGCAGCAGCAGCAACAGGGTCAAAGGGGGAAAAATGGTAAAAAGGCAAAATTAATGGCCCTTTACTTAATTGCACGTAGTATTCGGAACAAAACAAATGAATTAACGGCACAAATAGAGGTTAATAGGTACGATCTTATAGCCATTACGGAGACGTGGTTATAAGGAGATCAAAGCTGGGAACTAAATATTCAGGGGTATGTGACTTTTTGAAAGGACAGGCAGGAAGGAAAGGGTGGTGGGGTAGCTTTGTAGTGCGAGGTGAAATAAGTACGATAGCAAGAAAGGACCTTGGTTCGGAAGATGTAGAATCCATATGGGTAGAGGTAAGAAATAACAAGGGGAAGAAGGTGGGGTAGACTATAGGCCCCCTGACAGTAGCTATACTGTAGGACAGAGAATAAAGGCATGTAAAAAAAGGCAGTACATTAATCATGGGTGACTATAATCTTCATATAGTTGGGAAAATCAAATTGGTAGAGGTAGACACGAGCAAGAATTCATAGAGTGTATTCGGGACAGTTTCTTAGAACAATATGTTGTGAATCCAACCAGGGATCAAGCTGTTTTGGATCTAGTAATGTGTAATGAGGCAGGTTTAATAAATGATCTCAGAATAAAGGATGCCCAAGGAAGCAGTGACCATAATATGGTCAAATGTAGCTCTCAGTTTCAGAGTGAGAACTTGGGTCAGAAACAACAGTGCTAAACTTAAATAAGGGTAAATACAATGGAATGAAGGCAGAGTTGGCTGGAGTGGACTGGGAAAGGAGTTTAGCAGAAAAGACAGTTGATGAACATTGCCAGACGTTTAAGAAAATAGTTCATGACTCTCAACAAAAATATATCTCAGTGAGGAAGGATTCAAGGAAGGGGATAAACTAACCATGGTTAGCCAAGGGAGTTAAGGACAGTATCAAATTGAAAGAAAAAACATACAATGTGGCAAAGATTAGTGGTAAGCCAGAGGATTGGGAAAGTTTTTAAAACCAAAAAGAATGACCAAAAAATAATAAAGAGTGAGAAAATAAACTTTGAGGGAAAGGTGTCCTGCAGTCAGTTCTTGTTGAAAATAACAAGGGTGACATCACAAGACAGCACGAGAGAGCAGCGGAGAGATCAGAACCAGCATGAGTGCAGGGAAGCTTCAAAAAGTGACGTCAGCACAAAGGTGAGAGCTGATTGGTGAGTAGTGAGTAAGTTTTTTTTCTCAAGTTTTTCACTAGTTTAAAATAGGTTAAGCTGAGGAACGGTAAGAGTTCTAGTTTTTATTTAAAGTACATAAATAATTTAATGGCTTTTTTGTATTTAACTTAAAGTAAGGGGTTTTTTTCAACTAGAGGCATGGCAGGGCAGCTCCGCCTCATGCCTGCAACATGTGGGAAGTCCTAGACACTCTTGTGCTCTGACCGACCATGTGTACAGGAAGTGCCACCAGCTGCAGCTACTTGAGCTCCGAGTTTCGGAGCTTGAGTGGCAGCTGGAGGCACTGAGGTGCCTCCGTGAGGCTAAGAGTTTCATGGAGAGCACGTTTTTAGACGTGGTCACCCCGCAGCTTACGAAAGTGCAGACAGAGAGGGAATGGGTGACCATCAGTCAGAAGAAAGGTGTCAGGCAGGTAGTCAGGAAATCCCCAGAGTGCATCTCGCTCGAGAACCGTTTTTCAGTGTTGGAAAACGGTGAGAGTGACGGTTCCTCTGGGAAGTGCAGCCACGCTCATGGCACTGTGAATGGCTCAGCTGCACAGCGGAGGAGGAAAAAGAGGAGAAGAGCAATAATGGTAGGAGACTTGATAGTAAGGGGAACAGATAGGCGTTTCTGTGGCCATGGACATAATTTCAGGATGGTATGTTGCCTCCCTGGTGCCAGGGTCAAGGATGTCACTGAACAGCTGCAGGGCATTCTAAAGGGGGAGGGGAAACAGACAGAGATCGTGGTTCATATTCGTACCAATTACATAGGTAGAAAGAGGGATGAAGTCCTGCAAGCAGAATTTAGGGAGCTAGGAAGCAGGTTAAAAAACAGGACCTCAAAGGTAGTAATCTCTGGATTACTCCTGGTGCCACGTGCTAGTGAGTATAGAAATAGGAGGTTAGTCCAGACGAATGCATGGCTGGAGAGATGGTGCAGGAGGGAGGGCTTTAGATTTCTGGGACATTGGGACCGTTGCTGGGGGGCAGTGGGACCTGTACAAGGTGGACAGGTTGCACCTGAACCGGAATGGAACCAACATCCTTGTGGGGAGGTTTGCTAGTGCTGTTGGGGAGGGTTTAAACTAACTTGGCAGGGTGATGGGATCCTGAGAGGAGGTTCAGCAGGGGTAGATGCATAGCCAAAATTAGAAGAGAGAGCAAGTGAGTCTGGAAGGCATAGAAATTATAGGCCAGTTAAGGCACAAGGGAGTTTGGCAAGGTTGGATGGTATTTATTTTAATGCAAGGAGTTTGACGAATAAGGCAGATGAGTTGAGGGCACAAATTAACACATGGAAGTATGATGTCATTGCTGTCACAGTGACATGGTTGAGAAAGGGGCAAGATTGGCAGCTCAATATTCCAGGATGTAGGGTCTTCAGGTGAGACAGGGAAGGAGGTAAAAGAGGATGGGGCATCGCAATATTGATCAGGGAATCAATTACATCAGTAAGGAGGGATGACATCTTAGGAGGCTCCTCAAATGAAGCCATATGGGTAGAATTTAAAAACAAAAAAGGAGCAATCACATTGCTAGGGGTGTACCATAGGCCCCCAAACAGTCAGAGAGAAATAGAAGAGCAGATATGTAGGCAAATTTCAGAGAAGTGTAAAAATAATAGGGTAGTAATAGTGGGGTATTTCAAACTTCCCCAACATTAACTGGGTTAGTCATAGTGTGATAAGTTTAGAGGGTGTGGAATTATTAAAATGCATCCAGGAGAATGTTTTTAGCCAGTACATAGAAGGTCCTGGGCTTAAATTTAGGGAATGAAGCCGGGCAAGTGGTAGAGGTACCAGTGGGGGAGCATATTGCAGATAGCGATCATAACTCCTTTAGATTCAGGGCGTTATGGAAAGGACAAGGATGGGCCATAAATCAGAGTTCTAAATTGGGGGATGGCCGATTTTAATAAGACCAGATATGATTTGGCCAGAGTGGACTGGGTGCAGCTACTTTTAGGTAAATCTGCGTCAGAGCAGTGGGACTCATTCAAGAAGAAAATAGGGAAAGTACAGGGCCAACATATTCCAGTTAAGATAAAGGGTGGGGCCAACAAATCCAGGGAACCCTGGATGTCGAGGGATATACAGGATTGAATAAAGAGAAAAAGGGAGGCTTATGGCAGATACCCAGGGCTCAAAACAGCGGAAGCCATAAAAAGGAAATTAGGAGAGCAAAAAGAGGGCATGGAAAAACATTGGCAGATAAAATAAAGGAGGATCCGAAGTTATTTTACAAGTACATTAAGAGCAAGAGGATAACGAGAGAAAGAGTAGGGCCCATTAAGGACCATAGTGGTAATTTGTGTGTGGATCCGGAAGACGTAGGTAGACTAAATGACTACTTTGTGTCGGTGTTCACAAGTGAGAGGGATGACGTGGGTATGGAAATCATAAACTGTGATATAATTAAAGAAATTAGCATAGGAAAGGAGGAGGTTCTAAGTGGTCTGGCAGGCTTAAAAGTTGATAAATCTCCAGGCCCGGATGAAATATATCCCAGGCTGTAGAGTGAGGCGCTGGCAATAATTTTCAATACCTCTCTGGCCACAGGAGAGGTGCCAGAGGACTGGAGGACAGCCAATGTGATACCGTTATTCAAGAAAGGAGAAGAGATAAACCAGGGATTTACAAACCAGTCGGTCTAACCTCAGTGGTGGGGAAACTATTGGAAGCAATTCTGAGGGACAGAATTAATCTATACTTGGAGAGGCAGGGATTAATCAAGGACAGTCAGCATGGTTTTGTTAAGGGGAGGTCATGTCCGATCAATTTGATTGAATATTTCGAAGAGGTGACCAGGTGTGTAGATGAGGGAAATGCATTTGACATAGTCTACTTGGACTTCAGCAAGGCTTTTGATAAGGTCCCACATGAGAGACTGATAACGAAGGTAAGAGCCCATGGAATCCAAGGCAATTTGGCAAATTGGATCCAGAATTGGCTGGCAGGAAGCAGGGGGTGATGGTTGAGGGGTGTTTTTGTGACTGGATACCTGTGTCCAGAGGGTTCCACAGAGATCGGTGTTGGGTCCGTTGCAGTTTGTGGTATATATGAGCTAGACTTGAATGTAGGAGGGTTGATCATTAAGTTTACACTAAAATTGGTGGGGTAGTAAATAGTAAAGGGGATAGCCTTAGATTACAGGAGGATATAGATGGGCTGGTCAGATGGGCTGATCAGTGGCAAATGGAATTTAATCCGGATAAGTGTGAGGTGATGCATTTGGGTAGGACAAACAAGGCACGGGAATACACGATGAATGGTAGGACTCTGGGAAGTACCAAGGATCAGAGAGACCTTGGTGTGCATGTCCACCAGTCCCTTAAGGTAGCAGGGCAGGTAGATAAGGTGGTTAAGAAGGCATATGGCATACTTACCTTTATTAGCCAAGGCATAGAATATAAGGGCATTGAGGTTATGCTGGAATTGTATAAAATGCTGGTTAGGCCATAGCTAGAGAATTGCGTGCAGTTCTGGAATCTGCATTATAGGAAGGATGTGATTGCACTAGAGAGAATGCAGAGGAAATTTACCAGGATGTTGCCTGGGCTGGAGAGTTTTAGTTATGAGGAAAGATTGGACATACTGGGGTAATTTTCCTTGGAGCAGAAGAGATTGAGGGGGAACATGATTGAGGTGTATAAAATTATGAGGGGCATAGATAGGGTAGACAGGAAGGAACCTTTCCCCTTGGTAGAGGGATCAATAACCGGGGGCATAGATGTAAGGTAGGGGGCACGAGGTATAGAGGGGATGTGAGGAAGAAATTTTTCACCCAGAGGGTGGTGGGTATCTGGAACTCACTGCCTGAAAGGGTGGTAGAGGCAGAAACCCTCATAACATTTAAGAAGTATTTTGGATGTGCACTTGCAATGCCATGACATACAAAGCTATGGGCCTAGTGCTGGAAAATGGGATTAGAATAGTTAGGTACTTGTTTGAATGGCACAGACTTGATGGGCCGAAGGGCCTTTTTCTGTGCTGTAGACCTCTATGACTCTATGACTAGCAAATAATACAAAAATGGAGAGTAACAGCTTCTTCAAATATATAAAAAGGAAGAGAGAGGTCAAAGTCAATATAGGCCCCTTAGAGAATGAGGATAATGATGGGGAACCAGGAAATGGCAGGGGAGTTGAATAAATACGTTGCTTCATTCTTCACGGTAGAAGATACTAATAGCATTCCAAAAATACTTAATAATCAAGGGGCAAAAGAGGGGGTGGAAATAAATACAATAACTATCACTAGAGAAAAAGTACTAGGGAAAATATGGGGCTAAAGGTCGATAAGTCCCCTGGGCCTGTTGGGTTCCATCCTATGATATTAAAGGAAGTAGCTACAGAGATATGGATGCACTGGTAGTAACCTTCCAAGAATCCTTAGATTCAGGAAAAGTCCCAGAGGATCGGAAAACTGCCAATGTAATGCTCTTATTGAAAAAGGGAGGGAGACAAAAAACAGGTAACTATAGACCAGTTAGCTTAACATCTATAATTGGGAAAATGTTGGAGTCTATTATAAAGGATGTAACAGCAGAGCATTTAGAAATACATCATCTAATCAAGCAGAGGGAGCATGGCTTCATGAAGGGGAAATCATGCCTGACAAACTTATTAGAATTCTTTGAGGAGGTAACAAGTAGGATAGATAAAGGGGAACCAGTAGATGTAATATATTTGGATTTCCAAAAGGCATTTGATAAGGTACTGCACATAGAGCTACTAAATAAGATAAGAGCCCCTGGTGTTGGGGGTAGTATATTAGCATGGATAGAGGATTGGCTAACTAACAGAAGACAGAGAATTGGGATAAGGGAGTCATTTTCGGGATGGCAACCAGTGGAGTGCCACAGGGATCAGTGCTGGGGCCTCATTATTTACAATATATATTAATGACTTAGATGAGGGAAATGAATGTACTATCACCAAGTTTGCGGATGACACAAAAATAGGTGGGAAAGCAAGTGGTGAAGTTGACACAAGGGGCTGAATTTTGCCGTCAGCGAGCAGGGGGCGGGGCCCGCTCGCCAACGCACAAAATGACATGGGATGATGTTGGGGGAAACCCCCGACGTCCTCCTGCCCCATTTAAATCTTCAGGAAGGCGGGTCCATAGCAAAATCAGCTGCGGGCCCACCGACCTGTCAATGGCCAATTGAGGCCATTGACAGGATCATTAAAACAATTAAAGGACCTGCCCGTCCAACCTTAAGATTAGTGGGCAGGCCAGGAGCCCCGGTGGGGAATAGAAGAAACATGAAACCTCATCCTCCAGTGGGATGAGGTTTCATGTAGGGATTTAAAAAGTTTAATAAAGCTTTAGTGAAATTTATGAACATGTCCCATCTCATGTGACATTGTCACATGACAGGGACATGTTAAGGATTTTTTTTTCTATTTTTACTGTTTTTACAACTGTCAGCGATGTCCCTCAGGCAGCACTTAGCCTCAGGGAGATGTGCGCTCTTTCATGCGCATGCATGAAACAGCGCATTCTCGCTTTTGGGGAATCCTCCCCTGCCCGCACAGGAAGCGCATGCCTTAATTGGCCCGCCCATTTAAAATGGCGGCGGGGCCCGCTTCTCCGGCGGGGATCAGCTCCCCGCCCACCGGCAATTGGGTCGGGCCCACCCGCCCGGTAGGCAGAAAATTCTGCCCAAGGAGTCTACAGAGGGATATAGACAGATTAAGTGAATAGGCAAAAACTTGGCAGATGGAATATAATGTGGGAAAATGTGAGGTTATGCACTTTGGCAGGAAGAATAGAGGAGCTGAATATTATTTAAATGGAGAAAGGCTGCAGAAGGCTGCAGCACAGAAGGATTTGGAAGTCCTTGTTCATGTATCCCAAAAAACTAACATACAAGATCAACAGGTAATAGGGAAGGCAAATGGAATGTTGGCCTTTATTTCAAAGGGAATGGAGTGTAAAAATAGGGAAGTCTTGCTAGACCACACCTAGAATACTGTGAACAATTTTGGTCTCCTTATCTAAGGAAAGATATACTGGCATTGGAGGCAGTCCAGAGAGAGTTCACTAGGTTGATCCTGGATATGGAGGGATTTTCTTATGAGGGTAGGTTGGGCCTGTACTCACTGGAGTTTAGAAAAATGAGAAGCAACCTTATTGAAACATGTAAGATTCTTAGGGGGCTTGACAGGGTAGATGCTGAGAGGTTGTTTCCCCTTTTGGGAGATTAGGACCAAAGGGCATAATCTCACAGTAAGGGGGCGCCCATTTAAAACAGAGATGAGGAGGAATTTCTTCTCTCAGAGGGTAGTCAATCTGTGGAATTCTTTACTGCAGTGGGCTGTAGAAGCTGGGTCATTAAGTATATTCAAGGTTGAGATAGACAGATTTTAATTAGTAAGGAAATCAAGGGTAATGGGGAAAAGGCAGGAAAGTGGAGTTGAGGATTATCAGATCAGCCATGAATCGTTGAACAGACTTGATGGACTGAATGGCCTACTTCTACTCCTATGTCTTATGGTCTTATGGTCTATTCTTGTATGATTATTTAAACCTGAACAGATGAGAATATTAAAATAGTCAAAATCACTTTTATCATATCTTTACACCTACATTATTAAATTCACAGTTGCATAGACAGAAAGACAGAAATATGCACTATTTTATCTCTTGTGTGAAGATGATGTCATAACATATGTTTAGCATGAATGAAACATTTATCTCAATATTCCTTGTGTGAGTTTCAGTTTGTACAACTGAATGTTTTCAGTAGTTATTAAAGTTTATTTTATTATTAGGGCATCTTAATCAAAGAAAAGTTCATTATTATATAACATAATGGAATTACTCACATATATTTTTGCCATAACAAAAAAATATCTATAGCATCCCATTTCAGTATATTAAGCTAAACGTAAGCAACTAATGTGTTACCAATATTAAAATATTCCAAGTTAGTGTCTTTGTTAATAGACAACGGATTTTTATATGAATCTGTTCGCACTCTTCTACTAATGTCAAACAATGCAGTTTCAATTCACAATATGATTTCTTTTATATTCTATATAAAGCAATACTTGTTTCTTATCTGAAAAGAAAGCTATAATTACAACGAGGATAAATCTGACACCAATAGATACTGAGGTTTTTTTATATGCCTTTTTGGATTGAATAGTCACATTCTCATGCTCTGGTCTTACTGTGTCTGGACCGTACAAGCATGCATTAGTTTGAGGTTGTGGAAACATTTGATGCAGTAATTGCAAACTTACTCTCAATATTTTGGATGGCTCACATTGTCAGCACCACCTTCTTGTGAACCCACAAAATAAAGTTCACTGAACATTAAAGGTGCACCGGCATAACTAATTTGTGTAAGCAAAGTCTGTCATTGTAACATAAAAGCCTTCATGAGGTACAGACATCTCAGCCTATGGTTTGAAATTGACTTTATTAATGAATACTTCATATGATGACTCTTTACCTGGCATGGTCTTTTCATCCTTATTGCCACAACATGGTATCTGTAACAGCAAATCTCACAGCTCCATGACCCTCTTTCACTAATCCACTTCAAAAGGCAGGGCTGGTGCGAGTAGCGTACTGAGCCATCACATCGGCAAGGACTCAGCAATTCACCCTTAAGGAGGCACAAAGGGAAAACAAAATACAAAAGATGTAACAAACTGCAATACAGTTACCACCATCTAGTGCAAATATGCTTAGTTCAGATGTTCCCTCACATGAAATATATCCTCAGGCACCATATGATTCTCAAAGTATTCAGATTAATATGGTGTGCTTTAAAACCTTCTATAATTGATCATGTTTTTTCATTGCTTTCCTTTCTCACTCAGTCTTAAAGGACTAGCAAAAATCTGAGATTTGAATAGAAAACCTCTGACCTGAACTTTAAATAAATGTCCCCAAATGTAATTATTTCAGGTGGGTCTTTTTCTTTGTAATACAAATCTGAAGTGCTTTTTTTAACTTCTTGCTCAGAGAGTAGGTTACCCTAATCTTATGGTCAATGTAGGGTGCATGCTTTATCTTCAGTTATTTAGAACTGGTTAGAACTGTACATCTGGAATTAATTCACTATTTTCTGTGTTCCTTTACTTGCTGAGTTCCTGACCTCAAACATGGAGTAAGGGAAGATACTAACTATTGATCTTGGACTAGATCACAAAGAAGAAGAAAATAAGAGGGGCTGTCACCACATCTCCTGTCAAAGTGTATGAGTGACATTGGCTGAGGTTTAGGAATGAATCACAGTGCAGAAGAGGCCCTTCGGCCCATCAAGTCTGCACCGACATGTGAGAAATACCTGACCTACCTACCCAATCCCATTTACCAGCATTTGGCCCATAGCCTTGAATGTTATGATGTGCCAAGTGCTCATCCAGGTACTTTTTAAAGGATGTGAGGCAACCCTCCTCCACCACCCTCCCAGGCAGTGAATTCCAGCCCGTCACCACCCTCTGGGTGAAAGGGTTTTTCCTCACATCCCCCCTAAACCTCCTGCCCCTCACCTTGAACTTATGCCCCCTTGTGACTGACCCTTCAACTAAGGGGAACAGCTGCTCCCTATCCACCCTGTCCATGCCCCTCATAATCTTGTACACCTCGATCAGGTCGCCCCTCAGTCTTCTCTGCCCCAACGAAAACAACCCAAGTCTATCCAACCTCTCTTCATAACTTAAATGTTTCATCCCAGGCAACATCCTGGTGAATCTCCTCTGCAACCCCTCCACTGCAATCACATCCTTCCTATAATGTGGCAACCAGAACTGCCCACAGTACTCCAGCTGTGACCTCACTAAGGTTCTATGCAACTCCAGCATGACCTCCCTACTTTTGTAACCTATGCCTCGATTGATAAAGGCAAGTGTCCCATATGTCTTTTTCACCACCTCACTAACATGCTCCTCTGCCTTCAGAGATCTATGGACACAGACGCCAAGGTCCCTTTGGTCCTCAGAGCTTCCTTGTGTCATGCCGTTCATTGAATACTTCCTTGTCAAATTACTCCTTCCAAAGTGTACCACCTCACACTTTTCAGGGTTAAATTCCATCTGACACTTATCTGCCCATTTGACCATCCCGTCTATATTTTCCTGTAGCCCAAAACACTCAACCTCACTGTTAACCACCCGGGCAATCTTTGTGTCATCCGCAAATTTACTAATCCTACCCCCCACATAGTCATCGATGTCGTTTATATAAATGACAAATAATAAGGGACCAAGCACAGATCCCTGTGATACGCCACTGGACACTGGCTTCCAGTCACTAAAGCATCCTTCTGTGGTGCCAATGAGTTGCCTATTCTCTTGATCATGGATCATGTATTATGTGTATTAAACAAATGAGCCTGAAAAAAGTATCTTAAAGAGTATGAACCTCATCCATAACAAAGAAAAATCACATCTACAGAACAATGCTTACAAGCTTCCTGGCTAAAACATAAAGATATTCTGAAATGTTACCAGTTAGCAATTAATTGGATATTTATCAGTAGCAAACTTCACTGGAATACATTGCGCCGTAGAGAACATCCGGCATTCCAACAAGGTCATTGACATAAAAGAAGCAGGCCTGCTACTCCAAGGAAAATTCACACCTCAAAATCAAACAGTCTTATATCTTAATATTGTTTCGCCACACAATGCTTTAGGTATGGAGGAAATGTCATATTCCTCAGTAGACTATGGCGTTTTTAAATAAAATGTCTTTGTTGTGCCTCGCTGGCTCTTCATTCTCATACACTTCAGCCTTGTTGCCATTGTCCTCAGAATCACTTATGCCAATTATATTAGGCCCAAACTTCTTGAAATGACAGATATTCCTTGTTACTCTTCAACCATACTTTCTACAACCACAGCTCATTCTTTTTTGCCTATCACAGTATGCTGTGTTGTGACTGGATAGTTGTTATCCTTGCTCATAACTTTTCGTCCAAGATTTGCTTCCTTCCTTGATCTCTAACTTTTGAATGCTGTTTTGTCTGTCCACTTGGATCACATCATTCTGCTTTATCATGCTCTTATGTATTGACGTGCTCTGAATTTTTTGATTCAATAAGGCTGTTGCAGATGCTTTATGTGTGCTCTCTCGAGAGTGGCAATAATAGTTTCTCATAAATTTATGCAAATCTTAAACTCTGCAAATGTGTTTTTTAATCCCATAAATCTTCCTATTTTTCCATCATTATTTCTGTGCGTATCAAGATGAAGGACATTAGTGCTGAAGAAACACTTTCCATTTCAGCAAACATTGTCAGTATCAATCACTCTTAAGTCTGCTTTAGCACAGATAGACTAGCGTTGCCCAATAGAAATTGCTTTGGCGACAGTTTTAGCTACATGGACTATTTTAGTCAAAATTCCTTAAATCCTCTCACACAATATAGGTACACTTCATATGTACACTTTTACTTAACAAACATCAGCTAGCCTTCGGTATTCAATGAACTAAAAAATTCACAATGATCAAATAACATTCATACACCCTGATTTTGTCATACCATTTTACCAATAAGTGCACAACGAGGTTAATATACATATACATATGTCATGCTAATGAGTAAGTGTTCAATGACTGTGTCTGTTATTCATTTTTTATTTACTAATCATAAATGCAATTAGCTACATGTGGTTGATAGCTAACATGTTGGACAACACTGAGCTAAAAGCAAAGTAAAACTCCATCTCCTCTGCCAACATCATTGTACCTCGGAGATAAAAACAAAAAGCTACTGCGGATGCTGGAAATCCAAAACAAAAACAGAATTACCTGGAAAAACTCAGCAGGTCTGGCAGCATCGGTGGAGAAGAAAAGAGTTGACGTTTCGAGTCCAACATGACCCTTCGAAGGGTCATGTTGGACTCGAAACGTCAACTCTTTTCTTCTCCACCGATGCTGCCAGACCTGCTGAGTTTTTCCAGGTAATTCTATCATTGTACCTCAGCCTAGCTTCAAGAATATTACCTACTGCTCCAATGTAACACATTTTTTCCTATATTCACACTAATCATCCGAATGTCTGTCTGTGTGCCTAGTCCTCTAGGAACTGGATTGACTACCCAAACACACAAAAAAACTTTTTCAATTCACTTCCCCTATTGGTCTTGATGATGTCTAGGATTATGTGAACGACAAACTATTATCCAGGTACGCCAGGTGTAAAGTTAACGGTTTTTCATCCTTTGGTATCCTTGAAACCTTAGGGGTAGTTTTACAAATTCAAACTACTGGCAGTAAAAGCTCCATGCCAGGCACAGAAATTCATAATTGCCCCTGTTGACTGATAATCTATTATTACAAACAGGTAAGGGCCGAATGGAAAGCATCAGCAGAATGCAGCCACTTACATTCTGCACTCCTGTGTTTCCCTAGCAAGCCCTGCAGAATTTCACAGCTACCTCAACTTTATTGACAATGTGAGGGAACCATTCTTTTTCATGTAGTGACAATTTTGTCTCCAGGAGTTCTTGGTGATCATTACGTGTGAGGCTCACTGTACAGTCTTGCAATGTTTCAATTATAATAGACGTATCTTATATAATCAACAACATTTGTGTGTCTTTATTATCGTGTATTATTTGCCAATTTGGTGGCACAGTATTGAAGCTTGTGAGAAGTATTTTTTTTGGTTTCGTCTCACTCGAGGTCCCATCTGGGCTGTAATATCAATAATTCTATGATGCCTTTGGAGTGATATAACGTACAATGAAGCTGGTGTGCTGTTCAGCCTACTTTGAAGAGCAGCTCCCAATGGAATTGGGATTTAGGTGTTGCAAAATGTAACATGCTTAAATGTTAAAAGCAAAATACTGCGGATGCTGGAAATCTGAAACAAAAACAAAAATTGCTGGAAAAACTCAGCAGGTCTGAAGAAGAGTCATCTGGACTCGAAACGTTAACTCTGTCTTTCTCTCCACAGATGCTGTCAGACCTGCTGAGTTACTCCAGCAATTTATGCTTAAAATGTTCTTCTTCTGCACAATAACTTATGTTATGATTGGAATTTCAAAGTCCAACTCTGGATCCAGAATGGAGATTTCAGTAAGATAAAAGCAAAAAACTGCGGATACTGGAAATCCAAAACAAAAACAAAAATACCTGGAAAAACTCAGCAGTTCAGACAGCATCTGCGGAGAGGAACACAGTTAACATTTCGAGTCCGTATGACTCTTCAACAGAACTAAGGAAAAATAGAAAAGAGGTGAAATATAAGCTGGTTTAAGGGGGGAGTGGGACAAGCTGGATAGAGGGCCAATGATAGGTGGAGATAACCAAAAGATGTCATAGACAAAAGGAAAAAGAGGTGTTGAAGCTGGTGATATTATCTAAGGAATGTGATAATAAAGGTACAGATAGCGCTAGTGGGGGTGAGGTGGGGGGAAGGGATCGAAATAGGCCTTTCAAGTGAAGCAGCATTTCACTTGCACTTCCCTCAATTTAGTCTACTGCATTCGCTGCTCCCAATGCAGTTTCCTCTACATTGGAGAGACCAAACGCAGACTGGGTGACCGCTTTGCGGAACACCTTCGGCTTGTCCGCAAGCATGACCCAGAACTCCCTGTCACTTGCCATTTCAACACTCCACCCTGCTCTCATGCCGACATGTCCATCCTTGGCCTGCTGCATTGTTCCAGTGAAGCTCAACGCAAACTGGAGGAACAGCACCTCATCTTCCGACTAGGCACTTTACAGCCTTCCGGACTGAACAGTGAGTTCAACAATTTTAGATCATGAACTCTCTCCTCCATCCACACCCCCTTTCCGATCCCCCTTTTTTCCAATAATTTATATAGGTTTTTCTTTTCCCACCTATTTCCATTACTTTTAAATGTATTTCCACCCATTGTTTTATCTTTGCCTTTTAGCCTATTTTGATCCCTTCCCCCCACCCCACCCCCACTAGGGCTATCTGTACCTTTATTATCACATTCCTTAGATAATATCACCAGCTTCAACACCTCTTTGTCCTTTTGTCTATGGCATCTTTTGGTTATCTCCACCTATCACTGGCCCTCTATCCAGCTCTACTTGTCCCACCCCACCTTAAACCAGCTTATATTTCACCTCTTTTCTATTTTTCCTTAGTTCTGTTGAAGAGTCATACGGACTCAAAACGTTAACTGTGTTCCTCTCCGCAGATGCTGTCAGACCTGCTGAGTTTTTCCAGGTATTTTTGTTTTTGTTATGGAGATTGCAGTGTTAGCTTGCTAGCTACAAAAGGTAGTAATCTGTAATTCACTTGACTGGGCTATTCAGCAGAACGTAGCAAAGGACTAGTATAACCTCTTTCTTGGCTTTATTGACCTGAGTTAAAATTGTGTTAAGACTGAACGAGCTTGGAATCACCCCAATCTCCATGTCGTTCTTCCTTCATTATAAAAACAACTACACTTCAAAAGTATTTCATTCATTATAAAGAACTTGAAATATCCAGTGGTTATGAAAAGTTCTATATAAATGAAAAAGTCTCATATCAACTCTTTAAGTTAACTGTGGTATGGCTATATTATATTTAACTAGTCAAAGGAATTTTTCACATTTCACTTTTACAATTGATTGCATGGACCGGCTAAATGATTGTAATAAGTTAAAGATATTGACACACAATAATAATAACGTAAAGGCAAGTTTCTGAGCTGGGGTTGGAATGGGATTTCACGGGTGAAACCCAGAATTCAACTCAGTGGGAGGAATTTGAGGCTTCAACTCGATTAATTTTGACTTCAGCTTGTGTACCTCAGACCTATCTGTACATTGAGCATGATCAGCATCCACTTGATGCAATCTCAGCAAGGTAATCACCCAGATTCAATGAAGGTTCACTGGAATTACTGCTGAGTTGCAGTCAGGAGCAGGGGGAACATGCTTTTCCCCAATAAAGCTCTCACCAAGGTGGAGATTTTTTTATTTGTTCATGGGCTGTGGGCATCTCTGGCTAGCCCAGCATTTATCACACATCCCTAATTGCCCTTGCATTTAAGAGTCAACCACATTGCTGTGGGTCTGGAGTCACATGTAGGCCAGACCAGATAAGGACAGCAGATTTCCTTCCCTAAAGGGACATTAGTGAACCAGATGGGTTTTTACAACAATCGACAATGGTTTCATGATCATCATTAGACTTTTAATTCCAGATTTTTTTATTGAATTCAAATTTCATCATCTGCTATGGTGGGATTCGAACCTGGGTCCCCAGAGCATTACCCTAGGTCTCTGGAATACTAGTCCAGTGAAAATACCACTATGCCATCACCTCCCAAGTAGCTGAGAAGGTAAGTAGCAGTAGCGTTGTGCCCATGTCTTAGACGCAACATAGGATGCACTTTAATTACCTAAGCAGGTCAGGAAAAGTGATTACATCTACTGATTCAACCACATTTTGTGATCTGAACACCCCATTCTCTCTTATTCTGTCTCACCAATCAGTCTCCATCTCTCTTCACCCCCACTCAACTTCTAGCAGCACCCAGCCTTCATTTTCTATCACCACCTCCCCATCTATCCATCCACCACTGCCACTCACCCCATTCTTTATACAATGTAATGCATCCGTCTCATTGCCACTTCACTAAACGCACTGCATCCATCAGGTAAATACATCATCTTCACTCATTCACAGTTCTGTTCTTTCACCCCTTGAGGTGCATGCAAAATGCAAGGGAGAGGACAAGCCTGGATATGGCCTGCCACTGATGGCTTGTCATGACTAAATGGTATCCCTTTGTCTTCCAGGCCTTTACATGTACAGTAAGCATTGCAATACATCCATAAGGGAAATTCCTCAAAGAACCTCATTCCTACTGAAGGTGCACCATCACTGGATGAACAGCCTTGCAGCAATCCAAATGCACGCATATTGATGATAGAGTTAGTTGGGTTTTCACATCACGCAAGTGAGCAAGGCCAGACACTGGGTACAGGAACAGCTATGGAGAGTCCATGTCATGGGCAGAATCCTCTCCATGCTCAACTCAGCTAGACACAGATTCTGAACCCCAGGGGTTATCACTGAGAAGTTGAATGATAGATGTTCGTCAACAATATAGCCAGGTACTGAAAGACATGTGACACACATTATCCACAATAGCAGAGAGGACGGAGGAGTCCAACTCAATTGCTAATGGATTAGTAGCATAGGGAATTAAGACAATGTCTGCAATGGAGAAAGTGGCCAGTTCCACAGAGCTTCAAGTGAGGCTTTCAAATGAGGTCATGCAGGGCAGGCGACAGCCATGCAGACTTTGAATGCCAGCTTGACTGCTGTCTTAAACAGGCGTTTCTGTTGCTTACAATGTGTCAATGATCTCCAGCAAGCTAGTCTGGAACAATGTGTGAGGAGTGATGTAGATTGGCCCAGGAGAGGGATGATGGCAAAAGGAGAACATGGAAATGAACTCCATTCAAAGTGCTCTCACTCCTCACCTATACCTGACATGCTGCCTCATCCAAAAGCCATGTCTGCCTCTATTCGGTGCAGGTGGAGCAGTCTTTGTTGAGGCTCTCAGGGTTTCAAAGCCCAGAGGGCATAGGACAAGTGCATTTCAGCAGCCATGGGAGGGGTCTGAGCAGCCTTCCTCTACCTCTGCTGACATTGCATGGGATGCACTACATAGAAGTAAGAGGAAGTGCAATTTCAAGAAATTGTAATCCGCCAAGGGTACACACATTGGTGTTTCATAGATGCTATGGTGTTAAGTTTCCTTTCAAAGTTAAAATCATTTTCCAAATGTCTCAGTAACGTCTCCTAAGGGCATTAATTACCACCTATTTGAAATGTCCAACTTCGGCGAGTAGGTTTTTTGTTGTCATCCAAATGTAGCTTACTTAATCCTGGAAGTTGGCACATTGTCGCCAGGTGGCAGTCACGCTTCTCTTTTTCTCTGATTTTAAGGGCAGGATTTTCCCGTCGGTGAGCAGGGGGGGGGGGGCCAACTCGCCGATGCGTAAAATGACGCGCGGTGATGTCGGGCGGAACTCCCAACGTCACCCCGCCCCATTTAAATTTTCCGGTAGGCAGGGGCTCAGCAAAATCAGCTGTGCGCCCGCCGACCTGTCAATGGCCAATTGAGGCCATTGACAGAGTCATTTAGCTAATTAATGGACCTGCCCATCCAATCTTAAGGTTGGCGGGCAGGCCAGGAACCCCGGCGGGGACTAGAAAAAGCATGAAACCTCATCCACGGGTGGGATGAGGTTTCACGTAGGTTTTTTAAAATTTTATTATTAAGTTTTTGTAAAAATTATGGACAACTCATGTGACAGTGTCAGATGAGGGAACATGTCAGGAATTTTTAAAATTTTTTATTTTTAGTGTTTGTCACAGAACAGCCGATCTC
Source organism: Cetorhinus maximus (assembly GCF_964194155.1). Classification (NCBI taxonomy): domain Eukaryota; kingdom Metazoa; phylum Chordata; class Chondrichthyes; order Lamniformes; family Cetorhinidae; genus Cetorhinus; species Cetorhinus maximus. The sequence continues at coordinate 155,957,406 of NC_135881.1, forward strand.
CCTGAGGCAGCATTTAGCCTCAGGGGGATGATTGCTTTCTTTCCTGCGCATGTGCGAAAGAGTGCACTCTCGGTTTAGGGACCCCCCCACCACCACCCGCACAGGGAGTGCATAGCGCTTCCGTGTGGACATCACGCTGGACGGGCCTTAATTGGCCCACCCACATAAAATGGTGCCACACCCCCAATCAGGGGCACAGATTGGAGGCGCGCCTGTGCGTGCCCGCCATTCAACTTCGCCCCCAACGGGGGGGAAACCCTGCCCTAAGTATGCATTCCAGCCTACCTGCTGCTAGCTGTTAATATTCTACCCCATTGTGTCTGTGACCATCTTAGTTGGTTTTTCACGCAACTGTGCCTAGCAATGAGCTGTTTATAACAAAATTATTAACCTATTGATAAAAACATGTTCATTATTTTATTACATATAATGATCTCAGAAAATGCTTCCTTCTGGAATATCATGTCCAATTTTGTATTGACTATCATTATTATTGGAGGTTGTTCAATGGAGGGCTACAACATTTATACCAGCATGTAGAGGCCTTTAGTATGAAGAGTGATTGTACCCTGGGACTTATCTCTCTTCAGGTGACTAGGAGGAGATTTCATAAAGATTTTAATATCTTGAGCAATTTGATAAGTTGAACATATATGGGTTTTTCAGGGGTATACTGAATTTCAGACCTATGTTCGTAAATTTAAGTTAAGGAAAAGTAAGTTAAATAGACAATTCAAAACAAATTTCTCCAGGAAAAGGGAATTTCTCCAGGAATCATTAGGAATAAACTGCCAATGGAAGTGCTTTCCTGGAAATCTTAAAGAATTTCGAATATACAATTTTCTGGCGCATGGTTTCTGGATTTGTGGTTCTAACATTTTAAAAATGAGAAAGAAAGAGAATTATTGGATGTACTGACTAGATAGAATCCCACATGGAAGATGTTACTTGGAAAATTCCTTTACATTTTAAGGTAGCATATGCACAATATAGTCTTTAATGGTCAGACATTTCGTTTGTTGCAAATAAAGCATATTTTGCATGTTTTTGTCACATTATTTTAAAATATCCTCCTGAATGCCAAGAGTACATAGCAAAGCAAGTTTGAGTGTAATATTATTATGTGTTTGTTGAAAGCTAATTGTGGTGACTTCCACTTCTACAAAATATGCTTGCAACGCTGAGAGAATTACCGAAGTGCATAAGACAAACAAAGCTGTCTCAAATAAAATATGGTACTGCCAAATCCCCATTGGCAAACCTGCACAGTGTAATTAATGAAATAGTTCTGTGATGGATTATTTCTTGCTGGCTACAGCACATAAGAGTTAAAATTAATTACTGCTAGCTGTTTCTGCAAATTGCATCGAATATACATTGAAGTCCATTTCTGAAGCTCTCTTCACCATATCCACTGTAAATTTGCAGGAAAAGGTGCAGAGGTCCTGCAAAATATATGTAACTGCATTCAGCTGAGTTGATTTTTCCTGAATATACTGTTAGTAGTCAAAGAATATAGCACACAAGTTAATGTCCAAGCCTAAGCTATTTAGAAACAAGTTGCATTTAGTTACAATCAGGTTCAGCAACTCCTCCCAAAACACAAATATATATATTTTAAAATAACATTTAGTGAGGGAAAAGAATGCCAACCATAGTGACTTGTAATATTTTAATTTTTCAATAGTTTTATGGTTGAACTTCCTCTTAAGCTACGCACGACCGACAATATGTCATTTTCTATTTATGATGTCTTATCTAATTTTGAGGATAGTCTCCACTGATCTTTATTTGCTGTATTTTTCCTGCTATGTCATGGCTAGTTGCTGATGTATTAATAAATGCATCTGATCTTTAGTTACAACTTCAAACAAAGTACCTTGTCAGGATAACAATCATCTTAACAGGTAGAGGGCCTGCTTCAAAATATTGTGTTGCATGGATGTAATTGTTACAACTTTTATTGGCTTGTTTGACAGTAGCATATAAAAGTAAAACGATTCAATAAAATTTAGTTAGACTATCAAATACTTCATCAGGGTGGACATCATTTATTTTTTCATACAACCAACTGAAATACATCTCAAGAAGCTAAACAACATAGGAAGAGTGAGGTAAAAACAGAAATGTTGAAAACCTTCAGCAAATTAGGCACACTTGTGTGTGATAGAATTTGTAGTCAAAGTTTGTATTTTTTGAGGCAGACACTAATTGAAACGGAAAACTGAAGAAAGAAACTGACCCTCCCGAATGCTGAGGAAATTAAGACTGAAACTGATGATTTGAAACTAAAACTTCTGGTTGAAACTATATATAAGGAGACAGAGCTCAGTAGAAATTGATGAGTCCAATGTGCAGTACGACAAGCTAAAGAAGACAGAGACTAGATCCAGGAGCTGAGAATAAGCAAATACACAGTAGCTGCAGCCATTGCTGTTACCTTAAGATAACATTGGTGGACCTACACCATCCAGACTGAGTTGAGAAGGTTCTGAAGACGTGTGCCATTTTTGGTGAAGACCCTTGGAATTTGGGTTGGTTGCGCACTGCTGTTGGCTGGGGATCAGGCTAAATCCTAGAGGGAGGGGAGCTGAAATTCTTCATAAAGAGGACAGTTTGAAGGACTTTGTGACCGAGTTTGATGACCCTATATGCTGAGTAAATTGCTGAGCCAATTCATATCTGCCATTTGATGTGTAATTTATAACAGTTTATAATTGACTGCAATTTGTCTGTTAATTCATGCTTAACTAATGTAGTCTTTGGGCTTTAGACTATAGGCGATTAACTAAGATAGTATTTAGTGTTTACTTTGTTTTGACTCTTATATAGTAAAACTTCTTCCATTTTAACCCAAGGAATCTTGTGGCTTCATTCTTACGGTAAATAACTGAGATTTCAGGCCTCTTCTTTTTAAAAAAAGAGTTACTGATCTTCTCCAAGATTATAACAAAATTGGATGCTTTTCAGGCAATGTAACAATACACCAAGCAGCTGAAGAGGAGTTAGAAGAAGGAGGAGGCTGTCAACACATCTAGTTTCCAGCTGTATTGTCCGTGATTGCCTCATTGACTATGGTTCCACTGAAGACGACTTGAAATTCCCTTACACATCTTACCTTCCCTCCGTCACTGACCATTACTGTGTCGTCCTGGCTACAATATTGAAATGAAAGGCACCATAAAACAATACCAAACTAACTTCACCCAATAATCCATCCAAAATCCATAAAATTCCAACTAATCATCCTTGCCCATTCCCTTGAGTACATGTCTTCCAAGTCATAGAGTGATAGAACACAGAAACAGGCCCTTCTGGCCATCATGTCCATGCCGGCCATCAAGCACCTATCTATTCCAATCCCATTTTCCAGCACTTGACCCATAGCCCTGTATGCTATGGCATTTCAAGTGCTCATCTAAATACTTCTTAATTGTTGTGAGGGTTCCTGCCTCTACCACCCCCTCAGGCAGTGTGTTGCAGATTCCAACCACCCTCTGGGTGAAAAAGATTTTCCACAAATCCCCTCTAAACCTCCTGCCTCTTACCTTAAATTTATGCCCCCTGGTTATTGACACCTCCGCTAAGGGGAAAGGTTTCTTCATATCTACCCTATCCATGCCCCTCATAATTTTGTATACCTCTATCAGGTCCCCCCTCAGCCTTCTCTGCTCTAAGGAAAACAACCCTAGCCTATCCAGTCTCTCTTCATAGCTGAAACACTCCAGCCCAGGCAACATCCTGGTGAATCTCCTCTGCACCCTCTCCAGTGCAATCACATCCTTCCTATAGTGTGGTGACCAGAACTACACACAGTACTCCAGCCGTGGCCTAACTTGCGCTTTATACAGCTCCAACATAACCTCCCTTGCTCTTATATTCTATGCGTCAGCTAGTAAAGGCAAGTATCCCATATGCCTTCTTAACCACCTTATCTATCTGTGCTGCTGCCTTCAGGGATCTATGGGCATGTACACCAAGGTCCCTCTGATCCTCTGAACTTCCTAGGGTCCTACCATTCATTGTGTATTCCCTTGCCGTGTTAGTCCTCCCAAAATGCATCACCTCACACTTCTCAGGATTAAATTCCATTTGCCACTGCTCTGCCCATCTTACCAGCCCATCTATATCACCCTGTAATCTAAGGCTTTCCTCCTCACTATTTACGACACCACCAATTTTCGTGTCATCTGCGAACTTACTGATCATACCTCCTATATTCACGTCTAAATCATTAATGTACACTACAAACAGCAAGGGTCCCAGCACTGATCCTTGCAATACACCTCTTGTCACATGTTTCCAATTGCAAAAACAACCTTCAACCATCACCCTCTGCCTCCTGCTCCTAGGCCAATTTTGGATCCAATTTGCCAAATTGCCCTGGATCCCATGGGCTCTTACCTTCTTGACCATTCTCCCATGCGGGACCTTGTCAAAAGCCTTACTAAGTCCATGTAGACTACATCAACTGCACTACCCTCATCTACACAACTAGTCACCGCCTCAAAAAATTCAATAAATTTGTTAGACATGATCTCCCCCTGACAAAGCCATGCTGGCTATCCCTGATTAATCCCTGCCTCTACAAGTGGAAATCAATCCTGTCCCTCAGAATTTTTTCCAATAGTTTCCCTACCACTGATGTTAGACTCATGGGCCTGTAATTACCTGGTTATCCCTACTAGCCTTCTTGAATAATGGTACCACATTCACTGTCCTCCAGTCCTCTGGCACCTCTCCGTGGCCAGAGAGGATTTGAAAATTAGGGTCAGAGCCCCTGCAATCTCCTCCCTTGCCTCACAAAGCATCTCATCTGGGCCTGGGGATTAATCCACTTTTAAGCCCACTAAAACCGCTAATACCTCCTCCCTTTCAATACTAATTTGCTCAAGTATATCACAGTTCCCTGCCCTGATTTCTACACCTACATTGTCCTGTGTTTTTGCCAGTCCTAGTGCTCCTACACATTGCTACTGCAGTGGTTGCAGCATGGCTGGTGGAGGGTTGCTGGTACTCAGCAGCAGATGGTTTTAGAGGGAGGTCTGGTTTCAGACTATACCATATGAACATGGGGGCAGCAGTCTGGGCTGGCTGACAGGAAAGCAAGTGCACTGGCTGAGTGACAGGGGTAGGAGGACGAATGCTGCCAACCTGAGTGAGGACAACAACTTTATGCTTCATGGATCCACTGCCAATTCTCTGGGGCAGCTGAGGACTGGAAAACAAAACTTCTGGTGGAAACTATAAAAAAGGAGTCAGAGCCATCAGAGTTCAGTCGAAATTGATGAGTCCAATGGTGTAGCACATGTAAGCTGAAGAAGACAGAGGCTCGATCCAAGAACTGAGAATAAGCAAATACGCAGTTTCTGTAGCTGTTTCTGATACTTGAAAGTAACATTGCTGGATCTGTACCATCCAGGCCAAGTTGAGGAGGTTTTGCATCCTGTGCCATTTTTGGTGAAGACTATACCATAGAATCCAGGTTGCTCGTGTGCTGTTGTCAGCTGGGGATCAGGGTAGCTCCCAGCAGGGGAGAAGCTGAAAATCTTCGTAAGGGGGGCAGAGTTTTGAAGAACTTCGTGATTGAGTTTGATGACCTATACACGAGTAGATTGCTGAGCCAATTTGTAATAATTATCTTAAGTCATATCTGGCATTTAACGTGTAGATTTTCCTATTAATTCATGTTTAACTTATGTTTTTTCTGGGTTTTATAGTATAGGAGGATACCTAAGACGCTATTTAATGTTTGCTTTGTTTGACTCTTGTATAGTAAAAATTGTTCTGTTTTAAACTGTAGAATCTTGTAGCTTCATTCTTTCAGTAAATAACTGAAATTTTGGACCTTTTTTAAATGTACTGGTCTCTAACTGATCATAACATATGTGAGAAACAGAGTTAATATGTCAGATCAATGGCCTATCATCAGAACAGAAAAGACATTGGCTGACCTGAAAAGTGTTTTCAACAATTTGTTATTATTTCAGATTTCTGTCATTTGCAGTATTTTGCTTTTGTTTGAGAGTCTAAGAGTCAATCTCTACTTCACCTCATCTTCATTCCCATTCTCCCCTCATCAATTTTTAAGTCTTTTCTTGTTATTTTTGTCCACTTTTACTGCATACCATTCTAGGACTGGGAGAGCAACAGGTGACCTTAGTCCTCTGTCGCTCTTGCATAAGCCATAAACCATGCTCATGAAAGGCTCTCAAGGGAAGTGTTGGTTAGCTTACTTCCCCATTGCTCCCTTATGGAATACCATTTCTTTTAGTATGAAATATTGATTAACAAATAAGCTTCAAATATAAGAGCTTTTAACTGAATTATGTTTTCATAAGTTTCCAACGGATTTTATCTGAAAGTGAGGAATGGGGTTGTAGTTAGGCTCAGACTAACATTCTGATAAATAACAAAACACACAGACCAGTCTGAAAGCATGTTTGACATGTTACTATACAGGCATGACCAAGATTGGTTATCCAATGTTTGTGCACTTGACAACTTATGAATCATTAAGTTAAGGTATTGTTAGACATTCACGCAATAGCAAAAAGATATTTAAGATGTTTTAAAGCATTTATCATTATTTTTGTCTCTCAACTCCTGTAAGGCTGCTTATTCAATATAAAAGGTTAATATAAAGCTCTGGATTCTTACATGAAAACACTGAGTGACAGAACATTGTGAAACAATCAATGCAGCTTGAAAATTATCTCTAAATACACAAATGGATTCCTGCAAAATTGGTTAGATGTTTATTTACCTCAGTTGAATTGTACAGGTCTTACATTCCACTGGGTTCTTCACTTTTTTAACCGTTAGTTCTGTATTCACAAATAATGTCCTAACAAAAAAATTGCAATATATTTTCTACTGTTTTTTTCGGTCATTGATGTAAATTAAGACTAGCTATCTTGTTTAAAAGTAATGTTGCTGCATTTATTTTGTTTTTGATTTCTGTTTACAAGGAGATTGTGTTCAATTTTCATTCACTGTATGGGCAGTATTCTGATTGCCTACCCATTATAGAACCCAACAGATTTTCATTACATTGATTTGAACAGAATGACAATTGGACTTGTAGGCAATGTACTCTTAACAGATTACTGCCCATTTTTTGAAGGGAAAAAATACGCCATTGTGTACTACTTAGGATTAGATTTTAATTATGTAGAATACAATAATTGTACCTTTGGAACATGACTAGTCATCCAGCTTGACTGCATGGATAAAAAACTTCTCTCATAAGAATCCTAAGTCATGAAAAATGAGTTTAGTACGCTTAAAATTACTTACAGATAAATGTGAGTACACAACAAAACCTTAGCACTTAATTACTATAAATTGCCTTGGAAAAAATATTAGATAGATCTTTCAATGAGTTTGCCCTCCCAACAAAAGCTGCACATAAAAGCAAAATACCGCAAATGCTGGAAATCTGAAATAAAAACGGAAAATGCTAGAAATTCTCAACAGATCCAGCAGAACTTGTGGAAAGAAAAACAGAGTTAATGTTTCAAGTCAATGAGAGATCATCATGGGCAGAATATTGCACACGTCAGGTGGGCACATGCCTGACCCAAACGAATGTAAAATGATGCGCGATGACATCGGGTGAGCATCCCAAAGTCATCACGCACTCGCGCAATATCTCGGTAGGCAGGCCTGCGCGGAAGTCAGCAGCACACCCGCCAACAATTAACAGGCCTACTAAAGCCATTAAAGTAATAATTAAATGAAATTTTTCGCTGCTCATCCGACCTTACGGTTGGCGGCAGGAGAATAGGCCAAGTGGCCTTTGGATTTTTTAGGAAACCTCATCCACGGGCAGGATGAGGTTTCTAACAACAAATAAAAATTAAATAAAAAGTTTTAAATTTCATTCATAACATGTTCCTGCTCATGTGACAGAGTCACATGAGGGGACATGTTTTTAACATTGCTTAAGTTTTTAATTTTTGAGTTTATAAATCTTCAGCTCCCTGAGACAGCTCTGTGCCTCAGGGGGCTTTCATTGTGCTCACCCATGCGCATGTGTGAACCTCCGCAATCGACCTCCTCCCACCCCCACACAGCAGTGCTGAGCGCTGCAGTGTGCGTTTCATGCTGGCTGGCCGTTAATTGGCCAGCCAGTGTGAAATTGATGTCAGGGCCCGATCGCGAGCGGCAGTCAACTTTGCAACTGCTCCCAGGCCTGCCCACCGCGCCCGCCCAACAAGGTGAAAATCCTGGCCCATAAGATTATAATAAATAGAAGCGGTAGGCCATTCAGCCTCTAAAGTCTGCTCCCACATTCAATACAATCATGGCTGAACAGACTTTGGCCTTAACTTTACTTTCCTGCCAGTCCTTCATAACCCTTGACTCCCTTGTAGATCAAAAATCTGTCTAACTCAGCCTTGAATATATTCAATGACCCAGACTCCACTGTTCTCTGGGGAAAGAATTCCAAAGACCAATGACCCTCTGAGAGAAGAAATTCCTCCTCATCTCAATCTTAAATGAGAGATCTCTTATTTTTAAACTGTGCCCCCTAGTTCTAGATTCCTCCATGAGGGGAACCATCCACTCAGCATCTATCCCATCAAGCCCCCTCAGAAGCTTATATGTTTCGATAAGGCCACCTTTCATTCTTCTGAACTCCAATGAGTACAGGTCCAACAAGCTCAACCTATCCTCATAAGACAACTCCTCCATCCTAGGAATCAGCCTAGTGAACCTTCTCTGAACTGCTTCCAATTTAAGTATATCCCTTCTTAAGTAAGGGGACCAAATCTGTACACAGTACTCTGATGCAATCACACCAATGCCCTGTATATTTACAACAAAACCTCCCTACTTTTATACTCCATCCCCTGACAATAAACACCAGCCTTCCTAATGACTTGCTGTACCTGCATGCTAACTTTTTGAGATTTATGTACAAGGACACTCTGTTCTACAGCATTCTGCACACTCTCTCCATTTAAATGATATTCTGCTTTTCTGTTCTTCCCGTCAAAGTGGGCGACATCACATTTTCCCACATTTTACCCCATATGCCAATTTTTTAGCCCATTCATTTAACCTATCTATATCCCTTTGCAGGCTCTTTGTATCCTCTTCACAACCAGCTTTCCTACCTACATTTGTATCATTAGCAAATTTAGTTACAATACAGTCAGTTTCTTCATCCGATTGTAAGTAGTTGGGGTCCCAACACTGATCCCTGTGGCACTCCATTAGTTACAGTTTGCCAACCTGAAAATGACCCATTTATTCCAACTCTCTGTTTCATGTTAGTTAGCCAATCCCCTGTCCAGGCTAATATATTACCCCCAACACCATTAGCTCCTATCTTGTGTAGTAACCTTTTATGTGGCACTTAATCAAATGCTTTTTGGAAATCCAAATACAGTACATTTACTGGCTCCCCTTTATCCAAACTGCTTGTTACCTCCTCAAAGAACTCTAATAAATTTGGTAAATAAGATTTCCCTTTCATAAAATCATTTTGACTCTGCCTAATAGTGTTATGATTTTGTAAATTCCCTGCCACTACTTCCTTCATAATGGATTCTAGCATTTCTCCAATGACAGATGGTAAGCTAACTGGCCTTTGGTCATCCACAAAATGTCAATGACTTGAAATGTTAATTCAGTTTCTCCCCTCATAGGTGCTGCCAGACCTGCTGACTGGATCCTTGCATGTTGAGAGAACATATCTGAAATTTGGATCTGCATGCCCTTCATTATTTTCATTCAATGTTTCATATAATTCTTTTCTCAAATGTGTGGGTGATTTTTTTTTAAATTGTATGACTCCTTTAATTTTTTAGCACAGCTGTGCACACATGGTATTTAAAAGGGGCTGACTTTTACATGGTCAGCATGGGGACTTTCGTGTTGTTTTATGGCCGCACAGCTTTAGAGGCACTTTGTTTTCAGTCTATCAATTTTAGTGGGAATGTGGATCAGAATTCTCAATATGCAATCCTGACAGGTGAAGCTTCACCAAGGGAGAATAAACTAAGAAAATTATCCATTACATATATTTAAAATCTATAAATATATCTCCATATTCATTTTTATGATGGCTTATTTAAAGTGTGCAAAGTATCAGAGTTGTGTACTCGTGTAACGTAGTTTTTCTTTTTAGATCCTAGAGATGTTGGAGTATTGGAGATTCCACTTTTGACACTGTTTTGACTTCAAGTACTTCCCAGTTAGATATCCAGCATATAGAGTGAATCTCTCTGGAGGTCAAAATTCTCCTTTCTGGCTATTCGGGTTCAATGGGTAACAGAATTGATAGCTTCAATGTGGTTTTGAATAAAACTGCATAAATTTGCTTAAAATTCAGTGAAACTTAGCAATTTCACTCAAAGGCCATCAGTGTGACTGGTGTGAGAAAATAACAAAAATATATTATACTGTAGGGGATTTTTCTCTGATGGTAAGATTAAGATATTTTGCTGCTAGCTTTCCACCATACTTGACTCTGCTAAAACTGAAATAAGGATGTTTGGAACTGAACTGAAGGAATATATCTCCTCTTAATGGATTACAAATTATGCACACAATGACCTGGGCCTTAATTTTTCAGGTGGCAGGTGGGCTCAGCGGGAGCAGGCAGGGGCAGCCGCCATTTTAGATGGGAGGGCCAATTAAGGCCCGCCCAGCGTAAGACACATGCACGCGAAAGAGCGCTTCAATCTCCTGGAGGCACGGAGCTGCCTCAGGGAAATTGAAGGGCTATTGTAATTATTAAATAAATGGATGTAAAATTCAATTAAACATGTCCTCTCATGTGACGAGTCACATGAGATGGCACATGTTTTGATTTTGCAGAAAAAATATTTATTTACTTAATAAAAGCTTTAGGAAACCTCATCCCACTCGTGGATGAGGTTTCCTAACACTTTTTGCCTGCTCGCCAACCTTAAGGTGGAATGGGCAGCGTTAACAATTACATCAATGACTCCATTAATGGCCTTAATAGGCCGTTTACATATCGGTGTGCACCCGCTGAACGAAATATCGTGGCACTGCGCGATGACGTCGGGACACACGCCCAATGTCATCGCACATCATTTTATGCATCGGCATGTTGGGCCCACCCCCACCCCCACACGCCGACTGAAAAATCCTCCCCCTGAAATTTCTCTGGCCTTACTGACACCACATTCAAACTGATAGCCTCCTACAGGAATTACACCAATGAGAATTTACGCACAAGTTTCCTACGGATCCATTTTGTCTACACTGGAATGTGAAAATGACCACAAAACACATTCAAACACAATGTAGCCAAGCGGGGGCATGTAGAAACACAGAAGGAGCTAAATTTGGAAGTTGGAGGTAAGTGTTAAACTGTTTCTGTTAATTATTTTGGATTATCCAGCAAGAATTGTAAAGTGCACGGAAGGCCAAAATTATTCTTTCTACCCTTTCTGCTGCATGTTTTGATCTGCTACCATGTCTTGATGAGGCGTTGCTTATTTTATGAGTGACTTGAGATAGTCAATATATAGTTTTTCCTGAAACTATTTATTAAGAACTATTTACAAAGACCTCATGGTAAGCACATGGTTTTCTGGACACAGACTGATCTGTGTCTTGCTCTCTTGGAGCTTCTTGGTCATCTGACTCTGATATCATGCTTACATCATCATCAGCCTCATCGTCTTATTAACGTAACTATTAACCCTTTACTCTACATCTCCCCTCATGTATAATCTCAAAACTGTTACATTATTTTGTTAAGCTATTTACATTACATTCCCAGCATCTGTAAACCTCATACTTTTTACAGTTTCCATCCAACTCCTATCTCCCCAATCCTCCAAGTCACGGTCACCAAAGGCATCAATCCCCAACAGTGTTCTGGGCTCTCTTGGAGGATGTGTTGGACATTTGAGTTCCATTATCTTCTCCTTGGAATGCAAACACATTGGTGAAGTGGGATAGCAGCTTCTCATGACAGCTGGTTCATGGACTGTGACTCTTACGACAACCTGAATATAAAGGCTGTGAAAACCAATCAAGGCAAATCTGATTTAAGAGAGAAATCTTCAGGTCTCGGACGAAAACAACCCCTTGAAAAGGAAGACAACAAACTGACATTCTCTCTGTAATTCTGTGTTGCACACTGGGGAAAGGTGAAAGCACCGGCTTGAGAAAATGAAGCACTTTCATCCTCTATGAAGAATTTCGCAGCTGTATCATTCACAGTTGTGACAACGAGAGAAGAATTCATAAGACATGAATGAATCGGGTAGATGAAAAGAAGCACAAGGAACACCCTGAAGGCATTGCCGGATACGAGGAAAAGACGACTTCCCAACTACTCTTAGGGTAGGAATTGCACTTTCTGTGGGTAATGGTATCATTTCCACACTCGCTTCAACGTGAGGCTGCTCCACTGTAGGCAATAGGATCACGGTGTCAGCATGAGAATGTAGGACTGCACCATCAACGACAATGGAATAAACTTCCAGACCTGGATCTATATGAAGTTCCTGTGTAGTAATCTTCAGCTGTAGAAGCTCTGTAGTTTGGGCCTCTGCTTCTTTACAGAAAGGAGATTTGAGTGCATCCATGACTTGCTGGCAAAACCCAAGTGTGAGCTGTAGCTTACCTCCATACAAATTAAAATGCTCTGAACTTCCTCTATTGGTTTGATCCAACCTGAAGTTAAGCACCTCCCTGGATATCTTTCTGATGACTGCAAGCAATTGTTGATGCATGTCATTGGTGGGTTAGTGGAATGCATATGCAAATTCACCTCTTTAAATCTTCTTCATCAAAACAATGATTCTGCTCAAAAGAGATAACAGAGACTTGAGAGGTGTGGAGTCAAAGAGTGTGGCAAGATCTAAGACCTCTTCTTCAAACAGATCTTCTGCTTCTGCAATGGCTTCATTCCCTTGAACTGTGTCCAGAAAGAGCCAACCAAGGTCAAGAAACTCCTCTAACAAATAGTCACCATCTTGTATAGTCCTTCCTGTTTCCGCCTCTTCTAGCTTGTCTTCAAAGAGAAGTGAGATATCTGTAATCTCCTCCTGTGGTCCAACGGATGGTGTTGCTGCAATAAAGAGCAGCTCATTCCGTAATGAGTGGACTTCAATTTCTGTTGCAGGTTTGAGGCTTACCGGTCCTCTAAACAACTTTGGAAATTCATCCTTGAATATTGCTCTGCTATCCTGTACTGTTACCTCATTGATCTTTTGTTGAAGACCAAGTCCCAAACAAGTTGACCTGCTGAGCAGAGAAATTTGCTAGTTATGTAATATATAAAAAGGTTTGTTAATTTCTTTAACTTCATGCCTAAGGATTGCAGTGTACTGACCCTTCACTTTGAAGTCTGTGCCTCCTAGCCCTTGTAGCTTTGTTAGATAGTTGGATTTTTACTTCCTTAAGCCAGTTCTGAAGCCAGTCCAATTTGTCCGATAAGACTGTGACTCCTGCCCCAGTGTCCAAATTAAATTCTGTTCTGCATCGTTGGACTTCCAACTCTACAGACTGGAAATGTTTATTAGGTTTCTCCTAGGAAATCTTGAAGTTGGGATGCTGTATTTCCTATTTCCTGGACTTTAAAATGGTTGGTGGCTGGTTCCAACTTCCTTCCTGTTAATTGTGTTTTAGATTTGCAGAATTGTTTAAAATGCCCAGGCTTGCCATAGAGAAAGCATTCAGCTCCCCCTGCTCGGCAGTCTTCCCGGTGGTGTTGTCTTTTGGCACCGCATCTGGAACATTTTAACATAGGTGGAAGGGTTCTCCCCACCCCTTCAGCCATTTTGGCAGGCTTTTCCGTGGGCCTTTAGTTGGGCAGGGCTCCGGACTTTGGCCTTACATACTGGATTGCCCTTTCCTGAGCCTCCACGTCTCCCTGAAGTACACCCTGATTCTGCAGTCATAGCTCTGCCTGCCTTGCAAACTGTTCAGCCTTCTCCAAAGTCAAATCCACTTTGGATTGTAAAAAGTCCAAGTGTGTCATCGAGCATACCAACTACAAGCAGTCACAAATTAACTCATGTTTTAAAGCTCCATATCCACACATGCTGGCCAATCAAAACACATCATTAATGAATGAATCAATGGATTCACCCAGCCTTTGGATCATCTGGTTGAATCTCGCACATTCAATGACTCTTAGGGCTGAAGTACATATTGAAGGCCCTCATAACCTCCATGTAGGATGCCAAGGCCTCCTCAGTCCCATGTCACACCAAGACATCATTAGCTATGGCTCCAATCACATATGAAAAGCGTATCAACCTGCTGTTTTTCTGCCTTTCCTTGTAAGCCCAAAGCTGTGCAATACCTTCCATATTATCTCCTCCAGAGTTCCCATTGTTATCCTTGCTGTGGATCCTCAATGTGTTTGAAGGGTTATGGAAGGGATAGCAGCTGTTCAATAGGTGGCACATGCATGGTTCATTGTCCCTACCAAGGTATATTTAGGTATATAGTTTTTCAAACTATTTATTAAGAATGATTTACAAAGACCTCATGGTAAATATATAGTTTTCTAGACACGGACTGTTCTGTCTTGGTCTCTTGGAGCCTTTGGTCATCTGACTCTGTCATGCTTACATCTTAATTAACCTCATTTCCTCATTAACATTAACGCTTTACTTTACACTGTTTATGCAGGTCATTCAGGGGGTAGGAACTGGCCATTTAGAACCCTTATAGGATTTATTGTCCTCTCTGCTACTTGCTGATTGTAACACCTTGGAATTCTTCATTACGAATCACATGGAATGGTGAAATTAGTTAGGATATCAGGGGACAAGCTGTCCAACGATTTATGTCTCTTCCCTGAATAGTTATGTGGTGGTTGAAAGAGTGCAGGATAAAAGCATCAGGGCAGCTTTCCACATGCTGTACTTTGATGTACATTATGCATTGCTGCATATCACAATCTGCATGATCAGCAAAACAAATTTTGAAATTGAAAACTTTCCTGCCTAAGTGTATCAATGAGTTCTGTGCTAATGCCTTCAGAGCCACATACATGTGGTCAAAAACCCCATGGGGCTGAATTTTCCATTCATCGGGTGGGCGGAGCTGACCCAATCGTGGGCGGGCGTGGACCTGATCGCTGGCCGCACCGCCATTTTAAATGGGCGGGCCAATTAAGGCCCGCCCAACATGATGTCCGCAGGGAAGTGCTATGCGCTCCCTGTGCGGGTGGGGGGAAGCCCTAAAATCGAGAGTGCATTCTTTCGCACATGCACACGAAAGAGTGCACTCATCTCCCTGAGGCTAAGTGCAGCCTCAGAGAGATTGCCTCAACTTTTAAAAATATTAAAAATAGAGAAAAAAAAATCCCTTACATGTCCCCTCATGTGACAATGTCACATGAGTTGGGACATGTTCATAATTTCCATAACAACTTTATTAAAATTTTTAATACCCTACATGAAACCTCATCCTGCCGCTGGATGAGGTTTTATGTTTTTTCTAGTTGCCACCGGGGCTCCTGGCCTACCCGCCAACCTTAAGGTTGGATGGGCAGGTCCTTTAATTGCTTAATTGATCCTGTCAATGGCCTGAAGTGGCCATGACAGGTCGGCGGGTCCGCAGCTGATTTTGCTGCACCCCCGCCTTCCTGAAAATTTAAATGGGGAGCGGTGATGTCGGGGGTTCCGCCGAAATACAAGGGAATTCCTGGATAATTATTTTGAAATTGAAAACAATCAGAGCTTCACTGTTTAATTTTGAAAAGGAATATTAATGGTTAAAATAAGGTTACTTTGTAGGGTGTGCCAAGTTTAGTGTATTGTATGTATGACATAGAACATAACGAGAAAACCTGAATAATGGTAAATTCAAGTGGTTATAAGTATCATTGAACCCTTAGAGACTCGAATACATTACTTGACATCTCTGCTTCAAAATATGTGTTGACATCTTCTTTGCCGCTTAACTTCCGACTGAAAATTGTATTTTTTTGTGACAGTCACCATTGGCAGGTTTAACCGTGCAGCTGTCATTTGATAGATATATTTTATGTTGAAAAAAATTCTTATACAGAATGTTGCACTTCTGTAAAATAGTACATTATTTTTCAACAAAACTATTTATTTCTATCAACTGAACCCCATTATATGATCTTGTGTCATGGTAAGGTACCAAAGCCACAAAAAAAAATCAAGTTGCCATAATGTCAGCAACAAAAAACCTAACAGCACATGCCTAAAAACTCGTGCTTGCAAACAGTTGCATGGGGGCAGGGCATGAATGCCTCTTTCACATGGCCACAGAAACCATGTGAGACTAGTGCTGGAAGGTTATTAACATTAGACAGGCATGGAGTCAACATTACCTACTACCCACAAGCTGTTTATTGGTTGCCCGCCTGTGCTTATCTTTTGGCTGGGGGAGGAGGCAGGAAATCACCATTATTAACACCATTTAAAGAAAGTATACACTCTTTCTAAAAAGCGGTAGAGATAGTATACAGATAACTTACAAATATATTGCCAAGACTGGAGAATTTTAGCTATGAGAAAAGACTGGATAGCCGGAAGTTGTTTTATTTGGAACAGGGCAGCTGAAGGGAGATTCAATAGAGGTGTATAAAATTATGAGGGGCCTAGATAAAGTGGATAGAAAGGATCTAGTTCCCTTGGCAGAAAGGTCCTTAATCAGGAGGCATGGATTTAAAATAATTGGTAGAAGGACTAGACAAGAGTTCAGAATAATCTTTTCACCCAGAGGGCAGTGGTGGAACTCTGCCTGAAAGGGCAGTAAAGGCAGAAACATTCATCACACATAAAAATTCTTGGATATGCTCTTGAAGTACAGACAATAACTGGAGAGTGGAGTTAGACTGTTTAGCTCCCTTTTGCCTGCACAAGCACAATGGGGGAACAACCTCCTTCTGTGCCATAAATCTTCACTGTTTCTTTGGTTGCACTTTGGCTGCAGAGAGCAGGAAATATTTTCTAACAGCGTTTCTAATAACTTGAGAGCTGCACCTAGGGTATTCAAATTCTCTGACGCAGCAGGTAGTGACAAGAGGAGGGTAAAGTTGCTTACGCATTCTCTGCCCACTGAAAGAGCAGGTCCTCAACATAATGCACTGCAGGCATGCCATGGCTGTGACAAGTGGAAATTCTGGTGGCAGTCACTCATCTCTGTCTGCTTACCCTTGACATGGAAAGCTATCCCTTGGCCCTTAATTTCATTTCATGTGCAGAAAATGTTGAGGCCTCAGTGATACTTCAGGAAGAAGGGGCAGCCTACTTCACAATGCACCATCACTTAACCTGCCCCCAACAAGTACCAGCTCAGTGATTGGCACCACGTACACTTTAGAAGGTAGGCAAGACAGGTGTTTTGACATGGTGAATCACTCAGCACAACTGTGGGGGAGCTACAGTAAGGGAACACAACAGTACAGGGCTCAGATGTTGACTTCAAGAGCCCAGACTTGTAAAAAAAAGTTGACATACACTAGGAAATGCTAAGTGCAGTAGCCTATCTGGCAGTGAGCTTGTGCACAATTGCTGACAGCATGGAGGAATCCAGCTTCAACTTATGTTGGGGCTTTCAACAAGGCATGGAGACCATGCTGTCAGCCATGGGGTGATGCCCACCATGATGTCGCCTCTTCTGACAACTCTGACAGATTCCATTGCAGCTCATACTATTCTCATGACTTACCTGCAAAGCAGGCCCAAGGTCATCTGATCTCAAACATCCAGCAGCCTCTCTACACTTGCTTCCTGGCTGCTCCATAAACTTAGGCTAAACAGTGCACTTTGCACACATCCCGCCTGAAACTTGCTTGGCATTCAAATCAAAGTTCTCTGTGTCTCTTGTCTTTTCTCATAACTAAAGCTTTTCATCACTGATATCATATTGTATATCCTTTAATGATATTCACATCCTTCCTAAACTGAGAGGCGTCAAGCTGAACAGAATTCTTGCAGGGGCCTCATCAAAGATTCTATTGGCTTAGCAATACCTTTTAGCTTTTATACCCTTGGGTGCATATTTATAAAACCCAGAATCCCATAGGTTTTACCATTTAATGTGTATGCATAGCTTGATGCATGGTGCAGGAGGGAGGGCTTCAGATTCTTGGAGCACTGGAACCAATCCTGGGGCAAGAGGCACCTATTCAAAAGGGTTAGGTTGCACTTCAACAGAAGTTGGATCAATTTCCTTACAATGAGGTGCACTTGTTTAAACTAAAAATATACAAGTAGAAAAGAAGAATTGAAAAGGATTGAGAGAAGGAAGTGGTATCATGTTAGACAGGAGCAGACTAAGAAGAACTATGAGGAATACAAGGACAAGTTTAGAATGCATGCATATAAACCACAAAGTGTGGTGAATAATGATGGTAAGTTACAAGCACAAATAGCCATGTGGAAATATGGTGTGGAGGCAATAATGGAAGAGTGGCTTAAAAATGATGAGGAATATGGAGCTATACTAAAATGTTCAGAAAAGATAGGGAAGGCGAAAAGGGAAGTGCAGTAGCAGTACCGATAAGGGAAGACATTGTAGTGTTAGAAAGAGAGGATATAATTTCAGGACAGCACCATTTGGTTAGAGTTGAGAAGCAGAAAATGAATCATGCTACTTGGGGTATTCCAGATGCCTCCAAATAGTGAGAGGAAGATAGAGGAGCAAATCTGCAGGGAAATAACAGAGATGTTCATGAACTGTGGAATGGTGATACTGGGGGATTTTAATTACCTAAATATTGGGCGGAATTTTCCCAGATTTGCACAAAGTGCGGTAGCGGGCCCGTCAGCGGCAATATCAGGTTTTCACGAATGCTGGATGCAGTGGAGGCCCGCCGGGATGACCTGTACCTCTGTTCTGGCCACAGGATGGGCAGCAATGTGACCAATCCAGCTTGGGAGGCGGTGGCAGCGGTGGTCAGCGCCAATGACCCTCAGAAGAGGACAGCCACCCAGTGCCGCAAAAGGATGAATTATCTCCTCCGTTCCACCAGGATAAGTCACTCTTCTCATCACTCTCAACTCTCACACTCACAAACCCATCACACATACACAGGGCCCTCACTCACTACCAGTTCAAGGGACATCACCATTCACACTCTCACACTCATCGTCATTGTTCTCATCCCTTCCATGGGACCACTCACCACCCACATAGGCTAGGCATACTTATCATCTGGCCTAGCAGGTGTCCTGCTTACTCCTTCTCCATCTCTATTCATGCAGGACAAGCTGGCACACAAGAGAGAGGGGTCGCAGATCGGTAGCGGAATGCCCAAAATCAAGGCCCTCATGGACTTTGAAAACAGAGCCATCCAGCTGGCCGGTCCTGTGCTGACAGTGAGGTCGGCGCTGCTCTACCAAATGAGGATCCAACAGTGCAACATCCATTAGACAACCATGTCGTGAGTGATGTGTCCTCTTTCACAGGCCACTGCCATGCACTAATTATCCCCCTTTGCTTCCGCAGGCACATCTGCCAAACAGCCGACAGAGTCCATGACCCGGGGCCTCCAATCAAGCCCCAAAGAAACTTCTGAAGAGGAATCTGAAGGCACCCTCCTTGAAGTCCCGTCACAGCGCTCACCCATACCCTCCACTAGCGCAGAGACACACACCTCGGTGGGACCTAGCTTTAGAGTAGCCTTGGGTTCACAATCTGGTGAGCACATTGCACTGTCTGATCCACAGCAGGTAGAGGCAGGGACTTACCAGGTCCCCAGCACTCAGAGGACTGCTGGAGGCCAGAACGTTGCTGAGTCCGAGTCAGATGACGAGCCTATGGACTCGGTCATACCTCAGTTACTGGAGCTGCAAAGGCAAACTCCAGAACATCAGGAAGGGATGTCCGCTGCACTCCTCAGATTGCAAGGCATGATAGAGGAGTCTGTCCGGCTTCAGGCTGAGGTGACAGTGTCAGCATGCCAACACACCAAGGTCAACACTGGTAGGCCAGCAGCCGCTATGGAGACCTTGGTCCAGGACTTCTCTCCAGCACTGCTGCGCGGGCTCAACACCATCGCTGATACCATAGTTGGCCTCCAACAGTGTGTATGTGATAGGGGTGCCAAGCAGCTCGATCTCGCTCCAAATTCTGAGCAGCACGTGCAGGAGCTCCTGCTGCCCCTTCTTCCTGAGGCTGCTGCTCCTGCCTTTGCACGGCCAGGAGCCTCAGTTGCTCTCTCCTCCGTCTTCTATGCTCTCTGTAGGCCATCAAGCATACAGCTAAGTCACCAGGCTCTATGCTCTTGATGTAGTCCTCCTGCGGCATGAAAGAGAGAGACATGGTTAGCATGGCTGTACTTAGCACCTTTCCTGGCCCTGTGTGACCGCCCCTTAATGCTTCCCGGAGAGTGCTGGCCACCCCTCGGATAGCCACAGATGTGTGTGCTGCATGGCTGCCCTGTCAGCCTGCGACATGGGGGCAGACTGCACCTGACTGGGATGCCAAGATTGCAATGGGCTGTGAGCGCCTCCAGCAGTGACTGCTCCATGGTCTGCATTGGTGAGGAGATTGTACAACGTGTGCAGTCCAACTGCTCCGCGATCCAGTAAAGTGGTCGTGGATTTGCAGTCTGTGCCGGTGGGGTGGGGGGGAGGAGGGGTTGGCAGTGGGGGTAAGGTCTGGAGCGCTTGGTGCCACTTTGGTGCCTCCTCATTGCTTGCGTGGGAGGGCAGTCTAGGTGCCCGACCCCAATCATATCACTGTGGCTGCGCCTGAACTGTCTCAGTTGCAGAGGAATGGTAAGTTTATACAGGTGTCCGTACTGCATGGCCACTTCCCTTGCCTACCCTGCCCCCCACCTCAATTTCTTGCATGCGGGATCCTATACCAGGGCAGCAGTTGCCACCCGCCTGCCCCCAAAAACAGTCACCTCCGAGGCTGGGCAGCAGTTGGCCCCAGACATCCCCCTGACAACAGTCCCCTCCCAGGCTGGCAGCAGTTGCCCCCGGACACCCCCGCACCCCTCCCCCACAACAGTCCCCTCTGTGGCAGGGCGGCACTTCACCCCAGCCCCCCCAGTACCCCAGAAGCCTGCCAAGCAACAGGTGACACTGGCGAGCTCTGCAGAACAATACTGTTCACTCACCTCCAGTTCCCCCAAAGTGAAGGCCGCCAAGTATACATCGCCTGTGTGTTGTTGTGAAACACGCTGACGTGCTTTCCCGCCGACGTGTACAGATGATCCGGCAGGGGTACAAGAGCCTGCCGGGATGGCCTCTTAATGTTATGCTGATGTATTAAAATGAGCTCTCCGACAACCATTGACGAGACATGAGGCCCTCCGTCGGCAGGCTGAGCAGACAATCCCACCATCATGAAAACGATTGCGCCATTTTGTCCAGACACGCCACCCATCACGCCCACAACTAGCAGGCACAGAAAATTCCACCCATTGATTGGGATAATGTTAGAGTAAAAGGTAAGGAGAGGGAGGAATTTCTGAAATGTATTCTGGAGAACTTCCTTGACCAGTATGTTCTCGATCCAACTACGAAGGAGGCATTGCTGGATCTGATGCTGGGAAATGCGGTCGGCCAAGTGGACCAAATGTCTGTGGGAAAACATTTGGGTAAAAGTGATCATCATATCATGAGGTTGGGATTAGTAGTGGAGAAGAGCAAGGGACAATCTAAAATAGAACTTATAAACTGAAAGAGGGCTGTCTTCAATGGGATGAGAAGGAATCTAGCCAGGATAAAATGGAACCAAAGACTGACAGGAAAAATGGTAACGGAACAATGGGGTGATCTTTAAAGAGATGTTTCAGATACCAGGTTAGGTACATTCCAGCAAGGGTGGCCGGTAGGGAAACCAAAACCAGGGCTCTATGGTTGATGAGGGATGTAGAGAATTCAAAAAGAGAGGGTGCGCGATGCATGACAGGTGAATTTTTCAAGAACACAAGAAGTTGAGAGGGGAAGCGAAGAGGAAAAGAAGACTGGCAAAGAGAGAATCTGAGAATAGAATAGCAGTTAACATAAAAGGGAATCCAAAAATTTTTGTACTGGCATGTAAATATTAAGCAGGTAGTAACAGGCAGGTAGGGCCTATTAGGGAAGGCACAGGACAAGGCTAGAATACATAATTAGTACTTTGTATCTGTGTATACTAAGGAAGATGCTGATAAAATATCAGTAGAAGCAAAAATCACAGAGATAGTGGGTTGAAAACTGATGGGGGATGTGCTAGAAATAAACTGGCTTTCCTTAGAGTGGATAAGTCATCTGATCCACATGACTTGCATCCCAGGTTCCTGAATGAAGTCGCAGATACTGGAAGTGCTTGACCTTCCAATCTACCCCAGATATGAGGGAGGTGTCAGAGAATTGGAGAGTGGTAAATATGACGCCGCCTTTCAATAAAGGCTAAAAGGTAGTAACTAGAGGCCAGTCAGTTTACTAACAGGGGTGGATAAGATTTTGGAAATAATAATCAGGGGGAAAAAACAGACAATTGGAGATATTTTAGTTCTTAAAAGAGTGCTGGCATGAATTTGTAAAATGCAATTTGTGCTTGCTAATTTAATTACATTTTTTGCTGAAGTAGCAAAGAAGTTGATGAAGGTAATGCTATGTATTACATAGGATTATGTAGGATATAAAAAAAACATAGCGATGGATTACACAGGACATAAGAAGCAGGCCATTCGTCCCAACCAGCCCTTGCCAGTGTTTAGGCTCCACACGAGCCTCCACCCATCTTTCCTCAGCTAAGCTTAGCGACCATCTATTCCTTGCTCTTTCATATGCTTGTCTAACTTCCTCTTAAATACATCTATACTACTCACTTCAACCACTCCATGAATAGCGAGTTCTGTATTCTTATCACTGTTTGGGTAAAGACGTTTATTCGGAATTCTCATTACATTTCTTGTTGGCTATCTTATATTGATGGCCTCTAGTTATGCTGTCCCCCACAATAAGAAATATTTTCTCGCCTTCTTTTTTTTCCCCCCAAGAGAAAAGAGAACCAGCCAGCCATTCCTTTCCTGATATATATACCCACACATTTCTGGTATCATCCTTGTAAATCTTCCCTGCACTCTTTTTACTCTATATTCTTTTCATAATATAGCATCCAGAACTGCTTCAGTGCTCTTAATTATGTCTAAATATTCAATGCAGGTTTAGCATAACTTCTTTTTATTTCTATCCCTCTAGAAATATAGCTTTGTGCTTGGTCTGCTTTTTTAATGGCCTTGTTAACCTGTGGCACAACTTTTAGTGATTGGTGTATTTGTATTCAAAGATCCCTTTATCCCTCTATGAAGACTTGTACTTTCCAAGTAATGTATTACCTCACATTTATCTGTGTTGAACTTCATTTGTCAATGTATGTCACCTGTATGGATTTTAAGAAAGTGTTTGATCATGGAACATATAAAATGCTGGTTAACAAAATTCAGGTTCATGGACTAGGAGGATCGGTATCAGCTTGTATTAAAAAAATGGCTTAAGGACAGAAAACAGCAAGTCATGGTAAATGGTTGTTTTTCAAACTGGAAAATGGTATACAGTGACCCCAAGGGTCAGTGCTAGGATGACTACTTTTTTGATACATATGTAAATGACTTGGATATTGGAACACAGAATAAAACTTTAAAATTTGCCAATGATATCAAATTTGGAGGTGTGACTGACATTGACAATGATGCCAATGAACTGCAACAGGGCATAGACAGGCTAGCAGAATGGGTAGACGAGTTGCGATGGAATTTAAGATAGCAAAGTGTGAGGTAATGCATTTTGGCAGAAGAAATAGGAAGAGGCAATATAGACTAAATGGCATAATTCTGAAGAATGCACAGGGGCAGGCAGACTTGGAGGTTCATATGTATAGATCTTGGCAGGTGGTAGGACATATTGAGAGAGTGGTTAGCAAAGCATATGGGATCTTGAGCTTCATAAATAGAGGAAATAAGTACAAAAGCATAACAAAAGTTATGCTGAACATTTATAAAGTTTTAATTAGGCCACAATAAGAGTATTGCGTCCAGTTCTGGTCACTACCCTTTCAGAAGGATGTGAAGGTCCTTGAAAGGATGCAGAGGAGATTTATTAGAATGATTGCAGGGATGAAGGATTGTAGCTATAAAGTTAGATTAGAGAATCTGGGGTTGTTCTCCCTGGAGCAAAGAAGTTTGAAGGGAAATTTGACAGAAGTGTACAATGACAGGTTTAGATAAGGTGGACAGAGAAAAGCTGTTCCCATTAGCTGATAGCACAAGGACTAGGGAGCAGATTTAAGGTTTTGGGCAAGAGATGGAGGGAAGATGTGGGGAAGAGCTTCTTTACCAGCGAATGATAATGGCTTGGAACCACAGCTTCCTGTTTTCTGTTCCTCAACCAACTTCCTAAGCTGCTGCACCCCTATTAATACTATATGCCTTCTGTGTGGCACGTTCCCAAAATGCATGTATGCATCCATGGCATTTTTTTCATTAATGGACTCCATTATCCTAGATCTGTAAGACAAATCCATGCTGGCTTTACTTCACCCATGTATTTTTCGGTATTAACATTATTCCCTAAAATAGCCTCTGGTAGCTTACCCACAATGAAAGGTAGGCTGACTTGTCTACAAATATCTGAGCATTTATAATTTCCTCCCTGACATTTGGGGATGTGTGCAATTAGTGCCCAGTCCCATTTAAAATTAATCATTTTTTTGAGTGTTACTTCCAACTCTATGGCTATCTTACCTAATGGTTATACCTCCTCATCTTGAAGTTCTTCATTCACAATATCACCCATTGAAAACCTACCAAAGTACTCATTTAGTATGTTCATCTTTTTTTTAATCCTCTACAAGAAGATTTCCTTTAATATTGATGAAAAGATAAACATGTTGCTGAAGGTTTTCATCTTGAACTTCATCAGGACAAACACAAGAATACTAAATTTCAAACAGTCACAACAATTTATACTACAGGAGAAAAGGAATGCTGATTGGTTGGCAAGTCAACTCTGGATGCTTCTGAGTAATTGAAAAAGGTACAAGGCTTGAACAGCTTCCTTTTATTTGCAGAGAATGGGTCCCTTTGTATGAATGCGTGTCACTTCGAGCAATCATAAGTGAGCCACATTATGAGCTCAACTAATTATCTTAAATTGATTGTTGGTATAGCTACCAGTGCACTCAGGATTGTTCAGCAAGTGCTGCCCAACTGCTGAATTACATTTAACAGTAGACATTTTGTTTTGGGTTTTACAAGTGTGGGCTGGATGAGTATGTACTCTGCTTATTATAAACAGCTAGAGGAACATGTTGCTTGATTTGATCAGCTAATCGTTGGGACATATGGCCCATGTACCTGGCATCACACCGTCAAACTCACAAATGGGCCAAAGGCCGCAACTTTCAGACATGAAAAGTGCCAAGCTTACCTCTGGGAAAGACAAAGTATCTAAACAATTTGAACAACAGGTTAAGCAAGCCATTTCACATTGTTACTATGCAGTGACAACAAGAGTTGTATTTTCCACTAATATGATGCTGTCATCAATCCAAAAAGACATTCTGCCTACTCCATGATTAAGCAACATTGTGCATGAATTTCAGTATTGATGTGATGCCACCAATGTAGGCCATACATCCCAAAGAACTGAATAACATGTTCCTCCAGCTGTTTGTAATAGGTTGAGTACAGACCATTCTCAATCAGCCCATGCCTGCAAAATCCAAAACAAAACACCTACTGTTAGATGTGATTCTGCGATTGGATAGCACTTGATGAATGCACTAATAACTGCACTAACAATTAATTTAAGATAATTAGTCGAGCTCATAACATGGCTCATTTAAGCTTGTTAGAAGTGATATACATTCATATGCAGGGACCATTCTCTGCAAACAAAAAGAATATGTTCAAGCCTTGAACCTATTTTGAATTAGTCAGATGCATGGGAACTTATGGTTTCCCATTCTTTCCCCATTGAAGCACCTCAGCCAATCAGAATCAACTTGCCAACCAACCAGCATCCCTTTTCTGTTGTGGTATAAATTGTTGTGTGTGTTTGAAATTTGGCATTCTTGCATATGTCCTGATCAGTGCAACTTCAGCAACATGTCTCTCTTTTCAGCAACATTCAAGTTCTACATTACTAAGTGAAGATTGCCTTTATTGTCATTGATTGATCCTACCCTTCTACTATTCTTTTACCTTTTACAGTATTTCTAAAATCCTTTATTCTTTAAGTTATCCCGTAGTCTTTTTGTCTTCAGTAATTTTATTCTTGTATACTTCCCCTCTACATTTTCTTTTTTGGCTTAATTTTCTTTATTACTATTTACTCTGTATTTGTCTTATTCCTCTTTTTAAAGTTTTAATTTTAATTTAATTTTAAATATCTCTACTCAGCCAAAGAATTCCAGATTTTGTCACACCAGTTTTGCTTCTTGTAGAAATATCTCTAGTTTGTACCCCAATTTAACATTTCCCATTGTTTGTGCACCAGTTCATACCAGTTTATTTGCACTGATTTCCTTTTAAATTCAGTGAAATTATTTCCAAGTATTTTACCTTGATGTTTGACTGTTCCCTCCTAATGTTTATATTGAAAAATTGTATTACTATAGCTGTTTCCTAAATAGCCCACTACTCATAAACTATCTACATCCCTCATATTATTACTTAGGACTAGATCCAGAATTGCCACTCTGTTGGATCAAAATGTTACTTAAAAAGTAGAATATTATACAAACCTTTCCTCTTATTATCACTTTTGTAACTTATTCTACTTTTGGTTAGTTAAAGTCACTCGTCATCATGTCCTTGCTATTGTTGTTTTATATATAACTTCCCCATCATCCTTGATCTTCAATATGCTCCAAGTGAAGTAAGAGCTCCTTTCTTATTCCCTGACCTTAATCAGCTTTTGCATTACCTCATGTTCTGATGCTGTGATAGATTTTTTTAAATATTGTTGTCCTGTCTCCTTTTGATCTCTATTGTATTTTTTCTTAATATTTAGTAAGCTGAAGTTTTCTGCCTGTGGTTTTGCCCTAGCCTGAATGATGTCTTTCTTAACGCTATTACGACATAATGTTGTTCTTTAAAAAAATGCCCCTGAACTATAAGAACAAAGCTTAAGCAGATTATTAGCTAAATATGAACTCGGAGGTAAGTTATGCCTGGGAACATAGATATTTATCATTCTTTACAGGAACAATTCCTACTTTACAAAAAAAAAACTGAAATGCATTGCTAACGTTCCACAATGCCACACCGGCAACTTTACTGTGTGGTTTATCTGGCGCAATTGTGAAATTTTATCTTGTTATTTCATTAATTTATAATTAAATAATGTCACAGTGATAGAAAATAATTATTGGATTTACTCAAAGACTCAAATCACTGACTCGCAAAGTGCAAATGAATGGTTGTTATTTTCAGAAATTAAATTATCCTAAATATCCACCATGTCGCTGGTAAAATGCTATACGTTCCCTGTTGATTTTAATAAGTACAACATAAACACAAAACTGAAAATATTTAATTATTTTGAATTTTAATTGTAAAGTGTAAAACGTGAAGATGGGACTTGAGATCTGCTTTCCCATTGGTTTTCAATTATCATGCTCCATTATTGGAATAATGTGCATATTTTCTAAATGAACCTGCTACCAATGTATTATTTTAGTTACTTGAAGTATGAAGAGTGGGAAATTGAAAATGACATTAATGTCCGAAAATATGTGTATTTTTTTGATGGAAAGACTTAATTTGCTCAGGGTACCGATGACTTCCATCCGTTCATTAAGAGAAATGGAGGTAACAACAAGTGAATGATCTGCCAGCGCTTTGCTTGCGCAGGAGGCAGTTACACGAACATTCATGAGCTTGGAGAAAATATCAAGTGGCGCTGACCAGCGTGCTGAAACTAAACGCATGATGAGAAGATGACTCCAGTCAGCCATCCAGCTATAATGTAATGTGCATCCAGTCATATGGGATGTTAGCATCACAAAAATATTTAAATTCCAAAGTTGTAATAGTTCCACATGTTTCTTGTAGGATATAAGAGGCAACATGATAGTGTAAATAGACATATCTCTTGGACACATTATTTAGTTGAATGTTAGATGAACAGCTTTGAGTTTTCTCACAGATTGCAGGGTGATTTCTGCGGTTCTATCCTTACCTGTTCTGAGCCTTGGAAGCAGATTCTGCAGGTGGGAGTGATGCCCCCGTTGCGAAAGCTGCTGTTGCTGCTGCACACGGACTCGGCGTCATTGGAGCAGGAGACCGCCCCGCTCTGGTATCCTTCGTGTTCGGGAGGCCGGTGCTCTTGCTTCCCGGGGCCGCAGCCTTTCCTGTCCTCGGCTTTGGCCGAGATCAGCCTGTCTTTCTCGCCGGCCTCTACCTCCTCCTCCTCTCGGTGCCTGGTGAGAGCGGGAGCTAGCGATCCTCCGCCGAGAGCGCCCCCGCCCGGGATCCCACCGCCACTGTCAGCCGGGGCCCCGCCGCCGCCGCCGCCGCCCTCCCTCCTCTCGTCCGGATGCGGCAGCAGCTGCCGCTCGCTCATAGCGCGGGTGGGGGCCTGGACTCTAAACGGCTTCGAGGAGGAGGAGGAGGAAGGGGGGATTGTTCCGAGCAGGAGGAGAGATAGAGAGAGGCAGGTGAGGGAGGGAGGAAAGCTTTTAAAATGCTCTGAAAGAGAGACTGACCGTTTCAATCGGCATGGTGGGGTAGAGGAGGCCCCTGGCCTGAGGCGGTTAGGGGTGAGTCACCCGAGCAGCCTGACTGACACACACAGAGAGAGAGAGAGAGAGCGGGAGCCGTTTGACAGGACAGTTCGGTTCACCGGGAAACACCCGATTCAGATCATCACAGCTCTGGAAGGCGGAATCGGAGACTCAGCGCCGCCCGCGACCCCGAACCCCAACCCCCCCCCCCCCCCCACCTCACCTCACCAGCACCGAAAGAGAATCAGAAAACCCCCTCAGGCCGCCGGGCGACCATTGTTCCCTCACAAACCGGAGGCTAAAGGTGGAGAGCAGGAACACCGAGCTTTATAGCTGGAGATCCCAGACAGCAGCATGGCTGTTCCTGTCACTCGGGGAGGGGGATGGCGGTGATCATTCATTTTCCCTTTTATTTTCTGCTCGTTCACCCTCCGGCTCCCCAGTGCCAGTAGGCTCCTGGAACGGTAGAGACAAGAGTTACAGGAGCATCAGAAAACGTTATGACATGAGTGGAGCATATTGTAAAGGGATGGGTTTTCTTTTCCCTTCATGGATGCGATGGATATTAGTCCTGAGGTAATATTTCAGCATCAAAGGCTCAGGTGGCGGTGTGGAGTGAAGTTCCCTTTCTTCTGCTCCAACATTGTGCCTCAGTCCCAACCTCACAACATTCCTCCTAATGCGTTAGTTTTTCATCGTCTTAAAGCTTTTGTGAGTAACTTTGCCAGCAGCGCAAAATTTGAATTCAGCCCAGGTCCCACAGATCAAACACCAGTACCTTGGCCACTCTAACACCAGAAAGGGATCTTCTCTACGAAGTTAAAATTAAGGGATTTCAATATTATTTCCAACCACAATAACTCGCATTTACATAGCACCATTAACACAAGGGCCAAGACACTGCACGGAAGCATAAAAACAAACTTCGATACCAAAGGCGATTTTAGGGAGGACGACTTAAAGGTTAGTCAAAGATCTGGGTTTAAGGAGGACCTCAAAGGCGGAGAGGAACTTTAACCGCAAGGAATATGGAAAAGCACAAGAGGCCAGAGTCTGAATTGTCAGAGTTAGGGCTGGAGGAGATTACAGAGATAGGTAGAAGCGAGGCCATGAAGGAATTTGAATATGAGGATGAGAATTTTAAATTGAAGGCATTGAGAGATCTCTCTCCATAGATACTGCCAGGCCTTCTGTGTTTTTTCAGCATTTTCTGTTTTTATTTCAGATTTCCAGCATCTGCACGATTTTATTTTTATTTCAGTAATAATGGTAAACTGTTTAAGTAATCAGCCTGAAGTGGGGGGAAATAAATGAAGAGTGAAGTGAGTGATAATGAAGCAAGGGAAGGAAAGGATAAAGGGGTTGGGTTGGTCATACAAACCATAACATGTAGCAGTGATGATGAAAATGGGCATTTGGCTGGAAGGGAAATGAGGAGTGGGAAGCAGATGGTAGTGAATGGGTGGGGTCTGAGGCACTGAGAATGTGTAATGTATAATTCATATTTGACTTGGATTTGACTATTCAATTAAAATGCCAATAATCAATTCCATTCTTTTGTATGGAACAGAAGTTAAACCAATGTCAGTCGCTGCTTTTCATCCCCTAATTTGTCGCCTTCTTTGATGAAGGGCACCAGAGTTGCCTTTCACATGACGATTGTCAGTACCTCACAAATCTTGTTTCTCTCAGCATTTGAGAAATAAATACTATCACTTGTGATTTAATATTGCTGGAAAAAAGACATACTAACAAGCATCTCATCTTGCACTCATCAGGAGAGCTACACAAGATAAACCAACAGTAAAAGGGAACAGCAATTTACACTGCATGAGAAGAGAGTGCTGATTGGTTGGCAAGTGGACTCTAATTGGTAGAGGCATTGCCATGTAGAATGCAGCAGGGAACAATTAACTGTTAACAGTTAACTGCCAAGCTTTTGTTTCAAATTCAAACCAGGCAAGTCGACTCTGATTGGTCAAGGCATTGCCATGGGGAATGAACCGGGGAATGGCTTTTGTTTAGTTGGAAAAAAAAGCTTTTGTTTAGTTGGAAAAGGCATAATGTATGGACAAGCGCCTGTGTGCAAAGGACAGGGCCCTGTATGTGGTTTCTAGCATGAGTAAATGAACCATACTGTAAGTGCGACTGATATTCTTTAGGTTTTCAGTGTGATTCTTAGCATAATCAGGACTGTTTAGCAATGTTGTCCAATTGCGTCTAATGTTGGACATGATGGACAGAATCGTCCCAGATTTGCACTGAGTGCAGTAGTGGGCATGAAAAAAGGATGTTTTACCCACTGGCCGCAATGGCGGATTTCTACGCTATATCATCCCCTTCCTACCTCATAAATTATGCAGTCAAGGGAAACAATCCGAAGTGCTGGCAACCAGCCTCCGATTTGCCTGCCACGCCTTTACCTCGCCCCTTCCTCACGCCGGGCGCCATACTTAAACTGCAGCCATGCACACACTTCTCAATGCTTGCAACCCAGGACTGCTCCAGTGAAGACATGGCCCCAAAAGCCAAGAAGAATGCAGCCCCCCGATTCAGTGATACATCCCTGGGACTATTGGCTGCCATGGAGGCCTGCCGCGATGTCCTCTACCCCAGCTCTGGCTGCAGGAGGCCCATCAGTCTCAATATTCTGGCGTGGGAGGTGCTGGCAGTGGCAGTCAGTGCCAATGCTGCATACAAGAGGTTGGCCATCCAGTGCAGAAAAAGGATGAGTATCTCATCCGTGCCGCCAGGGTAAGTCAACCATCTCATCACTGTGCTCACTCTGTTCGAGAGTCGCACATTGGAGCTGGCCGGAGAGGACGTGGACTGTTCCTGCAGCGATAGGGAGGTCGGCGGCAAGCATCCACGTGAGGATCCTGCACCACATTACCCCTCTTTCAACTCTACTCTGAGTCCACTGTTGTGTGTGTAATGCAGCTGCCAAGCACTAATAATCTTCACTTTCTGTCCTATGCACATCTGCCACCTCAACCTCAGGCAACCTTGACCCTGACCCCAGCACTGAGAGCACCTCAGATGAGGACCCTGAGGTCAGCACCATTGATGACCCATCACGGCGCTCAGCCACACCCTCCACCAGTGCAGCAACACACACCTCGGTGGGACCTAGATGCAGCCACAGGATCACAATCTGGTGAGCACACCACACAGTCTATTCCATGGCAGGCGGAGGAAGGGACATCTGAGGTCACCGGCACTTGGAGGACTGCTGGAGGCAAGAAATCTGCTGAGTCCAAGTCAGATGATGAGCCTCTGGACTCGGTCCTCAGTCAGATGTTGGAGCTGCAAAGACAATCACGGGAACATTAAGAAAGGATGGAGGATTCCATCTGCTTTCAGTCTGAGGTAATAGTGTCGGCATGCCAACGTACCTTGGTCAACACTGGCAGGATAGCAGGCGCCATAGAGACCTTGGCGCAGCACAT
Source organism: Cetorhinus maximus (assembly GCF_964194155.1). Taxonomy (NCBI): domain Eukaryota; kingdom Metazoa; phylum Chordata; class Chondrichthyes; order Lamniformes; family Cetorhinidae; genus Cetorhinus; species Cetorhinus maximus. The sequence continues at coordinate 155,989,520 of NC_135881.1, forward strand.
TGGTCCTGCCCTGCTGCATGGGCTGAACTCCATCGCTGACACCATAGTTTTCCTCTAACAGTGTCAACGCAAGTGGGGTGCGGAGCAGCTCGATCTCATTCCAGCTTCCCCTTCTCCTCAAGGAGTCCGCCAGGGGCCATAGGGCACCCATAGGGGAGGAGGACCAGCAGCTCGACATCCCGGTCCATCCACCCAGGTGACTCCGGGAATGTCTGGCCTATCCAAATCCCCTCTTCCTGTGACCCCATCATCTCCACAGGCCGGGGAGGATGCACCTGGCCCAGGGCAGGATACCCAAACAGTCTGGGGCCCTCCAGGTCTCGGCCCTACAGAGGACACCCGCCAAGTCATCGCAGACAACAAGGCGTAACAGGCAGGCTGCCTTCATCTCTGCTGCGGATGTCGGGCGAGCATCAAGAGGTAGCAGCAGGGTTAGGAAGGTTAAGAAAATGTTGTTGCATGGCATGGGCACAGGTGTTAATCACTTGTACATAATATTCACTATTGTAAATAAACTCCCAAGTAAGTCTCCTTGCCTATGGCTCCTTGTTCTGATGAGCAGTGTTCATGTCACTCAGATGTGAAACCTTTCTGCATAAGATAAAGGCAGGTGTCTCAGTTCAGGACCTCTTCCCTGTGTAGTGTGTAACCCTGAGAGCAAAGTGATGGTCCAGCTGCACACTCAATAGACACATCAGTGATATCTGCATCTTGACTGTGCTTGTCATTGCTGCCAGAATGTTATGGGCAGGCTTGACAAAGTCCAGGACAAAGCAACCCGCTTGATTGGCACCCCATCCACAAACACTGATGCACAGTGACAACAGTGTATACCATCAACAAGATGCACTGTAGGAACTTACCAAGCCTCTTTAGACAGCACCTTCCAAACCCATGACCAGTGGCATCTAGAAGGACAAGGGCAGCAGACACATGGGAACACCACCACCTGGAAGTTCCCCATCTAGCCACTCACCATCCCGACCTGGAAATATATCGCCTTTCCTTCACTGTCGCTGGGTCAAAATCCTGGAACTCCTTCCCTAACAGCACTGTGGGTATACCTACTATACCTACACCACATGGACTGCAGCAGTTCAAGAAGGCAGCTCACCACCACCTTCTCAAGGGCAATTAGGGATGAGCAAGAAATGCTGACCTAACCAGCGATGCCCTCATCACACGAATGAATAACCAAAGAAAAGGTGTCACAGAGTTCTATCTTTCTCTCTGTGTGCTCTCAGCACCTTTGAGATGAGGCTGGCCTCCCATCTCTTCAGTATCTGTGTCTGGTGACAGTGTGCTCCTGAAGGTGTCAGGTGCTGAAGGCTGACAAAGGATCAGGTGCACCTAAAGTTTCACGGCTGCATCTCCACGGTATGACCCTGATCAAATAGTGCAAACAAACTGCCCTCAGCTAGACAGGAGTCAGATGTTCACAGAGCTAATGAAGATCTGCGGAGTGTCCTCACTGCATTTTGCCATCATCCTCCTGGAATCGAGCGACTATTAGGGCCTCTGCTGCGTCTCCATGACATGAGCCTGAGCACTGAGGGTATGTGCGCTGCCATCAGCCACACAGGAGTCAAACGTTCATAGATGCAAGGAGCAGATATCAGGACTGTCCTCACTGCATCTCATCATCATCCTTCACAAATCCTGTGGCTATTAGGGCCTCACGACTGCACCTGCCTCGTCTGGCCAGTGCAATGGCCTCATCACCATCATCCTCACCTTCAAGGCTCTCATCACCATCATGCCCTTTAACGTCCTCCTCATTGGAGGAGATGTGCAACTCTTCCATCTCCTCCTCAGCCAGGTCCTCTCCCTGTTGCAGTGCCAGGTTATGTAGCGCGCATCAAGCTATGATGATGTGCGGCCACCTCTGGGGACTGTATTGCAGTACTCCACCAGACTTGTTGAGGCACCAGAAACCTCATTTTCAATTTGCTCCACCAAAGTCCAGGTTGTGGCATGAGCCTTGTTATGCCGTTGCTCTGCTGGAGTCTGAGGCCACTGCATGGGCGTCATCAGCCACGTCCTCTGTGACTCGCCCTTGTCCCCGAGGAGCCAGTCCTGCAGCTTCTGTGGACCCTGGAAGATGTCAGGGATCTGAGACCTGCTGAGGATGTAGGAGTTGTGCACAGACCTGTAGGATGTGCTTGTGGTGGTCGCAGACCAGCCGAACTTTCAGCAAGCGGAAGCCCTTGCGGCTGACATGGTTGACTGCTTGTTACCCTGGAGATCTAAGTGCATGTTAGTGCAGTCGATGGCACCCTGCACCTGTGGAAAACCAGAGATCGCTACAGATACCAGCGCACTTGCTTCCTGGCTTGCCAGATCCAGTCAAGATGCAGAAAGTTCTGTGTCTTCTCGAAGATGGTGTCTGTGACCTTTTAGATGCATTTAGGGGTGGAGGCTTGCGAGATCCCACACAGGTCATCTTTGGAGCCCTGGAAGGAGCCACTGGCTTAAAAATAGAATGCCGTGGTCACTTTCACTGCAGCTGGCAGTGAATGCCCTCCATGTCCCCACGGTGCCAAGTCCTGCAGCAGGTGGCATATGCAACTGACAAGTTCCGTAGACATGCACAGTCTTCGGCAACACTGGTTCTCGATCATTTGCTGGAATGGCAAGCACCATTCCCTGGGTCTAGCGAGGTGCCTATGAGTAACAGCTCGCTGTGGATCTTCAGCTGCATGTGGAGGCAGCCCTGGTGCACCTTCATATTGAGGGTGGTTCTCCTCCTATTGGCAAGCCAGGCGCCTCCATCGCACTTTTCTTCTCTACTCCCTGTAAGCCATGAGGCATACCACTAGATCACCAGGCTCCATGACCCTGATATTCTCCTGCAGGATCAGAGAGACGCATGGGTTAGCATGTGTCCTAAGGACCTCTCTTTGTTAAGTCTCAAGGCTCCTTCACACATGCCCAAGAGTGCTGGCCACCATTTGGATGGCCAGTGTGTAGTGCATTCCATGGTTGTACAAAACCCCACCCACCTTCGTTCCACTCTGCTTGACTGATTGATGGCAGCTTCGGCTACTCTTCTGCATGCCTGCGTATGAGTTTAGAGCACAGCATTCTCCTAACCTGCGCTGCAAGGCTGCGCTGTTAGCTTGAACCATGAGGGATACTAGCCCAATCCTTAATTAAGACATTGCAAGGGGCTCTGAGCACCTCCACCAGCAACTGCATCATAGTCACCTTTCACAAGGGTACAACTTACATATTCATTCAACTGTTCTGCTGCCCCCTAAACCACATGTTAATTTGCAGTCTGCGCCCGAGGGGTGAACAGTTCTGGAGCATTTGGCGGCACATTCATGCTTTTGCATTTTTTGCGTAGGCAGAAAAGCTTCAGAGGCCTGACTCCAAGCATGTCAATGGACCTGCTGCTGAACGGTCTCAGTTACAGAAGAATGCTAATTTTTGACAAGCTTTTCCAAGTGTTACTGCTTCCCTCACTCTCCACCACCCTTTCTCCCATACCCCCCAGCATGTGCTTGTTTACTTCCTTCACTCTGTGCTGCCTTGCCCCCCACCACCCATCTGCCATGGAGCCCTTGCCCCGCCACCACACAAAGCCAACTGGGAAAAAGCGACTTGCCTGTGCCTGCACTAAATGCACAGCACCTCTTTCTTGATGTCCTATAGGCGATCCTTGCGAGCGCTACACAATGTTGTGTGCATTCACCTCTGAGCTCTCCTCGAAGTTCAGCTCGCCAGGTGCACACCTTTTAAAGACAGTCGTAAATCACACGGTTCTGAAGTCACGCTGACGTGGCGGTAAATTTGAATGGGAGGATGATTCCGTATGCAGGCACAATGGGAGATGCTATTGCATTAAAATTATGAGATGCTGGAGGATGAGGAGAAGCTGAATAAAATGGCAGAGGAGATGGAGGAGGTACGGAATATATAGCCAAATAAAGACATGAGTCTGGCTAGTAATTGTAGTCTAGCAGAACAGAATCTACAATATCACCCCAAACTGGATTGCCTGAAACTCCAATTAACTAGGAAATGTCAAGAACTATAGACACTATTTGAAGCATATCAGATGAGGAAGTCAAAATTAGGTAGTTCCCGACGTTGGATGACAGGAAACGCCGCCCACCATTGACGGGCGGAGCAGATGATCGCAAACTGGTTTCACAACAGCGTAAAACCAATTTTTGGCCTCCTCGTCATATTATCCACTCATGCCCACTGCGAATAGGACTGGACAATCCCAGCCTATGTTTTGAGTTTTTCATGCACAGGCTGGTTGGGTACAGTCAGTATTTTGCCTATTGCGAACAGCTGAAGGGATGTGCTGATGCATACGATCCGCCAGCCATTAGATGTATGGCTTACATACCTGGTTATCACACTAGCACTAAAATTCATATACTTATTTATGTGATAGACAGAACACCTTTTTGAGCTGACAGCAGCATCCTGTTAGTGGAGAATACCATTTGTGTTGCTGCTGAGTAAGAGCATGTAACGGTTAGCTTCACCTGTAGCTCAAATTTTGCAATTGGTCTTGACCAATCAGAGTCGACCTGCCTGGTTTGAATTTGAAACAAAAGCTTGGCAGTTAACAGTTAACTGTTCTCTGCTGCATTCTCCATGACAATGCCTCTACCAGAGTCCACTTGCCAACCAGTCAGCACTCTCTCCCCATGTAGTATAAATTGTTGTTCTCGTTACTGTGGGTTTATCTTGCATAGCTGTCCTGATGAGTGCAAGACAAAAGCTTCAACAGTATGTCTCTTTAGATAGAGGAGACTGTGAGAGGACAACCCCGAGTTAGGCAGTCAGCAGCACCTAGGAGGAGAGTGTGAGAGGAGGGCCTGGGGAAGGCAATCAGCAGCATCTAGAGGAGAGTGTGAGAGGAGGGCCCTGGGACAGGCAGTCAGCAGCACCTAGAGGAGAGTGTGAGAGGAGGACCCTGGGACAGACAGACAGTGAAAAGAGGACCTGTTTCTACCTGTCAGAGCCAAAGTGTGAAGTCAAAGGAAAACAGGTAGGTGATTGGTTGGTATCTCTTCGTGTCTCTTTTAATTGGCCAAGTGGTTTAAATCAGGAGACGTTCTAACAGTTAAAGAGTACAGTTAAGAAATTCATTTTTTAAATATTTAACATCCAAAATTAATTAATTAAATAGAATAGAGATGGCTGGGCAGGTGATGTTTTTGCAGCTGTGGTATGTGGGAGCTGGTGGACGCTGGTGCAATCCATGGTGACCACATCTGCAGCAAGTGTTGGCTGCTCGAGGAACTTCGGCTCAGAGTTAATGAGCTGGAGTCTGAGCTGTGGACACTACAACACGTCAGGAAGGGGAGAATTACCTGGACACTGTGTTTCAGGACAATCACACCCCTTAGATTAATTACATCAAATTTGGACCTTGGTCAGGGACAGAAAGGTATGACTGCAAGTAAGGCAGTTATGGGGATCAAAAATTTAGCTTTGGAGGAGCTTCAGCCAGTGCCCATGTAAAATAGATATGAGGTTCTTGCTCCTGATGTAGACAAGGGCACAGACTGCAGGGAGGACGAGCGAACTGACCACAGCACCATGGTATGGAGCGCCATTCAAGTGGGGGGAGAAAAGAGAAATGTGGTAGTAATAGGGGATGGCACAGATAGGGGAATAGGTACTGTTCTCTGCAGTAAAGACAGAGTCCCAAAGGCTGTGTTGCCTACATGGTGCCAAGGTTAAGGACATCTCTTCTGAGCTGGAGAGGAACTTGGAGTGGGAGGGGAAGGATCCAGTTGTTGTGGTCCACATTGGTACCAACATCATAAGTAGGACTAGGAAAGAGGTTCTGCTGAGGGACTATGAGCAGCTCAGGGCTAAATTAAAAAGTGGAACCACAAAGGTAATAATCTCCAGATTACTACCTGAGCCACATACAAATTGACATGGGGTAAATAAAATTAGAAAGGTAAATGCATGGCTGAAAGATGGGCGTTGGAGAAATAGGTTCTGATTCATGGGGCACTAACACCAGTACAGGGGAAGGAGAGAGCTGTTCCGTTGGGACAGGCTTCATTTGAACCATGCTGGGATCAGTGTCCTGGTGAATCGTAGGGTTGCAGATAGGGCTTCAAACTAATTAGTTGGGGGTGGGGGGTGGGGGTCGGTGGGAGTGTTCAATTGAAAGAAGTTTAAAAAATCAAAAAGAAACGAGAGAGCAGAGGTGTAGGGTACTGAAGAGGTGAACGATAATCAAGTGTGACAAGAAGGCGCAGAAAATATAAGCAGAAGAGTGCAGCAGAAATCAGAACCAGATTGAGCAATAATGGTAAAAAGTCAGAGTTTAAGGTTCTTTATCTGGATTCATGTAGCATTTGTAACAAGATAGATGAGTTGGCGGCACAAATAGAAATAAATGAATATGACTTGATAGCTATTACAGAGCCGTGGTTGGAGGGCAGCCAAGTCTGGGAACTCAATATTCGACGTTCCAGAAAAATAGGCAAAAAAACAGGTGGTGGGGTAACTTTGTTAATAAAGGAAGGTGTAGTGGTGAGTAGTGGTAAAGGTGCAATAGATCGTGATGTTGAATCGGTTTGGGTGGAAATAAGAAATAGCAAGGGGAAGAAGCCACGGGTGGGAGTTGTCTATAGGCCCCTGGAGAGTTGTCTCGCTGTTGGACAAAGTATAAATCGGGAAATAATGGAGGTGTGTAAGAAGGGTGCTAGAATTGTCATGGGTGATTTTAATCTGCATATTGAGTGGACAAAGGGTTAACATGGAAGACAAATTTGTAGAGTGCATCAGGGATTGTTTCTTAGGGGACTAGATTGCAGGACCTACCCAGGAACAGGCTAATTTAGATCTAGTAATGTGTAATGAGGTGAGATTAACAAGAGATATCATAGTTAAGGATCCTCTAGGGGGTAGCGATCACAATATGGTAGAATTTCACATTCAGTTTGAGGGTGAGAAACTTGGGTCTTCAATTTAAATAAGGGTAATTACAGAGGTATGAAGAAAGAGTTGTCTAAAGCGGGCTGGGAAAATAGATTAAGGGGGAAGGTCAGTGGATGAGCAGTGGCAGACATTTAAGCAGATATTTCATAACGCTTAGTAAAAATTTATCCCAGTCAAAAAGAAGGACTCGATGAGAAGAATGAACTACCCATGGTTAACAAAGTTGGTCAAGGAGAGTAACCAATCAAAAACTAAGGCATGCAAAGCAGCGAAAACTAGTGGTGGGCCAGAGGATTGGGAATTTTTTAGGAACTGGCAGCGGATGACTAAGAAGTTATTAGAGAGGGAGAAAATTGATTATGAAAGTAAATTGGCAAGAAATATAAAAACAAACAGCAAGAGCTTCTATGGGTATATAAAAAGAGAGTAGCTAAAGTGAGCGTGGGACCCTTGGAGGACGCGACAGGAGAATTGATAACGGGGAACAGGGAAATGGCAAATAATTTAAATCAATATTTTGCATTGGCCTTCAGGGTGGAGGACACTATAAACATCCCAAAGATATCAGATAAGCAAGGAGCTAATGCGAGGAAAGATCTTGTAACAGTCTCTATCACGAGGGACAAAGTATTTGACAAACTAATGGGACTAAAGGCAGACAAATCGCCAGGACCAGATGGCCTGCATCCAAGGGTTTTAAAGGAAGTGGCTGCAGAGATAGTGGAGGCATTGGTCGAAGTATTCCAGAACTCACTGGATTCCGGGAGGGCCCCAGCAGATTGGAAAACCGCTAATGTGATGCCCCTGTCCAAGAAGGGAGGGAGACAAAGAGCAGGAAACTAAAGGCCAGTCAGCCTAACATCTGTCATTGGGAAAATGCTAGAGTCCATTATTAAGGAAGAAATAGCAGGACATTTAGAAAAGCTTAACACAATCAAACAGAGTCAACATGGTTTTGTGAAAGGGAAATCATGTTTGACAAATTTGTTAGAGTTCTTTGAGGATATAACAAGCAGAGTTGATAAAGGGGAACTGGTAGATGTAGTGTATTTGAATTTCTAGAAGGCATTTCATAAGGTGCCACATAAAAGTTTATTGCGCAAGATAGGAGCTCACGGTATTGGGGGTAATATATTAGCATGGATTGAGGATTGGTTAATACACGGAAGACAGAGTCGGGATTAATGGGTCTTTTTCAGGGTGGAAAGATGTAACTAGCGGAGTGCCACAAGGATCAGTCCTAGAGCCTCAATTATTTACTATCTATATTAATGACTTTGAGGAGGGGGAAGAGTGTAATGTATCCTAATTTGCTGATGGTACAAAAATAGGTGGGACGGCACAAAAATAGATGAGGACATAAGTAATCTGCAAGCGGATATAGACAGGTTGAGTGAGTGGCAAAAGCTTGGCAGATGGAGTTTAATATAGGAAAGTGTGAGGTCATGCACTTTGGTAGAAAGAATCAAAAGGCAGACTATTATTTAAATGGAGAGAGACTCCAAAAAAGTACAGCACAGAGGGATCTGAGTGTTCCTGTGCATGAAATACACAAAGCTAGCATGCAGGTGCAGCGAGTAATTAAGAAGGCAAATGGAATTTTGGCCTGTATTGCTAGGAGGTTGGAGTTTAAAAATAGGGAAGTCTTGTTACAACTGCACAGGGTGCTGGTGTGGCCGCACCTGGACTACTGTGTACAGTTTTGGTCTGTGTATTTAAAAAAGGATATACTGGCATTGGAGGCAGTTCAAAAGAGATTCACTAGGTTGATTCCTGGGATGAAGGGGTTGACTTATCAAGAACGGCTAAACAGGTTAGGCCTTTATTCATTAGAGTTTAGAAGAATGAGGGGTGATCTTATTGAAACGTACAAGATTCTGAGGGGGCTTTACAGGGTAGATGTTGAGAAGATGTTTCCACTAGTGGGGGAATCTTGAACTAGGGAACACAGTTACAAAATAAGGGGACACTCAGTTAAAACTGAGATGTGAAGGAATTTCTTCTCTGAGGGTAGTGAATGTCTGGAATTCTCTGCCCTAGAGAGTTGTGGAGCTCGATCACTGAAAGTATTTAAAGAGGAGGTAGCTAGCCCTCAACTCCCTGATATGGCATGAAAGAGGAATTGATGCCTGGGGCAGATCAGCCATGATCTTATTGAATGGCGGGGCAGGCTTGAAGGGCCGAATGGCCAACTCCTGCTCCTATTTCTCATGTTCTTATGTCAGCAATACTCAAATTCTGTACTTCTAAAATGACTACTTGTGATTTACTTGTTTTAGCTCATTTTTTTCCATTGTTATACTTGGCAACTCCAATGCCTTTTTAATGTTTCTCTTTGCTTCTCTGATCAGCATTTTAGCTTGTTTTTGCATTTATTATATTCGCCCCAGTGAAATCTTTCTGCTTTCCTCTTGCTGGATTTGTAGAAATTATTTTTTTTTCTCCCCCCTACCTCTTGTTAATCCACTGGAATCAGATTGTTTGGCTTGAGTTGTTGATATTTGGTATGTATTACTTTTGCATACTCAGCATTATACTTTTAGGCTCTTCAATTTGTCATCGACATGTTGTTGAACAATTGCCAACGATTTATTTGTTTTATTTAATTTCAACACTTTTTTTAAAGTTCTGTACATGGCTCTTGATCTTAAATATTTCTGGATCCCAGATCATGTTAAAATTCCACTGAAGGAGATTAACAGAATTTGAGGTCCAGCTTGTTCACAATTCAAATAAAAGTGTTCCGATCCATCACTCTTTATTCAGATTCAGAGTTTTTGGACAGCACCAGTAAATCAGTAGAATTCTTGGCGTGGAGGATGATTTGGGATAAATGGGGTCTCTCCTTTTCCAATGTTTCCCTTTCAATGTTAATTATTTGGCTTCCTAATGAAACTTACTATTTGCTAATTCAGCTCAAACCTGTTATAATTAAGTGAAGGAGGCAAGCTCCTCTCAAGTACAAGAAAAATATTCAAAAATGTAGGCAAATAGAACATGTTTCCTTCCATTAGTTAAACTGCAGCAAAAGCAATTTATAGGAATATTGGGCAGAAACGTCCCAGATTTGCCCTAAGTGCGGTGGCGGGCGCATAACATGACTTTTTAACTCTCGGCCACAATGGTGGCTTTTCACGCCATATCGTCCCAAACCCGATGCATTAATTATGCATTCCCAGGAAACTTGCCATTTCCATGGCAGGCAGGCTCTCATTCACCCACCACGCCGTCACCTGCTTCTTCATCATGCCAGGTGCCATATTTAAAGTCCAGCCATGTACACACATCTCAGTGCTTCCAGCCCATGACTGCTGCAAGCAAGACATGGCCCTAAAAAGCAAAAAGACTGCAGCCCTCAGGTAAAATGACTCATCCCTCAAGTGCCTTTTGAGTGCAGTGAAGGTTCACCGTGATGTCCCCTACACCTGCTCTGGTTGGAGGATGGGCAGCAACATCGCCAATCCAGCTTGGTCAGTGCCAATGCCCTGCAAAAGAGGACAGCCACCCAGTGCTGCAAGAAGATGAATGATCTCCACCAGGGTAAGACACACTTCTCATCACTCTCAAGTCACACTCAAAAACCCATCACACATCCACAGGGCCCTCACTGCCAGTGCAAGGGACATCACCATTCACTCTCTCACACACACCTTCATTGTCCTCATCCATGGGACCACTCACCACCCACACACACCGGGCATACTTATCATCTAGCCTGGCAGGCATCCTGTTTACACTCTCTTCATCTCTATTTATGCAGGACAAGCTGGCACACAACAAGAGGGAGAGGTAGACACCAGTGGAGGAATGCCTGAAATCAAGGTCCTCACAGACTTTGAAAGCAGAGCCATCCAGCTGGCTGGCGAGGATGTGGACCATTCCTGTGCTGACGGTGAGGTCAGTGATGCCCTACCAAGTGAGGATCCAGCAGTGTAACATCCATAAAACAACTGTGCTGTGAGTGGTGTGTCCTATTTCACAGGCCACTGCCATGCAGGCACATCTGCCAAACAACCGATGGAGTCCACGACCAAGGACCTCCAATCAAACCTCTGAAGAGGAATCCTTGAAGACCTGTCACAGTGCTCACCCACACCCTCCACCAGCACAGAGACACACACCTCACTGGGACCTCTCTCTAGAGTAGCCTCAGGGCCACAATCTGGTGAGCACATCGCACTGCCTGATCCACAGCAGGTGGCGGCTGGGACTTCCCAGGTGTCCGGCACTGAAGACCAGAAATTTGCTGAGTCTGAATCAGATGATGATTGCATTGACCACCATCTGGTGTGGGCGGAACTCGTTCCATTCTGCGCTCGGATGGGGTCCACGTACTGTCACTTTAACAACCTGCTGCTGGAGGATGAGCAGTTCCTGGACTCATTCTATCATTTCTGGGTCGGCTAGAGAAGGCTCTGGGCAGCACCAGCTGAACCCAGGCAAGGAAGAGCAGAGTGGAGTGCAGGTTTCTTTTCCCCTTCAAAACTCAGTCAGTCACCGCACTCCCTTTTGCAGAAACAGGTCCCTCCCCCTGCAGGTAATCAAACAGTTGAAGCACCCCCGGGCACCCACTTCTGGTAGCAAGAAGTCCTCCCCCTCTGGCTAGAGCCATGTCCTCTCCCCTCTGGCTCTCTCCAAACTCCCACTCCCAGGCTGTTCAGGCCTCACTAGGCCCCACCCTGCAACAGCAGGTAGTTCTGGTCCCCAAAAAGAAAATCCAACTCCCGAACTCCTCTTCTTTTCCTTCTGGGCAGACAAGAAACTCCAGAAAGCATAACAACCATAGGAGAAGCAGCTCCAGGTACAGGAATCCAGCAGCAAGAGCAATAACTCCTCATTCCTTCCAGCTCCAACACCCCCCAGCACACAACTATGGCAGCAGCAGAAACAATGAGCTGTACCTGTGTCCAATCAGGAGGATGTAACTCTCTTGAGTCAACCAACTAAACTAAATTAACAAAAGTAGGAACAAAGTAAAACGCAGTTCCTTAAAGGGAAACTGCAAAAACAAAGACAACATTTAAAGGAAACTTACAAACATTAAACCAAAATGTGATTAACAGGGTCAATAAAACACCTCAGTCCCCGCGGTGCCCACCGAGCACGGAAGGCCTCAACGGTGCCAGCAGACACTGCGTGCTCCCTCTCCAGGGACACCTGGCCGCGAACATTGCTGCAGAAGAGGGGCAGACAGTCAGGTCAGACGACCCGCTCGATTGCTCGCTGCCTGGATCTGTTAATGGCCAACTTGACAAGTTTCAGGAGCAGGTTCACAATGAGGTCCTCCCTCCCTCCCTCCCTCCTGGCCTCCCTCCGCACCAGGTGCCCATAGGTCAGGAGCGTGGGACTGAAGTACAAACAAAAGAACAGTAAAAGGCTTATCAAATAAGTGCAGTCTACAAAAATTAACATATACATGGTCCACGGACTCCACAAGGCCACCAAAGACACAGGTATCTTCGGATGCGCCAACTGCTGTGGAATCATCCAGCCCACTCCTCTGCCACCCAGCACGTCCCCGATCCTGGTCACCCTGGCAGCCACAGCCATCCTCTCCACCAGCCACTGAAAAGGGCAGAGGGGCGGATTCCTGAGCAGCAGCTCTCTGACGACAGCCGCTATTCCTGATGGCAGAGAGCTGCATCGCGAGGTGACCATGTTCTAGACTTTAATCAGGCCCTGGTAAAAGACGGGCAATGCCTGCAAGGAGTCACGAAGGTCCCTCCGGTCTACAAACAGGAGCTGCACGTCATAATTCAGGCCGTGCACCTGGCGGAAGAAATACGTCACCAGGGCACACCATCTCGGAGAAGGCTCAACGTAAAGATATCGCTGCAGGGCCTGAAGGCGGAAAGGTGCCACCTCAGTGTGTAGGCACACCAGCGCCTGACCGCCCTCCCTAAGCAGGAGATTCAGAACCTCAGCAGTGACCCAGTGCAATCTTTGTCCCAGAAGAAGTCGATGAACATTCTCTGGATTTTTGTGACAAAGTCCGGGGGAGGGGTCAAAGTGACCAGCCGATACCACAACATGGCGGCAATCAGCTGGTTTATGACCAGAACTCGACCCCGGTAAGACAGCACTCGGAGCAGTCCTGTCCAGCGCCGCAGGCCAGTGGTGACTTTCGTCTCCAGTTCCTGCCAGTTCGCCAGCCAGGATTCCTCAGCAGGGCAGAGGTGGATCCACAGGTAGAGGAGCTGGTCCTGCTCCAGGTGAAAGGCCTGAGCTCCTCGGGTAAGGGATCTATCTGCCACAGACCGACCAGGAGTCCAGAACATTTACCCAAGTTGATCCTGGCAGAAGAAGCGGCAGAGTAGATCTCCTGGCACTTGTGCATCCTCCGCAGGTCAGCCGGGTTGGTGAACATGAGGAGCACATCATCGTCGTAAGCCGAGAACACCAAACCGATGCCCAGCCCGCGCAGAACCATTCTCGACAACCTCCTCCGCAAGAGGCGCAGGAAAGGCTCCACGCAGATAGAATACAACTGGCTAGACAGGGGGCAGCCCTGACGCACACCTCTTCCAAACAGAAGGGACCTGTCAACTTTAACTAGACACTCTGCGGCAGTGTACAGAAGTCAGATCCGGGCGATGAAATGCGTCCTAAACCCAAATGCTTGCAGAATTCCGAGTAAATATTCGTGATCCACTCTGTTGAACGCCTTCTCCTGATCAAGGGACAGGAAGGCGCTCGACAGACCAGTCCTCTGGGACATGTGGATGATGTCCTGGACCAGATGGATATTATCGAAGATGGTCCGGCCCTGGATCGTGTAGGACTGGTCAGGGTGGATCATGTGCCAAGGCAAGAAGACATGGTCCTGGCAAAGATCTTGTAATCCGTGCTGAGGTGGGAGACCGGGCACCAGTATTTAAGATGGCGGAGATCCCCCTTCTTAGGCAGCCGGGCAATCACAACCCCGCGCCACGAAAGGGGCATCTCCCCAGCCGCGATACTCTCCCCCAGGACCCCTGCGTAGTTATTCCCCTAAACATCCCAGAACGCCCTGAAGAACTCCACGGTCAGCCCATCCAGCCCCGGGGACGTGCCCCTGGAGAGGCTGTCGAGGGCGCCGGTCAGCTCCCCCAGACTTATCGGGGAGTCGAGCTTTCCGGTGCCTTCCTGCGGCAGGTCCACCCACAAAACTCTGCAAGCATCCTCGCTGGATGGATCCAGAGAGAACAGGGCAGTGTAATAGTCTTGAGCGATGGCCCTGATGCCCTCCAGATTCGAGACAAGGGATCCGTCGCCGGCCAGCAGCGTAAGGAGCTGCTGACGGACCCCATGCCTTTTCCCCAGCGAATAGAAGAAGGGGGAGCCACAGTCCAGCTCCCGGAGGAACCGTATTCGTGACCTCACGAACGTGCCCCGGGACCCAACAAGTTGCAGGTCCCGCAGCGCGCCCTTCTTCTCATCGTACACCAGCCGCAGGGCCGGGTCCGCGTCGGGCTGACGGAGACGTGTCTCCAGGTCGAGCACCTCCTTCGCCAACTCCTCCACCCTGGATTTCCACCTCTTTGTCGACCCCCTCGCATACTCCTGACAGAAGACGCAGCCTTGCCCATGTCCCATCATAGCCTCAAGGAGGGGAAGCACCCGGCTTCCTTCTCCAGCCAGCCCAGAAACTATGGAACGAGTCCAGGAACCGCTCGTCCTCCAGCAGCAGGTTGTTAAAGTGCCAGTAACTTTTTTGCGGCCCGGGATGGTGTAGGATTGGTCAGGGTGGATCATGTGGTCCAGCACGGTGCCCAGGTGAGAAGACATTGCCTAGCAAAGATCTTGTAATCCTTGCTGAGGGGGGAGACCGGGCACCAGTTCTTAAGGTGGCAGAGATCCCCCTTCTTAGGCAGCAGGGCAATCACGGTCCTGCACCATGAGAGGGGCATTTCCCCTGTCGTGATACTCTCCCCCAGGACCGCTGTGTAGTCATTCCCCAAGACCCCCCAGAATGCCCTGAAGAACTCCACAGTCAGCCCGTCCAGCCCCAGGGACTTGCCCCTGGAGAGGCTGTCAAGGGCGCCGGGCAGCTCCCCCAGGCTTATAGGGGAGTCGAGCTTTCCAGCGCCTTCCGGTTCAACCTGCGGCAGCTCCACCCACAAAACATCCCATCATAGCCTCAAGGAGGGGAAGCCTCCCCGCTTCCTTCTCCAGCCGGCCCAGCAACGATGGAACGAGTCCAGGAACCATTGGTCCTCCAGCAGCAGGTTGTAAAAGTGCCAGTAACTCTTTTGAGTCAACCAAATAAACTAAATTAACAAAATCAGGGACAAAGTAAAAAGCAGCCCCTTAAAGGGAAACTGCAAAAACAAAGACAACATTTATAGGAAATTTGCAAACATTAAACCAAAATGTGATTAAGGGGGTCAATAAAGCACCCCAGTCCCTATGGTGCCCACCAAGCATGGAAGGCCTCAATGGTGCCGGCAGATACCGTGTGCTCCCTCTCCAGGGACACCTGGCTGTGAGGGGCAGGCAGTCAGGTCGGGTGACCCCCTCAATCACCCGCTGCCTGGACCTGTTAATGGCCAACTTGACCAGTCCCAGGAGCAGGTTCACGAGGAGGTCCTCCTTCCTCCCGGCCCCCCTCCACACTGGGTGCCCATAAATCAGGAGCGTGAGACTGAAGTGCAAACAAAACAACAGTAAAAGGTTTTTCAAATAACTGAAAAGGGGGTGCAGCCTATATCACCCTATATAAACATCGTCCACGGACTCCACAAGGCCACAAAAGACGCAGGCATCTTGGGAGTCCGTGAACCGACACAACCTATAGTTGTATGGGACTGCTGCATGCAACACCCTCCACCCCAGGTCCCGGGCGCAAAGTGGGAGGACAGCACTCGGAGCAGTCCTGTCCAGCGCCGTAGGCCAGTGGTGACTTTGGTCTCCAGCTCCTGCCAGTTCGGCAGCCAGGATTCCTCAGCAGGGCAGAGGTGGGCCCCCAGGTAGAGGAGGCTGGTCCTTCTCCAGGTGAAAGGCCTGAGCTCCACAGGTAGGAGATCCATCTGCCACTGACCGAACAGGAGTCCAGAACACTTATCCAAGTTGATCTTAGCAGAGGACGCAGCAGAGTAGACCTCCTGGCACTCATGCATCCTCCGCAGGTCAGCTGGGTTGGTGAACATGAGGAGCACGTCATTGGCGTAAGCCGAGAACACCAACCCGATGCCCAGCCCGCGCAGAACCATTCTCGACAACCTCCTCTGCAAGAGGCGCAGGAAAGGCTCCACACAGATAGAATACAACTGGCTAGACAGGGGGCAGCCCTGACGCACCCCTCTCCCAAACCAAAGAGGTGCCGTCATGGACCCGTTAACCTTCACTAGACACTCTGTGGCAGTGTGCAGAAGTTGGATCCGGGCGATGAAATGCATCCCGAACCCGAATACTCGCAGAGTTACGAATAAATATTCGTGATCCACCCTGTTGAACGCCTTCTCCTGGTCAAGAGACAGGAAGGCACTCGTCAGACCAATCCTCTGGGAAAAGTGGATAATGTCCCGGACCAGATGAATGTTGTCAAAGATGGTGCAGCCCGGGACTGTGTAGGACTGGTCAGGGTGGATCATGTGGTCCAGCACGGTGCCAAGGCAAGAAAACATTGCCCTGGCAAAGGTTTTGTAATACATGCTGAGGCGGGAGACCAGGCCCCATTTCTTAATGTGGTGGAGATTCCCCCATCTTTGGCAGCAGGGCAATGACCACCCTGCGCCATGAGGGGCATTTCCCCAGTAGCGATACTCTCCCCCAGGACCCCTGTGTAGTCGTTCCCCAGAATGTCCTTAAGAACTCCCCGGTCAGTCCGTCCAGCCCCGGGGACTTGCCCCTGGAGAGGCTGTCAAGGGCGCTGCTCAGCTCCCCCAGGCTTATAGGGTCGACCTATGGCAGCTCCTCCCACAAAAAAGTCCCACCATAGCCTCAGGGAGGGGAAGCCTCCCCACTTCCTTCTCCAGCCGGCCCAGGAACGACGGAATAAGTCCACTCGTCCTCAGTTGTTAAAGTGCCAGTACACAGACCCCGTCCGAGCGAAGATCAGAGCAAGCTTCGCCCGCACCAGACATTGGTCCGTGCACGTGCTGCTGCATAGAAGCCGACGGAATGCAGGACATGTACACCTTAGAAACGTAAAGGCGGTCGAGCCTGGGAGCTCCGACTCCAGGTGACACGCAGGTGAAAACGCTGGAGTTAGGATGGAGATTTCACCAGACGTCCATCAAGTCGAAGAACCCAACCAGGTCCCGCAACTTACTCACATCTAGCATGTGATGCTGGGCACCGTGACGGTCCCGGGCCTCGAGGGTACAGTTGAAATACCGCCTCTCCTCATCCACATTGATGGAGCCAAAATGAGTGGACACTTCCTCAAAGAAGCTTGCTTGATGCTGCGCGCCCAGGGGAGCGTACACATTCACAAAGTGAAGCGCCGTGCCCCCCAGGTGCACAGTAAGGTGCAGCAACCGGCTTGTCACCAACTCCTTTGACCCCCAAGATCTCCGGCTGAAAATGTGGGGCCAACAAAATAGCCAGAATTGGAGGCTAGGTGACTCATGGAGATGACCCCGCCCCCCCACTCCCCTCGCCATTCCAGGAGTCAAGTAACTTTGTCTCCCGGAACAGTATGGGTTTCCTGCAGGAAGCACACAGCAGTTTCTGGAACCTGCACTGTGCGTCCCTGCTGCCATTGATGTTGAGGCTGGCTATAGTAGTCCTCATTGCCAGAGGTAAGTGCTATCATCACCTAGTGCAAAGTACAAGAAGGAAAGGACTATTTTAAGCCTTCCTCTCCTTCAAGAGCCCAGCAAGAAATGTATGGACCCTCTACATGGCTTTCTGGTCCAGCCATGGGGCCTTGAGAGTCTCGTGGGTAGACCAGACCACCGGCGAGAAAGAATGCCACCGGTCCAAGGCCAACTGGACCCTGTCTCAGTGACCGCGATTGATCACTAGAAAATCCTGGCACCCCCGTACAGGGATGAGGGGAGAATCAGTGGGGGGCACCAGGGGATCCACCAACTCACCTGACAATGACTCTAAGTCGTCCCCGGTTATCACCATCGAAACCCTGTCCTCCTCCAGTTCATCGCCTCCAGCTTCCAACCCCTCCCCTGTATTGAGTACGGGGGCTGGTTCGGAGCTGTCAGTCGGCTCCACCTCCACCTCGATCCCACCCCCAGGATCAAGGGCAGAGGGGTCCTCTCTGGTTTCCTCTTGGGGATATGGGCCAAAGGGTGGTGGCAGCTCAGAGCCCCATTCCCCCTCAGGCACCGGGTCACCCGGTGAGTCCAGAAAAAGCTCCGAGCCCAGGACGGAGACGCCCAGTGCCCAAGATTGGGAAGGAGTAGGGAAGCCTTCCTCACCACCATCATCCAATGACCCAGTGTCAGTGGCAGTATCACAGTCCCTCGGTGGGTCAGCAGGCGCCTTGGGGCTACGGGGTGGCTCTGGGCAGGGTGCCGCCAGGGCAGCTGCATCCTCACCACACCTCGGGGGCTGCGGTGGCTTGGCATTGTCATCTCAGGCTCCCAGAGGGCAGGGGGGCGAGGGCGAGAGGTCATGGGGCGGGGAGGGCGAGGGCGCCACCACCTCTCCATTGGGCGAGGGGTTGACTTGCTTGACCTCGAGCTCGACAGGGTTCTCTCCCTCCAAGGGGTGGCGTCTATTCCAGGCGAGGTTCGGGGCTGGGAATACCTCCATGTCTGAGGCGTCCCTCTCCTCACTTTCCTCCTCCGGTGTCCTGCCATCTGGGACCCGGGTACTCTGACCTGGTGTACCACCACCACCGGCTTGGTAACACGTGCACCTCTGCCGCCGGACCCGGGTTCGCGTGCGGGGACACAGACAGGCCCTGCACTCAGCACTGAGGCGCCTATGGCCACCTGATCGCATGCAAGGTCGCTGCCGGGCCCGGAATTGTCAATACTCCCCGAGCCAATGGAAGAAGAAGGAGTCTCGGGTCAGGTTGGGGTCTGGAATAGGGACCGGGGCACCACCTCGGAATCTTTAGTCTCCCGCTGTGCCTTCTTCTTGTGGGAATGCTTCTCCCTCACCTTGCTGGCAAATGGGGTGGTATTGTGGGGGGTTGCGGCAGTGCCAGCTGCAGCTGCCTGGGTGGTGTTTGCGCCCTTGGAGGCAGGGCAGTTCTTCCGCATATGCCCCACCTCCTTGCAGGCGTGGCACCGCACGCCACCTGCTGACCAAAAGACACGGTAGGCAGCCCCTTCAGAGATTATGTCAAGCTGCCCACCCGTGCACTTCTCCTGGGCCAGGCAAACAAATACCTGGCGTTAGAAGGAGCACACTTTGCAGAGACTGGGCTCCCTGAGGCCAAGCGGGATCGGCACCACCCCGGACCTGACCTCCCCCAGTTGGTGATGGTGGGGGAGGAGGAGATCACCTCCATTGGATAAGACAAGCCTCTCTGCAGTGGCCTCAAGAGAATCCACCACCAGGTAGGCCCAGCCTACGGTGAGCCACTTGGTCAGGGCCGAGTGCACCGCCCGCTCAGACCTCAGGAAGAACACCGCCTTCCCATTACATGCACGAGGCTGCAACAATGGCCAAGGGGCCGACAACCCCGGCCAAAACCTTCACACGTGTTTCAATGGTCATCTCAGGGTGAACGTAGCTCTTCACCCCCAGGGCCAGAGTAAGGAGGCGGAACGGTGATGGGGCCCTGGCAGCAGCGGAGGCTACGGAAGCCCCACCAATGTGATAACGCCCCCTCCATAACTAAACCAGAGGGCCCTGCCACTGGCGAAGATGATGTTGCCATGGGGAATACCAACACCCACCCTGAATCAGGCAAAGGTGAGAAAATAACAAACAAACAGTCCGGAGTAGAGGGGAGCAGGAGTGGGGGAGAGCAAGAGGAGAAGGGGGAGAGAGTGGGGACAAATAGAGGCTTGGTGTCTCTTGGGGGGTGGGGGGTATGCATTGATTCTCTACAGGAGGAGGAGTCTTCCCCTGAGCAACCAGCACCACCCAGGCACAATTCAGGCTAAGATGTTGTTTTCCTTTCACACAGCTGGCTCTGGATAGCACCGGCTAACCCATGCAAGGGAGGGCCGAGAGGAGTACAGATTGTGTTTCCCGTTCAAAGCACAGTCATTAACAGCCCTCCCCTGTTGCAACGGATATTCCTTTCCTCCCCCTGCAGCCAACAAAACCGTTTAATGATTCTTAACTTCTTTTCCTCCCTCAGGCACCCACCTCCAGCACGGTATCAGTCCTCCCACTTCCGGCTGGAGTGGAGTCCCCACCTCCCAATTCTCTCCAAACTCTTGCTTCCAGGCTCCTAAGGCCTCACTAGGCCTTGTCCTGTAGTAGCAGCAGCAGTGGCAGGGTGTAGTGGTCAGTAAAAGTCCTCAAAAGTCCACTCCTTTGTTGTTTCTTCTTTCTGACCTCCTGGTAAGCAGCAGTCCTCCTCTTTGAAGCAAGGAAGGGAAAACCACCACAGCAGTAATAGTAGTAACAACAATACAGCGGCAGCCACAGCAGTAATAGTAATAACAGCAAGCAGCGGCAACCACAGCAGTATTAGGAGTAACAGCAGCCACAGCAGGCAGCAACACAGCAGTAATAGGAGTAACAGCAAACAGCAGCATCCATAGCAATAATAGGAGTAACAGCAATACAGCGGCAACCACAGCAATAATAGGAGTAACAGCAGCAACCACAGCAATAATAGTAGTAACAGCAATACAGCGGCAACCACAGCAATAATAGTAGTAACAGCGAACAGCGGCAGTAATAGGAGTAACAGCAGCAACCACAGCAGGCAGCAACATTAACTCCAAACTGCAGCTCAGGCAACAACGAGGTATACCTGAGCCCAATCAGAAACATGTATGTGTTTTTCACTCCATTGTGGAGTTTTACTTGGAGCTGGTGTACTTTGTCACCGCCTTTGTCTGTTCCAACATGGTGTGCCTGGCCAGTCTCCCAGGCAGCAGCAGGCTCACGGCGGTCTGGAGCTCCCGGGAACTGTTGGTGCTCGCTTGTTGTAATGGGCTACGTGGGAAGCCTCACCCACGATATGCTCGAAAATATCATTCACAAACGAGCTCATGATACTCATGGCCTTGGAGGAGATGCCAGTGTTGGGGTGAACCTGCTTCATCACTTTATAGATGTAAATGGAGTAACTCCTTCCTCGACCTTTGCCACTTCTTGCCGCCCTTTGCTGACGGTTTCTTTAAGGCTTTCTTTGTTCTCTTCTTGGAAGCTGGTTTCTTCTCATCAACCATCTTCAATTTCAGACACAGAAACTGCACAACCTGGGCATGGGGGTTAATCACTTGTGCATAATGTTCACTATTGTAAATAAACTCCCAAGAATGTCTCCCTGCCTATGGCTCCTTGTTCTGATGAGCAGTGTTCCTGTCACTCAGATGTGAAACCTTTCTGCACAAGATAAAGGCAGGTGTCTCAGTCCAGGGCCTCTTCCCTGTGCAGTGTGTTACCTGCAGACCAAAGTGATGGTCCGGCCTCATACTCATTGGACACGTTGGTGATGCCTGCACCTCGATGGTGCTCGTATTTGCTGCCAGAATGTAGTGGGCAGGTGTCACAGAGTTCCGTCATTCTCTCTGTGTGCTCTCAGCACCTTTAAGGTGGAGCTGGCCCCCCATCTCTTCAGCATCTGTGACCAATGACTCTACTCCTGAAGGGGTCAGGTGCTGAAGGCGGACAAAGGATCAGATGCTTTTAAAATTTCATGGCTGCATCTCTATGATATGACCCTAATTACAGGGCCCAAGTGAGCTGCCCTCGGCCTACAGGAGTCAGACATTATCAGAGGCTATGTGAAGATCTATGAAGTGTCCTCATTGAATGTCGTCATCATCCTCCTGCAATTGAGCGACTATTAGAGCCTCCACTGTGTCTCCATGACATGAGCATTGTCACAGAGGGTATGTGCGCTGCCATAAGCCAGACTGGAGTTAAACATTCACAGGTGCAATGTAAGGATCTAATGGGGTCACCTCACTGCATGTCGTCATCATCCTCCACAAATCTAGCAGCTATGGAGGGCCTCCTAAGCACACCTGTCTCGTTTGGCCAGTGCAAGGGCTTCATCGCCATCATCATCACCTTCGAGGACCACTTCACCCTCATTATCGTCGATGTCCTCCTCATCGGAGGAGACCTCCAGCTCCTCTATCTCCTCCTCAGCCAGCTCCTATTGCAGCGCCAGGTTGTAAAGGGCACAGCAGGCAATGACAATACATGACACCCTCTGTGGACTGTATTGCAGGGCTCCACCAGACCAGTGCAGGCACTGGAACTTCATTTTCATGGTTTGCTCCACCAAAGTGCGAGTTTCATCATGAGCCTCATTATACCGTCACCCTGCTCAGTCTGAGGCCGCCACATAGCTGTCATCAGCCACATCCTCTGTGGGTAGCCCTTGTCCCTGAAGAGCCAGCCCTGCAGCCTCTGTGGACACTGGAAAACATCAGGGATCTGAGACTGACTGAGAATGTATGGGGTCGTGGACACTCTGAGTGCAATCTATGGCACCCTGCACCTGTAGGAAACCTGAGATCTGGGCAAAACAATCACTCTTGCATCCTGGCTTTCCTGGTCCCAGGCGAAATGCACAAAGTTGTGTGCCCTCATGAAGATGGCATCTGTGCCCTCATGGATGCATTTCTGTGTGGAGGCTTGTGAAATCCCACAAAGATCACCTGTGGAACCCTGAAAGGAGACTCTGATGTAGAAATTGATGCCGCTGTCACTTTCATGGCCACTGCAGTGGATTCCCTCCATGTCCCCATGGCGTCAGATCCTCCACCAGGTGGCAAATGTGACTGACCAGCTCCCTAGACATACGCAGTCTTCGGCGACACTAGTTCTCAGTCATCTGCAGGAATGAAAGGCGGCATCTATAGACAGCTCTCTGGCTCTTTGGCGGCGCATGCGGGAGCCCCAATGGCGCTTCTTCCAGAGGGTGTTGCTCCTCCCTCTGCACAACCAGGTGCCTCAGTCGTTCTCTTCTCTGTCGTCTTTGCTCTCTGCTCGCCACGAGGCATACAGCTAGTTCACAGGCTCCATGATCCTGATGTACTCCTCCTGCAGGATGAAAGAAAGAGATGCATGGGTTAGCATGGGCGTACTAAGAACCTCTCTTGGTTAAGTCTAAAGGCCCCTTGACACATCCCAGAGAGTGCTGTCCACCACTTGGATGGCCAGAAATAAGTGCGCTGCATGGCTGCCCAAAACCCCACCTTCTTCCGCCCCACTCCACCTGACCGATTGGCGGCAGTTTTGCCCACTGGACTGCATGCTGTGCTCTCAGCTCAGGCACAGGCACCCTCCTAACCTGCACTGCAAGGCTGCACTGTTAGCTTCAACCATGGGGGAGACTGGTCCAAACCGTGATGCCATCATTGCAAGGGGCTGTGAGTGCCTTCACCAGTGACTGCTCCACGGCCAGCTTTAACAAGGAGATTGTTCAACTTGCCCAGTCGTCCAACTGTTCTGCAGTCCACTAAGACATTCATTAGTTTGCAGTCTGTGCCCGAGGGGTGAAAAGCTCTGGAGCAGTTGGTGGCACTTAGGTGCTTCTGCATTGCTTGAGTGGACAGATAAGCCAGAGGCCCAACTCCACTCATATCAATGTGGCTGTGCCTGAACTGCCTCAACTGAAGAGGAATGGTCACTTTATACAAGATGTCCCTAATGTGTGGCCGCTTCCCTCGCCCACCCCACCCCTAGCCCCCACCCCACACAGGCTTATGCACTACCTTCAACCACAGGGCAGCCTTTGCCGCCTACCCCCAACGCGCCTCAACCTTGAAGTCCAACAGGTGTCCCTCATGAAAGCTCTGCAATGTTACTGTGCACGCATCTCCGAGTTGCCCTCAAAGTGCAGCCCGCCAAGTGCACGCTTTTTATATGCTGTTGTGAAACACGTTGACGTGCAATTACGAGGTTGTGGGCAGAAGATCCGGCAGAGGGATGAGGGGGGTGAGTTCAGTAGGCTGGCCTTATAATGATATGCTGATGTATTACAATGAGGTTCCCGACATCTGATGGCCATCAATGGGCTGAGCGGATGATCGCAAAGTGGTTCTGTGAAACTGATTTTTGGCATTCTTGCCATATTGTCCGCGCACGTCACTGAACACACCCGACGCCAGCAGGCACGGATGATTCCGCCCATTATCTCTGAATTAAATAACCCCCTCAGTGTGGCCCCAGAATATAAGTGGATATCTTAAATGCACAAGTGGAAACCAAGAACCGCCTTTCCTAAAATACCACATTGCATTGAATTAAAAAGGGAACGTGCTGGATATACTCAGCGGGTCTGGCAGTACCTGTGGAGAGAGAAACAGATTTAAAGGAAAGGGAGGATGTAGATATAGTAGTCCAGGAGGAACACTGCGAGATATTGGACGGGATAGTCATAAAGAGAGAGGAAGTACTCGAAGGGTTGAAATCCTTGAAAGTTGATAAGTCACCAGGGCCAGATGGATTGTTTCCGAGGCTGCTGAAGGAAGTCAGGGAGGAGATAGCAGATGCTCTGAGGATGATTTTCCAATCTTCACTGGAAACAGGGGAGGTACCGGAGGACTGGAGAAATACAAACGTAGTTCCATTGTTTAAAAAGGAATCAAAGGAAATGCCAAACAATCATAGGCCAGTTAGTCTTACATCGGTGGTGAACAAATTAGTAGAATCAATCCTGAGAGATAGGATCAACTGTCATGTGGAAAGGCATGGACTAGTCAGGGATGGTCAGCATGGATTTGTTAAAGGAAGGTCTTGCCTCACAAATTTGACTGAATTCTTTGAGGAAGTGACAAGAAGGGTTGATGAAGGTGGTGCAGTGGATGTTGTGTACATGGATTTTCACAAGGCATTTGACAAGGTCTCACATGGCAAATTGGTCAGGAAAGTAAAAGCCCATGGGATTCAGGGTAATGAGGCAAACTGGATAAAAGGTTGGCTTTGTAACAGGAAAAAAAGGGTAATGGTTGATGGATGCCCTTACGAATGGAAAATTGTCTCAAGTGGTGTTCCACAGGGCTCGTTGTTGGGACCCTTGCTGTTTGTGTTATATATTAACGATTTGGACGTGAACATGGGGGGGGCACGATTGGGAAATTTGCAGATGACACAAAGATTGGCCAAGTAGTGGATAGTGTAGAGGATAGCCATAATCTCCAAAATGATATAGATGGGTTGGTGGAGTGGGCGGTAAAGTGGCAGATGGATTTTAACACAGAGAAGCGTGAGGTCACACATTTAGGGAGGTCAAACAGTTAGAGGGATTACACAATAAATGGGAATATACTAAGAGGGGTAGATGAAGTGAGAGATCTTGGTGTACAATTACACAAGTCCCTGAAGGCAGCAGTTCAAGTAGACAAGGTTGTAAAGAAGGCATATGGAATGCTCTCCTTCATTGGCAGAGGTATAGAATATAAAAGTAAGGATATAATGTTGAAATTGTATAAAATACTGGTGAGGCCACAACTGGAGTATTGTGCGCAGTTCTGGTCACCACATTACAGGAAGGACGTAATAGCTCTGGAGAGAGTGCAGAGGAGGTTTACAAGAATGTTGCCAGGGTTAGAAAAGTGTAGCTGCGAGGAGAGATTGGATAGGTTGGGGTTATTTTCCTTAGAACAAAGAAGGCTGAGAGGTGACTTGATTGAGGTGTACAAAATTATGAGGGGAATAGATAGAGTGGGCTGGATAAAATTGTTTCCCTTGGTGGAGAATTCTAGAACCAGGGGACATAGATTCAAGTTAAGTGGCAGAAGGTGTAGAGGGGGGCATGAAGAAGCGCTTTTTTATGCAGAGGGTAGTGGGTGTCTGGAATTCACTGGCCAAGTTGATGGTAGAGGCAGAAACTTTAAACTCCTTTAAAAAGTACCTGGATCTGCACCTAAAGTGCTGTAAGCTGCAGGGCTATGGGCCGGGTGCAGGAAGGTAGGATTAGAAAGGGCACCTGGGTGTCCTTGGGTTGGCATGGACAAGATGGGCCGAATGGCCTCCTTCTGTGCTGTACCTTTTCTACGGTTCTATGGTTCTAACCTTTCGAGTCGAATTTGACTCTTCCTCAGAACACTTTCCAGCCTTGTCTGTTATTATTTCTGCTTTCCAGAGCATTTTGCTTTTATTTTAGCATTGTACTGAAAATGGAGGCTTGGCAGAATCTTTATTCTAGATTACGCCAGACTGTTTTCTCGACTAAAATACCAGAAAATGTAT
This sequence comes from Cetorhinus maximus, assembly GCF_964194155.1. Classification (NCBI taxonomy): domain Eukaryota; kingdom Metazoa; phylum Chordata; class Chondrichthyes; order Lamniformes; family Cetorhinidae; genus Cetorhinus; species Cetorhinus maximus. The sequence goes on from NC_135881.1 coordinate 156,015,680, forward strand.
ATTTTAATTCTTTGATTCTTTACAGGAGTGGCAAAATGATAACATTCTCATCTTTGATCTTGCAGAAATTGTATTCACTGTCAGAGAACATGAGTTAATGATATAGCTGCTCACCATATTTAAAAAACCAATGCGTTGTAGGTTTTCCTGATTATGAACATCAGATGACTGTGAAGTTGGTAAACTAAAAATATTCCTGTAACTTCAAAATCTGAATTATGGAGGGAGTTTTAACTGCCAATATGTTTCCAGCAGCCACTGGTTTTAGTTAAATTCTGACCCCCCACCGTGATTTGCTGTCAGGCCTCATTGACATGACTGACTTCTTGCCATACAGCTGCCATCAATGGTATTATCTTGTCACTTTATGAGCCATTGCTTTCAGTAGAGTAGAAGAGAAAATATTTTAAAGCGGCAGGGAAAATTTCAACACTCCAGCATTGAAATTTGTTGATGATACACCTATTTTACGACATATAATAGCTGCCTGAGTGGCCTATATAGTGGGCAGCATGCTGCACCAAAAATGTGGCATTTGCCACCTTGAAAAAGGAAGACATATCAGAAGGCAGTGAGAGTTCAGGATATTAGGTGGATGGCCATCTAGAAGAGTCAGGAAGTGCAGGAGTCTTCAGGCTGTGTGCAGCTGTCAAATTGGTTCTCAGCTTTGGAGACTGCTGGGAGTGATGACACCTTGAAGGAGTGCAGTCCAGATCAAGGCACCAGTAGGCAAGGGAGTGCATAGAGCAAGAACAACAAGGAATAAAAATGCAGTCATTATAGGAGATCCCATAATTAGGAGGACGACAGGCATTTATGTAACCATCATTGTGAGTTCTGCAATGTGTGTTGCTCCGCTGGTTTCAGAGTAAAGTACATCATGGAGAGGGGGAAGGATATTCTTCAGGGAGAAGGGAATGTGCCAGAAGTTGTGATACACAGCAGTATAAACAGCAAATGCCAGGTATTGAGGACCTGGACCGTAAAGGTAGTAATTTCTGGATTATTCCCAGTGGTGTGCACCAAGATTAGAAATAGGAAGATAGGGAAGATCAATGGTGGCTTCAGGTATGATGCAGGATGGAGGGCTTCAGTTTCTTGGTTTATTGGGACCAGTTCTGGGGCAGGAAGCATCTATTTAAAAGGGATGACTTGCACCTCAGCAGGACTAGGACCAATGTAACATAGGGCAGGATTTTTGGGTCATTGGGTGGGTGCAGTGGGTGGGGCCAGGAAACGGTCCACCGCTCACAATTGGCCCCTGACTAGGATTTCACGCTGGCTGGCCAATTGACAGCATGAAAGGCGCGCTGAGAAGCTCAGTGCTGACAGGGTGGGGGCAGGAGGAGGGTGAGTGCTGAAGCCTGCGCTTGCCTGGGGGAGCGCGCACTGAAAGCTCCCTGAAAGCAGGGAGCTGCCTCAGGGAGCTGAACAATTTTAAAATCAAAAATAAAGAGTTTTGAAATCTGAAAAAAAAATGCCCAGATATGGGACTCACTCACAATAACAAACAGAATAAAAATTCTGCCTAAAAATTTATATTTATTTTTTATTTAATTGTGGAAACCTCATCCTGCTCGTGGTGAGGTTGCTAAAAAAATCATAAGACCGTGTAGCCGATTCGCCCGCCTGCCAACCATAAGGTTGGATGGTCAGCGAAAAATAGCTTTCAATTAATGGATTAATGGCCTTAATAAGCCTGTTAATTGTCAGGGGGCACGCTGCCCACTCTCGCACATGCGCCCACCAACCAAAATATCGTGCGAGTGCGCACGACGTCGGAATGCCAACCCAACGTCATCGCACACTATTTTATGCCCGATTGAGTCGGGCATGCGCCTGCCCACGAGATGTAAAATCCTGCCAATAAGACCATAAGAAATAGCAGGAAAAGACCAAATGGCCTGTCAAGCCTGCTCCGCAATTAAATATGATCATGGCTGACTTTGGACTTCAACTCCATTCTCCCTCAATTCCCTTAGAAACCAAAAGTCTCTCTATCTCAGCCTTATATATATATTCAGTGATGGTGCATCCACAACTTTCAGATTCACAAGCCTTTGAGTGAAGAAATTTCTCCTCATCTCAGAGCTAAATGATCTGTTCCCTATCCTGTGCCCCCTTTTCTAGATTCCCCAAGCCAGGGGAAACAATGGGATGAATCTTACAGGGGAAGCATATTCCTTGCCTTCCTGCCCCCTGTAGAAAAGTCAGTCAGCAGCTTGCCAACTTTAAGAGGGGCTGCCCTGCAGTGATAATATGCTGGGGGAGGCATTAACAAGGTAAGTGTGGGACTTCTATCCTTTTGAGAAAGGAAGTGCAGCACTCCAGAGTTGCCGGCCAATCTGATTGGCCGGTAGCTGAGTAGTCCCAGCAGCACCAGAAGCCACTGCTGAGACTACAAAAGAATCCCCAGCAGAAGATTCCTGGAGACCAGACTTAAAAGTATTTGGTCAGGGAAGGATTGGGGATGCTAGGGAGGTGGGGGAGAGGGGTTGGGGTTCAGGTTTTGGAGTTTGGTGGGAGGTATAAAAGGGGAGTACAGTCTTTGGGGGAGTGTCCCCGATGGGCACAGGGGACCCCTAAGGAGGTACAAATTCTTCCTTCCCATCTTTTAGCCCAAGTTGCAAAAACAGCAGGCTGGCTTCCTTCATTCTGCCTTCCCCAGCCACACGTATTATTGTGGCGGAGGCGGAATGAGGCCCATAACATGGCCAGTTAAAGGCCTCAATAAGCCAAAGGGTGGGTGGGCAAGTGGGCTGGCTGACGCTTTACTTGTCCACCATAATATGGGGGACTGCTTGGGGATGGGTGGGAAGGTGGTTGGATAGCCACCCATTTTATTTTACATGCACTCATGCTTGCAAATATGCAGGCTCCATAAAACTGCCTCCAACGTCTCAGTATCTACCCTGTCAAGCCCTTTCATAATCTTGAATGTTTCAATGTGATCACCTCTCATTTTTCTAAATTTCGGAGAATACTAGCACAATTCATTCAGCCTCTCATCATAGGACAACCCTCTCATCCCAGGGACCAATCTAGTGAACCTTTGCTGTACTAGTTTGACAGGCAATATGATCGGCGCAGGCTTGGAGGGCCGAAGGGCCTGTTCCTGTGCTGTACTTTTCTTTGTTCTTTGTACCACCTCCAATACAAGTGTAACCTCCTTAAATATGGAGACCAGGGCAGAATTTTCCCATTGGTGTGGGGGGGTCCCACATGCCGACGTGTAAAATGACGCATGGTGATGTCGGGCGAGCGTCCTGACGTCACCGCGTGCCATCGCGATTTTTGGGAAGGCGGGCATGCTATAAATTCGGATGCGCACCCGCCATCTATTAACGGGCCAGTTAAGGCCCTTGAGGCAGCAATTGAATTCGATTTTGCACAGCCCGTGCGATCTTCAGGATGTCGCACGGGCGCAACGGGCAGGCGGGTAGGAGACATTTGTATAAACCTCATCCACGGGTGAAATAAGAGGGGTGAGTGGGGTCGCGAATGTGATGTTTGAGGTACTTAAGTGTGAAAGTTACTTATACTTGCCCGTGTGAGCAGGTTGAAAACTCATACCAGCTGCTTGGACAGGAGTAAAAGCCTTGGTCAGGACTCTACGGTCAAGATCATTTTTGGGGCCTGAAGCTTTTAGCCTGGGAATTGGAGTTGTGCTCTCCATTGGAGGCACCTCCTCTGAGGAGGAAGGGAGGGCCAGAAGGGGGAAGAGGCCAGAAGGGGGAAGTCCACATTCAGCCTCCAGGGGAGCCACCTTTGGGAGGAGAAGCGCAGGCACCACAAGAAGTGCAAGGCGGAAGGGGCCGCAGAAGACGCCACTATCCTGCTGCCAGGGTTTACAGGCGGTGAAGCAGCTACCTCAATATGTCTGAGGTCCAGTGCCGAAAGAGGCTCCGTCTCTTAAGGGAGACAGTCACCTCCATCTGTCAGATGATTAGCCCTGAGATCTCCGCAAACTGTGTGGGTGGACACCCCATGCTTGTGGCTCTAAAGGTCACAGCTGCCCTCAACTTCTATGCCTCCGGCTCTTTCCAGGGGTCGGTGGGTGATCTCTGCGGAGTCTCCCAATCAGCTGTCCACGCTTGTGTCAAGCAGGTCACAGATGCTCTGTTCAGGTGTGCATTGACCTTCATCCACTTCCGCTGGGACCAGGCAAGCCAGACACAGCGAGCCAGAGGCTTCGCGGCCATTGCTGTCTTCCTCCACGTCCAGGGTGTTATAGACTGCACACATGTGGCCATCAAGGCGCCAGCAGGTGAGCCTGGTGCCTTCGTCAACAGGAAGGGCTTCCACTCCATGAATGTGCAGATAGTGTGTGATCACAGGATGCAGATTCTACAAGTCTGTGCAAGGCACCCAGGCAGCTCCCAATACGCCTACATCCTCAGACACTCCCAAGTGCCGGGGCTCTTCAGTGCTCCAGCCTGGCTGGATGCATGGCTGCTGGGTGACAAGGACTATCCCCTCAGAAGGTGGCTCATGACGCCTCTCCGCCATCCAAGAACAGAGGCTGAGCAGCGGTACAATAGGAGCAATGCCTCCACAAGGGCTGTGGTGGGGAGAACCATCGGTCTTCTCAAGATGCGCTTCTGATGCCCAGACCGCTCAGGGGGCGCACTCCAGTATCCCCCAGATCGTGTGCCGCTAATAGTGGTTGCATGCTGCACTCTCTGCAATCTGGCGTTAGAAAGGGGCGACGCAGTGGATGAGGAAGATGTAGACGCACTTGCTCCAGATGCACACGGTGAGTCCAGCAGTGAGTCCGAGGATGAGCACGCATAGGGAAATACTGAGGGGGTAGACGCTGACCCAGGCATACTCCAGGGAGGCAGGGACACCCAGGAGGCTTTAATCCAGAAAACCTTCAGCTAGCCAACCACAGATGGACCTTCAACACACGCCTGGGTTGCAGGCTCCACACTCGATACCTGAGTGCTAAATCGGCCTGGATACTAACATTAAATATGGCCCTTGTCAATAAAGCTCAATGTCAAACAACTCACTCCTAACATCATGGCTTCCCATACACATGCAGGAGTAAGGAATCACCCTGAGGCATGGCAACATGTCAGAATTTATTGAGTAAACAGAAGTAAATTCATACAGCAAAACAAAAACAGTGTTGGACATCACACCAAGTCTTCGACTAAGTACCATAGACCAAAATGAAAGTACCAGTGATGTGCCTAAGGTGCCTTAAATTTATGTTTACGGGTGCTATGTCTAGATGCTGCCCCCTCGCTGGGACTAGTATCTGAGACAGCCTGCTCGCTGTGCTGCCCTGTTGGCCTCGATGACCTTGGCGGACGTTCTGTGGCCCGTGGAGCCAATGCTGGCCCCGCCTGGCAGGGAGCAGCCAGTTCCACAGCTGGCATCTCCCCAGTTGCTGCAGCCTCATTGGATGCCACGGTCACTGGCAGAGGGGCGGAGGAGCTGCTACCCTCATCCAGAGTGCCCTGTGAGGAGGCTGCAGAGACGACAGGCAGCTGCTGCACTGACATGAGGTCGCTTCAGACCTACCTGCTCACCACGGATGGATGGGCACCGAGCTGGGATACTTGGTGCCCAAACCATCTCTCCTACTGGCACTGTCCAGCTGAGGCCAATGCCGCTGTGAGGGCTTGCAGGTCTGAGCGCAACCCCAGGAGACCCTAATTGGTCTCCTAGAGGAGCCTCTCCACGAGAGTCGCCACTATCTCCATGGAGAAAGCATGGCGCTCAGCCATGAGGCTCATTGCACCAGTGATGCTTCGCGTGGACTCTTCAAGCATGGGCACCATGCCACACATTGCCTCATGTATCTCCGCCAGATCCTCCCATATATCCTGCTACACTTGCAGCATTCGCTGCCTCACGGACGACTCCAGAGGCACATCATCAGCCAACTACCGAGCATGTACCTGGTCCCCAACAGTCCTCTGACTGCCAGCGCCCTGGGCACTCTCTGCAGTGCCCAAGCAAGTGTGAAGTGCCCTCACTTCCCTACCCCGGGACACTAGCCGAATATCTAATTCCCACTGAAGTGCTAGTATCTGCGTCAGTGTCTGCCTGGCTGATATGGTGTGAAGCTGGTGGATTTGCTCTGGGGCTTCAGGGGTGAGAGATGGGCCCTCTGTCTCCTCCTCCCAGCCCTGCTCCGGTGATGCTGAAAGGAAGGAAAAGGACATTTGATTAGTTACAGTGCAGACAATGTCAACTTGTATGCCGCTCCCCCGGATCATTATGCGCTCATGCTTCCATAATCAAAGGTAATCCCATGTTGCAAACTTCAATCACTGAGCATTCAACAATGCCATGGCTTCTGAGACACACATGGTGACCTGAGTGCTCACCAAACATATCTCCCCGGGGCACCCCAGCATATGACACAAAGATTGGCCGAGTAGTGGATAGTGTAGAGGATAGCCATAATCTCCAAAACGATATAGATGGGTTGGTGGAGTGGGCAGTAAAGTGGCAGATGGAGTTTAACATAGAGAAGTGTGAGGTCACACATTTAGGGAGGTCAAACAGTTGCAGGGATTACAAAATAAATTGGAATATACTAAGAGGGGTAGATGAAGTGAGAGATCTTGGCGTACAATTACACAGGTTCCTGAAGGCAGCAGTTCAAGTAGTCAAAGGGAGGTATAGAATATAAAAGTAAGGATATAATGCTGGAATTGTATAAAACACTGGTGAAGCCACAACTGGAGTATTGTGTGCAGTTCTGGTCACCACATTGCAGGAAGGACGTAATAGCTCTGGAGAGGGTGCAGAGGAGGTTTACAAGAATGTTGCCAGGATTAGAAAAGTGTAGCTATGAGGAGAGATTGGATAGGTTGGGGTTATTTTGCTTAGAACAAAGAAGGCTGAGATGCGACTTGATTGAGGTGTACAAAATTATGAGGGGAATAGATAGAGTGGACAGGATAAAATTGTTTCCCTTGGTGGAGAATTCTAGAACCAGGGGACATAGGTTCAAGATAAGTGGCAGAAGGTGTAGGGGGGACATGAGGAAGAGCTTTTTTACGCAGATGGTAGTAGGTGTCTGGAATTCGCTGCCCAAGTTGGTGGTAGAGGCAGAAACTCTAAACTCTTTTAAAAAGTACCTGGATCTGCACCTAAAGTGCTGTAAGCTGCAGGGCTATGGGCCGGGTGCAGGAAGGTGGGATTAGAAAGGGCACCTGGGTGTCCTCGGGATACCATGGACAAGATGGGCCAAATGGCCTCCTTCTGTGCTGTAACCTTTCTATGGTTCTAAGGGACGGTGATATATTTCCAAGTCAGAATGGTGAGTGACTTGGAGAGGAACTTGCAGGTGATGGTGTTCCCAAGTAGTGGTTTTCCCATCTATCTGCTGCCCTTGTCCTTCTAGATGGTAGCGGTTGTGGGTTTGCAAGGTGCTGTCTAAGGAGCCTTGTTAAATTCCTACAGTGCATCTTGTAGATGGTACACACTGCTGCTACTGTGCGTCAATAGTGGAGGGAGTGAATGTTTGTGGATGTGGTGCCAATCAAGTGGGCAGCTTGATGTCAAGCTTCTTGAATGTTGTGGGTGCTGTGCTCATCCAGGCAAGTGGGGAGTATTCCATCACAAACCTGACTTGTGTCTTGTAGATAATGGACAGGCTTTGGGAAGTCAGGAGGTGAGTTACTCGTCGCACTATTTCTAGCCTCTGACCTGCTCTTGTAGCCACAGTATTTATATGGCTAGTCCAGTTCAGTTTCTGGTCAATGGTAACCCCCAGGATGTTGATAGCGGAGGATTCAGTGATGGCAATGCCATTGAATGCCAAGGAAAGATAGTTATATTCTCTCTTATTGGAGATGGTCATTGCCTGGCACTTGTGTGGTGCAAATATTACTTGCCACTTGTCATCCCAAGCCTGGATATTGTCCAGGTCTTGCTGCATTTGGACATGGACTGCTTCAGTATCTGAGGAGTCACAAATGGTGCTGATCATTGTGCAATCATCAGCGAACATCTCCACTTCTGACCTTAAGATGGAAGGAAGGTCATTGATGAAGCAGCTGAAGATGGTTGGGCCTGGAACACTACCCTGAGGAACTCCTGCAGTGATGTCCTGGAACTGAGATGACTGACCTCCAACAACCACAACCACCTTCCTTTGTGCTAGCTATGAATCCAACCAGCAGAGTGTTTTCCCCCGACTCGTTTTGCTAGGGCTCCTTGATGCCACACTGAGTGAAATGCGGCCTCAATGTCAAAGGCAGTCACTCTCACCTCACCTCGGGAGCTCAGCTCTTTTTTCCATGTTTGAACCAAGGCTGTAATGAGGTCAGGAGCTGAGTGGTCCTGGCGGAACCCAAACCAGGCGTCAGTGAGCAGTTTATTGCTAAGCAAGTGTTGCTTGATAGCACTGTTGATGACCCCTTCCATTTCTTTACTGATGATCGAGAGTAGACTGATGGGATGATAATTGGCTGGGTTGGATTTGTCCTGCTTTTTGTGTACAGGACATACCTGGGCAATTTTCCACATAGCCAGATAGATGCCAGTGTTGTAGCTGTACTGGAGCAGCTTGGCTAGGGGTGCAGCAAGTTCTGGAGCACAAGTCTTCAGTACTATTGTCAGAATATTGTCAAGGCCCAAAGCCTTTACAGTATCTAGTGCCCAGTCGTTTCTTGATATCACATGGAGCGAATTGAATTGGCTGAAGGCTGGCATCTGTGATGCTGGGGACCTCCAGAGGAGGCCAAGATGGATCATCCACTCGGCACTTCTGGCTGAAGAAAATGCTTCAGCCTTATCTTTTGCACTGATGTGCTGGGCTCCCCCATCATTGAGAATGGGGATATTTGTGAAGCCTCCTCCTCCAGTGCATTGTTTAATTGTCCACCACCATTCAGAACAGGATGTAGCAGGACTGCAGAGCTTAAATCTGATCCGTTGGTTCTGGGATCACTTAGCTCTGTCTATCACTTGCTGCTTATGCTGTTTAGCACACAAGTAGTCCTGTGTTATAGCTTCACCAGGTTGAAACCTCATTTTTAGATATGCCTGGTGCTGCTCCTGGCATGCCCTCCTGCACTCTTCATGGCACCAAGGTTGCTTCCCTGGCTTGATGCCGGGCCATGAGGTTACAGGTTGAGTTTGAGTACAATTCTACTGCTGCTGATGGCCCACAGCACCTCATGGATGCCCAGTCTTGAGTTTCTAGATCTGTTCGAAATCTATCCCATTTAGCACAGTGGTAGTGCCACACAACATGGTGGAGGGTATCCTTAATGTGAAGGCAGTACTTCGTCTCCACAATGACTGTGCGGTGGTCACTCCTACCGATACTGTCATGGACAGATGCATCTGCAGCAGGCAGGTTGGTGAGGATGAGGTCAAGTATATTTTTCTCTTGTTGGTTCTCTCACCACCTGCCACAGACCCAGTCTAGCAGCTATGTCCTTTAGGACTCGGCCAGCTCGGTCAGTAGTGGTGTTACCGAGCCACTCTTGGTGAAGGACATCCCAGAGTACATTCTGCACCCTTGCCACCCTCAGTGACAATGGCAACTTCTTCCCAACTGTATACCACTGTGCCGCCACCTCTGCTGGGTCTGTCCTGCTGGTGGGACAGGACATACCCAGGGATGGTGATGGTGGTGTCTGGGACATTACCTGTAAGGCATGATTGCACCAGGGAATAAGCATCTCCGACAACCAGATCATCTTGACATTCAATGGCATACCATTGTTGAGTACCCCACCACCCACATCCTGAGTATGACCATTGTGACCAGAAACTTAACTAGACCAACCACATCAGTACTGTGGCTACAAGAGCAAGACAAACTGGGTATTCTGCAGTGAGTGATTTACCTCCTGGCTCTCCAAAGCCTTTCCGCGAGATGTAAGGCAGATCCAAAACGTGATGGAATACTCTCCACTTGCCTTGATAAGTGCAGCTCAAACAATATTCAAGAAGCTTGACAACACCTGGGACAAAGAAATCTCACTTGATTGGCACCCCATTCACCACCTTAAATAACCACTCTCTGCATCACTCGTGTAATATGACTTAAATGTGTTTCCTCTGTAAAATGCACTGCAGCAACACAAAGCTACTCCAGCAGCACCTTGCCTCACAATCTTAAAGGACAAAGCCAGTAAATGCATGGGAACATTATCAACTCCAATTTCCCCACCAAATCATACACTGTTCTGACTTTGAAATAGATTGTTGTTCCTTCATAGTCATTGGGTCAAAATCTTGGAACCTCCTAATAAACAGCACTGTAGAAGTATGTTCACCCCATATACTGTAGCAGTTCAAAAAGCCACTACTTTCTCAAGGCAATTAGAGATGGGTAGCAACTGTTAGCCTTGCCAGTGATTTCCACTTGCCTTGAGAGAATAAATAAATAATATATACCTTCCTCCTTGGGCTGATTTCATATTTGGAACTCCACAGTATCCTAAAATCATAGTGAGCTGTATCACTTTGCTTTGGACAGCTTCTTTTCAAATCTGTCAATGACAGAAGTGTAGATTGTGAGAATTACTGAAAAATTTATAGCTAATGACCAGGTCTCAGAAAATATCCAATGGCAAATTTTCTATTAAGTTGTCACTGAGAAATCCTATTTTTTGTTTTTGCGGTTTTTTGAAGTGTCTTTTGTGTTGGCTATGTTAGTCATTGGCTGTAAACAGGTTTTATGAAGTATGGTAAAATAGGAATACTGACAAGTATCCAAATTTCTCTTCATTCTGAGAAACAGCAGCAGAAAGCTGCCAACCATTGGGTGAAAGGCAGAGCTGATAAACAAAGAGGTGGGATGATAGTACCAAGCTGTGCACCAAGGAACATGAGGTGTGAGAAAAATAAGAATGCATCCATGCATTGACTGATTGGCACATTGGACCTGCAACTGCAGTACATTAAGTACACATGGCATAGAATGGAATCTTTATACTCTCAATTTCAGCTCAAGTGATCAAATTGAAAATTGCAAAATCAGAAAGTTCAAATTCAGAAAATGGCTTCTGGCCACTTCCAGCTTACCCACGCAGTGCCCTGCTCTGGGAAGTGCACTAGCAAAGGCATGCACTTGTAACTCTTGACTTCAAACAGCCAATCTGGCTGATCTGATGCACATCTTTGAAACTTGGACTGCACCAGTCCTCTGAACACCTGTCCTAATCACTCTCAGTTGCATGAGGAATCCACCATTAGTGGACCGACATTAACTTGCAGATGAGGTGCTTTTGACTTTTTTCTGCTATAGGAAATATTGTGGAAGTAATATGGAGATTTTGGAAGCGTTATGGTGCGTTGCTGGATTTAGCAGGGAATGTTGCTATACAGGCGAGCAGAGGAATTGGTAACCTGTTATACCAAGGCTGCAATAGGTATGGGGCTGTAGTTGCAGTGCCTTCAGGTCTGAAATATGACAGAAAAATAGAGCAAGAGCTGCATGGAGGGGAAGCTCTGCACTGAGGGAAGAGTAGGAGGACTCAACTCAGAAGGCTCTACCCACTGGCAGATTGTCAGGAAGCATTTCTCCTACCTCCATTCACCTAGCAGCAATGCCTGAGGCGCCTGAGGTTCACTGAGAAGGTCATCAAAAACTGTTCCACCTCCTTCTACAGATCCTACAGCCTCACACCAGAGGGAGGACCATGTTGCCACTCTACTGTCACTCTAAACTATTAGGCAACCACATCCTTCCAGGCAGGAGCAAGCAACATAGTGAACATATCCCAGTACGCCATCCATCAGAGAGGTGACAGACAAGAGGCAAGTCCCTAAGCACAGAGAAGCAGGATGAGGGAACACATGGCTTTGCCAAGGTAGTGCGATTCTGTGAACAGAGGGAGATAAAGGAACCGCAAAGTATACCACTCCATTGATGTGCAGTTGGTATATGGCCGTGCACAAACTATCACGTCGGTGAATGCCGATGGAGCCATGGTCATGGAGATAATCTCCCCAGGGAACTGCAGTCTGATTAAGCACTCATGGACAGCTTATCCTGAGCGAGGTGGTCTCGATTTCTCCTCCTGTTCCTCCTCTCTTTCTCCTCATGAAGTGGCCCCAGATGCCTGGTGGCAGTGGGTGCACCCTCACAATGATGGACCATGGCAGTAGCCATCTTGCCTTCATCTACATTCCCACTGTTTCAGGGCGCCACAAAGAACCTGAGCGTTACTGCTCAACAAATACCCCTCTGAACAGCTGATTATCCCCCACCCCTGCCGCCATCTGACTATACAAGGACAATAGGAACATCGTGGAGCAGGCCATCGGTGTTCTTAACCAGTGGTTTTTCTGCCTAGACCGTTTGGGGGGAACCCTACAATTCTCTCCAAAGTGTTTGTTGAAGTTCATGATGGTCTTTTGTGTCCTCCACAACATTGCACTTATGAGGGTGCAGCCACTGCCACCAGGCATCAGGAGGCCACTTCACGAGGAGAAAGAGGGGAGGAATAGGAGGAGAAATCGGACTTCCTCTCCCTGGATAAACTGTCCATGAGCACTTAATCAGATTGCAGTTCTCTTGGGGGATTATCTCTTCATGACCATGGCTCCACTATTCCCACCTTTCCATCCATTGTGGCATCTCCAAATAGTGTCCTCTTGTCCTAAACCTTTAATAAAAGCCAGCAACAGAATCATTGCTGTGGCATCTTTATCCAACTACAATCCGATTATACAGACAAAAATTCATGCTTATGCATTCCCTTAGTACCTGTCTTGCAGATGCTTTTGCCCGACCTGGTGCTCCTATGCAGTGGCTGCAGCATGGCTGGTGGAAGGTTGCTGACTTTCACTAAAGGAGATTGCAGACTGACTTACAGGATGCTCTTGAGCAGCTCTGGGCCTCAAGAGCCTGGCTTTGGCATTCATTACCTCAGCATGGATGGCAGCAACAGTCTGGGCTGGTTGGCTGAAAGGGAAAAACAAGAGCACTGATGGAGTGGCAATGGTGGGAGCACAAAGGACTGCAGGTATGTGCTTACAGAACCACTACCACTCCCCTGGGCCTCAGCAATCCTAAGTAATCTGTTGGAGCACAGTTTGCTGGACTGCTGTGGCAGCCTGACGAGCCTTTGAGCACTGGTATTCCAGCTATGATGTCTGAACCTGCTTGTCAGCAAGCATGAATCTCATGACCTTTCAGCTTCCACTGCAGCTCTGAGACATTGGGCTGAATTTTCTCCTGAGGTGCTGGGTCATTAATTGGCTTGAGGTGGGTCTTCTGCTCCTTTCCAAGAGGAAGTCATGCCTCAGAGAGCTGCCAGCTAATCAAATGTCCAGCTGCTCTCATCCCAGCAGTGCAACTGAGGGTGTTGGGCCCCTGCTGGGACTGCAACAGTTCCCGAGGAACGGACAGCAATAGAGTTGGGACAAAGGTAAGTCCGGGCTTTCACCGGGGCCAAGGTGGTGGTCCCACAAGTGGGTGGGGAGCCAGGGCGGATTGGGCAGGGGGGAGGGGAATCACAGGAGGCGAGTGCCTTGTGGTGAAGGAAGAGGGTCTCTAATAGGCACATGGGCCCAAAAATGTGGCACAGCCCCGTGCCCAGCCCACTAGTCTGCCAGATTTCACCTGGTGGCTAGACACTTGGTGCTTCACCACCCTACCCCCCTCCACTCACCTACCAATGGTTTTGGTCAAGCATGACTCAGACCTTGAGGTGTCACCTCACTCTCACATACTTAGTACTGCTGCAAGCCTCACACCCACACTCTCAACTTACACACAATGCCAGTTATTCAACTATGACAGCCACATCATCCAAACACCATGCCACACACTCACTAGCACAATTTCCACTCTCTTGTGCAGAACAAGGTAGCCCATAACTGGAAGCAGCAACTCCTAACTGTGGCGGGGAGCAGGCATGGGTGTATGTCCTCACCCCATTGTAGGTGATGGTGCTGGCCATCACTGGAACATGACTCAGGGTGCAGCCAGTGGTGAAGCTGAAACCATAGAACGTGAAGGTATGCCCCTTCCTAATTCAATCTCTTATGCACTTCCCCAGCATCCCACATTCACTTCTGATTTACAAGCTGTAGATAGTGTAAAAATATGCATATCTAACTTTCTCACTGTTCCTTCACCCAATGCCACCCTTGAGCCTCTCTTCTTTCAGATACCCAAGACCCGGTCAAGCACTGGTGTGGGAGTATGTGTATAAGAGGAGCAGACCATAAATGATAAAGAAACACCCAGTCACGATCTCACACTTTCAACCACCCTGGCTCAGATACTGGCAGTGTGTAAACTTTGGAGGGTAGTATTGAGAGGGTCTTTGCACTTGAAGCATCCAGGGACATGAATGGCTTGCAGTCAGTGCAGGGAGAGGATAGGGCAAGTCCAAGCTCCCAAAGCGCAAGGTCACAAACCAGTTCTGCTGCAGAAGACACAAGGGCTTTGATGGAGCGGTGTGCAGAAAAAGACTGATGGGCATCCACAATGAAATGGTTAGTGCATTGGCAAGCCTGTCAGAAAGCCTGCTACCAGTATCAAAGAGCATGGAGGAGTCTGGCACCAACTTGGCACAAAGTTTTATGCAGAACTTGGAGCCCATCCTTTCCTGTGTGGAACTTAGTGGCTGGCCCTTGCAAACAGAGCATAACTGGACACCTGGAACATAAGCAGAAGTCACCCAATGGCCAAGAGCTGCAATGGAAGCTCATCAGCTCCTCTTCTTCTAGGATTTAGCCTGATCCCCAGCCAACAGCAGTGCATAACCAACCTGAGTGCCACAGGTACAGTCTTCACCAAGAATGGCACACATCTGCAGAACCTCCTCAACTTAGTCTGGATGGCATAGATCCACCAGTGTTATCTTCAAGTAACAGAAATAGCTGCAGAAACCATGTATTTGCTTATTCTCAGCTTTTGGATCTAGCCTCTGTCTTCTCAGCTTGCCTGTACTGCATCACAAGACACCAACTGCTACTATACTGAGCTCAGATGGATCTCTACTTTTATATAGTTTCAACCAGAAATTTTGGTTTCCAATCTCAGTTTCCATCTCAGTTTCTTTAGCAACCGGCAATGGGGAGGTGGGGGTGGGGGGTGTGGTGGCGGGGGGAATGGTGTCAATTTCCCTGTTCAGTTTCCCTTTTCAATTAGGGTCTGTCTTAGAAATTGCCAGCTTTGCCCACAGATTCCATTAAAGTTTTATCCCTTGGGAAGAAGAAAGCTTTACCATAAAGGTTTCTTTACAACAGTTTCAAAATATAGCAAGTTCTTATCATTCTAAACATTTTAACAAATAGCTTATTACATACTTTACAGTAAAGGTAACCTTTTCATATTTCACAATTAGACATACCGCATTTACAAAATTATAAAGGTTTAACCAAAGCAAAAGCAAGTAAACGTAACAATTAGGATTAGCAGGATTGACACATCATAGAGTTATCATAACTCAGAGCCTGCCTTCACTCCTACACCCCATCTTTAAACTCTGGACAGGGCATCAGCAATTGCATTGTTTTACCTAGCAACATGCTCAGTTTTTAGGTTGAAAGACTGCAGCATCAAACTCCTGGGTAACAATCCAAGATTCTTTGTGCGGAACTTTCCCAAAATCACCAGTGGATTATGATTAGTGTAAATGAATGGGCAGGATTTTTAGGTCAGCATGTGGGCACGTTCGGCGGGCACAGGAGCGGCCAGGGAACAGACTGCCGCCCGCAATTGGACCCCAGCGGTGATTTCACACTGGCTGGCCAATTAGCAGCCAGCCATCGTGAAGTGCGTGCTGAAGCGCTCAGCGCTGCCGGGGTGGGGGCAGGATGAGGACAGGCACTGACGTAAGTGCGGGCGCAGGGAGCACTGAATGAAAGCTCCCTGAAGGCACAGAGCTGCCTCAGGGAGCTGAAGACTTCAAAATAATTAAATAAAGATTTTAAAATATGGAAAAAAATGCCCACGCATCAGAATCAGTCACCTGAACATAGACCTGGGGCAGGATTTTACGCGGGGGTGGGGTCTGCTCGCCGACACGTAAAATGACACACGGTGACGTCGGGGGGAACTCCCGACGTTACCGCGCCCTATTTAAATTTTCAGGAAGGCGGGGGCACAGTGAAATCAGCTGCGCGCCCGCCGACCTGTCAATGGCCAATTGAGGCCATTGACAGAGTCAATTAAGTAATTAAAGGACCTGCCCGTCCAACCTTAAGGTTGGCGGGCAGGCCAGGATCCCTGGCACGAACTAGAAAAAGCATGAAACCTCATCCAGGGGCGGGATGAGGTTTCAGGTAGGTTTTTTAAAAAATTAATAAAGCTTCTGTAAAAATTATGGACATTGTCACATGAGGGGACGTTAGGGAAATTTTATTTTTCTATTTTTAGGTTTTTAACATTTAGAGCCGATCTCCCGGAGGCTGCACTTAGCCTCAGGGGGATGAGTGTGCTCTTTCGTGCACACGCGTGAAAGAGCACACTTTCGATTTTGGGATTGCCCCCCTGCCCGCACAGGGAGCACATAGCACTTTGACAGGCTGGACGGGCCTAAAATGGCGCTGTGCCCCTGATTGGGGGTGCCGATCGGAAGAGCGCCTGTGCGTGCCCGCTCTTCAACTTCACCCCCGATGGGGGGAAAATTCAGCCCATGATGAAAATTCTGCCCATACATTTTTATTTTTTAAAATTCAATAACAGAAACCTCATCCTGCCCTTGGATGAGGTTTCATCAATAATGCTAAGTCCACCTGGCAGATTTGCCTGTCCACAAACCGTAAGGTTGGATGGACCACAAAAAATGGAGATAAATGGAACTTTAACTTTAGTTGTCTTAATTGTTGGCGTGTGCACTCCTGACACACGCGTGCCCACCGACTGAAATATTACATGAGTGTGGGATGATATCAGGACGCTGTATACCAGTACCAGTATCATGTTGTAACAACGCTGCTCCTACACCTGCTTCATCAGCATTAATACTATTTTGAATGGTTTATTGAAATTTGGAGCAACCAAAACAGGTTCATTTATTAATAGAATTTACCTCTAACCTTTAACCTCTCAAAAGTGGCTGGACAAGATTCTGTCCAGTTAACTTTTATATTTTTCTTCAACAAGCTTGTGAATGGAGTGACTACCATGCTGAAATTCAGGATAAATTTTCTGTAAAGCCCATGCATTCCAAGGAACTGCAATTTTGGTCTACGGACAAAACATTCATAATTGCTTGAACTTTAGCTTCTTTGGGAAATGCTCAGCCTTTTCCCACAACATGTCCCAAATATGTGACTTGGCTTTGGCAAACCTGCCCTTCACCTTTATGTAGTCTATCGAATAGTGCACTTAGGTGTTCCACATGTTCTCCCCAAATGTTATTGTAGATCAATAGATCAACAATATACACAACACAGTTGTGGAATCTGGCAATTACGTGGTTTGTCAATCTTTGAAAGGATTTAGTGCATTCTTCATTCCAAATGACATAACCTTACATTGGTACAGGCTGCCTGAGGTCACAAAAGCAGAGGTTTTTCTGTCTTAATCTGTTAGCGGAACTTGCTAATAACCTTTTAGCAAATCAATCTTGCCAACAAAGTCTGAATTTCCCATCAATGCTATCCTCAAGTTAGGAAATAGGATAAGAATATATCTTCGTTACAGCATTAACTTCCCTGTAATCAATGCAGAATTTAGTGATCCATTAGGTTTTGGTACTCCTATGACTTGAGAACTCCAGCTACTTTGACTTGGTTCAATTATATCATTGACTAACATAAATTTAATGTCTCTCTAATTTGAGCCAATTTTACAGGATTGAGTCAGTAAGAATTTTGTTTGATGGGTGCAGCATTTCTCACATCAATATCATGCATAATGAAAGAAGGTCACCCTAGGGTGGAATTGTCCCAGATTTACACAAAGTGCAGTAGTGGGCGGGAAAAAAGTCATTTTACCCACCAGCTGCAATGGTGGGTTTTCCCATTCCCACCTCATTAATTATGCAGCCACAGGAAACACGCCGTCTTACTGGCGGGCGGCCTCCGATTTTCCTGCCACGCCGTTACCTCACCGCTTCCTCACACAGGGCACCATACTTAAACTGCTGCACACACACCCTCCTCAATGCTTGCAGCCAAGGAGGGCCCTGGCAAAGAAATGGCGCCAAAAGCCAAGAAGATTGCCGCCCCCCAATTTAGTGATGCATTCCTGGGACGCCTTCTGGACATTGTAGAGGCCCGCCCCAATGTCCTCTAACCCTGCTCTGGCCGCAGGAGGCCCATCAGTCTCACCACTTCAGCTTGGGATGCGGTGGAAGGGTGGTCAATGCCAATGCTGCACACAAGAGGTCAGCCATCCAGTGCAGAAAACGGTAAGGCAACCATCTTATCATTCTAAACTCACACACTCACAAGGCCATCACAAATTCACTGGCATCTCATTCACTACCAGCTCAAGGGACATCACCACACACTGTCACACACCCTCTCTATCTGGCCTCATCTCCTCTGGAGACTGCCTCCTCAGCTGTCACTATCTTGAGGCCATTTGCACAGGTCAACATGCCCCTACACATACCCTGGGATATCCCCCTTCCCCAGTTTAGCCTGTGTCCTGAAGCCTCTTCACTTGCCTGAGGCCACCTATCCCCCTTCCCCAAGCAAGCCTTAACCCTGCAGCTGTTGAAAAGCCACTCCTGCCTTATGGCTGATTGGGTAGGTAGAGACCTGCCTGCAAGCACCTCCTAAAAGTGATGTGTGCTGTCTGTGAAGCCTGGCACTGATGACCATGAGTGCTGCCTGAAGCAAGGTAGGAAAACAAACCTCAATTTGCCGAGCGAAACGCAGCTCGCCAGGTGCATGTCGCTTATGTACAGTTGTGAAACGCGGTGTGCAATCACGCCAATGTGCCTGGATGGTCCAGCATTGGGGGGGATGATTCCGGCAAGCAGGGCTTATAATTAGATGCCAATGTATTAAAATTATGTTCCCAACATGCGGCGATGGGAAAGGGAGCCCACCATGGACAGGTGGGGCAGACGATCGCAAACTTGTTTCACGATGCTGTGAAACTGATTTTTGGCCTTCCCGCAATATTGCCGCTCATGCCCACCATGACACCCAAAGCCAAAAGGGACAGAAAATTCCCCCCCCCTCTAGTCTTTCTATACACACACGACTTAATTTTTAGCAGCTGGAAGATGGTGTAATATTCTATCCAAATTTTTTTAACACCTCCATTTGACTAATTTCATTACTGGGGGTGCGATCTGAGAACTTTCAATCTCTGACTCATCGGTTGAGCTGGTTTAATTGATGGCTGGGGGCTTTCTAACCAGTTGACGTGTGACTTGTCTTGCAGAACTCAATCACATCTCGTGCAATCATGACCAATAAAAGGGCTTCATTACTTTAGCCTGAGTCTTTCATATTCCTAAATGACCTGCCATTGGAATCTCATGGGCAATTCTTAAAATTTTGTGATAACTAGGAGGGAACAATTTGATGGACTACAGTCCAAGCCACTGGTCTCTGAGGAGGTCTCTACTTCCTCATCAATATGTCATTTTTTAGGTAATAACAATTAGGGACCCTTTCTGATTCTTCCTCAGAATATGCTGTCTGAGAAAATCCCTGCAAACCAGGATTTGCCTGCAGGTCTCCAATCAAGGAAGAGCAGCTAAATAATTCAGCCTCGCTATTTTCAGGGTCTTTAACCTCATTCAAATTCCCAAAAAAAGTCTTATCTAACCGAACACCTGAGTTACGTTCCCTCTCAATTGAATATGCTTCATCCTATCTAGATTTAATCAGCCTCAGCCCTAGTTACCACGCAACCTGGGAACAATCCAGAATGTTCCTCCTGCAAAATCTCAGGGCGTGGAAAACGACCACGTATTAGGGAAGCCTTGTATAAAGTGACCATTCCTCTGTAGCTGAGACAGTTCAGGCACGGCCACATTCAAATAATTGGATCAGACAGTGCCATGTGCTCACCAGATTGTGATCCCGAGGCTACCCTAAAGCTAGGTCCCACCAAGCTGTGTGTCTCTGCGCTGGTGGAGGGTGTGGGTGAGCGCTGTGACGGGACTTCAGGGAGGGTGCCTTCAGATTCCTCGTCAGAGGTTTCTTCAGGCTTGATTGGAGGCCCTGGGTCATGGACTCTGTCGGCTGATTGGCAGATGTGCCTGTGAAAGCAAGGGGAGATAGTTAGTGCATGGCAGTGGCCTGTGAAAGAAGACACATCACTCATGGCATGGTTGTCTGATGGATGTTGCACTGCTGGATCCTCACTTGGTAGAGCAGCGCTGACCTCTCTGTCAGCACAGGAAGGGTCTAGATCCTCACCGGCCAGCTGGATGGCTCTGTTTTCAAAGTCTGTGAGGACCTTGATTTCAGGCATTCCTCCACAGGTAAGTGACCTCTTCCTCTTGTTGTGTACCAGCTTCTCCTGCAGTAACAGAGATGGAGAGAGTGTAAGCGGACGCCTGCCAGGCCAGATGACAAGTGTGCCTGGCATATGTGGGTGGTGAGTGGTCACATGGATGGGATGAGGATAATGAAGGTGTGTAAGAGAGAGTGAATGACAATGTCTCTTGAACTGCAGTGAGTGAGGGCCCTGTGGATGTGTGATGGGTTTGTAAGTGTGAGAGTTGAGAGTGATGAAAAGAGTGACTTACCCAGGCAGAACGGAGATCATCATTCATCCTCTTGCAGCACTGGGTGTCTGTCATTTTTTGCAGGGCATTGGCACTGACCACTGCTGCCACTGCCTCCCAAGCCGGGTTAGTGCTGTTGCTGCCCATCCTGCAGCCAGAGCGAGGGTAGAGGACATCCCAGTGGGCCTCCACGGCATCCAAAAGGTGCTCAAGGAACATATGGCTGAACCTGGGAGCTGCAGCCTCCTTCAGTTTCAGGGTCATGTCTTCGGTACAGCAATGGTAGTCTGGAAGTACTGAGATGTGTGCTTGTAGCTGAACTTTAAATATGGCGCCCGGTGTCATGCAGCGGTGGGGTGATGATGGGCAGGTGAATGAGTGCCCGTCTGCCATGGAAATGGTGTGTTTCCAGGAAGTGCATAAATAATGTGGCAGGTTTGGGATGATACGGTATGAAAACCCACCATTGCATCCGGTGGGTAAAATGTTGTTTTACCCTCCCACTACCACACAGTGCAAATCTGGGACGATTCTGCCCTAAGTCTGGGCATGGGAGGCCCAGGTAAGTTCAATGGGTCCCAGGACAGTGAGGATCTGAAGGCCTGTGGTGGCGTGAAGGGGGTGATTGGGGTCTTGTGGAGAAGCTGGTGGAGGAAGGAAGGTCTGGAGTCCAGCGGACCTGACTTCAGAAGGGGTCTTCTGATGGAGGCGGCATCCACCCCCCCACCCCACCCCCCCAATAATTGGGGTAAGGGTGGGCTTTCCACCTGAGGTATTGCCCACCCTAGTGTAAAATTGCTGTGCAGTTGGGGCGGGCGGGAAGCCAGAGGGTATTCCATTCCTTCAAATTCACGCCCCATCCCCTGCTTAAAAACCTCCTGGTGGTGTAGCGTAAAATTCTGTCCTCTGTCTTTCTTAAAAAGAATTTCAGCTCCTCTCCTTCTAGAATGCTGCCTGATCCACAGTTGACAGCAGAATGCAATGGAAGGCTTTGGCACAAAATCTCTCCCTCAGGATAACCAGCAGCCTCAGTAAGGCTGCCTTGGATGTCAGAAACCCACATCCATTCCTACTCCCATTAGCTTTAATTGAACAGGAAACCTATTTCCAAATGAATAAAAGGTTTGCCCCTGCGAAACTCCAAATTTCAGCCAGTTTCCCACTGGAGGTGGATTGCTGGCACCAAAACAGAGTTGGCTCTGTTTCCCACTAGCAGCCCACCTGCTGCTGAAACCCTCATTCATGGCTTCATTACCTCTAGACTCGACTAACATAATGCACTTTTGGCTGGTCTTCCCCATTCTACCCTCCTTAACCTTTAGGTCATCCACTACAATGGTTCAAACAGACACCCATCGCCACCTTCTCATGGACAATTGGGTTGGGCGATAAATGTTTGCCTTGCTAATGACAAACATCACATGAATGAATAAAAAATGTAATCTTTTATTTCAGACTTTAATGAGATAATCCTTACATTATTCGGAGAAAGCAATATAAATCTCTGTACAAATTCCACAGAATGCAGGTTTCCTGTTGCTACACAATTAAAGCAAGACACATATACCAACCTCAGTTCAGTGCATTAGATAGGCACTTAAAATAATTCTGATCTTGAATCTGTTTTCCCAAAAGATAAATACGAACTGACAAACCTCAAAATTATTTTGCAGTCTCTTCTTTAAGACAATAATTGTCATACCTCATTTTGTAATTTCTTACAGGTGAAATTGAGAATTTACTAAAAGTTGAAGTTTAAAGTGATAGATTGAAACATTTCTAAACATCATTTAGCCATCCAATTTGAAACGATTTAAACAACCTGTCAGTTTAAATTTAAATAAGATGAATAATTTGTTTTGAAATAGGGTTTCAAGCTGCAAATAATTAATTGGATTCAATTTTGCAGCTTTGAAAATAGGAGCAGCTACAACTGCAATATTGGACTTCCTGAGCAACATTGTATGGAGTAACTCACAAAGCTCCTACTCCTAAATTCCAGACAAGGTTTCACTTCAGTTACATTGTCACTAAATTATCCCTGGTGCTGCTTATTGTTATTTCTAACCTGCAGTGCTCTGCATCCAACATGATAGAAGATTTCACGCCATACTGATATGCAAAGGATTGGAAATGACAAATTCTGTTTAATGCAGGATGACAAGAGCCACCAAAATTATTTAAATATGTAACATGACAGGTTAAAGTGTCAAGATATTAAATGTTAAAGTTTGCCAATCACGGAGGTGCACGAAGTAGCACAAAGGTGCAGCTTTTGTCTAAATACAGCAAGGCCAAATGTTTAACTCTGGGATTTTTGTAAGTGAGGTACTTTTAAGGGTTGATCTCTTTCTAAAATTTAGTCACATTTGCATTTAGCATTTAACTTAACTATAAGAGTAATTTGTAGTTTCTTTCAGCCTTAGTGGTAAACCAGCTCACTGCTAGAGGCAGTTGCAGTTAGTTAATTAGCTAGAACTGGTTTCCCAGCCAGCAGTGGCTAACTCAGCTCACTGGAATTTGAGCTAATATAAATACACATCAGTTCCTAATATTCCTATTTGCAACAGCACATTCATATACATTGGTCAGCTAACAATAGAGGTGAGACCTCCCAACTGAGGTTTGGAGGCCTCAACTTCAAATGTAGATTTCTCACTACCATCATATCTTTTTAGCAATAAACAATCCTTGGGCACTGCCACATAGTGTTCAGGGTACGAGCTTTGGATGGTTGTGACAATGGAACCTGTATCAATCAACATATTCTGTGGCTGCCCCCCTTTAAGAACAACAGGAATGATCAGTCGCCTATCACAATCACATCAGAAGCCCACTTCTGGCCAGTCGAAGGGGACCATGCTACATTATTGGGATCCCGTTTGGTGTCTGTCTGTCACTGGTGCAATCAGTTGGGCAGCTCTCACTGACTGCCTGTTAACAAACTGGTCTTTGAAAAAAATAACAATCTGGGACATTTCTTTGCTTATCATTTGTCTTAAATCATGTTCTAAATTAGACGAATTTGAATAAAATAAATTTTGATTATGTGCTTTCTGACCTCGGAGAGCTCTCATATGAACTGTACTCATTAGGTGGCTTACCCTTGCAGTCCTGTGTGTAGTGTCGCAATTTACTGCAACGGTAACAAAATATATTGGACCCTTTTTGGGGTGCACAAGTGGTAGGGTTGTTGTATCGGTCTTTCCATTGCCACCACATTTTCATGGCAGGAGGGGACACTTTAGACTGCTCTTTTATGGAATTTCTACCCTATGACTCATTGGCCAGAATCTTTCGTTCGACGAGCAGTGACGTCAGGCATGCGTCCTCACATCACCACGCACCATTCCGATCTTCAGTTCGGTGGGTATGTGCTGGAGTCGGCTGCGCGCCGGCTGCACTGTCAAAGGCCCATTAAGTCCATTTATCAACTAATTAAAGTGCCTGTCAGGGCTACTCGTCCAACCTTAAGGTTGGCGGGCAGGCGAAGAGCCCAGATGGCCTTTGTGTTTACCATGGAACCTCATCCACAGGCGGCATGAGGTTTCATGAAGTGTTTATAACTTTAATAAAAATTTTTTATTAAAATTCATAGGCCTCATATGACACTGTCATATGAGGGGACATGCCTGAATAAGTTTTTACATTCTTTTATTCAATTTTTCACAATCAAATTAAATTAATTCTGTTATGTTCTGTGCCTCAGGGAGATTTCTGCGCTCTTTCATTCGCATGCCCGAAAGGGGCAGGCCCCGACTCTCCCTCCTCCCCACTGCCTGCTGAGCGCTTCCGGGTGTGCATCACACTGGGCGGGCCTTAATTGGCCCACACCTGCTCCTGCCCAGCCCGCCCGACAGGGAGAACATTCTCCCCATTGGTTTTGACTTGATGCCACAGATCTGGTCACTTTGGCTGGGTTCCTAGTGCATTCCAAACCTTTGGATGAAGTTGTCTTAGAAACGTGCTTTTAAGATTAGCATTATTCTCCCCTCCAGGGTGCTCTTCACTTGCCTGGATGAGCACAGCTCCAAGCACACTCAAGAAGCTCAATACCATCCAGGAAAAAGTAGCCACCGTGATCGGCATCCCACCCACCACCTTAAACGTTCACTCCCTCCACCTCCGACGCACAGTCACACTGCAACAACTTGCAAAGGTCCCTTTGCAGCACCTTCCAAATCCGTGACCTCTACCACCTAGAAGGACAAGGGCAGCAAACACATGGGAACACCGGCACCTGCAAGTTCCCCTCGAAGCTACACACCACTTGGAACTATGGCCAGAATTATACGGCTCCGTGGGGCCAGAATGGAAGGCAGAGTGGGCCTGTAAAATTGGGTCCTATACCCATGGCACCATTCCCAGCAGTGGGGGAGGCATTAGGCTCAGTCCTGGGCCAAATAGGCCCTTAAATGGCCAATTAGGCCCTTAAGTGGCCAATTAGTGGCCACTTAAGGACTTTCTACCACCACTGCTGGGATTTTACCCATGACAGGGGAGGCCAACGCCATGTGTCCAGCCTGTCAGGTGAAACCTCGCAGAATTTTGACCAGGCGGTGGGGGTGGGTTGGGAGTGGTGGGGAGGCTCTCTCATTTTTTTGGCCCCCTATGCCCAAAGCCACCCCAAGGTATTGCCTCCCACCACGTTTCCCTTCACCCCTGGCCTTATCTGCCCTGACTCCCTATCACGCTATCCCCCCCATCCCCCTCACCAGGACTTGCCAGCCTGGTCTCAGCCAGACCCCAGGCTTACCTCACAGTCCTAGCTCTATCTGTTGTATTTGTGCGGTTACTCACTATACTGAGACCCAACCTAGCGGGCTCCATCCCTAGGATGTAAACAGAAAATTCATGTTGCATATGCTCAGTCTGCATGCAGTCATCTTGAATAAACACTTCGGCCCAAAGAAAAGTGTGATGATTCAACGAAACATGTTCTGCCAGAGAAATGGTGAGCCCATCAAAAAAAATGTGACAGTATTGTGTCAGTTGGCTTCTACATGAAAATCTGGTACACTAATGAGAACTAATCTATGACCAACTAAATAAAACTTCAATCCCATGAATTAGGGAAGGCTTGACGGTTCAACTTTGGAAAAGGCTATGACCTTTGCCATCTAATTGATCCACCATTTCAGATTCAAAGATGTTACACAAAAATGCATCCTCTGGTTCAAGGTCACACACACAGCTTGCCCAATCAGCTCAAGTGTAAGGGTTAAGACAAAGAGACCTCAGCAAGCTTCACTTGCTTCTTAATTTGTGGGTCAGACCAGTATAAATGCCATTAAATCGCATAGGAATATTAGCATGGCCTCACGGTGTTAAAAATTACTATTTCCGATTTGCTTCATATCTTCTGGTGAATGAAAAATAAAATTGAAAAATCAAATGGAAATTCAGAAAAGCTGATGACTTCCAATTTTTTTTAACCAGCCTGCAAGCTATCTAACTCTTGGCAGGATCACCCTGCTGTGGATGATGCTGAATACTCCCTTTAGACTCTGGCCAGAACTTCCCACTCCCGTTGGTGGCAGGCATCATGGCAGGCATGAGCAGACAATATGACAAGGCGGCCAAAAATTTACGCTGTCGTGAAACCAGTTTGCAATTGTCCACTCCACCTGTTAATGGCGGGCTGCTTTCTCACCACCGTACATCAGGAGCCCGATGTCAGTAATTTAGCATCTCATTATAAGCCCTGCTTGCGGGAATCATCTCCACATCAGCATGATTGTACACTGACATGTTTCACAACTGGACATAAGTGATGTGCCTGGCGAGCTGCACTTCACTCTGGATTTTGAGGTTTGTTTGCCCACCTTGCTTCGGGCAGCACCCTCGGTCATCAGCACCAGGCTTCACAGGCAGCGCCACATCACTTCCACAGGGGCTCACGGCAGGTCTCCACTTACCAGACCAGCTGTAAGGTGGGGGTGGCTTTTCAATGGCTGCAGGGCTAGGGTATGCCTGTGGATGGGGGAAGAAATGGCCTCAGGCAAGGGAAGAGACTGCATGCCAAGGGTTGGGGGGAGGGGGTATCCCAGGATGTGTGTGGGGGCACATGTTGATCTATGCAAGTGACCTCAAGATGGCGAGGGCCGAGGAGGCAGTCTTCAGAGGAAATGAGGTCAGATGGAGATGTGAGGGTGTGTGTGAGAAAGTGAGTGATGATGTCCCTTGAGCTGGCAGTGAGAGAGATGTTAGTGAATGTGTGATGGCCTTGTGAGTTTAGAATGATGAGATGGTTGTCTTACCCTGGCAGCATGGATGAGATGATTCATCCATTTTCTGCACGGGATGGCTGACCTCATGTTCAGCATTAGCACTGACCACCTCTGCCACCGCCTCCCAAGCTGGAATGGTGGGAATGATGGGCCTCCTGCAGCCAGAGCAGGGGCAGAAGGCATCACGGCAGATCTCCACAGCATCCAGAAGGCATCCCAGGGACGCATCACTGAATCAGGGGGCTGCACTCTTCTTGGCTTTTGGGGCCACGTCTTCACTGGAGCTGTCCTGGGCTGCAAGCATTGAGAGTTGTGCATGCCGCTGCAGTTTAAATATAGTGCCCTCGGCAAGAAAGCCGTGAAGCAAATTGGAGGCTGCCTGCCAGCAAGGTGGTGCGTTTCCTGTGGCTGCATAATTAATGAGGCGAGTTTGGGATGATACTGTGTGAGAAACCGCCATTGCGGCCGACGGGTAAAACGACCTTTTCCCTGCCCGCTACCCCACATAGTGCATATCTGGGACAATTCTGCCCCCTGTTTTCAGGTGATATAACTATAACAATCTGGAGCTAAACTGCATGGGGATTCCAAGGCACAATGAACCCATGGCCATTCAATGGAATGCAGGCAGCATGCCGACTTTATGCTGCCTACTCATTTGAATGATAACTATGTGCAGCCAACGGTAACCACGCTATACATTAGCTGCTTGCATTAGCAGGGGGCCTTAAATCGTAACTTGCTAATAGCAATTAAAACTACCTGCACTGCTTTAAGCTAGCAGGTGCTGAAGGTCATGGAAGAATCTGAGCTGGGACACAAAGGAGGTAATTCTTCATTGTGCAAATGTGAACAGCAAACTGCAAGATGTTACAACTGTCTCCCAGCTCCAGCCCGGAAGGAGCCAGATGCATCACCACAGTCATTCTCACAACCATTGGCAATGCAGTGCCCTGAGGCTGAAGCAGTTGGCATATTGCATCCTTACTCAAGTGCAGATGGTTTTTTTGCTGAGGTTCAGGTAGGAGATTATTCCCTCAACAACCTGGTCAGAAAAGGCCCCCTGGTGAGAAACCTTCACACAACGCCCCACCCCACAACTACTAACTCCTGATTCCAGCAGCTTGTCCTTCTCTGCATGGTCTGTTCATTTTTCCTGGTCATGTTATGTCCCAAGGGCAATGACCTCTCCTGCACTCGTGTCTGGAAAGAACTGGCTTGTGCTGCTGGACTTCTGTTCAGTTAAGCTCTTGATGTCAAAATTTCCTGTATATACATTCAGGAGGAATTCAGCAAAACCAACATCCTTGCAATTAAATTAGTTTTGCTGAATTCCTCCTGAATGTATATACAGGAAATTTTGACATCAAGAGCTTAACTGAATAGAAGTCCAGGAGCACAAGCCAGTTCTTTCCAGCGTTTTCCAAAAATCCATGTGCTAACAGATCTCTAACATCCTTGCAATTAAATTAGAGATCTGATAGCACATGGATTTTTGGAAAACGCTTGGATGGAAGCACAGAATTGGAGGAGGAAAAATATAATGTAATTTTATTGTATTTGAAACTTGGGGTTATATTAATATACATTGTGTAGTAGTAAAAAAACACTGGCCTGGTGATATTCTATCAGCACATTCCTTCTGCTACCACTTAATGTCTTGAGCTTTTTAACAGAGCCTTTTGTTGATGTATTACATTTGAAAGAACAAATTGGAGCAAGGATGCAACTTAATTCTCCGACAGTGCAAGGTGAAAAAGGCAAAAAATAATTAAGTTTGAATGTAAGGTCATAGTCATTTTTTGGCTGGAGTAAAAGGGAAGGAACCATACTGAACAGAATACATAACAAGCAGATTCAGTAAGACCAAGTGTTATGTGGAACATTATAATGCAGACTGGGGTTTAATTGGGTTTTATATTGTCACTTTAGTTTAAAAAAATGTAATGCATGACAAATCAAGTTTACTTTCTGACCTAGATCACAGAATTAATGATATTAACAAATGTCATGTGACTCAGTAATAAGAAATAATTCACAAATTAGATTTTTAACAGTAATGGCTCACCCTCAGCAAATATTCACTAACCTTGGTATTTGAGTAGTAAGCAGTAACTACTAATACAAAAGCCACATACTGCAGATGCTGGGAGTCGGAAATAAAAAACAAAATGCTGGAAAACTCTCTCTCCACGGATGCTGCATGACCTGCAGAATTAACATTTCAGGTCAACGACCTTTCATTAGCACTGAAGATAAAAAAGTAAGAGTTTTAAACCAGTGCCCCCACTCCCCCCTTCCACTGGTTCCATTCTTCAGTTCACAGATGATGCCTGACCTGTTGAGTATTTCCAAGCATTTTTTGTAAGCATTAACCATTTGGGCTCTGTGATCACTAATAGAAAGCAATCGTTCGCTGTCTTTTTATTGTGCTCAGTTATGTGAGAATATTAATCTTGAAAGATACTTTGAGTTAAAATTTACTTGATAGATCTCACTATCCAATTAAACCAACCCATCAATCAATATTCGAGTGCAACCAATATGGAACTTTTGGTATGAGTTTAAGACTGGATATAACATTATTAGTTATACAGCAAAAACATACAACTGTGACAGCTGTTGAAAAGTAGCGAGTACTGTTCCGGATCAAACAGGATGGTTGGCATTCACAAACAATTCTTTCTTTCTACTTCCACTTCTTTTCTCAGTGCCAGAGTCTTCTTGACTTCTCGAACCCCTTGTGTTTGATTAGAATCTTTCTTCAGAGTCCGTTTTTCATCGCACACTGCACTGTACATTCCCAAAGTTTCTTACTTCGTGCCTTTTTTCAGGAGTGGATACCTGGTTGGATTATTGACCAGGCCCTTTTGACCCTATAAAGATTTAATTTATTTCAGTGTCAAGTTCTTAGCCTAAACTTTGGTTTGAAATTCCCAGCTTTAATGTCATTTATCTGCCATTAGCTTCTTGAGCCTTCATTTGTATCTTCTGACCATGTTTAATCACTCATACCTTCTCTTTTCCTTATCACCTCTCAACATGAGAGGTGATAAAGACTAGCCTTCCCAGGCTAGTGCCACCCTCCCAGTAACTGCCTCTAAAAGCTTTAATTCAGTTATTTAGGTGTAAGGCTGTTTGTGAGACCTGTTAATAATTATTCCTCAGGTTGTTGATTATCCACCACAGTCATGTCTAATCTGTTCTCACACACTAATGCAAGCAAGCAAGGTTAAATGAAAAGTCTAACAAAGCTTCATACTACTGTTATCTCTTTGTTTATTGATCATTTGTTCAAACTAGATCACCTTATCTATGAATAATGATTTCTCTAGCCTGGTTTCCATTACAATGGAACCTAAACCATTCCCAGGAAAAAAGTGAACTTGCAACACTAACTCATTCCTTTACCTATTTCAAACATATATATATTCTAACCCTGTTTCTAATTTCGAATAGTTAAAGTATCAGTATCCCTATATTTAGTTTGAATAGTCTTGCCATTTCCATCCCATTACCTCTGCAGCCTGGGTCCCTGCTATTTTTCATCAATATGCTGCCCCTCGATAACATCATCCAAAAACACATCAGGTTCTACATGTACGCTGATGGCAGATGGCTCTACTTCACCATCACATCTCTTGACCCTCCACTTCTTGATTTGTCATATGGCATGCTGATATCCAGTATTGGATGATCAGAAAATTCCTCCAATTAACTACTGGGAAGACATATCACTGTTGCTTCACTGTCGCTGGGCCAAAATCCTGGAACTCCCTAACAGCACTGTGGGTTTATCTGCAGCAGATGGACTGCAACAGTTTAAGAAGGTGGCTCGCCACCACCTTCTCATGGACAATTAGGGATGGGCAACAAATGAGACATTTTGGTGCACTCATACAAGGAACACAAAGTTAGTATGCAGGTACAGCAAGCAATTAGGAAGGCAAGTGGCCAGTTGGCCTTTACTGCAATGAGGCTAGAGTATAAGAATGAGCAAGTCTTGCTATAATTGTATAGCATTTTGGTGAGACCACACCTGAAGTGATCTCCATATCTAAGAAAGGATACACTTGCCCTGGAGATGGTATAGCAAAAATGAGAGGGCTGTCCAATGATGAGGCGCAGAGTAAATTGGCCCTATACTCTCTGGAGATTAGAAGAATGAGAGGTGATTTCATTGAATTAAATGAGTTAACAGTACAAATAGAGGTTAATGGATATCATCTTCTAGCCATATGGAGACAGGGTTACAAGGAGATCAAAGCTGGGAACTAAATATTCAGGGGCACATGTCTTTTTGAAAGGACAGGCAGGAAGGAAAGAGTGGTGAGGTAGCTTTGTTAGTACGAGATGGAATAAGTACAATAGCAAGAAATGATCTTGGATCAGAAGATGTAGAAGCCATATAGATGGATGTAAGGAACATGGGAAAGATGACACTGGTGGGAGTAGTCTATAGGCCCCCTAACAGTAGCTATACTGTAGGACAGAGAACAAATCAGGAGATATTGAGGGCATGTAAAAAGGCAGTACATTAATCATGGATGACTTTAATCTTCATGTAGATTGGGAAAGTCAAATTGGCAGAGGTAGCCACGAGCAAGAATTCATAGAATGTATTTGGGACTATTTCCTAGAACACTATGTTGTGGATCCAACCAGGGATCAAGCTATTTTGGGTCTGGTAATGTGTAATGAGGCAAGTTTAATAAATTATCTCAGTAAAAGATCTCTAAGGAAACAGTGACCATAACATGGTAGAATTTAGCATTCAGTTTGGGAGTGAGAAACTTGGGTCAGAAACAACTGTGCTAAACTTAAATAAGGGTGATTACAAATAAATGAGGGCAGAGTTGGCTGGATTGGACTGAGAAAGGAGTTCAGCAGAAAATATGTTGATGAACAATGGCAGACATTTAAGAAAATAGTGCATGACTCACAACAAAGATATATCCCAGGGAGGAAGGAGGATTCTAGGAAGGGGTTAACCAAGGAAGTTAAGGCCAGTATCAAATTGAAAGAAAAACATACAATGTGGCAAAGATTAGTGGTAAGCCAGAGGATTGGGAAAGTTTTACAAGCTAACAAAAGATGGCCAAAAAAATAATAAAGAGGGAGAAAATAAACTTTGAGGGTAAAGTAGCAAGTAATATAAAAACGGACAGCAAGAGCTTCTTTAAATATATAAAAAGGAAGAGAGGCCAAAGTGAACATAGGCCCCTTGGAGAATGAGGCTGGGGAAATAATAATGGGGAACCAGGAAATGGCAGAGGAGTTGAATAAATACTTTGCATCAGTCTTCACAATAGAAGATACTAATAGCATTCCAAAAATACTAAATAATCAAGGGGAAAAGCATGGGAAGAAATAAATACAATAACTTTCATTAGAGAAAAAGTACTGGAGGAACTATGGGGCTAAAGGCCGTTAAGTCCCCTGGACCTGATGGGGTGCACCCTAGGATATTAAAGAAAATAGCTACAGAGATAGTGGCTGCACTGGTAGTAATCTTCCAAGAATCCTTAGATTCTGGAAAAGTCCCAGAGGATTGGAAAACTGCCAATGTAACACCCTTATTCAGAAATGGAGGGAGACAAAAAACAGGTAATTATAGAGCTTAACATCTGTCATTAGGAAAATGTTGGAGTCTATTATAAAGGACGTAATAGCAGAGCATTTAGAAATGCACAATATAATCAAGCAGAGTCAGCATGGCTTCATGTAGAGGTAATCATGCCTAACAAATTTTAGAATCCTTTGAGGTAACAAGCAGGATAGATAACAGGAACCAGTAGACGTAATATATATTTGGATTTCCAAAAGGCGTTTGATAAGGTACTGCACATAAGGCTACTTGCGATAAGAGCATATGGTGTTGGGGGTAGTATATTAGCATGGATAGAGGATTGGCTAACTAATGGAAGACAGAATTGGGATGTGGGGGCATTTTCAGGATGGCAACCTGTGGAGTGCCACAGGGATCAGCGCTGGGGCCACAATTATTTACAATATAGATTAATGACTTAGATGAGGGAAGTGAATGTACTATTGCCAAGTTTGCAGATGACAAAAATAGGTGGGAAGGCAAGCGATGAGGATAACACAAGGCGTATACAGAGAGATATAGACAGATTAAGTGAGTGGGCAAAAACTTGGCAGATGGAATGTAATGTGGAAAAATGTGAGGTTATGCACTTTGGCAGGAAGAATAGAGGAGCTGAATATTATTTAAATGGTGAAAGACTGCAGAAAGCTGCAGCACAGAGGGATTTGGGAGTCCTTGTACATGAATCACAAAAAGCTAACATATAAGTTCAACAGGTAATAGGGAAGGCAAATGGTATGTTAACCTTTATTTCAAATAGGAATGGAGTTTAAAAATAGGGAAGTGGTGCTAAAACTACACAAGGCACTAGTTAGACCACAACTAGATACTGTGAACAGTTTTGATCCCTCATCTAAGGAAAGATATACTGGCATTGGAGGCAGTCCAGAGAAGGTTCACTAGGTTGATCCTGGGTATGGAAGGATTTCCTTATGAGGAGAGGTTGAGTAGGTTGGGCCCGTACTCATTGGAGTTTAGAAGAATGAGAGGTGACTTTATTGAAATATAAGATTCTTAGGGGCCTTGACAAGGTGGATGCTGAGAGGTTGTTTCCCCTTCTAGGAGAGTATAGGACCAGAAGGCATAATCTCAGAGTAAGGAAGCGCCCATTTAAAGCAGAGATGAAGACGAATTTCTGCTCTCAGAGGGTAGTCAATCTGTGCAATTCTTTATCACAGAGGGCTATGGAGGCTGGGTCGTTAAGTATATTCAAGGCTGAGACAGGCAGATTTTTAATCAGTAAGGGAATCAAGGGTGATGGGAAAAGGCAGGAAAGTGGAGTTAAGGATTATCAGATCAGCCATGATGTCATTGAATGGAGGAGCAGACTCGATGGGCTGAACGGCCTACTTCTGCTCCTATGTCTTATGGAAACATGAAGCAGCTTGACAGATAGATACTAAAAGGTTGTTTCTCCTGGCTGGGAAATCTAGAAAACCCAGGTACAGCCTCAAGATAAAGGGTCAATTATTTAGGACTGACATGATGAGAAATTTCTTCACTCAAGAGGGTTGAGTGGCTTTGGAATTCTCAACCCCAGAGGGTTGTGGATGCTCCAGCATTGAATATATTCAAGGCCAATTTAGGCAGATTAATCTTTCGTGGAATCATGGGGTATGTGGTGTGGGTGATAAAGTAGAATTGAGGAAGAAAATCAGCAATGATTGTATTGAATGATGGAGCAGGCTTGAGGGGTCGTATGGCCTATACCTGATCCATTTCTTATGCCTTTTAATTAGCAGCCCAATCTAGTTTCAGGCCCCCCCCAATTAACAGCTGTCTGGAGAAATTACAATTATACCAGCAGCTTAGGTGTCAGCTGTGGCTCAGTTCATAGCACCCTCGCCTTTGAATCAGAGGGTTGTGGGTTCATGTCCCACTCCCGGAAACCAAGAACTGTGATTGTACTCGAAAAGAGTTGCAATCTGTGACTGTTGATAACTCGAAAGAGTATACCAGCAGCTTATCAATTAATTGAAAACCAATTGATCTACCCATCAGAGTGCATGCATTGTCGACTATCCACCCAAACTGCTCTGCAATAAAATTGACTCCATTTGGCAGAATTTTATTGGAAACAACCCTCTCTCAGCAGAGTTACCAGCAGCAGGTCACAAACCGAAAGCTGAATGAAGCAGGCTTTGGCATTCCGGTCCTGGGTTTCCCAATGGGAGTGGGGGTATGATGACATGCCCCACCTGTAAATGGAAGGATTTTATTTAAAGGAACCCCTGCAGGGGTCAGAATGGCTCCAGATTGATTATTGAGGCTTTATCAGCCTCAAGACTGGAAGCGCAACATGGGAAGGTTGCCCCACTCTGTCATCCACCCGATTTTCTGACTCTCCCTTAGAAGTCATGCTGCTGCTGGTGAGGGCCTGCAGCAATGTATTTTTCCTTGCAGAGAGGAGGAATAGGCCAGCCTCTCAGAGTAAAGAGGCATGTCTAGAAGTGATGAAGTGAGCAGGAGTGTGCTCCCTTGCTATTGGATACAGAGCCACAATGAGCAATGACCTCATTAGGGCTGGAAAGATTAGTGACATCCTGCATTCAAGTGCCAACCCCCACACAGACATACCCTGCCTTCCCCTGTACAGCACCTCTCAGAGCAACACAGCTTGCAGCAGCATTCTTCTCTCACATGCCTATCTGAGCAGTCAACACTAACACTCACCTTAAAATCTCAAACTTATGGAGATGGCCTGAGTGATGGGTGTAATTCCATCTCTCCACACAATCTATTTTTCACACTTGTAATGTTCTGTTTTCTCTTTGAAGGAAAAATGAGTGCAGAACTCCAGGGAAAGACAGAACCGGGCTGCCCTCCAGTTAAAGTCACCCTGTCTGCTTTGGAGGAGGAGGACAAAGATCAGCAGAGTGGTGGAGTGCATGACAATTGGTGATAGAGAGAAAAGGGTCTTCCAGGTACTGGACAGCAAAATTAGAAATCAGTGCCACTGGGCACATAATTGCTAAAATAAAAACAAAATGCTGTGGATGAAAAATCTGAAATGAAAACAGAGTGGTGGAAAAACCTCAGCAGGTCTGGCAGCATCCGTGAAGAGAGAAACAGGGTCAACATTTCAAGTTCAAATTGACTCTTTTGGAAAAAGTCATATTGGACTCGAAACATTTGTTTTTCTCACCACAGATGCTGCCAGACCTGTTGTGTTCCTCTATCACTGTTTTCATTACTAATGCCGATTTGCTGTCATCACTATCAGTGGCTAACTACAGAAGTTGAGGATGGTGTCTAATTGAAAGAGAAAAGCAGAGAAAATTGAAAAATTTAACTGACGGCGCAAATAGAAATAGATAAGTACAACTTGATAAACCGTTAGAGAGGTATGGCAGCAGGGTGACAGATTAGGACCTGAACATTGAAGGGTACATGACATTTAGGAAGGTCAGGAAATTAGGAAAAGATGGCGAGATGGCTCTGTTAATTAAAGATGGTATTAGCACAATAGAGAGGGATGGTCTAAGTTCAGGAAACCAGGATGCAGAAGCAGTTTGGGTAGAATTGAGAAATGATAAAGGCAAGAAGTTACTTGTGGGAGTGGTGTACAGGCCCCCTAACAGTAACCATATGGTAGGACAGGGCATAAGAGAAAGAATAATGGGAGCTTGTCAGAAAGGTAAGGCGATAACCATGGAGGATTTTAATCTGCATACAGACTGGAAAAAAAATCAGACGGGAAAAGGTAGCTTGGATGAAGAATTCATAGAATGCTTTTGGGATAGTTTCATAGAACAGCATGTTCTGGAGCCAACCAGAGAACAGGCTATATTAGACCTGGTATTGTGCAGCAAGATTAATCCTATCCTAATTAATGACCTCATCATGAAGGCACTTCTAGGTAGCAGTGATCATAATATGATTTAATTTTACATTCATTTTGAGGGAGAAATTAGTGGGTCTAAAACTAGTATTTTAGACTGAAATACAGGCAATGAGGACATGAAAACAGAGTTAGCCAAAGTGAACTGGCAAATTAGGTTAAGAGATAGATCAATAGAGATGCAGTTGCAGATATTTAAGCGGATAGAATAGATACATTCCAATGAGAAAGAAAAATTCCAAGGGGAGGACCCACCATCCATGGTTAACTAAAGAATATTAGATAGTATCAAACTTAAAGAAAAAGCATAGAATTGGACAAAGATGGGTGGCAGGTCAGAAGATTGGACAGAATATAAAAACAGCAAAGAATGAAAGAATAATAAGGAGGGAAAGATTAGAGCACAGGAGAAAGCTTTTTAGAAATATAAAAACAGAGATTAAGAGTTTCTATAGATTTTTTTTAAAAAGAGTTTACAGTGACCGTTGGTCCTATGGAAAGTGAGTCTGCTGAATGAATAATGGAAAATAAGGAGATGGCAGATGAACTGAACAGGTATTTTGCATCTTGAATCTTGAGGCTGATAAAGCCTTAATAATATCAAGGATACAAGTAACATCCCAGAAATAGCTGTATATAAGGAAATAGAAGGGAGCGAGAAACTCTGGAAAATTATAATCACTGGGGAATCACTGAACAAATTGTTGGAGCTGTGGGCTGACAAGTCTTCGGGTCCTGATGGGCTTCACCTTAAAGTTTTAAAAGAAGTGACTAGCGAGATAGTTGATGCTTTGGTTTTAATTTTCCAAAATTCCCTAGATTCAGGGAAGGTTCCATTAGATTGGAAAATAGTGAATGTAACTCCTTTATTCAAAAAGGGAAGGAGACAGAAAACAGAAAACTACAGGCCAGTTAGCTTAACAGCTGTCTTAGGGAAAATGTTAGAAGCTATTAAGGATATTATAACAGGGCACTTGGATAAATTCAAGGTAATCAGACAGAGTCAACATGGTTTTGTGAAAGGGAAATCATGTTTAACCAATTTATTGGGTTCTTTGAAGTAGTCACATGTGCTATGGATAAAAGGGAACCAGTGGGTGTACTGTACTGAGATTTCCAGAAGGTGCCACATCAAAGGTTATTGCAGAAAATAAAAGCCCATGGTGTAGGGAGCAACATTGGCATGTTCAGAAGATTGGCTGGCTAACAGGAAACAGAGGGTAGCCATAATGGGTCTTTTTCAGGTTGGCAGGATGTGGCGGGTGGTGTGCCACAGGGATCTGTGCTGGGCCCTCAGCTTTTTACAATTTATATAAATGGCTTGGATGAAGGAATCAAAGGTATGATTGCTAAAATTTGCTGATGATACAAAGATAGGCAGGAAAGTAAGTTGCGAAGAGGACATAAGGAGGCTACAAAGGGCTAATGGAATATAATGTAGGAAATTGTGAAATTGTCCATTTTGGCAGGAGGAATAAAAAAAGCAGCATATTATCTAAATGGTGAGAAATTGTAAAGCTCTGAAATGCAGAGGGATCTGGGTGTCCTAGTGCATGAATCACAAAAGGCTAGTATGCAGGTAAAGCAAGTTATTAGGTAAGCTGTTATTGTTTATTGTGAGGGGGATTGAATATGAAAGCAGGGAGGTTATGCTCAGTTGTGCAGGAAACTGGTGATCCCACATCTGGAGTATCGTACATAGTACTTGTCTCCTCATTTAAGGAAGGATGCGTTGGGAGCAAGAGTTGGAGAGAACACTGAGAACAAAATCACAGGACAGCAGGTAGGTTATTAGTTTGGAGAGCCTAAGGTGAGGACCACGTAAGTGATGGAGTTGGGGGAATAGGACAGCAGAACAGCGTGAGCATATGCATCAGGGAGCAAGTTAAAAACAAGCCTAAAAGTAACAGCAAGAGCAGGCTAAGTATAACAGTGAGTGATTTAATAATAACAGCAATAGTACAGAGCAGGTCTATTAACTAAAAACAATTGTTTTCACAAGGCAACAACTAGATTCCAAAAGAACAGAAGAGAGATTTTTTAGATCATGGATGGGCAGCTGAGACCTATTGCTTGCAATTCCTGTTCCATGTGGGAACTTCAGGATGCTTCTTGTGTCTTGGGGGATCACATGTATAGGAAGTGTCTCCAGCTGTTTGAGCTCAAACTCTGTTTCCAAGCTTGAGGGACTGGAGTCACTGCAGAGCATCAGGGAGGGAGAGTTTCCTGGATTGTGCGTTCCAGGAGATGGTCACCTCACAAGCAATGAAAGTTCAAGCTAGTAGACTGCTGGTCATCAGGAAGAGTAGAAAGAGGCAGGAAGTGCAAGAGTCTTCAACGTGTGTGCCACCCCCAAACTGGTACTCATCTTTGGAGACTGTTGGGAGTGACGACACCTTGGAGTGCAGTCCAGGCTGTAGTGTTCAATGTTTGATTATGTGTGTCTGTTGTCCCATCCCAGTTGTCAGATGTTATATGGCCTGCTCACTGTATGATTAGTTAAGCCCGGGTATGGTTACTTAAAGACCAGGGGCAGAATTTTCGGGTCGGCAAGCGGGGGTGGGGCCCGCTCGCCGACGTGTAAAATGATGCGTGGTGATGTCAGGCAGGCGTCACAACATCACCATGCGTCATTTAGATTGTCAGTTCGGTGGGCATACAGCCGACCTGTCAAAGGCCTATTAAGGCCATTAAGTAATTAAAGTTGTTAAGAATGCTGCCCGTCCAACCTTAAGGTTGTTGGGCAGGTGAAGAACCTAAGCGGCCTTTGCATTTTTCATGAAACCTCATCCATGGTCGGGATGAGGTTTCATGAAGGACTTATTAATTAAATTAAAAATTTTGAAAAAATTAATGGACATGTCCCAGCTCATGTGAGAGAGGGTAATGTGCAACGAGACCTGGGTGTCCTCGTACACCAGTTGTTGAAGATAAGCATGCAGGTGCAGCAGGCGGTAAAGAAGGCAAATGGTATGTTGGCTTCCATAGCGAGAGGATTCGAGTACAGGAGCAGAGATGTCTTGCTGCAATTATCCATGCCTTGGTGAGACCACACCTGGAATATTGTGTTCAGTTTTGGTCTCCTTATCTGAGGAAGGATGTACTTGCTATAGAGGGAGTGCAGCGAAGGTTAACCCGACTGGTTCCTGGGATGGCAGGACTGACATATGAGGAGAGATTGAGTCGGCTAGGATTATATTCGCTGGAGTTCAGAAGAATGAGGGCAGATCTCATAGAAACCTATAAAATTCTAAAAGGACTAGATGCAGGAAGGATGTTCCCAATGGTGGGGGAGTCCAGAACCAGGGGTCACAGTCTAAGGAAAGGGGGTAGACCATTTAGGACTGAGATGAGGAGAAATTTCTTCACCCAGAGAGTGGTGAGCCTGTGGAATTTGCTACCACAGAAAGTAGTTGAGGCCAAAACATTGTATGTTTTCAAGAAAGAGTTAGATATAGCTCTTGGGGCAAAAGGGATCAAAGGATATGGGGAGAAAGTGGAAGCAGGCTATTGAGTTGTGACGATCAGCCATGATCATAATGAATGGCGGAGTAGATTCGAAGGGCCGAATGGCCTACTCCTGCTCCTATTGTCTATGTATGTTTCTATGTGACAGTTTCACAAGAAGGGACATGTCCTTAATTTTTTTTCCTTCATTAAATTTTTCAGAATTTAAACTAATCTCCGAGGCACCTCCATGCCTCTCTGGGCCCCCTTGCGTCCATATGCAAAAGAGCGCAGGCCCCGACTCAGGGAATCCCTCCCCCACCCCAACTGCCTGCACAGAGAGTGCACAGTGCTTCTGGGTGTGCGTCACACTGGGCAGGCCTTAATTGGCCCGTCTTCTTAAAATAGCAGTGCACACCTAATCGGGGACACTGATTGGGTTCACGCTCGCTCCTGCCCACCACCACACAACCCCCCTGACAGGGGGAACTTCAGCACCAGAGAAAGCTGCTGTAAGCATGAATGCAGACATTTTAAAGCATTGCAAATAAAATTTCTCCTGCACACATTGAAGCTGGTGTATCATCTCTGCACATCTCCTAGGCATAAAATGTTGTTTTGCCCATGGAACCAATGTGTAAGAGACTATACAGGAGGGGACAGCAAAGAGTAAAAATGTAGTCATAGGAGATTCCATAATTTGGAGGGACAGGCAGACAATTCTTTAACTGTCATTGTGAGTCTGGCATGGTGTTACCTTCCTGGTGCTAGTGTAAAGGACAATAGTGCAGAATATTCTGTGGGGAAAGACAGCGAGACAGAAGCTGGGGTACATATCAGTACAAATGAGGGGCAGGTATTGAGGCCTTATCAGATTTTCAGGAGCTCAGAAGTTAAAACGTAGGACCTCACACACTAGCACAAAAATAGAAACATAAGGAGAATCAATGCATGGCTGGAGATCATGGTGAAGGAGGGAGGACTTCATATTCTTGGAATCATTGGGACCAGTTATGGGGAAGGAGGCACCTACTCAAAAGGAGAAGGGTTGCACCACAACAGGACTGGGACCAATGTCCTTACAGGGAGGTTTGAGTGTGATTGGAAAGGTTTTAAAAGTAATTTGGCAACAGATGGGCTCCAGTATATAGGAGAAAATTGAATAAGGTGCATAAAATGAGCGTTGTATAGTACTAGAGAAGGAATCATTACCGTATTAGATAAGAGCAGACTAAAAGAGGTATGCTAAATTTGGTGCTGGCGTTTGAACCAAGTGTCGATGGAAGAACACTTGGGTAAGAGTGATCATTGTATCATAAAGTTTAGATTAGTATGGAGAAGAGCAAGGAACAATGAAAAGTAGAACTTCTAAATTGGAAGAGGGCTAATTTCAATGGAATGACAGGGGGGATCTAGCCAGGGTAAAATGGAACCAAATATTGCCAGGAAAAACTGTAATGGAACACTGGATGATCTTGAAAAGGAGGAGATGTTTCAGGTACAAGCTAGGTACATTCCAACAACAGTGAAAGGTAAGGAAACAAATTCCTCCTTAAATGATGAGGGATATAGAAAATATGAACGCAAGGTGAATTCGTCAAAGAAGAACCAGGCTAAATAAAATAAGTTGAGAGAGTAAGTGAAGAAGAAAATAAGACTGGCAAAGTGAGAAAATGAGAATAGAATGGCAGTTAATATAAAAGGGAACCCAAAAATCTTCTACCAGCATGTAAACAGTAAACCAGTAGTAAGAGGCATGATGGGTTCCATTAGGGAGAGAGGGCAATTTATGCTTAAAGGAACAGGGCCAGGCTAAAATACTCAGTAACAGTGCTTTCTAAAGGAAGAAAAAGGATGCTGACAAAGGATCATAAGTGGAGCTGGTAGAAGTAATGGATGGGGTGGAAATCGATAGGCAGGTTGTGCTTGAAAGGCTGGTTATGCTTAAGAGTGGATTAATCACCTTGTTAGGATTTTCCTGCTAGGCTTCAGGACCCCGGCATCAGGCTCAAATGGGAACCAGAAGTCCATACTGTGACTAGAATTTTCTGATCCCATTGATGACACTCTGGGAAGTGGGAAGGTTGGCAAAATGACATGGGAAGGCATTGGGGAGAGAGGATGCTCCCATTGCCATGACATTTTGCTAGTGGCATGAAATGTGGCAGACAAGCCACCTGTCAGGAGTCCATTGAACCACTTAAGTGACCAAATAAGGGCCCAAACGCCTCCAGAGATCAACTGGGAGATTCCAGTCAGCCTCCAACAATACATCTTAAATAGTTGGGGGGGGTGGGGGTTGTTGGGGCAGGGGAATTGGCTACCTGCCATTTGTGGGTGAGTAGCCCTGCTGCCTCTTCAACCCACATCTGGGTGAATGACCCAGAGGCAGGATGGAGCTGGGGAACTAGCATACCATCTGATGGCACAAAATACTGCCCCCACCTTCTACCATGTCCACCCTCATCAGGGCCTAAAAATTCAGCTCCTGCTCTAGATGGTTTGCATCCCAGGTTGCCGAAGGAAAAGTGGGTGAAAATAATGGAAGGGCTTGCCATAAATTTTCCAATCTTTCCTAGATACAAGGGAGGTGCCTGTTATTACAGTGAATGTTTGTCTGGCAAAAGAAGAAACTAGAGCCAGTCTGGCTTCAACATATGTTATACTGAGTTTTGTGAATAAACAGATGCACAGACTACTTTTCCCTTACGCACACACAAACTGGTTCTTTTAATGTGTC
This sequence comes from Cetorhinus maximus, assembly GCF_964194155.1. Lineage (NCBI taxonomy): Eukaryota > Metazoa > Chordata > Chondrichthyes > Lamniformes > Cetorhinidae > Cetorhinus > Cetorhinus maximus. Next base: position 156,058,137 of record NC_135881.1, read on the forward strand.
CTAACCTTTCCCAAATCAGCTGCTCTGAATCACAAATAGAACATGTACTCAATTATCACAGCATTTGCAACATTAACAGACCCTTCTTTCTCAAAGTTTGGTATATATTTAGACAAGAAAAAAAACTGAAGATGAATAAATGTTACACTCCCAAAACTTACATCATGAGGCATCCTTCTAAGACTACCAACTTCTCACTGGAAGCATTCCTTTTGGTCAATCAGACAATGTATGGCTTATATCTATCCATTTAACGTGTGTTTCAAACCCACAATATCAATTCTTAATCTCTTCTCATTCACACATTTTGTGGAGTGCACATTATCCCAAAGGGAATGTCTATGTAACATTTAATAGGTATTGTTTCTCTTGCATCTTCTAAAATTTCTTTGATAAAAAGAATGCCTTGTCAACTACCTCAACAAGTGCAAGATTCTCAGCAGCCAGAATGCTTACTATTCTGTATTTTCTTGGCTTCCCAAGCCATGGGCAACACTTCCGCTTTCTCCCATGTTGGGTTCCACCGACACAGAACAGAAACCCAACATTATATTTAGAAGCTTTATCTTTATTGCTATCTCATTTTTAAACTGGACTTTTCTGCTGTAAAAAGACAATTAAGATGGTTGACCCTCTGACTGGAAGTTATCCCCAGAACAAAAGAATTTTCCTCTCCATTTTGGGAATGTCACACCTAGTTATGGTTAAGGAGCTACCAACAGACAACTAGGGTCTGGTCAGACCAATTTCAAAAAGGAGCTACCGAAGGGCTATTTACATTCGGTAAGCCAATCCGACTCCCCCCGACCTTCCAAATCCCCCCAACTCCCCTGAACACCTGACTCCCCTGATCCTCTGAACCCTCCAACCTTCCAATTCCCCCGACCCTCTGACTCCCCTGGCCCTCAGACTCCCCCGACTTTCCGACTCCCCCCAACTCCCCTGAACCTCTGAACCCCCCAACCTTCCGGCGCCCCCCGACCCTCCAACTCCCCCGACCCTCCAACCCCACCGACACTCTGAACCCCCTGACCCTCCAACTCTCCTGACCCTCTGACTCCCCGATCCTCTGAACCCCCTGACCTTCCAACTCCCTGACCCTCTGACTCCCCCCGACCCCCTGACCCTCCGACTCCCCCCCACCCTCTCACTCTGCCAACCCTCCGACTCCCCAGACCCTCTGTCTGCACAACTTTCTAAGTGTGGTCTAATCAAGATTCTATACAAGTCGAATATAACTTCTCTACCTTGCAATTCTATCACTCTAGAAACTTCTTCCAATGAGTTCTGAAATAAAGTGCTATTATTTTCACTTGCATAGATTTCCTCATCATATAACTGCCTTTTTCCATCTGTTTAATTATTGTTGTGTGCCTTTTTCAAATTTTTTTTGACATTTGGACAGCTCTCTTTTCTCCACAGAGAGATTGGCAGACTACAAAGTGTATTAAAAGCGAATTATTAATGTTTATTAATGTTACAGTACTTGTGGTGTTAGTATTTAATGCATGTTTTTTTTACTCTTCCATGGGAAGTGAGCTAGGCCAGCATTTATTGCCCATCCCTAGTTGCCCTTGAGAAGATGGTGGTGAGCTGCCTTCTTGAACCACTGCAGTCCATGTGATGTATGTGCACCCACAGTGCTGTTAGGAAGAGAGTTGTAGGATTTTGACCCAGCGACAGTGGAGGCATGGCAATAGGGTTCCAAGTTAGGTGTGTGACTTGGAGGGGAACTTGCAGGCAGTGATGTTCCGATGCATCTGCCAGGTGGTAGATATTTGGAAGATGCTGTCAAAGCATCTGCTGTCAGTACTTGGTGAGTTGTTGCAGTGCCTCTTGTAGATGGTACACACTGCTGCCATTGTGCATCGGTGGTGGAGGGAGTGAATGTTCAAGGTGGTGGATGGGGTGCTAATCAAGCAGGCTGTTTTGTTCTGGATGGTGTTGAACTTCTTGAGTGTTTTAGGAGCTGCACTCACCCTGGAAAGTGGACAATACTCCATCACAGTCCTCTCCTGTGCCTTGTAGATGGTGGATAGGCTTTGGGAAGTCAAAAAGTGAGTTACTCACTGCAGACTTTCCAGTCTATGACCTGTTCTTGTCTAGTTAAATTTCTGGTTAATGGTGATCCCCAAGATGTTGATGGTGGGGTATTCAGTGATGGTAATGGTTAAACCTCAAGGGCAGGTCATTAGATTCTCTCATGTTGGAGATGGCCAATGACTGGCACTTTGGCAAATGATTATCAGCCCAAGCATAAATGTTGTTCAGGTCTTGCTTCCTGAGGAATTGTGAATGGTATTGAATACTTTGCAATCACCAGCAAACATCCACTATTCTGATCTTATGATGGAAGGAATGTCATTGATGAAGCAGCTGAAGATGGTTGGGCCAAAGACACTACCCTAAGGAACTCCTGCAACCATGTCACATTTTTCCCTCTGTGTTTTGATCTGCTCTGTTTTGGTTTGTCATGAACGTGCTCTCCATTTGAGAATTAGCTCTGTTATTTGCCATGGGCTGAAGTAGAGGCAGAAGATGTATTATGTGCATCTGTGACAAACAGTGATGGACTTTCATCAACACCAGAAATCGCCGTTTGCCAGTTTTCAACTCTTTCACAGATGGCACTTTTGTTGCTTGTGCAGAACGACATGATGGCTCAGAACTGACACACATATGGGTGCCAGCAGTGAAGGCACAGCCTATAATTCTTCTGACCCACATGAACATAGAACAGCAGGCATCTATGAGGTTTCAGGATCCCTCCATCAAGATATATACCTATAAGAAAGGAAGACTCACGTTTATATAGTGCCTTTCACAACCTCAGGATGCTCCCAAAGTGCTTTACAGCCAATTAAGTACTTTTGAAGTGTAGTCACTCATAATGTTGGAAATACAGCAGTCAATTTCCACACAGCAAGGTCACCCAAAAAGCAATATGATAATGAACAGATAGTTTGTTTTTAGTGATGTTATTTGGCCAGGACACCACAAATAATAAAAAACAAAAACATGGTCATGAGGACTCGAAACGTCGACTCTTTTCTTCTCCGCCGATGCTGCCAGACCTGCTGAGTTTTTCCAGGTAATTCTGTTTTTGTTTTGGATTTCCAGCATCCGCAGTAGTTTTTTGTTTTTATCACCACAAATAATACCTCTGTTATTCTTCAAAATAGTGCCAAATGATCTTTTACATTTATGTTAAAGAGAGCAGACAGGGTCTTGGTTTAACATTTCATCTAAAAGGTGGCACTTTCAGGAGTGCCAGCTTAGATTCTTGTGCTCAAGTCTCTTGAGTTGCTCATGAACCCACAACCTTCTGATTCAGAGGCAAGAGTGCTACCGACTGATACAAAGCTAGGTGGGAATGTAAACTGTGAGGAAGACACAAAGAGGCTGCAAAGAGATAGAGACAGATTAAGTGACTGGACAACAATGTTGCAGATGGATTATTAAGTGGGGAAGTGTGAGGTTACTCGCTTTGGTAGTAAGAATAGAAAAGCATAATATTTTTTAAAAGGCACAGAACTTAAATGTTGCTGTTCATGTGTACTTGTACAAGGGACACAAAGTTAAAATACCAGCACAGGAAGCAATTAGGAAGGCAAATGGCATGTTGGATTATTGCAAGGGGACTGCAGTATAACAATAAAGTGTTGCTAAAATTGTATAGGGCTTTGGTGAGATCTCACCTGGAGTACTGTGTAAGGAAGGATACATGTGCCTTGCGGGGTGTGGGGGTTGGGGGGGTGGGGGTGAGGGGGGGCACACTAGGCTCACTAGGTTGGTTCTTGGGATGAGAGGCTTGTGTTACGATGAGAGGCTGGGCGGAATTGTCCCAGATTTGCAGTAAGTGCGGTGGTGGGCAGGAAAAGGACGTTTTACTCGCCAGCCGCAATGGTAGCTTCTCATGCCTCATTAATCATGCATTCCCAGGAATCACGCACTTTCGATGGCTCTCATTCACCCGCCACGCCATCACCTCACCATTTCCTCACGCCAGCACCATGTTTAAAGTGCAACCGTGTGCACACCTGTCAGTGCTTCCAGCCCAAGACTGCTGCACAGAAGACATGTTCCTGAAAGGCAAGAAGACTGCAGCCTCCTGATTCAGTGAAGTGTCCCTGGAATGCTTTTTGGACTCCATGAAGGCCCGCCATGAAGTCCCCTACTCCCACTCTGGCCGCAGTAGGGGCAGCATCATCACCAATCCAGCTTGGGAGGCAGTGGCAGTGGTGGTCAGCGTCAATGCCCTGCAAAAGAGGACAGTCACCCAGTGCCACAAGAGGATGAATGATCTCTTCCGTTCCATCAGGGTAAGTCACTCTTCTCATCACTCTCAACTCACACACTCACAAACCCATCACACATCCACAGGGATCTCACTCACTACCAGATCAAGGGACATCACCATTCACTCTCTCACACACACCTTCATTCTCCTTATCCTGTCCATGGTACCACTCAACACCCACACATGCCAGGCATACTTATCATCTGGCCTGGCAGGCACCCCGTTTACACTCTCTCCATCTGTTTTCATGCAGGACAAGCTGGCACACAACAAAAGGGAGAGGTCGCAGACTGGTGGAGGATTGCCTGACATCAAGGTCCTCATGGACTTTGAAAATGGAGTCATCCAGCTAGCCGGTCCTGTGCTGACAGTGAGGTCAGCGATGCTCAACAAAGTGAGGATCCAGCAGTGCAACATCCATCAGACAACCATGCTGTGAGTGATGTGTCCTGTTTCACCAGCCACTGTCATGCAATAATTATCTCTGCTTGCTTTTGCAGGCACATCTGGGAAACAGCTGAGGGACTCTATGACCCAGGTCCTTGATTCAAGCCTCAAAGAGGAATCTGCTGAAACCTCAGTTGAAGACCCATCACAGCGCTCATCCACACCCTCCACCAGCACAGAGACACACACCTCAGTGGGACCTAGCTCTAGAGTAGCCTTCGGGTCACAATCTGGTGAGCACATCACACTGTCTGATCCACAGCAGGCAGCGGCAGGGACTTCCCAGGTTTCTGGCACTTAGAGGACTGCTGGAGGCCAGAAATCTGCTGAGTTCGAGTCAGATGAGGAGCCTCTGGACTTGGCCATACTTCAGTTGCTGGAGCTGCAAAGGCAAGCTCGGGAACATCAGGAAGGGATGTCCACTGCACTCCTCAGATAGCAAGGCATGATGGAGGAGTCCATCCGCCTTCAGTCTGAGGTGATAGCGCCGGCATGCCAACCCACCGAGGTCAACACTGGTAGGATGGCGGCCGCCATGGAGACCTTGATCCAGGACATTGGGCTGCGCAGGCTGAACTCCATCTCTGATGCCATAGTTGGCCTCCAACAATGCCAATGCAAGAGGGGTGCGGGGAAGCTTACTCTCGGTCCAGCTTCGTCTTCTCCTCAAGGAGTCAGCCAGGGGCCCTTGGGCACCCATAGGGAGAAGGATCAGCAGGTGCACACCCAGTGGCCATCCACCCAGGTGACTCCGTGAATGATCAGCCCTTCTTCCTGTGACCCCAGCAGCTCCTACTCCACAGGCCGAGGAGGGTGCCACTGCCACACAGTGGGACCCTGAAAGCAGGCTGGGGCCTTCCAGGTCTCGGCCCTCCAGAGGATCCCATCAAGGTCATCACAGGCAGGGTGTAGCAGTCAGTAGGCTGCCTGCACCTCCGCTGTTAGGGAGCACCAAGACATAGCAGCAGTGTAGAGAAGGTTAAGAAGATATAATTGCACAGCCTGGGTGTGAGTGTTAATCACTTGTACATAATGTTCACCATTATAAATAAACTTCCAAGAATGTCTCCTTGCCTATGGCTCCTTGTTATGAGGAGCAGTGTTCATGTCACTCAGTGTGAAAGCTTGGTTCCTGCGCAAGATAAAGGCAGGTGTCTCAGTCCAGGGCCTCTTCCTTGTGCAGTGTGTAACCTTCAGGCCAAAGTGATGGTCCGGCTTCACACTCACTGGACACATTACTGATGCCTGAATCTCGACGGTGCTGGTCATTGCTGCCAGAATGTCGTGGGCAGGTGTCACAGAGTTCCATCATACTCTCTGGGTTGGCTCCTCGGGGACAAGGGCTACCCACAGAGGCTGTGGCTGATGACAGCCGTGTGGTGGCCTCAGACTGCAGCAGAGAGAATGTACAATGAGGCTCATGCTGCAACTCGCAACTTGGTGGAGCAAACCATCGGGATGTTGAAAATGCAGTTCGCTCAGCACCTTTAAAGAGGGGCTGCCCCCCCCCATCTCTTCAGCACCTGTGACCAGTGACTCTGTGCTCCTGAAGGGGTCAGGCGCTGAAGGCTGACAAAGGATCAGGTGCATTTAAAGTTTCATGGCTGCGACTCTACGATATGACCCTGATCACAGAGCACAAGCGAGCTGCCCTTGGTCAGACAGGAGCCAGACATTCACAAAGGCTATGTGAAGATCTACAGAGTGTTCTCACTGCATGTCGTCATCATCCTCCTGGAATCAAGCGACTTATAGGGCCTCCACTATACGTCTCCATGAGAGGAGCCTTATCACAGAGGGCATGTCGCTGCCATCAGCCAGACTGGAGTCAAAGATTCACAGATGCAATGTGAGGACCTACGATGTCACCTCACTGCATGTCGTCGTCGTCCACAAATCTAGCAGCCATGAGGGCCTCCTGAGTGTGCCTGTCTCGTCTGGTCAGTGTGATAACTTCACTGCTATCATCATCACCTTAGAGGACCACCTCACCCTCATCCCCTTCGACATCCTCCTCATCGGAAGAGATGTCCAGCTCCTCCATCTCCTCCTCATCCAGTTCCTCTCCCCATTGCAGTGCCAGGTTGTAAAGAGCACAGCAGGCGACAGTGATGTGTGACACCCTCTGTGGGCTGTATTGCAGGGCTCCACCAAACCGGGGCAGGCACCAGAACCTCATTTTCAACATCCCAATGGTTTGGTTCACCAAGTTGCAAGTTGCAGCTTGAGCCTCGTTGTACATTCTCTCTGCTGTAGTCTGAAGCCGCTGCATGGGTGTCACCTGCCATGTCCTCTGTGGGTAGCTCTTGTCCCTGAAGAACCAACCACTGTAGCCTCTGTGGACCCTGTAAGACATCAAGGATCTGTGGCTGACTGGGAATATAGGAGTTGTGGACACTCCCTGGGAACTGTGTGCAGATCTGCAGGATGTGTTTGTGATGGTCGCACACCAGCTGCACATTCAGTGAGTGGAAGCACTTGCGGTTGACATAGTTGACCACTTGTTGCAATGGAGAACTGAGCGCCATGTGAGTGCAGTCGATGGTGCCCTGCACCTGTGGGAAACCTGAGATCTGGGAAAATCCCAGCACTCTTTCCCCATTGGCTTTCCTGGTCCTGGGAAAAATGCACAGTTATGTGCCTTCGCGAAGATGACCCCACTGATGCATTTGTAGACGAAGGCTTGCAATATCGCACAGAGGTCACCTGTGGAGCCCTGAAAGGAGCCACTGAAATAGAAATTGAGCACCGAAGTCAGTTTCACAGCCATGGACAGTGGATGCCCTCCATGTCCCTGTGGTGCCAAATCCTGCAGCAGGTGGCAGATGTGACTGACTAGTTCCCTGGACATACACAGTCTTCGGCAACACTGGTTCTTGGCCATCTGCAGGAACGAAAGGCGGCATTTTTAGACTTTGGGTCTAGCTAGGCATTGACAAGCGATGGCTCACAGTGGCTCTTCAGCTGCATGAGCGGGAGCCCCAGCTTCCAGATTGTGCTGTTACTCCCTCTGCCCTCTCCCTCGGCCAGGCACCTCCATCGCTCTCTTCTCCTTTGTCTCCGCTCTCTGTACGACTTGAGACATACAGCTAGGTCACCAAGCTCCATGATCCTGATGTACTCCTCCTGCAAGATGAAAGAGAGAGAGATGTATGGGTTAGCTTGGGTGTTGTAAGAACCTCTCTTGGTTAAGCCTGAAGGCCTCTTAACGCATGCCAGAGAGTGCTGGCTACCACTTGGATGGCCAGAGTTTAGTGCGCTGCATGGCTGCCAGAGACCCCAATCACCTCCGCCCCACTCCGCCTGACCGATTGTCGGCAGCTTTGCCCACTGGACTGCATGCTGTACTCTCCGCTCAGGCACAGGCATTCTCCTAACCCACACTGCAAGGCTGCACTGTTAGCTTGAACCATGGGGGGGACTGGTCCAAATCAGGATGATGACATTGCAAGGGGCTGTGAGTGCCTCCACCAGTGACTGCTCCATGGCCAGCTTTAGCAAGGAAATTGTACAACATGCCCAGTTGTCCAATTATTCAGCAGTCCACTAAAACGCTTATTAGTTTACAGTCTGTGCCTGAGGAGTGAAGAGCTCTGGAACATTTGGTGGTGCTTTCAGGCCTCTGCATTGTTTGAGTGGGCAGTTGAGCTAGAGATCTGACTCCAAGTATATCAATGTGGCTGTGCCTGAACTGTCTCGGCTGTGGAGGAATGGTCACCTTATACAAGATTTGCCTAATGCATGGCTGCTTCCCTCCCACAACCCCGCACGTGCTTGTGCACTACCATCATCCACAGGGCAGCCCTTGCACCCCCCCCACAAATTGCCTCGACTGCATGGCAGCCCTTGCCCCGGCACCACACTGTCAGCCAGCTGGGAGAAAGCAATTTGCCTGTGCCATCATCTTGAGATCCAACTGGTGACCCTCGCGAGCACTGCACAATGTTACTGTGCACTCACCTCCCAGTTCCCCTTGAAATGCAGCTTGCCAGCTGTTATGAAACATGCCAGCGTGCGATCACACCAACATGCTCGGATGATCCTGCGTGGGGGCGTGATTCCGGTGAGCTAGGTTTATAATGATATGCAGATATATTACAATGAAGTTCCTGACATCCGGCAGCAGGAAATGCAGCCCAACATTGACGGGCAGGGTGGACATTTGCAAACCTGTTTCACGACAGCATGAAATTGAATTTTAGTCTTCCCACCATATTGTCCGCTAATGCCCGCCATGACGCCCGAAGCCAGTGGGCACTGAAAATTCTACCCACTGAATCAATTGGGTCTATAGTCTCTAGAATTTAGAGGAATGAGAGGTAATCTCATTGAAACATAGAAGATTTTGAAGAGGCTTGACAGGGTAGACATTGAGGATTTTTTTCCCCTGCTGAGGAATCAAGAACAGAAGGACACAGTCTCAGGATAATTTCAATCATTTAGGACTGAGATGAGGAGAAATTTCTTCACTCAGACCATTGTGAATATTTGGAATTCTTTACCCCAGAGGGTTTTGGATGCTCCATCGTTGAGTATATTCTAGGCTGAGATAGACAGATTTTTGCTCTCTCAGGGAATCTAGTGATTTGGGGAGTGGGCAGGAAAGTGGAGTTGGAAGATCAGCCATGATTGCATTGAATAGCACTGAAGACTTGAGGGGCCATATGGTTTACTCCTGCTCCTATTTCTTATGCTCTTTTGAGCTATGTCTGACCATTTTCCAAGTTATTTGAACTCAACATATGAATACATCTTGAGCTCCTGTAGCAGCAGTGGGAGTATTTATGGGGAAAATCTGTTGTGCCCTTGCCGTATGTAAATTTAGAGTTCACTACTTTAAATCTTTGTTTGGTAGTACAGGACTCGAGTATTGCTGAAAAAAAGACATTTTTGTCAAAGCATTTTGTCTAGCACTCATCAGGACAATTCACAAAACTATCAAATACAAAAGGAACAACAATTTATACTGTATGTGAAGAGAGTGCTGATTGATTGGCAAGTGGACTCATTGCTAGACATTGCTATGGAGAATGCACCAGTTCATGTGGAATGACAATTAACTGCCAAGCAATGCTTGAAATTTAAATCAGGCAGCTTGACTCTGATTAGTCAAGGCATTGCCCTAAGGAATGAACCAGCGAATGGCTGTCACTTATTTTGTTTATCTGAAACAGGCACAAAGTGTGTACATACTCTTTCTGTTTGCAAAGAACAGGGCCCTGTGTATTAACATGTGTAGCTTCCAGTGTTGTCCAATCGTGCAATTACATCTAATGTTGGACACTGTGGTGGAATCATCCCAGATGGTAGCGGGCTGGAAGAAGGATGTTTTACCTGCTGGCGGCAATGGTGGGTTTTTGCGCCATATCACCCCAATCCCACCTCATTAATCATGTATTCCCAGGAAACACACCATTCCACTGGCGGGTGGTCTTCGATTCACCTGCCATGCCATCATCTCACTGCTTCCTCATGCCGGGCGCCATATTTAAAGTGCAGCCGGGGTGCACACCTCTCAGTGCTTCCAGCCCAGGACTGCTGCAGAGAAGACATTGCTGAAAAAATGCTGAAAGGCATGAAGACTGCAGCCCCACAGCCCCCCTCCCCCCGATTCAGTGATGCATTCCTGGGACACCTTCTGGACACCATTGGAGCCCGCGGCGATGTCCTCTACACCTCAACCATCTCATCACTCTAAACTCACACACTCACAAGCCCATCACACATTCACTGGCATCTCACTCACTGCCAGATCAAGGGACATCACCACTCACTCTCTCACACACACCCTCACATCTCCATCTGGCTTCATCTCCTCTGGGAACTGCCTCCTCAGCCCTCGCCATCTTGAGGCCACTTGCACAGATAAACATGTGCCCCCGCGCACACCCTGGGATACCCCCCTTCCCCAGTACAGCCCTAGCCCAGCAGCCTCTTCCCTGAGGCCACTATCCCCCTTCCCCAAGCAAGTCCTAGTCCTGCAGCCATTGAAAAACCACCCCCGCCTTACGACTGGCCTTGTAAGTAGAGGCCTGCCCGTGAACCCCCTAAAAATGATGTGGTGCTGCCTGCGAAGCCTAGCGCTGATGACAGTGAATGCTGCCTGAAGCAAGGTGGGCAAACAAACCTCAAAGTCCCAAGTGAAGTCGCCAGATGCACGTCACTTATGTACAGTTGTGAGGGGGTGAGAATTGTCAGGGAGGGTGAGTATTGTCAGGGGGTGAGTATTGTCAGGGGGGGTGAGTATTGTCAGGGGTTGGTCATTGTCAGGTGGTGAGTATTGTCAGGGGGGGTGGGTATTGTCAAGTGGTGAGTATTGTCAGGGGGTGAGTATTGTCGGGGGGGTGAGTATTGTCGGGGAGGTGAGTATTGTCGGGGGTAAGTATTGTCAGGGGTTGGTCATTGTCAGGTGGTGAGTATTGTCAGGGGGTGCTGAGTATTGTCAGGGGGTGAGTATTGTCAGGGGATTGAATATTGTCGGGGGGGTGAGTATTGTCAGGTGGTGAGTATTGTCGGGGGGGGGTGAGTATTGTTAGGGGGTGAGTATTGTCGGGGGGGTGAATATTGTCAGGGAGTGTGAGTATTGTCAGGAGGTGAGTATTGTCAGAGGGTGTGAGTATTGTCAGGGGTGAGTATTGTCAAAGAGTGTGAGTATTGTCGGGGGGGTGAGTATTGTCAGGTGGTGTGAGTATTGTCAGGGAGTGAGTATTGTCAGGGGGGCTGAGTATTGTCAGGTGATGAGTATTGTCAGGGGTTGCTCATTGTCAGGTGGTGAGTATTGTCGGGGGGGTGAGTATTGTCAGGGGGTGTGAGTATTGTCAGGGAGTGAGTATTGTCAGGGGGGCTGAGTATTGTCAGGGGTTGAGTATTGTCAGGGGATTGAATATTGTCGGGGGGCTGAGTATTGTCAGGTGGTGAGTATTGTTAGGGGTGAGTATTGTCGGAGGGGTGAGTATTGTCAGGGGGTGAGTGTTGTCGGGGGGTGAGTATTGTCAGGGGGTGTGAGTATTGTCAGGGGTGAGTATTGTCAGGGGGTGAATATTGTCAGGGGGTGTGAGTATTGTCAGGGGTGAGTATTGTCAAAGAGTGTGAGTATTGTCAGGGGGTGAATATTGTCAGGGGGTGAATATTGTCAGGGGGTGTGAGTATTGTCAGGGGGTGTGAGTATTGTCAGGGGGGGTGAGTATTGTCAGGGTGTGTGAGTATTGTCAAAGAGTGTGAGTATTGTCAGGGGGTGAATATTGTCAGGGGGTGTGAGTATTGTCGGGGGTGTGAGTATTGTCAAAGAGTGTGAGTATTGTCAGGGGTGAGTATTGTCAGGGGGTGAATATTGTCAGGGGGTGAGTATTGTCAGGGGGTGAGTATTGTCAGGGGGTGTGAGTATTGTCAGGGGGTGTGAGTATTGTCAAAGAGTGTGAGTATTGTCAGGGGGGGGTGAGTATTGTCAGGGGGTGAATATTGTCAGGGGGTGAGTATTGTCAGGGGGTGAATATTGTCAGGGGGTGTGAGTATTGTCAGGGGTGAGTATTGTCAGGGGGTGAGTATTGTCAGGGGGTGTGAGTATTGTCAGGGGGTGTGAGTATTGTCAGGGGGGGTGAGTATTGTCAGGGGGAGTGAGTATTGTCAAAGAGTGTGAGTATTGTCAGGGGGTGAATATTGTCAGGGGGTGTGAGTATTGTCAGGGGGGGTGAATATTGTCAGGGGGAGTGAGTATTGTCAAAGAGTGTGAGTATTGTCAGGGGGTGAATATTGTCAGGGGGTGTGAGTATTGTCAGGGGGTGTGAGTATTGTCAGGGGGTGTGAGTATTGTCAGGGGGTGTGAGGATTGTCAGGGGGTGTGAATATTGTCAGGGGGTGTGAGTATTGTCAGGGTGTGAATATTGTCAGGGGGTGTGAATATTGTCAGGGGGTGTGAGTATTGTCAGGGGGTGTGAGTATTGTCGGGGGGTGTGAGTATTGTCAGGGGGTGTGAGTATTGTCGGGGGGTGGGGGGGTGAGTATTGTCAGGAGTTGCAGCTTTGCACTTTCAGAGGTTGAGAGGGATATTTAAGAACTCTGCAAGTCCATGAGCTGAAGGCAGATTTTAAGGGGCGTGTCTTCAGCCATGGTGACAAGTGGGTGTAGCTTTGTTTTAGTTACCCTTCGCCACTGGGCCTCCCAGGTCTGCTCATCCCTAATTCAAACTGGATCTGCTACTGGAGGATGCAAAAGCGCCAGTGTTAGAAGGTAAGAGGGTTGTTTACATCACAGCGGTGATGTAATTTAATTTAATTTTAATTTTAATTCATTTTATTTCAATTTCAATTCAATTCAAATTCAATTTAAAAATGTAAATTCACACCAATCAAGTCCCATGTATCCACTGTGCTATGAGAAATAAATTTATTCTAATCGCTAACCATGCTCTTAGATTGAAAGTATAGAATAATAAAATGTAAATGCATCATTCATTGAGTAATTTTCAACTATCCTTTTCCAACTACTATCAACAACTATCCTTGTGCTGGCCAGTAAAGTTCTCCACATAACATCTAACAGTGGGACTATCTCAGGTTTGCACTAAATGTAGTAGCGGGAAAGAGGACATCTTCCCCGCTGGCCAAATGGCAGCTTTTCACACCGCGTCGTTTCCTTCCCGGCGCGTACTGCCTCTTTAATAATGCATCCCCTGCAGACACGCCAAGTCGCTGGCAAGGCAGCCTCTGATTCACCCGCCCCACCATTACCTCAGGCCTTCAGTAAACTGGGCGCCATATATAAAGGCTGCCCCTGCACAGAGCTAGCGCTCTTCAAGGGATAGGAAGCTACTGGAAACTGATGGCTGCGAAAGGGAAAGGAAAGGGAAACATGCTGCCCCCAGATTTAGCGACGCCTCCCCCAAGTGCCTACTGGACACAGTGGAGGTGCGCCGCAAGTCATCTACCCCCAATCTGGGTGAAGACCTGTAAGCAAGGTCATCAATCCGGCATGGGAGGTGGTGGCAGCGGTGGTCAGCATCAATGCCCTGCAAAAGAGGACAGCCACCCAGTGCAGGAAGAGGATTAATGATCTCCTCTGTTCCACTAGGATAAGTCACTCTTCTCATCACTCTCAAGTCACACACTCACAAACCCATCACACATCCACAGGGATCGCACACCTCAAGGGACAATGCCACAACTCTCACACACACCCTCACATCTCCATCAGGCTCATACCCTCTGGAGCTTGTGTCCTCATCGCGTGCATGGCTTTGCCCATCACACAAACATTCCACACAGTGCCATGTGTCCTGCTCATACTCTCTCTATCTGTTTCCATGCAGGAGAAGCTGGCTCACAACAGCAGGGAGAGGTCCCAGGTTGGGCGTGGAGTGGCCCACATTAGGGCCCTCACTCACTTTGAGCAGTGTGCCATCACGCTGACTGGTGAGGACATGGACCCTGCCTGTGACAACGGTGAACGCCCACGTGAGGATCCTGCACCACATCATCCCTCTCTCAGTGCAACTGTGAGTGCTCTCTCTCCTGCTTTTGACTCTGCTGCCATGCACTAATTATCTCTACTTTGGTTCACAGGGAACTCTGCCAAGTGACCGACGCAAGCCAGCCAGTCCCTCAGCTCCATCCAGATCCTTACTTCCAGCAAGAGGACTCCTCCATTGAAGAGCTGGAAAGAAGCAGCCTGGAAGACCCGTCACAGCGCTTACCCACACCCTCCACCAGTGCAGAGACACACACCTCAGTGGGACCTAGATCTAGAGCAGGCTTGGATTCACAATCTGGTGGTCATCACATGGACACGTGTCTGCAGCAGGAGGAGGCAGGTTCAGCCAAGCTCTCAGAAATTCGAAAGGCTGCTGGGGAGGAGGCATCTGTAAGGTCCGAGTCAGTTGATGAGTCTCTGGATTCAGCCTCCCACTTCATCCTGGAGAGTCAGCAGAAGGCGGGGGAACATCATGCAGAGCTTTGTGAAGCCCTCAACAGAGTGGTACGTGAGTCGGAGGAGTGTGTCTGCCTGTTCTCTGATGATGTGGTGCCCACATGTGTGTGTATGGAGGTCTCCATGGGGAGGATGGCGGACATCATGGAGACCCTGGTCCAGCAGAACGCGGAGATGCATGCAGACCTGCACTGCATTGCAATAGCCACGGGTGAGTTCCTGCAGTGGCAATGTGAGAGGGAAACGTTGCACCTCAAAGCCCCTCAAGTGCTCCTTCCCCTCAAGGACTCAGGCCAGGGCCCTCGGGCACTGGAAGGGAGGAGGCGTGGCAGCTGGACACCCCTGGGTCACCACTCAGGAATCTTGGAGGCTGTCCTCTCTCTCCAAGTCCCTTTTGCCTGTGACCCCCTCAACCTCGTCCTCTGTCACTACGGAGGGAGCAGCTGGCCCACAGGAGGACAGCCAAAGCACGTCCTCAAGGCCTCGGCTCTCCAAAGAACCCATGCCAAAGTCATCAGAGGCAACAGGGCCAACCACTGCACAGGCTGTCTCCACCCCTGCTGCGGATGTCAGGGCAGCACCTAGAAGAAGTGGTAGGCCTAGAAAAGTTAAAGATTTCTGAACACAAGTGATTGTACATTTTGTTACTTGCCACGACTCACTGGGGATAGTGTGCTGTAATATCAAGACCCACTGCTCCTCGAGCTGTAACAAATGTGAAAAGTTTAATCAGACCACCAAATTGCCCCAGTTTTACCTAACTGTGTAATTTAATTTAATTTAGATTAACAGAACCAGTTCTTGTAAACTTAACAAGTAGATAAATGTTTATTAAACAAATTGTTTTTAACCAATAACAAAAGAAAGAAATATGAACTGCTAACTCTTAACTCTATAACTTACTCTAAACACACACACACATTAGACACACAAAACAAGAATTTTAAGGATGCGAATAAAGCAGTTCGATAGCGCCAATTCAGAGTACAGGATTAGATGAGTTGATTTTGCTTGAAGTCTTCCAAGTTCTTTGCAGACCCGAATTGCTGACAGGAGGTGATGTTTCAGCACTTCCAGACTGTTATTTACTAGTTGAAAACCTGCCTTCAACGTCTGTACCAGTAATTTCTCAAAAAATGGGATACAGTGGTGTGAGGGATAGCCAGCTATGGCAGAATATTGGAGGTTTGTCAAAAAACACAGGACTGAGATGTTGTAGGTTCCTTCCTCTTGGCAGGTTGGGATCCTTCTGCTTGCTACTGCTATCACAAGACCCTGGTCACCTGGTCAGCAGCCAATCAAGCGCTGTCACTAGGCAGTTCTCTTTTAGACATGTCCTTTCCAGCACCATTGTCCAACCTGGCACACCTTTTTTCCAATAAGTGACAACATTGTAGATCTTCTCTTCCTGCTTCAGAGAACAATTTTTAAAATTGCAGCCACTGTAGCTTTTTAAAGCCACAGTCCAATCTTAAAGTCACAGTCTAAGAAATAAAAATATAGGTTCTTTACACACTTTACAATCTGAAAAGATGTTCACTTTCACAGAGTAATGTGTAATGGTGTCTTTCAGCTTCATTTACAGGCTTCATGAGTCCTCCCCCTGCATCCACTCCCCCTAAGAAGTTCAGCTGCCGCAACCGGACCATGAGTGATTCTGGAGGGAGAAGTGTGTACGGCAGGGCCTTTCAGAGCCTGGTGCAATCACTCTGCCACGCACACAGAGCCTTACTCCATCACATTTATCTCAATGTCCCAAGCATTTTCAATGCTGCCTGCTGTGGTTCTCTTTCAGTTGTCCATCTGATTTGGCCTGCATCTCTACTCACCCACTGATCACATTCCCATGGAGCACCTGTGCCCGTCCAACATGAGTCTCCGCTCACTTTTGATTTGAGAAAAATGGTAGTCATCACGTTTCTACTCAGCAGCAACCCCCATCCTTTCTCCTCCCCCAGCCATCCATGTCCTTTCCCTCATTACTGTTGACCCCCCGGCACCACCTTCCACCTCCCCACCATCACCTACCAACTTTTCAGGATGTTCAGGTGAATGTGCATGTTCCCTACCTTCCCTGGAATCCTACCCCCATCCACATTGACCTCCCCAACCTCCTCCTTCCCACCCCCAGTGACCGTGTCTGCCTCCGAGTCCCCACCAACCACCCTGGCCGTCCCTTCTACCACTACCATCGCATCCTCACCCTCTCACCCTTCCGCTCCCTCTGTCCCCTCTCATACTCACCATGCCCTCCTACCACACCCACCCTCAGTTCGCTCCCCAGGAGGCAGTCATTGACTCCACAGACCCCTCCCTTGCACATTCACAGGGGCATTCCCCGCCCCCCCACCATTACTCCCTCCTCCACCCTTACTCCCTCTTCCCCCCGGACTCCATATTCCCCCTGGACTCTTCCCCCTTCTGAACTCCTTCCTCCCCCCGAGGACCTTCCTCCTCCCGGGCTTCTTCTTCCCCCTGGACTCCTTCCCCCTCTGAAGTCCTTCCTCACCCATGACTCCTTCCCCCCCCTTGACTCCTTCCCCCCTCCAAAGTCCTTCCCTCTCCAAACACCTTCCCTCCTCCCCTTCCTTCCCTTACATCTTCCTCCCCCTTTACACCTACCTCACCAGTTGCCTCATTTTCCCCAGTTACACCCCCCAACCTCACCCCTGACACCTTTGTTCCCCCCACCCAACCTCACCCCCACGCCCCCCCCCCCCCCCACCCAACACCTTTGTTTCTCCCCCTCCCAACCTCACCCTCACCTCGGTACACCTTCCTTTCCCAGTCAAACCTAGACCTTCTTCTCCCACTTCTCCCCTGGTACACCTACCTCTCCACCCCCTTGATGATCACCTGTAGCAACCCATGGCCAAGACCATGGTGTCCCAAAGCAAACCCCAGACATCAACAGAGACCTCCCACCTTCCATGAGCTGCTTCACAGAGGAGCCATGGCCATGAGGATCCACCCAGCATGTGATGCACCTGTTCCTCCAGGGTGCGATAGCTGTAGAGCTCCAGCATCTTCTGCCCCTTGGATGTCCGCAATTGTGAGCAAGGCCCTTAATGGTGAGTCCCGACTTCTGCATGTCACATTTGTCAAGATGTGTTCTGGGCCGGCGTATTTTCCACCGATGTGGGTGGTAAATTTAACGTAGTGGGGGATTATTCTGGCAAGCAGGCAAGGTAATGAGATGCAAATGCATTGAAATTAGGTTCCCGAAGTGCAACCGTTGACAGGTGGAGCAGATGATTGCAAACTTGTTTCATGGTGCCATATTGTCTACTCACGCCCGCCATGACACCCGATACCAACAGGGGCGGAAAATTCCGGCCTAAGAGTGAATTATATAAACAGTAGCAAGGCAATGTAGGACACAGATAGAAAACAGGAGCAGAAGAATAAGAATAGATTACATAGTTTTATTGCGATGATTATATTGAGGTCGATTTTGACTTTTGGTTGGCCTCCATTCCAGCTTTATTTAAATTCGCCAGATAGGATGCAGGGTACCAAACAGGAGGCCTGATGTAACCCACCAGAATTAACACGCTGGGAGAAGAAGTTGTTTGTATAGATCCAGTTCGCAGACTATGTAGAATACCTGTGAGCCGCTACCTGTGTTTTCTTGAAACAGCACAAATAAATCTTTCCCCATTGTGTTTATTTTAGCTCTTAGTGCCACATGGTCCCATCCAGTTCTATTTGGATTATCCATTGATTTTCGATGAAAATCTATCATGAATCATGTAAATAATTTACAATATCTTCAATATTTAATTAGCTCAATATTTTTGATTGTGAAGTCCAAACTTAATTAAGATCGTTTGAAATCTCGTATTGCTAATTCGATTGATCAGAGAAACAAGGAGCTTTTTAATCAAACATGCAAAATATGCACATACAGTGGAATTGCAAAAAAAGTGTTGCTTAACTAAGTTGGTGCCAGTAATGGATATTAAATGTGTTCACAGATTCTCCCACAAACAACTTACAGCATATAAAACACCTGCAGGTTAGTGTCAGAGTGAAAGATTCTTATTGTTAGTGGAGCAGTATTGTTAGCTTCATCAGCAATGAGTGAAATACATTCATCTAAAATCAACAGTAAATCAGGAGCATGTAATGTAACAGAAAATTATGTATAGGTAAATCGATCATGATCAATGTTTATTAATGGCAGTAAATGGGGGAAATAAAATACACCTCTTTGAGCCCATCATTTGTGCACAAATTGATCCAATTTGATTGGGTTGTGACCTGTACCTGTATTGTGCTGAAATGTGTCTGATGCCATTTTGGGTCAGACAAGATTCAGGTGTCTATGGTGGCTGCATAACGAGCACTTGGACCCTTGAATATGTGATTGAGGGGCTTAAAGCCTATTTAAGGACCCGCCCAGAAATTGGTCAGCAACATCCAGAACATGCTGTTCCTGGTCTAGATGCAAGCCTAACCAGCACCTCTGATGGTCCCACTGAAAGGTCATTATTTTTTTTTAAACTTGCATGCATATGGTGCCAAGAGTGGTGTGAGAAGAGAGCAGAGAGAAAGAAGTGAATGTTAAAAACATTGTGTATGGGTGAGAAGTCAAAAGGGACAAAGGCGATTAGGTATGATGAAAGCTTGAGAGACATTTTGCCTTGTGTTGCCAGACCACGCAACTTCCACTCTACCCTTCCCATGATTATTTGTATGAAGAAGAGAGAGGTCTGTAGATGGGCTCCTTCTCCTCCGGTTCCAGTCCCTTGCCTGATGTTGCATGTGACCTGCAAGTAACAGCCTTGATATGTTTTGGGAAATGTGGCTATTGTTGTAATAGTGGTGAGCATGAGGAAAGGGAGCTGAGTGGAGTGCAGTGATTGCAAGACTGTGAAGGTAATTGGGTGAAGGAAGTCTTGAGTGCTCTGTTGTAATTAGTGATGTGGCTGAGAGTAGAAAATATGGGTTAATTAGTATTTAAGAGTAGTTTAATTAGTGTTAGTTTTCTTAACTAATGAACACTAATTAAATTATGAATTTTGTATGACATTGCAGCTATGTCCTTGGTGAAATGCTCCTGGCATTCTCAGTGATTTCTTCTCAGTTTGTGAAGGAGATGCTTGGGAGTGCTTCCTCCCCCTCTGCCCCCCTCCCTGGAGAAGAGAATCTTCCTCATCCTTGCAACTGCCTGCACTAAGGCTTCCAGTGCAGAACCTTGACATCCCTCCACCTGACAGCCATTCTTAACTAACTTTTTTCCTTGTTCTTTGCAACCAGGTTGCATCTCCCTTTAAGCGATGCTGGTTGTTTTTGTGTGGTAACATATCCATGGGCTTTCCCTGCAATCTGATGTACGTGCAACAACAAAAGAGGGAACTTCCAACTTTAACATAGTATACTCATTGGGTACAAAAATAGGTTATTGCGATGCATCTATTGTGTGGGTGAAAAGAATCAACATAAGTTAACAGATAATGGCTGTGACCTCTGGAAACTGACTGTTGGAGAGGCACTGCAGAAATGGAAAGCTCAGCAGTCAAGAGGGTCCAGAGAAAACAGAGGCTGGTGAGTCATGCACCTTCTCAGTCCACTGTTGTCTTCAGCAGCAAATGTGACAGACTGCCATACCAGAGAGGGACTCCTGAGCCACACCTTGTGATGTTTAACACGAGCTGATAATCACTGCTCAAACCATCATCTCACACGATGGAAGGCTGTCAGGGAATTGTAAAATGTGCTAGGTGCTTAACAAAAGCATAATTAATATACTTAACACCAGGCTACAGAAGGAGATATCAGGACAGAGAACCAAAAAGTGACAGACAAAGACAAAGGGTGAGGGATTTGAAAACAAGGAGGAAGACCTTTAAAATTAGAGTGTTATTGGACCAGGAGGCAGAGGTGATGGATGAAGGAGATTTGGTGCAAGTTAAGATATGGACATCAGTGTATTGTAATGTTCATGACAAGGTGGAAGATGGGAGGCTGGTCAGGAGAGCATTGGAACAGTCAAGCCTAGAGGAAGCAAAGACATAAATGAAGGATTTGGGTCAGATGAGCTCAGGTACACCTGGTCCCACCCGGACTAGGTGACGTTAAGGAGGTTGAAGTAGGTAGTCTGTGATGGAGCACATTTTGCAGTCAAAAGTTCAAACGTAACACCAAGTTTGTAGTTGGCCTGGGTCATCTTCAGACAGCTGCCAGGGAGTGGAGTGGTAATGCTGTTCATAGAACAGAGTTTAAAATGGGAACCTAAGACCATGGCTTCAGTCTTCCTGTTGCAGGAAATTTCTGCTTATCTAATACTGGCTGTTGGACAAACAGTGAAAAATCAGAGACAGTAGACTGAATTTTCAATCACCTGTGGAAGCAAGTTCAGGTGGAGTGTGGCTGGAAATCGCACATGATTGGAAAGTGTTATTGATTCACGACACCTCAGTAATGCATTTAGATTTTTGAATCTGGCAATTCACATGCCTCCAATTAATTGCTTGTTGAGCTCATTGTAGAGCTCATTAGAAGCAACAGATAGCAAGTTTCAAATGGCCAGCACAGGGTGCATGGAGAGTCTGGGACATATTTGGGTATGACTGTTGAGAACACTGGAGTCTTTAATGCATAAATGGGGAGTGAGACACTCAGTTGCTCAAGCAGTGACAGAGTTATTATTGCTAGAGCTGAGAGGACTGCATTTGTGATGCAGAAGTGTTTGAACTCTTGAAAGGCGTGTGAGAATGCTGGCATCATTTGGGCAACTGAGATGGGTTGAGGAAGCCCAGTTTAAACCAGTGAGGAGCAGGTGGAGATTTTGAGATGGGAGCAGTCTACTCTTGTTGTTGGATAGAGTAGCGAGGTCAGCAGGTACAACCTCTTAGTTAGGAGGAGACCGGAGGAGCAAAGCAAGGGAAAGAAGATGCTACCCGCAACAACGAGTGTTGTCCTCCAGTACGAGCCAGCTGGGGGGCCTTGTACTGTGGTCGTCTGCTGCATGTCGCATGATATGACACTACAGAGATCTGGAGCTGGATGATGAGTAGGACCTGGGTCTCCACTCCTTCTTGGGTGAATCATAAAATCATAGGTTGAATGTCCACCTTCTGTACTGTAACCTATCATATCTGTGCTGCTCCTCTGAAGGAGCAATTCACCAAGTACCACTGCCCTGCCTTTCCCTGGTAGCCCTGCAAATGTTTCCTTTTCAGATAATGGTCCAATTCCCTTTTGAAAGCCTCAGTTGATTCTGCCTCCATCACACTCCGTGTATTCCAAATACTAACCACTCACTGGGCAGAATTGTCCCAGATTTGCACTAAATTTACCTGCCAGCTTCAATTCTGGCTTTTCAGGCTGTATCGTCTCATTAATCACCTTATTAATCATGCGTTACTGGGAAAACATATTATTTCGATGGTGGGCACGCTTTCATTCACTCGCCATGCCATCTTATTGTCACTTCCTCATGCTGGGAACCATATTTAAAATGCAGTTGTGCACACACTTCTCAATGCTTCCAGCCCAGGACTGCTGCACTGAAGATGGCCCTGAAAGGCAAGAAGACTGCAGTATCCCCTTAGTGATATGCCCCTCAAGTGCCTTTGGATGGCGTGCAGGCCCACTGTGATGTCCTCTACCCCCACCCTGGCCACAGGAGGGGCAGCAATATTACCACTCTGGCTTGGGGGCAGTGGTGGCCAGTGCCAATGCCCTGCAAAGAAGTCAGCCAACCTGTGCTTCAAGAGGATAAATGATCTCCCCTGTTCTGCCAGAGTAAGTCACTCTTCTCATCACTCTCAACTCTCACTCTCAAACACATCACACATCCACAGGGCCAATTCAAGGGACATCACCATTTACTCTCTCACACCTTCATTGTCCTGATCCTGTCCATGGGACCACTCTCTGCCCACTCATGCAAGGCATACTCATCACCTGGCCAGTCAGGTGTCCCACTTACACTCTCCATCTATATTCATGCAAGACAAGCTGGCACACAACAAAAGGGGGAGGTTGCAAACTAGCAGAGAAATGCCTGACATCATGGTCCTAACAGACTTTGAAAACAGAGCTGTTAGAGGGAATACAGTAAGAATTTGTTGAAAGGGAATTACTTAGAATCTCCAGGCAGCCAGTGCCATCAAGTACATTAACAGTTAAGAGTTACCAAACGAACTTTGCACACCCTTAGAGCCTGCAATCACTAGAAAGGCTCTCGGAGCTAGACTGGAGACAAGGATGAAAACAAGATAAATTAAGTGTGCTCTTCAACAGAAGGAAAGGACAGATGGTCCCAGCTTAAATGGGGGAGAAGGCTCTGCTTGGGTGCAGGGGGATGTATGTACCTGGAACCAGAGAAATCTGTTTAATATAAACCTATATGCTGACATGATTGGAATCTGAACAATGTTCTTGTACATGATCAGTGATGTATAAATAAGCTGTACACTTGTAATTTGGTAGAGTGCTACCTCAAGCTGCAATTGCTCGAATAAATAACGGTAACCTGAGCCTCCTGTGGTTAGTTTGTCAAAGCTAATGCAACAATTGGCGTAGTTGGCAGGATACTCGGATCAGATCCTCGGGACGGCTCTGCAAAGTGGGTGAGTATACTTTATTTACCACCTGTAGTTAGTGCAGTAAGCCTACCCAAGAACGGTCTGGTTGAGTATCAGAAGAATCAGTAGGAGGACTCAGGGCAGGAGGCGCTGGGATAGGAGGTAGAGCTGCTCTGGTGGGCTAGCGGAGCCAAAGTCGGGTAGGGAAGCCAGACCACTACCATGAGAGGAGGTGGAGCCACATTGGTTTTATTTTAAACTGTAGCCGACCATAGTTGAAGCCGCGCAGAGGCCAGATCCCTGGGGAAAACAAGTAGACCGCAAGTAACTAAGTTGACAGAGCCACGTGAACTAACTGCGCAGAGACAGACGGAATAGAATGTCATCAGGAAACCAAAAGTGCTATGGAACTCAACTGGGGAGCCGCGGACTCCACGAGGTTCATAACGAAACAATAGTCAAAACTAAGCAAGAAAATGCAGAAGGGTGGGTGGAATCCACAGGGAACCACTGAAGAGCAAAAACAATGGTGAGTAGAGCAGAAGAAGGATAAGGAAAATAAGGGGCTGATGCTTATTATTACCTTGTATTTACAATTGTGTAGATGGCTTAATACTAAGGCCCAGCAGATTAGAGAAGGAAAGACAGATCCAGGAAAGACCAGATCAGTGGCAGCGGTTTGTATTGACACTGAACAGGAGGAGGGAAGCTCTGAGGGTGAAGTTGAATACAAAATTGGGACAAACCAGCCCCAATGCAATAACGTACAACCATCCCATTATGCTCGTCGAACCCCATGGCCCCTATGTCAGTCACTGTTAGGAAGAGTAAAGTCCTTCCATGTTCTTAAAAAATGTGGATTAAAAACCGAGGCAAGAGCATGGGGATCGGAGGAGGTTGGGAGAATTACAGAGAAAGTTATGCACGTACCCTTCAGCCCAGGGGAGAAGCAGATGTTGCTCAAGGAATTGCCAAGACTTAAACCTCGGCATAACAATCCAGATTTTTGGACCAAACTGGGAAATGCAAGATTTCCATGCAGTGCATTCCCTTGACGCCCACATATTGGTAAAGGCAAAATGCTCAGGGGATACTTGGGGAAGATTGCCCCGCAGGTGAGAAGTGGAGATTAGGCAAAGCCCAAGGACTTCCCAGATAAGGAGACAGCGTTAGCTATGCAAAGGGATTTTGAGAGAGCAGTTGAGGAAGCCTTGGGGTGGGACAGATGAATTAGGGGGTCTATAACATTTGTGGCGCAAAAAAAAGTCTGTAATGGACTATGTAGAACATAAGTGGGAAGCATATGTATAATTTTCAGGATATTTGTGCCCCGAGTGGGATGTTGAGAGATTTTCCTGAAAATGTTAAAGGAAAGGTTTGGACCTGAACATCAGAAGGTCATTAGGATGGGCCTCAGTAGGAGGGAACTATATGGACATCATGCGATGCGCCACAGAATTGGAGACCCAGGGGCATAAGATGGCTTCACAACACTGAATTAAATACAGACCAGGACATGACATAGTTAATTCAAAACCTGGCTATCATGCTTGAAGGTCATGCGGGGACTATCAATAAACTGATCGGGATAGGAAAAAATATTGCAGATGAAGCAAGCAGAAATGATGTTTGCAGCACCTATGGATCCTGGGCACTGGAACAAGCCTGAGAATTTAAGACAGATTAATGAAGGGATAGTTCCTTTATGGGTGACTAATAAACATTTATTTAATCTTTCACAAGGATCATAACTTGACTGGTTGCCAGCTCAGAGGTTTAACACGTGTATATGGAATGAATAATAATATGCTAATAGGCATTGTCTTAGTGATACCTGTTATACCTATGTCAACACCCAGCAGAACATTATATAGAGTTGAAAACATTGTGGTGATACGGGGGGATTATTATATTAGGTACCATGACATTCTGCCATATGCAGTAGACATAGAAGGGAACATAGTTAGCACCACATTAGAAGGGTGTAGTATAGAGGCCACCGCAGTAGTATGTGCACATCCAATGCATGAGACGGAAGAAGCAAGGTGCAGATTTAAAGCAGCAGCAAGTTGTACAATGGTAACTATGTGGGCTGCAAAAGAACCGACTCATGTTGCACATATGGAGAATGGGAGATATTGTATTACCACACGGCAGCAAAAGATCCAGTACGGGAGCAACTGGATATGCCCCATCCACAATCATTCAGTGTGCCTACACCCGCAGGTGCCGGCAAGAGTGGGGAAGGTGGAACTAGTCAAAATAAATAAAAGAGGAGCGGCTACTAGTCAGGTTGTGGATAACCTGACACGGTAATTGACCCAGTTCTCCTATGAAATTCCTTTATTACCAGAGCACTTAACCGTGATTCAGAGATGGGCTCAGCAGATATATAGAACTTACTATACACTGCAGCAACAGGTTAGAGCCTTGAAAGAGGATATCGAGTAAATAGATTCCTTCATATGGTGGGAGGATCTATGGAATTGGGGCTCAAATGTACAAATACACCTGTGGATTCAGATTATGTCCCATGCCCTAGTTGTGATTCAGGTGATATTAGTTATCTGTTTAACATAGATGATCCATCATACCCGAAGGTCCCAAAGGAGGTGGCGCTGGGGGAATTTTAACAGGTGGAGAAGAGGTTTAGCAAGTCAGGCCTGAATTGAAGGGCCAGATGAAACCGGTAGTCTGACCTAATACCTTTACAATCCAAAGCTGGCCAGTATCAATGGGTTGTAGTATGTAAAGGGACGGAAAATACCACTGTAGTTGACTACCTTGGGCTAGGCCAAGGGCCAAATGGGGGTACTGTTGGGGGGAATACCGTAAGACTTTGTTGAAGGGGAATTACTTAGAAACCCAGCCAGTCAGTGCCATCAAGTACATAAACAGTTAAGGGTTACCAAATGAACATTGCACACCCTTAGAGCCTACAATCATCAGAAAGATCCTGGGAACTAGACTGGAGACAAAGGTTGAAAATAATATAGATTAAGTGTGCCCTTCAGCAGATAAGGAACGGCCAGATGGTTCCAGCTTTGACTGGGGGAGAAGGCTCTGTCTGGGTGTAGGGGGATGCATGGCTGCATTACTCACGGCTCCCCATGGATTTCTTGAAAAACGCGAAGGCTGCTTGGGCTTTTCGCCTGCCTGCCAATCTTAAGGTTAGACATGCAATGTTCTTAACTAGTTTAATTACATTCTTAATGGCCTTAATAGGCCGTTGACATTTCAGCCGGCGCACAGCTGACTCTGGCGTGTGCCTGCCAAATGAAATATCAAGATGACGTGTGATGACGCATGCCCGATGTCATCACATGTCATTTTACGTATTGGCATGTCAGGCCTGCACCCGCACGGAAGATTCAGCCCCTGATCTACTCGGCCCACGTCACTTCCAGGAATTGGATCCAGCAGTGCCTCCTTCCTCACTGCACTGGAAACGCATTGCTGTATAAGTTTTCTGAACACACTGTTAGGAACCCTTGCCTCTCTCTGTCCTTTACACTATATCCCAGTCAGATATTAAAGTCCCCCATTATAACTACTTTATGGCCTGGATTTTTCCGATGGTGGGCAGGGGCAGACGCGGAGCTGATAGCCTGTGATTGGCTGTGCGCTGCCATTTTACCAATTACGCCAATTAAGGCCCGCCCAGCGTATCACGCAGCCGGTAGCACTCAGCGCTACCTGGGCAGGGGGAGGTGGGAGAGTCAGGGCACATGAGCGAAAGAGCGCAGCAATCTCCCTGAGGCATTGAGCTGCCTCGTGGAGATTGAGTAGATAACAAAACAGTTCAATAAATGATGTAAAAATGTATTAAAACATTCATGTGACAGTGTCACATGAGTTGGAACGTTTTTGTAAAGGTGGGAAAATTTATTTAATTTTTTTCATAAAAGCTTCAGGAAACTTCACCCCACCCGTAGATGAGGTTTCCTGAAAAATGCAAAGGCTGCTTGGGCTTTTCGCCTGCCCGCCAACCTTAAGGTTGGACGAGCAGCTTTCTTAGGTGCTTTAATCCCTTAATGGCCTTTAATAGGCCCTTAACATTTTGGTGGGGCGCATCTGCCAAACAAAATATCACAATGACACACGATGATATCAGGACACAAGCCAGGGATGTCGGGATGCACACCTGACGTCATCGGGTGTCATTTTACATGTCGGTCGTGTTGGGCCCACCTCCACATGCTGACCAGAAGATTCTGCCCTATAATTCTTGCACCTCTGTTATTTTATTGCAAATTTGTTCCTCTACATTTTTCCCACTAGTTGGTGGCCTATAGACAATTTGAATTTAAGGAGCTAGGTAGGAAATGTATCCAGGACATAGGCAATGCATGGAGTTCCCACATGGAACAGGATATGCACTGCAGGGGTCAGAGCTGTCCAACCATCCTTTATCTATTAGGTAACAAAATTTATTACTTAATAAAAAGACTCACTAGTTACTCACTTTTCTTCTGTTGTCACTTAAATATAAGGAAGTTAATTGAAATGCTTTGCTTTATCAAAACTTAACTTATCAATGTAATTGCACCCTTTTTCTTGCGTCATTTGTTCCATAGCTCTAGCTAAATAGATCCTGTCCTTGACTTTTCTGGGACATCCTTTCTCTCCAGCACTGCAATGTTCTCCTTCATCAATATTGTCACCCCTCTTTTCCTTCCTTTCCTATCATTCCTGAACCTCTTGTATCCAAGAATATTTTATACTCAGTCCTGCCCTTTGAGACCGGTCTCTGTTATCACCATACGATCATATTTCCACATGGCTATCCACATCTGCAATTTGCCAATTGTATTTACCACTCTCTATGCATTCACATACATGCACTGTAACCCTAATTTAGGTTTCATTGCTTTTCCCTCCTTATGTTGAGCCCATCTAACATCGTACTATTTCCTATAATAAAACTAACTGTACCTCGCAATATTCTTTGCATTTGGTAACCCTCTCCAGTATTACCACCTCCTGCTTCCCACAGCTTTGCCAGATTAGTTTAAATCCTCCCCAGTAGCATTAGCAAATCACTGCACAGGGAAATTGGTTCCGGCGTTGTTTAGATGTAACCCGTCCAGCCTGTACAGGTCCCATCTCTGCCAGAACTGATCTTAATGTCCCTAGGATCTATAGCCCTCCCTCCTGCATCATCTCTCCAGTCACACATTGATGCTCCATCCTCCTATTTCTGCACTCGTGTGTGTGGTACTGGGGGTAATCTGGAGATTACTATTTTTGAGATCCTGCTTGCTAATTTCCTACCTAGCTCCTTTAAATTCAAATTGCAGAACCACATCTCTCTTGCTTATGTGATTGGTACCAATGTGGACCACAACTGCTTGCTATTCATCCTTCCCCCTCAAGGTGCACTGCAGCCATGCAGTTATATCCTTGACCTTAGCACCAGGGAGGCAACATGCCATTGTCGGTTTCACATCTGTGGCTGTAGAAACGCCTATCTGTTCCCCCAACTATTGAATCTCCTATCACTATTGCTCTTCTAGGCTTATTAATGACTCCCTGTACAGCTATGGTGCCATGGATTTTTTTCTGGCTCCACTTCACAGGTGCATCAGCACTCTTATCAGCATTCAGAACTGAATACTAGTTGGAGAGTGAGGTGCACTTGGACTCCTACATTTTCTGCTTATTTCTTCATTGCCTGGTGGTCACCTATTCCACGTCTCCCACATTCTATTAAGCTGCGGGTGACCAAATCAATAAACGTGCTATCCACAAAGTGCTCAACCTCAATGCACTGCAGTGATGCCAGCTGCTGCTCAAGCACAAACCCAGAGCTCGAACTGCTGCAGCTGACAGCACTTCTGGTAAGTATGGGTATCCAGGACATAAGCAATGCATGGAGTTCCCACATAGAACAAGATATGCACTGCAGGGGTCAGAGCTGTCCAACCATCCTCTATCTATTAGGTAATAAAATTTATTATTTAATAAAAAGACTCACTAGTTACTCACTTTTCTTCTGTTGTCACTTAAATACAAGGAAGTTAATTGAAATGCTTTGCTTTATCAAAACTTAACTTATCAAAAAAGTGGAAATTTTAATTTCCCTGCTCCCTGGACTAATTTCCTAACTTTGGAGAAATGGGTACCAAGCTACAATACACACCAGCCAATCAATTCATGGCCTTCCTTTGATGTCACAGTATGGTTTTTTTCTTTCTCACTTCCGTGATCCCGACCTGCTTCACACTCTTCCTGGTCAGCTTAAAAAGTAATCCACACCTGCTGCGCACTCCTGGTCAGCTTCACAGTGATCACGGCCTGTTGCACACTCCCCCACCCCCCGGACTGCACCAATGCAGATTTCATCAGTGCAAAGCCTGCTTCTATACTGCTGCTTCTACTTCTAGAAAGTAGACCGTCCTATCTCTGGTAATAGGGTTACCTGAGCAAGGTAATAACAGGAAAGTCAGGCAGAAAGGAGCACTCCGATCAGTGTCTAGAACTGAATACTAGTTGGAGAGTGAGGTGTACTGATTTTTCTATCCCTAATTTAACTGGACAGGCTCCTTGCATGCACACGTTTCCTCATGGTCCACTTTTCCTGTATTTGCTGCAGTCAAGCTGTCCACTAGCCTTGGTTGCAGGTAACTCGAGGGGTCTGTCCTTAGGATTTAATTACTTAATTTGTGATTCTCTACAGTCTTCTGAAGGTTTTCAAAGTGTTCCAATCCTTTTGAAGTAATGTGGTCAAATTTGCCTCTAATATTCCAATTAGAATGAGATGGTAGGAACATAGGACTGTGGAGCAGAAGTAGGCCATTTAAAACAAAAACTGAAAATACTGGAAAAACTCAGCAGGTCTGACAGCATCTGTGGAGAGAGAAACAGAGTTAATATTTCAAGTCCGCATGATCTTCCGAGCAAGCCCTTTGAGGCTGCTCTGCCATTTGATAAGATCATGATTGATCTGGCTGTGGTCTCAACTTCATTTTTCACTCTGCCCCCCTCCCCTCCACCCCTGCACCCATAACTCTTGACTCCCTTGTCTATCAAAAATCTGTCTAACTCTGCCTTGAATAAATTCCATGGCCCAGCCTCCACAGCTTGCTGGGGAAGCGAATTTCACATACTAATGACCCTCTGAGAAAAAAATTCTCATCTGTCTTTTTCAAAAAAAAGACCCCTTATACTTAAACTGTGTCCCATAGTTCTAGTCTCCCCCACAAGAGGAAACATCCTCCCTATCAAGTCCCCTCAGGATCTTGTGTTTCAATAAGATCACCTCTCATTATTCTAAACTCTAATGCATACAGGCCCAACTTGCTCAACCTTTCTTCATAAGATAAGCCCCTCATCTCAGGAATGAGCTGAGTGAAGCTTCTTTGAACTACTTCTAACACAATTATATCCTTTTCTAATAAGGCAACTAAAACTGTACACAGTGCTCCATATGTGGTTTCATCAAGGCCCTGTACAGCTGCAGTAAAACTTCCATATTCCATTCCCCTTGCAAGAAACGCCAACATTCAGTTTGCCTTCCTAATCACTTGCTGTACCTGCATACTAACTTTTCGTGATTGATGTACCAGAACACCAAGATTCCTCACTGCCACTGAATTCTTCAATCTCTCTCCATTTAAATAGTGTAATACCTTTCTATTCCTCCTGCCAAAGTGGACAAGTTCACATTTTCCCACATCATACTCCATCTGGCAAATTTTTACCCATTCACTTAACCTGTCTATATCGCTTTGCAGGCTCTCTACCTCCTCTTGACAACTTATTTTCCTACTTGTCTTGGTGTCATAGGCAAAGTTAGCTATTATACATTTGGTCCCTTCATCCAAATCATTGACATTGATTGTAAACAGTTGAGGTCCCAGCACTGATCCCTGTGGCACTCTATTAGTTACAGCTTACCAACCTGAAAATGACCTATTTATCCCTACTGTTTCCTGTTAGCTAACCAATCCTTTATCCATGCTAATATGTTACCCCCTACACCATGTGCTCTTATCTTGTGAAGTAACCTTTGAGGCACCTTGTTAAATGCCTTTTGAAAATCTAAATACACCACATCTACAGGTTCCCTTTTATCAACCTTGCTTGTTATTTCCTCACAAAACTTTAATAAATTAGTTAAACACTATTTCCTTTTCACAAAACCATGTTGACTCTGCCTGATCACATTATGATTTTCTAAAAAATCCTGCCATAGCTTCATTATAATGGGCGTTTTCCCAGTGGTAGATTTTAGACTAACTGGCCGAGAGTTTCCTGCTTTCTTGCTCCCTCCTTTCTTGAAAAAAGGTGTTATATTTGCTATTTTTCAATCTGCTGGGACCCTTCCAGAATCTGAGGAATTTTGGAAGTTTATAACCAATGCCTCTACTATATCTGCAGAGATACCATGGGATACAGGGGATTTGTCAGCCTTTTGGTCTAATAGTTTTCCAAATATCTTTTCCATGGTGATTGTTGTAAGTTCTCCCTCCCTTTTACCTCTTAATTTTCAAGTATCTTTGGGAAATTTTCTAAGTCTTCTACAGTGCAGAGAAACACAAAATACCTGTTCAGCTCCTCTGCCATTTCCTTGTTTTTCATTATCAATTCCCCAGACTGACTCTCTAGAGACTCAGCACTAGCTTTAGTGACTTTTTTTCCTATTTAAATACTTTAGAACGTATTACTATCTGTTTTGTATATTACCAGTTAGCTTTTTCTCATACTCGATTTTCTCCCTCTTTTTTTAGTCACTCTTTGCTGGTTCTTAATCTGTCTAATCTTCTGATTTACCATTAATGTTTGCAGATTTGTACAATGTTTGTTTATTTCAATTTGATACAATCTATTTCTTCCTTATTTAGCCATAAATGATTCCTTCTTCTTAAGGATTCATTATTTCTCACTGGGGTAAATCTTTGAGAGTTAAATATCTCCTTTAAAAGTCTGCCACTATATCCCTACTGTCCTACCTTTTTAACCTAGTTTCCCAGTTCACTTTAGCCAGGGGAGGTGATGGCATATTGGTATTGTTGCTGGGCTAGTAATCCAAAGGCCCAAGGTAATGCTCTAGTGAGATGGTAGAAAGTCTGCTGTAAAAACCCATCTGGATCACTAATGCCCTATAGCAAGCCATTCAGTTGCATCAAACCGCTACAAAGACTCAAAGGAATGAAACCAGACGGACCACCCGTCATCGACCTAGGCACCAGAAACTAAAATGGCAGACTCAGCCCTGTCGACCCTGCAAAGTCGAACATGCTAACACCTGGGGGCCAGTGCCAAAATTGGGAGAGCTGTCTCAGGCTAGTCAAGCAACAGCCTGACATAGTCATATTCATGGAATCATACCTTACAGATAATGTCCTAGATACCAACATCAACATCCCTGGATATGTCCTGGCCCACCGGCAACAGTGGTATACAGTATATATGGCATATATCAACTCTGGACCCATGAGGCCTCACGGCATTGTGTCAAACATGGGCAAGGAAATCTCCTGCTGATTACCATGTACCACCCTCCCTCAGCTGATCTATCAGTACTCCTCCATGTTGAATACCACATGGAGGAAGCACTGAGGGTGCCTAGGGTGCATGATGTACTCTGGGTGGGGGACTACAATGTCTATCAGTAGCACTGCTAAAGGACATAGCTGCTACACTGGGCCTGCAGCAGATGGTGAGGGAACATTCTTACCAATCTGCCTGCTGCAGATGCATCTATCCATGACAGTGTCAGTAGGAGTGACCACTGCACAGTTGTTGTGGAGACTAAGTCCCACCTTCACATTGAGGATGCCCTCCATCGTGTTGTGTGGCACTACCACTGTGCTAAATGGGGTAGATTTTGAACAGATCTAGCACCTCAAGACTGGACTTCCATGAGGCGCTGTGGGCTATCAGCAGCAGCAGAATTGTACTCAACCACAGTTTGTAACCTCATAGCCCGGCATATCCCCAACTCCACGATTAGCATCAAGGCAGGGGAATCAACCCTGGTTCAATGCAGAGTGCAGGAGGACATACCAGGCATACCTAAAAGTGAGGTGTCAACCTAGTGAAGCTATAACACAGGAATACTTGCGGGCCAAATAGTATAATCAGCAAGTGATAGACAGAGCTAAGCTATCCACAGCCAATGGATCAGTTCAGCCAGATCCAGCCGTGAATGGTGGCAGTCAATTAAACAACTTAGGCTCCACAAATATCCCCATCTTCAATTATGAGGGAGCCCAGCACATCAATGCAAAAGATAAGGCTGAAACATTTGCTACAATCGTCAGCCAGAAGTGCTGAGTGGATGATCCATCTCCGCCTACTCGGAGGTCCCCAGCATTACAGATGCCAGTCTTCAGCCAATTCAATTCACTCCACGTGATAGCAAGAAACAGCTGAAGGCACTGGATAGTGCAAAGGCTATGGGACCTGACAATATTCCGGCAATAGTACAGAAGTCTTGTGCTCCAGAATTGGCCATGTCCCTAGCCAAGCTGTTCCAGTACAGCTACAACACTGGCATCTACCCAGCTATGTGGAAAATTGCCCAGGTGTGTCCTGTACACAAAGCAGGACAAATCCAACCTGGCCAATTACCGCCCCATCAGTCTACTCTCAATCATCAGTAAAGTAACTGAAGGGGTCATCAACAGTGTTATCAAGTGGCACTTGCTTAGCAATAACCTGCTCACTGACACCCAGTTTGGGTTCTGCCAGGGCCACTCAACTCCTGACCTCTTTACAGCCTTGGTTCAAACATGGACAAAAGAGCTGAACTCCAGAGGTGAAGTGAGAGTGACTGCCCTTGACATCAAGGCAGCATTTGACCAAGTCTGGCATCAAGAAGTCCTAGCAAAACTGGAGTCAGTTGGAATCCAGGGGAAAACTCTCTGCTGGTTGGAGTCATACCTAGCACAAAGGAAGATGGTTGTGGTTGTTGGAGGTCAATCATCTCAGCTCCAGGACATCACTGTGGAAGTTCCTCAGGGTAGTGTCCTAGTTCCACCATCTTTAGCTGCTTCATCAATGACCTTCCTTCCTTCATAAGGTCAGAAGTGGGGATGTTCGCTGATGATTGCACAACGTTCAACACCATTCGTGATGACTCAGATACTGAAACAGTCCATGTCCAAATGCAGAAAGACCTAGACAATATCCAGGATTGGGATGACAAGTGGCAAGTAACATTTATGTCACAAAGGTGACAGGCAATGGTCATCTCCAAAAAGAGAATCTAACCATCACCCCTTGACATTCAATGGTATTGCTATCACTGAATCCCCCATTATCAACATCCTGAGGGTTACCAGTGACCAGAAACTGAACTAGACTAGGCATATAACTACTGTGGCTACAAGAGCATGTCAGAGGCTAGGAATCTTACAGAAAGTAACTCACCTCCTGACTCCCCAAAGCCTGTCCACCATCTACAAGGCACATGTCAGGAATGTGATGGAATAATCCCCGCTTGACTGGATGAGCGCAGCTCCCACCCCACACAAGAAGCTTGACACCATCCAGGACAAAGACCACTTGATTGGTACCACACCCACAAACATTCACTCACAATAGCAGCAGTGTTTACAATCTACAAGATGCACTGCAGGAATTCATCAAGGCTCTTTAGACAGCACCTTGCAAACCCACAACCACTACGTTCTAGAAGGACAAGGGCAGCAGATAGATGGAAACATCACCACCTGGAAGATTCTCTTTCTCCCCTCCCCCCCCCCCCCCCCGTCAATCACCATCCTGACTTGGAAAAATATTGCCGTTCATTCATTGTCGCTGTGTCAAAACCCTGGCACTCCCTTCCTAACAGCACTGTGGATGTACCTACACCACATTGACTGCAGCGGTTCAAGAAGGCAGCTCACCACCATCTTAAGGGCAACTAGGGATGGGCAAAAAATGTTGGCCCAGCCAGCAAAGTCCACATCCTGTGAATGAGTTTAGAAAAAAACTCTGCCTTCACACTCTGATTTAAGTTTAAAACACTAGCCTTAGACCACTCTTCTCTCCTTCAAACTGAATGTGAAATTCATCATGTTATGATTGCTGTCACCTAAATGTCCTTGACTGAGGTTATTGATTTATCCTGTCTCATTGCACATTACCAAGTCTAGAATAGCTTGCTCTCCACTTGGCTCTAGAATGTACTGCTCCATGAAATTGTCCTTCCATGAACTAATTTTCCAGGCTACCTTAGCCAATCTGATTCAGTCAATCTACATGTAACTTGGTTACCCATGATTATTGCAGTACTTTTCTTACACATCCCATTTATTTCTTCCTGTATACTGTCCTACAGTTTAACCACTGTTAGGGGCTTATAAACTATTACCACAATTCACCTTCTACCTTTCCTATTTCTTTTATCTTCCCAAACTGATTCAACATCTTGCTCTTTTCAGCTAAGTTGATCTCTCACTACTGTACTGATAATGCCTTTGATTAACAGAGCTACCCCACCACCTTTTCCTGGCTGCCTGTCTCTTCAAAATGTCAAATATCCTTCAATATTCAAGTCCTGGCCTTGGCCACACTACAACCATGTCTCTGTAATAGTTATCAGGTCATACATGTTTATTTCTATCTCTGCTACAATTCATCCATTTTGTTATGAATGTTACGCACATTCAGATACAGACCCTTTAACTCTGTCTTTTTTTTTAACCATTTTCTGCAATCCCTGGCCTTATCTGCTGGTGCAGTCTTAAGTTTGTACTCTCTGTCCCTTCCTGCTACACTCTGGTTATCATTACCCAATTTGCTACCCTGCTCTTATTTCTTCATTGTTTCCCTTTGATTTACCACATCTCCCCTCACATGATCCCTTTCCCCACCCCCACCAACTATTTAGTTTAAAACCCTCACTACTACTAGTTATACAACTCGCCAGAACACTGGTCGCAGCTCAAAAGAAGACCATCCCAACAGTATAGCTCCCACTTTCCCCAGTACTATACAATTTTAAAAAAAAAACCTTGATAGACATCAAAAATGGTGCAGTGATGCTTTACTACATTTGTTGTCATCTGATGATGGACGTGCAGAAAATCTAAACCTTTAGAGATGGAGTAACTTCATACGGTGCACTATTGCTGATGGCTAAAGAGACTAATCTGTGAGAAGCAGGTTCTGCCACAAGTGCTGCATCTGAAGTGGTTATCAGGTGTCATTTTGAGTTGTTTCAATGTTGGCACCCATTGCCAAGCCACTGTAGCCACTGATCATCATGGTGGCATTATCCAGCCTTTTTCCTCTTGTCATCAGGTAGTGTCTCCCAGATGCATGAGCCTTATGTCACGCTTGCAAGCATACTTGAAGTGGAGCTTTGGGTGTCCTGCTGGTCTTCTGGTTCCTGATACCTTGCCATACAAAAAATCCTTATGTATGCGACTGTCTTCCATCCTGCAAATGTGCCCAAGCCAGCCTGCTTGATGAGCGCCAACATATTTGAAACTTTGCCTTTGAGAAGACTGCCGTGTTCATGATTTTGTCCTTCCACGAGATTCCCAGAATGTGCTGCAAACAGTGAAGGTGAACGTTGTTGAGCTTCCTTTCTTGTTAGCTGTAAGTTGTCCATGTTTCACAGCCGTACAACAAGCTGCTGAAAACTCGGGTCTCATAAACCAGCATCTTGGTCCTGAGAGTCAGCTTGATGTTATTTTGCGCATGTTATCATGAGTTAGTCAAAGGTGGTAGCTGATTGCTGTGTGTATTGAGTTCTGCATCAAGATCCAAGGTAGCAGAATTTGCTAACCACTTCTAGTGGGGTGTTATTTCAAGAGATCAAGGGTGGAGATGTGACAGCCAATGAGTCTTTGTAGCTGAGTTTCTGTCTGAGCAACTGGTGCAGCATTGTCAACAGACAGGAGTTCTCTGATAAGACAAAACTACAGTATGTCTTTCACTTTCAGTCTGGAGAGATTGTAGAGCTCACTGTCTGATCTAGTATTCAGATAAGCTCCTCCCATTATCTGCAAGGAAGGAAAAGGTGAGGAGCATGGAGAAGAAAATACCAAACAAAGTGGGTCTAGGACACAGCCCTGTTTCACTCCATTTTTCACCTGAAACTGTCAGCTATCAAACTGTACAGTGCAGGGTATGGTGTCATGGAAGGAGCAAATGAGACTGAGGAGCTCTGGTG
Organism: Cetorhinus maximus; assembly: GCF_964194155.1. Taxonomy (NCBI): domain Eukaryota; kingdom Metazoa; phylum Chordata; class Chondrichthyes; order Lamniformes; family Cetorhinidae; genus Cetorhinus; species Cetorhinus maximus. Next base: position 156,095,476 of record NC_135881.1, read on the forward strand.
GATAGCCAGTTTTCTCCAAAGTCTTGTAGAGTCCTGCCCTGCTGATGGTGTCAAATGCTGTAGTGAGATCTATGAAAGTAAGGTAAAGAGATATATCCTGTTCCCTATAATTCTCTTGTAGCTCCAAAATGGAGAAGATCATGTCCACTGTAGATCCACCTGCAAGGAAAAACACACTGTACTTCTGGATACACTCGGTGTGAAAGTAGATAGAGCCTATTAAGCATGACCCTATCAAAGGCAGTGATGCTAAGGAGTGAGATGCCCTGTAACTATTGCAATCACCTTTTGTATAATGTGATGTTTTTGTATAATGTGATCTTTTTGTGTCAAGCATGCCCTTGAAATGGAGCCTACCTTCCAACAGAGAAAGAAGATCATGAAGGTGTGCAATTGATGGAGTTGTAATATCACTTTAAGAGTGATGACCCTTTAAGAAGCTCAACATGCAGAGAGCCAGGTACCTGGATGTCATCATGTGACCAGGAGCCACGATCTCTCTGCACTGTAGTACCTTAGGCAACAGAATGTGTCTCGAGATTGTTCTGCTGCTTGTACTGATCTAGCTGTAAATAAACCCCACCAGAGATCCTCAAGCAAACAGAATCCACATACATCATTTGTGTTACATATAGATAGCACAAGGATATCACTACAGATGGGACTTTCTGTGCTTGAGCAGGTCAGCTGGAATTCCATTCTTGCTACGTGCCTTTTTTCTTGTTAAATAATCAATAGTCTTTTTAAGTTCAAGTGATGAGGGCTCTTTGTTTAACTCAACCATGGCAAGAAGCTATGGGAGGGCATCAAACACAGACTGGGAGACGTCCGTCTCATGAGAGTAAAGTTCACAGTAGTGTTCAACCTGGTAGGACATTTGTTTGCTTCATCAATGAATACTTATTCATCTGGCAATTTCGGGGGGGAGGTAGGCAAGGCGATGGTACAACAAAGCACCCTCTTTATCCAATTATACATAGCTCGTCGATTTCCAATGTCACAGCCAGTTTGAATTTCTTGACATTGGTTGGTCCAGTGTTTATTTGTGCAGTATCTTCCTGTCTTTTGCATGACTGTCTTGGCTACTTTCAAGTTATGCAGTGTTCGAGCTGAGTTTATGCCATGCATCAGGTAGGCTTTGCTTTTTGCTTCAATGAGTGATGCCATCTCTGCTGAGCAGCTCTCAAACCAGTCTTTGTTGTGGGTTCCACCTTTACCAAATGCTGCTGTGTCAGAAATGATTGAACTCAACGACTTCCAAGCTTTATTAATATCAACATCAGTATTTCCTGGTTACCCTTTAGTGGGTAGCAGCTGAATGGTAGAATGCCAATGCCAAATGCTGGTATTTGACAACATTTCATGTATTAGGAATGTTGATACATGGTGGGCCATCGTGTCTGGAGCTTTGAAACTTTTGGGGTTGCACCTTCACTCTGCTGATGAGTGGGCAGTGTCACAGTCTGTGCTATGGTAGGTCTGGATATAGAGAACACTGGCCAGGTCATGTCTTCTAGTGATAATCAAGTCAAGTTAGTGCCAAAGGCCAGACCTTGGACAACGCCATGATACCTGTGGTAATGTTTGCCCTGAAAGAAACTGTTGGTGATGTGGACTTTATTCAGGCCACAGCTCAAGATTTGTTTTTATTGATCTGTTCACTCCATGATGACATGGGCACGTTGGCTATGAATCTCTGTCCAACCCAACATGTGCATTGAAATCACCTAGGATGAATAACTTCCTGCTATTTAGAATGTGACTTAGAATGTTGTGTAGAGAGTCACAAAATTGATCCTTATCTGAGATGCAGGCATACAAGGCTGGTGCATAAGCGCAGATGATGTAGACAACGCCTCCACCAGAGGACAGACACAGAGGAGGCGTTCAGAAGTCGCTACTAGTGGCTCAGTTGACATGGTCAATCTGTTGCTGATTGTGAACACTACACCATGCCCACGGTGGTCTTCTGCACTCTTGATTTGCCAATAGAAGGTGTAGTTAGCCTCATTAATAGTCTGTGTCGGCTAATCTGGTTTCCTGTGGAGCGGCAATATCAACATCAAACAGTTGTATCACATGAACAGTGCCTTCTTGCATACACTTACTGTGGAATGTGGGTCATTATTCATGCAAGGGACCATCGTCCTCACATTCCAGCTTCCAAGCCAGAAAATTCCTCTTTTATTTGTTTGCTGCATGGCCTACACATGGACCAGAATTTAACACTCATCGGGCGGGTGCGTGCAGGAGTCGGCAGCACACCTGCCAACAATTAAAAGGCCTATTAAGGCCACTAAAGTTATAATTGAAAGAAATTTTTCTCTGCCCTTCCAACCTTACAGTTGGTGGGCAGGCAGAAAGGCCAAGTGGCCTTTGCATTTCTTAGGAAACCGCATCCATGAGGAGGATAAGGTTTCCAACAGCAAATAAAAATTTTAACATTTCATTAATAACATGTCCATGCTCATGTGACAGCCATGTTTTATAACATTTTAAAAATCTTTTTATTTTTAATGTTCAAAACTCTTCATCTGCCTCAGGGAGCTTTTCCAGCATGCATATGTGAACTTGCGCTCTTGCCCTCCTCCCACCACACCCCACCCGCCCTCACATGTGCGCGTGCGCACACAACTGAGCACTGAAGCACATGTTTCACTTTGGGCAGGCCTTAATTGGCCCGTCAGCATGAAATTGCAGTCTGGGCCCAATTGCGAGCAGCTTCCCAACCGCTCCCTGCCAAGCCTGCCCAAGGAGGGCCAAATCCTGCCCATGGCTTTAGGAGGTGCAGACTTACCTAGCATCTTGCTATGTTAAGGGCAGTTAAAATTAAAGTTGTTTTGCCGTACATTCATTTTCACTTCAAATGTTCTGCAGACATACGTAAATATTTTCATGCAATTTTGGCTTTCAGATTAAGTCCATTCTGTGGTTTGCATATTTGTCATTTTTTTTCCCATCCTAATCAACAATCAGCAAACATCTCACCAATCTAAAACTGAGATGGGAGAAAATAAAGCCTGAGAGTTTAGCAAAAACCCAATGGGGACAGAGTTAAGGAACAAGATGTATTCTGAATAGTCGACAAACAGACTGGACACACCAACACTAATGCAAGGAAGTAGCTGCACTTCGCAGCAATTTCCATTTGGTTGATATCATTGAAGCTTTTCCACATCACACTGTTTCCTAATAAATTGTTTTATCTTCAGGCACTCTGCAGGAACTCTGAAGTTGTCAAACAATATTTCCCAAAAACAAATATCAATAAATAGAACAAATCTAGCAGGAAGTATTTAATATTCTGAAAACATACTCTTGAAATGTCCTCTTTTGAAGGATCCGTCAGTATTAAATGTCAAAGAATTCAGCTCTTACTTGAACATTGTAATTTTGTAGATTAAAGATGTCAGAAGCATGTTATAATCTTACAAAAACTAAATGACTTTTTTATACATGCAAATGAAGACCAAATGCAATTCAAATCCCACAATAAGGCAGTCAATGTAATTTTAAACCAAATTTTCAGGGTATACGATGAGCAGACTGCACTCGGAAATGTTTTTTACATTTCGATCACTGCCTTCCTAAAACCCCTATGGGGATGTGAAGGCAGTTCATTTCATTCATATTACAGTTTATTTATAACAAAATTGGTATTAAGACTGGCCATGTTCTGCCAAAAACTGCTGAGATTCTTCAGACTGATTTACTGTTTCAGTTATTATCCAGTCTTTATCAGAGTGTGTTGTGTGCCTTTTTGTTCAAGTTCAGCAAGACCCTGATTGTTCCATTTTGGACACTCAAGACCTGATAATGTGAAAGTGGGAAATCAATCCCCTGTGTTATCATGGAAGTTTAACATCTAGGCTTCACCTTTCAACACCCAATCAGCATCTAAATCACTGATAGACTACACACAGTCGTCTGTCTAATTTACTGTGGGGTACTTCCCCATAATGTGGGTAGAAAATGTTAGGATCTGATTACTCCGAGTTAATACTGTTATGCAAAAGAAAATAGGTTCTTTGAAGGTGTAGTTAATAGGGTGGGTAACCAGTGATGTAATATATTTGCAGAAGGTGTTCAAAGGTGCCACAAACATTTATTCATATCTTCCTGAAGGCAAGTCCTTGGCTCATTGAAGCATCAGCAGACATCCTGAGCCATTTTCTCGGCAGTTTTTGTCAGTGATGTCTTCCACTCTCAGGGGCAGGGTGAGGAGGCAGATCCCATGGCTGCCTCAGGTGGAATGAGAAATGAACCACGTGTGGGCCTTGCCACCAGACACTCCCACCACAGCCCATGCAACAAAGGTGCAGAAGAAAGGTGCACACACTGCATCCCCTGTGTGCTCCAGAAGAGCTTGAACCAATGCGATCATGTTGTCACCCAGCTCACTCAGCTGATATGGTGCCAAGATTGCAAGTTTGGCTGATGAAGGTCCAGCCCACACATTCAGGTATCACTCAGCAAAGACCAATTGTGTAGCTGGGATCTGAGCCTGTACTAGATAAAGGATCACTGCACAAGTTGCAGGTGAGGTTGTTTTCAATTAATTTTCCTTAGGCATAGTTGATGGCAGTTCCCTGCTGGGCTCCTGATAGTGTTTACTGCCAGTTTAAGAATGCAGCCAGGGAGATGAGGCAACTGCTTGACCCATGAATAAGGAAAGCTCTTTCATTGCCTCCTGGTCTGCTGCATGATCAGGAAATGGGATGGAGAAGGAGGAAGAGGTGGGTGAGGAGAAGGAAGTACAGGAGGAGGCAGAGAGGAACCTTGGACCCCATGTAATGGATGGAATGTCAGTGGTTTGTGGGTCTCTGTTTTCATTTCAAACAACTTCGCACATCACCGCCCCTTCCCACTCAAGCTAATCAGGACCCACCAATCATCATCCTCACATTTGTTTCACACTCACCATCACAATGCCCCTTTGCAATAAAGGTGACCAACAAGAACCTTCACAAAACATCTTTGTGTAACAACACTCAATTATATAAACAGCATTCAATTATATAAACAGCAATGAACTAATCACCCTTGTGCAATCCCTTTGTGCCTGTCTTGCTGGTGCCTTTGCTGGCCTGGTGCTCCTACACAGTATTACCCCAAAGGCTACAGCATGGCTATTGAAAGGCTTTTAACTTTCACTGGGGAAGACTGCAGATTTTCTTGCCTGATACCCTCAAGCAGCTCTGGGCTTTGAAGGCATGACATCGGACTGCACCACCTCAGCATGTGTGGCAGTAGTATGGGCTGGCTGGTGAAGTGGCAATGGTGGGAGCACGAATGCTGTCATCCTGAGACAGTGCAGCTGGCTGGTGCTTCATGATGCCACAGGCATCGCACAAGCAATCCTCGTAATCTGCTTGAGCACAGATTGCTTGACTTGTGTGAGAGCCTGCATGCCCCTTAGTGTGCTGAAGTTCTCACCCACAATGGCAGAGTCTGTATGGCAGCAAGCATAGATCTTGTGTGCACCTGAATTTTCACTGCAGCACTGAGACATTGGGAAGACCTGTGCTGCAGTGGAAGCTGAAGCAGCAGCTACCAGACACTCCATCATGGATCATTCCGGCAGTTCAGCCATGGAGTTGGTCATCACTTTCTTGTTGGAAAGGATGGACTCCTGGCTCTCTGTGATGCCCTCTGCCACACTGGAGCTGGACTCCTCCATGCTGCTTGACAATGACAGAAGGCTATCCAGCAGGCCTTCCAATACTTCAGGCATTTCAATGTGCATCACCATCAGCGTTCTCTGTTCCATCAAAGTTCTCATCTAAATTCCCATCTGCGACCTTTCCCTCCAGTGAACAGGCACATGAATGACCATTTTCCCCTGGCCAGGCTGCAGCCCATTCATGCCTGGTGACTCACTAAATGCTGACTGCAACCCTATGCTACTACTGCTAATCACTTTAAACTCCTCACAGTGCTAGCATCTGAGCTGCTGGTTATATTACTATGTTGTTGGTTTGGAGTAACTTCAATAACTGCTGAAGACTGTTAGCTGCAAACACTCTAACTTTATGGTAACTGCCTTACACTAGCTTCCTTCCATGTTGCTTTCTCCTGGACTCTCGCAGATTACATGAGTGTATGTCACTTCCTTCTATGACATCAGACTATTAGTTAACCCTATGGGACTTAGTCTAACATACTCCATTATACCACATCTCTCCTCCAAGGGCAGAATTTTTTGTCCCGCAGGCGGGCACGCACCTGGCCGAAGCGGGAGTGAAATAGTGTGCGATCTTTCCGTCGGGCACGCGTGAGAGGTGGCAGTGCACCTGCCAACAATTAAGTCTATTAAGGCCCTTAAGCAATTAATTAATTTGTATTTTTCACTGCCCGATCAACCATTCGGTTGGTGGATGGGTGAATAGGGCAGGCGGCCTTTGCATTTTTTACAAAACCTCATCCATGGGCAGGATGAGGTTTCCAACGGTGACTAAAAAACAAATTTTAACATTTTTTTACATCTCCCTCTTTGTGTGACTGAATGTGGGGACATGTTTATATCATTTGTGAAATGTTAATTTTTGTATTTAAAATTCTTCAGCTCCTTGAGGCAGCTCTGTGTGCCTTATGGGGGCTTTCAGTGCACAATCCCCTGCACATGCGCAGACTTCAGCGCTCGCGCTTGTCCCGACAGGGACAGGCCACCCCGACAGCACCAAGGCTCTTGGCGTGTGTTTCATGCTGGCTGGCCATTAATTGGCCAGCCAGTGTGAAATTGTGGTCAGAGCCCAATGGCGGGTAGCAGTCTGACTTGCAGCCGTTCCCAGGCCTGCCTGCTGTGCCTGCCCGCCCAACCAGGGGAAAACCCTGCCCCCAAGTCTCTGTTCAGATTTCAACGTTCTCTGATGTTCCTGGAAACCGAATGCTTCAGTCTGCTAGTCATTCTGAACATTTCAGTGCTTTGTAGTCCCATAGGAAACCTAGCCTCTTTTAGCTCTCTTGAGTAAATGTCATTTTTCTTTCTTTCTCCATGTTCTCTTCTTGTTCCCTCTTCTCTCTACTCCATGTTCTCTAGCATCGATAAGCATTGTGATGCCTTCACAAGTCTACCATACCTAGTTCTCCTCTCATTTGTAGGGGATAAGGCATTATCATTCTGATGTCAGTCTTCTGGAGGCTGTCGATCAAAATTTGAACTAGCAGATGGTTTGGGATCTGCTGTGGAATCTTCTTTCATTTGTGATGATTGCTATGTCTCTAGTCTCCGTTTTTCCACACTATTCAAATAAATCCATCCCTAGGCATTCTCATGGCCTTGTAGGAAAAGAAGGTGACATCAGTGGTTCTTCTGATTTCTGTACATGAATTGAATACGTGATACGTCTGAATGCCATTTCTTCCAATGACTTTGAGAGACCCAGCCATCAGGCCAAATACTGTGCTGTGGCTCTGCACTTGGTAATAACAAAATGATCTTAAGTAAGGATTGTAAGATTGCAAGTCTCAATATTCTTGGGTTAACTATTCTATCATCATATATACCAGTAAATCATCGATCACTGTTAGTTGTGCTCTCTGCTCGAAATATGGTCTCAAGATAGGACTATGTGGCATATATATTGGCCATCTTCTAATGCAAAATTTTCTGATCTGCTTACGTTCCTTGTCTGATTTTTGAGCCTCTCTGATTTCACTCAATCTTTGTGTAGTTGCCAGTAATGTACAAATTGTCATTATAGCAATGTCCTCGACTTCTTCCACAAACTCAATGTTGCGTTTTTCTGGATCCTTTGTTTCAATGCATGATCATGCATCTGCTATGCTCTGTTGTTTCCCTTGAACGTGTAGTGTATGAGTATCAAACCTCATCAATCTTAATTTAAACCTTCGACCTCTTGACGACATTGCCGCAAGCTCTTATGAATTAAATAGTGTGACTAAAGGTTTGTGGTCTATTTCTATTGTAAAGTAGTCAGCAAACTTCTCCCATGCCCACATGGCTGCTAATGCTTCCTTTTCGATTACTACTTATGTCTTCTCTGTATCTGTTAATGGCTGTGATGTGTAATAAACTGGTCTGCGTTTTCCATCTCTTTGTACCTGAAAAGCACATCATCCATCCTAAAGAGGATGCATCCGCTGCTATTATTGTAGGTAACTCCCGATCATAATGTGTTAATATCTCTGACATCAACGTTTTCTTGATTTTGTTGAATGGTTTCTGATGTGCTTCTTCCCAATACCATTCATTGTTTTGGTGTAACAGCTGGCACAGTGGCTCATTGAGCTCTAAGTTTTTTAAAATTTTGCCACTTGATTCACCATTCCCATGAACCTTTGTAACTCTATGATGTTCCTTGGAGCTGGAAATTATGTTATAACTAATCTTCAGTGGACCAACCTTTATTCCTGATGCACTCACCATGTGACCTGATTGGTGGTTGTGAAATCTCACACTTACCGTTGAATGTCAGTCCTACCTCTTGTAGTCTTCTCAGCACTGCTCTCACTCTCATGTCATGCTCAACTTGAGTGGACTCATGTATCAACATGTCATCCATGTGGCAAACAACTCCGAGTAAGCCCTCTAAGAGATTTGACATTGTTTGTTGAAAGATTTCTGGTGTTGATATTATTCCAAAGGGTAACCTATTAAAGCAGAATCTTCCAAATGGTGTTATGAAAGTTGTCAGAAGTTTGAACTCCTCTTCTAGTGATATTTGTCAGAATTTGCTGTTAGCATCGAATTTAGAGAATATTGAGCTCTTCCCTAATTTCGGTAAACTCTGATCTACTAATACCATTGGATGGACTTCTCTTTTCACAACTTTATTGAGTTGTATGAGATCAACACATTCTAATGGATCCACTTGGCTTCAGAACCAGTACCATCCCTGAGTACCAACTTGTTGGCTCTTTTACCGGTGAAATGACTCCTTGTTTTACCAAGGAGTTGATCTGTTTCTTTACCTTTGGACGCAAAGGGTGTGAAGCCTTTTGAGGTTTATTTAAACGTATTGGTCCTGCTTCTGGGCTTATTGTTATATGATACAGTTTTTAGTTCTCCCAATCCTGTCAATAACTTTGGAAATTCTGCTCTGAAGTCTCCTGCTTGACCTTCACCATTCTTCATTTCTTCCATTCTGGAAATTAGGTTCAGTTCCATAACGTGTCTTTCTACTTACGGGCGAACAGCTCTGATCTTGAATTAAGTGTGATACTTCGGTAATTACTTTCCCTCTGTGCTTTAAGGTAGCTGTTAGTTCTCCCAGAACCTTCAGCTCTGTTCCTCCTGGTCCATGTAGCTTTTTGCAGGAGGGTTGAAGAGCTCTATTGTTTAACCATGGTTCATCATCTGAGAACCAAAACGGCTGCTTCACTATCTAGTTTAAAGTGTTAGAGTCAAATTTAGAGAATTTGACCTTCTACTGGGATCTTTGCACTCCAATAATGTCTGCTTAATTCTTTACTCTCTCCTAAGAAAGGTATCTCAATGTCTTGTGAATCTTGTACTTCATTGACTCCATTTCTATTTAATACTTTCTCATTGAGTTTTCTGTCCATTTTTTCTACTGTGACATACTGCCTGAAAATGCCCCATCTTTTTACACCAATGGCTTTATACACCTTTAGTGGGACAATTCCCACGCCGATGTTTTTCTCTACAGCAACAGCTAGTCTGGGCTGCCGCCATTAATTGCTTTCCTTGCACGCGTCTCCTTCTCCCTCTTTTCCCTTTTTCACGTCCGCCGTATTTAACTATTTATTACTTTGGGATTCGGTCAGTCTCTCTCTCCTCTGATTACAGATCGGTTCTGCTTCCTGATCTCAGCTTGTCTACTTAATTGAATTGTTTTTGCCAGCATCAAGTCACCTTAGGACTGCAAAATGCACCATCCACTACTTCAACAACCATTCTCATGAATTAGCTCCTCTTTCAGATTACTGCCTTCTGCTAATCGGTACAAATCATTAATAAATGCGTCAAAGCTTGCCTCGTGTCTCTGGGTACATTTGTTGAACTTTGTGCACTCCATGATAATGTTCTTGATGAGATTTGAAATATGACTCCAATGGATCAATAGCTTCAGCATATGTGGCTTTATCCTCATTGATCCCCAGGGTAACTAGGATGTTGTCTGCACAGTCGTCCATAGCATACCAAAGTATACTGATCTACTCACAGCCTGGCTTCACTGAGAGACCCAACGCAGTGTGAAATCAAAGGAATCTTGCGTGCCACTTAGGCCATGCTTCAGCCTGATTTAGGGCCTGCAACTTTCTTAAAGCTCATTGATAGAGGTTTTTCTAGTGCCATCGTTTCACCATATGCCACTATATATTATTGTGTTGTTGAGTAGGAGTTTCAATAACTCCTGAAGATTCTGGTTGCAAACATTCTAACTTTATGATCACTCTTTACACTAGCTTCTTTCCATGCTGCTTTCTCCTAGACTCTTTCAGATCACATGACTATATGTCACTTCCTTCTATGACATCACAGACTATTACAGTTAACCCTTTATGGGTCTTAGTCTAACATGCAACCAGTGTAGTATAATGGAGTATGTGTAGGATCAAGAGCAGGATTTTAACTGCCAAAGGGAATAAGTTACAGGCTGAGGGTTAAAGCCCTGAAAAGTGGTGTTTTGTTGAGAACCCAACATCATCATCCTGCCCACTTCCAAGTTAACCTGTGTAGCTTTTGAGATGATTGGGAAAACCCGTGGAGTAGTTGGGTAAGTAATTTCAATATTTAATTCCCCAGTTAACTGATAACTTAAAACCAGAATACTGAGTTAACAGCCACTGCATGGAATTACCAAGCTCTGTGGAACTCACCAGGGTCAACAAGACATGAACACAGTGGGGACTCATTGATCAATAAGAGGCTGAAGTCTTTAAAGAATGAAACTGCATAGGCACTGGCCAACTTCTGTGAAAGGTCTGTGCTCAAAGGACTTGTTCTGAGAACCTAGTTTCACTGCTTCACGTAATCTTCCTTAGCCTCAGGAGCAGTGCCAGAGTAATGGAGAATTGCAGATGTTCAAAAAACGGGTGTAAAGATAAGCCCAGCAACTACAGGCCAGTCAATTTAATATCCAGTGGTGGGGAGGCTTTTAGAAATGACCGGATGGGATTTTCTGATCCTGGCCACCAGTGGGATTTACCAGTGCTGCCAAAGTAAACTGACTTCTGGCTGGCTCACCGCATCTGCCATAGGGGAACCAGCTGCAGCGGAGCTGGAAAATTCCACTTGGTAACTTGGGACAAACTTAAAAGTCATCTGGGCAAATGCGGGTTAATTTTTAAAAAGCCAACATGGATTTGTTAAGGGCAAATCATGTTTAACTAACTTGCTTGAGGTTTATTGATGAAGTGACAGAAAGTTGAGGAGGGTAATGCTGTTGATGTTGTGTACACGGACTTCGAAAAAGCATTTCTTACAGTGCCACACAACAGACTTGTGAGCAGAGTTATAGCTCATGGAATAAAAAGGAACAGCAGAATTGGCTGAGTGACAGGAAACAAAGTACTGGTGAACTGTTGTTTTTTCAGACTGGAGGATGATTTATCGTGGAGTTTCCAGGGATTGATGTTAGGTAACCTGGACCTTGGTATACAGGTTACAATTTCAAAATTTTCAGGTGATACGAAACTTAAGTATTGTGAACCATAAGTAGGATAGTGTAGACCTTCAAAAGGACATAAACAAGTTGGTGGAACAGGAGGACAAGTGGTAGATGAAATTTAATGCAGAGAATTGTGAAGTGATTCATTTTGGCAGGAAGAACATTAAAAGACAATATAAAATGGTAAAATTTTAAAGGGGGTGCAAGAGCAGAGGGTGTACATGTATATACAGCATTGAAGGTGGCAGGTCAGGTTAAGAGTGGTTAATAAACCATTCAGCATCCTGGGCTTTATCAATAAAGGCATAGGGTACAAAAGCAAGGAAGTCATGTTAAACCTGTGTAAAACACTGGTTTGGCTTCAACTGGAGTATTGCATCAGTTCTGGTTGCCACACTTTAGAAAGGATATGAAGGTTTTGGAGAGAGTGTAGAAAAGATTAATGGGAATGGTTCCAGGGATGAGGAACTTCAGATATCTAGAAAGATTGGAGAAGTTGGGACTGTTCTCCTTGGAGTTCAGAAAAGGTTCACTAGGCTGATTCATGGGATGAGGAATTTGTCTTATGAGCAAAGGTTGAGCAGGTTGGGCTTATACTCATTGGAGTTTAGAAGAATGAGAGATGACCTTATTGAAACATAAAGAAGGGCTTGACAGGGTAGATTGCCCCCCTCTCGTGGGGAATCTAGAACTAAAATTAGGGTTTTCTTATTTAAGACGAAGATGAGGAGGAATTTCTTCTCTGAGGGCCATTTGACTTTGGAATTCTCTTCCCCAACAAGCAGTGGAGGCTGGGTCATTAAATATATTCAAGGCTGAGTTGAACAGATTTTTGATTGACAAGTGAGTCATGGGTTATGAAGAACAGGCAGGAAAGTGAAGTTAAGGCCACAAACCATCAGCCATGATCTTATTGAATTTTGGAGCAGGCTTGAGGGCCCGAATCGCCGCCTCCTGCTCCTATTTCTTTTGTTCTTTGAAAAGAGAATGTTGAGAGCAGACTTGATAGTGGTATTCAAACTCATGAGGGGTCTGGACAGAGTAGATAGGGAGAAACTGTCCCCATTGGTGGAAGGATCAAGAACCAGAGGGCATAGGTTTAGGGTAATTGGCAAAAGAAGCAATTCCAACATGAGCAAATTTTTTTTCAGTGAGTGGTTAATATCTGGAGTGCACTGCCTGAAAGTGTGGCGAAGGCAGGGTCAAATGAAGTTTTCAAAAACAAATTGTATCATTATCTGAAAAGGAAAAATTTGCAGGGCTATGGGGAAAAGGTAGGGGGGTGGCACTAGGTAAATTGTTCCTTCAGAGGGTCAGCACAGTCATGACATGCCAAATGACTTCCTTCTGTGCTTGTTATGAAATCCATTGATGTGTGTCCCTGTGGAGATTGTAACACTTACGGTACAGTATGTTCCAATGCTGTTACATTGGTTCCTGCCCAGTAACAAGGGTAGGACCCTAAGGGAGTGTGTTGATAGGCCACCCAGATCAGTTCAAGGGTTAGTGAAGAGCAGTTCAAGGATCAGCCAATTTTAGTCAGTCAGGAGTAGTCAAAAAAGATGGCTAGCTCCACACAGCTGAGCTGCTGTTGTTAGCTGTGAGGAGCACAGTGGCAGGGTCCAGGTAGAGAGGGCTTTGGAGAGGCCCTGGAGACCTGAATTTACAGCTGTAATTAAAGGCTGGAGTGCAGACTTGAGAATCCAGGGGAATGTGGTCTCGGGAGATAAGACTGAAACCCTAGGAAGTGAGCGGTATTTGAGGGAGTCTGAGTCGGAGCGGCTTTGAGGGAGTTCTGAAGCTAGATCTTTGAAATTGCTGACATCTGTAGTCTCCAGGAAGAAGTCCTCCTTCCAATAGTCAGGTGGGCATCAAGTCACCACAGCCTCAAATTTCTTTGCCTCTGGCTATTTCCAGGGACCTGCTGTTGACATCTCCAGGATCTCAGTCACTGCTAACATTTTTACCAAGGCCACAACTTATGTCTGCATTGGCATGGTGAGACCAGTCAAATGCAGAAGGCCCTTAATTTCACTGCAGTATCTGGGTTCCCATGGGTGCAGGGAGTCATTGACCAAGCACATATGGCAATCAAGGAATATCAGATCAACCTGGAGTCTTCATCATTAGCACCATTCTCTCAATGTCCAGTGAGTTTGTGATCGCTGGAAGGCAGTTATGCACATCTGTGTTAGATATCCAGGGAGCTGCCATGATTCAGTTATTCAGTTTCAGTCACATTTCCAGCTCATCCACATGTCAGTGGCTGGCAACTTGGAGCTGAGGACTACTTTCTGAAGACCTCTGAATAGGAGAGATACAATGAGAGCCACATAACCATTATGGCGATAATAAAGCAAGCCATTGGGTTGCTCAAGATGCAGTTCATATACCTCAACAGATCTGGAAGTGCCCTTCAATATATTCCATCAGGGGTCTCCAGAATGGTTGTGGTCTGCTGTGTCTTTACACAACATTGTGCTGCAGAGAAGAGTGGAACTGTGGGAAGAGGAAGGTGCAGAATGACTGACATTCAAGAAGGGGAATGAACCAGATATGGCTATGGTGCTTGCAGCCTCTCCACCTGGCTGCAAGAGAAGCTTGTCATAACCTCGTACAGGCACACTTTGCCTAATCTAGTGCTTGAGGACCTCTGGCAGTGCTATCTGAAACCCTGCACCAACCAGCCCCCAAAACAATCTATTCCGAGTGTCAAAAATTCAACCTTTACATTTACACCCTTTCTCCCCATTTAAGTGGATCGTACCATATACCTGAAGGTTGCTGACTGAGGGGAATGGAGGATGCAACAAAATGTAGGCTAGAGAATGAGCCATTCGAATAAAATGTTTCATTTACTGAAATAAACATTAACTGGACACGATAAAATTTGCTATGCACACCCAAGTGAATCCCCTTAAGCAAATAAGTCTTTCTCATCAGCTGCATTATTGCTCCTACATAGTGTGACCCCTGCTGCTGTGGACAGGCTGCTCATTCCCCTGCTCTGACAGATGAGATGCCTGTGGTGGACATCCTCTGGATTTTGGAGCCTATGAGGGGCCCAGCCAAAAACTATGCCACCTGCAACTGTGCAGGGGGAAACTTGGCCACAGGAGGCAGAACGTGTGGTTCTATCTCTGGCAGCATCTTAAGCAGAGTCCCTCCTATGTCTCCTTTCTCCATCTTCCCTCTCATGGCCCACCTACAATTCTTTACCAAAGCTAAGAGCTGGCGGGCAGTTGATTGCATTTTAGTGAGATGTTGAGCTACCAAGGCAAGGCTTTCCTTCATTCTATTCAAAGTGGCAAATGGTGCACAGCCTATTGGTCTGTGCCAGCATGCACTCGGTTACCTGCCACATCTGATCTACTCTTTCCAAAGAGGTGTACATCAACAGAAATACCTGAGACATCTTGGTACTCATGCTAGACATGGAGTCCTCCAATCTCTTTCCACTGCCTCTGGGAAT
Source organism: Cetorhinus maximus (assembly GCF_964194155.1). NCBI lineage: Eukaryota > Metazoa > Chordata > Chondrichthyes > Lamniformes > Cetorhinidae > Cetorhinus > Cetorhinus maximus. The sequence goes on from NC_135881.1 coordinate 156,110,545, forward strand.
ACTGACAGAAGCACATTCAATCCATGTTGCTGATTCACAAGTTCCTTTTTGTGGATGATGCTGTATGTTCATTATCTTGTCCAGCTAAGCAGAGCTTGGATTGTCCTGTGTTTTCCTATGGAAACTCTGTAGTGCTATTCCTGTCTCCAGTGCCTGTTCCTGTTAACAATATGTGCACCTAATCCCGTAACAATTAATTATCTCTACTGCAGGGCCTATCGAGGTGAGTGTATCTGCTCTGTTGGAGGTTGCACATGAGTCATGTGGTGATGCTTCCTCAGAGTGCTCACCCTCCTCCAAGGACTGCTTGGCCTCTTCCTGTAGCAGCTCCTTCATCAACTTTAAAGGGCTATGGGAGATAAAAGAGTTACTGTTGGCATGGTAAAAGGCTTCAAATTTAACACAGTGCATGTCAAGAAATTTCAGTTTGTGATGACATTAATTCAACATGAGCATCTGTTAAGTGCCAAGTGGAAGTGTGATATCCAATGCTGTTACCAGGACTGTGGGCTAGCCCACTTCTTTGTTACCAATGCCTAATGGCTGTGCCACCATGGCGATCTCCAGGGAGTCCTCCTCCAATGTGGTCAACATGGGCTATGGCTGCAGGTCCATCTCTGGTTCTCTGGAATTGTGCACTTTCTTCCCCCACAATGAGAGAAAACGGAGTTTTGAGAAATGGAATGTGTGTTGAGGATTGAATGGGAACATTTGTGAAGGGTTACTGTGGGGGATGAGTGTGAAATGGAAATAGATTGAGGGTGAGTGTGAGTGCTGTTCAGATTGAGATTTATGGAGGTGCCTGAAGATAAATGAATAGATTAAACTTTAAGATGTTTCAATCTGAGGAATACTAAATGAGAATGCTAGGAATTTCACAGTATTGAAAGACACCTGAAAATGATATATCATTTGGCTTTCCTCATTTAATGAGATGAATGAGAGAGAGAGTTGTCCATGAGGATCCTGAGATTCCAGTTCCCAAACTTCCTTTTGAGTCAAAGATGCCTGTTTGCCTGTGTGATTTATTTTTAAATGAGGGTTGGTTGTTGCACATCGAATACCACACTGTCTTGGCTGATTGAGGCTTTGATCCAATGGCAAGGGTGCTGAAAGATGATTGGTGGCCAGGCTCTGCTGTGAGGCATTAGCATGTTCTGTGCATGATCATATGGCCAGGAGCAGACTGAAGCTGAAAAAACAGTTGAACCAGTAGCCAGACACAGGCTCAATAGGAGACTGAAGTCTCTCAATCATTGCAGTGGTGGGGAAAGAGCATTAGAATGACCTGAGATACTGTAAATGTCACAGGAGATCAGCAAGACAGACATAATTTAGGTCTTACAGCATAACCAGAGTAGCCCAAAGCAGAAAACATCTTCTTGATGAGCAGTCCAGGAATTTGATGCCAACCTTGAAAGATGACGTAGATACAGATTTTTTCACACGCTGCAGATCAGGGGGGAAAAAAAAGAAAAAACATAATAGTAGCAGATTCTGGACAGGAGCAGGTCAATTAACCTTTTCCAACACTGTATTCAGATCCCAGGCACCACACTACTGCTGCTCATAACCTCTGCAACTCCTAGCCATGTCCATTTAATTTGGGTGGTTAACCTCTTCCTCCAACCCTGAGGAAAAAGCATGGCCCTTCTGGACTTCAGCTACAAATGAAGACGTTAGAATTTGAACAAGCAAAGGAACTGAAAAAGCTTGAATTAGAAGCAAAGGACAGAGAAATGGCTTTTAAAAGGGAATTAGAAATTGTGAAGATAGAGAAGGAAGAAAGAGAGTGAGAGAGAGAATTCCAACTGCAAATGTTGGCAGTTAGAAAAGAGATGTCAGTAGGTGAGGAAGGATTTGCCTCTGGAGTAGAACCCAGTGGGGATATGTTTAAATTTGTACAAGCTCTTCCAAAGTTTGAGGAAACAGATATTGAAGCATTCTTTATTTCATTTGAGAAGCTAGCTAAACAGATGAAATAGCCACAGGAAAACTGGATGTTATTGTTAGTCTAAGTTGTTAGGTAGAATGCATGAGGTATATGCTTCGCTTTCAGAAGAAATGTTGGCGAATTATGATTGTGGTGAAAAGGGCTATTTTGAGTGTGTATGAGTTGGTTCCTGAAGCATACAGGCAGAAATTTAGGAATATGAGAAAACAGCCTGGGCAAACTTCTATTGAGTTTGAAAGAGTAAACAAAATAATTTTGACCAGTGGATATGGGCGTTAAAAATAGAGACAACCTCTGCAGCTCTTAGGGAAGTAATTCTTTTGGAAGAATGTAAAGATTCAATCCCTTCGGTAGTAAAAACTCATGTGGAGGAACGGAGGGTTGATTCTGTAAGACAAGTAGCAGAGATAGCTAATAATTATGAGTTAGTTCATAGAGTTAAACCTTTTTTCGACACCCTTTCAAACTGGAAAAGGATAAAAAGTGGGAAGGTGAAAGGAAGGCAGGTAGTCAGGGAAGAGAAGGAGGAACTGGAAGTTCCCAGGCAGGTTTTTCTCAGAATAAAAAGGAAGGTGCTGAAGGTAGAAGTGACATTTGAAAATTGAGATGTTTTCATTGTAATAAAGTGGGGCACACAAAGTCAGTGTTGGGGATTGCTGGAAAAATCTGTTGGACTTATTGGGGTACAGAAAAGCCCTGGAAGTAAAAGTACTGTGGGTTCTGAGATTCAGGCACGGGAGAAACCAGTGGTTTGTGTACAGGTGAAACAGGGAAAATCAGTGAAAGGTAAAGAAGTGGGAATGTGTTCACGGTTTCAAGAGAATTCTGAGGAGCAGGTTGCAGAAATGTTTGAAGACTTTGTATGTGAAGGGTGTTATTTGTTGTTCAGGGGGAGTATTGCAGGAGCAGGTGTTAATGAGCAGGTTTCATGGAGATGCTATATCTGTTCCATTGTGGAAAGTAAATTTAAAGAGCAGATGGAAGATAGGTGAAGTTATAGTTGGAGTGGTGGATAAATTGTCTATTGCAGGGGTTCAATTTATTCTGGGTAATTATATAGTTAGATCACAAATGTGGGTGATGCCTGTTGTAGTTGAGCAGCCTGTAGAAGTGTTTTTAACAGAAATGTTACAGAAGGAAAATCCTGGATTGTTTCCTGATTGTGTTATAACAAGATCAAAGGCCCATAGGGAAGAACAAAATAAATAAGATAAGCAGACAGTTCAAAGGCTAGAAGAAGGTGTCAAAATTCAATTAGCTGGCATTGTATTTGATAACATTGTTCAGGAGGAAGGAATGCAGGACAGTTCAGTGTTTAACTCAGAGGATAGTGGAGTTACAGAAAAATTATTTACAATTAAAAGTTATATCAGAAAGCTTACTCAGAAACCGAAGCAAAATGTATTCCAGTATGTTATTATCTTTGAGGGAATATTAATGAAAAAGTGGCAGTTGGATCATGTCTCAGCAAATGAAAGTTGGAGGGAGGTGCAACAGATTGTTATCCCATTAGGTTTTAGAAATGAGGTTCAGGGGATTGCTCATGAAATTCCAATGGGGGGACATTTAGGAATTAGGAAAACACAGGAAAAGAGAGGTATTTTTTTGATCAGGATTGCATAGGGATGTAGTCAAATTCTGTAGAACCTGTCATATATGTCAAGTGACAGGAAAACCACAAGCAGTGATTAAGCCGGTGCCTTTAACCCCAATACCAGCATTTGAAGAACCTTTTACCAGGGTCATGAATGATTGATTGTGTAGGACTCCTCCCTAACACTAAAAGTGGAAATCAGTATTTATTAACAATAATGGATGTGTCTACTAGGTTTCCTGCAGTGATATCTTTAAGAAATATTACAACTAAGAAGATTGTGGAGGAGTTAATTAAATGTATCACAAGATATGGTTTACCTAAGGAAATAGAATCAGATCAGGGGTCAAATTTCATGTCACAGCTGTTTAAGGAAGTAATGAACTGTTTGGGGATAAAATAGTTTAAGTCAACAGCTTATCATTTGGAGTCACAAGGAGCTTTGAAAAGATGGCATCAAACTTTAAAAAATATAAGAGCATACTGTCAGAATTATGTGCAATATCAGGATTGAAAATTTAAATGAAATATTGAGTTACCTTCCAAGCAAGTGTCAAAATGATTTGGAAAAGCTATTGCAGTCACACAAACCTACTTGTGGAAATAAGTTGGGAAAGACACATTTAGCTTTACATGATGTATGTATAGAAATATCATCTTCAGTGAGGCAAAGTTATCACAAGTACAAAAATAAATTGATTCCATGCTTCAAAATATTTCATTGAGTCTAGTTGCAGCAACTGGAGTTTGCCTATTGTGCTAGTACTGAAACCAAATGGAACACAAAGACTATTGTGGACTATTGAAAGGTGAATGCAGTGACAAAAGCAGATTCATATCCCATACCACAGTTGGAAGATTGCATTGAGAAAGTGGGACAATCGAAATTTATAACAAAGATTGACTTGCTAAAAGAGTACTGTTGTTGGAGAGAGCAAAGGAGATATCAGCTTTCATAACACCAAGTGGCCTATATCAGTTAAAGTCATGCCATTTGGTATGAAGGATGCACCTGTGACATTTCAAAGACTGACAAAGTAATTGCAGGTCTAAGCAATTGTGTGGTTTATATTGATGATCTAATTGTTTTCAGTCAGACGTGGGAGGAGCATTTACAGCATCTGGAAGAATTATTTACTCGACTACAAGAAGCTAATTTGGTGATGAACTTGGCTAAAAGTGAATTTGCAAAAGTGCAAGTTATATATCTAGGCCATACCATTGGACATGGTAAGGTGGCTCCTAGAGATGCGAAAGTCAAGACTATCATGGATTTCCCAGCGCCTACAACAAAACGAGAAGTTTTGACCTTTCTGGGCATGAGTGGGTTTTATCGGAACTTTGTACCAAATTTTAGCCAAGTGGTTGCTCCACTGACTGAACTATTAAAAAAGAACAAGAAGTTTCAATGGACACAAGTGTCAGACGTCATTTTATAGTTTGAAAACTGTATTAACTACGACACCAGTGTTGACAGTACCCAAATATGCCAAGTAATTCCAGTTGTCCGTTGACGCAAGCGATTATAGGCATTGGGGCTGTACTGCTACAAGAAGATGACATTTGAATTGAAAAACCAATAGGGTATTTTTCATGGAAACTGAATGTACAACAGAGAAGATATTCAATGATCGAGAAAGAGACTTTGAGTTTGGTGTTAGCATTGCAGTATTTTGAAATTTATGTTGCAAACAATTAATCAAACAATTGTTTATAAAGACCATTATCCTTTGAAGTTTCTGGACAAATTTCGAGACAAAAGTGCAAGGCTTTTCAGGCGGAGTCTATTATTACAACCATTTAATCTATGGGTTATACATATTGCTGGAAGGGAAAATCTGTTCGCAGATGCGTTATGAAGAGTTTGAAGCTTAAAGGAAAATGGGACATTTTTAAAAATAGACACTAAACGGGAGTGATTTCTGTTGATACCAAGGACTTGATATATTATGTTAATGCATGCATCTGGTAGTGTAATAAGTGTAGGAGATGGCGTGAAATGGGTTATTAAAATGAAGCTGTCTTTTAGAATTAGGACGGTTTATTTTCTGATCAGGAGGGGATGTAATGAAGCTATTAATGTATATAATATTTTAGAAAATATTTTTCTTTTAAAATAGAGGTTTAGTCTGTGGGTGTGTCTTAATTGAATTAAAGCCAGCTAATCTGGTGCTTTGATGGTTCCTAGTTTTGATATGTAAGGGAGATAGCATGCATTTGCATTTTTGCGAATAGAACCTTCAAGAATTGGGGTGAATCGACAGTTGTTTAAAGTTTCCTTCTGGAATTTTTAAATAACTCCGCTTTGCCAACTGCATCGGTCATAACAACCAGAATCTAGGGAATTTTGGAAAATTAACACCAACACAGCTACTACCTCATTAGCCACTTTTAAGACCCTAGGATGAAGTCCATCAGAACCTGGAGACTTGTCAGTCTGCAGCTCCATCAGTTTTTTGCTTGGTACTGCTTCCCTGGTGATTGTAATTTCACCAAGTTCCCCTTTCCCTCCCACCTCTTAATTTACAGCTTCACCAGAGTGGATATGAAGCTATTTCAGCTTCACCAGAGGAAAGTATGTTGTGATATCCTCTATGAAGACTGAAGCAAAATATTTGTTCATTTCATCTGCCATTTCTTTACTATCTGCTATTAACTCCCTATTTTCACTCTCCAGAGGACCAATGCTCAATTTACTTTTTTTAAAGTACCTATAGAAACTCTTGCTATCTGTTTTGACATTTCTAGCTAGCTTTCTCTCACACTCTTTCTCCTGGTTAACCTTTTAGTAATTTTCTGCCATTCTTTAATTATGTCAGGAATGGTAGCATAGTGGTTATGTTACTGGACTATTAATCCAAAGGCCTGAATAAATATCCTATGGACATGAGTTCAAATACAATTGACAGGTGGGGCATAATTTAAATTCAAATCATTAAATAAATATGGAATAAAAAGCTTGTCTCAGTAATGGTGACCATGTAACTACCAGACTGTCATGAAGAACCACCTGGATTGTTATTGTCCTTTAGGGAAGGACACATTCCATCCTTGGCTGACACATGATGCCAGATCCCATTACCTTTTTGTCTTACCGAATGTGCCCAAAGAACTGCAGGTCAAGAATTGGTCTGTTTAAAGACCCATGACAGAAACTTGTGACCCTGACCAGCTGTCATCCTTGAATCAAAGGACACCTGACAGCCACATGTGATTCCAGACCCACAGCAATATGGTTGACACTTAACTGCCCTCTGGAATTCCCCAGCAACCCAATTGTATCAAAAGCTTACAAAAAAGTTGAATAAGAATAAAACCAGGCAGACCACCCAGCATCAACAAAGGTGCACCTAATCTAGTCAACCCTGGAAAGTCCTCCTCAGTAACATCTGGCAACTTATGCCACAATTGAGAGCTGTCCCACAGACTAGTCACTTCCCTTCTTTGACCTCTGTCTTAATTTATGGCGATAGACTGTCCACCAATGTTCATTACAAGCCCACCGACTCGCGCAGCTACCTTGACTACAGCTCCTCACACCCTGCTTCCTGTAAGGACTCCATCCCAATCTCAGTTCCTTCGCCTCTATCGCATCTATTCCGATGATGCCACTTTCCAAAACAGTGCTTCTGACATGTCTTCCTTCTTCCTTAACTGAGGTTTCCCACCCAGTGATTGACAGAGCCCTCAACCATGTCTGATCCATCTCCCACGCCCCTGCCCTCGCACCTTTTCTCTCCCTCCTAGAACCATGATAGGGCCCCCCTTGTCCTCACTTTTCATCCCATCAACCTCTGCGTTCAAAGGATCATCCACCGCCATTTCCGCCAACTCCAGCATGATGCCACCACCAAACACATCTTCCCTTCACCACCCCCACCCCTTGTCAGTATTCCGTTGGGACCATTCCCTCCAGGACACCTTGATCCACTCCTCCATTGCCCCCAACACCTCAAACCCCTCCCATGCAATCACAAAAGGTGTAATGCCTGCCCCTTTACTTTTCGCCCCCCCCCCCACTCACCATCCAAGGGCCCAAACACTCCTTTCATGTGAAGCAGTGCTTCACTTGCACTTCCCTCAATTTGATCTGCTGCATTCACTGCTCCCAATGCGAGCTCCTCTACATTGGAGACACCAAACGCAGACTTTGCAGAACACATTCGATCTGTCCGTAAGCATGACCCAGACCTTCTGCCACTTGCCATTTCAACACACCACCCTGCTCTCATGCCCACATGTCTGTTCTTGGTCTGCTGCAACGTTCCAGTGAAGCTCAACGCCAACACCTCATCTTCTGACTAGGCACTTTACAGCCTTCCAGACTTGACATTGAGCTGAACAACTTCAGCCTATGAACTCTACCATCACACCCCTTTTTTCAATATTAATTTTTACGTTTTTATTTATTTCCACTTATTTTTAAAATATTTATTTCCATTTTCATTGTTTTATCCCCAGCTTTCAGCCTATTTTTGATCTTTTTTTCCCTCACTAGCGTCCTGTCCCGTCCCCACCCCACTAGGGCCCTCTATCACTCGTTTATGTTGTTCCTTCCAAAGTGCTTACTCTGGTCCGGCCATTATCGTATGCTGCTTTCTACTCTTAATGTCACCATTAGCACCTCCTTTAGCCAGTACCACCACCATTAACACCCCTTTGACTTTTTGTTTGACATCTTTCGCAATCTCTCCTTTGCCTCCACCTATCACTGGCCTTCTATCCATCTTCACCTGTTCCACCCCCCTTAAATAGTATATATTTCACCATATTTCTACTTCCCTTTAGCTCTGAGTCATACAGACTCAAAACATTAACTCTGTCTTTATCTCCACAGATGCTGTCAGACCTGAGTTTTTCCAGCATTTTTTTTGTTTCATTTTTTAAATGTGCCTTGTGCTCCTACTGGCATGCTGACACACTCCCTTATTGAACCAGGGTTGGATCCCCTGGTCACAGTAAAGGGATTTTAAAAAAAATGTTTTCATGGGATGCAGACATCACTGTCTAGACCAGCATTTATCGCCCATCTCCAATGCAAGTCAGACCAGGGGGTGAGGTGAGTCCAATCAGGCCTTGATTAGGGGGAGGGGGTGCGATGAACCGTAATCAGGGGATGTGAGGAGACCCATGGTGGGTGATAGTTGCCCAGAAGCTAGAATTGGTTTTAATTCTTCTAATTCTTTCTAGGTAACTGCGATTTTAAAATTGCATTTTCAGATGGATCGCAGGGCAGGGTTCCCATTGGAAGTTTGCATTTCCCAGGTAATTACCGTACAAATCTTATCTAGGAACTTCCAGAGGTGGGGTCCCCAGTGCCTCTTTGGGGTACCCCCCCAGATACGATACCCTGGCAATTGTAAATTACAGCCCATTCTATAAAAATGCATCGATGAAGTTCAGGATTCATGACTGATTCACATCTTCCATTTTTAATGGGAAAAACATTCTTAGTTTTCCCCATCACAATCAAAGAAAGTAACTTGTTTTTTTTAATAAAGGGAGGGAAAGAATTAATAACCATTTGTGCGATGCACCAGGTGTCTTGCTCCAATCCATACTTCTATTTCTTTTTACGGTTTAAATTCAAAAATTAAAAATACACAATTTGGATTCATTTCAACAGTGTATTAGTTTAATCAAACAACAAACTGTTTAAAAATTTAGAAGAAATCATGAATTTTGGTTCTTTGCCCTCAAAATTCTCAACATTCACCTGTATACAAAGACTTCAGGTCTCAGAACCTACATTCCTTCTGAGGGTTTGCAACACCAACAAGATTTCAAAGCAGCAGAGGTCCACATGTTAAATCTCCAAATCCTGAGTTCTAAAACTAAACTGCATTGCTGTGGAGATGAACTGAGGGAAGCAAGGCTCTTTCCCAAATGGAACAGGTGGAAGAGAGGGAATATAGCAATACCAATCTCTATAACGATCCTTGCCATAAACCATTCATACCCTTTTATTGACTGGCTGGGACTTGGCAGTGATGCTGTCACTGGCCATCAACATTTCACCGTCAGGTTCTCAAGAATGACAACACAAAGCAAGGTGCCAAGATGGCACTTTAACTCTCCATCAGTGGAAACCATCAACTTGGAGAGGGAATAAAATTGATTCAGCTTCAACAACTGAGTGATTTCTCTCTAGTACTGCACAGAACCTCTGCTGCTTTCTCACTGTAGCCTTTTGAATAAGATCATTCTGATAGCATACTAGTGGGGTTACACTATGAGTGACATGTGGGAAAAGGAAAGATAACACATTACCACTTCTTCATTCATGACAAAATACAACAGGTACATTTTTAACAAAGCAGCAACTTCATATGGTTGAATACCTTACATGGTTATTGCTATGTGGGTGTTTTAGATTTTACACAGCCAAAATTATGCAGATGCACAGAATTCAAAATATATATCAAAATTAAATCTGATTATTATGTTCATTTTAAGCAGCACAGTGTTAATTAACAAATGTTTCAATAATGTTTTCTAATCTTCAACACTAACATAAACCTGCAAAAGGCATGCCAGATGTATAAAAACACATGAAAAGGCAGCAAAATGTCTCCAGTTGCAGGCATTACAATTATCCCCTATAATAACCAGTCGATGTGGGCACTCTGTCTGCTTAATAGAGTCCGAATTTCTAAAATAGGACTTGAGGTCTGAAATGCATCTGCTTCGTAGCATTGTTGGACAATGCTGTCTTTAACATCCACTTGGATTTCATTCTTTGTACATACTGCATGTCACGCTCTCTTCTCTGTGATGCTGCTTTTGCTAGTAAGGAAAGAGACAAAAACCACAAGAGGTTTATTTGCCACTTTATAACCACATATTATAGAAAAACATCTCTGGTGCTAATTCTGCTCTAGAAAAAGAGAACAAAGCTACATTTCCAACAGGAAATAATACCTTACCAAGTCTACTTTTACTGGAACAGTGAGATCCCATAAAACAACTGGAATTTTCACAATTCAGATGTTCCATGACCCACAAGACACATTCAGGTAAACACACCGATAGCTCAGATTACTGTTTCCCTACAAATTTAATGCACTGTCAGTAGCAAAACACAAGATTCTTCCAAACAACAAACCACAATGAAGATTCAGTGCACTTTACAGCCTTCCAGACTCAGTTTAACAACCTCTGACCTGCGCTTTGTTTCATATTTTGCAGGTTTTGGTTTTACACTAGTTTTTTACTAATTTTCACATTTCACACAATGTTTATCATTCTTTTGTTCACCCCTCCTACAGGCATCTTTTAGTTTCATTACTTGTTCCATCACCATTCCCTTCAGCCTTGCACGACTAATTCTTTTGTCATTTCATCTCTCCCGTCTGCCACCCTGTTTATCCTCCACCCTCCTCCCTTACACTTGTTTAAAATCTATTACATTTCTAACTTTTCCCAATTCTGATGAAAGATCAGTGACCAGAAATGTTAACTCCATATCTCCCTCCACAGATGCTGCCTGACCTGCTGAATATTTCTAGCATTTCGGTTTTTAATTCAGATTTCCAACATCTGCAGTATCTTGCTATGACTTACCAAGCTCACTTGTCCAGCCTAATGCCTTGTACTGCTGCATCACTCTACCTAACACACGGGTCCCAATGGCAGCCACCGCTCTAGACGTACCAAAATGTTGTTTATAGTACCTCAGTAATGATCGATGACCAATTTTGGCACCTGTGGGATTTGAATAGAGAATGAAAAGATTTTAAACATGGTCAAATTAGTGGCAAGTGAATATTTCAGTTTAATGCAATGCAAATAGTTTTGCTCATCAGTTTTAATCTGCATTTGAACCATTTCAATCAACATCTGTATGCAGTTTATAGCCAGTTTACAGCCAAGTAAAATATTTTAATCCAAATTAACACTCACTTCAAGTGTTCTTCCTTGCTGTACCTCAGTTAAAAAAACAAATTTACAGTGAAATTGACCAAGTGTCCGCGACAAAATGAAAACGATCTATAACCTCAAACATGTTGCTTAAGATCATCTCCTAGTAAACGTTCTTGTTCTTTCTACATTAACTTGATCTCCATGCTTACATCCAATAATACGCTAAACGGTAGTGGTTATCCTCAGCTCTGCGAAGTAGGTGGAAGCATCGTAAACACTTTCACTTATGGAAAGGAGCATGGGTAAATACTACTGCCATTTGAGTCACAAAGAAGACATGACTGGACAGCCTTGCTTGAAAGTAAGTTTAAACAACACTTGCTGGACTTGTGTGAGAGCAATGAGCTGCCGCATGATATATATGACATGGTTCGTCCTCATGGCTTGCTGCCTCTGCGTATGTATGGGCTGCCCAAGACACACAAAAGTGATGTCCCTTCACGCCCCATCTTAACTATAACTGGTTCTGCACAACATGAATTGGCCAAATGCTTGGGTGAATTGTTATGACCAGTTTTGAGCAAGTTTTCCCACATAGTGAGGGATTCCTTCACATTTGCAAAGGCCAACAGGACTTGCATATCGATAGCAATGCCGTGTCCATGTGCTCAAAAGACAGTGTCTTCTTTTGTGAAGCTAGCAATGCTATACACAGCGATAGCACCTTATAGCACCGCAGCTTCAAGATGTCCTTAGCGTCACAGTACTTCATCCAAAAGACAACAAAGAAACATCCCTAATGTGTCAGCCTAGATTTTGTGCTTAAGTTGATGGTGAGACTTGAACTCTCATCTCTTCGACAGGGGAAAAAGTGTTCACAGCTGAGCTACACTGACACTTAGGTTAAAAAGTTAGTCTCTGGATGCAGCCATGATGCTAGGTCTAGGATTTGTATACAAATTGAAACTTTAGTTGGCAATAAACTTGCATCCAAGTGGGCTAGACAGTACAGTAGTGGTAGAATGCTTAAACACTTGCTGAAAATAAATATTACCACGTTGCCAATTCTTGCAGCAGTGTGGTTCAGGAGTGAATCTAACACCAAACGAGGGATTTTATGGAGGCGTCGGGGTCTTGCCTGCTGACTGGACAGCCGGCAAGAGACTAATGTTGCCTTCTGCAAGTATTAAGTACCTCTCCGGGATCAATGACACCGGAGCGGAGATTCACCCACCAAGAGCTGCCAGCCAATCTGAGGCTGGTAGATCTTTTGCTAAGCAGCTTCATCAGGGAGGCAGCAGCTGCTGCCGGAACCCATAGGAGGCCGAGGATTGAAGAACAACCCAGGCCGCTTTTGAGTCATGGCAGGAGGGGTTTCATGGGTGGGGGATCACAAGAGAGGGGGGTTGGCAATAAGGGCATGGGAGTAGCACAGGAGGAGGCTATTCAGCCCATTGTGTCTGTGCCAGCTCTCTGCAAGAGCAACTCAGCCAGTCTCATTCCCCCAGCTTTTCCCTGTAGCCCTGCAATCCTTCGACAGCATCTTCCAAACGCACAACTTAGGAGAACAAGGGCAGCAGACACATAGGAATACCACCACCTCCATGTTCCCCTCCAAGTCACACATCATCCTATCTTGGAACTATTTTGCCGTTCCTTCACTGCTGTTGGGTCTTAACCCTGGAATTCCTTTCCTAACAGCACTGTGGGTATATCTACACCACATGAACTGCAGTGGCTCAAGAAAGTGGCTCACCGCCACCATCTCAAGGGCAATTATGGATGGGCAACAAATGCTGGCCTTGTCAGCAAAGCTCACATCCCTTGTTGAAAAATTTTTAAAATTGCATAGTAGAGTGGAGGAAAACAGCAGAGAGAGAGAAAGGGATAATCAGAGATGGAACTTGTCTGACACAATCTGTGTAACAAAGACATATCAGGACTGGATACAAACCAGAAGGAAGTAAAAGCTCCATTGTTTCCTCATCATATTCCAGATTCTTGGCTGGTACTTCTGCAGTTTTCATTTCAACATCATCTCCTTCTTTACGATCAGGATAACTATCCCTATACATATAGAGAATCAAAACAACAAATTCAGCAATAGTTTTTATAATAGTCGTTACACTGGGATGCAGTGTTTGATTTGGGGTCACTTCTAATCTTTTTCCTTTGCTTATTTGCGCTAAAATTTTTTAAAAAGCATAGCCAGTCATTGCATTTAAGTTAGTGTTTGTTAATTGACAAGAAAACCTGAAATAGGGGTTTCCCAGTATTCTTGCACACAGATTATCAAAGACACCATGGTGATTGGTATCACTATACCCTTCAACCCTCCTACCTTCTATAATTTCAGATTCCTCCACTTACAGGAACTCATCCAGTCCATTTTTGAATACCTATAACATGTCACCTCACAGCTTCATGACAGAAAGCAGATATTTAGTTCTAGTCATTTCTCCATCCACCATCACTTTTGAAGGGCACTTATGCCCCACTTCTGAATAGAACTGTCTGAGCTGCGAATCAATCCCAAGTTAGCATTAACATCACCTTACAATTAGCTAGAAGATGCTGCACAAGGTTTAAAAGGGGAAGGCTGGATCATCTCAGAAACTGTATTTGCCTCCCACATAACAGTGCACAAAATATTCAGTTCTATTGACTACACCAATTTAGTCATATTTTGGTTACTTTAATGTGTTCATAGGACATTAAGGTAGCAAAGCTTCCTACAGTTTTCAAAAAAATTGAGGAAAATGAATGGTAAGCAAAGGAGTGATTCAAAGAGGACAGCAAAAGCTTGATCAGAAAGGTGATTTTTAAAGGAAGTCTTAAAAGGAGAAAAGGAATACAGATGAGAAATTCTTGAGTGCAGTCTAGGCAGCCAGTGGCACAGTTGCCAAATGTTAGCACGAAAAGTGTGGGAAATGTACAAGAGACAAGTGGGGGGGTGGTGGGGGGTGGGGTTCGGAGGTTATGGAAATGATTGGAGGCAGTGGTGGGGGGGTGGGGGTCAGAGCAGCAGGATTCGGGGGTTTAATAAGTGAGTGAAGGGTTGGGTAGAGAAGCTAAGCAAGCACAGTACCACTAAACTAGGTAATAAAGGACAGGTATTGAAGGAAGATGGTGTAGTCTCCCAGAGATGTTGGGAAGGGATAATGAACCAAGGTCGTAGCCACAGAAAATGCTGTTTGTGACTTTTGTTAGGGCAATTTCAGTGCCACAGAATGGTGAAAACCTAATACGATGGATGCAAACAGGGAGTTTCAGGAAAGAAACTTGTGATTACCCTCCGGGTAAGGATGGTAGACAGGTTACAAGTTGGGAAATTTTTATTTAGGCCCTCACTTTTATTGGTCCAAAAGGTGTAAAAGAAGTCAAACGGTCAGAAGGCAAGAACAAAAACATTTAAGCAGGAGTCACACCGAGTGCAAAAACACACAGCTTGCTGTGTGGGAATAGGGAGATAAAACACATTTCAGAGGCACAGAAATTTAGAGCAAGACAAAATAATTTAGCACCAAGGCCACCATTTGGCCAGACACTATCTCCAGAGTGTTTACAAGCTGACAAGTGTTAAAGCGTGGGAGACTGAAGGTCTTGGAACTTTGGTGTGATCTGGTGTCAACTGACATCTTTTGTAATTGGAACTTTCAAATGAGAGCTAGGCAACAACTGGGTTAATTCAAGCTCCATAGACTTTGCTGTGAAAAGAACGTGTAAGGAAGAATCGCTTGAGGGGAGAAGCAGGCCAGTAGAAGGGGAGAAGTATTCAGCCAGAGGATGTTTGGGACCATCCCTTAAGCAGAGGTGCGTTACAGGAGAATGGGGCTGGCAGAAGGGTCAAACGTGTACATGCCACATTGGCCGGTGCGACCAGGAAGTGCTAACATGGAAACCATGCTTCTGTTGAGAGCACAATGGTAACACTGCTGTGCTTTAATATTACTTTTTTCTTTATTCTTTCATGGGATGTGGGTGTCACTGGCAAGGCCAGCATTAGTTGCCCAACCTTAATTGCCCTTGAACTAAGCATTTTGCTAGGTCACTGCAGAGGGTAGATAAGAGTCAACCACATTGTTGTGTCTGGAGTGTGTCTGCCGATGGGTTTTTAACAACAAACAAACAAATAAATGAATCAATAAATCACTGATAGTTGCCATGGTCACTATTACTATTACTGAGATTAGCTTTATATTCCAGATTTATTAATTGAATTTAAATTCCACCAGCTGCTCCGGTAGGATTTGAAGCCATGTCCCCAGAGCATTAGCCTGGGCCTCTGGATTGCTAGTCCGGTGACATTATCACTACACCAATGTCTCCCCTAAACTTTTTTGAAATTCATTCATGGGATGTGGGCATCGCTGGCTAGGCAAACATTTATTGCCCATGAGGTGGTGGTGAGCTAGCTTTCTTGAACCGCTGCAGTCCATGTGGTGTAGGTACACCCACAGTGCTGTTATGAAGGGAGTTCCAGGATTTTGACCCAGCAACAGTGAAGGAATGGCGATATATTTCCAAGTCAGGATGGTGAGTGACTTGGAGGGGAACTTCCAGGTGGCGGTATTCCCATGTGTCTGCTGCCTTTGCTCTTCTAGATGATAGTGGTCATGGGTTTGGAAGGCGCTGCCTAAGGAGCCCTGGTGAGTTTCTGCAGTGCATCTTTGTAGCTGATATATGTTGCTGCTACTGTGCGTCAGTGGTGGAGGGAGCAAATGTGGATGTGGTGCCAATCAAGCAGACTGCTTTGTCCTGGATGGCGTCAAGCTTCTTGTGCTGTTGTTGGTGCTGCACTCATCCAGGCAATTAGAGAGTATTCCATCACACCCCTGACTTCAGCCTTGTAGATGTGCATGAAGTCTTACTTATACTGAATAAACTATAACCACTGTTTCAATAAGGACTATCACTTAGAATCATTTTGAAACTTGGAAATTAGGATTTAAACACTTAACTGAATCCCAAGACCCTGACTTTCTAACATATGGGAGTTGGACGCTTTTTCCTAAATTAGTTTTTTGCTTCTTCCAGTAAATTGCGTCTTCTTTCCTCCTCATTCTCTATGTTCACATGTTCAAGGGCCTTGCAGAAGAAAGAGGTTGGACACAGGGTGGCAGTTGCAAGGACATTAGGGCTAAGGTTGGGATGATAGCCAAAGGAAGTGAAGATAGTGCCCAAGGAGAGTTAGCAGTTACAATAACAGCTATCATGGAGACCAAGTTGGTGGTCATAAGAGCACAGGACAATACAGCCTGTTGAGCCTGCTGCGCCAGTTATGATCATGGACTTCAACTTCACTTTCCCACCAATTCTCCATATCCTTTGATTCCTTGAGCAGCCAAAAATCTGTCCATATCAGCCTCAAATACATTCAATGACTGCACATCCACAACCCTAAGGGGTAGAGAATTCCAAAGATCTACAACCCTCTGAGTGAAGAAATTTCTCATCTCAGTCCCAAATGATCAGCCTCTTATCCTGAAACTGTGCTCCATTGTTCCAGATTCTCCAGCCAGGGGAGACAATGTCTCAGTATCCACCCTGTCAAGTCTCTTCATAATCTTGTAGGTTTCAATAAGATCACCTCCTGTTCTTCTACACTCCCGAGAATATATACCCAATTTATTCAGCCTCTCATCATAGGACAACCCTCTCATCCCAGGGATGAATCATTTGCTGCACCGCCTCCAATACAAGTATCTCCTTCCTTAAATATGGGAGACCAAAATTGCACACAGTATTCCAGGTGTGGTCTCACCAAAGCCCTGTATAATTGTAACAAGACTTCTCTTTTTTTGTACTCCAATCCTCCTGCAATTAAGACCAAAAAATTTCATGGGAATGGGGTTCAAATCTTTTGGACATGACAAGCTTAGGAAAGGTGGGGTAAGTATACATAAGTACTAAAGTGCATGAAAGGGAACAAGTGTGTGTCTGCATCAGTATGTGGAGGGCTAAAGTGGAAGAGAAACTAGTTAAGGGAGCAAGGGGAAGCAGAGGAAGCTGCAAAGGCAACTGAATAAACAGTTCTTAAGAAGAAATCCTCAAGATCCTCACAGTTCTTGTTAGATGCAAAGTGGGGGCAAAAGGAGAAAAGTTTAAGGAAGTGGTTGATAGTAGCAAAAAGAAACCAGGAGCTATCTCTGTCCTCCAGGATGATCACTGAGTAGTAGTGGGTGGCTTTGACGGAGGGGAGTGAGGCTCAACACAGGCTAATGTGATCAAAGTTAATTGTATGCTAGGTGTCCCTCAAGTTGTTTCTCCTTGTTCAGAAGAGCAATAGTGGGAGGAATTAAGAGAAGAATCTGCTGGGAATCCGGGCATCAAATGCAGATGAGAAGACAGGGCTGTGCAAATTAACAGTTGCAGAGGCATTGTCATAGAGTCAGAGGTGTACAGCACAGAAAAAGGCCCTTCGGCCCACCAAGTCTGTGCCAAACAAGTACCTAACTAATATTCAGGGTATTTAGGAAGGACAGGCAAAAAAGAAAGGGCGGTGGGGTTGCAAGAGGAAATTAGCGCAATAGTGAGGAAAGATATTAGCTCCGATGATGTGGAATCTGTATGGGTAGAGCTGAGAAACACCAAGGGGCAAAAAAAGTTAGAGGGGGTTGTATACAGAACCCCAAACTGTAGTGGTGATGTTGGAAATTAGAGACGCATGTAATAAAGGAACATCTGTAATTATGGGTGACTTTAATATGCATATAGATTGGGCAAATCAAATTAGTAACAATACCGTAGAGGAGGAATTCCTGGAGTGTATACAGGATGTTTTTCTGGACCAATACATTGAGGAACCAACGAGAGAACAGGCCATCCTTGACTGGGTATTGTGTAATGAGAAAGGAATAATTGGCAATCTAGTTGTGTAAGGCCCCTTGTGGATGAGCGGCCATAATATGTTAGAATTTTTCATCAAGATGAAGAGTGATAAAGTTGATTGAGGCTTGGGTCCTGAATCTTAATAAAGGAAACTACGACGGTGTGAGGCGCGAGTTGGCTATGATGGATTGGGAAATGTTACTTAAAGGGATGACGGTGATTAGGCAATGGTAAACATTCAAAGAGCGCATGGGTGAACTGCAACAATTGTTTATTCCTGTCTGGCGCAAAAGTAAAACCGGAAAAGTGGCCAAACCATGGCTTACAAGGGAAATTAGGGATAGTATTAGATGCAAGGAAGAGGCATACAAATTGGCCAGAAAAAACAGACCTGAGGATTGGGAGCAATTTAGAATTCAGCAAAGGAGGACCAAGGGATTGATTAAGAAGGGGAAAATAGAGTACGAGAGTAAGCTTGCAGGGAACATAAAAACTGACTGCAAAAGTTTCTATAAGTATGTGAAGAGAAAAAGATTGGTGAAGACAAATGTAGGTCCCTTACAGTCAGAAACAGGGGAATTTATAATGGGGAACAAAGAAATGGCTAACCAACTAAATACATACTTTGATTCTGTCTTCATAAAGGAGGACATTAATAACATACCAGAAATGTTGGGGAACACAGGGTTTAGTGAGAGGGAGGAACTGAAAGAAATCAGTATTAGTAGGGAAATGGTGTTGGGAAATTGATGGGATTGAAGGCCGATAAATCCCCGGGGCCTGATAATCTACATCCCAGAGTACTTGAGGAAGTGGCCCTAGAAATAGTGGATGCATTGGTGGTCATCTTCCAAGATTCTATAGACTCTGGAACAGTTCCTACAGATTGGAGGGTAGCTAATGTAACCCTACCATTTAAAAAGGGAGGCAGAGAGAAAACAGGGAATTATAGACCAGTCAGCCTAACGTCGGTAGTGTGGAAAATTCTGGAGTCCATTATAAAAGATTTAATAGCTGAGCACGTGGAAAACAGTGGAGAAGTCCCACATAAGAGATTGGCGTGTGAAATTAAAGCGCATGGGATTGGGGGTAGTGCATTGAGATGGATAGAAAACTGGTTGGCAGACAGGAAACAAAGAGTAGGAATAAACAGGTCTTTTTCCGAATGGCAGGCAGTGACTAGTGGGGTACCGCAGGGATCGGTGCTGGACCCCAGTTATTCAAAATATATATTAATGATTTAGATGAGGGAATTAAATGTAATATCTCCAAATCTGCAGATGACACAAAGCTGGGTGGGAGGGTGAGCTGTGAGGAGGATGCAGAGATGCTTCAGTGTGATTTAGACAAGCTGAATAAATGGGCAAATGCATGGCAGATGCAGTATAATGTGGATAAATGTGAGGTTATCCATTTTGGTAGCAAAAACAGGAAGGCAGATTATTTTTGAATGGCTATAAATTGAGAGGGGAATGTGCAACGAGACCTGGGTGTCCTTGTACACCAGTCACTGAAGGTAAGCAAGCAGGTGCAGCAGGCGGTAAAGAAGGTAAATGGTTTGTTGGCCTTCATAGCCAGAGGATTTGAGTACAGGAACAGAGATGTCTTGCTGCAATTGGTGAGACCACGCTTGGAATATTGTGTGCAGTTTTGGTCTCCTTATCTGAGGAAGGGTGTACTTGCTATAGAGGGAGTGTAGCGAAGGTTTACCCGACTGATTCCTGGGATGGCGGGACTGACATATGAGGAGAGATTAAGTCGGTTAGGATTATATTCACTGGAGTTCAGAAGAATGAGGGCGGGTCTCATTGAAACCTATAAAATTCTAACAGGACTAGACAGGGTAGATGCAGGAAGGATGTTCCCGATGGTGGAGGAATCCAGAGCCAGGGGTGACAGTCTTAGGATATGGGGTACACCATTTAGGACTGAGATGAGGAGAAATTTCTTCACCCAGAGAGTGGTGAGCCTGTGGAATTTGTTACCACAGAAAGTAGTTGAGACCAAAACATTGTATGCTTTCAAGGAGTTAGATATAGCTCTTGGGGCGAAAGGGATCAAAGGGTATGGGGAGAAAGCGGGAGCAGGCTATTGAGTTGGATGATCAGCCATGATCATAATGAATGGCGGAGGAGGCTCAAAGGGCCGAATGGCCTACTCCTGTTCCTAATCTAATCCCATTTTCCAGCACTGGGCCCATAGCCTTGTATGCCATGGCATCGCAAGTGCACATCCAAATACTTCTTAAATGTTACGAGGGTTTCTGCCTCTACCACCCTTTCAATCAGTGAGTTCCAGATTCCCACCACCCTCTGGGTGGAAAAATTCTTCCTCACATCCCCTCTAAACCTCCTGCCCCTTACCTTAAATCTATGCCCCCTGGTTATTGATCCCTCCACCAAGGGGAAAAGTTCCTTCCTGTCTACCCTATCTATGCCCCTCATAATTTTATACACCTCAATCATGTCCCCCCTCAATCTCCTCTGCTCCAGGGAAAATAACCCCAGTCTATCCAATCTCTCCTCATAACTAAAACTCTCCAGCTCAGGCATCATCCTGGTAAATCTCCTCTGCACTTTCTCTCGTGCAATCACATCCTTCCTATAATGTGGATTCCAGAACTGCACGTAATACTCTAGCTGTGGCCTGACTAGTGTTTTATACAGTTCCAGCATAACCTCTCTGCTCTTATATTCTATGCATCGGCTAATAAAGGCAAGTGTCCCATATGCCTGCTTAACCACCTTATCTACCTGTCCCGCTACCTTAAGGGACCAGTGGGCATGTACACCAAGGTCCCTCTGATCCTCAGTACTTCCCAGGGTCCTACCACTCATCGTGTATTCCCGTGCCTTGTTTGTCCTGCCCAAGTGCATCACTTCACACTTATCCGGATTAAATTCCATTTGGCGCTGTTCAGCTCATCTGACCAGCCGGTCTATATCCTCCAGTAATCTAAGGCTATCCTCCTTACTATTTACTACCCCACCAATTTTTGTGTCATCCACAAACTTACTGATCAACCCTCCTACATTCAAGTCTAAATCGTACATATATACCACAAACAGCAAGGGACCCAACACCGATCCCTGTGGAGCCCCACTGGACAGAGGCATCCAGTCACAAAAACACCCCTCAACCATCACTCTCTGCTTCCTGCCACTCAGCCAATTCTGGATCCAATTTGCCAAATTGCCTTGGATCCCATGAGCTCTCACCTTCGTTATCAGCATCCCATGAGGGACCTTATCAAAAGCTTTGCTGAAGTCCAAGCAGGCTACATTAAATGCATTGCCCTCATCTACACACCTGGTCACCTCTTCGAAAAATTCAATCAAATTGGTCAGGCATGACCTCCCCTTAACAAAACCATGCTGACTGTCCTTGATTAATCCCAATCCTGTCTCTCAGAATTGCTTCCAATAGTTTCCCCACCACTGACGTTAGGCTGACTGGCCTGTAGTTCCCTGGTTTATCCCTTCCTCCCTTCTTGAATAATGGGACCACATTGGCTGTTCTCCAGTCCTCTGGCCTGTGGCCAGAGAGGTATTGAAAATTATTGCCAGTGCCCCTGCTATCTCCTCCCTTGCCTCACTCAACGACCTGGGATACATTTCATTCAGACCTGGAGATTTATCTACTTTTAAGCGTGCCAGACCAGTTAGAACCTCCTCCCTTTCTATGCTAATTTCTTTAATTAAATCACAGTCCTTCTGCCTGATTTCCATACCCACGTCGTCCCTTTCACTTGTGAACACCGACACAAAGTATTCATTTAGAACCTTAGCTATGTCTTCCGGCTCCATACACAAATTACCACTATGGTCCTTAATGGGCCAAACTCTTTCCCTGGTTACCCTCTTACTCTTAATGTACTTGTAAAATAACTTTGGATTTTCCTTTATTTTACCTGCCAATGTTTTTTCATGCCCCCTTTTTGCTCTCCTAATTTCCTTTTTAAGTTCCCCCCTACACATTCTATACTAGGGCTTCCGCTGTTTTGAGCCTCGGTATCTGCCATAAGCCTCCCTTTTTCTCTTTATCCCTCGACATCCAGGATTCTCTGGATTTGTTGGTCCCACCCTTTGTCTTTACTGGAATATGTTGGCCCTGTACTCTCCCTACTTCCTTCTTGAATGATTCCCACTGCTCTGACGCAGATTTAGCTAAAAGTAGCTGCTCCCACTCCACTCTGGCCAAATCATATCTGATCTTATTAAAATTGCGCTCCCCCAATTTAGAACTCTGATTTCTGGCCCATCCTTATCCTTTTCCATAACAAACTTGAATCTAACGGAGCTATGATCACTACCTGCAAAATGCTTCCCCACTGACACCTCTGCCACTTGCCCGGCTTCATTCCCTAAAATTAAGTACAGGACCATCCCCTCTGTTGTAGGATCTTCTATATACTGGCTTAAAGCGCTCTCCTGGATGTATTTTAAGAATTCCGCTCCCTCTAAACCTATCACACTATGGCTAATCCAGTTAATGTTGGGGAAGTTGAAATCCCCCACTATTACTACCCTATTATTTTTACACTTCTCTGAAATTTACCTGCATATCCGCTCTTCTATTTCTCTCTGACTGTCTGGGGGCCTATAGTACACTCCCAGTGATGTGATTGCTACTTTTTTGTTTTTCCAATTCTACCCATATGACTTCATTTGAAGAGCCTTCTAAGATGTCATCCCTCCTTACTGCTGTAATTGATTCCTTGATCAATATTGCAAAACCCCCCATCTCTTTTACCTCCTTCCCTGTCTTGCCTGAAGGCCCTATATCCTTGAATATTGAGCTGCCAATCCTGCCCTTCTCTCAACCACGTCTCTGTAACAGCAATGACATCATACTTCCATGTGTTAATTTATGCCCTCAGCTCATCTGCCTTATTTGTCAGACTCCTTGCATTGTGGTGAATGGAAGGCCAAAGGCTAGGCAGTTCGGATTCTGGGAGTGTGGTTGTAAGCAAACTAGCTTTTATCCATTAGCAAATGTTGAAAGAAGTGGCATTGAGGGAGTTTTGAAGAATATGGTTGGTGAGGGATACAAGCTGATTGGTCCAGTATTAGCTTAACAAGGTATGAAATGCTAATCCTTTTAGAAACTTAGTGTCTTAGTTTCCACTGAAAACATTTTCATTTCCCTGAAAAATGCACAACTGTACATAAGAGTCAAACATTTTCCAAACCCCAAAACTCCTCAGAATTATTTGCTATTACCTAAAGTCATAGAAGTCTGCAAACTCGATAGCAGCATCTCCATCTGTGAAGAGTTTACAATGGCTGCTGTCAACCATATGAGCCTGAACAGCCTCTGTCGAGTAAAAAGACCGCCCTTTCTCATTGCACCACAGGCAGACGTTTCCCACACCAACTTTTTCTCCTGCAAAATTAAAATTGCATGCATCACAATCAGTCAGCTATCTGGTGTTAACATCACAAACCTGTTGCAATGAAGTGCATGCTCTAGCTGTGAGAACAGTATTACTAATTGGGGAAAGGTTAGGGCATTATTCTTAAGTATATATAAGAACCTGCATTTTGTGGGGGTGGGGTGAGGAAAAAAAAGAGTCTCTGCCTGTGTTCCCTGGGTTGTGAACAATCTATGTTAAGGAAATAAAAACAGAAAAGATTGGAAAAACACAGTACATCTGGCAGCAGCTGTGGAGAGAGAAACAGTTAACATTTCGAGTCCAATATGACGCTTCTTTGGACAGGGTCATTTTGGATCCAAGACTTTAACTCCATTTCTCTCTCCACAGCTACTGCCAAAACTGCTGAGATTTTCCAGCATTTTCTGTTTTATTTCAGATTTCCAGCACCCCACAGTATTTGTTCCTATGTTAAGGAAAGACTGGCCTCAGATTCCTCCTTTGCTCATTGAACGAGCAGCGAATTACAACTTCTGGTGCTATACGAACCTCGTCTGAAACACATTAGCATCTCGCCAACCTCAAGCTTAGAACCAAAAGACTTAAGAACACTCTCTCTCGTTCTCTACCAGTGCGTATTTCTGAACTACAAAATAATTAAGGTATTGTCTTGTAATAGTTAATTCATTACCTACTAAAAATGGTAGATGGGTCACAACACTTCTCTGAACATCAAATGCAACTATGGAGCAACCTAAGTTTCTGAACGTCAAGTCATCCTAGTGACCCAAGGGTGAAACTGTCGATAAAAGAGCAGCTGACTCAATCCTTCGCAACCAGATTGAAATAGATTAGTTTTCTCCAAATTCTCGCAGTTTGTTAAGCTGAATGTCAATGTTGCACCGTTGTTAGATGGGGCAGAGAATGACTCAATGAGTCTGTCAAGTGTCCTCAATGCTACCTTTGCTTGGTAATTCTCCAATTACACGGTTGAGATGGGAATTTTAGCAACATTATAGGATGACAGATCTCTGGCAGAAGTCAAGTTCTACCAGTCTGTATCACTGCACACTGGGGCTCAATAAAACGCGATAACCAATCTTTCAGTTAACACAACCAATTTGCTCATCTTACATCAGGCATAATTTGCAGCAGTGACACTTCATCAAATTTTCCTTTATGGCTTATTAATAAATAGGTATCCATGAATTTCCTATTAGGTACACAGTCAAAACTTATCCTGGATTCTTAGAGTACTTACCCAGGTACTTTATCAGCCCCCTTAGATCCACTAAATATTCAATATCAGGGATAAAAAAACTATGGGACTTTGTCATATGATCCATATTTTTCACCAGAGAACGAGAGTGGTGTGAACAGAATAAGCAGTCGGTGATTGGAATGGTGTCAGCTGGAAAGTCCTCACTCAGGTCTTTATCAGCTCGGCTCTCCTCACCCTTCAAATCATCCTCCATGTCACTGACCGAATCCATATCCTCCCATTCACCTAGTGGAAAGAGCACAAAGTGCAAACCAAAGTCATTTTTAAATCATTTTCTGGTGCTCTAAGTATTTATACTTGGAATCAGCTTTGAAACAAATGTACGAGTAAGTAAATAGATTCAGAACTGGCAATGCTTTTCTCAGTCAAATGACGAGTCAAATTTGGACCAATTTAAGAAAGTCACAATTATGTGCAGGATTGCAGTGCACCAAATTGGAATTACAAAACTAAGCAAACCTTGTCTTGCTATTGTGAGCTACATCCCTCTTAATGAGAAAGACAGATGGATATTTACCTCGAACTTAAAATACCTTAATGCCGCTGCAGCTTCTTCAGTGGATCAGTAGGTAAAGGAACCAACCAAGGTGAAAGTAAACTACAAATAACAAGGCCCCAAGTTCTCAGCTGCGATTAGATGGGGTAGCACTCTCAACCTCAAGTCAGAAGGTTATAGGTTCAAGTGCCACTCCCAGAAGGCTCGAACACAAAATCTAGGTTGACAGTCTAGTGCAGTAATGAGGGTATGTTGAAGTGTCAGATGTGCTGTACTTCAGCCAAGGAGTTAAATTCAAGCCTGTCTGCCCTCTCAAGTGAATGTAAAAGATCCCTTTATAATGTGAAGATGAGCTGGGGAGTTCTTCTAGTTGTTTGTGCAGACAGTATTAGACAACAACGATGATGACACAATCATAGTCCATTCAACCACCAACATTCATTGTTAAGGTCAATACTTGAAAACCCTCTTTTGGGTGATGTATCAGAGGGCTGCTAGCACCCATGTAATTGCATCACAAGTCAGCAACTTCAGCATAGTTGGGGATTGGGGCAGGGGGTGGAGCTTCAATCAATAGCCAGTTGATTACACGCATAAAATAGGTCCTATTTCCCCCACCGCTTTTTGGTCGGTAGAGTATATTTAACAAAAAATAGAAACCTCTCATGTTTAATAGGATGGGAATAGAGGGATACGGATCCTGGAAATGCAAAATGTTTTAGTTGACGGGCAATATGATCGGCGCAGGCTTGGAGGGCCGAAGGGCCTGTTCCTGTGCTGTACTTTTCTTTGTTCTTTGTTAGGAATCACCAAATCAAGCTTGCGAGAAATGCACATGTGGTGTTCCCATTTCCCCAATATACTGAGCTTCCAGGTAATGCCTTCTGGCAATTGCCATACAGATGTATCCAGTATTGTATTCGACCACAATCTGTAACCTCATGGCCCTACATATCCCTCACTCTATCATCAACAAGCCAAGGAATTAACTTTGGATCAATGAGGAGCACAGGAGGGCATGCCAGGAGCAGCAACAGGCATACATAAAAATGAGGGGTCAGTCTGGTGACACTACAACATAAGAC
Organism: Cetorhinus maximus; assembly: GCF_964194155.1. Classification (NCBI taxonomy): domain Eukaryota; kingdom Metazoa; phylum Chordata; class Chondrichthyes; order Lamniformes; family Cetorhinidae; genus Cetorhinus; species Cetorhinus maximus. Next base: position 156,137,024 of record NC_135881.1, read on the forward strand.
TGCATGCATGCTAAACTGCCAAAGCAGCATGCAATAGGCAAAGCTAAGCAATCCCACAACCAACAGATCAGATCAAAGCTCTGAAGTCCTGCCACACCAAGCTGTGAATGGTGGTGGATAATTAAACAACAGGACATTGTGAGGTCATGCACTTTGGTAGGAAGAATAGAGGCATAGACTATTTTCTAAATGGGGAGAGAATTCAGAAATCTGGAGTGCAAAGGGACTTGGGAGTCCTAGTCCAGGATTTTCTTAAGGTTGACTTGCAGGTTGAGTCGGTATTTAGGAAGGCAAATGCAATGTTGGCATTTATTTCGAGAGGACTAGAATATAAAAGCAGGGATGTGCTGCTGAGGCTTTATAAGGCTCTGGTCAGACCACATTTAGAATATTGTGAGCAATTTTGGGCCCCGTACCTCAGGAAGGATATGCTGGCCCTGGCGAGGGTCCAGAGAAGGTTCACGAGAACGATCCCAGGAATGAAAAGCTTAACATATGAGGAACGTTTGAGGACTCTGGGTCTATACTCGATGGAGTTTAGAAGGATGAGGGGGGATCTGATTGAAACTTACAGAATACTGACAGGCCTGGATAGAGTGGACGTGGGGAAGATGTTTCCATTAGTAGGAGAGACTAGGACCCGAGGGCACAGCCTCAGAGTAAAGGGAAGACCTTTTAGAACAGAGATGAGGAGAAGCTTCTTTAGCCAGAGAATGGTGAATCTATGGAATTCATTGCCACAGAAGGCTGTGGAGGCCAGGTCATTGAGTGTATTTAACACCAAGATAGATAGGTTCTTGATTGGTATGGGGATCAAAGGTTACGGGGAGAAGGCGGGAGAATGGGGTTGAGAAACTTATCAGCCATGATTGAATGGCGGAGCAGACTCGATGGGCCGAATGGCCTAATTTCTACTCCTATGTCTTATGGTCTTATGGACAGGAGGAAGCTTCACAAACATCCCCATCCTCAACGAAGGGGGAGCCGAACACGTCAGCGTAGAAATAAAGCTGAAGTTTTTGCAGCCAGTGCCAAGTGGATGCTCCATCTCCTCTTCCTGAGGTCCCCAACATCACAGATGCCAGTCTTCAAGCAATTCAATTAACTCTATCTGATATCAAGAAATGGCTGAAGGCACTGGGTACAGAAAAGGCTATGGGCGCTACAACATCCCAATTGTGATACTGAAGACTTGTGCTCCAGAACTAGCCACGCCCCTAGCCATGCTGTTCCAGTACAGCTACGACAAAGGCAACAATTATCCATGTATGTCCTGTCCACAAAAAGGAGAAATCCACTGCAGCCAAGTACCACTCCATCAGTCTGCTCTCAATTCTCAGCAAAGTGATGGAAGCTATCATTGACAGTGCTATCAAGTGGCATTTATTCAGCAATTAGCTGCTCACTGACGCTCTGTTTGGGTTCCGCCAGGGACTCTCGGCTCTAGACCTCATTACAGCCTTGGTACAATCCTGAATTTCAGAGATGAAGTGAGAATGACTGCCCTTGACATAAAGGCAGCATTTGACAGAGTATGGCATCAAGGAGCCCTAACAAAATTGAAGTCAGTGGGAATCAGGGTGAAAACTCTCCAACTGGAGTCATATCTGCCAGGAAGAAGTATGGCTGTGGTTGCTGCATGGCAAACATCTCAGCTCCAGGACATTACAGCAGGAGTTCCTCAGGGTAGTGTCCTAGGCCCAACCATCTTCAGCTGCTTCATCAATGACCTACCCTCCATCATAAGATCAGGAGTGGGGATGTTCGCTGACGATTACAGTGTTTAGTTCCATTCATGATGAATTCAAGATATTGAAGCAGCCTGTGCCCGCATGGAGCAAGACCTAGATAACATTCAGGCTTGGGCTGAAAAGTGGCAAGTAATATTTGCACCACACAAGTGCCAGGCAATGAGCATCTCCAACAGTGCAGAATCTTACCATCTCCCCTTAACATTCAGCAGCACTACCATCACTGAATCCCCTACTATCAACATACCATTAACCAGAAACTGAAGTGAACCAGCCATATAAATACTGTGGCTACAAGAGGTCAGAGGCTGGGAATTTTACAGCGAGTAAGTCACTTCCTGACTCTCCAAGGCACAAGTCAGGAGTGTGATGGAATACTCTCCACTTGCCTGGATGAGTGCAGCTCCAACAACATTCAGGAAGCTCAACAGCATCCAGGATGAGACTGCCCGCTTGATCAGCACCACATCCACCAACATAAACATTCATGCAAAAACAAAAATAAAAATACCTGGCAAAACTCAGCAGGTTCTGTTGAAGAGTCATACGGACTTGAAACATTAACTGTATTCCTCTCCGCAGATGCGGTCAGACCTACTGAGTTTTTCCAGGTATTTTTATTGTTTTGGATTTCCAGCATCCGCAGTTTTTTGCTTTTATATTATAAATATTCATGCCTTCCACTACTGGCACACAGTGGTTGCAGTATATGTATCATCTACAAAATGCACTGCAGCAACTCACCAAGGCTCCTTCAACAGTACCTTCCAAACCCGCAACCTTTACCACCTAGAAGGACAAGGGCAGCAGATACATGGGAACAACACCACCTGCAAATTCCCCTCAATGCCATGCAACAACCTGACTTGGAACTGTATCACTGTTCCTTCGCTGGGTGAAATTGCTGGAATTCTCTTCCTAACAGCACTGTGGGTGTGTCTGAACCAGTTGCAGTGTAGCAGTTCAAGAAGGTGGCTCACCACCACCTTCTCAAGGGGCATTAGGAATGGCCTTGCCAGCAATGCCTACATCCTGCGAACAAATAAAAAAATGGTAAGGAAATAAAGACTTGGGATCAGGAAGGCATTGCCTGGAGGCTAGGTGTAAGAATACACACACAAATATCCAAAGTTTGGTGCCTTCCTCATGGTGAAAGGATCATAAGGCAGCTTGTGATCTCTGAAGCACAACCGTACTGGTATGTAAGACAAGTGGGACCCAGTAACACAAGGATGTGTCTCAGGTTTAGAGAATCAATTAAGTAGTCTCAGGGTAACATATAACATAATGAACAGTGAATACTGGCCTCAGCTACCAGACACAAGTTGGTCACCTACTTGGCTATTCTGTACTATGGCTTTTCTTCCCAATTTCTTCGTCTCTAATGTAAATGCAGATTATATTACAAGGAAAGAGCTCATTATTGAGAACACCTTTGCATGATGAGAAAATATAAGATGTGATAGGTGATAAGCTTATAAAACAAAGTTTTTAAATAATTGAGGCTGCAGAGTATCACACAAGGATCAGAGGCTGACAAATACCACCCATTTTCTCCAAGATGCTAATGCAAATATATTTAATGTACAAATATTAATTAGAGTCTTCACAAGCATGAGAGTAGAGTCATTATGTGCTGGTTGTTTGGGTGCACTCACTTGTCTATCAAACCAACCACATGTCAGTCACCGATGAATTGCTAAATGAGCTAACCTGTGTTTAGGGTTAGAATTTTTCTTAAAAGTATACAGTTGAAATTTTAATGCAGCGCAAATACTCTACAGAGCATTATTAACATATAAGAAATAAGATGCTTATTTGTCATTATTTACCATCATCTTCATCTTCCACCATTTCCTCCTCATCCGAGTACTCGTGCTGCTCCAATTTTATGGCTTGTTGTTCTAACCAGAGTAACCGAGGAGGCTTATCAGGCTTTTTCTTGCACTGTTGCAGTTGTTGGCTGCTAACTCTGACTTGTGACTGAGTGCTTCCAGTTGCCGGGACAACAGTCCTTTTCCTCGTCGAGGGCGACAGTTGGGCCTTTACAGCCTGTTGAATGGCTGTATTCAACGCATCTTTGTCCATTCTCTCCTTGTTTAATCCCTTCTCCACGTTTTTCGCATTGAGCTTTTCCAACTCTTTACTTGCAATGCCGGTGGCCTTCTTTTCTGTGTCTTGGTGTTTCTTGGATTTCAAATGGTTGTCGTAGGCATTGAACGTGGCAAATCTTTTACCACAAGATGAGCAATCTGTAGCAGTCCCCTTGTTCTGCTCTTCTACAGCTGCTCTCTGGGCCAGTACACGTTCCTGAAAGTTCTCAGCTGTAACTGGAGGCATGTCAGCTACTTTACGCTTCAGGTTATACCTGTGCCAGTCTGTTTTGTAGTGTGATCTCTGAATCTCAGCATCAGCAAAGGCCACCCGACATGTGATGCAGGTGTAGGAAGACATTGCTTAAACAGAAAGAACATTGAGAATTTAGAAAAATAAATTAATTCCACCATTCAGTCACAACATTAAGAGAATCTGTATCTATTTAGTGCCTTTCACAGCCTCGGGATTTCCAAAAACTTCTCATTTCTAAATTTGAGAAAAAAAGCTTTTTGCTTTTCATGAAAAATCAAATCCAGAGATGCAAACACACTATCCTTGCTGTCAGCATGATTTTCATCACTCAACCACTGTCGGCTGAATCTATAGCTGCCGAGGTCCTAAGCCCTTGAATTCTCTCCTTGAATCTCACTGTCTCTCTCTTCTCCTTTAAGAAGCTCCTTCAAGCTCTTTGGCCAAGCTTTTGATAACCTGTCCTAAAATCTCATGTGGTTCAGTGTCAAACTTGTCTAATAACACTCCTGGGACATTTTACTTTAAAGGTGCAATATAAATGCAAGATGCTGTTGTGGCGCATGCTGCTGTGAGATCACTGATGCAATTCTCCTCATAAATCTGTACAATTTACATAATTTTTTTAACTGCAAAGGGGTCAAGTTTCTAGAAGGCTCCAAGTGGATTGCAAGTAGACATATCCAGGTGTGTGAAAACATTTGAAATTCAATAGGCATTCCCACAAGCACAAACTCATGGACAATGGCTTCCCTGGAGATGTGAATAGCACTTTCCTATCTCCCCAAACCTGGGAGAATGGGAACCATTCAAGTTAATGGCTGAGACATTTAAAAAGTTAATTACCTTGGCTAAAAAGACAATGGATGGGACTATGTCCCCACAGCAAGGACTAACCCAGTACCTAATATGGAGGCACGATTTGACAGTTTGGGATAGCAGTCATTTTGTGCTAAACAAAAATAAAAATACCTGGAAAAACTCCGCAGGTCTGGCAGCATCTGCGGAGAGGAACACAGTTAACGTTTCGAGTCCTTATGACTCTTCAACAGTCATTTTGTGCTTTTGGCTTGTATAAAGGAGACTCTAAGAAGCCATTTTGTGTGGCAGTATGAGGGACAATAGCAACATACAACTCTCAGCTGAAACACTCATGAATCACATGAGAGAGCTGGTATTCCCTGCCATCAAAGTAAGGCATCCAGAAAAATCAGCCCTGGGCTGCTAAGAAACCAGGCAAGCTTCCAGTGTCAGTTCTTGCAGTCTCCAGCAAGGAAAGGAGCCATTACTCTCTCCCAGCATCTGCTCTACCTATCGAGTCCACCTGCAAAGGAAAACTCCTATTCATTTGGTAGCACAGAACTTGAGTATTGTTGAAAAAAGAGACATTTTTTGTTGACACCTTTCGTCTTGTCCTGATGAGTGCAAGATGAAAAGCTTAGACAAAAAACATCTCTTTTTTTTCAATAAAACTCCTACTTTTCAACTTCACAAGCCATCACAGCTACTAAATCAAACCTCAAGTTTCAACCCCTTCAGTTTGGAAAAAAGGAATTCAAGCAATGGGCCCAGAATGATATCTCTCAGAGACTGATTTGAAATCTCATCTTTAAGTATCTTTTTTCCTTTTTCTGCTTTTAATCTCTGTGTCTGTATTTTTGTTAATAATTTTATTACTTTTACTTTCAGCAATAGTTTTGGAATAAACTAACCTTTATCTTGTTTAAGAAAAAAGCTTGACTGCTAGGTTATTTTTAAATTGAATCACAAGATTACACACACAAATTCTTAGATCATGGATCACTTTGAGGAAATATCTTTTATGTGGCTGTGACACTGGCTATACTTAAAAGTTGATAAATCACCAGACCCGGATCAAATTCATCCAAGGATACTGAGGGAAGTAAAGGCGGAAATTGTAGAGACACTGGTCATAATCTTTCAATCCTCCTTAGATTTGGGGGTGGTGCCAAAGGACTGGAGAATTGCAAATTTTACTTGTTCAAAGAGGGATGTAAGACTAAGCCTTCCAATACAGATCAGTTAGTTTAACTCTGATGGAAAAGCCTTTAGAAACGATAATCTAGGACAAAATTAACTGTCACTTAGACAAGTGTGGGTTAATTAAGGAAAGCCAGCATGGATTTGTTAACTTGCTTGAACTTTTTGATGAGATAACAGAGGAGACTGATGAGGGTAATGCGGTTGATGTGGGGTAGATGGGATTCCAAAAGCTATTTGACAAATTGATAATTGACAGACTTGTCAGCAAAGTTAAAACCCATGACATAAAGGGGACAGTGCTAGAATGGATATGAAGTTGGCCAAAACTTAAAGAGGACATATACAGGCTGGTGGAAAGAGTGGATGTGGTAGATGAAATTTAGTGCAGAAAAGTATAAAGTGATATTGGTAGGAAGGACGAGGTAAAATAAACGATAATTCTAAAGTAGCAGAGGGGCCTTCAGGGCGCGTGCACAAACTGTTGAAGGCTACAAAAATGGTTATTAAAGCAGAGCCTGGGCTGTATAAATTGAGGCTTAAGAGTATAAAAGCAAAGTTATGGCGAACCTTTCTAAAACACTGGTTCAGCCTCAACTGGTGTGTTATGACCAGTTCTGGGCACTGCACTTTAGGAAGGATGCGAAAGCATTAGAGAGGGTGCAGAAAAGATTTATGAGAATGTTTTCAGGGCTGAAGGATTTCAGATATGTGGATAGATTGGAGAAGCTCAGATAAGCTCAGCTCCTTTGAGAAAAGCAAAATTGCTAGGTGTTCAAAATCATGGGGGAGTCTGAACGGAGTAGATCAGGAGAAAATGTTCCCATTGGCAGATAGGTCAAGAACCAGAGCACAACAATTTAATGTGAATGATGAAAGAACCAAAAGACAACGGGGGAAGTTTTTTTCAAAACGGTGGCTTTCAAAAGGGAATTCGTTATCCAAATAGAAAAAAATTGCAGGGTTACAGGGAAAAGGCAGGCGAGTAAGAGTGGCTGAGTTGCTCATGCAGAGAGCTGGCATGGACATGACAGGCCAAATGCCCTCCTTCTGTACTGTAACTATTCCATGATTTTATATTTGCTGAGAGGGACAAGGGGGCAGGGGTTTCAACAGCATAAACTGAACAGAAACCTGGTGGATCTCAATTCTTCCCCAAATTGTAACAGCTCTCCCTTCCCCATCCTGGAAGACAGAATTTTTAGACCAGGTTTTCAACTTTATTTTTTCTTAATTTTTAAACATTTAGGGATTAAATCAGTCTAATAGCAAGTCCAGTTCCAGGTTGGTTTGCTCAAGTTTTTGTGGTTCTCACCTTAACTCTTTCCAAAGTCACCCAGGTTTTTGGATCAAAAACAGAAAATGCTGGAAAAGCTCAGCAGGTCTAACAGCACCTATGGAGAGGAAAAAAAAACAAGAGTTAATGTTTCAATTCCGTATGACTCTTCAGAGCCGAGTTCAGGGTTTTTGGATTGATATTTTCCCAGTGGTGAACTTTTGTTTTAAAAATAAAACCGGGGTGGGGGGAGAAGACAGTTTTTAAAGATCCATATAAACAACAAACACTGCCCTTCCAAAAGTGTAGCACTATGTTTTAGCAACATAGCATCTGGCACAATCGCCCCAGGTCGAATTGATGATGTATACCTTTAAAACATATTTTAAGGTTTCAAAGTCACAGGCAAGGATCCTCAACAGAATGCCTCCCTTAAGAATTTCTATCACATAACAAAGAAATGGGAGCTATGGTAAGGGGTGCCCCCCTTACATGATATTAGCAGTGAATGCATTATTAAGGACTCTTAATACTTCTATCTCACCATCCAGATTGAGCTTTTTTGAGGACACTACAAGGTTGGTGGGTATAAGTAACAGTCATCGCCATATACTTGAATGATTATATACTTGGATTTTCAGAAGCCTTTGACAAGATGTCTTATAAAAAGCTACTTTATAAGAAAAGAACCCTGTAGGCATCCTAGAATAAGGAATTATCTGCATTCTCATGGGAAGAAAGAACATAGGAAGAATAGGCCAGTCAGCACCTTAACATGCTCCACCATGCACGGTTGATCTACACCTAAATTCCACTTGTCCACCTTTGAAATGTCTAATGATACACTCACCCAAGGAAAAAAATCTACCAGCCTCAATCTTGAAAGTTTCAATTGACCCAGGAACTATAGCCTTTTGGGGAGAGAGTTGTAGATTTCCGTGACCATGTGTGTGAAGTGTTTCCTGATTTCACCACCAAATAGTCAAGCTCTAATTTAAAGATAATGCTTCGTTAGAGAAAATAATTTCACTGTATCAACCCTATCTAACCTGATCATTTAAAGACTAAAACAAAATACTGTAGATGCTGGAATCTGAAATAAAAACAGAAAATGCTGGAATTAGTAGGTCTGGCCTGTGGGGAAACAGAGGTAGCATTTCAAGTCTGTGACCTTTCATCAGAACTGGGGAAAGTTAGAAATTTAATAGGTTTTTGAGCAAGCAGAAGTGTGGGGGCGGGATGTTGGGAAAGGGAACATAGGAGGAATAACAAAAAGGAAAGTGGAGTGTGGAGATTAGATTACACAGGTTTCATGGTGTAAAGCCAAAGGGAGGGGTAATGGGACAAGTAAAGAAACAGAAAATGTCACGATGTGAATGGCAGGATCCTGAACAGCTGCCATTCAAAAACAAAATGAAATGAGAGAAACATGAGGGGAAAAAAAAACGAACCATCAAAGAAAAATGGAACAAAACTGGGAGAGTGTTTATGATTCAAAACTGTTGAACTTAATGTTGAGTCTTGAAAGCTGTAAAGTGCCCAGTCCAAACAGGATGCTGTTCCTCATTTTGCGTGGAGCTTCACTGGGACATTCCAGAAGGCACTTAAACATCATGATTAGGTCACCCCTCAATCTTATTTATGCAAGGGAATACAAGGTTGTTATGAATATTTATGCTAATGTATGTAACTGGTTAATAGCAAAGTTCTGCAGGAATCGTTGGTAAAACAGCTGCTTTTCACTATCTATGTTCATAATCTGGATGAAGACATTGGGGAATTGCCTATGAACGCAATGACAACACAAAGATTTGACCTAGTTAGAACTTTGTTGTATCTAGAGATAACTGGGGGGGGGGTAGGGCGGGGGAGAATAGATCTGTATCTGTGGCAAATCACATTCCGTGCTAATAAATATTAAAGCACATGTGGGACTAATACCAAGCACGTGTATATAGCACAAGTTTCCAGTAAACGCAAATAAAACTATTACAGGGCCATGTTCGCCCTCACCTATAATATTTGGGGCGAAACTGGTCTTAATTGGCGGTAACGCATGACAAGAGACAGTCACTCGCTTTATAGGCCGCCCCTGATATCGTTTTCCATTGAAGCCAATCGCCACTGATATTTTTGCCAGGGGATCAATTACTGCAACGAAAAGCAAGCTCCAGTATTCGGGAAACCTAAGTCTTTTACTGCCATGATTGCGAGTATCACGGATGGAGGTTCAACAGCAAACAAGTTACCCGCTGTGTTCAACTGCTATTAATGGCTTCAGGCCTTCGCTCCACGTCGAGAAGCAGCAGGCACGGCTCTCCCTCACCTTCCAGACACCGCAGCTACTGCCCATGCGCCGCCATCCACTTCCTCCAACCACTCTTCCCACAAATCCTCCGCCGCCGGAAGTCGGTGCCGATGCACTGCGCCTGCGCCGAGCCTGAACCCGGACACTTCTCCTGGGCTGAAGGCAAAATACTGCGGATGCTGGAAATCTGAAACAAAAACAAAAATAGCTGGAAAAACTCAGCAGGTCTGACAGCATCTGCGGAGAGGGATACAGTTAACATTTCGAGTCCTCCTGGGATCCCGTGGATTCTACACCTAAACCTTGAAGAAGCTGATAGGCTAAATGTCTCTGCTAGGGAAGGTGGTCCACTTTCCTTTAAAACTGTATTATAGCCCTGAAGAAGAGTCACACGGACTCGAAACGTTAACTGTGTTCCTCTCCACAGATGCTGTCAGACCTGCTGAGTTTTTGCAGCTATTTTTGTTTTTGTTCCTTTAAAACTGGCCGATTTCTGGGGGCATGCTCAAATCAACAATGACAGATTAAGGAGCTGCATTTATTTTTTTCAAAAATATTCTTCATTCATAAAATTTGTAAAAGTACATTGTGGAATGTCTATTTGAACAGTCATCTAAAGTACAGTCCAATTTAATTTCTTTCAATGGAGTACATGGCGATCTGAGGTGCCTCACAATTATGTCATTTAAAATATACATCTCATTCTCTAGTGCATATAGTCCAACACTGGTCCTACTCCCTCACTGTACTATGGCAGGAGGACCTTAGCTGTGGCTCGTAGAAGTTTGAAACAATCACACTTTTAGACACAATATTGGAGCTTTAATCGTGCATTTTTTTTTTTACAGTGACCAGACATTCCGGTTTTGTTGGGACAGTCCCGGTATTTCATTAGAAGTCACCGTGTCCCGACAGTTTTCTCCAAAGTACTCCAAATGTCCAGGTTTTCTGGCTTTCGCACAGCGTCGCTACACTTTCCCCAATTCTTCCCCCCAACCACCCCTCTTTACACTGGCAATAAAACAAGTTTGTCATCAAAGCAAAGTCTCCTAAACTGTGTGAACTCCTTGTTATGACCAAGGATCATAGCTCCAAATTACTTACAGACATATTGAACTTTTAAGTAAGATGTGTTTTTTTTTAAAAAAAGAACATACAAGTAAAAGCTGAGAGACTATAAAGTAACCACTTGCTGGAAAATTCCTACGTGGATTACACTTGACCAACTAGTCCAGAGAATGGAATGTTGCACCTAAAGAGGTATCAAGACCTACTTCAGGCAGAGACACTTTAAAGGAAAAGATTCAATGCAAAAACAACTGTAATCTCCTGTGGTTACGGAGACAATGAAGGCTGATTACTATCTCAGCAGAAACCATCTCCTGCGAGTTATATCCCAGACTCTTGACATGACGTGAGTTGAAAGAAAGCAGTTTCTGGGTGAAAGACATGTTTGTTTTTTCCCCTTTGGGAATGCACAAGAAAAGGGTTAAAAGCCAGCTCCAACCCTGGTCTCTGTGTGCTGGTGTTCCAGGTCTGGTGTGTGAGGGTGTGCTGTGAAGGTCACAGCTGAAAAACATCAACTAGGCATCCCTGCTCTAGCAGGTAAAAAAAAATCCTCTATCTCTGATTGCTGGAGGCAAGTCACAAGTCAGCAAAGCCACAGTCGAAAAGAAAACAGGACAACTCCTTTCAGCTAACCTGCAGAACCAAAAATCTCCAAACTAGCTGCTCAACTGCCAAATTCAACTCTACCAGAAACGTCCAACTTAACGGACGCAATGTTTCACCATCTACTCCTTATGATCAAGCCAAAGATTGATTCGTGTATCTTTTTTAACTTTTATTTTTGGACTCACTTCTCATTTCTAATCTCTGTGTATGTGTGTTGCATTTTATTACTTTTTCTCGTGTTTTAGTAACTAATAGACTCACTCTTTCTTTAATCTTCGTTGCAACCAACCAAGGGGCTTGAATAAAGAAGGGGAGCCAGTTCATCCCTCCTCACTTGGGAGCGTAATAATTTGGGGTACCTGTCCAGGGTCATAACAAATTGGGGGAACCTCGCCCAGGGACCGGTCATAACAGCCTACATTTCAAAGCTCAGGATCAAGGTGTAATGTGTGTCATTTAAGCAGAGCTTTTTTCTCTCTCTAGACTTCTTTAAGGTCGCAATATCAAAATGATGTTTTACAATGTAGACAACAGGATTGAAGAAAACAAGAAATGCTTTAACCTCACGCGGTCTGCAACAAACCCATGTAAGTCTCCCAGAGGTGCCTCTACTAGAAGGGGGAAACAATGATTGAGCTCATTCCCTAAGGCTGCAAGTTGAATAATTGAAGGAAGCACATTTCCATATTGTTTGAACATTTGTTACAGAGCCATGCACCTGTCGCCCATTTTAATAATTCAGCACAATAATTTCATTTGGAAGGGGCCAAATAATACCTTGCAGCTTCAGGGCACCATTGATATTCCTTTTTAATGTGAAAACTTCAATGTTGATTTTAAAAGGCACCGCACGTAGTTAGAGAACTATCCTCTAAGGGGAGGCCGGATGGATCACCCGGCATCGACCTAGGTACTGAAATCGACAACGGCAAACTCAACCCTGTCAACCCTGCAAAGTCCTCCTTACGACCATCTGGGGGCTTGTGCCAAAATTGGGAGAGCTGTCTCACAGACTAGTCAAGCAACAGCCTGACAGTCATACTCATGGAATCATATCTTACAGATAATGTCCCAGGTTCCACCATCATCATCCCTGGGTATGTCCTGTCCCACCAGCAGGATAGACCCAGCCGAGGTGGTGGAACAGAGGTATACAATCAGAAGACAGTTGCCCTGGGATCCCTTAATATCAACTCTGTACCCCATTAAGTCTCATGACATCAGGTAAAACATTGGCAAGGAAACCTCCTGTTGATTACCATGTACCATCTCAGCTGATAAATCAATACTCCTCCATGTTGAACACCACTTAGAGGAAGCACTGAGGATGGCAAGGGTGCAGAGTGCACTCTGTGTGAGGGCCTTCACTGTCCATCACCAAGAGTAGTTCGTTAGCACCAGTAGAGACCGAGCTGGCCTGGTCCTAAAGGACATAGCTGCTAGACTGGGTCTGCCACAGTTGCATGTGTCCATGACACTATCGATAGGAATGACCCCCACACAGTCCTTGTAGAGACGAAGTCCCGTCTGCACATTGAGGATACCATCTCGTGTTGCGTGGCACTACCACCATGCTATTTGGAATAGATACATGGGAACTTCCCAAAACTTTTCAATGTGTCCCGATTTTGACTTTTTAAAATCTGGTCACCCTAGTATTTTTCCAGACCTGTATGAATGATACATTGTTGTTTCAGTATGCTGCTGACTTTAGTGCAGTAATGAGTGATGTGGCACTCTGGATTTGCATGTGTACCTATGCATGACAGTATAATTCATAAATCATTTTGTAATATATCCATATAACATTCCTCTTTAAAAATGCCTCCTTATGTCAATATAAAAAAATTAACAATTTAAAGGTTATGTCCAAATTAATATTTACAATTCACATTTATAATTATATGTGTAACTCCAAACTTAAAACTCTTTTGTTTTTTGAGAAAAGCAAACAAGTTACATTATTCATGGTATCACTCAGGAAGTAAAATGTTGTACCTCCATCTTGTGGATTTCGTATTCCTGATTCTCAGTGATGAATTGACTGGCGATGTTATGTGTGTTGCTCCTGGTGTCATAGGATTTGTGCTTAATGTTGTGTCACTTATTAATGACACTGTCGATGTTGTCTTGCTGTTCGTGATGTTGCTAGTGTTTCTGATGATCTTTTCAGCTTTATCAGCTCTGGTGTAGGTTGAACATGGACTCTGTTCCTTCTCATCTGCTTACCAGTTTCAGTGTCAATGACATATGATCTTGGGGGTATCAGCTTCAACAACAACTTTTGCTGGGTTCCAGGTTTTCAGGATTGAATCCTGTACATGCACAGTTTGTCCTCTTAACAACAACATCACATTACTGTGTATGTATGTGAATGTGCGGAATGTGACAAATAAGATTGAAGGCGCAGATTGCCATGTGGAAATACAATGTTATGGCTATAACAGGGACCTGGCTCAAAGGGCAGGCAGGCCTAGGTATTAAATATTCCTGGATACAAGGTGTTCAGAAAAGATAGGAAAGGAAGGAAAGGGGTAGTAGTATTGAGTAAGGATAACATTGCAGTGCTGGAGAGAGAGGAAGTCCCAGAGGAGTCAAGGACAGAATCTATTTTGCTAGAGCCCAGGAACAAAATAGGTGCAATTACATGGTGTAGTCTATAGGCCACCAGGGCAGTGGGAAAGATGTAGATGAACAAATTTGCCAGGAAATTACAGAGAGGTCGAAGAATTATAGAGCACTAGTTTCAAGGTACTGGCGGATAAGGATAACAGGAGTCCTCGGGTTAAGGTGCTTAATTAGGGGAAGGCTAATTATAACAATATTAGGCAGGAACTGAGGAGTCTAGACTGGAGGCGGATGTTTGAGGGCAAATCAACAACTGACATGTGGGGGGCTTTCAAACGTCAGTTGATAAGAATTCAGGACTGGCATGTTCCTGCTAGGATGAAGGATAAGTATGGCAAGTTTCAGGAACCTTGGATAACGAAGGATATTGTGAGATTAGTCAAAAAGAAAAGGGAAGCATTCATAAGGGCTAGAAGACTGGGAACAGATGAAGCCAGTGGAGAATGTAAAGAAAGTAGGAAGAAACTTAAGCAAGGAATCAGGAGGGCTAAAAGGGGTCATGAAAAGTCATTGGCAACCAGGATTAAGGAAAATCCCAAGGCCTTTTATACATATGTAAAAAGCAAAAGGGTAGCCAGGGAAAGGGTAGGCCCATTCAGGGACAGAGGTGGGAATCTGTGTGTGGAGCCAGAAGAAATGGGAGAGGTACTAAATGAGTATTTCTCATCAGTATTCACCAAAGAGAAGGACTTAGCGGTTGATTTGTCTAGGGAAGAGTGTGTAGATAGCCTGGATCATGTTGAGATCAAAAAAGAGGTGTTAGGCGTCTTGAAGAATATTAAGGTAGATAAGTCCCCAGGGTCAGGTGGGATCTACCCGAGTACTGAGGGAGGCAAGGGAGAAGATTGCTGGGGCCTTGACAGAAATCTTTGTATCCTCACTGGCTACGGGTGAGGTCCCAGAGGACTGGAGAATGGCCAATGTTGTTCCATTGTTTAAGAAGGGTAGCAGGGATAATCCAGGAAATTATAGGCCAGTGAGCCTTATGTCAGTGATAGGAAAATTATTGGAGAAGATTCTTCGTGACAGGATTTATTACCAGTTGGAAGCAAATGGGCGTATTAGTGAGAGGCAGCATGGTTTTGTGAAGGGGAGGTTGTGTCTCACTAACTTGATTGAGTTTTTCGAGGAAGTGACAAGGATGATCGACGATGGAAGGGCAGTGCATGTTATATACATGGATTTCAGTAAGGCCTTTGACAAGGTCCCTCATGGCAGACTGGTACAGAAGGTAAAGTCGCACGGGATCAGAGGTGAGCTGGCAAGATGGATACAGAATTGGCTTGGTCATAGAAGACAGAGAGTAGCAGTGGAAGGGTGCTTTTCTGAATGGAGAATGTGACTAGTGGTGTTCCACAGGGATCAATGCTGGGACCTTTGCTGTTTGTAGTATATGTAAATGATTTGGAGGAAAATGTAACTGGGCTAATTAATAAGTTTGCAGATGACACTAAGGTTGGAGGAGTTGCAGATAGTGAAGAGGATTGTCAAAGGATACAGCGGGATATAGATCGGTTGGAGACTTGGGCAGAGAAATGGCAGATGGAGTTTAATCCGGACAAATGCGAGGTAATGCATTTTGGGAGGTCTAATACAGATGGGAATTATACAGTAAATGGCAGAACCCTTAAGTGCATCGATGGGCAGAGGTATCTGGGTGTACAGGTCCACAGGTCACTGAAAGTGGCAACGCAGGTGGATAAGGTAGTCAGGAAGGCATATGGCATGCTTGCCTTCATCAGCAGGGGTATTGAGTATAAAAGCTGGGAAGTCATGCTGCAGCTGTATAGAATTGGTTAGGCCACACTTGGAATATTGCGTGCAATTCTGGTCGCCACATTACCAGAAGGATATGGAGGCATTGGAGAGAGTGCGGAGGAGGTTTACCAGGATGCTACCCGGTTTGGAGGTTATTAGCTATGAGGAGAGGTTGGAGAAACTTGGATTGTTCTCACTAGAGCGACGGAGATTGAGGGGCGACTTGATAGAAGTTTACAAAATGATGAGTGGCATGGACAGAGTAGATAGTCAGAAGCTTTTTCCCAGGGTGGAAGAGTCAATTACTAGGGGACATAGATTTAAGGTGAGAGGAGAAAACTTTAGAGGAGATGTGTGGGGCAAGTTTTTTACGCAGAGGGTAGTGAGTGTCTGGAATTCGCTGCCAGTGGAGGTGTTGGAAGCAGGTATGATAGTGGTGTTTAAGAGGCAGCTTGACAAATACATGAATAGGATGGGAATAGGGGGATGCGGACCCCAGAAGTGCAAAATGTTTTAGTTTGACAGGCAATATTATCGGCACAGACTTGGAGGGTCGAAGAGCCTGTTCCTGTGCTGTACTTTTCTTTGTTCTTTGTTCTAATAATGGGTGACTTTAATTATCTGATGATAGACTGGGATAGTAATAATGTAAAGGGCAGAGAGTGTATTCAGGAAAATTTTCTACAGCAGCTATGTTTCCAGCCCAATGAGAAAGAGGCACTAATTGACCTGGTTCTTGGGAATGAGGTGGGCCAAGTAGATCTATTGTCAGTAGGAAACCTTTTAGGGGAAACGGATCATTGCATCATAAGATTTAGGTTGGCTATGGTAAAGGACAAAGAACAATTCAGAGTAAGAACTGGGGGAAAAGCCAACTTTAGTGGGGTAAGAATGGATCTGGGCCAGATAAACTGGAATCAAAGGTTGGCAGGAAAAACAGTAATTGAACAATGAATATAATTAACATTCAAAAAAAGAGATAGTTTAGACATGGTTGACGTATATTCCGAGGAAGGTAGAGCAAACAAATCCAGAGCTCCATGGATGATGAAAGAGACAGAGGTTAAGATGAAGAAGAAAAGGTGTGCTTATGACAGATGTTGGGTAGATAAAATAAACAAGAACCAGGCTGAACATAGAAGGTTCAGTGGGGGAGTGAAAAACAAAGAAAGAATATGAAGAGTATGAAGATAGACTGTCAGCTAACATAAAAGGGAATCCCAAAGTCTTCTGTGGGCATATATACAGTAAAAGGGTAGTAAAAGGAGGAGTGGGGCTGATAAGGGACCAAAAGGGGGATTTACACATGGAGGCAGGGGGCACAGCTGAGGTATTAAATGAATATTTTGCATCTGTCTTTACCAAGGCAGAAGATGCTGCCCAGATCATGGTGAAAGAGGAGGTAATTCAGAAAACTTAAGGGTTCCAAATTGAGAAGTAGGTGGTGTTGGATAGGTTGTCTGTAATTAAAACTTATAAGACACCAGGACCGGATGAGTCGCATCCAAGGATACTGAGGGAAGCGAGAGTGGAAATTGCGGAAGCACTGGCCATAATTTTCCAATCTTTCTTAGACTCAGGGGTGGTGCCAGAGGACTGGAAAATTACAAATGTTACACATCTGTTCAAAAAAGGGTGTCAAGATAAGCCCAGCAACTGCCAGTCAGTTTTACATCAGTGGTGGGGATGCTTCTAGAAACAATAATTAAATAGTCACTTAGGCAAATGTGGGTTAGTTAAGGAAAATCAGCTTGGATTTGTTAAGGGAAAATGGTGTTTAACTAACTTGCTTGAGGTTTTTTGATGAGGTAACAGAGAGGGTTAATGAGGGTAATGCTGTTGATGTGACGTACATGGACTTCCAAAAGGCATTTGATAAAGTTCCACGCAAGACTTGTGAGCAAAGTTATAGCTCATGGAATAAAAGGGACAGTAGCAATATGAATTTGAAATTGGCTGCGTGATGAAAAACAGTTGAGATTAATGGACAACTTTTGGACTGGAGGAAGGTTTGCACTGGAGTTCCCAAGGGGTCGGCGTTGGAACCCTTGCTTTTCCTGATATATCATAATGACCTAGACTTTGGTGTACAGGGCACAATTTCAAAATTTGCAGATGATACAAAACTTCGAAGCATTGTGAACTATGAGGAGGATAGTCAAGAACTTCAAAGGGACATAGACAACTTGGTGGAATGGGTGGACGAGTGGCAGATGAAATTTTATGCAGAGAAGCGTGAAGTGATTCATTTTAGTAGGAAGAACCTAAAATAAATGGTACAATTCTAAAGGGGCTGTAGGAGCAGAGGATCCTGGGTTTATACATGCATAAATCATTGAAGGTGGCAGGACAGGTTGAGAGTCTGGTTAATCAAGCATACTCTATCCTAGACTTTATTAATAGGGGATTAGAGTACAAGAGCAAAGGAAGGTTATGTTATACTTGTATAAAACACTGGTTCGGCCTTAACTCACTTTAGGAAAGATGTGAAGGTATTAGAGTGCAGAAAAGATTCATGAGAATAGTTCCAGGGATGAGGAATTTCACTTATGTAGATAGATTAGAATGGTTTTCCTTGGAGAAGAGAAGGTTGAGAGGAGATTTGTTCGAGGTATTCAAAATCATGAGGGGCCTGGACAGGGAGAAGTTATTCCCACTAGTGGAAGGATTGAGAATGAGAGGGCACAGATTTAAGGTAATTGGCAAAAGAAGCAATGGAGACACGAGGAGAAAATCTTTCACACGGTGGATGATTAAGACCTGGAACGTGCTGTCAGCAAAATGGATGGAATGTCCAGGCTCCTGACGGAAGCAATAAAGGACACAAAGCTGTGTCATGTCTCCAACAATCCTGCATTGAAAAAAAAATTGAAACCACAAACTACAACGGCCAGCCTGGACATTGCCAGCAGCAGTGAGAGCTGCTGGAAGACAGCCAGCTGCTTGTTCTTTAGAGCCAAGACATACACTTTGATCAGTCGGAGCGGAGGATTTTTGTACAATATGTCTGCTACAAGGAGGCAGCCATCCACACCTCCTTTACTTTGGTGTTGGTGAAGTTGCCTCCCAGGCTGGAGCATCAATAGTCTGTGGAACTATAATCACAACCATTGTTGGTAAGTGCTAAGATGTGGTGGTGCTCAGTACTGCAGAAACAGCACATCAGCTTTGACCTTGGTGAAGTATCCAAAGTCAAAACACATTACGTAGTGGCCTTAACATTTTGGGTGGAATCAACCTAGAATCGCACTAAGTGCGGTAGCTGGCGTGAGAAATGACGTTTTACCCGCTGGCCACAATGGTGGGTTTTTGTCCTTGTATCGTTGTATTGTCCCCTTCTCACCTCATAAATTATGCAGTCACGGGAAACACGCCACCTTGCTGGCAGGCGGCCACCGATTTTCCCGCCACGCCATTACCTCGCCGCTTCCTCACTCTGTGCACCATATTTAAAATGCAGCCGTGTGCATACTTGTCAATGCTTGCCACCCAGGGCTGCTTCAGTGAAGACATAGCCCCAAAAGCCAAGAAAAGTGCAGCCCCCCCACCCCGGTTCAGTGACGCATCCCTGGGATGCCTTCTAGACACCATGGAGGCCTGCTGCTATGCCCTCTATCCCCGCTCTGGCTGCAGGATGCCCTTCAGGGTCACTGTTCCAGCTTGGGAGGTGGTGGCAGTGGCAGTCAGTGCCAATGCTGCACACAAGAGGTCAGCCATCCAGTGCAGAAAAATGTTGAATGATCTCATCCGTGCCACCAGGGTAACTCAACCATCCCATCAATATCAACTTACCCACTCACAAACCCGTCACACATTCACTGGCATCTCACTCACTGCCAGCTCAAGGAACATCACCACTCACTCTCCCACACACACCCTCACATCTCCATCTGGCCTCATCTCCTCTGGATACTACATCCTTATCCTGTCCATGGCTCCACTCAGCACACATGCACGCCTGGCATCCTTCTCATATGGCTTGGCATGCGCCTTGCTCACGCTCTCCCCATCTGATTTATGCAGGACAAAATCACGCACATTCAACAGGAGAGGTCCCAGACTGGGGGTGGAGTGCCGGATATCAAGATCCTCACTCCATTCGAGAGTCCCACATTGGAGCTGGCTGGAGAGGATGTCGAACGTTCCTGTGGTGATGGTGAGGTCGGCGGCAAGCATCCATGTGAGGATCCTGCACCACTCCTCAGCCTGTGGATCTGGAGATGATGGGGTCACAGGAAGAGGGGATTTGGATAGGCCAGACATTCCTGGAGTCACCTGGTTGGATGGCCCCAGGATGTTGAGCTACTGGTCCTCCTCCCCTATGGGTGCCCGACGGCCCCTGGCTGACTCCTTGAGGAGAACAGGAAGCTGGTGTGAGATTGAGCTACCTCGCACCCTTCTTGCATTGAGACTGTTGGAGTCAGTGATGGAGTTCAGCCCACACTGCAGTGCAGGACTGATGTCCTTGACCAAGGTCTCCATGGTGGCCGCCATCCTGCCAGTGTGGACCTTGATGCATCAGCACGATGCTGCAAACACCTCGGACCCAAGATGGACAGACTCCTCCATCGTCTTCTGTCAACGCTACTCTGAGTCCACTGTTCTGTGTATAACGTGGCTGCCAAGCATGAATAATCTCCATCTTCTCTCCTAGGCACATCTGCCACATCGGCCTCAGGCAATCTTGATCCCGACTCCAGTGCTGAGAACACCTCGGATGAGGATCCTGAGGGCAGCACCGTTGAAGCCCTGTCACGGCGCTCACCCACACCTTCCACCAGTGCAGCGACATACACCTCAGTGGGAGCTAGATGTAGTGAGCACACCACACATACTCTTCCACAGCAGGCAGAGGCAGGGACATCCTCGAACAACGGCACTCGGAGGACTGCTGGAGACAAGGAACCTGCTGAGTCTGAGTCAGATGATGAGCCTCTGAACTCGGTCCTCAATCAGTTGGTGGAGCTGTTAAAGCCAATCACAGGAACATTAGGAAGGGATGTCTGGTGCAGACATCCAGATTGAGGATGATGGAGGAGTCTGTCTACCTTGGGTCCGAGGTGTTTGCAGCATCATGCTGATGCATCAAGGTCCACACTGGCAGGATGTCAGCCACCATGGAGACCTTGGTCCAGGACATCGGTGGGCATGGGCTGAATTCTATCACTGACTCCAACAGTGTCAACGCAAGAAGGGTGCGAGGCAGCTCAATCTCACACCAGCTTCCCCTTCTCCTCAAAGAGTCAGCCAGGGGCCATCGGGCACCCATAAGGAGGAGGACCAGCAGCTCGACACCCCGTGACCAACCACCCAAGTGACTCTGGGAATATCTGGCCAATCCAAATCCCTTCTTCCTGTGATCCCATCCTCTCCAGCTCCACAGGCTGAGGAGGGTGTACCTGGCCCACAGCAGGACACCCAAAGCAGTCCAGGGCCCTCCAGGTCTCTGCCCGCCAAAATCATCACAGACAACAGGGCGTAGCAGTCAGCAGGCTGCCTCCACCTCTGCTGTGGATGTCGGGGATGCACCAAGACATAGCATCAGGGTTGGGAAGGTTAAGAAGATGTAGCTCTTTTCAGTCAACCAAGTAAACTAAATTAACAAAATTAGGGATAAAGTAAAAAGCAGCCCCTTAAAGGGAAATTGCAAAAACAAAGACAACATTTAAAGGAAACTTACAAACATTAAACCAAAATGTGATTAACAGGGTCATTAAAACACCCCAGTCCCCGTGGTGCCCACCGAGCACGGAAGGCCTTGACAGTGCTGGCAGACACCACGTGCTCCCTCTTCAGGGACACCCGGCCACGAACATAGTCGCGGAACAGGGGCAGACGGACAGTCGGGTGGGACGAACCCCTCGATCGCCCACTGCCTGGACCTGTTGATGACAACTTGGCCAGTCCCAAGAGCAGGTTCACGAGAAGGTCCTCCTCCCTCCCTTCCAGCCCCCCTCCACACCGGGTGCCCGTAGATCAGGAGCATGGGACTGAAGTGCAAACAAAACAACAGTAAAAGGTTTTTTAAATAACTGCAAAGGGAGTGCAGCCTACAATAATTAACATTGACATGGTCCACGGACTCCACAAGGCCGCAAAAGACGCAGGCATGTTGGGAGCACGTGAACTGACACATCCTATGATTGTATGGAACTGCTGCATGCAACATCCTCCACCCTAGGTCCCCAATAGAAAGTGGGAGGACACCTCCGTAGAGGGACCTCCACTGGGGACCTCTGCCGCCGGACATCAACAAGGCACGCCAGGGCGTGTCCGAGCAGCGGGCGAGAGCAAGGAAGTGAAGGGTGTGAAGCAGCAGCCCATACAGGAAACCTCTCCTCGCCGTGCTAAAGGGCACGGAGGGCATTTCTGCGAGGTGACTCAGGTTGCGGGGCACTGGCTCCTGAGGGAGAGTGCAGGGCTTGGGGCCAATGTGGAATTTGGTCCGAACAGGGGTACACTCAGACGGAACACTACTGCGCACCTGCGCCACCTCAAGTCCCAGTATGCGTTGGGGCCGAGCACAGCTGTCCTAAGGTTTTGGATGGCATTGACCATGAGGTAGATGTCCATGGATGCGCGATGCGCCAACTCCTGTGGTAGCATCAAGCCCACTCCTCAACCACCCAGAACGCCCCCGATCCTGGTCACCCCGGCAGCCACAGCCTTCCTCTCTGCCAGCCACTGAAAAGGACGAAGAGACAGATTCCTGAGCAGCGGCTCTCTAACTACAGCCGCTACTCCTGATGGCAGAGAGATGCGTCGCGAGGTGACCACGTTCCAGACTTTGATCAGGTCCTGGTAAAAGACGGGCAACGCCTGCAAGGAGCCACCGAGGCCCCTCTGCTCTATAAACAGGAGCTGCACATCATAATTCAGGCCATGTACCTGGCGGAAGAAATACATCACCAGGTCACACCACCTCGGAGGGGGCTCAACGTAAAGGTATCGCTGCAGGGCCTGAAGGCGGAAAGACGCCACCTGGTTGCGTAGGCACACCAGCGCCTGACCGCCCTCCCTAAGCGGGAGATTCAGAACCTCAGCAGTGACCCATTGCAATCTTTGTCCCAGAAGAAGTCGATGAGCATTCTCTGGATTTTTGTGACAAAGTCCGGGGGAGGGGTCAAAGTGACCAGCCGGTACCACAACATGGTGGCAACCAGCTGGTTTATGGCCAGAACTCAACCCCGGTAAGACAGCACTCGGAGCAGTCCTGTCCAGCGCCGCAGGCGAGCGGTAACTTTGGTCTCCAGCTCCTGCCAATTCGCCGGCCAGGATTCCTCAGCAGGGCAGAGGTGGACCCCCAGGTAGAGGAGCTGGTCCTGCTCCAGGTGAAAGGCCTGAGCTCCTCGGGTAGGGGATCCATCTGCCACTGACTGACCAGGAGTCCAGAACACTTACCCCAGTTGATTCTGGCAGAGGACATGGCAGAGTAGACCTCCTGGCACTTGTGCATCCTCCACAGGTCAGCCGGGTCGGTGAACATGAGGAGCACGTTATCGTCATAAGCCGAGAACACCAACCCGATGCCCGGCCCGCGCAGAACCATTCTCGACAACCTCCTCCACAAGAGGCACAGGAAAGGCTCCACACAGATAGAATACAACTGGCTAGACAGGGGGCAGCCCTGACGCACACCTCTTCCAAAGCGAAGGGGCACCATCAGGGACCCATTAACTTTAACTAGACACTCCGCGGCAGTGTACAAAAGTCAGATCCGGGCAACGAAATGCATCCCAAACCTGAATGCTCACAGAGTCCCGAATAAATATTCATGATCCACCCTGTCGAATGCCTTCTCCTGGTCAAGAGACAGGAAGGTGCTCGACAGACCAGTCCTCTGGGAAAAGTGGATGATGTCCTGGACCAGATGGATATTATCGAAGGTGGTACAGCCCGGGACTGCGTAGGACTGGTCAGGATGGATCATGTGGTCTAGCACGGTGTCGAGGCGAGAGGACATGGTCCTGGCAAAGATCTTGTAATCCGTGCTGAGGAGGGAGACCGGGCGCCAGTATTTAAGATGGCGGAGATCCCCCTTCTTAGGCAGCCGGGCAATCACGGCCCTTGCGCCACGAAAGGGGCATCTCCCCGGTAGCAATACTCTCCCCCAGGACCCCCGCGAAGTCGCTCCCCAGGACGTCCCAGAACGCCCTGAAGAACTCCACGGTCAGCCCGTCAAGTCCCGGGGATTTGCCCCTGGAGAGGCTGTCGAGGGCACCGAGGCTCCCCCAGACTTATAGGGGAGTCGAGCTTTCCGGCGCCTTCCGGGCCGACCTGCGGCAGGTCCACCCACAAAACTCTGGGAGCTGGACGGATCCAGAGAGAACAGGGCAGTGTAATAGTCTCGAGCGATGGCCCTGATGCCCTCCAGATTCGAGACAAGGGATCCGTCATCGGCCAGCAGCGTAAGGAGCTGCTGACGGACCCCGTGTCTTTTCTCCAAGCGAGTAGAAGAAGGGGGAGGCACGGTCCAGCTCCCGGAGGAACAGGATCCACGACCTCACGTACCCGTGAGACCCGACGAGTTGCAGGTCCCGCAGCGCGCCCTTCTCATCGTACACCGACCGCAGGGCCGGGTCCACGTCGGGCTGACGGAGACGTGTCTCCAGGTCGAGCACCTCCTGCTCCAACTCCTCCACCCTGGATTTCCGCCTCTTTGTCGACCCCTTCGCGTACTCCTGACAGAAAACTCGGACGTGAGTCTTGCCCACGTCCCACCATAGCCTCAAGGAGGGGAAGCCTCCCCGCTTCCTTCTCCAGCCGGCCCAGAAACGACAAAACGAGTCCAGGAACCGCTCGTCCTCCAACAACAGGTTGTTAAAGTGCCAGTACGCGGACCCCGTCCGAGCGCAAAACGGAGCAAGCTCCGCCCACACCAGACGGTGGTCCATGCACGGCACCTGCTGCACAGAAACCGACGGAGCGCAGAACACCAACGCCTTGGAAACATAAAGATGGTTGAGTCTGGACTCTCCGACTCCAAGTGACACAAGACTGAAAATGCTGGAGTCAGGATGGAGATATTGCTCGACGTTCACCAAGTCGAAGGACCTGTCCAGGTCCCTCAAATTACTCACACCTAGGGGACCATGATGGGGACGGGCCCCGAGGGTACAGTTGAAATCCCTTCCCCTCCCCTGAGGACGATGCACTCGCCCGTGTCGATGGGGCCCAGATGAGCAGACACTTCCTGAAAGAAGCTTGCTTGCTGCTGCGCGCCCAGGGGAGCGTACACATTCACAAAGTGAAGCACCGCGCCCCCCAGGCGCACAGTCAGGTGCAGCAACCGGCCTGGCACCGGCTCCTTGAGCCCCCAAGATCTCCGGCTGAAAATGTGGGGCCAACAAGATAGCCACCCTGCCAGAATTGAAGGCTAGGTGACTCATGTAGACCCCCCTCGCCACTCCAGGAGCCACGTAGCCTTGTCTCCCGGAACGGTATGGGTTTCCTACAGGAAGCACACCGCATACTTCCCGTCCCCGAGGACCGAGAAGTTCTGGAACCTGCGCTGTGCGTCCCTGCTGCTGTGCATGTTGAGGTTGGCTATGGTAGTCTTCATTGTCAGAAGTATATGCTACCATCACCTAGTGCAAAATGTAAGGAGAAGAGGGCAATTTTAATCCTTCCTCTCCTTCCAGGAGCCCAGCGAGAAACATGTGGAGGGCCTTGAGGGCGGACCAGAACACAAGGGGAAAAGAATGCCACGAGTCCAGGGCCGACTGGACCCTGTCTCAGTGACCGCGATTATTCGCTAAAAAATCCTGGAGCTCCCTTAAAGGGATGAGGGGAGAGTCGGTGGGGGGCACCAGGGGATCCACCACCTCACCCGATAATGACTCTAAGTTGTCCCCAGTGTCTCACCACCGAAACCCTGTCCCCCTCCAGGTCGTCACCTCCAGCTTCCAGCCCCTCCCCTGTATTGAGTATAGGGGCTGGTTCGGAGCTGCCCGTCGGCTCCACCTCCTCGATCCCACCCCCAGGATCAAGGCCAGAGGGGTCCTCTCTGGTCTCCTCTTGGGGATTTGGGCCAAAGGGTGGCGGTGGCTCAGAACCCCGAGCCTGGTGAGTCCGGAAGAAGCTCCGGACCTAGCATGGAAGAGACCGGCGCTGAAGGTTGGGAGGGCGTGGGGAGGCCCTTCCTCACCACCGCTGCCCGATGACCCTGTTGTTGGGGCCACGAAGGGACTGCCGCAGACTCCTGGCGGGCCAGCTGGCATCTCAGGGGTACAAGGTGGGTTGGGGTGGGGCACCACCGCAAGGACGATACCCTCACTGACCCCCAAGGGGCCCTGCTCAGAGGACTGCAGCAAGGGCTTAGAGATTTGGGCTCCCCCCAGAGGGCAGAGCGAGGACTTACAGGCTGGAGACACCACCACCTTTACGTTGAGGGAGGGGACACATTCGGCCTCGTGAGTCGCAAATTAAAAAAGCAGCTCTTTAAAGGGATACTGCAAAAAGAAAAACTAATCGTAAAGGAAACTTACAAACATCAAATCAAAATATGATTAAAGGGGTCAATAAAACATCCCAGTCCCAGTGGTGCCCACTGGTTATGGAAGGCCTCAAGCATAAGTGTCGACACTTATTTTCCAGGGACACTGAGGCACAAACATAGTCATGGAAGAGGGGCAGTCAGTCGAACCTAACAACCTCAACTGCCCACTGACTGGGCCTGTAAATGTCTACCTTGGCCAGGCCGAGGAGCAGACTCTCGTGGAGGTTTGCCACCCTGCCTGACCTTCCACTGCACCAGGTAGCCAACCAACATAGGGCTGAAGTGCAAACAAAACTTTAAACATCCGAAAAAAAATCTCACACAATCTATATATACATGAAACATGGACTCCGAGACCACAGAAAAGACATGCGGCCTGGGAGTCCATGAACCATCTTACTCTTTTATTGCACAGGATTGCCGCATGGAATACCTTCCATGTCAAATCCCTGAAGGTAAAGTGGAAGATTTCCATGTAGAAAGCCTCCCACCAGGGGCTCCCAACACCTCCACGTGGGAGGACAGAATACCATGGCATGTCCAGACGGTTGACGAGAGAGAGGAAGCTAAGGAGATGTAGCAACAGTCCATACAGGAAACCCTTCTATGCAGAATGGAATGGCATGAAAGGGGTTTTCGTGGGACACCTCAAACTGTGGGGCTGAGGTTCCCAAGGGAGGTTTCGGGACCTGGGGCCAATGTGAAATTCCGTCTGAATGGGTGTCAGTTCAGACTGGAGTCCACCGCACGCTTGAGCTGCCTCAACACCTCGAGTGCAGTGAGGGCCGAGCACCACGGTTCTAAGGCTCTGGATGGCTTTGGCCTCAAGCTGGACATCAACAGGCGTGTGACTCGCAAGTTCTCGTGTCATCATCCAGCCTGCTCCTCCGCCATCCAGCATGTCCTTGACTCTGCTCACCTCAGCAGCGAGCTCTCTCTTCCACCAGCCACATGAACCCATATTGCTGGAGGTGAGGATTCCTGAGTAGTGGCTCTAGGACAGAAAAGAACTCCAACATGAGGCAACCATGTTCCAAACTTTGATCAGTCCCCGATCAGTCCCTCAGACAGGCAAATCCTGCAAGGAAGAATGGAGACCTCCTAGGTCTATAAACAGGAGCTGCAGGTCATAACCTGGTGAAAACAATACATCGCCAGTGCACACCATCTGGGAGGGGGCTCAATGTCAAGATATCGCTGCGGGGTCTAAAGGTGGAAAGTTGTTACCCGGGTGCAAAGACTGCCCTCCCAAAGCGGGAGACTCAGTACCTTAGCAGTGACCCAGTGCATCCTTTTGTCCCAGAAGAAATCATTGAGCTTCTTCTGTGTCTTAGTGACAAACTCCAGGGGAGGGATCAAAGTGACCAACCAGTAGCACAACATTGCAGCCATCAGTTGGTTTATGACCAACACTTGACTCCTGTAGACTAGCACTCGGAGCAGTACTGTCCAGTACCCTAGGCAAGTGATGACTTTGGGCTCCAACTCTTGCCAGTTCACCGGCCAGGATCCCTCAACAGGGCTAAGATAGACCCCCAAATAAAGGAAGATGGGTGGTGCTCCAGGAAAAGGGCCAGAGTTCCTCTGGCAGGGAGTCCATTCGCCACTGACAACCAGGAATCCGGAACATTTTCCCCAGTTGATCCTGGAGAGGGTGCTGCAGAATCGATTTGTTGGTACTCGCGCATCCTCCACAGGTCAGCTGGGTCCGTGAACATGAGGAGCATGTCATCAGTGTAAGCCGAGAGGATGACCTCTGTGCCCAGCCCGCGCAGAGCCAATCCCAACAACTTTCTCTGCAAGAAGTGCAGAAAAGTCTCCATGCAAATAGAATATACCTGGCCAGACATTGGGAGAGGGGTGCATCAGGACTGTCCTGACGGACTCCCCTCCCACAGCAAAGAGACACCGTCAAGGATCCGTTAACCTTAATTAGACATTCTGCAGCTGCGTACAGGAGTCGGATCCAGGCAACAAAATGCTCACAGAGTCCTGAATAAATATGCATGATCCACCCTGTCAAATGTCTTCTGATCAAGGGACAGGAAGGCGGTTGACAGACCAGCAACCTGAGAATGATGGATCAGGTCCCAGACCAGATGGTTGTTGTCAAAGATGGTATGGCCAGGGACGGTGTAGGACTGGTCAGGCTGGATCATGTGGTCCAGCACGGTGCCAAGGCATGGTCCTGGTAAAGATCTTATAGTCCATACTGAGGAGGGAGACTAGACCCTAGTTCTTAAGTAGGTGGAGATTGCTTCTCTTAGGCAGCAGGACAATGATGGCCTTGTGCTGTAAGGGAGCATCTCCCCAGTCGCTAAACTTACCTCCAGGATCAGCTCCTAGGCACTCCCCAGGGCGTTCCAGAACACCCTGAGGAACTCCACTGTCAGCCCATCCAGCCCCAGGGACTTGCCCCTTGAGAAGCTGTTGAGGGCGCCGGTCAGCTTTGCCATGCTAAGTGGAGCATTGAGCTTCTCGGCGCCCTGTGGGCTAACCTGTAACAAGTCGCCCAAAAAACTCTGAGCATCCTCACTGGACAGATCCGGGGAAAACAGAGCACCATAATAGGCTCAAATCTGAGCCCTGATACCCTCCGGATCTGAGATAGGAGATCCGTTGTCAGCCAGCAGTGCAAGGAGCATTTTTTCCAGTGAGTAGAAGGGGGAGCCACAGTCCAAGTTCTGAAGGAACTGGATCTGCGAGGTCACATACGCACCTTGGGAACCAATGAGTTGCAGGTCCCTCAGCGTGCCCTCCTCTCTTCTGCAGGGCCGAGTCTTTGACGGCCTGTCTGAGATGGGACTTCAGATCGAGTACCTCCTGCTCCAACTTCAATCCTTTCACGTACTCTTGACAGAAGACATGGACATAATCTTGCCCACATACCACCATAACCTCAAGGAGGGGAAGCCTCCCTTCTTCCTTCTTCATCCAGCCCAGAAGTGAAGGAACGAGTCCTGGAACCACTCATCCTCCAGCAGCAGGTTGTTAATGTGCCAGTATGCAGACCCCATCTGCACGGGGAATGGACTGAGTTCTGCCCACACCAGATGGTGGTCCAAGCACAGCACCTACTGCACGGAAGCCGCCAGAACACAGGACACGAACACCTTAGAGATGTAAAGGCTTTTGATTCTGGATACTCCAACTCCTGGCCTCACAAAAGTGAAGACACTGGAGTTAGGATGGAGATTTCAAAACGTCTACTAAGTCAAAGGACCTGATCAGGTCTACTTCCCCACCGATGCTGTATATTTGCCAAACAAGATTATTCCTGTCTGAATTCTGAATTCATTTCTATTCAAACCTTCTGGGTACTTTTTAACAGAGGTGCTAACGCATTTATTTTGTTTAGGCGAATCCTTGCATTATTGAAGCATGCAGAAGTAAGTGTTTATGTAGTTGTTATATAGTAGTATAATTATACTGTTGATTGAAAAATATACTCCAATAGGTCCTAGGTCCTTTGTTCTGCAAATAATTCATAGGGACATAGAAAGAAGTTAGAACTTTGATCCCCTTGTGCCTGTTCCACTATTCAATGAGGTCATATAGCCACCACTTATCCCTTTGGACAACAAAAATTTATCAATTTTAAAATTTACAATTGATCTAGCATCAATTGCTAATTGTTAGAGTTCCAGATTTCTACCACCCTTTGGTTGTGTTTCATGATTTCACTCCTGAAAGGTGTGACACTTTTTTATGCTCTGCTCCTTCGTCTTCAACTTGGAAACCAGCAGAAATAGTTTCTCTCCATCTGTTTGTTCCCTCCTATCTGTTGCCCTCTTTTCTATCAGGATGACACATTGTTATAGCATCCATTATGACAATTTGTTAAATGGTCCAACTGCTTAACGTTACTTGGGATAGTGAAACATGGGAGAAACTGTTCCAGATAATTTATCTGTATTATTTCTTTCTTACTAAGTGTAGAAGACACAAATTACATACCAGGAAAAGATGGTAGCCAAGGGGCTAATTAGAGTGGGAACTTAAAGTGATTAATATCAGCAGAAGAAATGTTTTAGAGAAACTTAAAGGACTAAATGCCGACCAATCCCCAGGGCCTGATGGCCTATATCCTAGGGTTCTAAAAGAGATAGCTGCAGAGATGCACTGGTTACAATTTTCCAAAACTCCCTAGATTTTAGAATGGTCCAGTGGATTGGAAGTTAGCAAATGTAACACTGCAAAGTCAAGAAAGAAGGGAGAAAGAAAACAGCCTGACATCGGTCATTGGGACAAAGATAAAATCTGTTAAGGAATCTATTGTTATGTCTTAACAATGCACTGAGAAAATCATATTATGATCAGAGTCAAAATGGTTTTACAAAAGAGAAATCCTGTTAAATTTATTAGTTTTTGAGGATGTAACTAGCAGGATAAAGGGAAGTCAGTAAATGTAATATACTTGGATTTCTAAAAGGCATTTGATAAGGTGCCACGCAAAAAGTTAATGGGCAAAATAAAGGCTCATAGGGTAATATATTATCATGGATGATTGGTTAATGGATAGGAAGCAGAGAGTTGGGGGGATAAATAGAGCATTTTCAGGTTGGCAGGCTGTAACTAGTGCTGGGGCTTCAGCTGTTAACAATCTATATTAATGACTTAGATGAAAAGAGAGAGTAATGTTTGCTGATGACACAAAGCTGGGTGGGAATGTCAGCTGTGTGCAGGACAAAGTGATGCTGCAAAGAAACAGAGATAGGTTAAGTGAGTGGGCAACAAGGTGACAAATGGAGTATAATATGGGAAGTGTAAGGATATTTACTTTGGTAATATATTATTTTAGAATATTTTTAAATGGTTTGAAACTTTTAAATATTGATGTCCAGAGATACTTGGATGCACTTATATAAGGAACACAAAAAGTTAGCAGGTAGATACAGCAAGCAATTAGGAAAACAAATGGCATGTGGCCATTATTTCAAGGCGAATAGATAGAAGAATAAATAAGTCTTTCTACAATTGTAGAGCACTTTGGTAAGACCACATCTGGATTAGCATTTGCAGTTTTGGTCACCATAGCAACAACAAATGTTTAAATAGTACCTTTAACATCTGGAGTGAATTCTTTGCATGAATCACTCATGTCAGGGCAGTTGTCAGCTTGCAGTCAGGTTGATCAACTAAATTTTAAGCAGGATTTCATCGATCACCATATGATCCTTTCACAAAGTCCATTGCTAAAAGGACTTAGCTGCAATATCAATGACCATGATATACGTTTCTAAACTCATCCTTGGCATCAAGGAGCCCTTCCAGGACATTGCTGCAAGAGTTCATCAGAGTAGTGTCTTAGGCCCAGCTATTTTCAGCCGTTTCATCAATGACCTTCCCTCCATCATAAGATCAGAAGTGGGGGTGTTTGCACAATGTTCAGCACCATTCACAACTCCTCAGATACTAAAGCAGTCCATGTCTATATGCAGCAAGATTTGGACAACATTCAAGCTTGGGCTGATAAGTGGCAAGTAACATGCGCGCCACACAAGTGCCAGGCAACAACTATCTCCAATAAAAGAGAATCTAACCATCTCCCCTTGACAAGCAATGGCATTACTATCACTGAGTCCCCCACTATCAACATCCTGGGAGTTACCATTGACCAGAAGTTGAACTGGAACAGCTACAAGAGCAGGTCAGAGGCTAGGAATGCTGCAGCAAGTAACTTACCTCCTGACTCCCAGAGTCTGTCCACCATCTACAAGGCACAAGTCAGGAGTATGATGGAATATTTTCCAGTTGCCTGGATGAATGCGTCTTCAACAACACTCCGGAAGCTTGACACCATCCAGGACAAAGCAGCCCTCTTGATTGGCACTCCATCCACCACCTTAAACATTCACCCCTTCTGCCACCAGTGCACAGTGGAAGCAGTATGTACCATCTACAAGATGCAATGCAGCAACTCACCAAGGCTCCTTCTACAGCATCTTCAAAACCCACAATCTCTACCAGCTAGAAGGACAAAGGCAGCAGAAGCATAGGAACACCACCACCTGCAAGTTCCAATCCAAGCCACATACTGTCCTGACTTGGAACTATACTGCCGTTCCTTCACCGTCACTGCATCAAAATCCTGGAACTCCCTTCTGTGCACTGTGGGTATTGCCACACTATCAACATCCTGGGGGTTACCATTGACCAGAAACTAAATTGGAATAGCCATATAAATACTGTGGCTACAGGAGCAGGTCACAGGGTATACCTATACCTCATGGACTGTAGCTGTTCAAAAAGGTAGCTCACCATCACCTTCTCAAGGGCAACTAGGGATGGGCAACAAATGCTGGCCTAGTCAGTGATGCCCAAATCCTATGAAAGAAGAAGAAAAACATATCCACTTCATTCTTCCACTGGTCACTTAGTTCAGACTCTGAGAACATCAAAGGGTAATCATATTCTGACAATTTACACTTGCTTTCTGCCATTTTCCACGATGGCCACTAGGATTTTAGCTTTCTGTCTGAAAAATGTTCTTAGTTTCTGACCCTCACCTTTAGGTAAACCATCTACTGTTACTATGTAATAGACAGATAGCCAGACAGAACTGGACCTAATCTTTATATACGTTTATAAACTTTTATTTGCTGACATATAAGTAACATGCACCTCCTAACCCAACCACCACAGTTTGTCTGTTCCTCTTTATGATAGGATATGTGAATCCCCAGTTAATGTCCAATATCTGTATATAATTAAACACAATTAATTTGCAATTAACATGCACTGCCTTTTCTTGATATCACGGGGAATATCACTCAAGCATCCAGAGAAGGATCATCCACTCGGCACCTCTGGCTGAAGATGGTTGCAAATGCTTAAGTCTTGTTTTTGTACTCAGCTGCAAGTTTCCACTATCATTGAGGGTGGACATGTTTATGCAGCATCGTTCTCCCATAAATTGTTTAATTGTCTACTACAATTAAGGACTGGATGTGGCAGCACTCCAGAGCTTTGATCTGACCCATTGTTTGCGGGAATGCATGTAAAGCATGCTACCTCCACTGTTTATCATGCAGTCCTGTGTTGTGGCTTCACCATGTTGGCACCTCAGTTTTAGGTATGCTTGGTGCTGAACCTGACATGATTATCTACATTCCTAATTTAACTAGGGATGATGATAATGGCAGAGTGAGTGATATACCTGGCCATGAACTTACAGATGTGGTGGAATACAATTCTGCTGCTGCTGATGGCCCACAGCACCTAATAATGCCCAAGTTTTTAGCTGCTAGATCTTTTCTTCATCTATCCTCTTAGCACAGTGGTAGAACCATATGACAAAATGGAGGGTGGCCTCAGTGTGAAGACAGATCTTTGTCTCCACAAGGACTGTGTGGTGGTCACTCCTACTACTACTACTGTTATGCAACTGTGATGGGTAGATTGTTGAGGAAGAGGTCAAGTGGTATTTTCCTTCATGTTGGTTCTCTCAACACTTGTCATTGGCCCTTTGCAGCTATATCCTTCAGGACTCAGTCAGTAGTTTTAGCACTTTTTGTGACGTAAATTGAATTGCCCCACCCACAGTATATTCTGTATTCTTGCTACCAAGTGCTTCTTCCAAACCATGCACAACATGGAGGTGTACAGATTCATCAATTAATGATGGTAGATGGTAATCAGCAGGTGGTTTCCTAGTTCACGTTTGACCCAACACTACAAGACTTCATGGGATTTGGAATCAATATTCGAGGCCTTCAATTGCAACTGCTGTACACCACTGTGCCACCACTTCTGGTGGGTCTGTCCTGCCGGTGGGACAGGAAATACCTAAAGATGGTGATGGAGGAGTCTGGGATATTGGTTGATAGGTATGATTCTATGAGTATATGTGAGGCTGTTGCTTGATTGCTCTGTGACCAGGTATGCCAACTTTGGCATGAGGCCTCAGGTGTTATCATTCCTTCATCGAGTAGTGCTGTCAAGGTAAGTATTGCCCATCCTTAATTGGCCCAGAGAAGGTGGAGCCACCTTCTTGAACCACTGCAGTCCAAGTGGTGCAGGTACATCCACAGTGCTTTTATGGATGGAGTTCCAAGATTTTGACCCAGTGTTACAGGGCTGGATGAGCCTTCATCATGTCCTATGCCTAGATTGCTGCTGGTTGATTCAGCTGGTTTATTCTTATTGTTACTGCTCCATCAGAACCACTCCCCCACCACCGGTGGTCAGGTTTCAGACACCCACCACCACCCCTCTGGGGTTGGGAACCAATCCTCCTGGGCTCAGGGGTCAGACTCCACCTGGGATTGAATCACCCAGCAGCCCACCCCTGGGGTCAGAGATTGGACTCCCACCCTAACCCCTAGTGTTGTAGATTGGATCTACCTGCTCCTTTGGCTTATTCCTGAGTCTGCTCCACACGACAGGTCAATCGGGCTGACTTCTGGACTGTGAAGCTGTCAAGTAGAAAAGATGGATTTCCCAATCCAGAACTTCACCCTTCCTTCCCTCTTCATGCCTACATAAACTTTACCTATTAATATCCAGGCCACTGTATCATTTTATAGATGGTGAAAATCATACCATGGTACTGCATAGTATTTTTAAATTCAGTTGCAGAAACCTCCTAATATATGCAAGTGGGAAAATTTGGCTAGGAGCTGAGGTAGAATAAAGGAAATTATCATCGAATGAAGGTCTGTGTTTTTTTATAAAAAGTGTATTCTATATTGGTTTACTGACCAGACCTATTTCCCAGTCCATGGCCACAATTTTATGACCCCTCCTCCCTCCATTGAGCATAGGCTGACAGGTGGGACGGACATAAAATCAGGTGGGTTGGTGGCGGGGGAGTGTGCTGTGCCAGTCTTCTTGCCGCTCCACTGGGATTTCACAGTGATGGAATAGGTGTTGGGCTACCTGGTTGCCCTTGGCCCAGTTGAGGCCCTTAAGGGCCCCTTCCCAAGCTAAGTGGCTGAGGGCTCAGGGGACTTCTGTTTGGGCATGCTGTTGTCAATGGAGGCCTTTCCCCAGCCAAATGGGCTGCCCCTACGTGTCCTCCCCTCCTCGTCTATTCTGACCCCCTCCATGGTTCCTCATTGGGGCCTGACTGCAGTCCCAGCAGTAGCCACCGCTGCTGATAGCACTTCTGGGATGAGTGCACTGCCAGCCCTCTGATTGTTTGGCAGCTCTTGGAGGCAGGATATTCTCTCACATAGGGGTTGTGGCTTCTAACTGCCTGACAACCGTAAAATCCGGTCATGATTTCCTGGGTTAATGGATCCAGGCTTGCCCCTGACTTTTCAGCTGGTGGGTGGGGCTACCGTCTTTGCAAAAATTCCGGCCCATGTTCAGCAGCTGTTATCACTATTTCATTACAGGAGAAATTCATAAACTCATATCAGGCAAAATAATGAGCATGTGCATTCAGTCAGTTAAAATAAGTCACATACTTGAGATAATATTATCGCCTAAGCATGGGTGAGTCGAGGTCATGTGGGAAGTTCAAATTGAAAAAGTTTCAAACTCAAAACCAAATTCGAACCCGCCTACTTCTGCTTTTAAACGAAAGTGGGCTGGGTAACCAAGTTGTTTTCAGGAGGCAGGTTGATAATTGAAAACTTGAGGTTGCATGCTTCCATGTTAACATGCTTTTTAACGAAGGTCAGCTGGGTTTGCCTGGTCTCAAGAAACCTGGCTAGTAAAAGGAGGCGAGAAGGGCTGGGTACCTAATGTAAATACCTCTATAGCACTGTCTGTGACAGGAGTAGTAGAGGGGATCCCTTAGCCCAACAAAAGTTATCCTGTCAACCACCTCTGCAGCCTGTCCATCCCCACCACTTGCCCGATCTTCAACTTCTCCAACTCCTGCAATCGCCAACCATGCTGTTCTCCCCTGCTGGGATCTTGCTCTACCACAAACCCCCTCCCCCACGTGGTCCATGCTCTCCACTGTGACCATTATCCTGAGCCTAGACCATGTTCCCCACCACTGCATCTACCTGCTCCTTCGCTCATTCTTCTGCTGCAAATTTACCTGCCTGACCAACAGCCAGGAAAAAAAAGCTGTCCTACAGTTTTTAAAACTGAAGATCATTCAGGAAACCTATACTTCAAAGTTTTCTGTCCATAACTCATCTCCACTGCTCTAAATGCACAGCTCAGTAAATATCAGGCCATTGTATTTTTTTAAAAACTAGTTCACTATGCTATATTCATCAAGTAAAATGAGGATATGAAGCTGGACTGAAAAATAGATATGAGAATGACAGAAAATGAGAATCAAAACTAGTCATTTAGAGTTGCACACACAAGACAATACATTTCTACCATTTTATTTTCCTTAGCCAAGAATTTGTATATCAATAAAGAGTGCAAACAGTTCAAAAATAATTATGCAATTCTCATTATACAATTGACAATTATAGCACTACACTGGTTAAATGGAGATGGTATTGTACATAAAGTGCCTTTGTTGAATAAAGCATAGTCAATCACAAAAGAGAGAAACAAATCAACATCATCAGACAAGCTTTAATTATCAAATTCAATTACCATAATGGCCATGTATTTGCCACTGAAATTCTTTTAGATCCTATTATTTAAAGTGCTGCAGATGAGAAATTTTCATATTTTATGCAATATCATAAGACATTTTGTGATGAACTCTGTTTCTGGTTATCATTTCTTTCTCCCGGGAAAAGTTACTGGTTTACATGTGGTTTGATTGACAGAAAGTGCATTTTCGTAAATAATATATAAAGTGCAAAAATATACTTTTTTTTAAAATGATAGTCAAAATCTACTCTCATTAGTCCCAGCACCCACATTTAATAGGCTAAAATACTACCCTTTTTACAAATTCTACATAAAATGACATTTAACAAATTAACAAAGCCTGACTGTAATGATTTATACACTCTTAAATGAACCAGTGGATTGCTCAACTGTTATGCTTATGTTTGAATAAACATGGTTTATAATAAAGAAGAAAACAAGATGTTTGTTTTTAAAACTAGATTACGTGTTTAGTTGCAACAAATGAGATCCAACTATTTTAATTTGTAACCAGAAACAGATTTCACAAAACCGTCCAAAGGATTAGCCTAACTTGAACTTCAAGCAACCCAAAACATCTTCTAAACAACAGCACATAAAAATGGCCCTAAATTAGCACTGGAGGATGGCTAAATCCAGAACACCAACTGCTGTGTTGATCAATGCAGTATGACAGGGGTCATGAAGGGAGAGAGGTTAAATGTTATGAGATAACAAATCTTACATTGTACTGTGCATTGAAAGTTAAAAATCAGTAAGGTTTGTCACTAAATCTGCAGAAACTTTACCATTTCATTGATACAGGCTAAATCCCAAGTTTCAAGGCTTCTGAACTGATATCAGTACATCGTCTGATAACTTGTGCACTGCCTTCATTTTGTACTCTCAACAGCATTTGTTAAGCAGAGTTATATTTAAATGCATTGGTTACAAAAGTTTAAACATTAACTCAAGTTTGAAATGCCTGTATATGTATAATATGCATATACGTAAAGTACTGAAATCTTGTGTTAACAGTAACTGCATTACTTGAATATTGCATAGTCACAGTTACTGAACACCACCATAAATAGGCTAGTGAAAGGATCAAAATATATTACTGTAAAAAAATGTTACCAATAATCATTTGAGCCTGGGTCCCAACTCTGAAAATATTTAAGCCTAGAAATTAGGGTGATATTAAAAGAAGAAATGTTAATTCATATAACACTCATCCACAGCATGTCCCAAAAGGCTTCACTTTTAAAATGTAGCCACTGTTACTTTTTGGTAAATGCAGCATCCAATACACACACAGCAAGTCCCACAGATAGCAATAATATCAGTTATTTTATCTCAATGATATTGGTTGAATTCGTGGATACCAGAAATTTTCTCCTACTCTTTCTCAGATATTGCCATGAAACTTTTAATGTCCACTTGGAAAGCACACTTAGAGCCCCAGTTTAACATCTCATTCGTAAGGTGGTATCTCTGATCATGCAGTATGCCCTCAGTATTGCAATGAAATGCCATCCTACATGTGCTCGAGTCCCTGAAGTGATGTACAAAATTAGGGTGTCCACATGCCTTTTTATCTGTCCACTTTTTTAAAGGGGTGTTAACCTTTTCACGATAGAATCAACAATTGTGAGTCTGTATACTCTTTGAAAGCAGTAACTTGCTATGTGAATAAGGTTTGAAATTGAAGCACCGATGATAAATTATTTATGTAAAACATGATTTTGAAATGGGGGCAGACTTGATTTTGACCAGTTTATCTCAAGTTTCAAATAATTTTTATTTTACCTGCTCTAGTTTTAGAAAAAAGCTATTACGACCCCTCTATTGCAGACCCATTGTCAGCTTAGAGGCCAGCAACTGAATTGTTCCCAGATCTCTAGTTGCAAATCTAAATTATCCAATAAAATACTCAATGACAAATCCAATTGAATTTTTTACCTTCCAAAGGAAAGTTCTTCAGTATAGGCTTTATGTACCAATTTGGTATTTGATAGATTGACCAGAATCAATGTGACATCTTCCTTATAGAACCAAAGTGCTGAATATAAAATTTCACTTGTTAAATTTTTTTATCCAAAATATTAAAAATATCACTGAGTACATAACTTCGGTCAACAGAAGTCTATATAACAATAAAACCAGGCTGCAGAATTAGGCTTTTTTGTTTCTCTTTTCATGGTATTCAAGGAAAAGGCAAATTTTGATGAATTGTGGAATGACGGAATTGTGCCTTGTCCCAAGCTCAGTTAGAAAATTTACCAATAAGATCATCCAAGATTAGTCAACAAATTAATACCTATTCAAATATCTTTAGAGGGATTATAGAAATATAGATTGCACTTCAATCCACTCGGACACCTAGGACCTGTTAATTAATTGGCCACCTTAGCACTTTTACATACAGAGCCCTAATCTGGTAGATTTACTTGCTATTTTATTTCAGCGCTGGATGTAACAGGGAAAATGTGTGTTGTCATCTGATGTTCTTAAAATTTAAATATGCACTTTTAAAAAAAAAGCTAAGTATTCTCTGAGGCGCTGCTTAAAGTGGGATTAACCAGGGTGGAAGAAAGAATTAATAGATTATCGTTTTAGTTACGGCTCAAATATGTCCTTGGTAGAACGGACATTATTAGACACAGACACAATAACATATTAAATAAGTATGAATTTCAGAACATGGATTGCATAATTTCAACAATTTACCCAGCACAAAATTAATTTAACACAGCAATGAGATTGGTTACTGTGGGATTCACTGACCTACAATTGCGCAAATTGTAATTTTGTTCCAACCACAAAATTATTTTCAGAGTCAGGCCCATTAACTAAATGAAACTATGCGATGTGTGTAAAAAGAATAATTTTTAAAGTGTTGTAAATCAAATTTAATTATTAATGTGATTTAAACTAAGTTTTAATAGGTTTCTTTTCACCTTTGAATCTGCAGTTCAATAAGGCAGAGAGTGCAGTAAAGATTGTTTTTCTTTGTAATTAAAACAGTACAAGCATGGATTAATAATCTCAACTGTGAAACATGTCTCTACTAGGCTTTCTTTGAACATTCTACTTGAACGCATGAATAAAAGAGGCTTCAAATAGGACTAGATTTTATAATATCTAAAATACTGCAAATATTTTCAAAATGGGTACTTTACTTCCTTAGCAGTTCAATTTGCTGCAATGTCCAGGGAGAAGCTGATTACTGATTGTCAGTTTCTGCGCACAAGTCTTTAAAAAATATTTGTTAAACATCTGACTTTCAGATTTGGCAATACATGTCAGTTAACACATTTTTAAAGCTAATTGTTAACAACTCAGATTAACAAGACAGAATTAGTTTCCATGCTGTTATTTCAAGGCATAAAGATTATAGTCAGACAACACACACAATAGGTGGCCCATTATACCAAATAACGCAAATCAAATCAGTTCCTTCAATAACTAGATTATTAAACGTTGAAAGGTGCAGTTCTATTTCACTTTTTTTCATTCTTTCTTTGCTGCACTTAGTTCGATATTCACAAGATCATATTTATGAGGTTTGGCTCTTTTTTTTGGGAACAACTGTTGTAAATAAGCTTGTAGCTTGTGTTTGTTTTGGTGTTCACATGTGGTCTGTATGTTTATTCTCCAGCCCTGAAAGAAGGCTTAATGGCCTCCCAGTAGGTTTGAGAGAAAGCCTGACTTGCCATCTTTGGCTTGTTGACTTGCTGCTTGGCCCTGATCCAGTCCTAATTCGCTCTCAATGTGTTCCAACTCAGACTCATCAAGCAACTCAAAGTCATCGGCCTCTTCGGTGTCAGTCTCTTCGCCTAAGTTAAGCTGTGGTGGCATGGTCAGGTTGCTTTCAATGGCTTGCAACTGGCCTTTCACAGCAGATGACACTGCAGCAGCAATGACATCAGTTGCCATAGTGCTGATCAGGTTGAAGCTCTGCTCAGTGGACAAATTTAGGGAAAGTCCAGTAACAGCAGTTCCTGTGTGTATGCCTTCCTGATATGAATCTGCTTCATTAGATTCTAGAGTGGGAATTGGAGGAGTAGGGATGCCAATGCTTGAGTCATCATCATCATCTATTGTTCCCTTATTATCTATAGAAGGGAATTCTGGAAGATCTCTGGCAAATGCTTCCTCATGATCACTTGGACGATCTAGATCTGAATTAAAGATTAAAACATGGGAGAATAAAAAAATGACGCTAATATCATTATACTATTTGTAGGCAATTAGGGATGGGCACAAATGCTGGCCTTGCCAGTGATGCTCATGTCCCATGAAAGAATACAAAAGCATTTTATCACATTGTTTTTGAAACTGTTGGAAGAGGAGAAAATCAAACTTGCTTTAAGCATAGTAAACCAAGTTTAAAACTTAATCACCAAAAATCAGCATGAAAACAAAAAATAACCATTTAAAATTAAATAATAGCAGACAAAAAGAAAAAAGCTAATGTTTAGAGAGGCAGTATGTAGTGAGAGAGGAGGAGAACACCTAATTCCAAAAAAGGAATTTAACGGAATTTTTCTTAGATGGATTTTCCCCACAGCGAAGAATGATGGACTGTTGCTAAAAATACCACGATTTAAAACATTCGCACTTCCTTAGGATTCAACAAGCATTATGAGATTAAATAGCCAACCTGCCAATATACAATTCCATTGTGTAACTAGTCACTATAATTCTCCAGCAACAGTTGGCCACACCCATGCACAATTGTGAACTTAGGCGTTCCAAGACACTTCAAAATGTGTTCCTAATGCCTGCTAACCATTGAATAAGCATGGTTTGGCTCCACCCTTTCAAAATTTTCAGCAAATTCCCATAGAAAATGTCTCCAAAGACAAAATACTTCCCTCAAATTTGTGGCACCTCCTCTTCTCCAGAATATTTGCTAAAATCATATTGCATATAAAAACTTGTTCCTTATTTGCATATCTTCAACGAAAGCAAAAATTCACCATACCATCCGAGGCATCTGTCTGTGGGGTATGACCTTCTGACAGGTTAAAGGTTCCATTTTCTGTCCATGTTTCTGAAGGTTCGGTATCAGAAATACATAGTTCTTTGCCTGCTCCTGAGCTGCTTATCTACAGAACAAAGGTAGAAATAGCACAACATATCAAGGTTACTGTAACATATTCATAACTCCTCAATTCATTTCCTCTCATGCGTACAATTGTAGCCTAGCTGACTGCTTTTAAGTCCTCGTTCTCACTTTCAAACCTCTGTTGGCCTTTCCCCTCCATCTTAAGGTACAGAAACCCACACTGTACCCTATGTTCCTCGAAGACTGGTTTAATCATCATTGCCCAGTCAACCAGTGTTTGACTCAGCTGGTCTCCTAAACTCACTACCTAATTTACCTACTCTCTTTCAAAAGTCCCCTGAAAATACTTCTCCTCGTTCTTTATGCTTTGAATCCACCACTTTGTTTCCACTTTTGCCTCTTGCTTGGGAGTTCACTTACTACTTCTGCCAAACACATCTTTCTGTATGTGAACAGTAATATGTAAATTTAAGCTGCTGGTGCTGTTCTGTATGAAGTACAGCTACAGTTAACAAATGGGAAATGGAGTATTTGTAACAGGAAAATGTTCTTGCAATTCTTTTGATAATTTAGATCGATGGCTTTGTCAAACACTTTGATTGACAAACACTTAGGGGAGAATTTTCTCCCCATCGGGGGGGGGTTGGGCGGGAGTGATCGGCTGTGCCCCGCCATTTTACATGGGTGGGCCAATTAAGTCCCACCAGCGCGACGCGCACCCGGAAGCGCTGAGCGCTCCCTGTGCGGGCGGGGGGAGTGGGCCGAGTTGGGGCCTGCGCTCTTTCACGCATGCGCACAAAAGAGCGCAGAAGTCTCCGAGGCACGGAGCTGCCTCAGGGAGATTAGTTTGAATTTTAAAAATTTTAATAAAGAGAAAAAAAAGATTGACAATGAGCTGGGACATGTCAATGAATTTCACTAAAAAAAATTTTTAAACTTTAAAAACCTTCATGAAACTTCATCCCGCCCGTGTATGAGGTTTCATGAAAAATGTGAAGGCCGCCTGGGCTCTTTGCCTGCCTGCCAACCTTAAGGTTGGATGGACAGCTCTGTTAATTGTTTTAATTGGTTTTTAAATGGCCTTAATAGGCCTTTGACAGTTTGGCGGGTGCGCAGCTGACTCCAGTGCGCGCCCGCCAAACTGAAGATTTGAATGACGCGCGGTGTCGTCAGGACGCCAGACGTCACCGCGCATCATTTTACGCCCACACACCGACCCGAAGATTCTGGCCTTGCTACTTTTTTAATACTAATGCTGTCTTGAGCTCATACTATTCTGATCAATAATTTCTAATAAACTATGCTAGTCAACATGCCATTGAAAGAGGCTATTCGGCCAATCAAGTCCACTCCACCTCTTTCTCAGTCTCAACCCTCAACTATAACCACAAGGCCCTGCAAGTTTATTTCACTCAAGCACCCATCCAATATACTTTTGAAATCACTGATCATCTCTGCTTCTATCACCCTCATTGGCAGCAAATTCCAGGTCATTACCCTGCTCTGGAAAAAAAGTTCCTCCTCACATACTCCCTGCATCTCTTGACCAAAATCTTAAACCTGTGTCCCGTAGTCCTTGCATCATCAGTTAATGGGCACAGCTTTTCTTTGTCTACCTTATCGAAACTTATCATAACCTTGTACAGCTCTATCAAATCTCCCCTCAACCTCCTTTGCTCCAAGACGAATAATCCGAGAATAATAACTTCTCTTTAGCTCTGAAGGGTCATACAGACTCAAAACATCAACTCTGTTTCTCTCTCCACAGATGCTGTCATACCTGCTGAGTTTTTCCACCACTTTGTTTTTATTTAAGAATAATCCCAGCTTCACCAAATTGACCTTGTAGCTAAATTCTCTCATCCCTGAAAGCAATCTGGTAAACCTTCTCTGCACTCTCCCAAGGGCCCTCCCATCCTTCCTAAAGTGTGGTGACCAGAGCTAGACCCAACACTCTGGTTGTGGCTAAACAGAATTTTATCAAGGTTCATTATAACTTCCCTGCTTTTGTACTCAATACCTTTACGAAGCCCAAGATCCCATATGCTTTACCAACAACCCTCTCAATATGTCCTGCCACCTTCAAAAATCCATGCACATCAACTCTTTGATATCTCTGCACACTCTTTCAAACTGTGCAATTAAGTCGATATTGCCTCCCCCATCCCTGCTGCCAAAATGTGTTACCTCATATTTCTCTAAGTTAAATTTCATTCGTCACTTGTTTGTCCATTCTACTAGTCTATTTATTGGTATCATCCCTATTGCCTGCCACACCTACAATCATCATATGAATGGTGGAGCAGGTTTGACAGACATTATGGTCTTCTCCTACTCCCATTTCTCCTGTTCCTA
Source organism: Cetorhinus maximus (assembly GCF_964194155.1). Taxonomy (NCBI): domain Eukaryota; kingdom Metazoa; phylum Chordata; class Chondrichthyes; order Lamniformes; family Cetorhinidae; genus Cetorhinus; species Cetorhinus maximus. The sequence continues at coordinate 156,181,190 of NC_135881.1, forward strand.
TTTCTTCCGCTCCTACGTACAAGTTCGGTACCATTGAGAAATTTTGAAATTTTACCATGGGTGGAATCTAATGTCCTCCCCCGATGTGTCTGGTGGTGGAGGGGTCATGTAATCAGGCAGGGAGTTGAGGGATGGGGAACCTTCCACCTTCATGCTCCCACCCCGATTAAGTTGGTGGTGGTAAGGCCTATGGATGGCCTTTCCATCCCACCATCAATTGAAAGCCTCATCCTGCAGCCACTGGTATTAAACCAGCGGCAAGTGAGGGCTTGCCATGCAGGGAGCACAACAAGCCAACCCTGACAGCGTTGCTTGTGGACCTGGCTCAGCGCCTGATCAAAGGACCCAGAATCAGGAAGGGGGAGGGGGAGGGGAAGGGCAGTGCAAAACAACCCCCCTGCACTTGCTGCTGACAACTCTTCCCACTCCCCCATCACACCCATCCCATGACCCCCATCCCCAGTTTCTCTACCACCTCCCACCCCCCAACTCTCACCAGCGACAATCCTAGGCCTCGGATGGGTGTCATACCTGCAGCAGCCACTGCCTCCAGAGCGACAGTGCTGTTCAACAGAACTGCTGGCCTCAAATTGATGGGCAGCTCTCAGCGGGTGGTACTCCACCTGAGGAAGTCCCCGAATGAAACAAGATGAGGTGGGCCTTCCCTATGCTGAGGCTCCTGTAGACTCCACAAGATACCCACTGTATTCCAATACCCAAGATACATATCAAAAAAAAAAGCAGTGGTCCTAGCACTGACCCTTGGGAGGAACTCCACTGTTTTCCATCCTTCAGTCTGAAAAACAATTTACCATGATTCACTGCTTCCTGTCATTAAGCCTTTTTTTAAACCAAAAACTGGCACTGACCCTCTATTCTGGTATATCAGCCTTTTATGTGGTTCTTTGTCAAATGATTTCTTAAAATACATATAGATAACATCCACTGCACTCCCTCCATCAACCTTCATTGTAATTATTAAGCACCACAAACAATAGTTAAAGTCTCAAATGCCAGGTTCACAAATGAAAAATTGACATTTGGTTGAGGTACCAGAAGCTGTCACTGTTCATGAAGCTATGTAACAGCATGTGTCAGTTTCTTCAGGAAAACTAAGAAGTCAAAGGGAGGAAAATGGACTGGAAAATGAGGAGAAAAAATATAAATAATTGATACATCACAATTGGCACACAATTTTCAAGTATAGTGTGGCACTGAGGTAATGTAAGCAAAATCTTTACAATTTTAATGATACTTTGGCTGTCTTTTCAACATGGTTTAACTCCTTCATAGCAGGCCAAAGAGATCTTGATAATGCACTAATGTTATTCAGCAATTGGGCAGAATTAAAATGTAGCCCTTATAATTTAATTAATGATGCTCACAGCTCAGGCATTTTACCACCCTAACCTGAATATCTATGTGCTACAAGTTTATATTCTAGGACAAAGCAGCATGCTTGATTGGCACCCCAGCATGCTTGACTGGCACCCATTCACCACCTCAAACAAGCATTTTCTCCACCACAGGTGTACAGTGCCAGCAGTGTACACAGTCACCCTTTAGAAAGTATATGAATGCATTACAGAAAGCGCAGTAAAGGTTCACAAAAATTGTTCCAAGGATATGGAGAACTTTGTTTAGGTGGATAGATTGGAGAAGCTGGGGCTGTTCTCCTTAGAGAAGGAAGGGTTGAGGGGGGATTTGATAAGAGATATATAAAATCATGTGAGGTCAGGAGAGTGTAGATAGGGAGAAATTGTTCCCATTGGTGGAAGTATCAAAAACTAGAGGACAATGACTTAATGTGATTGGCAAAAGAAGAACAGTGACATGAGGAAAAGTTCAAATACACAGTGAGTGGTTAGGATCTGGAATGTACCGAGAGTTTAGTGGAGTGAGATTCAATTATAGCTTTCAAAAGGACAAGGGCATCAGACACATGGGAACACCACCATCTACAAGTTCCAATCCAGGCCACACACTATCTGGACTTGAAACCAAATTGCTGTTCCTTCACTATTAGTCGGTCAAAATCCTGGAACTTTCTTCCCAATAGCACTGTGGGTGTACCTACACCACATGGACTGCAGCGGTTCAAGGCGGCAACACACCACCACCTTCTCAAGGGCAATTAAGGATGGACAACAAATGCTGGCCTAGTCAGCAATGCTCACATTCCATGAATGAATAAAAAAAGGAATATTGTCTAACCTTGGGACAAAGAGCAGACGTGTCCGCTTCACTCTCATCTTCTGACTTCCTTTCAGCCAATTCTTTCTGCTTCACTACAAAACAAGGCATGCAAAAGATAAAATAGGAAGGGTTGTAGATACGTTGATTTTTCTTTTTGAAAATTAAGACCAATATAAGAAAGAAATAAGTTCAACTTGCAGAAAAAGCAGATATTGGGAACTACAAAAGGGAAAAATAAATCACTTTTCAAGAATATACCAAGTATCAACATTTCAACAAAACAGTAACTGCAATGGTTTAGTGACCAGCCACTTTATGGATGTTGATTGGTTCGGTCAGTACGCTGGGTTTAACAACTCAGCCAAACAAAGCCAATGTTTGAAACAAATTATTCATATTTGGGTAAAAATGCATGTAAAAAAGAGTTAAGATTAATTGATATATTTATATTTTTTCTTTCTATTGCTGTTGAAATTTGAAAAATCTATTTTTCTATAATGGCAATTGGCACAATGTAATTTGGGCTGAGCTGATAAGAGTTATGAAGTCCAATCGTGCCATGCAGCTAAACAAACTTGAGCTTCACCAGGATGCTTCAACAATTTATCCATGCAGATTTATTCAACTCCAAAAAGCACTCCTAGCCAGCTCATCAGCTCAAAGAGACTATGGGCCAGATTTCTGCAGAGTCGTGGAGACTCTTGTGGATTTTTAAAAATAGCACGTGGGGCCCGGATCAGGAAATCCTATCTCCATTCCCAACAAACCTCATTTTAGCCAGCAGGGGAAAGGGGCAGGGCAGGACTCATCAGAGAAACCTGAGGGCCCATTGAACTCAGTGCCAAGTTTAAACAAACTCATTTTCACTCTGACAAGGGCTTATCCCACAGCGTGGGAGGAGACATAAATGCTAGTGAAAGGCAGATAAGGTATGTAGAACTGTCAAGCTGTGACATTATTTAAATCCCCAGCCCTTTAAAAATTAAAAAACCTGCCTATGTCAGTAAGAATTGAAAATAAATCTGTCCTAGCAGTTACACCTGCTGTTTATTGTCATTACCCCAAGGGCTGTGATTATAATCATTACTAATATTGTCAGTTGGGCTCACTGTGTGATGCATTTACGTGTACTGGAAGCCACATATATTAATACACAAGGCCCTGTTCTTTGCAAACAAAGAATATGTTCACGCCTTGCGCCTGTTTCAGCTATACAAAATAAAAAACAGCCATTCGCTGGTTCATTCCCCAGGGCAATGTCTTGACCAGAGTCAAGCTGCCTGGTTTAACTTTCAACCAATGCTTGGCAGTTAACTGTTAGTCACCATCAACTGTTGCATCCTCCAATCAGATTCCACTTGCCAACCAATCAGCACTCTCTTCTCATACAGTATAAATTTGTTGCTCCCCCGTCATAGGACAATTAACAAGGAAGTGCCAGATGAGTGCAAGACGAAAAGCTTTGACAAAAAAAATCTTTTTCAGCAAAACTGCTTATTAATACTTGGCTAATTTCCACAACCTACCATTATCCCAGCATGAGGGTTGTAAGTTCACAGTTTGATTGACAGCTCAAAGGAGGCTATTAAATAACCCAAAAAACCCCATTGTTATAGAAAATATTTACCCAAAAAGTGAAAAAATGGAGACAAAAAGGATGTTAAAGCCAAGTAGAGCTTTTTCTAAAAAAAAAAAGCAATAATTGTATAAATTGCAAGACAGTTCATACCCATTCTAAAATTCATTTATATAATGATTTCATTTAAGGGGTTTCCAAAGTAGCTTACATGATAGAAATAGAAGATCATAGAAACACAGGTTACCAGGGAGTGGATTTTGCAGTGCCAGTAGCGACAAGGCACTCAGCATCCTGCACTACTGGATGCTGGAGAGGCCCTGCAATTTCTGGAGTGTGTGCATGCACTAATCAAATCTGAAAGTTGCTCTAGATCAACCAACATTACTCCCAAGGGTTCACTGCTTCAACTGGCAAGTAAGGAACTGCACAAATTTAGACCAATTGCCCATTAATTCCAAATTAATTACTTGAAGTTTGGAAATACAGGTATAAAATTTTAAAAGTACCTCCTTGCAATTTGCAAATACTTACTAAGAAGACACGCACACTGAAAAATATTAAACTGGGTTGATTTTGTTTTAACATGGAACCTTTTAAAATTTGATAAATCTTGTTAAAAAGGAAAATCTACAACATTTTAGCATGATTTAGGGGAGACCGTGATATAGCAGTAATGTTGCTGGACCAGTAACCCAGGGGCCTAGGCTAATGCTCTGGGGAAACAGGTTCAAATCCCACAGCAACTAGTGGAATTTAAATGCACATTAATAAATCTAGTCTCAGTAGTGGTGACCATGACAAAAATCATTGATTATTGTAAAAACCTATCTGGTTCACTAATGTCCTCTGGAGAAGGAAATCTTCCTTCCTTACCCTCTCTGGACTACATGAGACTACTCCAGACTCTCAGCAATGTGGTCGAATCTTAGCTGCCCTCCGAAATTATCTAGCAAGCCACTCAGTTCTAGGGCAATTAGGGATGGGCAACAAATGCCAGCCACATCAGCAACACCCAGATCCCATGAAAGAATGAAGAATTATTTATCAGAACTTCTCAGACATCACCTTTTAAAAATGATTTATTTGATCAAAATTATTGAACTTTAAAAATATTACCTTTTTTTATTTTGTAAACTCAATTATGTCTACTATGCCTTTTTACTGCAGCAGGGTTTTAGCCTTCCACCTGAACAACTCAAAGGCCAGGCTCATGTCCAGTTCTGTGGCCAACCACTCATCCACAACCAAACACCAAAATACCTTGGCATCACTCTTGACCGTACGTTGACCTAACAGCAACACCTCCAGAACACCAGAGCCAAGGTCAAGAAAAGAGTGAATCTCATACAGAAACTGATAAGTACCACCTGTGGCACCAGAGCTAACAAACTACGTACTGCTTTAATATAAAAGCAAAAAACTGTGGATACTGGAAATCCAAAACAAAAACAAAAATACCTGGAAAAACTCAGCAGGTCTGACAGCATCTGCGGAGAGGAACACAGTTAACGTTTCGAGTCAATATGACTCTTCAACAGAGGGTTCTGTTGAAGAGTCATACGGACTCAAAACATTAACTGTGTTCCTCTCCGCAGATGCTGTCAGACCTGCTGAGTTTTTCCAGGTATTTTTGTTTTTGTTATGTACTGCTTTACTTGCCTTGGTCTATCCGATGGCAGAGTACTGCTGCTCAATCTGGCTCAGGGTATTCACCTCTGGGAGGTCATGAGGATACATTGAGACAGACACAGCTTGAGTGGCTTCCTGCTAGCACACATTGAATCTCCTGATGTCTGGAGGGAAAACGTTCTCAAGGAACAGCATCGGCTGACAGCTAACAAACCTATGAAATTCCATAACCCCTACTGCAGCACACACACCCTACAAACAAACAGTCGACAGCCCCACCCAAGAGATGGTGCACCTCTTGGTTGATTGCAAACATCAGCTGCAATCTGGTAACTGGCCCAAGGGGTGAAGTTCCAGGTTTCAACCTTCGACAGAAAGTCTGGACAACCCTCAACTGCTTGAGGAAGGGCCAGGGAAGATGCGGCCAGTTGCTCCACAAGTGGAACATCAGGAACAGCTCAAATTGTGACTGTGGCCATCCAAGTCGTATCATCAACCTAATAGTGAACTCCTACACTGACAGAACCATCCTGATGGCATCATAACCATTCATACTGCATCAGCTGAAGCCATTGAATGGATTGTTAACCCTGACATTGTATGACTAAGGAAGCAGTTATAGCTCAAATAATTAATTAATTACTGCAGCAGCCGTTTTTCTCAGGTTTCATGATGCAGCTGCTGCCCTTTTTCTTCCACACTAGCTGGGCCCTGCTGCAACCCCGGCCAGGAGGGAATTTTCCCTCAAGGCAGCCAAAATTCTCGCCACTGGAGTTTCGGTAGGTTCGTGTAGAGATGTATTTGATATCAGCGGCATGCTTTGTTGCTGTGCTGCTGACTACAAAATCTCGGTCCATGTTTTTATAAACTGTCACATAACAGTATAGTAGAGGGTGACACAATATTTTTCTGCTATGCAGTTTATACATTTGAAGCATTCACTTGGCAATTTCAGCTTAAATATACTTTCCTCCCTCTCAATTCACTTCTGTAAATAATTATTCAAATAAGGCTACTTATTTAATGGATACAAAATAATATAAAGCATATATTTGGATGTTGAAGGCAAACTGCACAAGACCTGCTACAATGCATCTTGACAACTGGCTTTGAGCACCTTGGGAGTTTTACATAATGCAATATCTAAGCATCTTAATGACAATAATCGCAGGCTGAGATTTTAAACTTGCTCAAAACCTATTCAATTGCAGAGAGTTACCCATTACAACAGAGCATAGCTCATAACCAAAAAAATAGCTGCCCAATCTCTTTTCTCATAATCCTCTGCAACTAATAACTGACTTAACAAGGAAAACCTATTTGGGGTGAGGGGGCTTGGTGTCAGCCCTGGCTCAGCGGCAGTGCTTCCTCCTGAGAGAAACCCCACTTCAGTAATGAAGGAGTGCTACATAGTAGGAGGTTCCAACTTTCAGATGAGAAGTTAAACGGAGTTCCCATCTATCTTCTCAGGTAGATGTAACTGATGATTTGTCAACAGGCAAAGATCATCAAGGGAGTTCTCCTGGTATCCAGGCCAGCACTCAAAAATACATCATTGGCTCTGAAATACTTTGGGACGTCCTAAAATCATGAAAAAAGCTATTTAAATGCAATTTTTAAAAAAATTCTTTCTATCGTTAGGAAAATTACTAAAGTAGAACCTATATTAGTTAAACAATAAATAATTTGTTTAAAATGGTGCTCCATTAAATTATTGGTACATTATTACAAATTTTAGATAATTCTAAGCATGTGTCATACTTTATTAATGTAGAGTTCAAATAATGAAGAGTTCAAATAATGAATGCAAAGTTGTTCTTACTTTCCCGTCTTCTTTGCAAACGTTGCACATAGTCCTTCAGGCCAAAATCCAATCGCTGCAGAATTGGGTCAATTTTGTTGTAAATACGTTGCCCCAAGTCACAAGAGGTTACTAAAGGCCACAAGAGGACACATAGTACTGTAAACCAACCAAGAAACAAAATAAGGTTATGTGTGGTATCATGTTTCACCATTGTTTGGTGCCCTTAGGAGGCAAAGGCAGATTATTTGAAATTGATGGGGGAGGGGCAGGTAACATAATATATAAAACTATTTAGCAAAAATAAACTTTACCTCAAGTAACATTATAATATTCAGATACAGTGAAGCCAATTTATTAGACAATCACTGCCAATCAATGCTAGGTCTACGGTATAAATTCTAGGTGTTCTAGGATTCTAGGAAACATATTTTATTGCATTGATTATACATAAAGGCAAATCAGGGATTATCCTCAGAAATCCTTTACCCTTACTTTGTCAAAAATATATTAAAATCCGGAAGCAACCTCTACAAATTATGATGCAAGGCATACCGTCAACTGGCACATGTGACAAATTCTTATACGTGATCAGGATTTAAGGTTATGATCAACTTTCAGACAGTTTTCAATCTAAAGCATACACATGGACTCGTAACAGATAATATAATTCAGATGTATTGTATATCTGACCTGTGTACACATCATACATGTGTCACGCATCACTATAAACTGTTAGACAAATATTTCTAATGGAAATTTCAATGCTAAAATGCCTACACTGTCCTGTCACTTACCTGTAATGATTCCTGGTCACACCACTAGGTGTCATTTTAATAGGAATTCCAATGTTGATCTCCTCACTAACCTGTAACAGCTCCCTGTCACACCACCAAAATAAATAATTAGTTTTACACTTCTCCCAGGTCAGCCATGAGAAATGATTTTTTTTCTCCTCAAAGCTGCAAGTCTTTAGGTGTTTTTCTGCTGTTTTTCAGATTTTATTAAAGTCCCTTCACTTGTTCCTGATTCTGCCAAAATAATTAACTCACCGTTTTTTGCAGAATTTTGGAAAGAAATAAGGACCTTGAAACTTTGAGGTTCGTCAGATATTATCAAATTCTCCTTACTTTTCACATAACCACCTTTAACCATTCACCTCAGTTTCAGAGTAATAATTAGCCCCAGGTCTCTCTTCGAAATAAATGGCTATATCGTTTTCTTCAAGGTCCCAAATAGCCTCCTTATCGAAAAAACAAATATAGCAATCAATGGTTCCAAACTCATATACAAAAGTCATATTTCCTGCTCTGTTTGCTCCAATATAAAATTAAATAACACTGTTTCATCTGACAAATAAATAAATGGGTGGCCTCTTCCATCATTTCTCCTCTCCCAAAAAATAAAATTCACATTCCCAAATAACTAACAATGACCACAATTTCAACTACAAAACTATCTTCTTCACTTGTCCAGTGTAAAATTCATAAATACTAGCGTCACTTTTCACTTACTAAATAAACGTCTGCTCAAGCCAAAATATTTACAGATAGTTTATATGCATACATACAGAATCCCATTACAAATGTTTATGTAGCAAGATTTCATTATAAATGTTAGTTATAAAAAGTGGTATACACTATTTTAACAAAATATGATCAAATATATATTCAGTCGTTTGGTAGTATAGAACCTGAGTACTGCTGGAACAAAAGAGACATGCTATCAAAGCTTTTCTTCTTCCACTCAGGATAGCTCGCAAGAAATTACAAGACTGTAATGGAGGAACATTTATACTGCAAATATATATTTAATATCTTAAAAAGTGTAAATCCAATGTGCATAAGTTGAAACTTCAGGTGTCATTCTTTGATACAAATACCAATTAATTTTAATTATAGAATGCTGCAGTCTGAAACCACCAAGCACATTCCAATCTACAAAGTTCCCTAACCAAACAAGTACATTCTTACTATTTCAGCCTGTGTTTACCTAATCATTATTACTTTGTGGGCTTAAAAGGACAGAGATCCACCTTAGCAGAAAAATAATACAAGCGTACATAGTTTTACAGTCCTTTCTTTATAAAGCAATTTATTGAAACTGCGCATACTTCATGTAACATTTTCCTGTCAAGCCTAGTTTCAATCATATCCGAGACCTATTCCTTTTAAAGTACCTTTGAATGATTCCTTCAAGTTTGGTCTCAAGGCAGGCGGTACTTTTGTATATTTAAGATACTTCCCAACTGTGACCCCAGGATAGATGAACACAGGTCTGATTTTAGCTGTTCCAGACAGCATTACCTGCCTTGGAATAGCTGAAGCCAGGCCTGTGATCCAATGCGGACTTCCCAGTTGCTGCTTGTCACACCTGTCATCACTTATCCCGACCAAAAATACATTTTCCTTCTCGTCTCTACTGTGACTGGATCAGGGTTTTAAGATCTTCAGCATTTCTGTAATTTTAAAACTAATACACAAGCGGGGAAGCCTGGATTAAGTATAATCAGTTAATTTTAAATAATATGGGTTTTCTAAATTATTGCTGGGCAAAGTGTTTGAAGAAATACCCATCAAGACCCTCTCCACAAGGACCAGTCCCCGGTGCTCCACTCTGAGATAGCTTCATTTTTCCCCATCTCACTGATCTTATCAACAGGTATGCTCAGCACTCATGCTTTGTTCCCTAATGCTAATCCTTTTTTTTACAAAAAAGTCCACAACATGCACAACATACCCATCAACTCTCTCTCTACAATCTCAAACAACCTCCTTTTCCATTTCTCCCAATACCCATCACCATCACAGTACTGCCACAGTCATTCTTCCACCCCTTTATTTTTCCATCAATACTTCCACACATCTTCCCTACTGATCCCACACAGCAGAATGACACTAGTATTGCTATACTCCAGCAGCCCCCTCCCAATCTTACCATTCCTCACCTTTTCTAGTTCTGCAAACTTCAGGTCTCTGTGACCCTTGTGCCCCTCCAAGACTCATATCCCATAATATTGTCTCCCAAATCCAAATATTATCCCCAAGTTACCAAATTCATATGGCCCTTCCAGCTTCCCATTACCATTAAACAGGTTCCAACAACTGACTTCTGTACTGCCTGGAAAATCTCCCATACCATTTTCATCTGTATTTTGAGACATTCACTGCAAAATAATGTTAACAGTTTTTTAAATTAATTAGGCAGATTTACAGTTTGAAAGCAAATGCACATAAAATCATGCCAGAGCCATAAAATAACAATCACATTACTCTATAATGAAAACTTAATTTGACTGAATCACTGTAAATCTAATTATATATTGTACATTACAGAACATAAAACTCCGCATTCTGACTCATCATGAGTCATGTCAAACAAGGAACATTAAAAATATTGAAATCTTGTGTAAAGTCAACAATTTGTGACATTTTTCCATCACATAGCCCATATTTATTTCAACATATAAAAATTTGCTCTAGCACACCTGATTGTGTAATTCTTCTCACATGCTTTACTGCCAGCCCTACTTCCTAACCATATGTCTCTTAAAAAGAGGCATTCATTCCTTTCTTAAATTTTCTGTTGTAATAAAATATCTCAGAATGTTGAAGAAAACTGCAACCCCATTTTGGTACCATTTAGAACAAGTCGGGAGGGTAGTAAATGGAGAACTACCATGGAAACAGAAACAACACTGTTTCAGAGATTCTAAAGCTAGTCACTGCAGGCTAAATTCCGTATCTTCTGAAACCCATTCACTGTAAAGTCCTGCCTGCTGTTTTAGGTGGTTTCAGCAAGCAACCATCACCAAGCGTGCTTTTGATTGGCTCAGTGTCAGAATAGGGGGGCATGTATTGAGTATGCTAGCATGAGTTCAAACCAGCCTGCACTGCTTCAAGAGGTGCAGGCTAGCTTTAAGAGAAAGTGCATCGTGTCTGGAGGTGATGCTGGCAGTCCTGTGAGAGCTGAATCTTACCTGGGAAAGACAGAAGAAAGGCAAAACATGGGAGATAGCAGATTCTCAAGGTTTTCAAATGCTGCACTGGAGGTCTTGGTGGGTAAAATGTCAAGGAGGAGAGTTGTCCTGATGAGAGTGGGGGCTACAGAGTGGATGAGCAAACTGATCATGACACCATGGTACAGGAAGCTGTTCAAAAGGGGGGAGTAAACAGGAATGTAGTGGTAGTAGGGGACAATATAGTCAGGGGATTGACACAGTCCTCTGCAGCAGAGCACCAGAGTCCAGACAGCTGTGTTGCCTGACCGGTGCCAGGGTTTGGGACATCTATTTGGGCTGGAAAAGCGCTTGCAGGGGGAAGGGGAGGATCCAGTTGTGGTGGTCCACGTAGGTGCCAATGAGGGATAGGACTAGAAAAGAGGTTCTACTTAGGGATTATGAGCAGCTAGGGGCCAAATTAAAAAGCAGAGCTCAAAAAGGTATTAATCTCCGGATTATTACCTAAACCATGAGCAAATTGACTTAGGGTAAATAAGATTAGAGATTGGTGTTGGAAAAATGGGTTTCAGTTCACTGGGGAACCAGTACTGGGGAAAGTGTGAGCTGTACCATTGGGACGGTCTTCACCTGGACTGTGCTGGGACCAGTGTTCTGGCGAGTTGTATAACTAGAGTGGTACAGGGGGGCTTTAAACCAAATAGTAGGGGGATGGGATCATGTGAGGAGAGATGTAGTAAATTAAAGGAAAATGACAAAGTAATAGAGCAGGGTATCAATTTGGGTAATGATAACTAGAGTGTGGCAGGAATGGACAGCGTGTACAAACTTAAGTACACCAGCAGTTAAATCCAGAGATTGCAAAATGGTAAAATGCCATTCAGTGAAATCATGGCTGATCTCAACACCACTTTCCTGCCTACCCCCAATACCCTTTAACTCAAGTCAAGAATCTATCTATCTCTGCCTTAAAAACATTCAATGACCCTGCCTCTACTGGTTAGACAGATTTTTGATAAACAAAGGAGTCAAAGGTTATGGGGGGCAGACAGGAAAGTGAAGATAAGATTACAGATCAGATCAACCATGATCTTATCGAATGATGAAACTGGCTCGAAGGACTGACTGGCCTACCTCCTGCTAAGTCCTATGTTCCTATTCATTTGCTATAGTGCATCCTCAGGCACTTAGCATTGACACAAGCCCCTCACATATCTGAGGTTGCACAAATTACCAGCTGTTCAACCATAATAGTCATGGGTCAAACAGACTGTATAATGCTCAGTAGCACAATGTGCCTTTCTATTGCAGGACAAGGTGGCGCACAATCGGAAGCAGCAGGAGCTAACAAGAGGGTAACAGACATGCCTGCACATCCAGGTTCCCATGGAGGAGTTAGCGCTGGCCATAATTTTGTCACCTGTTGTTGAAGCAATGAAAACAGAGGATGACTGTTTCCTCATAACTAAAACTTCCTTTTCAGAACCCACTTCCCCTCATCTCAAACTCCCTTTTGATTTACAAGCTGCAGATAGTGTAAATCTCTTCTTCTATCTCTCCCTGCAGCACAATCTCACCCTGGCATCTTTCTAGTTTCAGATACTGAATAAGTGCAACCTTGCCAGGCAGTGTGGGAAGAGCTAGAAGACAGTGATGATGGCAACACAGCACCATCATTGATTTCACACTCAGCCAACAACTGTGCTTAGTTTAGAGGCGCATTCTGCACAGGTGGTCTGCAGCCAGGGTGAGGTAATTGAGTTCTTTTGCCAAAGACTCAGATGGGCACTTGAAAGGGGCATCACACAGAAGAATGCTAATGGATATGCCCAACAAATGCTTGGTGCATCAGGAAGCCTGTCAGGAAGTCTGTGGTCAATGCCAAGGAACACGGTGGAGTCCAGCATCAATTTGGCACAGGGCTTTGTGCACAGCTTGGAGCCCTTTCTTTACAGAATGGAACAGGGTGACCACACTCAACAGCATACTTGTGAACCCAACCAAGATGCAGCATCAGATGGCAGATGTCTCAACTTCCATTGCAACACAAGCAGCTTCTACTAGAATTCTGAATGCTCCAGTACAAGCTCAGATTGCTGTCCTGAAAAGCAAGCATGCTGGTACAGCAAGCAATTAAGGCAGAAAATAGCACATTGGCCTTTATTGCAAGGGGACTGGGAATGTTCGCTGCTGTGTTCAGGGTTCAGTACGATTCTCAACTTCCCAGATACTGAAGCTGTCCATATGCAGCAAGACCTGCACAATATTCAAGCTTGGGCTGATAAGTAGAAAGTAGCAGTCACACCACACAAGTGCCAGGCAATGACCATCTCCAACAAGAGAATGTAACCATCTCCCGTGACATTCAATGCCATTACCATCACCGAATCACCCCAACATCAACATCGTGGGGGTTAACATTGACCAGAAACTGAACTGGACCAGCTACAAGAGCAGGCCAGGGGTTGGGAATTCTGAGGCAAGTAACTCACCTCGTCTCCCCAAAGCCGATCCATCATCTGCAAGGCACAAGTCAGGAATGTGATGGAATACTCTCCACTTGTCTGGATGAGTACAGCTCCAGCAACACTCAAGAGGCTCAACATCATCCATGACAAAGCAACCTGCTTGATTGACATCCCATCCACAAACATTCACTCCCTCCACCACCAACACATATGGCAGCAGTGTGCCATCTCTACAAGATGCACGGCACTAAGGCTCCTTCAAAACCCGTGACCTCTACCACCTAGAAGGACAAGGGCAGCAGATGCATGGGAACACCACCATCTGCAATTTCTCCTCCCAGCCACTCACCATCCCAGCTTGGAACTATATCGCCGTTCCTTCGCTGTCACTGGGCCAAAATCCTGAAACTCCCTTCCTAACATGACTATAGGTGTACCTACATCGCATGGACTGGGGCATTTAGAGATGAGCAACAAATGCTGGCCTTGTCAGTGGTGCTCACATCCCACGAAAGGATAAAAAACAAAATACTTACATAGTGTTGGTCTTTTTACCTAGGGAAGGATATACTTGTCTTTGATGGCGTGCAATGAAGGCTCACTGGACTAATGGTTTGAATGAGGCGATTGTCCTGTGAGGATAGATGGAGTAGCCTAGGCCTATATTCCCTAGGGTTTACAGGAATGAGAGGAGATTGACAGGTAAATGCTGGGAAGTTATTTCATTATGGGGATTACAGTCTTGAAATATGGGGACAGCCATTTAGGACTGAGATGAGGAAGAATTTCATCACTTAAAAGAGTTGTCTCTCTTTGGAATTCTCCACTTCAGAGGGTTGTGGGTGCTTCATTGTTGAGTGTATTCAAGGCTGAGATAAACAGATTTTTGATCGATCTCTCAGGGAATGAAGGGGTATGTGAGTGGGTGGGAAAGTTGAGTTGAGGCAGGAGATCAGCTACGATTTTACTGAATTGTGGGGCAGGCTCAAGAGATGGGATGGCCTCCTCCTCCTCCTATTTCTTATTTATATGATTAAACAAGCAAGGGTAAATTCAACTAATAGCAGATGCCAAAAACAAAAAACTACTGCGGATGCTGGAAATCCAAAACAAAAACAGAATTAACTGGAAAAACTCAGCAGGTCTGGCAGCATCGGTGGAGAAGAAAAGAGTCGACGTTTCGAGTCCTTCGTGAGGTTATTCAGGTTTGGCATGAACTGCAGTGGGCGTGATGAAAACCTCTGACAAAATCCCAACTCCGGTATTTAAAGGGATAATCCAAAGATGGAATTTGTAGGAACCCGGAGTTTGAAGCAACAGAGTAAAAACTGCCACTGTGGAATTAGGATAATCAAAGATCAAATTAAAGCGTCCCACTTTAATGATAGCTCACTTGACGCGCTATTGGGGACAGAGAGGAGTTCCCCAACAACTGAAGGAAGAAACCTGCTGCTGGCTGCAGTAGGCCCAGGTGGTCAGCAGCCAGAGCAATGTGCTATGCTGCTGGATTCAGTTTAGGAAGTGCTGCATCAATCTAACCAGGTCAGGAAAGGTAAGCACTGATGCACATTCACCTATAACCTGCTGTGCTCATCACTCCTCTATGAACTTCCTTGCATCCCCACCAAACCATCCATCACTGGCACTCACTCACATCCTTGTGCAATTTTATGCCTCTCCCTGATAGCCACCATTCCCAAATGTGCTGCATCCCTTCGTACAAAAGGGAGAGGAAGTCGGAGAGGGGCACCATAGGTCTGACAGCTCACAACTGCAAAGGAGGAAGACGCTGTAGGTAAGTGGAGCTTGGGTGAACCCAGCCATTGAAAGTGGGGAGACTGGGGGCTCCCAGCCGCCTGACACAATTAAATATCAGCGACCCACGTCATGTTGACTTGATTTCAATAGCAACTGAAATATGCTCATCTTCATAACGATAAGTTGCAACATTCTTAACTTGTCTGTACTAATCCTTTATCTTCAGCTGGGCCTTCGCACCTTCAGATACAACTGCTGTGTCAATAAAGCAACTTGCGAATATTTTTCTGTTAGCATATCTTTGATAACATTTCTGATATAATTGTGTTGTTGTACAAAGAGAAAATTAAATAATAGAAAATGTCAAAACATTCTCCACTTACCTCAACTATTTAGGTTTGAGTCCTGCATAGATTGATTAGATTAATTTTTTTCTGTTACACAGCTGCAAACAACCTTATTGCTATAGGTTTAGACAGCCAAGTAGTTAAAGTTTTAAACAGCCCAGACTTGGTTCTGTTAAATTACAAAGATGTTTCAAATGGTAGGAAAACAGGTCACACCATTCTGATGGAAAGCTGTAAAGTTATATTGTTTGGGTAATGTTGTAAAGAGCTTTACTCCACTTCTACTTTATGCTGTTCCTGATCTAACCTGAGAACACTTCATCCACTGACTAGAAACACTGACTAGAAACACGAAGTGAATATTTTAGGCTATGGTGCTTACACACTGGCAAGAATATGAGGCAAGAATATGAGGCAGAAAGAAGTCAATATGATAAACAACTGCTATCTCGTTAAAAGCAGAGTAATTAATTAGAATACACTGTTCCCAATCACATGAAAACTAGTTTATTATGAGTGAATAAAAGCATTGCACAGATTAAATGGATTTCTGTAATCTTCCACAAATGTGATGTTAGGCAAAACCCCTGTCCATTGTTAAAATTACTATCAGAACTCTCACAAGATGTGGTGCAGCTGTCTGCAATTTAACATAGTGAGAACATGTAAAACAAAAGCAATTAGACTTATCAAAATTGGTCTTAAAATTGCAGGAGGTGTACTTACACAAGAAGTATGATACCAGAGCCCCAGGAATGTAGCGTCCAATAACTGCACAAAATGTACAGAGACTACAAACAAGGAGACAAAACTGGAGGGTGTGGGTGGGAGTGGCAGAGGAAGGAATAGAAAGAAAGGTTATCAGACTGCCATATGACACAAACTGCAAGAAAAAAAGGTATTTGCATAACCATGAACATTAACGGTCTACCTCTGGAACTTGGATTTGAACCAAAGCAAGAAAATTCAGATAACTTTGATAGCAGGTGGACGGCAGTCTACTGATTAAAATAATTTTGAAATTCAACAATTATTTGCCAACCTCTTAAAAACAGCACAAAGAGAAACTGACTGGTCAATGTGCATGTCTGGAGCAACACAGGTGTATTCACGCACAGCTTTTTCAGTGGTATCAATGAACAGAATAATTAGCCAAAGGAAAATACCACTCTGCACACTAACCAGGAACACTGAATGCAAAGCAGAAACATGTTTGTTTTCCAGTTTGGTATTCCTTGATAATTGTGCATACAAAAACAACCTACAATAAAGTAAATGAATGATGCTAAAATAGAAAAATATAAATTATAAAAAGAAAAGCTAACCTTAGTTAGACCATAGCCTTGCATCTTCTTTCAAAGCCCTTCATTCTCCCTTTGGTTATTTGCTGTGGACCACGTTACACCACATCCCCCTAAACTTGGGGTTTTAAGTGGGACTGAAATTTGGGGAGGGAGTGGAGAGAATGCCAAGCCTGTCCAATGTCATCAGTTTAAGGTCCTGTTCTATTTAACACCAGGGCCCCATTTACATCCTGCTAGTCAGCTGCCCAACCAAGTCGAGCATAAAGAAATAGCTTATTTTGGACAGGTTACAATTGTGTGCCAACCAGCATCAGGTTGGGGGTTGGGTGGGGGAAGGGGGAGTAGTCTAAGGCACCAGACCTTCATTGTGGGGCCCAGAGTAGCACTTCAGCTTCTCTTAAATCCACTGAGGAAAGTTTTTGATTTATTTTATAGGGCCTCCTCTTCCCCTACCAGGTTTTGAGCAGGACACCTCAGCTGCCAGTTAAGATGACGGGCAAGAAATGAGCAGAAACAGGTCAGTAAGTCTTTGCACAGCTCTTTTAACACCGTGCAATCCCAATCCCGCTGTGTGGGATTGGTCAAAATTCCAACCTTCACCCCGGCCCCATGTGCCACTGCTCGGGAGGGATGGCCTCTACCTGAAAGCAGCAATGATTTAAAAAAAATGAACTTTGACACAAACAAAGCGCAGTGAACTCAGGTAAAATTTATGCATTACAGTCAATTTTTAAGCACAAAACAAGATTTTTTGTTAATTTTTCTGTTATTTGATCTGCCTTGCTTAAGTACATAAAAGTGATGGTAAATCATGTTAAACATAAGCAAACAAGGAATCTTAACCATCTCCCATTCCTCACATGATTAATTAATCTAAATGCTTTGGGCTTTTATCCATTTCTTTCATACTCATTGCCCAGCTACATTCCAACTTGCAACTAGCAAATCAGAATGACCATTTTTCACCTCTTTTGTGAATTCTCTATTTGCAATTTTTTTGGAAAATATAAGTGTCTTTATTTTAACTGTGAACTTGACATATTGTAGAGAAGTTGCATTTTCTTACCTTCCCAGGGTTCTGCTTTTTGAAATGGGACATCTCCTCAAAAAACGCAGTACAACTTATCCATGACTCTGTAATGCACTGGCTGAGTCTTGGTGTGCTCTCCTGTTTAGTATCAGTCATTTTCCAGCTAAATAAAAGATAAGTTAAATGTTCTTTTAAAAGAATGAAATCAACCAGGTGCATTAGTCCACCTTGGCACCAGACTTATTTACTGTACTAGTACATTGGTGTTGATGTGCACTTGGCAGTCTTGACGTCTTCCATAGTTTGGATCATAGGAAAAACATCCAAGTGTCAGTTGCAACAGTCTGCAGTGCTAAATCTGGCAACCTTACCCCATAGCAGAAACATAGATACATAAAAAGTAATGTAGCTAAATGATCTTGCTGCTGGAATAATAAGGTCAAAAAAAGCTATACAGATAACTAGAGAACAGATGCTGCTCTCCTGCCAGCTGAACTACAAAAGCATTAAATACAAATCTACCTTCAGAGAGCTCAAAGCTCCCTCCAGAATCATCCTAGCCTCCTCCAGAAAGCTCCCTCCAGAATCATCTTAACCAAGATAAAACCTACAACTGTACTGCTGGGTATTTTCACAGTACAAGTGAACAAAGCAAAAAATGTTACAGACCCATAATTTCCCCTAATTCAAAACCTAATGAAGTGATATACACACATACATATATACACACACACATACATACATACACACATGTTGCACAGTGCCAAAGTTAAAGATTTAACTTAACTTAATTAAAAATAATTACTGCAAATTTAAAGATTTGGGCTAACAGCTGTTTCAATACACGAGAGGCAATATTAGGCCTCCCTACAATGGGTAAGAGATGACCTTGGTTCAGGAGGTCAGGATGTAGAATCGGTTTGGGTGGCGATGAGGAATAGTAGGGGAAAAAAGTCACTAGTGGGAGTGGTCTACAGGCCCCCTAACGGTAACCACAGTGTAGGACAAAGTATTCAATAGAATATATTGGGTGCTTGTGATAAAGGGACAGCAATATTCATGGGTGATTTTAACCTACATATAAACTGGAAAAATCAGATTGGCAGGAGCCTGAATAAGGAGTTCATTGAATGCTTGTGAGATAGTTTCTTAGGGATCATGTTCTGGAACCATCCAGAGAGGTGGTTATATTAGACTTGGTATTGTGTAATGTGACAGGATTAATTAATGACCTCAGGGTAAGGGCACCACTAGGTAGCAGCAACCACATGATTGAATTTTACATCCAGTTTGAAAGGGAGAAGAGCGGGTCTAAGGCTAGTATCTTAAACTTAAATAAGGGCAACTTTGTAGGCATGAAAGCTGAGCTAGCTGAAGTGAACTGGGAAACTAGGTTAGAGGATAGGTCAATGGAGAAGCAGTGGCAGACGTTTAAGGGGATATTTCAGAGTATTCAGGATAAGCACATTCCTGTTATAAAGAAAAATTCTAAGGGGAGGACCCATCATCCGTGGTTCACTGAAGTTACAGAAAGCACAAAACTTAAGGAAAAAGCATATAACTCCACAAAGATGAGTGGCAGGACAGATGATTGGTCAGAATATAAAGAACAGAGGGAATGACTAAAAGGTTAACCAGAAGAAAGAAATTAGAGTATGAGGGGAAGCTAGCTAGAAATGTAAAAACGGATAGCAAGAGTTTCTACAGATATTTAAAAAGGAAAGAAGTAAAGTGAGTGTTGGTCCTCTAGAGAGAGTGAAAATAAGGAATTAATAGTAGATAATAAGGAAATGGCAGATGAAATAAACAAATATTTTGCTGCTGTCTTCACTATAGAGGATATAAAAACATTCCAGTAATAGCTCTAAATCAAGAGGTGGAAGGGAGAGGGGAAATTGGTGAAATTACAAATCACTAGGGAAGCAATACCGAGCAAATTGATGGAGCTGCAGACTGACAAGTCTCCAGGTCCTGATCGACTTCATCCTAGAGAGTCTTAAAAGAAGTGGCTAATGAGGTAGTCAATGCGCAGGTGTTAACTTTCCAAAATTCGCTAAATTCTGGAAAGGTTCCATCAGACTGGAAAGTAACAAGTATAACCCCTGATTTCAAGAAGAGAGGAAGGCAGAAAACAGGAAACTATATGCCAGTTGGCTTGACGTCTGTCATGGAGAAGTTGTCAGAATCTATTAAGGAGGTTATAGCTGGGAGCCTAGAAGAGCTCAAGGCAATCGGGAAGAATCAGCATGGTTTTGTGAAAGGAAAACCATGTTTAACCAATTTATCGGAATTCGTTGAAGAAGTAATATGCACTGTGGATTAAGCGGAGCCTATAGGCGTAGTGTACTTGGATTTCTAGAAGGCATTTGATGAGGTTCCACACCAAAGGTTATTATGGAAAATAAAAGCGCATGGTGTAGGGGGTAACACATTAGCATGGACAGAAGATTAGCTGGCTGGCAGAAAGAGTATGCATAAATGGGTCTTTTTTGGATTGGCAGGATGTGACGAGCAGAGTCCCACAGAGGTCTGTGCTGGGGCCTTAACTTTTTACAATTTACATCAATGACATAGATGAGGGGAGTGAAGCCATGGTAGCTAAATTTGCAGATGACACAAAGATAGGTAGGAAAGTATGTTCTGAAGAGGACATGAGGAGACGGATATAGATAAGTTGAGTGAGTGGGCAAAGATCTGGCAAATGGAACTTAATGTGGGAAAATGTGAAGCTGTTCACTTTGGCAGGAAGAACATAAAAGCATGGTATTACTTAAATGGAGAATGGCTGCATAATTCTGAGGTACAGAGGGATTTAGGCGTTCTAGTGCACAAGTCACAAAAAGTTAGTGTGCAGGTACAGCAAGTAATTAAGAAGGCTAATGGAATGCTATCCTTTATTACGAGAGGAATTGAACATAAAAGTATGTTATGCTTCAGTTATACAGGGCATTGGTGATGTTTCCTCTTGTGGGGTGAGTTCAGAACTAGGGGGCAATGTTTTAAAATTAGGGGTTGCCCTTTTAGGATAGAGATGAGGAGAAATTTTCTCTGAGGGTTGTGCAACTTTGGAACACTCTGCTTCAGAAGGCAATGGAGGCAAGGTTATTTAACATTTTTAAGGCAGAGGTAAGATTGATTCCCTTGCCTAACAAGAATCTAAGGTTATCTGGGGCAGATGGGAATTTGGAATTCAAAACACAAACAGATCAGCCATGATCTTATTGAATGGCAGAGCAGGCTCGAGGAGCCAAATGGTTTATCCTATTCCTAGTTCTTATGTTAAAAACTAAAAATCACAAAATGCGATCCAAACCTGCAGCGTATGTGCCTGCTGCTTCTTTCATGGCAGTGGGTTGCATGGCATTTATGTGTCCTGTCCTGGGAAGATGAGATACTTGACCATAAGATTTAAATTAGGCTCCCAAAGTGAAATTGCAAATCTGATATAACAGTTACAGCTGGGATTCCCGTGGCTCGGGAAATACAAACATATGAATTAGGAGGAGTAGGCCATTCGGTCCCTAGAGCCTGCCCTGCCGTTCAATAAGATCAAGGCTGATCTGATTGTGGCCTTAACTCCACATTCCATCTGCCCCTGATGTCCTTTGACTCCCTTGTTAGTCAAGAATCTATCTACCTCTGACTTAAAAACATTCATTGACCCTGCTTCCATCGCACTCTGGGAAAGAGTTCAAATGATTCATGATTCTCATCTCCGTCTTAAATGGGAGACCCCTTATTTTTAAACTGTCCCCCCTAGTTCTAGTCTCTCCCACAAGGGGAAACATCCTCTCAGCATCCACCTGTCAAGACCCCTCAGGATCTTATGTTTGAATAAAATCACTTGTCAATCTTCTAAGCTCATACGAACATGCAAACATACAAAATAGGAGCTGATCTGTTTGTTTCGAGTTCCACATTCCCATCTACCCCCGATAACCTTTGATTCTTGTTAGGCAAGGAAATCAATCTACCTCTGCCTTAAAAATATTCAATGACTGCCTTCTGAGGAAGAGTGTTCCAAAGTCACACAACCCTCAGAAAAAATTTCTCCTCATCTCTGTCCTAAAAGGGCACCCCTAATTTTAAAACATTGCCCCCTAGTTCTGGACTCACCCACCAGACATCCACCTTGTCAATACCGTTCAGGATCGTATATACTTCAATAAAGTTACCCCTCACTCTTCTAAACAAGCCCAGCCTGTCCAATCTTTCCTCATAAGACAACCCTCATTCCAGGTATCAATCTAGTAAACCTCCTCTGAGCTGCCTCCAATGCATTTATATCCTTCCATAAGGAGGCCAAAACTGCACACAGTTTGAGATGCGGTCTCACCAATGCCCTGTATAACCAAAGCATAACATCCTTACTTTTATGTTCAATTCCTCTCGTAATAAAGGATAGCATTCCATTAGCCTTCTTAATTACTTGCTGTACCTGCACACTAACTTTTTGTGACTCATGTACTAGAACACCTAGATCCCCCTGCACCTGAGAATTATGCAGCAGTTCTCCATTTAAGTAATACTCTGCTTTTTTATTCTCCCTGCCAAAGTGAACAACTTCACATTTTCCCACATTATACTTCATGAGCCAGATTTTTGCCCACTCATTCAACCTGTCTTTATCCATCTGCAACCTCCTTATATCCTGTTCACAACATACTTTCCTACCTATCTTTGCGTCACCTGCAAATTTAACTATCATGCCTTTACTCCCCTCATCTAAGTCCTTGACATAAATTGCATAAAATTGGGACCCCAGCATAGAGCCCTGCACGACTCCACTCATCACATCCTGCCAATCAGAAAAAGACCCATTTATGCATTCTCTGTTTCCTTTCAGCCAGCCAATCTTCTATCCATGCTAATACATTACCCCCTACACCATGAGCTTTTATTTTCCACAATAACCTTTGATGTGGCACCTTATCAAATGCCTTCTGGAAATCCAAGTACAGCATGTCTACAGGCTCCCTTTATCCAGAGATTATTATCTCTCTCCCTCTCCCGCAACCCCCCCCACCCTTGCCACCACCCCCCAATCACACCATCCGAGGTGTCAGTTGAGTGAACCTTCTTCAAATCCAGTAATTAAACGAAGAAGTGAGTTGCCAAACTGTAGCTGCTTTTTTTTAAAAAAAAAGTGCTGCTCGTGAGTCAGGAGAAGCCCATCCAAACTCCCCAGCCTCAATGCAAAGCTTCTGAAGATTACAGTGTCTATTTGCTGCTGAGGTCTTTTGCACCCACTTCCCTGATCAACCTATGATGCCAAGCCTTCTGTATGCAATCTCACGCTCCCTCCCTGCTGATTGCTGATCTGACCTGCCCCCTCCTACTGACACGATCTTTCCCTCTCTCCAGATTACAGTCCAACCACACCCCCATCCCTGCCTTGATGTAGGATCACTTCTTCCCTTTCGCCTGCCAAATTGACTCCACAAGATCTGCATAGCGATCCTTTGCTCCATCCCGATTGTTGATTTGATCCACCACTTCTGCCCGTGACCTCTCCGTCCTTTTCTCCCTCCCAACTGTCTGTCCAAACATCCCACCACTTCTGTCCCCTGATCTTCCCTGATTGCCAAGGAGCCTCGTCAACTGCAGCCTCCTGCCATTGGCTTTCTCACCCAGCAGCAGGCAAGCCTGGTGGATGGTAAGCAGAATAACAAACAAGATCCTGGTTAAACTCAGCAGGTCCTTGGCATTCCTAGAATATCTGGGTCTCCACCTGCCCTCCACAAATGCCCTCCACAATTTCAATGACAGGCCATGTTGTTTCAAGTTCCTGTAAATTTCATTTATGCATCTGTATTAATAGCTATAAACTAGTAACTGTTCTCTTGTGCTCAATAACCAGAGCAAAATTCAGTCTTGACAATTTCAAAGGAAATTTCATTCCGTTTTGAAAGGCTGTTTCAAAACAATTGTAGTTAAAATTCAGTAATGTAGATTCATCTTTTGCAATTTATAATTATTGGTCACAAAATTCAGTTGCATGACATGCGTATTTCAGCACCAGGGATGTTGTTTTGGCTCCAAAACAGTGTCCACATCACGCATACACACTTGTATGATGTGGACTGCGCAAAATACCATTTTGCTTGATAATTCGGGCATTGAGAGCGTGTGCCAGAAGTATGTAAAGAAGACAGTCCATGGCAATAATTAGCAAATAATGTAGATATGTCTCTAGTGGTGAAATTTAACATTAAATGCTCCACCAAATCTTAATCTTACAGTTTTAAAAAAATGTATTCATGGGATTTGGGTATCGTGGGTGAGGCCAGTATTTATTGCCCATCCTAATTGCCCTCAAGAAGTCAGTGGTGAGCTGCCTTCTTGAACTGCTACAGTCCATGTGGTGTAGGTACACCCACAGTGCTGTTAATTCCAGGATTTTGACCCAGCAACAGTGAAGGAACAGCAAAATAGTTCCAAATCAGGATGGTGAATGACTTGGAAGGGAACTCTCAGGAGGTGGTGTTCCCATCTAGCAGCTGCCCTTGTCCTTCTAAATGGCAGCAGTCGTGGGTTTGGAAGATGCTGTCGAAGGAGCCTTGGCAAATTCCTGCAGTGCATCTTGTAGATGGTACACACTGCTGCTACTGTGCGTCGGTGGTGGAGGTAGTGAACATTTGTGGATGTGGTGCCAATCAAGCGGGCTGCTTTATCCTGGATGGTGTCAAGCTTCTTGAGTGTTGTGGGAGCTGCAATCATCCAGGCAAGTGGGGAGTATTCCATCACATTCCTGGCTTGTGCCTTGTATATTATGGATAAGATGTGGGGAGTCAGGAGGTGCGTTACTTGCTGCAGGATTCCTAGCCTCTGACCCGTTCTTGTAGCCACGGTATTTATATGGCTAGTCCAGTTCAGTCTCTGGTCAATGGTAACCCCCAGGATGTTGATAGTGGGGGATTCAGCAATGGTAATGCCATTGAACGTCTAGGGGCAATGGTTAAATTCCCTCTTGTTGGAGATGGCCATTGCCTGGCACTGGTGTGGCACGAATGTTACTTGCCACTTGTCAGCCCAAGCCTCAATAGTGTTCAGGCCTTGCCACATTTGGACATGGACTGCTTCGGTATCTGAGTCGTCGCAAATGGTGCTGAACATCATGCAATCATCAGCGCATGTTCCCACTTCTGAACTTATGACGGAAGCAGCTGAAGATGGTTTGGCCTAGGACACTACCCTGAGGAACTCCTGCAGTGATGTCCTGGAACTGAAATGATTGACCTCCAACAACCATAACCATCTTCCTTTGTGCTTAGGTATGACTGCAACCAGAGAGTTTTCTCCCCCACCACCCTCCCAATTCCCACTGACTCCAGCTTTGCTCGGGCTCCTTGATGCCACACACTGTCAAATGCCACCTTAATGTCAAGGTCACTCTCACCTGAACACGTGTTCAGCAGCAGGAAGGAGCACCCACCAGCAACCCCCAGCCCCCCCACTGGGGCAGTCTAAACCCCCACTCACAATTTCAGTGGCGTCAGGACCCTTCTTCCGAGGTAGTGTGAACCATAGGGAACCCCAGTCCCAAGTGGGGAAACAAAAACAAAAATCAGCCACCTGCTCCTGCAATTCTTTCGTTGACATGCTTTGAAATTGTTCTCAGTTTCAATAGTTAGATGTTTCAATAGTTAATATACTTTTATTGCAGTGATTGATTATAGTGCTCTATCCTTCAAAGGTAAGTTACCATTAAATTGATGTAAGTGTTGAGATGCATTTGAGTACTTCTCCCATGGGAAAACTGTTCTTTGTATTCTTTGTATTCAAAACTGAAGAAAACATTGCTTGGGATCTCGAGTGTAATTTCCAGAGCCCTATTAAATTGAAAACAAAGCCTCCAGCAGCTTTCATTTAGCAAAAAAAAAACAGACACCTGCTCCTTGAGCTGTTTTATTAACAGAACATTTAGAGTAGCTTAGGGAAAAAAAGGCCATTGGGTTTTTCAGTTTCAACAGACTCAATTGTTTAGATTTCCCAGGATTTATTATTACAGCTGAGCCCATTATGAGTGCTTGGCTGAATTTCAAAAGCTTAAGAACCACTTATCTCAACAGGGGTCTGTGTTCACATTTTGATTGACAGTTTAAAAGAGATTATTAAAGGATTAACTATCTTTGATGTGGCTAGTGAAATAAATGTTTTTACAACTGATTAACCACTTGAGGGGATTTAATTTTTTTTGAATGAGTTTTATGGATGAGAGTTTATTTCAGTATCAAGTGTGTTTGAGTGAGAGCCCTATTAGACTTTTAAATTTCTTTTAATCTCCCTTTCAAAGACAGGGCTCCTAAGGTCTGTGGCTTTGGAGGAAGCATGGGCAATGAGTGTGCATGGAGGAGACATTGGGGCAGGTAGGGGTGAGAGTTTGAGGGTGAGGGCCCGACATTCATCGTTAAAACTGGGTTGATGTCCCAGTAAATAGAGAAAGGCCTTCTAACCTGCCAGCTTGGATATCTGCCCTCCTTTATTATCACCCCAGGCCTGCCCAGCTCCATCCCACCCCTGCCAACAATGGGGGTGAGACAGAAGACGCTGGGTGTGTAAATTTTGGCTACCGGCTAGCATCCCTGGCTGCATCCCGCTTCCCTGGTCATTTTTCCCCAGAGGTGGGATGGTGGGGTGGTAGGTAGCTGATTTACCCAATTAATGACAAATTAAGGCATATTGTTGGAGGCCAACTATAATTTTGTCAGGAGGCGTTGGGGAAGAGGGAGGGTGTCTGGAGGCAGCTTCCTGGCGATGGTGGCCCGTCTGGCCACGGCTGAAACTGCAGGCTGCTTTGTGGAGGGGCTTCCCCCACAACCCGGCAATGATGGAACAGCTGCTGAGGCCATTTTTTTTTAAATTTAGAAAAGTTAGACAGACAGTTCCTCCATTTTGGGGTGTCATCTCTCTCACTTGTGAAGGCAGCCTGCTGTTCTTCTGAGCTGGACTGACTCCTAATGGCCCTGCAGCTTTGAGAGCCTGCCTGTTGTCCTTAACTAGATGGTAAGCCTGCCCTCTGGCCACTAATTGGTTGATTTGGAGAAAATCACAGATGAGTTACTGAGCCCCACAGAATGCTGGCTACCGAACCTCGTTTGATTTGAGCTAGTTGGTGGGATATTTTGTTTCCATGGTTGTTTACACGGATTTTACACAATATTCTCTCCACATTACATCTGTCACAAGTACTATCCAGATGTTTTTACATATGCACCTTTTACACCCATTTGTAAAAAGTGATCTCTTTGCACCCTTCTCCCCTTTTTACATCTGCTGGTGAGTACTAGGCTTCAGTCTCCACTATATGCAATGTCTAATGTCACTAATTGAGCCAATCCTGCATTCTCTCTGTTTCAATTTTGATTCAGTTTCATGTACTCAATTTAAAGCTGGGGCATGACAGCCTTATTTAATTTTTGTCTTTTTTTCCCTTTCATTTAACTTCTCACTCCAAGATATTGACCTGTTGACATATAATCAATCATTCAGTAAGTACATTCTAGATGTCCTTTGTCAAATGACATTTTTATATCCACTACCTCTTTGGAT
This sequence comes from Cetorhinus maximus, assembly GCF_964194155.1. Lineage (NCBI taxonomy): Eukaryota > Metazoa > Chordata > Chondrichthyes > Lamniformes > Cetorhinidae > Cetorhinus > Cetorhinus maximus. The sequence continues at coordinate 156,208,812 of NC_135881.1, forward strand.
CTCAAAACTCCCATATACCTTCCCTTGTTAAGCTGCATTCAAGTAGCTTGGCTTCTTCATTTCTTTCTTCTTTCAATGCATATTTTCCCTCAACAGCTCTTGGCTCATTACAAAGCCAAAGACTGTCCATGAGTTTAATACTGCTCCCATATCTTCAACACCAGCCATTCCTGTACAGGATATGTAAAAAAAATCATCTCACAGTATGTTTTCTCTCACCCTAATCTCAGAACTCTTTTATTACAGATTCTCTCATTTCTATTTTATCAGTATGTCTACCCTATTGCTCTGAACTTTCCTTTCTTGTTTCTTCTAAGATCCAAATATTCTTCCTCCTCTTTGCACAGTTAAAATTGAAATAAAGGCTTTCTCAATAAAACAAATCACAGCGTGTGCTTGCAGTATGTCACAGGCATCTTAGTAGAGGTCCACAAGCCAAATGATCTTCAAGGGCAGTCAGTGAATGTGTTCCCCAAATCACCAATAACATTCTCAGATTCTATAGTCCCACGTAATAAAAACTGAATTTGTCTTATTCAGTTAACATGAAACAGTAGCTCTGCAAATCAGCTCGACTGATTATAAAGCTGTACATCTGCAGAAAGAACAGCAGCAAAAGGGTAAATGTCATAAGATCCATGACGCTTGTGACAAAAGTATCATCCATAATGAGAATTCTCTGCACACGAAATATTTTCAGTTGTCAGGAGTATTTACAGGTCTGTAAGCTGGCCCTCAGTGCAGTGTCTTCAGCTACAATTCTTCTGAAGGTGACCAATCAGCTTCACCATCCATTCAGGGATGGTGGGCGGGTTGAGGAGGTGGGACTAGTCAGCGGGTGAGTGAGAGTGAGTTTGTCAGTGAGTTGCTGAGGCAAAGCCAAATGGTTGCGAGAAAAGACGGAAGGGACCAGCAGCCACCTCTGCACATCGAGCACATTCTGAACAATCTCCAGGAGCTGCTCTTGCAATGGGAGGCCTCACCCTGTGGATACCTTCAGGCTTGTCGTTTTGAACCATTAAAGGATCAGAATACATCTTATGTTCATGCTGCTCAGATCGCCCACTGTGCAGCTGCCTTCTGAGTAGCTGAGGTTTTGACACAGCATGGGCTTGTACGTTGCTACCAACATTGCATTGCCCTTGGAAACTTACTACAACTTGCCCATTTAACAAACCTAACTGGCTTCCCACTACTGCCGGACAGGTTGCCATCACAGCACAGAAACACCTCTGGGAGAAGTGGGAGAAGGCAGTAACACGTCAGGGAACCAGCACAATGCATTTTTCTTCAAGGGCCTGATAAAATTCCCCCAAAGTCTCTTGTGCAAGGTGCATTGCAGCAGTACCATAAACAATAACATTTGTTATATATTTCAGTTTATTGGTCATAGATGTTTAATGTATTTATTTATACATTGGAAATGGCAAGGGGGAGCTTAAGACTTAAAAATGGGCACAAGGATTGAGGCATACAATTGACCCACACCTGTTCAGTGCTGCAGGCAGCAATTCAAATTTGTGCTGTTTGCTCTTCTAAATCATTTCTGCATGCAGCCACCGTTAACCATGCTGTACACTGGCTGCATGCATCAGCAGGGGACATGATATTGCGAGTATTTAGTAATACTTAAAGACAGCATGTGCCTCTTAAAGGGGTGGTGTATTGTGGCTACAAGTGGTGTAAGTTTTTCAGAACTAAATCAGTGCTGTGATACAAAAGCAAAATACTACAGATGCTGAAAATCTGATATAAAAAACGCAAAATGTTGGAAATATTCAATAGGTCAGGCAGCATCTGCAGAGAGTTAATGCTTAAGGCTGAGGAGGGGCCATTGACTTGAAACATTAACTCTATTTCTCTTCAAAGATGCTGCCTTATTGCTAAGATGCATTGGGCGAGATAGCATGCACCAAGGTTGTCAGGCAATTCACTGGAGGTCTTGATGGAAGAGGTGGGAAGAAGCAGGGCAGGAGGCCTTCCAGACACTATTCTCAGGAGGGAATAGGAAGAAATAAGTGGATATCAATGCCAGGAGTGTTATTTGAACATGGATGCAGAGCAGGCAAAGTTTAATGATCGCACCTGAATTACCACTGCAAGTGGCTTCATCATCAAATGCCATATCCTATCAAATACACAAATAACCTCACCAACTATTCAAGTCACTACACCTCCTTCACTCATGTACCAATAATCTCTATCAGACTCACCACTAAACATTCATACCCTATACATCAACCTTGCAGCCACAACTTAACAACTCTCAGACACTGGCAGCTATTCAACCATAACAGCCACAATCACCCAAACATATCGCAGGACACTCATTGACACACTTGTAGGAAAAAGGTGGCATAAAGCAGCAGGAAAAACTGGAGCACCAGTGCACCTTAATGTTATAACCTCCATCATGGCAAGGGACCATTTATGAGCAGCACTGAAGCAATTGATAATGAGGCTATTCAGATACCTAATTCTTCTCCTCTCATTTTTTTTTTCCCCCCATTCAAAAAAGTACCATGTCAATAGGGTTTTCTATATTAATTGTGTCCACAACTAGTGATAAGATACCTGCCTTATCACATTTTTAATATGACTTTTCCATTTATGCGAATCTGTCACTTTGTATTCCTGCGCTCTGACCACTGGATGGCATTGTGGAGCCATTTGTCAACCTTAACCAGACTGTTTCTCATTTGCCCTTCTGTTCACCACAACTGCATTTTTTTTTATTTTAAGGATAAGTAATTAACAAAAAAAAACATAAAATAAATATTTCACAATAATATCAATTAAGTAGATCGATTGAATTGTATTTTGTATATTTAATGCCTTAAAGTTTCTATCTGAAGGCCTCAACCTGTCTCAAAAGTCGAACAGTGAAGTGAGAAAACTTTTTTTTATATCAATACTTGTTTAATGGGACATATAAGTTGACAAACTCAGTAATAATGAACTCTTGGTGCCATTAGAGTGTTCGTGAGGAAATTACATTCTTTTAATATTAAATGGACAGATAATCATGGGTTAACAAACTGAAAATTTAGGTTGAACTGTTTGAAGGTAACAACATAAAGATAAGAACTAGCCTATGATGTATAAATTGGTGATGGAGGAACCATACATGGAAATGAGAGAGATTTTGGGGCAGTGGCTCAAAAGGAACCAACAACCATAATCATTTGGTTAAAAAAAAGATACATCTATACTCTTATTAACTCAGTTATCTTTTGCTAGAAAAAATTCCAATTAAACTTAAAATTAAAGAGTGGACTGTATAAACGTATGTGTTATGTTAAAAATCATGCTTCTGCACTAGTTCCAATGTACAAATTTTACATCCTGACTGGTCCACATTCTACCCTTTGTAAACTCGAGGTCATCCAAAACTTTGCTGCCTGTGTCTTAATTCGCAGCACGTCCAGTTCCCCTATCACCTGTGCTCACTGATCTGCATTGTCTCTGGGTCAAGCAACGCCTTGATTTTAAAATTCTCATCGTTTTCAATTCTTCCACGGCCTTGCCCCTCCCAATCTCTGCAAACTCCTCCAACCCCACATCCCTCAGAGATATTTGTGCTCCTCTCACTCTGGTCTCTTGTGGATTCCCAATTATAATTGCACCTCCACTGGTGGCCATATCTTCAGTTGCATAGGGCCCCAAGCTTTGGAATTCATTCCTACACTTCTCCACCTTGCTTTCCTCCATTAAAACACATTTTAAAAGCTACCTATTTGACCAAGCTAACGAACCCTTATGTGGCTGGTGTCATACTTTGTTTCACAATGCTCCTGTGAAGCACCTTGCTTAACATTTCATTATGTTAAAGGTGCTATACAAATATAAGTTGCTGTTGTCGTCAATTTTTCCCACTGCAAATTATTTGCATAATTCCCATTGATTTTTTTCTCCATCAATTGGGTCCTGTCATTAAGTGATTATAGGCTTTGCTATCAGAGAATCAGGAATTTACAGCACAGATGGGACCATTTGGCCCATCATGCCTGTGCCTATCCAGCCCAATCCAACTGAGCAGCTTTTGGTCCACAGCCTTTTAGGGTACAGCACTTCAAATACATACATTTTTTTTAAAAAAGGCAATGCAGGTAGTTTGTTCCAGACCTCAAATCGCCCTATGGGTGAAAAGAAATTCTCAACTCCCATCTAATCCTTCTGCAAATTACCATTTTCCTTTGGTACTGACCCTTCTACTAAGGCAAATAGATCATGGACTCAGTTTGATAAGGCACAGGAGGTGGTAATTTAGCACATTGATTTTATGCTGGCTCTCCGTATAGCAATCCAGTCAGTCCCATTCCCCCTCTCTATCTCCATAGCCCTGCAAGTTTATTTCCTTCAAACGCCAATCCAATTTCCTTTTGAACTCATTGATCCTCTCTGCTTCCACCACCCTCATTGGCAGAGCATTCCAGGACATTACCATTCATTATATAAAGTTCTTCCTTACATCCACCCTACATCTCTTGCCCAAAACCTTAAATGTGTGTCCCCTTGTCCTAAAAGGATCATCTAATGTCTTTCCTTTTCACTGTCTAGGCTCCTCATAATTTAATACATCTCAATTAAATCGCCCCTCAGCCTCCTCTGTTCCAAAGAAATTAAACTCAGCCTAATCAAACTTCTCGGCTTAAAATTTTCAGTTCTGACAACATCCTCATAAATCTCCTCAGTATCCTCTCATGTGTGATTTATTATAATTTGATGGTCAGAATGGTCTGCAGTACTCCAGTAGTGCCCCAACTTATGTTTTACACAATTCTAGCATAATCTCCCTATTCTTATATTCTACACCTTGGAGAATAAAGGAAATGTATAAAACAAAAATAAAAATACCTGGAAAAACTCAGCTGGTCTGGCAGCATCTGCGGAGAGGAACACAGTTAACATTTCGAGTCTGTATGACTCTTCAACAGAACAGAAAGGAAACGTAACCTTTACACATCCTAAGACACTATCAACCTGCCCTACTACCTTCAGGAATCTGTGGATATGCACTCCAAGGTCCCTCTATTCCTCTAAACAGCTCAGTATCCTATCATTTATGGTCTATTCCTTTGCCTTCCTTTCCCTCCAAGTGCATTACCTCACACTTCTCCAAATTGAATTCCATTTACCATTTTTCTGCCCACCAGACTAGTCCACTGCTATATCCCTGTGTCTATAGGTTTCCTTCTATCAACCACACAGCCAATTTTTGTATCATCTGCAAGCTTCTCAAATCATTTCCTTTACATTCAAGTCTAAATAATTGACTTATACAACAAAAATTAGGAACATACTATGCAGCCCTGCAGAATACTAGAGTAAACAGCCTTTCAGTCACCCATCAACCGTTACATTTTGCTTCCTATCCTGAGCCAATTTTGAATCCAACTTGCCACTTTCCCTTGGATTCCACTGGCTTTTGCTTTTCTGACTAGTCTGCCATTTGGGACCTTTTCAAAAGCCAAGTCAAAATCCAATTTTCCAATAGTTTACCCACCGAGGTTAGGCTGATTGGCCTTTCTACCGTTGCTCCCTTTGTAAACATTTTTTAAAAATTTATTCTTTCACGCGATGTGGGAGTTGCTGGCTAGACCACCATTTTTGGCCATCTGAATTGCCAAAGGTGCTGGTGGTGAACCACCTTTTTGAACCACTGCAGTCCATGGCCTGTAGGTAGAGCCACAGTGCTGTTAGGAAGGGAATTCCAGGCTTTTGGCCCAGTGACAGTGGAGTAATGGTGATATAGCTCCAAGATAGGTGATGTGCGGCTTGGAGGGGAACTTGCCGGTGCTGGTGTTCCCAAACATCTGCTGCCTTTCTCCCTCTGGGTGGTAGAGGTCATGGGTTCAGAAGGTGCTGTCGAAGGAGCCTTGCTGAGTTGCTGCGGTGCATCTTGTAGATGGTACACACTGCTGCCATTGTGTTGGTGGTGAAAGGAGTGAATGTTGAAGGTGGTGGATGGTGTGCCAATCAAGCAGACTGTTTTGTCATAGACTTAGACATTTACAGCACAGGAGGAGGCCATTCAGCCTATTGTGTCCATGCCGGTCAGCAAAGATCGGACTACACTAATCCCATTTTCCAGCTTTTGGCCCATAGCCCTGGAGGTGATGGCAACTCAAGTGAACATCTAAATATTTCTTAAGTGTTACGAGTATTTCTGACTCAACCATCCTTTCAGGCAGTGAGTTCCTGACTCCCACCACCCTTTGGGTGAAAAAATTTCTCCTCAACTCTCCTCTTAGCCTTCTACCTCTTACCTTAAATCTATGTCCCCTGGTTATTGACCCCTCTACTAATGGAAAAAGTGCCTTCCTATCCACCCTCTCTATGCCCCACAATCTTATACTCTCAGGTCCCCTCTCAACTTTCACTGCTCCAAGGAAAACAGCCCCAGCCTATCCAATCTTTCCTCATAGCTCAGACCCTCCAGCCCAGGCAGCATCCTGGTAAATCTCCTCTGCACCCTCTCCAATGTAATCACATCCTTCCTATGAGTGGTGACCAGAACTGCATGCAGTACTCCAGTTGTAGCCTAACCAGCGTTTTATACAGTTCCAGCATAACCTCCCTGCTCTTGTATTCTACGCCTCAGCTAATAAAGTCAAGTATCCCATATGTCTTCATATCTACCTGCCCTGCTACCTTCAGGAACCTGTGGATATGCACACCCAGGTCCCTCTGATCTTCAGTCCTTTCCAGGGTCCTACCATTCATACAGTAATCCCTTGCCTTGTTAGCCCTCCCCAAGTGCATTACCTCACACTTTTCTGGGTTGAATTCCATTTGCCACTGCTCTGCCCACCTGACCAGTAATCTCCTTCTGCAGTTTAAGGCTATCCTCCTCACTGTTTACCACTCCACCAATTTTTGTGTCATCTGCAAACTTCTTGATCATACCCCCAACATTTAAGTCCAATCATTTATGTACACCACAAACAGCAAGGGTCCCAGTAACAAGCCCTGCGAAACCCCACTGCAAACAGACTTCCACTCACAGAAACATCTCTCTACCATCACCCTCTGCTTCTTGCCTCTCAGCCAATTTTGGATCCAATGTGCCACTTTGCCTTGGATCCCATGAGCTCTTACTTTCTTGACCAGTCTGCCATGAGGGACCATATCAAAAGCCTTAACAAAAACAGAATTACCTGGAAAAACTCAGCATGTCTGGCAGCATCGGCGGAGAAGAATAAAGTTGACGTTTCAAGTCCTCATGACCCTTCAACAGAACTAAGTAAAAATAGGAGAGGGGTGAAATATAAGCTGGTTTAAGGTGGGGGGGTGGGGGGAGAGAAGTTTTTTTGTGGGGGGGTGGGGGGGGGGTGGTTGTAGGGACAAGCAAGCAGTGTTAGGAGCAGATAATCAAAAGATGTCACAGACAAAAGAACAAAGAGGTGTTGAAGGTGGTGATATTATCTAAAAGAATGTGCTAATTAAGAATGGATGGCAGGACACGCAAGGTACAGCTCTAGTGGGGGTGGGGTGAAATAAGACTAAAAGGGCATAAAAAGGTATAGAAGGTATAGGTATAGATATATAAAAGCCTTGCTAAAGTCCATGTAGACCACATCAAATGCATTACCCTCATCAATACTCCTGGTTACCTCAAAAAATTTGATCAGATTTGTCAAATACGACCTTCCCTTAATAAATCCATGCTGACTATCCCTAGTTAATCCGTGTCTCTCCACGTGCAGATATATTCTGTCCCTCAGAATTCTTTCTAGTAACTTCCCCACCACTGAGGTTAGACTGACTGGCCTGTAATTTCCTGGTCTATCCCTTCCTCCCCTTTTCAATAATGGGACAACATTAGCAATCCTCTGGCACCTCACCTGTGGCCAGAGAGGATTTGAAAATTACTGCCAGGGCCCCTGATATCTCTTCCCTTGCCTCCCTCAATAGCCTGGGATACATCTCATCCAGGCCTGCAGATTTATCCACTTTTAAGGCCACAAAACATGCTAGTACCCCCTCTCTCTCTATGGTGATTTCCTCTAATATTTCACAGCCCTCCACCCTGATGTCTATACCTGCGTCGTCCTTTTCCATTGTGAAAACTGACGCAAAGTATTCATTGAGGACTGTATCCACGTCTTCCGAGTTCACACACAGGTTATCTCTATAGTCCTTAATTGGCCCTATTCTTTCCCTAGTTATTCTCTTGCACTTTATATATTAAAAAAACCCTTTGGGTTTTTCTTTATTCTACCCACCAATGCTTTCTCATACACTCTCTTAGCTTTCCTAATTTCCTTTTTAAGTTCCCCCCTGCACTTTTTATGCTCCTCTAGGGTCTCTGCCATATTGAGCCCTCAGTATCTGCCATAAGCTTCACTTCTTTTAAATCTTAACCTTTACGTCCAACAGCCAAGGTTCTCCGGACTTGATCCCCCGCTTTGTCTTTACAGGAACATATTTGCCCTGTACTCTTGCTATTTCTTCCTTGAATGCCTCCCACTGCTCTGACAGTTTTATCTGCAATAGCTGCTCCCAGTCCACTTGGGCCAAATCATATCTCATCTTAGTAAAATTAGCCTTTCCCCAGTTTGGAACTTTTATTCGAGGCCCAACCTTATCCTTTTCCATAACTATGCTAAATCTAATTGAGTTATGGTCACTATCTCCAAAATGCTCCCCTACTTACATGCCTTCCACCTGCCCGAGCTCATTTCCGAATATTAGATCCCAAACTGCCCCCTCCCTTGTTGGGCTTTCTACGTACTGGCTAAAAAAAGTTCTCCTGGATGCAACTTAAGAATTTTACCACCTTGCACACAAACTATCCCAATTAATATTTGGGTAGTTAAAATCCCCTATTATTACTGCCTTATTATTGTTACACTTTTTTGAAATTTGATTACATATTTGATTCTCTATCTCTCCCTGACTGTTTGGGGGCCTATAGTACCCACTCAACAGCGTGTTTGCCCTTTTTGTGTTTTTTACTTCTACCCATATGACCTCATTTGATGATCCTTCCAAGATGTCAGCCCACCTCACTGCTATAATTGATTATTTGATCAATATTGCGAAACCCCATCCTCTCCTATCCTTCTATTGTGTCTGAATACCCTATAACCAGGAATGTTGAGCTGCCAATCCTGCCCTTCTTTTAGCCAAGTCTCGGTCATAGCTATGATATCATACTCCTACGTGCCTGTGCCCTCTGCTCATCTGTCTTATTCCTCAAGCTCCTTGCATTAAAATACATTCCATTTAGCCTTGCTAAACTCACTTCTTTCTTACCTAGCCTATGCTTCCTCTACCTTCCAGACTCACTAGCGTTTTAACTTCTAATTCCATCTCAGCTTCTCTCCCCTCTGAACTACTATTCAGGATTCCATACCCCTGCCAATTTAGTTTAAATCCACCCCAATAGCATTGGCAAACCGTTCCTGTTCAGATGTAATCCAATCAATTTGCACAGGTCCCAATTGCCCCAGAAATGGCCCCAACGCCCCAGGAATCTAAAGCCCTCCTTCCTGCACCATCTCTTCAGCCACGCATTCATCTGCTCTATTCTTCTGTTCCTATATTCACTACTGCATGGCACTTGGAGTAACCTGGAGATTACTACCTTTGATGTCCTGCTTTTCAATTTCGTACCTAACTCCCTAAAGTCTGCTTGCAGGACCTGATTTCTCTTTCTTCCTATGTCATTGGTCCCAACATGGAACACGACCTCTGGCTGTTCACCCTCCCCCTTCAGAATGCCCTGCAGCCGTTCTGTGACATCTTTGACCCTGGCACCCGGGAGGCAACATACCATCCTGGAGTCACAGCCGCACAAGTGCCTGTCTACTCCCCCCATTAACGAATCCCCTACCATTATTAACCCTCCACACTTCTTCCTACCGCCCTGAGCAACTGGACCATCCACAGTGCCATGGCTCAATGAAGAGTGCAGGAGAGCATGCCAGGAGCTGCACCAGACATACCTAAAAATGAGGTGTCAACCTGGTGAAGCTTTAGCACAGGACTACTTGCGTGCCAAACAGCATAAGCAGCAAGTGATAGACAGTGCTAAGCAATCCCACAACCAACGGATCAGATCTAAGCTCTGCAGTACTGCCACATCCAGTCGTGAATGGTGGTGGACTATTAAACAACTCACTGGAGGAGGAGGCTCCACAAATATTCCCATCCTCAATGATGGGGGAACCCAGTACATCAGTGCAAAAGATAAAGCTGAAGCATTTGCTACAATCTTCAGCCAGAAGTGCCGAGTGGATGATCCATCTCGGCCTCCTCCGGAGGTCCGCAGCATCACAGATGCCAGTCTTCAGCCAATTCAATTCACTCCACATGATATCAAGAAACAGCTGAAGACACTGGATGCTGCAAAGGCTATGGGCCATGACAATATTCTGGCAATAGTACTGAAGGCTTATGCTCCAGAACTTGCTGCACTTGGTATTTGATACAACTGAGTGGCTTGCTAGACCATTTTAGAGGGCATTTTAAGAGTCAACCTTGCTGTGGGTCTGGACTCACATACCAGGTAAGGAAGCAGATTTCCTTTCCTAAAGTACATTAGCAAACCAGATGGGTTCTTTGCAACAATGGTTTCATGCTCGCCATCATCGAATTTAAATTCCACCAGCAGCCATGGTGGGATTTGAATTCGTGTCCCCAGAGCATTAGCCTGGGCCTCTATTATTAGTCCAGTGACAATACCACTATGCCACAGCCTCCTCTGATGTTATAATGGTAGCCAGAGAGGATTGAAAAATCATCAGAGCTTCCACTATTTTCTCTGCTTTTCTTAAGGGCCTGGGATATACTTCATTCCTGCCTTCTGGTTTATCTACTTTCAAAGATGCTAAACTCCTTCATTAGTATTTATCCAAAGCAATAATTCACACTTCTCCTCCTTACTACAATGTCTGCATCACCTTTCTCTTTTATCAGGACAGTGCAAAGTATTCATAGGATCTATGCCCACATCTTCTGCATCTACACATACGTTACCTTTTTGTTACTAATTGGCCTTACTCCTTCCTTAGTTATTCTTTTACTGCTTATGTACTTATGAAACATGTCAAGTTTTTCTTGATTTTACTTGCCAATATTTGTGTCCTTTTTTGGTTTCCTATTTTCCTTTTTAATATCACCCTTGCATTTTTACACTCCTCAAGGCTTTCTGCATCATTGACCTCTTGCTATCTGAGGCAAGCTTCCCTATTTTGCCTGATCCTACCCTGTATGCTCTTGACATCTGAAGGGCATATTTGTTATGAACTTCACCATTTCCTCCTTGAATGCCACGCACAGTTCCTACACTATTTTACCTTTAATGTTTAACATGTTTAACATGTTTCTAGCCTTCTTTTGCTAAATCACAGTTTCATAAAATTAGCCTTCCCCCAGTTGAGAACTTTTATTCCTGATCTACATTTATTTGTCCTTATCCCCAACAATGCTAAATCTTACAGAATTATAATCACTATTGTACTGTATTATCTTTTTCCCCATAGACTACTCAAATTGTCAGCCTTGGCTCAGTGTTAGCTCAAAACCTGCTTCAAAGACTTTAGCATATAATGTAGGCTGACATTTCAATGCAATATTTATTGAGGAACTTCTGCATGGTTGGAATTGCTATTTTTCAGATGTTCAACTAAGGCTTTGTATACTTACTCAAGCGGATGTAAATGATACTGTGGACCAATTCAAAATAGAACATGAGTTCTAGCATGTTGCTCAACACATTCCTCAACCGGCTTCAATAAGCAAATTATCATAAAATAGTACAGCACAGAAGGAGAAGGAGGCCATTCAGGCAGTCGAGTCTGTGCCAATTGATTGAAGTGCAGTCCAGACCTTGTTACAACCTTGGTACCAACACGGACCAAAGATTTGAATTACAGAAGTGAGGCAAGGCCGCATTCAGCCGAGTGTGGCGTCAACAAGTAAAATTGAAATCGATGGGAGGAGGGGGAAAGCTCTCCAGTGGTTAACATTGCACAAAGGATGACAGTTGTGGCTGTTGGAGGCCAATCATCTCAGGCCCAGGATATCGCTATAGGACTTCATTAGCTGCTTTATCACTGGCCTTGGGTGATGTTTGCTGATGATTGCAGTGTTCAGCTCCATTTGCAATTCCCCAGGTAATGGAGCAGTCTATGCCTGCATGCTGCAAGGCCTAGGCAACATTCAGGCTTAGACTGTTAAGTGGCAAGCAACATTTATGGCACACTGCCAAACAATGACCATTTCTCCATGACATTCACTGGCATTACCCTTGCTGAATCCCCCACTAACAACATCCTAAGGTCACCTTTGACCAGAAACTTACATGAACCAGCCACACAAATGCTGTCACCACAAGAGCAGCAGCTCACCTCCCAACTCAACAAAGCCTGTCCACCATCTACAAGGTAACAGTCAGGGGTGTGATGAAATACTCTCCATTTGCCTGGATGAACGCAGCTCCAATAACACTCAAGAAACTCGACACCTTCCAAGACAAAGCAGCCTACCTGATTTTTAAGGTGGTGGATGGCTTCCCTCTCCCTCACTCCTCTGTCCTTCTCCTCACATACTCTATTCTTCTCTCTCCACCTTTCACTTCCCATTTTCTCCCTCCCCCACCATGGTCCAATTATTCCCATGCCCGCTAACCCTGATTCACTACACTTGGTCTTGACTTGCCCTATGCAATGGCATAAAGGTTGACATTTGTGTGTTAAAAAATAGTAAATTATTTTGTCTGTATGTACTTCAACATGTAACTTTTTCCAGCATGAATTTCTGTGTCCACATATATAATGGAAACTTCCCATTTAGTAGACATATCATACTGGAATTCCACCCACCCCACCACTGGTGGTGATGTCATTCCTCAGTTTTGTCTCTGCCAGCTTCTCAGCCTTTGTTGCAGAGACATTTTTATTTGTTTCCCAAATTGCCATAACTACTTAACAATAATAGTGCCAACTGAAGAGTATTACATAGACTTTAAAATGGAACTGAATTACATCTCTGCATCCAAGACCACTGCTCACACTCTAACCCTACTTCATCTGAAGACTACACTTGGTCTTTCCTTCCACTGGATGCAACACTCAGGGAAATTGACTGTCGCTAATGAGGTGGGCAACTGAAGCATTCGCCTGGTTCAGGTGATGACTTGCATTTATATAGCACCTTTCATGACCTCCATACATCCCAAAGCACTTTACAGCCATGTTGTAGGAAACGTAGCAGCCAATTTAAGTGCAATTTCCCACAAACAGCAATGTCATAATGTCTGTTTTACCCATGTTGGCTGAAGAATAAATATTGACAGGGCACTGGAGGGAATGTTCCTAGTTGTCTTCACAATAGTGCCATGGGATCTTTTACATCCACCTGACGGGGCAGACGGAGCCTCAGTTTAATGTTTCATCCGAAAGATGGCATTTCCAACAGTGCAGTACTCCCATAGTACTGCACTGGAGTGTCAGCCCAGTTTGTGCGCTCAAATCTGTGTCTGGAATGAGACTTGAATCCATAATCTTCTGACTCAGAAGGGACAATTCTACCACTGGAGTTACAGCTGACACCGTATAACCTACATGAATCACGAATTCCTCTTTTCAAAGTGAAATTGAACTGAGTTTGCTCCTTCCAAGTCAACCAAAAACTGGGCTGCTGCTGCCACGGCAGAGACCCTTCCCCCCAACACCGCCTCTCCTCCCCCCACCCCACCCCCAAGCACAATCGCCATTCCCATTTTCTCCTATTAGGCTGGTGCAGTAAAGAAAACAGCATTTATAGAGCAGTTTTAACATAAGAAACATTAAAAGGTGTCTCACAAATAGGGACAAGGAAAACATATGCCAAGCCATAAAAGAGAGAATAGGGTGGATGACAAAATTTGGTCAAACACCTGGTTCTTGAGGTAGATTTCAAAGTGGTGAGGGGGATGGGGGGAGGGGTAGAGATTCATCAGAGAGTTTCAAACAATATAAAAAGGTGAAGGTAGCTGAACACGCCACCAGTAATGGTACAAAGGGACTAGAAGGTACAGAGGCTACAATCAAAAGATTAGAGCATTCAGGAAACTGGAGGAGATGGCAAAGATCTGTGGAAACTATAGATGAGGACACAGATTTTAAATGTCATGCATTGCAGAGAAAAGGAGACAATGTAGGTGAAGGAGGAAGGGGTGAAGGGAGAGTGGTACTTAGTAATGTGTAGCAGTATTTTGGCAGAGCTTCAGACCAACAGAATCAGAGAATATTACTGCACAGGAGGCCATTCAGTCCATCATGTCTGCAATAGGCTCTTGCCTCATAAAAGGAGGAAAAAATGTAGGGTTAAGTATTTATCGAACTCCCAATATGTCTTCCTTCTTCCTTAACAGAGGTTTCCCACCTACTGTGCTTGACAGGGCCCTCAACCATGTCAGACCCATCTCCCGCACCTCTGACCTCACACCTCCCAGAACCATGATAGGGTTCCCCATGTCCTCACTCTTCGCCCCACCAGCCTTTGCATTCAAAGGATCACCCTCCACTATTTCCACCAACTCCAGCATGATGCCACCACCAAACACATCTTTCTGCCTCCCCTCGCAATACAAGCATTTAACAGCTTTATTGTAGAATATTTTTTTGAGCAAATTGAAACTGAAGTTTCAAGGGTCCAAACACTCCTTTCAGATGAAGCAGTGCTTCACTTGCACCTCCTTCAATTTGGTCTACTTCATTCACCGCTCCCAATGTGGTCTCCTCTACATTGGGGAGATCAAACGCAAACTGGGTGACCACTTTGTGGTACACCTTCTGTCTGTCTGCAAGCATGACCCAACCACCTCTCCTCCCTCCACCCCACCCCCAAAAGGACCATCTGTTATTTGTTCCATGTTGTTCTTTCACTGAGTGCTGCCCTTGCTCTGCTTTTCACACATTCTTTCTTACCTTTATGCCACCATCGCCACCTTCTTTAGCCCTTACCACTACCATTAACACTCCCTTTGTTCTTGTGTCCATGGCATCTTTGTCAATCTCTCCTTAGACCCCACTTATCGCTGACCTTCTATCTTGCTTCACCTGCTCCACCCCGCGCCCTCCACCCCCCACCTTAAACAGAATAAATTTCATCACATTTCTACTACTCTTTAGCTCTGAAGAGTCATATAGACTCAAAACATTAACTCTGTTTCTCTCTCCACAGATGTCAGGCCTGCTGAGTTTTTCCAGCATTTTCTGTTTTTATTTCCGATTTCCAGCATCTGCAGTATTTTGCTTTGATCATAGAGTGGCAGGACGTTTGCCTGTAGCAACAATTTCTCGGACCTGAATTGTTGATAGAACCTTTAATTCCTCATAAGAAAAGGTCAAAGATATAATTCCTCACACTCCCATTTTCACTCATTGGTTGTAATATGGTGGGGTTGGAGCAGTTGTCATGAAATATTGGGACTAAGTTATCCATCATCTCAGCTAGAAAGGATGCAGGGACCTCCAAGAAAAAGAGAGAAAAGTACCTAAAAGTATACAAGTAGAATAAAATTTCCTTAGCATCAAGTCCATTATCTACAGAATAGCAGTCTTAACCCACTGCAAGTCTTATGTCACTTTCTTTCATTAAATCCTTTTCCCCATCGTTGGTTAAATCCTAGTTCTATTGGTTACTTCCTGCTTTTGTTATTCACTAACCACGTACTGCAAAACACACATATTCTGTGAAAAAATACCAGCCAATCATATTCTGACCAAAACATTCCTGAGGAAAACTATGATCTACCAATGTACCACTAATAATTCATCCCTAAAGTAAATACAAAAGACAATTTAATTAAATTAATTTAATTAAGAAAACTTAATTGCCCCATACCCAACAAATAGGGCAATAGTCACCAAATCTCCAAACATAAAGAAAGAAAATAAATATAACGGGTGGATGAGGGAAAATGTCTGTCTGTCTCTGTGGAGTGCAGCAGGGACAGCTGTTATTCAGGGCTTTACAAGCCTACATTATTTATAATGCATGTTCACACCCATCATTTAGCAGTGCCATAAGGGGCTATTTTAAAAAAAAACTTTATTTTGACTAAAAACTTGATAACTTTATGTTTATCTAGGATATTGCTTTGTACAAAACAAAGGAATCTGTGTTATAGGAAAGCCTAATCGGTATTAGAAATGTATGAATGTCTACTTTTGCACTGATTTTGTTATGTTTGGCCAGACATAACTGGGTGTAGTGTCTAAATTTCCTTCTGAAATAAACTCTTAAAAAAAAACTATACAATTTGTAAAGTTATTATTATACTCGCCTTTCAGTATTCATTATATGGTGCTGTGTTCTGTTCCAAGGTCAAGCAGCAGTAATGAGCTTCCAGCATATGACATCCCTGTGCTGGGACTGGGGGAGTTGGGAGGGCCACCTGTAGAAAGGTGCCATGGTACAGTTATGTCAAAACTGGGAAAGCATGTCTGGTGGCTGTCAGTACTGGATAGGGTGAAAAAGCTGGCTAAACATCAGGTTCCCTACCTGTTTGAGAAAAATGTTTCAAAAATATTTTGAGTGATTTGGCCATTTTTAGTTTTTGTTTTGCCTTGATCGATTAATAATTTTAGTTGCAATTCTTTGCCACTTACCGTAGTTGCAGTTTACCAAATATCAAATTTGAACTAATCAAAACACTTGAAAATCAAGTGAGGGCAATTTTAAAAGTGCGTTGCTATAATTTAAGTACAGGAGATGTTATGTGATAAACTCTTTTTTTCATTTTGGCATATAGATATTTATAATGGGTTAGATATTACATTGTATAGGCCTAATACTGCTTTACAGCCCATGCAACAACATTGTACCAGATGCATGCACTGCAGGTACTTCCAGACACTTTGCAATTAAATTTTTAAAAATCAAAAGAAATTACTTTGCAATTTGGGTGTCTGGCCTTATAACTAATGCTCATGTACATCATGCAGCTCGATGCTAGATCTTTGAGTGATGAATATATTTTGTACACAGGTTTGGAATTGTGCCGTCAGGGTACTGCTGTTTCAAAGACCTCCAGTTTCAACTCCACTTTTCCGCTTCCCCCACCACCACCCCCAACTCCATAACCTTCAACTCCCTTGTACATCAAAATGTAGATGACTCATTAGGTGCAAATACCAACTCTATACTAGCCTCCAAGTTCCATGCAATGCCAGTATCTGAACTGGTGACTGCAAGTGCCAAGGGCTCTTGGTAAGTACAATGCTGTTTCTCTCTTTCCTTCTCCTGGGACTCCTGCAGCTAGCCAGGCAGCAGTTCTTGCTCGTTTAAAAGCAAGAACTTCGAATAGGAAGGTTGGTGTGAGGGAAGGGAGTTGGGGTGTGATAGGAAGCAAGAGGTCCATGGTCACACCATTATCAGATTACTCGGCAGGCCAGATAGCAGGGCGATGACATGTTGGGAGTTGAAAAGGAGCATAAGGCAAGACATGCTGTCATCCTTAATGTTCTCAGTGACATTGGATGCCATGAGCTCCATCATAGCAAGGCCCATGATGCAGACAACCATCTCCTCCGTAGCCTCAAGGAGATGCAAGAGTCCTTGTTCCCCCACTGACTTTACTCTGCACTCTTCCATTCTCTGCCTTGTCATGTGAAAGAGGGGGAAGAATATTAGTGGTCATGTAGGGCCGTGTTTGGGTGATGTCTGTCATAACTGAATAACTGGAGGTATGTGGAGGCAGAATGAGGTGCACATGAGACTGGCAGCACTGGAAGGTGTAGGGAGTAAGGTGGAGTATCTGGTTGTTAGGTGTGAGTTCTGAGTTCCAGGGACTGCTGTTGGGAAGTGATGGGGGCTTAATGCATTGACTAGCATAGAGATTGATGGTGTTGTGGGTAGGATATGTCATGTGGAAGATGCATTCTGCCCATGTGGTCATTCGACTTTTCATCTTACTGCTGCCAGGTCCTTGGATCCAGACTCCGGGAGTTTGTCTACTCCGTCATCTGTTCACACTCCCTTCTGAGAGTGGTCCTTCATGGCCTCCTGCCCACCACCCCCTTCCATGGAACCTTGGTGCTTCTCCTCCTTCCCACGTCTACCTCTAATACCTCCAGCATTGTATTTATCTCTCCGAAACCCTCTTTATCCCGGTGTTCAGTTTGGCATAATTGCAATAATATTCTTTAGTACAGCTACACTTTAGGAGGGATAACCTGGCTTTAGGAAGAGCAGGCTGGGTGCACCACAAAGTTTCCAAACAATATTGCTGGGCCCTCCTGCTGAGCACAGAGGCTGCCAGCAGCGTTGTGGAGAAAAGAGGGCAGAATGGAATCCATTTGGCAACTTGCTACAATCATTTAGATGATTGCACGCCAAATTTGGATGTTGCCCTCCTCAAATTGCGACCTTCACACAAAACAAGGCTAACCAATTTTTAGCCCACTACTTCCCTAACAATGACTCCTAAGTTTATTCTGTGGATTGTTAGTTGGGGGTCAGCTATTGTAAGTTGGCCAGAGCTCAAGTGTGGGCAAATAATCATTCTCACTATTTAAATGCTAAGCAGGTCAGATCATTCGCTACGATGGAGACCGGAACCTAAAACCTCAAAAGCAATGCAGCACTCAGACACAGCACCGGTGGATTGCTGGACTTCCTCCTTCTGCACTGTAGCATTTAAAAGTTTACTGTGACACTAGACAGACTTGCCATAGCATACACACATACAAGCTCTGGATTGAGGGGTGCAATTCCCACCCCACCCCTCCCCAAAACAATTCAACCAGTTTTAAATGGTATAGCAGACTTTATCCCAAAATAGTCTACAATAAAAGGATAAACTATAAAAATCAATGGAAAGCTCAATAGTTCAGTTTCTTAACCAACCTGTTAATCCATTACTAATGCCAGAATGTTGAATGATCTTGGGGTGTTAGCAGGCTCTCTGGAAACATTAATCATTTTATTTAACTGAAAATGGTTTTTTTGAGATATTTCCCTCACTCCTTCAATGTATTAATTTATGCAGAAACACAAAATGTTGCTGCATGCATGGCAGAAAGCAAAGATGATGAGAATGCAGGAAGAAATAATCAGTTTAATATAAATGTTCTAAAATATTACAATTCCTCAACTATGCCAGAGTGGCCTCCCAATTCAATCTAATCAGCTAGGCTCAATCCTCTAACTTTAAATCGAGATAAGGAGACAATGTGGGAGCCATACATCATCCAATTATAACAGGCACTGAATAGGAAGGTGTTTGGTTTATTCCCATCTACCTCTGTCTGGCTGCCACCAGCACCTAGTACCCCATGTGTCTCAATCCACAAGCAATTAGGAAGGCAACTGCCATATTGACCATTATTGCAAGGGGATTGGAGTACAGAATAAGTAAGTCTTGTCACAAATGTACAGGGCTTTAGAAACAGAAAAGGAGAAGGAGGTTGTCATTTGGCCCTTCAGCCATGATCATATTGAATAGAGGATTAGGCTCGATCCTTTATCTCGACTTCATACTCCTTGACGCCTTTAGAGTCTAAAAGTCTATTTCCTTCTTAAATATATTCAGAGACTTGAACTCCACAGCCCTCTATGGTAAAGAATCCATAGGTTCAACACCGTCTGAATAAAAAACTTCTTCACGGGATGTGGGCTTCACTGGCTGGGCCAGCATTTATTGCCCATCCCTAGTTGCCCTTGAGGTGGTGATGCTGAGCTGCCTTCTTGAACCACTGCAGTTCATGTGCTGTTAGGGAGGGAGTTCCAGGATTTTGACCAAGCGACAGTGAAGGAACGACAATATCTTTCCAAGCCAGGATGGTGAGTGGCTTGGAGGGGAACTTCCAGGTGGTGGTGTTCCAATCTATCTGCTGCCCTTGTCCTTCTAGATGGTCGTAGTGTGGGTTTGGAAGGTGCTGTCTAAGGAGCCTTGTTGAATTCCTGCAGTGCATCTTGTAGATGGTACACACTGCTGCCACTGTACGTCGGTGGAGGAGGGACAGAATGTTTGTGGATTGGGTGCCAATCAAGCGGACTGCTTTGTCCTGGACCATGCATGTCAAGCTTCTTGTGTGTTGTTGGAGCTGCACTCATCCAGGCAAGAGGGGAGTATTCCATCACACTCATAACTTGCGCCTTGTAGATGAGGGACAGACTTTGAGGAGTCAGTTTCTCTTCATCTCAGTCCTAAACGGCCTACCCCATATCCAAGACTGTGACCCCTTGTTCTAGACACCTCAGTCAGAGGAAACATCATCCCTGCATCCAGTCTAACCAGCCCTGTCAGAATCTTATACGTTTCAATGAGATCCCCTCTAAACTCCAGTGAATATAGGCCTAGTCGACCCAATCTCTCCTCATACGATAATCCTGCCATGCCAGGAATCAGTCTGGTGAACCCTCACTGCACTCCCTCTATGGCAAGTATATCCTTTCTTAGGTAAGGAGACCAAAACTGCACACTACAGGTGTGGTCTCACCAAGGCCCTGTACAGATGCAGTAAGACATCCTTGCCTCTGTGCTTAAGTCCTCTCACAATGAAGGCCAACATACCATTTGCCTTAACTGCTTGCTGCACCTGCATATTTGCTTTCAGTGTTTGGCGTACAAGGTCACCCATCAACATTTCCCAATCCATCAACATTTAAATAATACTCTGCCGTTCTGTTTTTCCTACCAAAGTGGATAACTTATCCATGTTATACTGCATCTGCCATGTATGTGCCCACTCAACTTATCTAAATAGCCTTGAA
Organism: Cetorhinus maximus; assembly: GCF_964194155.1. Classification (NCBI taxonomy): domain Eukaryota; kingdom Metazoa; phylum Chordata; class Chondrichthyes; order Lamniformes; family Cetorhinidae; genus Cetorhinus; species Cetorhinus maximus. The sequence continues at coordinate 156,229,527 of NC_135881.1, forward strand.
GCCTCTTAAAACCCTCATCACTCACATTCCCACAAAGTTTCATGTCGTCAGCAAACTTGGAAATATTACAAAAACAGAAAATGCTGGAAAAACTCAGCAGGTCTGACAGCATCTGTAGAGAGAGAGAGAAACAGAGTTAACGTTTCGAGTCCGTATGACCCTTCTTCAGACCCTTGTCTATTCTGCTAGTTGCGTCCTCAAAAAGCTCCAGTAGGTTTGTCAAACATGAAGTGTCTTGTTGGTGGGACCGATCCTGGAATGCTGTGTATAATTCTGGTCTCCAAAAGAGAAGCTCACTAGATTGGTCCCTGGATTGAGAGGGTTGACCTATGATGAGAGGCTGAGTAAATTGTGTTTAGAAGAATGGGAGGTGATCTCATTGAAACATAGAAGATTCTGAAGGGGCTTGATAGAGTAGACACAAGTTGTTTCTACCAGTTGGGAATTTAAAACACAGGGACACAGGCACAGGATAAGGAGACTATCATTTCGGACTGAGATAAGGAGCAATTTCTTCAAATGGTTGTGAATCTTATGAATTCTCTGCCCCAGAGGGTTATGGATGTTCCATTGTTGAATTATATTTAAGGCTGGGATAGACAGATATTTGGTCTCTTAGGGAATCAGAAGATATTAGAAGGGGAAAGGAAGGCAGAGTTGAAACCCAAGATCAGCCATGATGGTACTGAATGGCAGACCACTTGACGGGTCATATGGTTTATTCCTGCTCCTTCCTCTTGAGCTCATGTCAAATACAACACCTGATCCACAGACTGCACAGAAAAGCATGTTAAACATTTCACTATGAAACACAATACAACAGCTGTTCTAAAGTAATTACAATATAGATTCAGTGCTACAGTGACCTACATTTCCAATTCCTACAGTAAACAATGCAATAGCAACTAAAGCTTGCACATGTGAGTGGCTGATTGGGGTTGAAAGAATCATTTCTTTCTTCCATCTTTCAGACTTCACAAAACCTCACTGATTTATTCAAGCCTTGTGAGCATGTATTTTTGATGAATGTTACTTCATCTAACTTCAAATGTTAGGAGGAGTGAAACTGGTATGTATTGGGTCTGTTTTTCAGTGTATAATGCCATCCTTTGCTAAATTCATAGGGACTTTTTTTTAAAGATAATGTCCTGTATAGGCACCTAAAGCTGACGATAATGTATATTTGGGAAGTAATACCTATTGAAGGGCCCTATTCAATAATTAATTGCTCTCTTGTTCACACCACGCTCGCCTGTAACAATAAGTGCAAGGAGCTCATGGACGTTCTTGTCACCAAGATAGACACCATTTGTTTTTCTGCCTCTGGTGTTTCCCTCTTTTCCTAGGAAGACAAACCATGTCCCTCCTTAGGTCTGACCTGTCGTCTCACTCTCTAGCTCCTCTCCTATCTTACTCTATGCACTCTCCAACTTAATTTGACCTGGAGTCCCATCTTCTGCTCCCTCGAAGCCATTCCCATTAATTGGCTTCCCAGTGAATTCCTGGCTTCCATGCTAGATGAGATCATAAACAGCCCACTCAGGTCCTGTCCCCTTCTCTACCAAAATGACCTCCTTTACCTGCTCAAAAAATCAATTCCTGATTTCACTATTCTTTCAGAATACTTCTCATCTTCAATCTCCCCTTCCTCTCCAAACACCCTTAATGTGTCGTCTCAGATCTATACTCATCTCTTCCATAAATGCCCGACTGAATCTCTTCCTTCAGGTTCCAGCCATTCCAAAAACAACCCTAACTAAAAGTTACAAACAACATTGCCTGTAACTGTGATCATAGTGTATAATGCTTCATCTAGATCTTGCTGCAATCTTCAACATGGTTGACCATACTATCCCTTTCCAAAACTTGCCTTGTGCCATCCAGTTTGGTTCCTGCTCATAGCAATCTAGTCGCGGCAGCTAAGTATCTTCAGCAATAACTTCTCTTATCTGCACACGAATCACTTCCCTATGAATCTATCCTCGGTTCACTCTTCATTTACATGCTGACCTTGACAATTTTTGCCATATAAATGGAGTTAGCCTCTATGTGTACACAACGACACCCAGTTCTACCTCACCACAGCCTATGTCAGATTACTTGTCCAGTAGAGTGCTGAATGAGGCACATTTTTCCCAGTTAAATACTGGAAAGACTGAAGCCATCACCATTGACTCCCACCACAAATTCCATATCTACACCACAGGCTCCATTCTCCCGAACCACCTTAAGTCTGAACCAGACTGAAACCTCAGCGTCCTACTGATCCAGGCTCAGTTATAGACCATATATCCTCCTCATCATAAAGAGGATGCCTTTCTAGCCCTAACATTTCCCACCTCAGCCCATCTGGCATTGAAACACTCATTCATGCCTTTGTCACCTCCAAATTCAATTTATCCAATTGGTTCTCTAGAACCAACAAGAAGGCAAGCCACACTTGATGAGCAATAGTAATGAGCCAGACTTAGCTCATAATCCAATAGTAATGAAACATTTATTTAACAATTATCATAATATGATCAAATTCAATTTTGTGTCTGAAAGAGAAAATTTTAGCCACTACTGAGATTTCAGGGAGGGGACTGGGTGCCAAATTCAATAACCTCCAAAAATAGGCACATGGATTTCAATGCATGATGAACCCTCGTCTGCGTTGAAGGCAGCAGGCCAATTTGATGAGGCCTGCTGATTTAAATTATTTCAGCATCTAGCTTGCATTAACTATGTTGTTGACTGGCTGGATGCATTTGCAGGGGACAATATTGTTAGCAGCTAGCATCACTCAAAGCTAACCTAGCAAAGGGGAGCTGTATTCTGGCTGGAGCAGCTATTGGCAGGTTGTACAGGAAAGGGCTCTGGCCTAGGAAATAATGAAGAATGGCACAACATGGGAGACAGCAGGCTCCAAAGTTTTAGATGGTGCACTGGAGGCCTTGATGGAGGAGGTAGAAAGGAAAGATGTCCTTACCAACAGCAACACTACCCTCAAACTACTCAATTCACCGCCCTCACCACTCATCTACCAACAATCTCTCTCAACCATGACTCATAATTGACATTAATATGCTTCAGTTTACCCTCACACACTTAGCATTGCTGCCAGCTTCACAAGTTGCGCACACTGCCAGCTATTCAACCACAATAGCCACATGAGCCAAACAGCCTGCACGACACTCACGGTCACAATTCTCTCCTGTGCAGGACAAAGTGACACACAACCAAAGGCAGCAGGAGCTAACCAGAAGGGGACAGGCACACCTACAATGTTCTAACCTCCACTAGGTGAGACAATGCTGGCCATTACTGGGACAGCCAGTGCTGGAGCTGAAAACATCAAAGTTTACCACATCCCACACATTTCAGATTTAGAAGACAGATGGTGTAAGAAAGCACCTTTTACTTTTTACTCCTTCTCACACCACAACCTTACCCTTGAAATTCAACCTGGCTAGGCAGTGGAAGATCAGCAAGAACATGGTGATAATTAAGAAACATCATTGCTCTACTTCACACTTGCAGCCACCAGCTCAAACAGTGACTGTGTTGTCTTCTAAATTACACATACTAAGGCTGAATCCTAATGTAGTGACACATTCGGTAGGAGTGGACTGCAGCCAGGGCAAAAGGGAAAGATAATGCAACTGTCAGCTCGCCAGTGGGTGCACAAAAGGTGGCTGATGAGCATGCACAGTGCATTGGGCAGCCTGTCATTGATCAATGTCATGGGAAATGGAGGAGTCCACCACCAACTTGGAACAAGGCTTTGCACAGAGCTTGGAGTCCATTCTTTCCAGCATGGAAGTGATGGCCAACTGAGCATGATACTGTGGATGCTGGGACTCTGAAATAAGAACAGGAAATACTGGGAATATTCTGCAAGACAGGAAGCATCAACGTTTTCTCTGATGAAAGGCTTTTGATCTGAAACATTCACACTGTTTCTCGATCCACAGATGCTGCCTGGCCGGTATTTCCAACAGTCTTTGGTTTCATTTAAATTCACACACTTGTGGACCCTACCACAATGCAGCATCTGATGACCAAGGTTGTTTGTCCTATCAGGTCAGTGCCTGCCAAAGAGCTATCCAGACTTTCCAGATTTTGATCCATAGTTTGCAGGCTGCAGCATGTCAAATGGATATCCAAGTACTTTATAAGGGATTCTGCCTCTACCACCCTTTCTGGCAGTGAGTTCAAGATCCCCATCATGTTCTGGTTGGTGCACAAATTCTCCTCTAATCCCTCTGTCGCTGACTTTAAACCTGTGCCTGTGTTCTATCACTCTATCCAGATCCCTCAATTTTATACACCTCAAATCGCCCCTCAGCCTCCTCTGTTCCAAAGAAAACAAACTCAGTCCATCCAACCTTTCCTCATTGCTAAAAAGCCTCATTCCTGGCTCTATCACCATTTACATCTGCTCTGTACTCCCTGTAATATGATCATAGCTCCTGTAAAGCAGTGACCAGACCTACACGCAGTACTTCAACTGTGGCCCAACTTGTGTTTTAAACACTTCTGGCACAACTTCCCTGCTGCTATAAAAACAAAAAGCTAAAAGCTACTGCGGATGCTGGAAATCCCGAACAAAAACAGAATTACCTGGAAAAACTCAGCAGGTCTGGCAGCATCGGCGGAGAAGAAATCAGTTAACGTTTCGAGCCTTCATGGCCCTTCGGCAGAACTGAAGCATAGTTAGGAGAAGGGAGAAATATAAACTGGTTTAAGGTGGGGTGGGGCGGGTAGGGGGGGGTGGGGAAGAGAGACGTTGAGGGTGTGGTGATTGTGGAGATAAGCAGTGATAGGAGCAGATAATCAAAAGATGTCACAGACAAAAGGGTCAAAGAGGTGTTGAAGGTGGTGATATTTGTCTAAGAAAAGTGCTAATTAAGAATGGAAGACAGGATACTCAAAGTACAGCTCTAGTGGGGGTGGGGTGGACAGGCTAACAAGGTTTTAGTTTTAGATTTAAAAATAATGGAAATAGATGGGGAAAGAAGAATCTATATAAATTATTGAAAAAAAAAGGGGGGGGGGGTGAGAAACGGGGTGGGGATGGGGGGAGGGGGAGTTTAAGATCTAAAGTTGTTGAATTCAATATTCAGCCCGGAAGGCTGTAAAGTGCCTAGTCGGAAGATGAGGTGCTGTTCCTCCAGTTTGCGTTGGGCTTCACTGGAACAATGCAGCAAGCCAAGGACAGACATGTGGGCAAGAGAACAGGGTGGAGTGTTAAAATGGCAAGCGACAGGGAGGTTTGGGTCTTTCTTGCGGACAAACCGCAGGTGTTCCGCAAAACGGTCGCCCAGTTTGCGTTTGGTCTCTCCAATGTAGAGGAGACCGCATTGGGAGCAACGAATGCAGTAGACTAAGTTAGGGGAAATGCAAGTGAAATGCTGCTTCACTTGAAAGGAGTGTTTGGGCCCTTGGACGGTGAGGAGAGAGGAAGTGAAGGGGCAGGTGTTGCATCTTCTGCGTGGGCATGGGGAGGTGCCATAAGTGGGGGTTGAGGAGTAGGGGGTGATGGAGGAGTGGACCAGGGTGTCCCGGAGGGAACGATCCCTACGGAATGCCGTCAGGGGGGGTGAAGGGAAGATGTGTTTGGTGGTGGCATGATGCTGGAGTTGGCGGAAATGGCGGAGGATGATCCTTTGAATGCGGAGGCTGGTGGGGTGATAAGTGAGGACAAGGGGGACCCTATCATGTTTCTGGGAAGGAGGAGAAGGCGTGAGGGAGGATGCGCGGGATATGGGCCGGACACGGTTGAGAGCCCTGTCAACGACCGTGGATGGAAAACCTCGGTTAAGGAAGAAGGAGGACATGCTGCTATATTCTATACCTCAGTTTATTGAAGAAAGTATCCCACATGCTTCTTCAACCGCATCTACCTGTCCTGTAGCCCTTAAGGATCTATGGACATACATTCCAAGATGGCTCTTTTCCCTCTATAATTTTCAGTTTCCTACCATTTATTGTGTATTCACTTGGCTTGTTTGCCCTCCCAACTACACTACCTCACAATTCTAAGGATTGAATTTGATTTGCCACTTTTCTGCCCACCTGACTTGTCTATTGGCATTTTACTGCAATCTACAACTTTCTTTTTCACCATCAACCCCATGGTCAATCTGGTATCATCTGCAGGCTTCTTAATCATGCCCCTCCATTTAAGTCTACATCATTTATATATACTACAAAAATACTACAGAGTACAGAGACCCCATAGGAAAACGAAACAGTTACAAAAACACCTGTTGACCATTACCTTTAGTTCATGTCACAGTTAATTTTGGATCCAAAATTGCCACATTCCCTTGTATCCCATGGGCCTTTACTTTTCTGGCCAGTCTGCCATGTGGGATCTTGTCAGAAAGCTTGCTAAAATCCACAGAATACATCAAATGTACTACCCTCATTGACCTTCCTGGTTACCTCCTTAAAGAACAAATCCAAGCTGACTCCTTAATTAATCCATGCCTTTCTAAATAACATTTTCTTTCATAATGTTTCCAATAATTTGCCCAAAGTTTATAAACAACGGTACAATGTTAGAAGCCCTGCAGTCCTCTGGCACCACACGTACAGTCAGAAAGAATTGAAAAATGATGGTCAAAGCCTCTGCTCTTTCCCCCCTTGCTTCTCACAACAGCCTTGAATACGTTTCATCCGGCCTATCATCGATTAATCTACCTTCAAAGATGCTAAACCCCTTAATAATGGTTCTCTCTCACTACATTTGTACCATCATATATATCACACTTTTCTTCCTCAATTAAGTATCTACATTGTCCTCTTTTGTGAAGACAGATAAAATGCATTAAGAATCATGCCCACATCTACTGCCTTCACACACAGGTTATCATTTGGTCTCTAAGTGGCTCTCTTACCTTGGTTATTCTCTTGTTCTTTATTTATTCATAAAACACCCTTTGGGTTTTCCTTGATGTGCATCTTTTTGCTTTCCTAATTTCCTTTTTTTATTTTGCCCCTGCATGTTCTATACACCTCTAGGCCTTTGCAGTATTGAACTCTCAGTATCTGACTGAAGTTTCCCTCTTTTGCTTCATTCTACCCTGTATGCTTCTTGATATCCAAGGGGTCTCCATTCATGAGTCTTAACCTCTTTCTTTATGGAAACATATTTGTTTAGAACCCTCACTATCTATTCTTTGAATGTCTCCCATTGCCCCGATTCTGATTTACCTTTAAGTAGCTGTTTCCAGCCCACTTCTGCTAAATTACATCTCAACTCAGTAAAATTAACTTTTCACCAATTGAGAACTTTTACTCCTGGTCTATCTTGGTCTATTCCATAACTAAATGAATTGAAAGATACTTAACGCTAAAGGGAAGAGCAAATCAATGCGCAAAAAAATTGTAATTACAGTGGACTGGGACTGATATGAAAAATAGCAAAGAAAGACAAAATATAGGCCTGCAAAAAGGAAATATGAAACAAAACTTGCAAAGCTATCAAGATTAGCATAAATAGATCTTTACAATTATGTTAGCAAAGGGTATTGTGAGCCCTTCAAAAACAGAGGTAACATTGCAAATGAAAATAAGGAAATGACAGATTTGTTGAATAATTGTGTCAATCTCCAACAGTATAGGAACAGGCTGATATACCTGGTATTCCAGGGGAACACAACACAAGAACACAAGGATTAGGAGCAAGAGTAGGCCATTAGGCCTTTGAGCCTGCTTTGTCATTCAATGAGATCTTAACTGATAGGATTGTGGCCCCAACTCCACTTTCCTGCCTACCCCCCATAACCCTCGATTCCCCTGATGATCAAAAGTGTAACTCAGCCTTGAATATATACAATGACAGGCTCCATTGCTCTCTGGGGAAGAGAATATCAGACTATTGACTCCCAAAAAACATCCTCATCTCCATCTTAAATGGCAGAGCCCTTATTTTTAAGCTGTGTCCTCTGGTTCTAGGCTCCCCCACAAGAGGTAACATCCTCTCAACATCCATCCTGTCAAGTCCCTTCAGGATCTTGTATGTAGGCCCAGCCTGTTCAACCTTTCTTCATAAAGCAACCCCTTCTTCCCAGGAATGAGTCCAGTGAACCTTCTCTGAACAGCTTCTAATGCAATTATATCCCAAGTAAGAAGACCAAGACTGTATACAATGCTCCAGATGTGGTCTCACTAAGGCCCTGTACAGCTGTAGCAACACTCCCCTACTTATATATTTGACTCCCCTTGCAATAAACACCATTTGTTCTCCTAATCACTTGCTGTACCTGCCTATTAATCTCTTGTGATTCATGTACCAGGACACATAGATCCCTCTGTACCAGAGTTCTGCAGTCTCTCGCCATTTAAATAAAATACTGCTTTTCTATGCTTCCTGTCAAAGCGGACATGCTCACATTTTCCCACATTATACTCTATCTGCCAAATTTTTGCCCCCTGACTTAACCTAATAATGAATTGAGAACAGGAACTCACTGAAATTCACAGAAGAAAACAGTATGAGAAAAAAATTACCTGAAGCTTCCAATATGGGGAGCGGCGAATGACTCAACTCACTATTGCACCTTCGGACCCCGAGGAAGTCCTAATGGGCGTAGATGTGCAGCACTTACCTGGGAAGTTGAAACTTGCAATTGCTCTTTTTACCCTGCCCGGATTGCTGCACAATTCCCTACGATAGTGGGATCATATGGCCAGAACAGCAGAGACTTGGGCTGTTTGCCCCATAATTATCTTGGTTTTACACAGATTTACTTGCAGCTTTTCTTAACAGGTGTAAAGCTCTCTACTGGAGAGAAGACCGGAAGGTGCAAAGGTTCCAGTGTAAAATGGTAAAAGGGCATTTTAAATTGCAGTCAGTGGCAGGTGCACCTGCCCCCCCACTGACTGGAAGGTTTGGGCCATGGGAATCTGCCCGTCTTAATGTCGATGACCTAATGAGCTTCCATCCCAAGGTTTTTAAAGGCGGTGAGGAAATTGCAGATGCGTTAGCCATTACTTTCCAAAGTCCTCTCGGTTCAGAAGTTGCAAATGTATCTTTCATAAAGAATGGTGTTACAAGTGTTAGTCCAACATCGGTCCTGGAGACATAATTGGAATCCTTCATTAAGGATAGAGTGACTGAGTATTTAGAGAAGTTAGAGCTGATTAGAGAGTCAGCATGAATTTGTAATGGGTAGGTCATATTTAATTAACCCAATTACACTTTTTGAGGATTGTCTAAAACTATATTCCAGCAGAATATCTATGGACGTATTTTATACACACTTGCTGGAGACATTCCACAATAGGAGAATGTTAGCTTAAATTGAAGCTCGCAGGCTTGAAAGCAAATTCTTGAACTGATTTAGAAGATTGCAGAGGCAGTAGAAAACAGAGTAGGGATAATGGGTATGTACTCAAATTGGAAGAAGTGACAATTGTTATCTGACAGGGATCTGTGTTGAAGTCTCAACTATTCACTACATTTTTAATGACGTGGATAACGCAATATATCCATGTTTGTCAATGACAAAAAATTGATGGCATATTAAGATATATAGACTGGAGCATAAAATTACTAAAGTCAATGATAGATTAAGTGGGCAAAACTGTTTTAGATAAACCTTAAGGCAGGTTAAGTATATTAAAAATTATTGATCCAAATGGTGAAAGGAACAGTGGAAGTCCAAAGAAATTTCAGGGCCCATGTATACAGATCATTAAAATACTGTAGACACATGCAAAAGATAATTAAAGTGTCTAACATTTCATCAGCTTTTATAATGAAAGAAATTGATCGAGTAGACATTACAAAAAAGAAAAAACAAAGCACTAGGCTTTATTTCCAGAGGGATCAAAGTGAAAAGTAGGGAAGTTATGCTAAACCTGTATCGAACCTTGATTAAGCCACACTTCCAGTACTACATGCAGTTCTTGCTGCCATATCATAAAAGGGATATAGAGGCACTAAAGAGGGTGCCGAAAAGATTTAGAAGGATGACACCAGAAATGCGTGGGTATATTTATCGGGAGAGGATTGTGACTCTTCTTTTGAAGAATAAAGGCTGAGGGGGTGACCTAATAGAGGTCTTCACAAATAGGAAAGGTTTTGATAGAATGGAGAAAGAAGGAATGTGTCCTTTTGTGGGGAAGAGCATAGCTAGAGACCATCAATATAAGATAGCCACCAAGAAATCTAATAGGGGATTTAGAAGAAACGTCTTTACCCAAATAGTGGTGAGAATGTGGAATTTGCTACCACAGGAAGTGACTGAAGCAAACAATATAGATGCATTTGAGGAGAGGCTAAACAAACAGATGAGAGAGATAGAGAGTTACAATGATAGATTGAGGTGAGGAAAGATGGGAGGCAGCAAGTGGAGCATAAGAACCGGCATGGACTAGTTGGACCAGATGGCCCGTTTCTGTTCCATATATCCTATAAAATATAATCTTTGAGAAATTCATCAGCAATGAGATTCAGGATTTTTCAGCAGCTCCATTGGCTGTGAGCTCCCACTAAGTTATAAAAAGCAATACTGTTGGGCCAATGTGAACAGAGTGCTTCTCTGACTTGAGAGGAGTCAGGATCACCCCTATCCAGAGCTTAACTGAAGGCCAGTGCTACAAGGCAGGTGACCCAACATTGAAACCTCATGCAAGCTGCCTGTCTATGCTGATGAGGCCCAAGGACCAATTTGCATCAATCCTCAGCCTCTTGCTGCAGGAACATGCTGGTTTCTCAGCACCCAGTCTGGGTCTGAAAATGGGTGCTGACCAAAATGGACCCCCTAGTAGTTTCACACATCACATTTTTCCATTTCCTAAAACTAAAACACAAACCCACACACACATCAGCTCATCCAGATAATGTTTAGACATGACCTGAAAGTCTAGTCAGCAGCAAGGCTACTTCTGTGAAGAAAAATTGGAAAATTGCTTGACATTTTTCAAAAGGCCATGCAATATAAATAGCTCTATCCTGTTTCTTGTTATGAATGATGGTCACGTGAAAGCACATGTGAAGGCTTGTGTGAAGACATGTGATTCACCCAGCCTTTTCCACAATCTCCAAATTAATAGGCAGTTTTGGACACAAGAGTCAACAAATCATCTACACAACAGTTGCTAGCAACAGGTGGTCATCACATTATAGGCACAAATATGTCTGTGTACAAGCTCAGTGACAGATCTATTTTCAGTTAGACATGACTAAATACCTCGTGCTCTGTACGTAATTAGTAAACCCACAACGAGATAAACCCAGCCTCGCCAAGTGGCCAGCCTACTTGCATTTTTTTTTAGAAATACCATTCCATTCCCCATTACAGGCACCAAAACAGGCTACACAGGGAGCTTAGGAATGTAAAACTACGTGAGTAAACCAAAGTTGAAGGCAACATATGACAAAACCTTTCTATGCTTACATTTTATTGCAGGGTGTATTTGTTTAGCTCTGGTTCCTGTTTGTAGAATCATACATTAGAATCAGAGAAAGGTTCCAGTGCAGGTGGTGGTAACTGGATGGCTCTTTCAGAGAGCCATTTCTCATCCTTTTTTCCCCTTCGAGCGCTTATTTAATTCCCTTTTGAAAGGAACAACTGAACCTGTCTCAACCACCCTTAAAATCATAGCCACTCGTTGAATTATAAAGTTTTTGCTCATGTCACCTTTGGTTCTTTTTGTCAATCACTTTAAATGTGCCCTTTGATTCTAGACCTTTCCACTAATGAAAGCAGTTTCTATCTACTTTTTCTAGATTCCTCATGATTTTGGGCACCTCTATCAAATCTCTTCCCAACCTTTCTTCTAAGAAGAACAGCCCCAGCTTCCCCAATCTATCCATGTAACTGAAGCCCCTCATTCCTCAAAACAAATCTCCAGTATCTTTTCTGCACCCTATCTAGTGCCTTCACACCATGCCTGAAGAGTGGTATCCGGAACCTGACTCAATACTCCTGTTAAGGTCGAGCCAGTGTTTTTAACGGTTCATCATAACTTCCTTGCTTTCGCTCTCAGTGTCTCTATTTATAAAACCCAAGATCCTATATGCTTTTTAAACTGATTTTGCAACCTGACTTCAGTGATTTGTACACATTTTCTCCCAGGTCTCTGTTCCTGCACCCCATTTAAAATTGTGCCCTTTAGCTTATATTGGCTCTCCTCTTTCTTCCTACCAAAATATATCATTTTGCACTTCTCTGCATTAAATTTGTCCTGCCATTAGTCCATCTATTCCATCAGCCTATGTTCTCTTGAAATCTAATCACTATCCTCCTCACTCTGAGAAACAGTTGCTCATTGCTAATCTGTTTCCTGTTCTTTAGGTGATCTTTGTGTTACAGTTGAACTAAAGGTGATTTTTTAAAAATTGAGGATCGCTGGTGAAAGGATAACAGCAATAATGTAGTACACCTGTAAGACTGAAAACAGGATAGAGGAAGAGCTAAGTCGAGGTCTAATAAGATGACACCAAACTTCGATTTTTAAAAAAAATTGACGATAGGCAATAAATTCAGATCTGTAAATAGAGGCTGCCAGAGGTGGTGCTACAGAAGCCAGAGGCTCTCAGAGTGACATGCAGCACCTCTATCACAGCCTGTCCAATGCCCCATGCTAGGGAGGGAGCTTCCGTGTGTCCCGTGTGCATTGATGCCTCCCAACTGATGTCAGTGCATCAAGCACCCATACCAGCAGATTGGATACTCTCCATTTACAAACTTGAATCATGAAGGCCCATTCAACATACACTGAGCTGCAAGAGGCCGGCATAAGCATTATTTAAGGACCAGGCACCTAACTTGCACGCAAAATAATTTGGAATAACTTCTGCTATTGCAAAGTCTCTGGAAGTCCAGTGGAGTGTTTTTAGACGTGTCGTGGTGAGTCACTGGATTTGGTGAGAAGTGTTTCTGCACCCTCACAGGGAAGGCACAGGATCTGGTGACCTGCTCATTTAAAGACTGCAACAGGTCTGGAAGAAGAAAGCAAAATACTGCGGATGCTGGAAATCTGAAACAAAAACACAAAAATGCTGGAAAAACTCAGGTCTGGCAGCAGCTGTGGAGAGAGGAACAGTGTTAATGTTTCGAGTCTGTATGACTCTTCTTCAGGAATAAAGAAAAATAGAAATGTGATGGACTTTATACTGTTTTAAAAGGAGGTGGAGCAGGTGAAGCAAGATAGGTCAGGGATAGGTGGGAGCTAAGGAGAGATTGACAAAGGTGTCATGGACACAAGAACAAAGAGAGTGTTAATGGTAGTGACAAGGACTAGAGAAGGTGCTGATAGTGGCAGAATGTGTTAAAAGCAGAACAAGGGTGAAAGTGCAACATAGAAACAAGTGACAGGTGGCCCTGTGGAGGTTAGTGGGGTTGGGGGTGGGGGGGGAGGGGGGGGAGGCGAATAACATATGAATGAATAAAAATAAAAAATGAAAATTAAAATGAAGAAAATTAAAATTGAAATAAATTATTTTTAAAAATTGGATTAAAAAAAGGAGTAGAGATGGAGGAGAGAGTTCATGGTCTGAAGTGGAACTCTTAAGTCTGGGAAGTCTGTTAAGTGCCTAGTCGGAAGATGAGGTGCTGTTCCTCCAGTTTGCGTTGAGCTTCACTGGAACAATGCAGCAGGCCAAGGACAGACATGTGGGAATCATAGCAGGGTGGAGTGTTGAAATGGCAAGCAACAGGGAGGTCTGGGTCATTCTTGCGCCCTGAGCAAAAGTGTTCCGCAAAGAGGTCACCCAGTCTGTGTTTAGTCTCCCCAGGTCTGAGGGCTCCAGCAGCAGTGCCTCTGGGTCTGTAACATGACAAGGAGTTGGAGCAGAGGCTGCAGAGAGGGCAGCTCTGCGAAGCCATCTGCCAAACTGGAGCTGAACTCCATGCTCCTTGACAGCGACAGGAGGCAGTCTGCGATTTCATCCTCCAGTGAACTGACACACAAACTATTCTTTCTTGTCCTGGCTGCAGCCTTCCCGGTGACTCACCACATAGATCTCAGCTCTTTCCCAGCCTTTTAAGGTACAAACAGTGCCAGTATCTGAGCTTGTGGCTCGAGTGTCAGGTCAAGTGACAGGTTTTTTCATCAGTGCTGCGCTGTGCTGTTGCTTTCTCTTCTGGGTGTGCTGTGGTTGGGCAGGTGGCAGCTCTTGAGTGGCTGAAAGCAGGAAGAAAGGGGAAGGTTGGGATGAGGGAAGGAAGTTGGGTTTGAAAGCAAGAGATTCACAGTCATATCACCTGCATTTGCTCATGCCCAGGTTCCAGGATGAAGGTGAACTGGGATTTGAGAAGGGGCATAAGGCACAAACATGCCATCATGCTCAATATTCCAAGTGACATCAGATACCAATGGTCTCTGCCACACTGGTCCCATAAGGTGGAGAACCATCTTCTCCATAGGGCTCAGGATGTGCAGGTATCCTCTTCACCACCAGTTCTGCTCTGTTCCTTTCTATTGTGGGCCACACTGTCCTACAAGAGAGGGAAGATGGTCAATGTTGGATTGGGTTTGGGTGATTGCCTGCCACAGCTGAATAGCTGGAAATATTTAGCAAGCTCTATGTGAGGATGGCATTATTGGAATGTGTATTAGGGTGAAGTGGAGTATCTGGATGGTAAGACAGGGACTGCTAATGGGTAAGTTATGCACTAAGCACCATGTGAAGCTGTATGAAATGTCATGTGAAGATGTGTTCACCAGCCTTGGCCATGCACATGAGGTCATCACACTTCACTGCCAGGTCCTTTGGACTAGGTCCTTTGGGTCAAACTCTGCTAACTGATTTCCATCGGCCCCGATTTTCACAGGAATGAATTGTTAATTAGTTTGGGGTGGGTTCAGCAACCAATCAAAAACTGTGGATGTGGGAATGGAGGTGGGACTGAAAGAGTGCAGAGCCCAAGTTAAACAGAACATAGCTGCCATTACTGTGGCTGTCATTCACTGATTCAATTTCAGTATCAGTCATGGAGCAGGAAAAGCAAAGGCTGGAATCTAGGGCAAGGATGCCCCCTCCCTTGTTGGTGCTGATCTGGAATTCCTCCTCAAGAGTGAGGGAGAGATGGGTGGAAGAAGGCCATGCTCCCAATCCAAGCAATCCTGGCTGGCTAGAGGTAAATGAGGAAGTTAGCAGATGGACCTGGGTGCAGTGGGCCTTTGACATTGGCTACAGAGGCTGGCAGTACCTTATTTCACTCTTTTGTCTTTACACAAGGAATGGGATCACAATGGCCATGAAAGAATGCAGACTGAAGGAGGGGGCCCCATCCTTCACATTATCACTACAATAGAAATGGAAATCGCCAGGGTGGCTCACCACACACGTCAGGGAAGGGGGAATCTCTGGTGGAGTGAATAGAATCTGGAAAGTGCAGATTAAGGGAGGTGCAGTGCACTTCATCCTCTCGGACAGCATGCCAAAGACCTAGCTGTTACAATTATGAGGTTTATAAGACTATGTTTTGGACCATGTCTTTAGACTTAGGGCAAAAAGGGGGTCATGTGACAATTCTAAATTCAGCCTGACAAGATGGCTGATTAGTTATGGGATTGCCTGAGCAAGGTGTAAAATTCTCACACCTGGGAACAAAAGGCAAGGGCAGCTGTGCTAACAGTAAATAGACTTGCTGGCTCCAAGCTTTTGGGGCAGAAAGATAAGAGGGGGAAAAGACCAGTTGCCGTGGTCGGCAGAGAAGAGGCTTCAAGTTTCTTGTGAGCTAACAAAGCTGGATGCAGGAGGGAGATGGTCTCTAGTTGAATAGGTGCATTCCATTGCCATCTAAGGAATCTGGGAGATTTGTCCTGCATGGCCAGAGGGTTGAGGGAGAAGAATCATGGGAGTGGACTTTACTGCCAGTAGTGGATCTGGAAAACTCTCCAAAAACAGAGAAGTGCCTGGAGATGGTCCCCCTAAATTACTACTTGGCAAAATAGGAAAGCGTGAACCCACTGGAAGTGACTGTGTACTGTTTGCTGTAAGGACATTCTATGGAGAGTGTGTTGTGTGATCAGTATAAAAGAGAAATGTTCCGTTGCATCGTTTAGAATATGAGTTGCCTACAAAATTAACGTTTCGTTAATAGTCTTTTTAGTAATTTATGAGTGAAAATCTTAAAACGTGAAATATTATTGTGTCATCCTTATTAGCTATTAACTGAAACATAGAAAATAGGAGGAGGGAGGTCGTCATTTGGCCCTTCAAGCCTGCTCTGCCATTCAGTATGATCATGGCTGATACTCCTCTCTCTCCTCATACCCCTTGACGCCTCAGCTCGGTCAGGGCAGATGCACCAGAGGACAGAAGCAGCACTTCAAGGATTTGCTGAAAACCAACAAGAAGAAATGCAATCCTGACATTAACTCCCGAGAGACCGTTCCCTTGGGTTGAACCAGATTGTGGCAGAGTCTGTGGGAAGGATCCCAGCATTGTGAGACCCAATGACAAAAAATGAAGAAGAAAATCGAGAACGGTGAAAGGAACACACCATGAGCTAAACTGATAATACACAACCAGACATCCCCCATGACAACAAATGTCCTACGTGCCATTAAGTCTGCAAATCCTGAATTGGCTTCATCAGCCATCTTTGGACTCATGGAAGACAATCGTCTTCGCTAGCAAGGGATAGCCAATAGTAATAAGTGCACAGGAGGCGGTGAGAGAAGTGGAGCAGTTGTGGGAAGTCCTGCTTGGAGGACGAAGGATGGAGGGCAGTCAGAGCCCTATTCAGCTGAGCACAGATACAAAGTCATAGGAATCACAAGATGTGTTACCATGTGTCAGAGTTCCCTGAGTCAGTGCATGGTCATGGGCTGCAAATAGAGGAGTCTATTCAGCTCCTGTCAGCCATCATTGCTCAGAACTTTGAGTACATGAGCTCCTCCATTGAGAGAGTGGCCAACCACATGATAAGCCATATGCAGCAGAACTGTGTGCTGCTGTACACAGGATGCATGCCTCTCTATGTAGCCTTGTCCAGTCACTGATGGTGCAGGTATGACTGGAGGGGATGCCAGTTGCACCCCAACTGGTGCTGCCCTCCATCTGGATTGACAGCCACGGGCTGGGGCAATCAACAAAGAAGATGAGGGTACCCGCTCCCTGTGGCGTTGCTGAGATTGCTGGCCCTCTGATTGGTTGGCAAATCTTGGGAGCTGGCACCCATCCTACAAAGGGAAGGGAGTCACAACGGCAATTAATTAGTTTCTGGACAGCTGAAATTGCAGCCAAAATCCCACTAACATCTGAGGCGGTGTTACTGCTGGCTTTTGGGCCCATCATTGGGGCCACTGCTGTGCTGACAAAATTCCGGCCTCTGTGACCATCTGTATGGATAGACACAGTCTCTTGCAGCATTGGTTCTCCAATATTTCCAGGATGCTGATGTTCTATTTCCTTCCTTCCCCTCATCCCTCTCCTCGTGCCCTCGTGTCTTTTCTGCCGTAGATGTTCATTGCCAGCTGACCTAAAATGAGAGTCATGCTCTCATTGCCTACTGCTGCCTTCCTTGCGCTCAAATGGCCCCCCAATTGTGTCTAGAAGCTTGGCCCCCTGCCCTTATGCCCCACAATGCCAGCAGGATGACAACCCCCTGAACTAGCAGAGTGCATACAGACTCTCTCCCTGCAACTCTTGCAGACCAAATGGTGCCTGTGTGTAATGAGCCATTACCTCTTTCATGGAGCCCAACCTAGGTTCTTGGGGTGACCATGACTGGCTCTCTGTTGTGTTGCATCTCTATGCACCTGGTCTGCCTTTGACTAATGTGTCCCCACCAAAATCTCAACATGTCCTTCTCCAGCACTTTAACAACCTTAAATTGAGCTAATTTGCTGATCGGTGGGTTCCCGTGCCCACACCCCCGCCCCTGATGAAACTCATCAGCAGCAGGAAACCAGCTTGCCAGAAAGTGCCACTATTTTTGTCATCTGCTCATCTTTGTTCCTGCCCCCAGAGGTATTTAAAAGTCCAGCCCGAAAAGAGTATAACTGCCACTGGTGTATTAATACAAAACAAGGAATTGCATTGAATTTCACGTCCATGGGATTGTTGTAGGCTTTTCATAGGTGACAAAAAGAAAAAAGGTGTTTGAAGCAGCACTAAAGACTGATTAACTCTGAAATGCTGCCCACTGACATTGATTAAAGTAGTACTGATGCCATAGCAGGAGCCACATTCATATAGATAAACAAAATATCTCACTAATATTAATGACATTGTGGTATTTGTTTAACTTGTGGCAAAGATCCCATACCTCTGAGGAACTACAGTCATTAGTGAGCTATCTTTATGCGTACAATTAGCATCTGAAGCAAATGGAAAATTCCAACCTCCTCTCATACATGTGACATTAACGGCTGATGTCTGAAGCAATGGAAAACAAAATAGGCCAATAGATGTCAAGGATTCATTGATCAGCCGTTGAACAAAGGATGATTTTCATTCCAGCGAACCTTTATGTGTATTTTCGTTCTTCCTTTCTATACCAGTTTGGACTGAAGTTTGCAACCACTATCCAGGCATATAAATGGAATTGCAGTTTGTGCACAATTCTAAGTGTGTTTCAAATGGACACCAATAATACTTTTAAAATGAGTTACAATAGATCTCTTTTCCCCCATTGATTTGACACTTAACAATTCAGCTCCCAGTTTATACTAATTTAAAAATATGAAGAGTTAATTGATATTAATAGTTAATACAGCAATCAGTTAACTGATATGTTATAGCCTCAACAGTTAACTAACACGTTATATGTTTGGAAGAAAATTTAACAATTAAATGCCTGTGAAATCTATTTTGGTGGTAAAAAAACATTGATAATTCAATATTCATTATAGTATTTTCACTACTGACTGAATTTGACCCAACTTAAGGAATGATGGAAAAGGGTTTGTGGAAGCAGGGGCAAAGGGAAGTGTAATATCTTCAATATAAAGACTCTTCCTCCATCTACAGATTTTAAAAATATGTTATTGTTCCTAGTAGTGCTCCACTAATGTACACAACAGAATTGCTGGTCAATGCTCTCATCATGGGAGTCAGAGTGACACCCATTCCTAGACCATGTGCACTCCCACGTCCAGCAGAGCAATCTCACAGTTCCAATATAGCAACTTGATTTTAAAAAGTTAGTACCCAGCTCATACATCAGCTATCTTTTAGCCGACTGACTAGATACTCTTCAGAGGCTCTTCAGTGAGCAACTAATGACATAAAATGTTGCGATTACAGCAGGGAATTCCTTTCCAAGCCTACCCTGTACCCTTTTACAAACAAATTTGCCTGACATACTCTACATGTAGTTTTCTGAAACAGCAATAAAAAGATCCCAGTGCAAAATATCTATTTGAGTTAAAAGGAGACATTCTCTTTTTCAAAAATCTGTAAATGACAGGCTATTAATACACTTCAAGTAAAATATAATTATTTTGAAAATTAACATTCAGAGACTGTTCACAAAGATCTGTCTACAATCATCCACCACGAATGCACATTGGAAATTCAGGCTTGGAAGTCAGTGTACCAGCAAAATTTTTTTTAGCTATTCATGTTAATACCCAAAAACTAGGTACTGCTCACCAATGACCTTAAGTTTTCAATATGCATTTCTTAAGTGGGCAAAACTCTATGCCAGCATCCGAATTTACAAAATTCTTTAGGAGTAAAAGATGTGCTTCAAGAGGTTTTGATGTTGAAAAATGTCTTACTTCATTGCAATTGAAGAATCTCTATTCTAAAGCTTAGTCTACAAAAACGTCCCTTTACATGGTACAAAAATTAAGGCAATGTTATCCGGAAATAGAATCAAAAAGAAAAGATGCAGTATACATGCAATTTAAACTTCATTTACATCAATACTTTAACAAACAGCAATGAAAAATGTACAGGTCCACTTGAAAAAATTATAGAATTCTGATCAAGGTTTTACTTTTAAGTGTTAACTTTCGCTTTCCAGTGCTGATCTATTTGCTATGCAATCCCAGCTATTTTACTTTTAAACAAATTTGCAGATTGAGAATTTTGTTAATTCAACTTCTATACATGGCTCTAGCAAAAATCACCTCTATGTATACAAATTCAGTGAAGAATTAGATTCCATCAATGCAGTCACTTCAGTAAAACATTACACCAATATCAAAAGGACTTTAAATACCTTATTGCTGATCCAAAAATATTCCTTTCAGCCATCTCAGGCATTTATTTTAAGTTCTTTGAATCTTCTATCACAGCTACTGCAAAGAGTGCTGGTGTATTATTAAGTATACTCTAGTAGTTTCTTCTAAAACAGTTATTATTCAAGAGGCTGTCTGCTAAGGTCTTCATAGAAAAATGACAGTCTGTAGTTTCTCTGACTCTAGTGAACGTGATATGGATATGAGTGAGTCAATCCTGGTTATCTTATGTTGGTTGCTTCTAAAAATACTGAAAAGGTCATATCACATTCCAAGAACTGAAAGATCTAACACATTGAAGTTCAGAAACATTCTTTTGAGGATATGCCATGGAGCAACTTCATTAAATTTATTGAATTTTTTTTTACCCCATTCCTGCTTCTCTAATAACCCCTAAATTTTCTCACCAATCTCTGGGTCAAGTGAAGTGAGGCACAGATCCTGTTGAGTCCGTTATATTAAGTGTTCATTGGGAAATGAGAGCAGCGTGTGCATGGATGGAAATATGAAACTGTCATTTGGTATAAGAACATAAGAAATAGAAGCAGTAGGCCGAACAACCCCTGATCTTCTGCCTCTACTCCACTTTCCTACCTGCTGCCCATACCCCTTGATTCTCTGTGACACCAAAATTCTTAACAATGGAGCATCCACAACTCTCCTGGGTAGAGAATTCAAAAGGTTCACAACCCCTTCAGTGAAGAAATTTATCCTCATCTCAGTCCTAAATGATTGACTTCTTATCCTGAGACTGTGACCCTGTGTTTTAGATACCCCAGCCAAGGGAAACAATCTCTCAGTGTCTACCCTGTCAAGCTCCTTCAGCATCTCTATGTTTCAATGAGATCACCACTTATTCTTCTAAGCTCCAGATAGTATAGACACAATTTACTCAGCCTCTCATCATAGGACAACTGTCTCATCCCAGGAACCAGCCTAATGAACCTTTGCTGAACCACCTCTAATGCAAGTATATCCTTCCTTAAATATGGAGACCACAACAACAAGAATACTCCAGGTGTGGTCTCTCCAAAGCCCTGCACAATTGTAGCAAAACTTCCTTATTCTTGTACTCCAATTCCCTTGCAATAAAAGCCAACATGCCATTTTCCTACCTAATTGCTTGCTGTATCTACAAGGAACACAGTTAGCATGTAAGAGTACAACCAAATCTCTATGAATATCAACATTTACAAGTTTCATTAAAAAATATTCTGCTTTTCTACTCTTACTACCAAAGTGAATAACCTCACCCTTCCCCCACATCATATTCCAACTGCCACCTTGTTGCCCCTTCACTTAATCTATCTCTTTGTAGCGCCTTTTTGTTCTCCTCAGTTTACATTCCCACCCAGCTTTGTATCAAGCTTAGATAGATTATGCTACATCATGTCATGAATATGGATTGTAACTAGCTGAAGCTCCAGCACTGATTCTTGCAATGCTCCACCACTAGTTACAGCCTCCCAACTTTAAAATGTCTCGTTTGTCCCTACTCTGCTTCCTGTCCATTAACCAAACTTCTATCCATGCTGGTTTATTAGCTCCAACTCCATGCACCCTCATCTTGAATATTAGCCTTTTGTATGACACCACCTTGAATGCCTTTTGGAAATCCAAGTATACATTACTGATTCTCCTTTATTTATCCAAGTAATATCCACAAAATTTGTCAAATGTGGCTCTTTTGTAAAACAATGTTGACTTTGTTTATTCATACTATGATTTTCTAAAGGCATCAAGACTTCTTTAATAATAAATTCCAGCAAATCAACATCTGTTCATTTTGTGTGCCATGTGATGATTAAGTACTTTTTTTCACATGCCCCAATTTTGTATGTATGTGTGCATGGGGGGTACTTCCTGGCTTCTTCCTTTCCCCCAATTCTTAATTCCAAATGTTTGTACGTGACTGGTTTCAGGGGATGCTAAGGATCCACTGTCTAGATTCTCTTTCTTTCCTCTCCATGAAGAAGTTACTTGGCTTACCTCACTGCAACAGTATAGCTGAGATTCAGAATTCAGTGGGGCAAGCAAGTTTGCATGAGCCATCTAGTGATTCTGAAGAGGAGATCACAAAAACCAACTGGTCCAAATTTAATTTTTTTGGTCCAAAAATTAATCTTTGATAAATTATTGATCATAGAAACCTAACTTTAGCTATTCCACACCAACAATTACAGGATTTTTTTTCTCTGCCTGGAAAATGGCTGCGTATTTGAAATTATTTCCAATAATTTTTACCCTTCCCTTATTTTGATTTTCAGGTCACAGCTACTCGGTTTTTGGCACTGCAATGCTAATAATTGATAAGTGGCTAAGAGCTTTGCTGACAATTTGCAAGGAGATTTTCTCTTCTCCCCTCAGTTTAAAAAAAGCCCGTCAATCAGTTTGGCAGCCAAAGATGAATCTTTCCGTTCTGTGACATCACTTCATCTTAATATTTATTTCTGTTTTAACATGAGCTAAGAAAAGCAGGCACAGAACGATTGGAATTACTAGGATAGGATTACTTTGTGACATTATCATTTAATATGTTTGTATCAAATTGCTTTCTCTGTTTATTAACTGGGGTGTCAGCCCACTTACTTTAAATCAGTTAAAATTAATTGGTATATAAATCGTGGGGAACATGCCTACATTTTCCTACTATACCCTTGATCAGCTTATTTTCACACCTTCAATAGGAGTGCTACAATCGACCCTACAGAGTTCTGCAATGGCAAGCGAGCTGAACATGAGCAGGTAGATCCCAGAATTTTCTGGCATTGTGATTTCAACAGTGTTCATTAATTTACTTAAATCAGGGTTGGCTTCAGTAACTCCACCCACTCAATATCACCACAGCAGCAACATCATCATTCATCCAATTGGTGTCATCAGCAGGTTCATTTTTGAAAAGTTAAATTTAAAAGAAACAGAAAGAAACATTATTTCTTTCCCCCTTAACTAAGCCAATTCAAACAAATAATAGGGACACTTATTTGAAGCACATCATATGTAAAAATATTTACATGGGAGTAAGAAAAGAGCTCAAAGTTCAAATATTTTCAAAAATTAAATTATTCCACCTCGAGAGTTTTATAGGATGCTTCAGAAGATGTTGGGAAATGTAGTGAACAAAGATGGAACAAGCGTCTTTGGATTGCGCAGTTGTGTTTACAACTCAATAGCTACTATTTCTAAAGTAGGCACAGCATTACATGCCTCTAACCCATTGATTTTTATTTATAGGTCAGAACAAGATCGCTGGATAGAAATAATAATTCAGTGGCACATGAACAGCTGCCACCCTAACGACTGACATTTCTTCCAAACAGAATCACCTAGCAATACTGTTATAGCACCAGCGATCGTTATCAGGAAAACAAATAGAACACAGTTTGTCCAAACTGAAAGTCTCGTAGCATTAACATCGCAACTAATCTGTATTCAAACTCTAAACTCAGTGGGAAGTGCCAGGGAGAGATGAAATACTTACTCAAAGAGAAATGGAAACCAACAACATGCATTTAATGTAAAAAATATTCCTAAAGCATGTTATAGAGACTTAACTAGTCAAAAATTGACACCGAGCCAGTTATTATAAGGGGTGACTAAAAGTTTGGCGAAAAGTCATTGAATCATAACGCAGGAGGTGGCCATTCTACCCATCACACCTATGCCGGCTCAAGGTAAAGCAAGAAAGCTTAAGGCACTGATAGCGCAAAGGCTATGGGCCCTGACAATATTCCAGCAGTAGTACTGAAGATTTGTGCTCCAGAACTTGCCGTACCCCTAGCCAAGCTGTTCCAGTACAGCTACAACACTGGCACCTACCCGGCTATGTGGAAAATTGCCCAGGTATGTCCTGTACACAAAAAGCAGGACAAATCCAACCCAGCCAATTACCGCACCATCAGTCCACTCTCAGTCATCAGCAAAGTAATGGAAGGGGTCATCAATAATGCTATCAAGCGGCACTTGCTTAGCAATAACTTACTCACTAATGCCCAGTTTGGGTTCCACCGGGGCCACTCGGCTCCTGACCTTGGTTCAAACATGGACAAAAGACCTGAACTCCCAAGGTGAGGGGTGAGAATAACTGCCCTTGACATCAAGGCCGCATTTGACCGAGTGTGGCATCAAGGAGCCCTGGCAAAACTGAAGTCAATGGGAATCAGGGGGAAAACTCTCCACTGGTTGGAGTGAAACCTAGCACAAAGGAAGATGGCTGCGGTTGTTGGAGGCCAGTCATCTCAGCTCCAGGACATCACTGCTGGAGTTCCTCAGGGTAGTGTCCTCAGCCCAACCATCTTCAGCTGCTTCAATGATCTTCCTGCCATCATAAGATCAGAAGTGGGGATGTTTGCTGATGATTGCACAATGTTCAGCACCATTCGCGACTCCTCAGATACAGAAGCAGCCCATGTCCAAATGCAGCAAGACTTGGGCTGACAAGTGGCAAGCAACATTCGCACCACACAAGTGTCAGGCAATGACCATCTCCAACAAAGAGAATCCAACCATCACTCCTTGATGTTCAATAGCATTACCATCGCTGAATCCCCCACTATCAACATCGTGGGGATTACTATTGACCAGAAACTGAACTGGACTAGCCATATGAATACTGTGGCTTCAAGAGGAGGTCAGAGGCTAGGAATCCTGTGACAAGTAACTCACCTTCCGACTTCCCAAAGCCTGTCCACCATCTACAAGGTACAAGTCAGGAGTGTGATGGAATACCCCCCATTTGCCTGGATGAGTGCAACTTCCACAACACTCAAGAAGCTTGACACCATCCAGGACAAAGCAGTCCGCTTAATTGGCACCACATCCACAAACATTCGCGCCCTCACCACTGACACACAGTGTGTACCATCTACAAGATGCACTGCAGGAATTCACCAAGGATCCTCCAACAGCACCTTCCAAACCCACGACCACTGCTATCTAGAAGGACAAGGGCGGCAGATAGATTGGAACATCACCACACCTCCCTGTCCATCATCACCATTCCCCTCCAAGCTACTCACCATCCTGACTTGGAAATATATCGCTGTTCCTTCACTGTCGCTGGGTCAAAATCCTGGAACTTCCTTCCTAACAGCACTGTGGGTGTACCTACACCACAGGGACTGCAGCGATTCAAGAAGGCAGTTCACCACCACCTTATGGACAACTAAGGATGGGCAATAAATATTGGCCCAGCCAGCGAAACCCACATCCTGTGAATTAATTTTTTAAAAATCAAGTCAGTCCCATTCCCCAGTTCTATACCCATTGCTCTTAAGTTTATTGCCCTCGAGTGTCCATCCAATTTCCTACTGAAGTCATTTTCTCCACTCCCACCACCCTCGTGGGCAGCGAATTCCAGACCATTGCAAGTAAAAACGTGCTTGCTCATATCAGACCTGCACCCCCCTCCCTCCCCCGCATCCAAAACCTTAAATCTTTTACCCCTGGTTCTTCTACATCAGCTAATGGGAACAGCTTTTCTGTGTCTACCTTATCTAAACTAGTCATAATCTTGTACACTTCTTTCAAATATCCCTGCTTCAAGAACAACCTAAGATTCTCCAACCTAACCTTGTACCCAAAATCCCTTATTCCTGGAACCATTCTGGTAAATCTCTTCAAAGACCCTCCCGTCCTTCCTAAAGTGCAGTGATCAGAACTTGACACAACATTCCAATGGTGGCCTAACCAGAGCTTTATAAAAGCGCGAGGTAGGTTTTGAGGGCCTGTCTCAGTAAACAAAGGAAATTCCAGAGCTTTGGAGATTAGGTGGATGGACACCAGTGGTGGGGCAAATGGACTGATGGATATGCAGGAGATCAAAGTTTGGGAAATGCAGAGCTTTTTGAAACGTTGTTGGGTTAGAAGATAATGGACAGAGTCTTGTTGAGGCAGCAGAGGTCTCATCTGGTGGCTCTTTTCAGGATGGTCCAGCAAATCACAAGCCAATCAAGCAGTGGTGAGGCCAGCGGTTAGCCCTGGAATCAAGATCCCACGGGCTGAAGTCTCACCTACCGACAGCTGCCAGCCAACTAGAAGCCAGCAGCTCTTGTGCTCGGCAACCCACTGGGGAGGCTGTGGCTGCTGTGGGAAGGACAGGAACTGGAATCCCAGGATCTGAGAGCTACCACAAGTAAGTAACATGGTTTAGCAGGGTGGCGGTCGCAGAGAGAGAGGTGCAGGGGGCTGACTCTCAGTGGGCTCCCCCCTTCCCAGTGTTCAGTCCCTTGATCAGGTACTGAGTGCCTTTGCTTGAGGGACCACACCCAGGATGTGACAAGCTGGCTGCATAGTCTTAGCTGCCAGCATAGTCTTAGCTGCCATGCACACTGCATGGCGACATGCCCGCCTGCAGCTGGGTTAATACCAGCAGCAGTAGGATCAGTAGGATGAGGGCCTTAAGTGCTATTGGCCATTTAAGAACCTCAATTGGCGGCAGGGCAGGAAGTTGTCCATGGGCCTTCACACCCATAACTTAACTCTGGCAGAGGTAGGAAGATGGCGGGGTTCAGGTACGCCACCATCTCACCTGATTAAAGACTCTTCCTGCCTCCAAGCTCGCCACTAGAGAGAACAGAAAATTCCGCCCAATGACAGGCAAGCTGGGATTTGAATGAATAATAATTTTTAAATTAGAGGCAATAGAGGTAAAAGTGTCAGCGAGCACCATGCGGTGGGCGAGTGGGCCTTAATGCAGATTGGGATATGGTAGGACGGTTTTGAATGAGCTCAGGTTTATGGATGGTGGAGGATGAGAAGTTGGCCACAAGAGCATGCTGATTAGGTCTGAAGGTGATAAAAGCATGAGTGAGGTTTAGGCAGGGGTGGAGATGGGCAGCGTTTTTGATGCAGAAGATACGGGGGTGAATTTTACAGGGCACAGCCCTGCCCTCATCTTGCAGCTAATAGGTTTGGGAGGGTGGGGGTGTGGGAAAGATGAACACCAACTGCTCTCTCCACACACACACACCCCCCCCCCCCCCACCCTACCCAACCCCAATGATCTCGATGGCTGCTCCACAGCAATTTAATGTTGGGAGCAGCATTAATTGATTTAAGGCAAGTCTTCCCCCCTCTCTCAGAAGGAAGTCCAATTGGATGGCCAGCAGCTCTGTAGTCCCAGCAATGCCAGTCAGGAGAAGTGACCATGCGTGGAACTACACACAATCCCACCACACAGAGGAGCCCAGCTAAATCCAGGATTGGGGGGTCACCACCAGGATGAGGATGGAGTAAGGCCAGGTTCAAGAGGCTGGATGGAGGGTAAAGTGAGGGGGGGGGGGGGGGGGGGGGGCACATGATCTTGGGAAAGGGTAGGGTCCCTCTGATGTGCCCAAGAGGCCCGCAAAAGGAGATTTCCCCCTACCTTGGCAGACATCAGCCTGTACAGTTAAAGCTGCCAGGCTTACCACATGGCATAGGCCTACCCCCATCGTGGGTAAAATATTAGTGTGGATAGGATGAGGCCCTTAAGTGGCCAATAAGAGGCAGGCAGGTAGGCAGGCTGCATGAAGGTTCCACCACACCCCCCTCGCCCCCCGACCCCGGAGGTTTACATGCTCCCTGCCTACAAACCCGCCAGTGCCCAAAGAGTCAAATCAGGTGCCAAAATTACAAAGATAAAAACAAAAAACTGTGGATGCTGGAAATCCAAAACAAAAACAGAAACAGAAATACTTGGAAAAACTCAGCAGGTCTGGCAGCATCGGCGGAGAGGAGTACAGTTGACGTTTCGAGTCCTCATGACCCTTCAACAGAACTAAGTAAAATTAGGAAAGGGGTGAAATATAAGCTGGTTTAAGGGGTGGGTAGTTGGGACACGCAGCCAGTGATAGGAGGAGATAACCAAAATCTGTCACAGACAAAAGAACAAAGAGGTGTTGAAGGTGGTGATATTATCTAAAGGAATGCGCTAATTAAGAGTATAAGACAGGACAGATAAGGTACAGATAGCTCTAGTGGGGGTGGGGGAATACTAAAAGGTAGAAATAAACAATGGTGGAAATACATTTAAAATTAGTGGAAATAGGTGGGAAAAGAAAAAAATCTATATAAATTATTGGAAAAAACAAAAAGGAAAAAGGAGGGGGAAGAAACAGGAAGGGGGTGGGGATGGAGGAGAGAGTTCAAGATCTAAAATTGTTGAACTCAATATTCAGTCCGGAAGGCTGTAAAGTGCCTAGTCGGAAGATGAGGTGCTGTTCCTCCAGTTTGCGTTGAGCTTCATTGGAACAATGCAGCAAGCCAAGGGCAGACATGTGGGCAAGAGAGCAGGGTGGAGTGTTAAAATGGCAAGCGACAGGGAAGTCTGGGTCATTCTTGCGGACGAACCGAAGGTGTTCTGCAAAGCGGTCACCCAGTCTGCGTTTGGTCTCTCCAATGTAGAGGAAACCACATTGGGAGCAACGAATGCAGTAGACTAAGTTGGGGGAAGTGCAAGTGAAATGCTGCTTCACTTGAAAGGAGTGTTTGGGCCCTTGGGCGGCGAGGAGAGAGGAAGTGAAAGGGCAGGTGTTGCATCTTCTGCGTTTGCATGGGAAGGTGCCGTGGGAGGGGGTTGAGGTGTAGGGGGTGATGGAGTAGTGGACCAGGTTGTCACGGAGGAAATGATCCCTACGGAATGCCGCCAGGGTGGGTGAAGGGAAGATGTGTTTGGTGGTGGCATCATGCTGGAGTTGGCGGAAATGGCGGAGGATGGTCCTTTGAATGCGGAGGCTGGTGGGGTGATAAGTGAGGACAAGGGGGACCCTATCATGTTTCTGGGAGGGAAGAGAGGGCGTGAGGGCGGATGCGCGGGAGATGGGCCGGACACGGTTGAGGGCCCTGTCAACTACCATTCAACAATTTTAGATCTTGAACTCTCTCCTCCATCCCCACTCCCTTCCCGTTTCTTCCCCCTCCTTTTTCCTTTTTGTTTTTTCCAATAATTTATATAGATTTTTTCTTTTCCCACCTATTTCCACTAATTTTAAATAAATCATTGTTTATTTCTACCTTTTAGTATTCCCCCACCCCCACTAGAGCTATCTGTACCTTATCTGTCCTGTCTTATACTCTTAATTAGCACATTCCTTTAGATAATATCACCACCTTCAACACCTCTTTGTTCTTTTGTCTGTGACAGATTTTGGTTATCTCCTCCTATCACTGGCTGCTTGTCCCAACCCCCCACCCCACCCCCCACCCCCCAACCCTTAAACCAGCTTATATTTCACCCCTTTCCTAATTTTACTTAGTTCTGTTGAAGGGTCATGAGGACTCGAAACGTCAACTGTACTCTTCTCCGCCGATGCCGCCAGACCTGCTGAGTTTTTCCAAGTATTTCTGTTTCTGTTTTTGTCAAAATTACAAGTACGCTGATTCCACCTGTGGCATTGGCCAAGAAGGGGGGGGATGGAATCAACTATAAAGATCGAGAGTTTGCAGAAGGGACAAAAAGTGTGGATTGATTTGGGGGGTGGGGTTCATGTGAGGGGAGATGGGAGATTTGGAAAGTTAAAGAGGAAGAACGAGGCAATAATGCAGGGTAGTGGCATGTGTAATGATAACCAGAGTGTGACAGTGGGACAGAACATACAAAGATAAAAGCACACCAGCAAATAAGTGCACTAGAATGGGAAAAATGGTAAAAAGACAGAATTAGAGGCTCTTTACCAGAATGCACAGAGCATTCATAACAAGATGGATGAATTGATAGCACAAATAGAAATAAATTAGTCTGATGATAGCCATTACAGAAACATAGTTGCAAAGTGACCACAACATTGAATATTCAAGGGTATCTGATAGTTTGGAAGGACAAGGAGGTGGGGGAGCCCAGTTAATAAAGGATGAGATCTGTACAGTAGTGAGAAATGATCTTGGTTCAAAGGATCAAGCTGTAGGATCAGTTTGGGCGGAGGTAAGAAATAATAAACAAAATAAAGTTGCTGATGGAATTAGTTAAAACGCCACCTGACAGGAACTGCACCATAGACATAGTATATATCAAGAAATAATGGGGACATGGGGACTTTTAAGAAAAGGTACTGCAATAATTCTGGGTGATATTAATCTTCAGACAGATTGGACAAATGGAATTTGCAAAGGTATTCTGAAGGATGTCTTCAGAGAGTGTATTTGAGGATGTCTTAAAATACATTATGGAACCAACCAGGGAACAGGCTATTTTTAGACCTGGTAATGTGTAATGAGAAAGAGTTAATTAATTACCTCAAAAGGCTCCTCTAGGTAAGAGTGATCATAATGAATTTCACATTCAGTTTAATGGTGAGCTACGTGGTTCTGAAACTAGAGTCTTAAACTTAAATAAAAGGTAATTACAAGGATATCAAGGATGTGAAGACAGAGTTGGCCAAAGTGGATTGGAAAATACAATGGCAGGCAATTAAGGAGAAAATTCATAACTCTCAGCACAGGTATATTACATTGAGAAAGAAATATTATAAAAAGGATGCACCATCTGTGGCTAACTAAGGAAGTTAAGGATGGTACCAAACCAAAAGCAAAGGTGTAGAATTCTGCAAAGATTATTGATAGCCTAGAGGCTTGAGAAAACTTTAGAAACCAAAGGATGACCAAAAGAGAGAGAAATTAGAGTATGAGAAAAAAAACTAGCAAGCCATATAAAAACCAAGGCCGTAGAAATTCCTACAAGTACATAAAAAAGGGAAAAAAAAAGTTGAAAATCAGGGGCAGAAATGGAGGGAGGAACTTAAAACAATCACGATTACTAGAGAGAAAAGAGTAGTGGGAATAAAGTACTGAGAAAACTAATGGAACTAAAGGCTGACAGGACCCCTAGACTTGATGGACTGCACCATAGGGTCCTAAAAGAGGTAACTACAGATGTAGCGGATGCCTTGGTTACAATCTCCCACAATTCCTTAGATTCTGATAAGGTCCCAACAGATTGGAAAACTGTAAATGTAACACCTCTATTCAAGAAAGCAGGAAATTTCAGGCCAGTTAGCCTACCATCTGTCATTGGGAAAATGCTAGAATCCATTATTAAGGAGATGGCAGCGGGACATTTAGAAAATCTTAAAACAATCAGGCAGAGACAACTTGGTTTTGTTAAATGGAAACCGTGTTAGACAAACTTATTAGAGTTCTTTTGAGGGTGTAACAAGCAGGGTAGATAAAGGCCAACCAGTAGATGTAGTGTATTCAGATTTCCAAAAAGCATTCAGTAAGGTGGCACATAGAAAGGTTACTGCACAAGATAAGAGCTCAGTGTTGGGAATGATACATTAAAATGGATAGCGGTTTGGCTAAACGGGAGGAGAGTCAGGATAAATGAATTATTTTCAGGTTGGCAAACTAATTTTTGGAGCGCCACAGGGATCAGTGTTGGGGCCTCAATTATTTGGATTTAAGGACTATTTTAGTCAAATTTGCTGATGACACAAAAGGTAGGTAGGAAAGCAAGTTGTGAGGAGGATACAAAGAGTCTACAAAGGGATATAGATAGGTTATATGAGTGAGCAAAAATTTGGCAGATGGAGTATAATGTGGGAAAATGTCAGAGTGCCCACTTCGGCAGAAGAATAGAAAAGCAAAATATTATTTTTAATGGAGTGAAAGTACAGAATGCTGTGGTACAGAGGGATCTGAGTGTCCTTGTACATGAATCACAAAAGGTTACTATGCAGTTTCAGCAACTTATTAGGAAGGCAAATGGAATGCTGGCCTTTATTGCAGGGGTATAGAGTGCAAAAGTTGGGAAGTCTTGCTACAATTAGACAGGGCATTGGTGAGGCCGCACCTAGAGTAGTTTTGTTCTCCTCACTTGAGGAATATACTAGGCTGATTCCTGGGACAAAGGGCTTGTCTTATGAGGAATGATTGAGCAGAAAGGCCTGTACTTAGTTTAAAAGAATGAGGGGTGATCTTATTGAAACATAAGATTCTGAGGGGGCTTGACAGAGTAGATGCTGAGAAGATGTTTCCTCTCATGGGGGAAATCTAGAACTAGGAGACCAGTTTAAATATAAGGAGTCTCTGCCTTAAATGGCAGAGCTCTTGGAAGTTTCTTCCACAGAGAGCAGTGGAGGCTGGATCATTGAATGTATTCAAGACTGAGTTAGCAGGAGGTAAGCAGGAAAGGGGAGTTAAGGCAACAATCCATTCAGTCATGATCTTATTGATTGACAGAGCAGGCTCAATGAGCCAATTAGCCTACTCCTGCTCCTATTTCTTATTATCTTATTTGTTTTTCCATTGTTTAATTGGGGAAAATTGCAGGACTGTGTCAGAGAAGCAGGTTGACAACGCAGACAGTAGCCTAGAGTCATGTCTGCAAATGATATCATGAATTGACCACATGTAAATGAGGAAGCAAAGGAGGCCAGGGATAGATCCTTGGGAGACTTACAGATAACAGTACAAATATGGGAAGAGAAACAATTGTTGGAAATGCTTTGGCTGCCATTGGATACACAAAATTGGTGACTAAGTGAGGGCAGATTCACACAGCTGGATGACAAAGGTGAGGTTTTGGAGGAGGAGTTTGGGTGATGTATCAAATGGCTGCAGGAAGGTTGAAGAGGATAAGATTTGTTAAAATAGTAGTCAGTTACATAAGATGCTATTATGACTTTAGTTAGGACCATGTAGCAGTCATACAGTTAATTGAAGAGATTCAAACAGGACATTGCCATCTAAATCTGTGCCCATCTTTGCCACAATGTCATATTCATGGTCTTTAGAGAAGAAAGCAAGAATGGAGATAGGACGGTACTTTAAGGACAGAGGGGTGGGTTTTTGACGGGATAATCAATGACAGCATTGAAAGGGAAGGAGACAGGATAGAGAATAATTTAGCTAGCATAGGAGCTAGGAAATGGAGCCAGCAATTGGGTCAAGGGAGTTGAAGATGTAACTCACGGATGGGATGAGGGGAGAAGGAAAAGAAACGAGTGAGGAGCTCAGGTTTAGAGAACATGTGAATGGAGGTTAAACTTGGAGATAATGGGAAAATACAAAACAGTCAGACAAATGCATGGTCTCAATCATGACAAGAAGCACAAGAGCTCTTTGCACATGCTGGAGGTGAAAGTGGAGGGGGCATGAGAGAAGGGTTTTGGGAGACATTTGGTAGTGGAGAAAAGAGGTAATCACACTCTAGGCACATCTCTTACAATGCATTACAGCCAAGAGTCTTGAATGAAGTTCTCACTCCCTGATGCCAGACCAAAGGTTCTAACAGAATAGTTACAAATAATTTTAGCTAGAGAAGAATAGCAAAAGCTGGGATCATATTGGGGCCAAATGCATAGGTAGAAATAGAACCGAGACTCTACAAAAGTAATTTCAGAAATTACAGAAAAGATTAATGAGAAGGGCCTCAGCAGTAGTAATTCCAAAATGACTCCTACCGCAGTGTGAATGTTAGTATAATAATACAAGATGGGTAAATGTATGATTGGAGAAATTAGGTATGATGTCCCAAATTCTTGGCACAGGGATGGCATGTACAGAAGAAAGCTTCACATGGACAGGGTTGGGACTATTATCTCACTGGAAGGATATCTCCTGCAATGGGGATAGCTTTTAAATAGTATATCAGGAGAAAGCACAGCAACAAAATAATGAAGGTAGCAAAAAGGAAAACAAAAGCAGGAGTGTAGGGAAAAAAATAACACACAGATCAGAAGGAGGAAGGGTTAAAAAATAAAACTGCCAAACAAAGGCAGATTTTAGTTATATCTACACAAATGCCCAAAGTATATTCTAAATAAAGCTGCTGAGCTAGAAGTGCAAATTGCTATGGCAAAGATGATATCATAGCTTTAAAAGTGGCGTGGCTTAGGCTAGGGCAGGATTGAAAGCCAAACATTGATTACAAGATATGTAAAAAGATAGGTTAGAGAAGAAAGGATGGTAATTAATGGAAGATTCCATTACAGTGCTAGAATATAAAAAGAGCATAGATAAAAAACAGAATCTATTTTGTTAGAGTTAAGGAATAAGGGAACTGTTAACCTTCTAAGAATTTATTATAGACTGCTGAACAATGGATTTGAAGTGGTGAGAAACGTGGACAGATCAGACAAAATTGCAAAGGGCAATAACAATGGGTTCTAATGAAATGTCATGGACCTGAAACTCGTTTTCTCTCCACAGATATTGCCCAACCTGCTGACTATTCCGTTTTTACTTCAGGTTTCCAGCATCAACAGTATTTTACTTCTGTAAGGAAGGAGGTAGGCTGGATCTAAATTTCACAAGTGAGGTACAGTAAACTGGCAGATGTACAGGATCATCTAGAAAACAGTAGGGGCGAAATTCAACTTGAGCATGGATGCATTATGATGCATTGCATCTACTAACCATTGTACATTCAGATAATTGAATATTGGACAGAATGTAAGAGGCAGAACAAAAGGTATGTATACCTTGTTAAAAATGAAATGGACTGCTTTAAGTTAAAGGGAGCCACCCCTGATAAATTGGAAAGAATTGACAAATAAGAGATTAGACAAACAAAAACTTTCAAGGCAGGAGATGATTAGGGTATAAACTAGACATATTGCTTTAAGTAAAGATAATGCAGCAAAAACTAGGTACGAAGTTAAATGAAAATCAAAATTAGATTTGTCATATATTTTTCTTTTGCAAAGTACAAGAGACAATAATACAAAAGAAAATTGTTAGCACACTAAATATATAAATGGAAAGCAGAAAAGAAAAACCAGAAAGTCTTAAGGGGCAGTAAGAAAAAACTGTCAGAAAACAAAGAGAAAAGTAAAGGCTTTTCTAAACATCCAAATAAAAATTAGTGGTCAGGACCGGCAAGCGATGAAATGCAAATCTCTCAGATCATTACAGAGATACTTGCCTTGGTTTTCACAGGATATTCTGATAATGGTAATGAAAAGGGACAGTGGGAGGTGGTGGAGCAATAAGATTGTATAGCAATAAATAAGGAAGTATGGTTGAAAAATTTGGTAGAAATCAAGAGCAGTGGTTAAAGGGTATTTTTCAACTAGATGGGTTAAAACAGCATTGGCTCCACTTTACAAAAGATTTTTAAACTGACCTTTCGTTAGCAGCTGCTGTTTAGACCACAGTGGCTGCTCTGAAAAATTTTCAGTCTGTTTTATGCCCACTGGGAGTGCCTGAACAACCATGCAACCCAATTTTGGATAGGATGTCTTTCAGTTGTCCTTAAAGGGCGTAGGGCCTTGGTTCCAGAAATTGAGCTTTGTTGTGCTTGTTTTACACCTGTAAAACAGACAGAACGAGGTCCGGTTCTATCCCAACATCGTTATGGCATTTAACAGAAAATTAGATTTGGATAACACTGGTGCACCTACTCATCTGCATATAGTTTGCACCTGGACAGGTTATGCCGTCTTTTTTCCCCAAGTTTGGGTTCAATAAATTTATTTATAATGGCAAGTATAACTAAACAATTTTTGGCTCCAAACTCAATCACACAGTAAACCTTTGACTAAGGCAATGCCTGAACCATCGTGTAATGGACCAAAAAGATTCATTCGCACAAAGAGAGTTAGAAATCAATGAATAACCAAGTTCGCCACAACTGTTATGAATTGTATTGTAAAATTAAAACATTGCTCATCCAGATCCTACATTATATTTCCAATGTTGACAAGACTTTTATCCGAAGTCTTGTTGCTCATTAAACTGTGCAACAATAATTCTAAACATATTTCAACATCTCATGTACAGATTCTACTTTTATGTTTAAGTATTAAATCTATAATAATACTCAATTTTTGTCTCTGGACTGTTTTGATTGAACAGTCAATTGGTACCTGGCTATCACACACTGAGACAAGGGGGGGAAGCCGAGAGAACTGAAGCACATGATGCACATGCAGCCGGTGGAGGGACGGTGGGGGGGTTTGGTGGACAGATATGTAGAAGGTAAGGGGAATCCAACAATAAAGTCAGCCTGGCTAGAAATTGCTTCTTTGAGGAGTATGATGGGATAGATTGGAAGGGGGAGGGGCGGGGGGGGGGGGGGAGATAGCATGGCATGTGATGGAGATGGCATGGAAGGGGTGGATGAGAAGATGGAATTGGTTGTGTGTGGCAAATTCAGGGACAGTTACTTGATACAAGTTATGTTAAAGCTACTGTTCATGCTAAAATGAACATTCACTAGATTTGAATGATAACATTTTAGAAAAGACATCAGGTGAATTAAAATACATCAACATTGATTCTATAGATGAAGATGATAAGTCTATACTCTCCAGAGTTTCTACACAGTCTAACTTCATTGGGCATGCCACCACACAAACTTAAGGCTCCAAGGAGCAATTATAAATTTTGCTACAAAACTGGAAGCCTAAACAAGGATTTCGTTATGGAACAAGGTTGCTAGTTAGGAAGCCACTTTCTTCGACGATAGATGCTGAAAGTATAACAGGCAGATTTCAAAGAAACAGTGTTTATTCCTCGAATAATATTGAGTCCATCAGATGTGAACTGCCTTTTCAACTCAGTTGGAAGCAGTTCCCAATTAGACATTCGTGTTCTATGACTGTAAAAAAAAAGTCAAGGCCAGATTCTCGACAAAATTGAATTTATTTTCCGAGGGCTGTTTTTACACATGGACAACTTTATGTAGCTTTTTCCAGAGAGAGAAGTTTTTGATTCTGTTCAAGTCTTTGGTGAAGTAATAACTAAAAATCCTGTATTTAAAAAAGCCCTGTTGCAAAAAAGATGCTAATTTGACAGCAAATGTTGTGTGTTTCTGACAGTTCTCAATGCAAATGGCACCAAACTAGAATGCAGTCCACCGCGTCCATATCTTGAGACTGTTATAGGTAAGACTGTTACAAAAGTGCCAAGCCAATAACCAGAATAAAGCAGAACTACAGGTAAACTATTAAAACAGCCTCATACAGATACATAAACTCCTTAGATGCCAGCCACTTGTTCTGTATAATCTTTGACCAGTTGAATTAGACTTGAAATCTGGATTCAGATTTTTTTCTCATCATCATGAACTTTTGTTCAGCTAAGAATGTTGTTGCATGTATTTCAAGTTCACAATGAAAAAAAGCAATGGATTTAATTGTAATAAATCAGCACACAGTATGTGGGTCTGGCATATACTTGAAAATTTGAAAGGGGAATAAACAACAAAAAAGGTTAAACTGGTTGGTATGGGAGCTCTTACAGACAGTGCTGAAACCTACAGAGATAAACTGTTACTCCTTTAAGTTGCAACAATGTGTCAGAGATAACAAGTCAGAAAACATGCTGAGCCATTGCTTAGATAACTCCAATGACAGACAAATGAATGTCCCCAATGATTGTCCCATCTTTGGAATAGTAAATGAGTTATACAGACTGGATCTCCAACGCTTCAACATGGCTTACATCAAGTCAGAGATTCCGCTGTACTCAACTTCAGTTCCCAACCTGAGCAACATGGCCTGCTTGAGGTGACACCCCTTCCCAAGGTCTAATTAACACTCTGGTCCTTAGGGACAGCCTTCTGTCTCACGAGACAATAGTTTGCACCATGGTGGTCAACCCTGTTTTCAACATCAACAACAACATCAGGAGCCCCACTCAGGTTTGGTAGTCTCTGCCGCATTTGTTGCAGAGGAAGACAGTGGGCTGACAAGGTGCAAGAATTGCTAGCCTCTGTTTTCTCTAGGTCCTCTCTCGGCCAGCTGAGCTTTCCATTTCTGTTCGCCTCTTCCAGTGCCCCTCCAAACAAACAGTCAGCCTCCAGAGGCCACAGCTGTCAGCGACTGTCTCCCAGTTATCAGTGTCAATGTTCACTATCTTCATATCTCACTTGCAAGTGTCCTTGCAGCAGAGGTATGGACATTGAGCAGGTTGTGATCCAGTGGCCAGATGATCCTACAGTACTCAAACACAAAAATCAATGCTGACACTCCAGTGCTGACGATTTTCGGGGCGAGACATTAAACAAAGGCTTCCTCTGCCCTCTCAAGTGGATGCAAAAGATCCCCCTGCACTATTTTTTAAAGGCAGGGAAGTTATCCCTGGTGGCTTGCCCAATATTTATCCCTCAATCAATATTACAAAAATAGTTATCGGGTGTGCAAATTGGCTGCCGACTTTTCTACATTCCAGAAGTGACTGCACTTCAAATGTACCTCACTGGGGCTCCCTGAAAGATGCCATAAGACTACAAGAACTTAATTTTCCAACAGGATAAACACTTGAACTGTACCAACTTATCTGAAAATGCAGATGATAATTTAAAGTAAGTAGCACTGAATCTAGCTCAACCGAGTACTGCTACAACAGAGTACACAACTCGGGGAATTTGGTGAGTGAGGGAATTCGGCAGCGAGGGAAGAGGTGCTGTTCTGGTCTTTTACAAAACAAGGAGCTGTCTGAGAGAGGAAGCAGGAAATAGCAAGACCTGGCAGCAGTAGTGACAGTGGTAAATCAGAACAGGGAAGAGGGGATCTCTGATGTTGTTTTCCAAAAATCAAGGAGTGACATTATAGGATTGCAAGCAGGAGATTGGTTAGTGATATATTAACGTGTTTTTTTTCCTCTCTAAACCAGGGTGGTGGTTTAAACTAGCATGGGAACGCTATGAAGTATTGGATTAAATTCATAGCTTAGCTTAATTAATAAAATTTCAAATCAAGGTAAGTACAACTGTAAGTGAATTAATAAGTATTAGCACAGCAGATCTAAATGCATGAATTAAAATGAATAGTTTATACAAAATAGAGCTTTAACTGGAAACTTAAACTAATTAATTTATTAAAAAAAAAGGGAAGAAATTATTTCTTAAATCATGGATGGAAAACGGAAACCTGTGGCTTGCAATTCCTTTGCCAAGTGGGAACTTCAGGACAGATCGTATACCTCGGGGACCACATGTGTATGAAGTGTCTCCTGATGCTTAAGCCTACGCCCAGGATTTCCAAGCTGGAGGGCTAGCTGGAGCCACTGCAGAGCATCAGGGAGGACAAGAGCTTTGTGGATCATATGTTTCGGGAGGTGATCATTCCACAGGTAGAGAGGGTTCAGAATAGTGGATGGGTGGACATCCAGAAGAGTAGGAAGAGGCAGGAGATACAAGAGTCTTCGAAATGTGTGCTATTCTCAAACCGGTATTTAGCTTTGAAAACTGCTGAGAGTGATAACATCCTGAAGGAGTACAGACCAGGCCATGGCATTCAAGGGCAAGAGGATGCACAGGAGCCAGAGAGTCATTTACAGCACAGAAGTAGGCAATTCAGCTCAAGTCCATGTTGGCTCTCCACAGAGCAATCCAATCAGTCCCACTTCCCTGCTCAATCCCCATAGCCCCACAAGTTTATTTCCTCCAACTGCCTATCCAATTTCTTTTTGAAATCATTAATTGATTCCCCTTCCACCATCCTCACAGGTGGAGAGTTGCAGGCCATTACCACTTGCTGCAGAAAAAGTTCTTCCTCACATTGTCCCTGCATCTCTTGCCCAAAACCTTAAATTTGTGTCCCGTAGTCCTTGTACTATCAGCTAATGGGAGCAGTTTTTCCTTGCCATAATCTAGTACACTTTTATCTAACCACCCCTCAGGTCTTCTTTGCTCCATGAGGAACAACTCCAGCTTTTCAAACATAACCTTGCAACTAAAATTCCCCACCAAAACCACTCTCTAAATCTCCTCTGCACCCTCTCATCCCTTCCTAAAAAGTGTGATAATTGAAACTGAACATAATACTCTAGTTGTGGCCTAACCAAGGCTTTAAAGATTCAGTATAACTTCCCTGCTTTTGTACTCAATGCCTCTATTTATGAAGCCCAAGAACCCATAAAATTTGCTAATTACTCTGTCAATATGTCCCACGACCTTCAAAAGATTGATGCACATGCACCCACAGGTCCTGCTGTTCCTGAATATTCTTTAGAATTGTGCCATTAAATCTATATTGCCTCTCCCCATCACTTCTGCCAAAATGCATCACCTCGCACTTCTCTGTATCCATTCGCCACTTATCTGCCCATTCTGCTGGCTTATATATGTTGTATTGCAGGCAATTTGTACTACCCTTACTGTTTGCCATTCCTCCAAGTTTGGTATTATTGACAAATTTTGAAATTCTAATCTGTATTCCAAGATACAAGACACATAGGTCTATCAAAAAAAAAGTGGTTCTAGCACTGACAGGAGGAAAATAGCAAACAGTAGAGATGCAGTTGTTCTAGGAGATTCCATAGTTCCAGGCACAGACATTTCTGCAACCATCATCATGAGTCCCATTTGGTGTGTTGCATCCCTGGTGCCAGGATAAAGGACATTGCAGAGAGTCTGCAGTGTGAAAGCAATGAGCTAGAGCTTGTGGCAGACATTGATACCAATGACAGAAAGGGCAAGATTTGAGGGCCAACGGCCAGATTTTTTCTTTAGGAGCAAGGGAGGAAGTTTAAAAAGTGGGATCTCAAAGGTAGTAATCCCTGGATTGCTCCCAGTGTCACACGCTAGCAAGAACAGAAATAGGAAGTTAGGGAGGATCAATGCCTGGCTTGCAGCATGGTGCAGGAAGGAAGGTTTCAGATTCTTGGGGCATTGGGACCAGTTCTGGGGCAAGAGGCACCTATTCAAAAGGGACAGGCTACACCTCAAAGGACTGGGACCAACATCCTTGAGGGGAAGTTCACTAGTGCAGTAAGGGAGAGCGTAACCTAAATTGGGAACAGTGAAGGAAATGGGACTGACTGGTTTGCTCTATTGAAAGCTAGCATGGACTTGATGGGCCAAATGGCCTCCTTCTGTGTCATAATGTGTCTATCACTCTTCTTCAGTTGCTGCCACAACTTCCACAGGTTTGCCCCCAATTCCATCATCCCTGTCTCAAACGGAGAGAAACAAGAACAAAATTGATCATGGTTTCATAAACTAATTCTTTTGAACACCAAACTCATTAGGGGATTATTAAGGTTTTGCCAGTTATGCAAAGGAAAACAGTGCTATTACTGTTGACCTAGGTAGGTTGGTGGAATGGGTAAATATATGGCTGGTGAAATTCAACACAGGAAAGCATTTTGGTAGAAAGAATGGGAAGAGATAATATAAGCTAAATAGTACTATTTTATACAAGGTAGAAGAGAGAGATCTGCAGTTATTTGTTTGCGATTCTTTAAAGGTGGTAGGACAGTTTTTTTTAAAAAAGCAATTAAAGCAAACGTGATCCTTGGTTTTATATATAGTGGCACAGAATACAAAGCCAGGAAGTTACATAAAACACTTCAGCTCCTGCTGGAGTATTGCATTTGATTCTGAGCATCACACTTTAGGAAGGATACAAAAGCTGTGGAGAGTGTACAGAAAACAAAAAGGGTTTTTAATGACGTGAATACCAAATGCAATGTTACATTTCTGATGCTTTGGCTGATAGCACTGCTGATGCTACAGAAGCTCAGAGGAGAAATAATGGTAGCCAGAAGCACCGATGAGGACCATACATGCATGTGGACTGACAGGGCGGTAGCTTGGACAGGCTGTATGTGCAGGGGAAGCATGCAGAATGGGCACATTGTGCAACAAATTATATCACATTCTGCTAATCTGGACCTTGCAGGTCCAGTTAACAAATCCCAGATGAAAATGTTTTCAGTTGCACTGAGAACTCTAGTATTATTTAAAGGGCCAGCAAGTGCTTTTTACTTACCTTTGCAAGTTTTGTGAAAGTACCGAGATGTGTTCTCAAAGCTGTTTCGATGAAGTCTCCTGCAGCAGTGGAACTCCATGAGCTGGCACGTCAACTTTCCCTGGCCTACTTGTAGTCCACTCATGCCCAAGTGACTCACCAGATCCTAAACTCAACTCTAAACTAGCCTCCAAGGTATGCACTT
Source organism: Cetorhinus maximus (assembly GCF_964194155.1). Classification (NCBI taxonomy): domain Eukaryota; kingdom Metazoa; phylum Chordata; class Chondrichthyes; order Lamniformes; family Cetorhinidae; genus Cetorhinus; species Cetorhinus maximus. The sequence goes on from NC_135881.1 coordinate 156,271,494, forward strand.
CACCAGTATCTGACCTGTCAAGTCAAACGATGGTCCTTCTTCATCACTTTATGTCCTGGACAACCACTTGGGCAGAAGTGTCATCAAGAAGAGCTGAAGCTCCAAGTTGTGGAATATAAGTGGCAGCTGATGCACCCACAAGACTGAAGAGCACTTATCTAGAGGCAGTCACTTCGCAGCATAAGGGTGTGCAGGCAGAGGAGCAATGCGTGATTGTCAGACAGTCAGGCAGGAGCAGGCGGGTAATGCAGGAGCTCTGAGTGCATCCTGTCCTTTAACCAGTATTCAATTCTGGATACTTGTGAAGACCATGGTTCTGAGAGTGCAGCGACAGCCAAATCCATGATATCACTGCTGACACAGGAGAAAGATTGGGAAATCAACACGGATAGCAAATTCTATACTTCGAGAAATAGATGGGAGCTTCTGTGGTCGCAGACACTAATCCAGGATGGAACATTACTTCACCGGTGTCAGGGTCAAGGACGTCACTAAGCAGCTGCAGAACACTGAGGGAGTGCGCAAGAAGTTGTGGTCCATATCGGTACCAACGATGCAACAAGATAGATGGATGAGATTCCGCAAGCAGATTTTAAGAAGCTAGGAAAGAGACTGACAAGCAGGGCCTCAAAAGGTAGTAATCTCCAGATTACTCCAGGTGCCACATGCTAATAAGTACTGAAATAGGAGGATAAAGGAGATGAATGCATGGCTGGAGAGATGATGCAGGAGGGACAGTTTTAATTCTTGGGACATTGAGATTGGTTCTGGGGGATGGATTGCGCCTAAACAGAGCCGGGACTAATGTCCTTGCGGGGTGGTTAGGGCTGGGTATTGGGAACCAGGATGTAACATTAGGAAGTATAAACAAGGTTCACAAAGAATTGGGAGAAGCAGATACCACTTGAGTTAAAAAATTAAGATGGGGGCCAGACTAAGATGCAATAAGTTAGGTTTACAATGTATGTATCTAAATGCACAAAGCATGGTAAAGAAAGATTGGTGAGCTGCAGTTGCAAATAGTCACATGTGAATACAACGTTGTGGTGACAATGGAGACCTGGCTCAAAAAATGGCAGGAATAGGTACTAAAAATCCCTGGATACAAGGTGGTGTTCAGAAAAGACCAGGAAGGAAAGAAAAGATGAGGTGGCTGTAATGAGTAAGGAAAATATTACAGTGCTAGAGAGAGAGAGATGATGCAAGAGAAAAAAAAAGAGGGGGCATATGACAGGTGTCAGGTTGATAATATAAAAGTGAGAACCAAGCTGAATATCAAATGTTCAGAGGGGAAGAGAAAAGAAAACTGGCGGCAAAGAGAGAGAATGACAGCTAATATAAAAAAGGAATACAAAAGTCTTCTATAAACATATAAATAGTAAAGAGGTAGGAAGAGGAGGAGATGTAGGGCAGATTAGGGACCAAAAAGGTCTAAGCAGAGGCAGAAAGCATGACTGAGGTGATAAATCGTTACCCAGGAACAGGACACTTCCAAAAATCAGTGAAAGAGGGCTAAAAATTGATAAAGAAAGAATGGACATTAGAAAGATTGGCAGTACTTAAAGTTGATAAGTTACCAGGACTGGATCGGATGCATCCTAGGGTGCTGAGAGAAGCAAGGATGTAAATTGCGGAGGTACTGGCCATAATCTTCCAATCTGAGGTGCTGGTGCCAGAGGGCTGGAGAATTCCAAATAGGGTGTAAGGTTAAGCCCAACAGCTACAGGCTATTCAGTGTAAGCTTGGTGGTGCAAAAGCTTTTAAAGACAGCAATACAGGATAAAATTAAGTCACTTGGATAAATATGGATTATTTAGGGAAAGCCAGGGCAGATTTGTTAAAAGTCCGTCATGGTTATCTAACTTAATTGAATTCTTTGATGAAGAACAAATATGGTTGGTGTGGTGAAAATGTACCTCTAAAAGGCATTTGATAAAGTGCAAGCAAAGTTGAAGCCATAGAATTCAAGGAGAAGTTTCAGGATGGATACAAAGTTTGCATAGTGGCAGGAAAGAGACAGTAGTGGTGAATGGTTGTTTTGCAGATGGAGGCAAGTATAGAGTGGGGTACCCCAAGGATCGCTACTAGGACCACTGCTTTTCTACACTTGGGAAAGAGGACACAATTGCAAAATTTGCAGATGACACAAAAGTTGGAAGTATGGTGAACGGAGAGGATTGAGATAGACTTCAAGTGGACATAGGCTGGTGGATTGGGCAGACACATGGCAGATGAATTTAATTGCAGAGTAGTGTGAAGTGGTACATTTTGATAGGAAGAATAAAGAATAAATTGTGTCCTTTATAAAATAAAGGACACAATTCTAAACAGGGTGCAGGAACAGAAAGGCCTGGGGATATCTGTGCAAAAATCATTGAAGGTGGCAGGGTAGGTTGAGAAAATGGTTAAAAGGCATGTAGGATCCTGGGGTTTAAAAATAGAGATTGAGATATCGAACACAAAAGGATGACAATGTACCTTCATAAAACACTTTAGGATGTGAAGGCTTTAGAGATGATGCAGAAAAGATTTTCAGGGATGAGGGACTTGAATTACACAGATAGATGGGAAGAAATTTTGTTAGTTCTCCCTAGAGAAGGTTGAGAGGAGGTTTGATAGAGGTGCTCAAAATTATGAAGGGTCTGGGCAGAGTAGACAAAGAGAAGCTATTCCCATTAGTGGAAGAATCAAAGCAGATTCGTTGGCTAAAGAACGAAAGGTGACAAGAGGAAAGGTTTTTTTTTTAAATGCAGTGGGTAGATAGGATCTGGAATGTGTGTGTAGTGGGTCAGATTCAAATCAAAACTTTCAAAAGAGAATGGGATCAGCACCTGCAGAGAAACAAACAAACAAAATCTGCAGGGCCACAGAGGTGGGCAAGTGGCACTAGCCAAATTGTTCTTGCAGAGAGCTGGCATGAACATGATCTTATTGAATGGCGGAGCAGGCTTGAGAGGCTGAATGGCCTACTCCTGCTCCTGATTCGTATGTTCATATCAGGAGGTGTTGTGCTGCTCTTGCCCTTCCTCATGGGATAATCGTGCCCCTTGGCTGAAAATGGGAATACACAAATTCTCCCCTCTTTGTATTTTAAAAACTCTAATAACTACTTCACACTTTCAATGGCACGGTAAAGAGAGTGTATGAGGACAAGGTGGTGCTGGACAGAGGCTGATATTTCCTGAATATAGGAACAGGAGGTGGCCATTTAGCCCTTTAAGCCTATTCTACCATTCAAGAAGATCACAGCTGATCTGTGACCCAACTCCATACCTGCCTTTGCCTCATATTCCTTAATACAGTTTTTAACAAATATCAGTTTTAAAGTTAACTGATGTAGCCTAATTGCTATTTGTGGGGGAGTGTTTCAAATTTCCCCTGCCATATGTCTGTATGTCTGCCATATGTCCACTCCTGAAAGGTCTAGCTATAATTTTTAGACCATGCTCCCAGCAGAAATAGTTTCTATCTATCTTTCGGCTTTTTCCATGTTACATGGGGTCATCAATGCTGGCTGATCATTTTCATATCAACCAGAACTTTTTTTTGGGTTTAGTAGGGGGTTTTACAGCCAGATGCCCTTCCTGACACTAACCTTTCCCATTTATTCAGACTGTGGACTGACACCAATACATGTCATCTTGCCTGCACCAGTACCTGGGTTCTATCTACCCTATCTATTAGGATATTAATATCTTGGAAGACTTTGATACACAGGTGAATGACCTGCATTTTATAACAGGAATATACTGCCTTCCCAGTAAGCAGCAATTTTAAAAAGTTTTTCATGTCATATACACCACAAAAAAGGCTTCAGGGAGCAAAGAATAAATTGGACTAAAATTCTCTAACAGGTGGAATGTTCAGTCAAACTAAACGGATTTAAAGTGTTCTCATTCAGCATGACATTTTAAATCTGTAAATACTTCCACTTACTTTAAAGTGCAGATTATATCTATCACACAATAACTGCAAGTTTCTCACACTTACTGAAGAACATATATAAAAACAGAAATAATGGATACATTATGAGATACAGATACAGAATGTTTTTAAGACCACAAAATTCACATGGTGGCTATGAAATATTTAAGTGTTCTTATGAACCAATGATGTCATTTGAACCCATCAATAAGCTTATCGCCTCCTAATTACACATGGGTATCCACTAGACTCTTTACAATTTCAACAGTTGCAGCAGCTGTTGGTCTGGCATCGTACTTGCATCACAGATCTAGTGAATGGACATATATTGAGTAAAGAACACAGTGTTAACCTCAGTCTCTCTTTACATTTCTCTCCGCTGTCCCACACATGCCCACAACTTTGGAAGAGACTGACTCTCAAGTTACTTAGCCCTGCACTCAAATTCCCACAATATAGTCTTTGGCCTTCAATTCATCATGAAATCTTGGACAGCTATCAATTTGCTAAAATCATACCCTCGCCATCTTGGCTGCTCTTGTCCCCAGCAGAGCTAATACTCTCTTGCCCTAATTATTCCCCAGAATATTCCTCATCACAACTCCCTGAAGTCTAAGGGGTGCAGACTTGAATGCCTTTCATGAGCAATTGATTTAACTATTCTAACTAACTACATCACTTAAATGCTCCCCATCACTAAAACCACCCACTATTTAAAGATCATCCAGGAATTCAAAAAAATAAGGGACCGAGTGAAACTGCAGTGGATAAAAGGAGCAGCAGCAGAGCAGGTCTGAGGCAGGAGCAGCTGGAACCGAGAAGGACTGAAGGGGATAAAAAGAATGGTGGCAGGGCAGGCCCAAGACCAAAACAAGTGTGAACTCAGCGGGACAGAAGGGAATAAAAACTAGAGGTTGGGAGTGGAGAACCGCTTTTGAAGAAAGGCAAGTGATGGCTGGCGAGGATTTCCCTTTCGGCCCCTATCGAGCTTTACCTGTCCCACCCCCCTCTACCAGCTTATATTTCATCTCATTTCTATATTTCTTAGTTCTGATGAAGGGTCATACGAACTCGAAACGTCAACTGTATCCCTCTCCGCAGATGCTGTCAGACCTGCTGAATTTTTCCAGGTATTTTTGTTTTTGTTTCCCTTTTTCCTGTTTTTCTCTCTCCAAGTTAGGGCATTGGTTTAAACTAGAAGCCGGAAAATAAAAATTTCAATTGGAGTATCTATAACAGTAATGATTTAATAATGAGTATTAGTACAGAGCAGGTCTAGAGGGATAATTAAAAATAATGGCTTAAACAAGATACTCACTAGACGCTAAAAAGAGGAAGAGAGATTTGTTTCTCGATCATGGATGGGCAGCAGAGATCTGTTGCTTGCAATTCCGGCACTAGGTGGGAACTTCAGGACACCATATATCTTGGAGGACCACCCGAATAGAAAAAATGTCTCCAGTTGCTTGAGCTCAAGCTCAGGACTTCTGAGCTTGAGGGGCAGCTAGAGTCACCATGGCACATCAACAAGGCTGAAAGTTTCCTGGATTAGACATTCCGGGAGGTGACTGCCCCACAGACCTGAGGATAGGAGATGGGTGGGCATCTGGAAGAACTGCAGGAGTCTTTGGGGCATGTGCCAGCCCCAGAGTGGCACTCAGCACTGAAGAATGCTGGGAGAAATGACACCTTGAAGGAATACAGTCCAGCCCAAGACATCAATAGAAAGGGGAGTGCACAGGAGGGAGCAGTACAGTAAAGAAATGCTGTCACTATAGGAGATTCCACAGTTTAGGGGTTGGACAGGAATTTATGTAATGGTCATCACTAGTCCTGCATGGTGTACTGCTTCCCTGCAACTGATGGCATTCTACAGGCCGCACAAGAGCAAGCATCACAGGTGTGCAATAACTATACAGGTGGCAATACTAGAGGACTTTAAATACCCAAGTATCAATTAGGATAATGGTAGAGTATAGAGAAAGGAGGGGGAGGAATTTCTTAAATGTGTTACTGGATCTGGCACTGAGAAATGAGGTGGGCCAAGTGGATCAAGTGTCTGTGGGAAAACAGTGATCATTATATCATTCAGTTTAGATTATGCTTGGTCCTTTCCATTACTAATTTAAGCTAAAGTTTCTTAACTGGATGAGGGCTAACTTCAATGGGATGAGAAAGGATCTAGGCAGGGTAAAATGGAACCAAAGACTGACAGAAAAAACTGTAACAGAACAATGAGTGATCTTAAGAGGAGATGTTTCAGGGACAGGCTAGGTATATTTCAGCAAGAGTGAAAGGTAATGGAACCAAAGCCTTGGATGAATGGGAGATGGAGAATATAATGAAACAACAAAACAGGATGTATGATGCATGTCAGGTGAATTCTTCACATGAGAAGCAGATCAAATGCAAGTCGAGAGGGGAAAGTGGAAATAAGACTGGCAAGAATGAATGAGAATATAATGGCAGTTAACATAACAGGGACCCCCAAAAAATCTTCTACTGGGATGTAATATGTCAGTGGGTGGTGAGGTCCATCAGGGACAAAAAGGATGTTATATGCTTATGTTTAGAGGTACAGGCAAAGCCAAAATACTTAGAGTACTTTGCATCAGTGTTGACTAAGGAAGAGGATGCTGGATGCTTAAAAAAAATATCAATAGAAGCAAAGATGGTAGAGCTAACAGATCAACTGAAATTGATAGCAGGATGTACTGGGAAAGTGGACAATGCTTAGAATGAATAAATCACCCAGTCTGGAGGGCTTGTATCTCAGGTTGTCAAGAGATAGCAAGAGGGCTTGCCATAATCTTCCAATCTTCCCTAGATATGGGATAGGTGCCAGGGGATTTGAAAGTCACATGAGTGTACAAGGACATTTCTAGTAACTAAAATGTAGCTCAGTTTAGCATCAGTGGCAGGTAAGGTTTTAAAAACAATAATCAGAGAAAAAGAAATCAACAGGCAATGAGTTAATTAAGGAGAGCCTGCATAGATTTATAGAAGGCAGATCATGCTTGACAAATCTAATCACATTTCTTGATGAAGGGAATTCAAAAGATGATATCTAGCAACTGTTTTATGAAGTACCATAAGACATAAGACATAGGAGCAGAAATTAGGCCATTCGGCCCATTGAGTCTGCTCCGCCATTCAATCATGGCTGATAAGTTTCTCAACCCCATTCTCCCCACGTAACCTTTGATCCCCTTACCAATCAAAAATCTATCTCGGTCTTAAATACACTCAATGACCTGGCCTCCACAGCCTTCTGTGGCAATGAATTCCATAGATTCACCACTCTCTGGCTAAAGAAGTTTCTCCTCATCTCTGTTCTAAAAGGTCTTCCCTTTACTCTGAGGCTGTGCCCTCGGGTCCTAGTCTCTCCTACTAATGGAAACTTCTTCCCCACGTCCACTCTATCCAGGTCTTTCAGTATTCTGTAAGTTTCAATCAGATCCCCCCATATCCTTCTAAACTCCAACGAGTATAGACCCAGAGTCCTCTAACGTTCCTCATATGTTAAGCTTTTCATTCCTGGGATCATTCTCGTGAACCTCCTCTGGACCCTCTCCAGGGCCAGCACATCCTTCCTGAGATACAGGGCCCAAAATTGCTCACAATATTCTAAATGTGGTCTGACCAGAGCCTTATAAAGCCTCAGCAGCACATCCCTGCTTTTATATTCTAGTCCTCTCGAAATAAATGCCAACATTGCATTTGCCTTCCTAACTACTGACTCAACCTGCAAGTTAACCTTAAGAGAATCCTGGACTAGGACTCCCAAGTCCCTTTGCACTCCAGATTTCTGAACTCTCTCCCCATTTAGAAAATAGTCTATGCCTCTATTCTTCCTACCAAAGTGCATGACCTCACACTTCCCCACGTTGTATTCCATCTGCCACTTCTTTGCCCATTCTCCTAACCTGTCCAAATCCTTCTGCAGCCTCCACGCCTCCTCAATACTACCTGTCCCTCCACCTATCTTTGTATCATCTGCAAACTTAGCCAGGATGCCCTCAGTTCCTTCATCTAGATCATTAGTGTATAAAGTGAAAAGTTGTGGTCCCAACACTGACCCCTGCGGAACTCCACTAGTCACCGGCCGCCATCCTGAGAAGGACCCCCTTACCCCCACTCTCTGCCTCCTGCCAGACAGCCAATCTTCTATCCATGCTAGCACCTTGCCTCTAACACCATGGGCTCTTATCTTACTGAGCAGCCTCCTGTGCGGCACCTTGTCAAAGGCCTTCTGGAAGTCCAAGTAGATAACATCCATTGGCTCTCCTTTGTCTAACTTACTCGTTACCTCCTCAAAGAATTCTAACAGATTTGTCAGGCATGACCTCCCCTTGATGAAACCATGCTGACTTTGCCTGATTTTACCATGCACTTCCAAGTATTCTGAAATCTCATCCTTAATAATGGACTCTAAAATCTTACCAACGACCGAGGTCAGGCTAATCGGCCTGTAATTTCCCATCTTTTGCCTCACCCCCTTCTTAAACAGGGGAGTTACATGAGCAATTTTCCAGTCCTCTGGGACCCTCCCTGACTCCAGTGATTCCTGAAAGATCGCCACTAACACCTCCACTATCTCTTCAGCTATCTCCTTCAGAACTCTGGGGTGGAATCCATCTGGTCCAGGTGATTTATCCACCTTCAGACCTTTCAGTTTTCCTAGCACCTTCTCCTTGGTAATGGCCACCATACTCACCTCTGCCCCCCGACTCTCTTGAACTTTGGGGATGTCACTCGTGTCTTCCACTGTGAAGACTGACGCAAAGTACCTATTCAGTTCCTCCGCCATTTCTTTGTTCCCCACTACTACTTCTCCAGCATAATTTTCCAGCGGCCCAATGTCCACTTTCGCCTCTCTTACCCTTTATATATCTAAAAAAACTCTTGCAAACTACTTTTATATTACTGGCTAGTTTACCCTCATATTTAATCTTCTCCCTCCTTATTTCTTTTGTAGTTGTCCTCTGTTGGTCTTTGTAGGCTTCCCAATCCCCTGGTTTCCCACTGCTCTTTGCCGCATTGTATGCTTTCTCTTTAGCTTTTATGCTGTCCCTGACTTCCCTTGTCAGCAATGGTTGCCTCGCCCTCCCTTTAGTATGCTTCTTCTTCCTCGGGATGAATTTTTGCTGTGTCTCCCAAATTACTCCCAGAAACTCCTGCCATTGCTGTTCCTGCCTGTCTTTCCTGCTAGGCTCATCTCCCAGTCAATTCTGGCCAGCTCCTCCCTCATGCCTCTGTAGTTGCCTTTATTCAACTGTAATACCGTTACATCTGATTCCAGCAAATACCACATAAAAGCTGGTTAACAAAACTAAGACTCAAGGAATGGGAGGATTAGTATAGCTTGGATAAAAAAAATTGACTTAAGGACAGAAAACAACAAGTTGTAGTAAACTGTTGTTTTTCAGACTGGAGGATAGTAGACTGTGATGTTTTCCCAAGGATTAGTGCTAGGACCACTCCTTTTTTTGGTATATACAAATGACTCAGTTATTGGAACACAAAGTAAAATGTCAAAATTTGCAGGTGAAACCAAATTAGCAGAATAAGCAGAAAAGTGGCAGTTGGAATTTAGAGAAATGTGAGCTAATGCATTTTAGCAGAAGAGATAGGGAGAAGCAATCTTAATCACATGGAACCATTCTAAAAAGTGGGCAGGGACAGAGGGATCTGAGGGTTCTTGTGCATGGATCTTTGAAGGTGGCAGGTTACATTGAGAAAGTAGTTAGCAATGCATATCAGATCTTGGGTTTCATAAATACAGATATGAAAACAAAAACAGGAAAGTTATGCTGAACCTTTATAAAGCTTGGGCAAGGTACTGCGTCCAATTCTGGGTCACCACACTTTAGGAAGGATGCAAGGATTCTTGAGGGTGCAGAGGAGGAACTGTTCCTGCTTGTAAATGGATCGAGAACCAGAGGGCACAGTTTTAAAGTGTTTTGCAAAAGAAGCAAATGCAAGGTGAGAAAAAAAAAACTTTCACACAGCAAGTGGTTCAGGTTTGGAATGCACTGCCTGGAAGTGTGATGGAGGCAGGTTCAATTGAGGCATTCAATGATTATTTAAACAGAAAAAAAATGTGCAGGGTTACAGGGAAATGGCAGGCGGTTGGCACCAAGTTAAAATGCTCAGAGAGCCAGTACAGACATGGGCTGAATGGCCTCCTTCTACACTGTAACAATTCTGTGATTTGCCAGAATGGATAGAGCCATGAAGGATTTTAGTTACAAACTTAGGTAATGGTAATTCCCAGGATGTTGATAGTGGAGGATTCAGTGATGATAATGCCATTGAACATCAAGGGTGATGGTTGGATTCTCTCTTGTTGGAAATGGTCATTGCCTGACACTTGTGTGGCACGATGTTGCTTGCTAATTGTCAGCCCAAGCCTGGATATTGTCCAGCTCTTGCTGCATTTGGACATGGACTGCTTCAGTATCTGAAGAGTTGTGAATAGTGCTGAGCATTGTGCAATCATCAGCGAACATCCCCACTTCTGACCTTATGATGGAAGGAAGGTCGTTGATGAAGCAGCAATGGTTGGGCCGAGGACACTACCCTGAGGAGCGCCTGCAGTGATGTCCTAGAGCTGAGATGACTGGACTCCAACAACCACAACCATCTTCCTTTGTGCTAGGTATGACTCCAACCAGTGGAGAGCTTTTCCCCCTGATTCCCATTGACTCCAGTTTTGCTAGGGCTCCTTGATGCCACACTCGGTCAAATGGTGCCTAATGTCAAGGGTAGTCACTCTCCCCTCACCTCCGGAGTTCAGCTCTTTTGTCCATGTTTGAACTAAGGCTGTAATGAGATCAGAAGCTGTGGTCCTGGCAGAACCCAAACTGGTAATATAAAGACATATAGTCAGTTTCTAGAGATATTTAAATAAGAATAAAAAAGTTAACAAAAGTGAGCTAGAGAGAGCACGTTTGGGGAATTGATAATGGAAATTAGGGAGATAGCGGATGAATTGAACAGTATTTTGCTTCGGTCTTCATTATAGAGGACACAAGTAACATCCCAGAAATAGCTGTAAATCAGGAAATGGAAGGGAGGGAAGAACCTGAGCAAATTGTTGGGGCTGCGGGCTAACAAATCCCCGGGTCCGGATGGACTTCACCCTAAGGTCTTGAAAGAAGTGGCTAGTGAGATAGTTGATGCATTGGTTTTAATTTTCCAAAATTCACTAGATTCTGGGAAGGTTCCGTGAGGTTGGAAATGGCAAATATAACTCCTTTATTCAAAAAGGGAGGGAGACAAAACAGGAAATTATAGGCCAGTTAGCCTAACATCTGTCATAGGAAAAAGTTAGAAGCCATTATTAAAGATGTTATAGCAGGGCACTTAGGAAAATTCAAGGCAATCAAGCAGAGTCAACATGATTTTGTAAAAGGGAAATCACGTTTAACAAATTTATTGGAGTTCTTTGAAGGGGTCCCATGTGCTGTGGATAAAGGGGATGTACTGTACTTGGATTTCCAGAAGGCCTTTGAAGTGGTGCCACATCAAAAGTTATTGCAGAAAATAAAAGCTCATACTCATAGGGGATAACATTGGCATGGATAGAAGATTGGCTAGCTTACAGGAAGCAGAGAGTTGGCATAAATGTGCCTTTTTCTGCTTGGCAGGGTGTGACGAGTGGTGTGCCACAGGGAGCAGTGCTGGGGCCTCAACTTTTTACAATTTATATAAATGACTTGGATGAAGGGGCTGAAGGAATGATTGCTAAATTTGCTAATGACACAAAGATAGGTAGGAAAGTAAATTGTGAGGAGGACGCAAGGAGACTACAAAGTGACATAGATAGGTTAAGTGAGTGGGCAAAGATCTGGCAAGTGGAGTATAATGTGGGCAAATGTGAAATTGGTCATTTTGGCAGGAAGAATGAATAAGAAGCTTATCTAAATGGTGAGAGATTGCAGAGCTGAGATTCAGAGGGATCTGGGTGTCCTAGTGCATGAAATACAAATGGTTAGTTTGCAGGTACAGCAGGTAATTAGGAAAGCTAATAGAATGTTATCATTTATTGTGAGGGGAATTGATTACAAAAGTAGGGAGGTTATGCTTCAGTTGGTGAGACCACATCTGGAGTAGTGTGTGCTGTACTGGTCATCTTATTTAAAGAAAGATATAAATGTGTTAGAAGCAGTTCAGAGAAGGTTTACTAGACTAATATCAGGAATGGGCGGTTGTCTTATGACGAAAGGCTGGACAGATTAGGCTTGTATCCACTGGAATTTAGAAGAATAAGAGGCATCTTAATTGAAACCTTTAAAATTCTGAGGGGTCTTGACAGGGTGGATTTGGAGAGGATATTTCCTCTTGTGGGAGAATCTAGAACTAGGGGTCACTGTTTAAAGATAAGGGATCGCTCATTTAAGACAGAGATGAGGAGACATTTTTGCTGAGCGTTGAGTGTCTTTGGAACTCTCTTCCTCAAAAGGTGGAGGAAGAAGAGTCTTTTTTTTTTTAAAAAGGCAGAGCTAGATAGATTCTTGATTAACAAGGGGGTGAAAGGTTATCGGGGGGTAGGCAGGAATATGGGGCTGAGGTTACATTCAGATCAGCCGTGACCTTATTGAATGGCGCAGCAGGCCCGAGGGGCCAAGAAGCCTACTCCTGTTCCTAATTCGTATGTAGTTATTCCAATAACAGTATTCCAGTGTTAGATGAAGTTAGTGTTAGAGTGGAATACAATAATACATCCTATTACTTGTCATTGGTCGTAGTCAGAGGAAACAAAGTTTCCCTAATGGGAAGAAATTGATTTAAAACGATGCAGTTAAACTGAACCGAGTTATTTACAGTATGGATCAGTAAGAATATATGCTCCTAATTTATATCTTTGTATGATCTCCAACAAGAAAATCTAACCATCACCCCTTGACATTTCATGGCATTACCAAGGCTGAATCCCACACTAACATCCTGGGGGTTACCATTGACCAGAAACTGAACTGGACTAGCCATATAAATACAGTGGCTACAAGAGCAGGTCAGACGCTGGGGATTCTGTTGTGAGTAACTCAGCTCCTGACTCCCAAAAGCCTGTCCACCCACCATCTAAAAGGCACAAGTCAGGAGTGTGATGGAATATTCCCCACTTGCCTGGATGAATGCAGCTCCCACAACACTCAAGAAGCTTGACACCATCCAAGACAAAGCAGCTCGCTCGATTGGCACCACATCCACAGACGTTCACTCCCTCCACCACCGACGCACAATAGCACCAGTGTGTACCATCTACAAGATGCACTGCAGAAATTCGCTAAGGCTCCTTCAACAGCAGCTTCCAAACCCACGACTACTACCATCTAGAAGGACAAGGGCAGCAAATAGATGTGAACACCAGCACCTGGAAGTTCCCTTCCAAGTCACTCACCATTCTGACTTGGAAACATATCGCCGTTCCTTCACTGTCACTGGGTCAAAATCCTGGAGCTCCCTTCCTAATATGGTGTACCTACACCACATGGACTGCAGCGATTCAAGAAGGCAGCTCACCACCACCTTCTCAAAGCAACTAAGGATGGGCAATAAATGCTGACCCAGCCAGCGAATCCCACATCACATGAATGAATATAAAAAAACTAGCTCTAATTTTTCCTTCCTTATTAATCATTTTGTTATTCTTTGCTGTTCTTTGTATTCTTTCTTTCCAATCTTCTGACCATTATCCCTTCTTGGTGTAATTATATGCATTTTCTTTAAGTATACTGTACCAGGGAAAGAAGAGAGAGGGGGAAGAAACCGTGGATGAGCGAATACTGCTCACACGACGCGTGATTCTGTGTACAAAGTGCAAAGCGCGGGCGAGTGAAAACGTGAATCAGGAAATCGCAAATGGTGGGGCTTTAGTGTCTATTCTGAAATATCCCTTTAAATGTCTGTCACTGAACTTCTATTGACATATCCCTTAACCTCATTTGCCAGTTCACTTTAGCTAGCTCTGCTTTCATGCCCTCATAATTGCCCTTATTTAAGTTTAAGACACTAGTCTTGAATGCACTCATTCCTCCCTCAAAATGAAAATAAAATTCAATCCTAATATGATTGCTGTTACCTAGGGGTGCCTTCACTAGGAGGTTATCAATTAATCCTATCTCGTTGCTCAATACCAGCTCTAGTATAGCCTGCTCTCTGGTTGGCTCCAGAGCATGCTGTTCTAAGAAACTATCCCAAAAAACTTCTATGAACTTCTCATCTACGCTACTTTTGCCCACCTGATTTTCAAAGTCTATATGTAGATTAAAATCCCCCATGATTATTGCTGTACCTTTCTGGCAAGCTTCCATTATCTCTTCTTTTATACTCTATCCTACTGTGAAGTTACAATTAGGGGGCTTGTACACCACTCCCACAAGTGCTTTCTTGCCTTTATCATTCCTTATCTCAACCCAAACCGCTTCTACATCCTGGTTTTCTGAACTTAGCTCATCCCTCTCTAATATGCTAATACAATCATTAATTAACAGAGCCACCCCTTCACCTTTTCCTAACTTCCTGTCCTTTCTAAATGTCACATATCCTTCAATATTCAGGTCTCAATCTATGTCATCCTGTAGCCTTGTCTCTTTACTGGCTATCAGATAATACTTACTTATTTGTATTTGCGCTATCAGTTCATCTGTTTTGTTTTGAATGCTACGTGCATTTAGTTACAGAGCCTTTAGTTTTGTCCTTTTATTATTTCTGTAGCATCTAGCCTTATCTGCTGATTTAATTTGTACACTGTCCCTTCCCGTCAGTCTGTTTATCATTTCCCATATTAATACCCATCTCTCTCGCCTTGTGTCTCCTCTTTGATTTACCACACCTTCCCTAGTTTGATCTCTTGCCCCCACTATTCAGTTTAAAACCCACTCTACTTTCCTAGTTAGGCAGCTCATGAGTATACCAGCCCCAGTACGGTTCAGGTATAGACCGTCCCAAATGGTACAGATCCCACTTTCCCCCATACTGGTGCCAATGCCCCACAAACCAGAACCCACTTCTCCCATGCCAGTCTTTGAGCCACGCATTCACTTCTTTAATCTTATCTGTCCTATGCCAAATTGCATGTGACTCAGGTAATAATCCAGATATTACCACCTTTGAGGTTCTGCTTCTTAATGTGGTGCTTAGCTCATCATACTGAAAAAGCAAAGCCTCCTTCCTTATCCTGCCTATGTCATTGGTGCCTACCATGGATCATGATAACTGGACCTCCCCCTCCCACTGCAGGTTCCTCTCCAGCCCAGAGATGTCCTGAACCCTGGCACCGGGCAGGCAACACAGCCATCTGGACTCTTGCTCTTTGCTACCGAGAGCAGTGACAACTACAATTCATACTACATTCGTTTTTGCTCCCCCAACTTGGATGGCTTCCTGTACCACGGTGTCATGGTCAGTTTGTTCATCCACCCTGCAGCCCCCACTCTCATCCTAACAAGCTGAGAACACCTCAAACCTGTTGGACAGTTGCAGAGGCTCACACTGCTGCCCTCTGGGTCCCCTTACCTGCCTCACTCACAGTCACACCCTCCTGGCCACTGACCAAATCAGAAGACCCTATCTTAAGTGGTGTGACTAACTGCCTCCTGGTTTAAAGCATCCAGGTAACTTTCCCCTCCCTGATGTGTTGCAGGGTCTGCAGCCGATGTTCCTCAAGCCGCAAACACTTACTGCAGACATGTTTGCCCTGGATCACAATGTTATCCAGGAGTTGCAGCCTTGGCAAATCATCTGCCCTGTCATTGTTAAAGTGTTTTAAATAATTAATTATATTCATTATAATCACTTACTTATGTTACTTATATATTTTATTAACTTTACCACCAAATTATGCACTGTTTTAAACCTTAGGGACAGAATAGAACTTACCCACATGCCAGATACTCACCAAACAGTTAGCACCTTTCCCTGTAGTTGAGCAAGGATCAATTTCTATGGGGTGACAAAGATAGAATGAGGAAACAAAACTCCTTCTCACCAAACTCCAAGTCTTCACTCAGTCAGCTGCATTCTGTTTGCCAAGGCTGCACTAACGAACCCTGAATTTATAGTAAACTGAACTGGGGCTACAGTAACCAGATTACTTAGCTAATTAACTACTCAGCTCCTACAGCAGAGTGAGAGTGTACCCCAGTCTACTGGTAGTAGCTGCAGAAGAAGAAAAGAAAGACGTCTGACCTTATGATGGAAGGAAGGTCATTGATAAAACAACTAAACATGGCTGGGCCTAGACACTACCCTGAGGAATGCCTGATGGTAGGAGGGCTAGTGGACAAAGATTCAAGGTTTTAGGCAAGAGTTACAGGGGAATGAGGGGAAGATTTTTTTTTAAAACTCAGCAAGCGTTTATAACCTTGAACTCACTGTCTATGAGGGTGGTGCAAGCAGAGATGGATGGGTGGAATTTAATGCCCTCCCCTATGGCAGGTTTGTGGCGAGTCTGTGGCAGGTAGGAAGGTAGCAGTGGGGATGCCAGTTGCCTCCTCACCTCCAATCCAATTAGTGCTGTGGCAGGAAGGCACATGGACAGCATTCCTGCCCCAACGCCAATTGAGGCCTTTATGGGCAATTAACTCCCCGGGAAATTATGGCAATCCACCCAAAATCGTCAAAGTGGAAAACCTGCACTGCTGCAGCATCTCCATTGGAAGGACCTATGCCTCAAGAAATGCGTTATGCTAACCTTGTAAAAAAAACAAGAAGGATTGCAGTGACTGCAATTACCGAGGTATCACCTCGTTAAGTATCGACGGGAAGACCCATGCTCGCGTAGGTCGTTCTACATAGTCTTCATAGACCTCACCAAGGCCTTTGACCTTGTCAGCAGAGAAAGAGTCTTTAAACTGCTGTGGAAAATAGGCTGCCTGCCTGGACTCCTGGTCTTCATTTCTTCTTTCCGTGAAAAGATGCAGTTTCATCAGTTACCATGGAGCATCATCGGAGGCTTTCAAGATCAGCACCGGGGTAAAGCAGGGCTGCGTCCTGGCGCCAACTCTCTTTGGTGTATTTTTCTCCACACTGCTATTGTACGCTTTGGGTGACTCAAATGAGGGTATCTACGTGCATACCAGAGCTGACAGCAAGCTGTTCAGATTAGCAAGACTGCACACCAAGCCCAAGTGATTGTCCTAGTCTGTGAGTTGCTGTTTGCTGATGACGCCACACTGGCATCACAGACTGCAGTTCACTTGCATCAGCTTGGAGATCGGTTCACACAGGCCTACAAGGAATTTGGACTGTCAATCAAAATCAGGAAGATCAAAGTTATGGGCTAGAACTTAGAGACTTCACCTTCCATCAACAATGACAACCTCACTCTGTCAACAGCTTCACGCACCTTGGATCTACAATTACCAGTAACCTGTCCCTTGATACAGAAATCAGCATCAGGATTGCCAAGGCCACAGCTGTGATGTCAAAGTTGAGACGGTGACTGTGGATCAACCTCAAGCTAACAGAAAATACAAAGCTCTGTGTACCAGGCCTGTGTTCTCAGCCCCTTTGCACTAATAACACATGGCCAACTTGTGCAAGCCAAGCAAAGTAGCTTAACAGCTTCCACCTCCGCTGCCTCAGATGAAAATTGGGCACCGCCTGGCTGGACAAGTGCTGAATACAGAAGTACACCAGCGTGCAGGGATTCCTAGCATGTTTGCTCTCATTCAGTGGTGGCTCGTTAGCTAGGTCATGTCCACCAAATGGATGACAGCCATAACCCCAAAGACATATGCTATGACGAACTTGCTATTGGCAGAGGACCAGCACCCATGCCTGAGATACATGGACATCTGCAAGGAGGACCTCAAATTGACCGGGATCAGAGGCAATATATGGGAAGTCCTTGCTGCTGACTGGAGTGGCTGGAGACAGGTAGGTCGTGGAAAAGTGCAGAGGACAAAAGAAATGACCAGATGGTGGAAAACAGAGCCCACCAGAAGGAAAAGAAACACATTCGTTGACCTCAGCCCAACACTATTCATCTGTGCCAGCTGCGGAAGGGGCTGTCACTCACAAATCAGCCTCTACAGCCACAACAGACAACCTTCAATACAGAAGCGACATACATCCCGGGCATCAAGATGGACGGATGCCTATACCGCCACCTGGAAGCTCCCCTCCAAGTCACTCACCATTCCTCCACTATTGCTGGCTCAAAATCCCGGAACTCCCTCTTTAACAGCACTGTGGGTGTACCTACACCAGCAGACTGCAGCAGTTCAGGAAGGCAGCTCACCACCACCTTAAGAGGGCAATTAAGGAATGCTGGCTTTGCTAGCGACGCCCACATCCCAAAAATGAATTTAAAAAACCTATTCTGACTAAATTATTGATCACGACTTCCCTCCCTGGCTTCTATCTCTGCTGACATGGGATATTTATGGTTTTATTCCCCAGGCACTGCCTTATTTCCTTCAAATCTGCCTTCATCATTCCTCTCCTCAAAAAGCAATCCTTGACTCCTTTGTCCTTTCAAATATTTCATACCATCCTTTCCTCTCCAAAGTCCTTGAACATGTTATCACTTCCCAAATCCATGCCTATGTTTCTCAGAACTTATTGTTCAAATTTCTCCAGTTTCTCCAGTTATAATGACCCCTGTCATTATAATTTTGGCAAGGGCTGTTTCAGTACTAAGTAGGTCGCACCATCCATCGCTAACTAATGAAGCTGAGGATGGTGCCAAAGTGAAAGAAAAGGTTAGTGGTCAGCCAGAAGGTTGGGAAAAATTTTGAAACCAGCAAAGGATAACTAAAAACGGAATAGAAGGAGAAATTGGAATATGAGAGTAAATTAACAAGTATAAACACTACAAGTATATAAAAAGGAAGAGAGAGTAGATTCCTTAGAGAATGAGACTGGGAATTAATAATGGGAAACAAGAAAATGGAGACTTCGAAAACTGATACAAAACATTTATTCACAGTACAGGACACAAGGCATCATGAGAATAGCAGAAAATCAAAGAGTGGAACTTAAACAATCATTATCATGAGAGGAAAAGGTACTAGGAAAACTAATGGGACTAAGGGCTGACAAGTCCCCAGCACTCGATAGCACATCTAGGGTCTTAAAAGCTGCAGAAATTGGATACATTGGGTGCAACCTTCTGAAATTCTCCAGATTCTGGAAAGGTCCCAGTGGGTCGGAAACACCTATTTGAAGAAGGTAGGAGACAGAAAGTAGGAAACTATGGGCGTAATTTTCCAAGCCCGCTGGCAGTGGGCGTGATAGGTGGCATGCACGGAAAATATGGCTTGACATGCTTCATGATGGCAGGTCACGATTGTCCGCTCAGCCTGCCGATGGCGGGCTGTGTTTCCCGATGGTCGGCGGGGAGCTAATTGTAATACTTTAGCACTTTGGGGGAACGGAGATGAATGAGCAGCAACGTTCTCCACAGCCAGGCTCTTGGGACCCCGCCATATCGTCCATCCATATCGGTGGGAAAGCACGCCGACATGTTTCACAACAGCATGCAGGCGACGTGCACTTGGCGGCCTTCATTTTGGGGGAATGGAGGTGAATGAGCAGCAGCATTCTCCACAGCTCGACCATTGTTTACAGGCCTCGGGCACCGGGGGGCGGGGAGAGACTGATGCCCGGCCCTGGAGGTGACTGCTGAGGAGGGAAGGGAGGGTCAAGTGCTGCCCTGGTGCTGCATCCCATGCACAGGCAAAATCGAGGTTGGGGGGGGGAAAAGAGTAAGCAAGGGGAGTAGCCACGCATTAGGGACACCTGTATAAAAACTGACCATGCCTCTGCAACTGAGACAGATCAGGCGCAGCCACAGTGATATGTTTGGGATTGGGCTCCTAGCCTGCCCATCCAGGCAACCAACGCGGAGGCAAAGGGCCACCAAGTGCTCCACACCTTACTCCCCACACCCCGGCACAGACTTCGAGTCCGCCACCACATTATTGGACCACGGAGCAGTTGGACTGCACACGTTGTACAATCTCCTCGCCAACGCTGGCCATGTAGCAGTCACTGCTGGAGACGCTCACAGCCCCTTACAATCTCAGCATCCCGGTTTGGACTAGTGTCCCCCATGTTGCAGGTTGACAGGGCAGCCATGCATTGCACTCATCTGTGTCCATCCGAGGTGTGACCAGCACTCTCCGGGAAGCATTTAGGGGTGGTCATACGGGGCCAGGAAAGGTGCTAAGTACAGGCATGATAACCATGTCTATCTTTCATGCTGCAGGAGGACCACGTCAGGATCATGGATCCTGGTGACCTAACTGTATGCCTGATGGCCTACAGAGACTGTAGAAGACGGAGGAGAGAGAGGCTGAGGCACCTGGCAGTGCAAAGGCAGGAGCAGTAACCGCATGAAGGGGCAGCAGGGCCTCCCACACACGCTGCCCAGGAGCGACAGCAAGCCATGGCTGGTCGGCACCTAGCGACACCCAGGGTCTATGGACACCGCCTGCCATTCCTGCAGATGACCGAGAACCAGTGTCGCCGATGACTGCGCATGTCTAGGGACCTGGTGGCTCACATCTACCTCTTACTGCAGCACTTGGGGCCAAGGAGACGTGGAGGGTGTCCACTGCCAGTGGCTGTGAAAGTGACCGTGGCACTCAATTTCTATGCCGGTGACTCCTTTCAGGGCTCCACAGGTGATCTCTGTGGGATTTCACAATCCGCCACCCACAAATGCATCCATGAGGTCACGATGCCATCTTCTCCATGGCACACAAATTTGTGCATTTCACCCGAGACAGCCAGGATGCAAGGGCCATTGGATTTGCCCGGATCTCGGGATTCCCACAGGTGCAGGGTGCGATTGACTGCACTCATGTGGCACTCAGGTCTCCATCACTACACTCAGTGGACTTCTTCAACTGCATGGGCTTCAACTCACTGAATGTGCAACTGGTATGGGACCACCAGAAAAGCATCCCGCAGGTGTGCGCACAGTTTCCAGGGAGTGTGCACAACACCTACATCCTGAGTCGCTCGCAGATCCCTGCAGTCTTCCAGGGTCCACAGAGGCTGCAGGGTTGGCTCCTTGGGGACAAGGGCTACCCACAGAGGCCATGGCTGATGACACCCATGCAGTGGCCTCAGACTGCAGCAGAGCGACGCTATCATAAGGCTCATGCTGCAGCTCACAACATGGTGGAGCAGACCATCGGGATGTTGAAAATGTGGTTCTGGGTCCTGGACTGGTCTGATGGAGCCCTGCAATACAGTCCGCAGAGGGTGTCACGCGTCATCGTCGTCTACTGCATCCTTTACAACCTGGTGCTGCAACGGGGAGAGGAGCTGCACGTCTCCTTCAATGAGGACCCGATGGGGATGAGGGTGAGGGTGTCTTCGGAGGCGATGATGACAGGCATGAGGCCCTCGCACTGGCTAGACGAGGCAGGCACACTTGGGAGGCCCTCATAGATCCAGATTTGTGGAGGATGATGACGACATGCAGTGAGGTATCCCCGTAGATCTTCACATCGCAGTTGTGAACATTTGACTCCAGTCTGACTTGTGGCAGCGCGAATACCCTCTGTGAGAATGCTCCTGTCATGGAGATGCAGTGAAGGCCCTAATAGTCGCTCGATCACAGGTGGATGATGACAACATGCAGTGAGGACACTCCATAGATCTTCACATACGCTCAGAATGTCTGACTCCTGTCTGGCCAAGGGCAGCTCACTTGCGCTCCATGATCAGGGCCATCTCAGGGATGCAGCCATGAAACTTTAGACACATCTGATGCTGTGTCCGCCTTCAGCACCTCAGCCCTTCAGGAGCTGGTGCACAGCATCAGTGGTCGCAGATGCTGGTGTGATGGGGGCCAGCCCCACCTTAAAGGTGCTGAGAGCACACAGAGAGTATGAGAGAACTCGGTGGCATCTGCCCACTACATTCTGGCAGCAATGACCAGCATTGCCGAGGTGCAGGCATCAGTAATGTTTCCAGGGAGTGTGATGCCGGACCATCACTGTGGTCTGAAGGCTGCAAAAAGCACAGGGAAGTGGCCCTGGACTGAGACACCTGCCTTTTATCTTGTGCAGAAAAGGTTTCACATCTGAGTGAAAAGAACACTGCTCATCAGAACAAAGAGCCACAGACAGGGAGACGTTCTTAGGAGTTTACTGACAATAGTGAACAGTCACAAGTGATTAACACCCATGCCCAAGCTGTGCAACTAATTTTTACCTAACTTTCCTAACCCTGCCGCTACATCTTGGTGCTTCCCAGGCATCCACAGCAGAGGCAGCCTGCTGAGGGTGTGGGCGAGCGCTGTGACAGGGCTTCAGGGAGGGTGCCTTCAGATTCCTCTTCAGAGGTTTCTTCAGAGGCTGATTGGAAGCCCTGGGTCATGGACTCTGTCGGCTATTTGGCAGATGTGCCTGTGAAAGCGAGGAGAGATAATTAGTGCAAGGCAGTGGCACATGAAAGAGGACACATCACTTACAGCATGGTTATCTGATGGATGTTGCACTGCTGGATCCTCACTTGGTAGAGCAGCGCCGATCTCACCGTCAGCACAGGACCAGTCCTGGTCATCGCCGGCCAGCTGGATGGCTGTGTTTTCAAATTCTGTCAGAACTTTGATTTCCGGCATTCCTCTGCCTGTCTGTGACCTTTCCCTCTAGTCGTGAGCAAGTTTGTCCTGCTTGGATAGAGATGGGGAGAGTGTATCAGAATGCCTGCCAAGCCAGATGATAAGTATGCCTGGCTTATGTGGGTGGTGAGTGGTCCCATGGATGGGATGAGGATAATGATGGTGTGTGAGAAAGTGTGATTGGTGATGTCCCTTGTGCTGGCAGTGAGTGAGGGCCCCGTGGATGTGCGATGGGTTTGAGAGTGAGTGAGTGTGAGAGAGTTGGGAGTGATGAAGAGATTGCCTTGCCCTGGCGGAACGGAGGAGATCATTCATCCTTTTGCGGCACTGGGTGGCTGTCCTCCTCTGCAGGGAATTCACGCTGACCACCGCTGCTACCACCTCCCAAGCCAGGTTGGTGACATTGCTACCCATCCTGCGGCCAGAGAGGGGTAGAGCACATTTCAGTGGGTCTCCACGGCATCCAGCAATTGCTTGAGGGACCCGTCGTCGGAGTGGGGAGCTGCAGTCTTTTTCCCTTTGCTGGCCATGTCTCCTGGACAGCGGTGGTGAGCTGGTGGCGATGAGCGCTTTGCTGGCAGCTGCCTTTTAAAGATGGCAGTCGGAGTGATGCAACAGCGGGGTGATGGCGAGCGGGCAAACGAGAGCCCGCCTGCCATTGAAATGGCGTGTTTCCCTAGATAGCATAAATAATGAGGCAGGCTTAGGAAGACACAGCGTGAAAACCTGCTATTTTTGTCGGCAGATAGGACTCCATTTTACCAGCCTGCTACCACACTTAGTGCAATTTTGGGAAAATTCTGCCCTATAGCTAAGTTAGCCTAACATCTGTGCTACAAGTACAAATGTTTTTGAGATTGCTATCTTTTGGGACTGTCTCTCTAACTTATGATAAAATGGCGGAATGAAGGGGGGGTCATGTGACCTGCTGAATTCTGTCTGACAATAAGCCTGGGTGCCTTGGTTATTAAAGGGGCGCCCAGGTTATCTTGCTGGAAGGCGGTGCTAATTGTTCACACTTGTTGACAACAGCAAAAGTAGGTGTGCTGAGTGTGGGTTAGTCTCCAAGTCTCACAGGGAGGTACCGGGAATGTTAGGTTAGAAGTGGTTAAACTTTAGACTGTTTAATACAAAGGCAGGTGGAGTTGTCGGGGGCGGGGGCGAGGAGAGGTGGTGGTGGTGGTGGTGTCTGGAAGATAACAAATTAGCATTTCTACCCAGACACAAGGCCCATGCAATTCACCTTGCAACTGAGATGAGCTTTAGGAAAGAAAAAGTCCATTGATAGCCATTGTAGTATTTGGTTACAGGATTTCCAAGATATCCCTGAAGCTCTTGGACACAAGTCAGTCTGCAGTTGTCTGAGAAGCAGGAGGAGATAGAGGCAGCCAGTGCTGCACCTGAAGCAAAAAATAAAAATGCTGACTATTGTTTACCATGCAAAACACAGGTGGGAGCTTGTGCTCAGATTGAAGAGATGAGTTTGTTTGTGAGGATTTGAGAGAGGCTGGAAGAGTCACATAGCTTTGGCTAAAGGGAAGGAATCTCCAGTGTAACTCTCAGTAAAAGTCGGTTAGCAGTTACTTGATTCGGAAAGGAAAATGGAAGCAAGACCTTGGGAGCTGAGTGTAACTTGGGGCTGGTTCCTGGAGAATAAATTGTCCACTTAATGGACAGCATAAGTGACAATATAACCATAGCTGGGGATTTTCAGTCATGCTAAAAGTTAAATGAGCAATCTCTTTTCTGTAGTTTGTAAGCTACCTACAAAAAAGAAAATAGTGCTCAATCCATGGTTTTTATAGTCGTTCATTACAGTAAAAGTTTCAAACGTGAAACCAAGATGTGTCATTCAGTTATTAACTTTTAAAAGAGAAATTTGATCTTCGTCATCGGTCTCAACAGGGGTTAAAAACTGGGAAAATGCTAGTTTCCATTATTAAGGAAGTGTTGCAATTGAGGATTAAAAGATTGGGTTGCTCTTTAATTTAAGGTAAAATGAAGGGGGTCATGTGACCTGCTCTTACGTCAACCTGAGAGAAAGCCTGGGTGTTTTGTTAGAGGTTAAAGGGTGCCCAGATAGTTTTATGGGGAAGATGGTGCAAGGTGCTTATGTTTTGCAGCAACCTGTGTACTAACAGTGGATATATTGAGTGTCTCCAAAGTCCCAGAAAAGTGCTGAGAATGATGATTGTAAATACTGCCAAGATAGTTAATCAGCATTTCTACCTGGATACAAGGCCCATGTAATTTATGTAGTCATGGAGATGGGCTTTTAGAGGTGAAGTGTCTACAATATCCCGGTCATGTTCCAGTATATTATGGATTTTCAGTCAATACTTGAAAATTTTGACTACATACATTTTATTAAAATGGTCACTGGATATCATGTGACTTTTGGCTTGAGCTCCAGACAATCCCGAGTCTCAAGCAAATACCTAATTAAATATGGACATTTAAAACAATCTGGAGAATTTGCATGTCCCTTTAAGGATAGACCATCAAAAAATGAACTAAAGCATTCCAGCCAACTTGTCTGTTTCACCATGGACAAAAGAAACATCAAAACACAATGTGTGTTAGACGAACGTGAAATGGATCCCATCCCATTGACCTTTCTATTATGATGGCCACCTCATCCAAACTAGACTGGACGAATTTCATAGTGTCAAAAGGACAACACAGGATGTATAATCACCTTTGAACTTGTACAAGTCACATGGTGATGAAGTCATTGTGTGATCTGCTTTCAAAATAACAGCAAGAAGCTACTTGGAGACATCAAACCGGCTGCAAGTCAACTAAGCAGCCAAGGTAGTAAAAAGCCATACCTTGAGAGTGGGGGAAGGACTCTCGCCAACCTGTTCCAACTTCAAGTTCACTTGAGAACCAACCTCCTGGAAATTCGACAGCAAGAGGCTTCGCAGCTTACTGAAAATCCTCTGCTTTACAGGCCTTCACTTCAAAGCATCAACTCATCTAACAAACTACAGTTCTCCTATGAAAGAGACTGAGACAATCAAATTGTAACTGTATTGCTTTTTCCCTCGTCTGTGTATAATCTTTGTGTAAGTGACAGTGTGGATGAGGGGAGAGAAAGAAAGGGAGAAAGATCACTTTTATAAACTTCCAGGACAAGTGTGTGATAATAAGTAACCTTCCTTAAATTTAAAATTCCAGCTTGCTGCTGGAATTATTTAAATTGGGACAATCACTGAGGGTAAGAAAACACACTGATCACAAGTCAGTAAGAAACAAATAAATTCTGTCCGTGACATCCCTGGAAACTCTCAGACAAGTTTAGTCTACCAGGATTTGGAAGAGGGAGAGTAGCTATAGGCTGTGGTTCATCATGCAGGAATACAGGTAGGACCTCACGTTTGGATTGAAGAGACCAAATTTATGAGTAGTTAAAACGAGGCTGGAAGATTCACATAGCTTTAACTAGAGGAAGAATCTCCTGGGAAGGGATAAATTACACCATGAAAGATAGATGTGGCATTAAAGGTTCCCAGCCTGGGAAAGGAAAAGAACAGAAGTAAACCTTCAGGGAGCTAACCTTGGACTGGTTCCAGGTGAATTGAATGTCCACTTTATTGTAAAGTATATTTGTGAAGTCTGTTTTTGATTGTGCTAAAAGATTGTGTCATAGAGGTCTACAGCACAGAAAAAGGTCCTTCGGCCCACTGAGTCTGCGCCGGTCAAACAAGTACCTAACTATGCTAATCCTATTTTCCAGCACTAGGCCCATAGCCTTGTATGCCATGGTATCGCAAGTGCACATCCAAATACTTCTTAAATGTTATGAGGGTTTCTGCCTCTACCGCCCTTTCAGGCAGTGAGTTCAAGATTCCCATCACCCTCTGGGTGAAAAAATTCTTCCTCACATCCCCTCTAAACCTCCTGTCCCTTACCTTAAATCTATGCCCTCTGGTTATTAATCCCTCCACCAAGGGGAAAAGTTCCTACCTGTCTACCCTATCTATGCCCCTCATAATTTTATACACCTCAATCCCTCAATCTCCTCTGCTTCAGTGAAAATAACCCCAGTCTATCCAATCTCTCCTCATAACTAAAACTCTCCAGCCCAGGCAACATCCTAGTAAATCTCCTCTGCACTCTCTCTAGTGCAATCACATCCTTCATATAATGCGGATTCCAGAACTGCATGCTATACTCTATGTTAGGGGAAAATTAAAAAAGCTAAAAGAGAACATTAAGAATTTACTGAAGAACACTTAAAATCTCCAGGCAGACATGGCTGCTAAACATATTAAGAGTTGGAGATTGCCAGATGAACATTGCACAGCCTTGAGTCAGACTGGAGACACAAGAAAGGACATAAGTTAGATTAAGTGTACTCCCCTCTCACATAAGGAAGGGGCAGATGGTTTTAGCTTAGATATGGGAAGACAAACAATGGACAAAGAGGGGGCATTGATGAAACACAAACTGTCTTGAGCTGTGAGAACCAAGGTCTTTGCGTACGTATTTTAATTTTGATTGGATAATATGATTATGTATACATCCTTTAGAATAACTGGTTAGCAAAATCACATGTTTATGTACTCAATAGGATAGAGTTAACATGGGATCGGATGTATTCAATGTACTCAAATGTATTATAAGAAAAAGTACAAAAGTAATGAAATGTAATCAATCAGGGAGCTGGGTCTTCATTCTCAGGAATGATTGAGGCTCCCTTGCATATGCTTGAATAAAACCGCTTAAAGGAAGCCTGAGTCTCTGTGGTCGCTGTGTGATCGGGGATTGTAACTTCTCTTCAACTGGCCTATGTGGTAGTTGCAGGATTGCAACTACCTTCTTCAGTCTAGCTGTGGCCTAACCAGCATTTTATACAGTTCCAGCATAACCTCTCTGCTCTTATAATCTACACCTCGGCTAATAAAGGCAAGTATCCCATATGCCTTCTTAACCACCTTATCTACCTGTCCTGCTATCTTAAAGGACCGGTGGATATGCACACCAGGGTCCCTCTGATCCTCGGTACTTCCCAGAGTCCTACCATTCATCTTGTAATCCTGTGCGTTGTTTGTCCTGCCCAAGTGCATCACCTCACACTTATCCAGATTAAATTCCACTTGCCACTGATGAGCCCATCTGACCAGCCTGTCTATATCCTCCTGTAATCTAAGGCAATCCTCCTCACTATTTACCACCCTACCAATTTTCATGTCATCCACAAACTTACTGATCAACCCTCCTACATTCAAATCTAAATGGTTTATATATACCACAAACAGCAAGGGACCCAACACTGATCCCTGTGGAACCCCACTGGACACAGGCATCCAGTCACAAAAACACCCCTCGACCATCATCCTCTGCTTCCTGCCACTCAGCCAATTCTGGATCCAGTTTGCCAAATTGCCTTGGATCCCATGGGCTCTTACCTTTGTTATCAGTCTCCTATATGGGACCTCATCAAAAGCCTTGAAGTCCAAGTAGACTACATCAAATGTATTGCCCTCATCCACACACTTGGTCACCTCTTCGAAAAATTCAATCAAATTGGTCAGACATGACCTCCCCTTAACAAAACCATGCTGACTGTCCTTGATTAATCCCTGCCTCTCCAAATTTAGATTAATTCTGTCCCTCAGAATTGCTTCCAATAGTTTCCCCACCACTTAGGTTAGACTGACTGGCCTGCAGTTCCCTGGTTTATCCCTTCCTCCCTTCTTGAATAACAGTACCACATTGGCTGTTCTCCAGTCCTCTGGGACCTCTCTTGTGGCCAGAGAGGTATTAAAAATTATTGCCAGCGCCCCTGCTATCTTCTCCCTTGCCTCACTCAACAGCCTAGGATACATTTCATCTGGGCTTGGAGATTTATCTACTTTTAAGCCTGCTCCTCCCTTTCTATGCTAATTTCTTTAATTATATCACAGTCCTTCTGCCCGATTTCTACATCCACATCATCCCTCTCACTTGTGAACACCGACACAAAGTACTCATTCAGAACCCTACCTACGTCTTCCGGCTCCACACACAAATTACCACTATGGTCTTTAATGGGCCCTACTCTTTCCCTAGTTATCCTCTTACTCTTAATGCACTTGTAAAATAACTTTGGATTTTCCTTTATTTTACCTGCCAATGTTTTTTCATGTCCCCTTTTTGCCCTCTTAATTTCCTTTTTAAGTTCCCCCCCTACACATTCTATACTCCTCTATGGCTTCCGCTGTTTTGAGCTCTCGGTATCTGACATAAGCCTCCCTTTTTCTCTTTATCCAATGCTGTATATCCCCTGACATCCAGGATTCCCTGGATTTGTTGGTCCCACCCTTTGTCTTTACTGGAAGATGTTGGCCCTGTATTTTCCCTATTTCCTTCTTGAATGGGTCCCACTGCTCTAACGCAGATTTACCTAAAAGTAGCTGCTCCCACTCCACTCTGGCCAAATGATATCTGATCTTATTAAAATTGGCCTTCCCCCAGTTGAGAACTCTTGATTTCTGGCCCATCCTTATCCTTTTCCATTACAACCTTGAATCTAACAGAGTTATGATCACTACCTGCAAAATGCTCCCCCATTGATCCTCTACCACTTGCCTGGCATCATTCCCTAAAATTAAGTCCAGGACCACCCCCTCTCTTGTAGGACCTTCCCTGTACTGGCTTAAAAAGCTCTCCTGGATGCATTTTAAGAATTCTGCACCCTCTAAACATTATGACTAACCCAGTTAATTTTGGGGAAGTTGAAATCCCCCACTATTACTACCCCATTATTTGTACAATTCTCTGAAATTTGCCTACATATCTGCTCTATTTCTCTGACTGTTTGAGGGCCTATTGTGGTTTAAAATATAAGTTGCCTACAAAGAGTATATAGTCAAAGGTGCTTTTAGTCTTTTGTTGCAGGAAATTTTGTTGTCATCCTTTCAGCTTTGAACTGGAAGCTCGAATTTCTTTTTGGAAGTTATCAGTCTCTAAGGAGATCATAACAAGGAGTAGCAGGACATTTCGCAAATCATAATACAGAGTTAATATGGTTTTATGAAACAAATAGTGGTTGACAAATTTATTAAGAGTTCTTTGAGGATGTAACAAGCAGGGGGTTTGAAGGGGAACCAGTATATGTAATGTATTTGGATTCCCAAGGGCATTTGATAAACAGAGCTGGTGGTGTTGAACACAATATATTAGCAAGGGTAGAGAATTAGCTAACAGGAAACCTAATTAGGATAAATGGATCATTTTCAGGTTGGGAAATTGTAACTAATGGGGCTCCACAGGAATCAGTGCTGGGACCTCAGCTATTTACAATCTATATTAATGACTTGGATAAAGGGACCAAGTGTATTGTAGGCAAATTGAGGTGGACACAGTCTGCAAAGGGATATAGATGGGTTAAATGAGTGGGCAAAAATTTGGCAGATGGAGAATAATGTGGGAAGAATAAAAAAGCAAAATATTTAAATAGAGACAGACAACAGAATGCTGTGGTACAGAGGGATTTGGGCATCCTTGTACATGATTCACAAAACGTTAACATGCAAGTACTAGCAAATAATTAGGAAGGCAAATGAAATATTGGCCTTTATTGCAAGCAGATGGAATATAAAAGTAGGGAAGTCTTATTACAACTGTACAGGGCATTGGTGAGACTGCAGCCAGAGTATCGTGTATAGTTTTCATCTCCTTAGTTAAGAAATATGTTTGCATTGGAGGCAGTTCAAAAAACATTCATAAGTTTGTTTCCTGAGATGGAGGGGTTGTCTTATAAAGGTAAGGCTATCTTATTGAAACATATAAGATTGTGAAGGGGCTTGACAGGGGAGGTGCTGAGAGGATGTTTCCCCTTAAGGTAGGAGGAATTTCTTCTCAGAGGGTTGGAAATCTTTTGAATTCTTTACCCCAGAGAGTGCTGGGTCATTGAATATAGTAGGCCAGACAACATTTGTAATGTGCAGTGCTGGCCCTATGTAAACTGGCTCAATATTGGCTGTCCACATTCCCATCCACTGAATGGGACCAAGCACATTGAGGATGGAGTGTGCAACAGAGGAAAATGAAGTACAAATACATTATATAATTAGCAGTTTTAAAAATTATTGATATCCAACATATCACCATGGAACTAACTGCAAGCCATCTTACTTTAAAAAGGAGCCAGTTCCAATTTAAAAAGGCATCAGGAATGTTTGACACATGGAACATATTTTAGCCAACATTCCCCAAAATGATCCTGCTGCTTAAATCCCATACCAAATGATTCAGTTTATAGTCAATATTGTATTAAAAAACTAACAGGTCTCCTGTGGCACAGATCAGGAGGAGTAGTTTGGACTATAATGTTGAATTACTAACTGGCCTATCCCTTTAAGGCCATTGCACATATACTCACTTGTGGGAATTCCGATAATTGTAATTGCTTGCAAATTGATTTGGCTAATTTGAGGTCAAGAAATTCTATGTCAGTCGGAGGCTCCAGATTAAAAGAATCCTTAACAAAATACCTGGAGTTCTTTCCCTTTTTGTACATTTTAGAACATTATTTGTCTGGGGTGTAACGTATGAAGCACAATGAGACATACCAGAGCCCAGGGCTTTTATTTATAAATAAATGGTGAGAATTGCACATTTACTAATCCATACTTCAGAGCTAAACATGGCTCTGAATTTACAATAATGACAGATTTTGCATTCAGCACCAGCCGTTCATTGCACTTAAATTTGCCCACGGGCTTTTTTTTTTAATTAGAACCTGGGGTGCTGGGAAGCCACTTGTTCCAGATTCCTTGTGGAGGGTCTGTGAACTGAGCATCTCCTTAACCAATCACATTCAGGAATTCTTAATAAGGTACGCAGAGTGTGAACCAGGAAGTGCAAGCTAGCATAATTCATTCAATGCCAGACCATGCATAGAAAGCAAAATAGGAGGGAGGGAGAGGGAAAGAAAGATGGGTCAAGAGAAAAATGTAAAAATATTTTTTAATCTAAATTAGTTGAAATCTGAAAGAATGAGACCGTGCACTTGAAAAAGTAAAATTTCAGTGCAAAAGTGGTTGTTAGTTCGTAATTAAGATGTATTATGCCTTTGAAAAAACAACTTACACGGGAATGAACAATCCCTACTTTTTCTGGTGTGTTTAGTGGGTAACAACTCTATGCCCTTTCACATGTTTCAATGTTGCACCTCTCAGCAAGATATTGGTATAGCAGAGTTTCTGAAGGGGCAGGACAAACTCAGAAGCACCCTCTTGATTTCAGAGCTTAATTATTCATGTGTGAGCTAGAAGTTGTTATCCAATCTACCCTTTAATAACAGCGAGTGCTATTAGCCTCACCATTATTTTAATAAAATCTGGGCTAAAAAATTGGTTTTGGACAACTTAAAATGTTTAATGAGTTACATAAAAACATTTAGAGTCTAGATCTCAGCCAGTGATTTTTTTTTCAGATCCAAGTTGTATGAAAATATTTACATGTGAAAGGCCTTGTGCTCTCCTTCAGTATCTTGCATAGTGATAGGAAAGATGAGAAGCAGCTCCTTCAAAATGTCTTCCATCACTAAATTGATGATTGCGTGGCTTTCTAGGATTCGTCAACACATGGGGCAGTGGCAGAGTGCTTGGGAAGTCAAGTGCTGCAGAAGTGCTGCTGAACATGCCAATGTACACATGATAATTAGAAAAAGGTGGTTCTGCCAAGAACATTCTTGAAACCGTAGCAGCATAAATCTGAGTCAAGCACAGCTGAATGTCTTAAATTCACAACCATACTCTCTTGCTCAATTTTGTGGACCCTACCAAAATTAAATTTGAAAATTGTACTCCGAAACAAATCGGTGGTCAGACCTTAGGGCAGGGGCTGCAAACAGTTACGAATAGTCTCGATAATGGGTCATCTTAAGGCCAATTTAAACAAGGCTTCCAGAAATTTTATGGACACTAACCCAAGTAAACAACAAAACAATCTTAAGTATGGGAGAGTATAAACAAAACTGTTATACTGTCTCAGGCATAGTATAGACAAGTTTCCAAGAGTGTCACATTACTCACTAATGTAATACAGTGTGTCAAACTAAATGCATCAATCTGAGAAATACATTTGATGATACATTTGTGTCTTGATGTTTGATTACTTCAAACTTCTGAGAACCACAAGACATAGCACTGTGGCAACAGGTGTCTGCAAGTAAAACCCAAACATTTTAAACAGATTTTAAAGTGAATTAGATCGAGAAATCAGGCTGAATGAGAGTGGAAAGACTGAATCGTACGAAAATGAAATGGCCATCGCAGCAGCAATAAACACAGAACCAACTCAGGATGAATTGGGAGGTTGATGTCATAGAGGCATTTAAGTAGTAAGTGCAGACTGACACTCAGCTTCCTAAAAAGGCACAAATGAAGAAGAAAGGGTCAGCTACATCCTTATGTATACAGATGAGGAAGGATTGGATCTTTTTAATAGCTGGGCACTGAGTGAAGATGACAGTAAAAACCTCAAAAAATGAGAAATTCAGTACATATCTCCAGCCAAATTCAAACTATCAGATCCATTGATATGAATTTCAAAGCCTGAGACAGGAATTGGGTGAGCCTGTTAATTTCTTAATGAGACTGAGGAGTAGCCAGCAAGTGTAAATTCAAGGAAACAGATGGCAGGCTGGTAGATCAACTCATCTGGTGCTCTGCGCACCCCGATGTCTTTTCCAATCAGAGCTATTTTGTACAAGCTCACAGTATAACAAGCTGTGGATACAGCCAAAAAACGTGAAGCCATGAGTCAACAGATGAAGATGCTGACCACCTAAACAGCTAACCTTCAGCCAAGTCAAGAAAGGCAGTAGGGTTGATGCAATGAAACAGCAACAAAAGAATGCCCAGAGGGAAAGATGTGCAAGAATGGTAGACAACCACACGAGTTCATGGACAGAAGTAAATGTCCCACATACAGTTCAAACTGCAGATCTCAACTGGAAAGCTCAAATGCTGGGAAAAAATGTTCAGAAGAAGATGGCAAAGGAGTTACTGGATGCAGAACAACAGGGTGAATGAGAAGGAAAAGAAACCAGGTCATCCATACATACCCTGGAAGATGACGAGTATGAGGGAATTTCTGTAATCTTACATAACAGACATAGGAGCAATACAATTGCATAAAATGTCTGGATGCGACAGCTCCCAGAGAAAAGAAATTCACACAACCATTCAGATCAGGAAGGAGGAGAGAAGTACGCCCACAACCATAAATTTGAAGTTCGATACCGGGGCACAGAGTAACATCATCCTGCTCAGACTATCAGAAGATCTTCCCTGAGAAAAAAAAAGAAAATGGTTACTCAAAGAAAGATGCCCTGACACAGGGCATCATGGCATGTGGTGGAACTGAGTTTCAACAGCTAAATCAGAGGGACACACAATGGAATTGTTGTTATCTGTATGTTTTACATCACTGAAACAGATGGTCCTACTATCCTGGGGTTGAAGAGTTGCAAAGAGCTGCAGCTGATCTCAGTAAGCCATGAGATGAAGGAATCTCACTGAGGGCTGAAAGGAATACACTCATTGAAACACACCCAGTGATCAGAAGCAAGGAAAATCTGATCTAAATACATCGAGTGTTTTGATAAGGCAGTTGGATGCTTTAAAGTTTGAGAATATCCCATCGCAATTGATCCAGAGAAGAAACTAGACATTTATCCACCTCAAAAGCTTGAAAGAGAGTTCCAAGAAATGGAAAGGAAAGTGATTGCCAGGGTCACAGAGCCTACAGATTGGGGAAATTCCAACGTTGTGAGAAAGGAGCCACATGTGTGGCTGCAATTTGCCTAGGTTCCAAAGATTTTAAATGAACAATAAAGAGTAACCATTATCCTAGTAAAACACTTGAAGAGATCACCCCAGAACTGAGGGGGGCAAAAATTTTCAGCAAACTTGATGCCAGAAATGGATACTGGAAGGTGAAGCTTGATGACACTCCCAAGTTCCTACATCTGCTTTTTGGCCTTAAAAGTGAGCCAAATGTATTCTAGCAGGAATTAGATGAGAAAAACAAGGGATGTAAAGGAGGCGACATAGCTGAAGATATCCAGATTTATGGTGCAAGTGAAAAAGGTCATAACTACCACATACACAGAATATGGAAAGCTGGGATCAAGCCGAATGCAGACAAATGTACTGCAAAGGTGACAGAATGCCAGTTCTTTGGAATAGTGTGCACACTAAGACATTTTGGTATCTCTAGTATTATGTTATGCTGTAAAGCAATTTAATATCCCTTGTATTTTTGTTTGCAAGTAAACTGTAACCGAGTTGTGATGTGGACCAGCATGCAGAGCTCACCAGGTGTTAGGAACATGGAGTGAGGACAACATCAGGATGAAGAATTCTGATGGAAAACTTCATCGCTAGGGCTCATGTTGGACCTGTTAACAATGTGGACAGTGTAACCAAACAGGGACAGACGCACACACGTCATTAAGGTGGTGGTCTAGCCTAATTGCACCCAGATAGTTTAAAACAGCTCTCATAGACAATGGCCTCTCTGGATATGTGTAAGTGGTTTTCTTTATGCCTTGTCGAGATGCAGATTGCTGGTATGCACCTCGAGACACCCCCCTGCTGAGAGCAGGAAATGACCACATGCAGGTGGTCTCGCATAGCCAAGGTGGGATTGATAAAACACTCTGATGACCCAATTTATTACCTTATATGGCAAGGGACTGAGATTAGAAAAGGGTATAAAGCCACAGCCATAAGGGCATCACTGCTGCAGCTAGGAACCAGACTTGGTCAGTCATGTGAAACAATTCATTCAGCAAACTGACCAGCCGGGAATGAGTACCAGCATGCGGGTCTTACTAAGCAAGCGGTATAGTAAATATATACTATTGCTTAGTGGGTTAAAGGTTTTCCACAAAGTGGAAATTGTATCCAAAGTTGTTTTTGTTTCATTGATACTTATTATGGGGTCCAGACCTTAAACAGGGGGTCTCACTTCCCTCCAAGAGTCTTAAAACACTGATGTAGTCACAGCTACCTCGGAGACAGAAGCTCCAACAGATAAGAGTGAGCAGGGATGGTAGGGAATGGAACTTTCTGGATTGCTCTACAGAAATTAGGCATGGACACGATGGGCTGAATAGCCTCCTTCTGTGTTGTAATGACTATAGATGGAATCTTCTATTGTGGAGTCTAAGTTTGGTGGCAGGTGTGCAAGTGGGAATGATTTCCATTCAGGTTGGGGGCAGAGTGGCTCAATCTTGTGCTGTTCAGCTCATTAAATATGCATCCGTGAGCAGCTCGCCAATTCTTTTGGTGGATGCAGGCAGGAAGTCGCCATCAGGGGTCAAAGAGTGCCATAGTTAAAAAGGGGCAGCCTGCACTATCCCTTCCACTGTTCCCCGGCCACTGATCCCCGCTCACCCTTCCTTGGTCATCATCCACACAACTTGCAATGCCACTACCCGGTCTCAAGTGTAGGCTGGCATTTACAGACGCTCCCCAAAGAGCGCAATGCAGCAGCAACTCACTGTTGATCATGGAAGTAGTTTACCTCGCCAGGTGCACTCCACTTATATACACAGTCATAAAAGCAAATGTTCTAATTTCTCGCTGGTGAAGAAATTAATCCTGGTGAGCTGCCCTTTTAATGACTACGCGTGACAATGCTAATGCACGCAAAAGGACTTCTTTTAACCCACCTCTAAAGTCCTGAGAACAGAATTGCTAAATTTCACCCCCACTCCCAGGAGACTGATTTCTGGCCTCATGCCAAATTAACTTCCAGTTCTGCCAGCAGTGGGAAGCATGGTGGGCAGGGAAAGATTCTACCCTATGACTCAATAAGCAGAAGTAAACATGTCACTCTGCAAGTAGATGCTTCTAATATAATAAAAAAAGGACCAGAAGTGACCGGTACAAGAGATAAAACAGATAACATTCGTCTACAAGGCTCTAACATCAGCTAAGACCAGATATGCCAAAATAGAAAGAACTTTTAGCAGTTGTGTATGGATGTGAGAAATTCCATACATATTCTATGGGAAAAAAAAAGTTCATGAAGTGATTGTTGCCCACTACAGCAGATCTGCAAGAAAAATCTGTGCAAAGCACCAGCAAGAGGTTATTTGAAGCTTCAGAGCCACGAAGAGATGGTGCTAAAAGATGCCCTCTCGTCTGTCACTACGTGAAAAACACGAGAAAGAAGATCTAGGTGTAAAGATCCATCACCTCATGATCATCACACCAACAAAAATTGAGTTAAATTAGAGAGGTGAGCAGGAAAGAGGAAGAATTATGGATCCTATCTCAGCAAGTGATTCTGGGATGGCCTGATCAGATACAGCAAACAGCCAGCAATATGGTAGTACTGCTCAGAGATAACACCTCACTTGAAGATGGTATTTTGCTGGCCAGATCAAGAATCATCGTACCTAAAATCATGCAGAGAAAACTTCTCCAGACAATACATGAAAGCCACATGAGAATGGAGAAATGCAAGCTCAAGAGCCAGATCTATTGTGTATACAAAGATACCACAAAGTCTTCGGAAGAGTGGTATCTATGTGCAGCACGTGTCAAAAGTATCAAAATACATAGCAGAAAGAGGAGATAGCCACTGAATGGCATACTCGCACACAGTTAAGAGTGGCATCTAGACTATTACTCAAAGTTCCCTTTATTCGAAAGTAGATTTGAGAGCTACAACAATCTTGGCAGTATGAGTTCGGTTTGCTAAACAAGGGATTCTGGAAAGGGTAATGGCTAATAATGGAACCCAATTCACTTTGAGTTTAAATAATTTTATGAACAGTATGGGTTCAACATCATCACCACATTACCCTGTTTTGTAGAAAAACACATCAGGGTGGCCCTTATAAAATGACGAAAGACAAAGGAAGACCCAAACCTTACTGTCAGTCCGAGCTATACTTCAAGGCTGACATGAAATCGCTTGCAAGGCTACCCAATGGCAGAAAGTACAAGACAACTTTGCCAAGCAAGATATATCCTCAATGATGAGGAGGAAGGCAGACAACAACTCAATGATGCACAAGGAGATGGTCAACGCTTCTAAAAGCGTGCCAAATCCTCGCCCGATTTGTTTGGAGAACATGTACAGGATCCAATCATGAAGACCTGGAATCCAGAAAAGACTGTTGGTGAAGCTGAGACTACAAAGTCATACGTCATAAAAGACCAAAACCAGTAAGCAAGTGAGAAGTAAAAAAAGAGCGGGTGTCCATTTTTGACTTGCACCAGAGCTGGAGAAATAAAAAAAGGTCATCGACAACACCAGCAGCATCACAAACAAGAGACAACATCAACAAGTAGTGAGACATCAACAGCAAGACAACATATCATGCACAACTCCTGCAACACCAGGAGCAACACACACACCACCACTACAGAACGTCAACTCAGGGCAAAGAATGCCAAATCCATGAGATGGAGACATAACATCCTACTACCAAAGCACATGTTATTTTGCGAGGGAAAAAAAAAGCTATATAAAGAACCTTAAGGTGTTAACTTTAACTATAAAAGCCAATTAAGGTCCGCCCAACGTGAAACATGAGTGGCAGCGCTCAGTGCTGCTTGTGCTGGTGCAGTGGGAAATGGAGGGCGAGTGGACCGAGCGTGAACTTCACGAATGCACGTGAGTGAGTGCTTCATAATCTCCTCCCTGAGGCAGCTCTGTGCCTCAGGGAGATGAAGCATTATTAAAAAAATATATAAAGAAAATAAAAATGTAATAAAACATGTCCCCTCATGTGACTGTCATATGAGCAGGGACGTAAAATAAAAACTTTACAATTGAATTAATTTTTACTTGCTTTTGGAAACCTCATCCCACCTGTGGGATGAGGTTTCCAACATTTAGGTTAATTGATTATTTAACGGCCTTAACAGGCCTTTTAATTGTCAGCGGGTGCGCTGCCGACCAAACTATCGCACAACTGCACGTTGACATCAGCGCATGTCATTTCACGCTCGAGCGGGTTAGGCATGCACCCCCACCCACCAAGCTAAAATTCCTGCCCGTGAAAAAGTTAATGATCGGATCAGTTCTTTTGATATATGGAGGCTGTGTGTTTTTTAAAACACACCGGAGCATGTTATATTGTAATATTACTCCATCATGATTTAGGAACCAAATGATCACGCATATGTACAAAAGTATCCAGTGTGCCACACCTATGACACACACACACACTACTGCACTAGTCTGTGTATCAAACTAGCAATGTATCAGTCTGCAGCACATGCTGTGATCAGAGAAATCCATTCAATGAAGCTCCAACATTTGAGTTTAAAAAAGTGAGTATTTCGAACTTCTGGGAAACAATACATAATGGCTACTTCTTTTACTTGAAAGCAAGGCATACATCTGTACAGATGTACAGCACAAAAAGAGGATATAGTGTTATATAATATAGAACAACTTATAAATAGGCAGGAATAAACACTACACACACACACACTAATGGACAAGCAATACATCCATTACAAAAATGAGGAACATTTCATCATTCTGTGGGATATACATTATTTAGTGCTTCTACACCATTGCTTCCTCACTGCAAGGAATATGTTGTTTCTTAAAATTATTCATGGGATATAGGTGTCACTTTTAACATCTCTATCAGCTCAAATTTAGAGATTATATAGATGACGACAAAATGAATTAAATCATTCCATGCCATTAGTCTGAAACATCACGTGAAAGCAAGAACAATGGAGTTCATTGCATTTCAGAGTAACATTGATTGGAATGGGGGTGGGACAAGATTAAATCATCTGTAGTGACATACAATCCAAACAAAGTTGATCAGTTAGTGTACTGGGTGGATAGACAGCTGTCTTCCAAAATTATAATGACTCTATAATTAATACTAAATCACCATACCATAACTGTCATTGACCAGATGCAACTTAGAAGTTCTGGTGGTGTTTTAGGCTGCTTAGTTTACACTCAGGATCTGAAAGGTATAATTAAATGGAAAGCAAGCACTTAGATAATTTCAGGTCTTAAAAATTGCTTAAAAAGGTTTAGCCTTGTTCCTTCTATGACTTCATTTTTTATTGCAAACAAACTGATGGAAATCAGGCAATGTAACATCATAAATCAATTCCTGCCTCAGCTTATCTGCTGCTAAAACCATTCATCCCTGCCTCTGTCCCCACTAGACTTAACTATTTTAATGCTCTCTTGGTCAGTCTCCCTCCCAACTTGTAAACCCGAGCTCATTCAAAACTCTGCTGCAAGTATCCTAACTCACACCTAATATCTATCACCCCACTTGTAGATCAGAGAGTGCATTAGCTCTGTCAGCACCTTGAGTTTAAAATTCTCATTCTTCGAGTCTCTCCATAGCCTTTCCCCTATCTCTACAACTCTCCAAGATCGCTGCACACCTCCAGTTTTAGTCTCTTCTTCCACTGCTCCATCATCAACTATGCCTCCAGCTGCCTAGGCCCAGAGCTTTGAAATTCCCTCCCACCCAAACATTTAATGCTGCATAAGATCTCTTTTCTCTCTGAGAAAACTTGGCCATCTGTCTAATATTTCCTTATGTAGCTTGGTGTCAGAATTTGTTTGATGACACTTGTCAAGCATTTTTGGGAGTTTACTGAATTAAATTCAGGCTCTATATAAATGCAAATTGTCCTAGCTGTTCAATTTAAAAATGAGCCACAATCAAATTGTTAAAAGATGCTAACCTAAAAAACAGACGTCAGATAAAAAAAGTGTTCTGAAGTGTTTACATCTAGGCAGAAACTATGATTGTGATAGAAATAGAAGCAGGAATTTACCAGGCCTTTGGGGATGGGAAGGCATTGGGGGCATGCCTGTCATTTTCCCACCACCATGCCATTTTGCCAGCAGTGGGAAAGGTGGCAGATCAGCTGCCCAACCAGAACCCAACTAAGCCACTTAAGTGGCCAATTAAGGGCTACTTCCCAGCTCCACGGCCATTTTGCCCACATCAAGGAGTCCCGCTGCACCTTTGGGAGACCAGCCGTTGAAATCTGGTGGCCTTCCGGCAGACTCTGGGGTGGGTGGGGAGAGTAACAAGGAACCAGCCATTAGGGACACTCCATAGCCCCTACGGAGTAACCAGCCTTGGTGGAAATAGCTACTGCAGAACACTGGCATTGCCTGCCCTCAGCAACATGCCTCCCCTCACCCCTTTCTGGTTGCTAGTGGCTGGCTACCCCAAACCCACTTGCCCCTCTTAGCGGGTACCTTGGCCACTAAGGCACCCTCTCCTGATGGCTGCAGCCTCAGCACTGGCCATCACTAGCAGTGGCCATTTTGAGGCTGCTGAGCTGCCAGCCCTCTGAGCTCGCAGCCTTTGGGGTGGACCACCATCCTTAATTGGATCCAGTGGGTCTGCCCCAGCAGCAACCACTTACTTGGCTTCCACTGGCAATATACCACCTTGGGTCCCTCTGCCAGTCTCAGTCAGGGTGACCTCTTGCTTTTGGTCCAATGGCAGGACTTCAGCCATCCTTAAGTTTACACCATGGCCGGAATTTTATAAGTGCTGGACCAGGAGGGTATGGCGTATAGGAAAACAAACATAAAAAGCATAAAAATGAGCTGGCAATTCAGCTTATAAAATTCTGGAAATACTCAGCTTAGCTGGCTGCATTTTTGAAAAGAGAAAAACAGAGTTAACATTTTAGGTCTATAACCTTTCATCAGAACCTCGGTCATCGATCCGAAATGTTAACTTTGTTATGCTGCCTGAACTGCTGTGTGCTTTCAGCATTTTGTTTTCATTTCAGATTTCCAACCTCCACTGTGTTTTGCTATTCTGGCAATTTAGCACACTTTTAATTAAATGTAAATCTAATAGCAATCCATTCAAACAAATAACTATTCCAAACAGTCTCAGATGCATGAAACTGAATCGCTCATTTATTACCACAGATGCACCTACCACAAGCTTCCAAAGCAACAACAGCCCAGAGTTTTACTCTTCTAACCCATGAAGAGTTTAAGGGGGCGGGGGGGGGGGTTCAAGGATAGGATTCCTCCAGACACTGGAGCTTTAACAAGAAAGGAAATCAGAAGCATGGGATGGGGAGAAGAGATCAGAGGCCAGTGGGGGTGAGGGAGGTGGCAAGAGTTGTCCAATTGCAGACACACTGGATCCAACATGTAGCGGAAAGTGCTCAGGAAATGTGGCCAACCAAAGTTGAAAAACTAAATGACAATGAGGCTTGCAGCCTCATCATCCTTGTTAAAGTGCCAACCCACCTCCTTGGAGTGGGCTGATCACCTGCTCACCTTCCAACTCTAATTAAAGCTGAAAGTAGGCAGGTTGGAGGTGAGTTTGGGTCTGGATTCTAACTAAAAGTTGGCATCTGGCCTCCCCTCATCATTTCTCTATAGTGACACTGTTTACAGCCGTGAACATCCTGTTTTCACTATTTTTAGGACAAGTTTTTGAATGTAAAGCAGGATTTCCTGCTTG
Source organism: Cetorhinus maximus (assembly GCF_964194155.1). Lineage (NCBI taxonomy): Eukaryota > Metazoa > Chordata > Chondrichthyes > Lamniformes > Cetorhinidae > Cetorhinus > Cetorhinus maximus. The sequence continues at coordinate 156,313,475 of NC_135881.1, forward strand.
AAACTCATGTCCACTTTAAAAAACAGAATAGAAGGCTACAGCACTGATACGAGCCATATGACCCATCAGATGTGTGTCAACACTTTCTTCACATGAACAATTCCAGCCTAATACCACTCTCCTACTTGCAATCTATAACATTTAGCAATATTGTTATTCAAGAAACTATCAAGTTCTTATCAGGTAAATTTACAGTCAGCACTTTTACTATCTGCTACATCTTGTTCACACTTCTTTCATGTCAGGATGTTGTGACCAGGAAATCCAGTGGGAATCAGTTCCATCCGATTACCATCGCAGTTAACTTTCCTGCTGGCCCTAGGCAAGTGTCAGAAACTCACTTCTGAAGTGAGGGTCGTTATTCCTTATTCATAACAGGGCATGAAAAATCCTCTATTTTGAAGTCGGAGGTGAGGCAGCATAACAAACAGCACGTTTGAAAGATACCTGAGAAACCTGGATCTAGAGTTGCTAGGAGCTCTCAAGTGGCAGTTTTAAAATTTTATTTTTTTGGTCATTTCTGGGGCTGTTTTGCCTTTTGTTTTTTGTATTTTTCCTTGCTGCTGGCTTTGTGGCTTTCATGAGCTTTGCGCCAGGTGCCATTTTCTTGGCTCTCTTTACTGATACCAATTGGAGGCTTCTAAGTTGAAGTGTTGAGAAGAGGAGGGAGAGCCTATGGAGGAATGCTAGTTAAGTCTGGCTGCCCTCCTGCCAACATATGCAAACCTACATCAGCAAACTGTGAAATTACTTCACTGTGGCAGACCTGGCACTGAGTATCATTTTCCCCAAAGGAAGTTGTACAATAAGATCCACAATAGCTTTGCTGTCATATTCAAATGTTTGACTAACCATTAAACTGGATGGTTCTTCAGAACGGTACATTATATAATACTTTAATGTAACATGTAAAGCAAGTATACCCAATGCCTGGTCTGAATGGTGGCATCTTCACAGCTGCAGCCAACCACTTTGAGATTCCAGGACATCCACTTTGCAATTGATTGTGAAGAACTGTCTTCTTAGTGTCTCAATCAGCAGCGAGGAACAGATGTACAGCTGTGTCATCTCCTGAGGAGATATGTATCTACCCTACAAACAAAGACAGCTTCCACATGCAATAGATAAAAACAAAAAGCTAAAAGCTACTGCGGATGCTGGAAATCCAAAACAAAACAAAAACAGAATTACCTGGAAAAACTCAGCAAGTCTGGCAGCATCGGCGGAGAAGAAATCAGTCAACGTTTCGAGCTCCAAGACCCAAACCTCCCTGTCGCTTGCCATTTTAACACTCCACCCTGTTCTCTTGCCAACATGTCTGTCCTTGGCTTGCTGCATTGTTCCAGTGAAGCCCAACGCAAACTGGAGGAACAGCACCCCATCTTCCGACTAGGCACTTTACAGCCCTCTGGGCTGAATATTGAATTCAACAACTTTAGATCTTAAACTCCCCCTCCCCCCATCCCCACCCCGTTTCTTTTCCCCCCCCACCCGCTTTTCTTTCAATAATTTATATAGATTCTTCTTTCCCCACCTATTTCCATTATTTTTAAATCTAAAACTAAAACCTTTAGTCTTTCCACCCCACCCCCACTAGAGCTGTACTTTGAATATCCTGTATTCCATTCTTAATTAGCACTTTTCTCAGACAAAGACCACCACCTTCAACACCTCTTTGACCCTTTTGTCTCTGACATCTTTTGATTATCTGCTCACACCACACCCTCAATGTGTCTCTTCCCCCCCGCCCCCCACCCACCTTAAACCAATTTATATTTCTCCCTTGTTGAAACTATGCTGCAGTTCTGCCGAAGGGCCATGGAGGCTCGAAACGTTGACTGATTTCTTCTCCGCCGATGCTGCCAGACTTGCTGAGTTTTTCCAGGTAATTCTGTTTTTGTTTTGTTCCACATGCAATAGTCAGCTGTAACCTCAAACTTGCATGCACGCGACAATGGAGCAGCACTGTCAACCCACCTCAAGTACTTCACACAGCACAAAGTAGAGTTTAGCAGCTAAACTGTTTGTTTACAGATTCATATCTGCACCTTGGTCCCCTTCCTCTTCATTTGTACCTGCACCTAGGTCCCCTTACTCTTCATTTGTATCTGTCACATCTTAATGCCCTATCCTCTTAGTTTTGACAAATGCTGTTGATTGTTTCACAAGTTTTTTTTTAAAAAGGAAGTTTTTCAAAATTCACAATTTTTGGCTGCTTACCATTTCCTTCTATTGGCTTTAAGTTTTTAAAATGTTGTTACAATTGAGGTTTATAAGATTTGTCTGTGAATGGAGCTTTAAATTTAGGGTAAATGAAGTGGGTCATATGACTTGTTCTGCAGTCTGTCTGACAATAAGTCTGGGTTGTTTGATTGTTAGACATCAAGGGCAGGCTTGGGTTGTTTTACTGAGAAGAAAGCGAGATATTTATACTTATAGAGACAATGGCAGGCTGAGTACACCGTGAGTAGACCCAAATTCCCCAAAGTCCCAGGAAAGTGTTGTAACGGCTGAGCTATAAATTATCCATTTACTTCCAAACGAAAGGAAATTAGGATCAAAGATAGCAAATTAGCAATTCTGCCTAGATACAAGAGTAGTTAATTTTATATTGCTGTGGGGAAGTAGTCAGAGGAAGCCATTTTTGAGGTCAGGCTTCCCTACAAATTCAAGAATATCAAGAGAGACAGGTTTTAAAAAAATATGGTTGCAGTCATCTGAGAGGTAGAGGGGAGATAGAGGCAGCTAGTCCAGTACCTGAAGCAGAGAAAATACTGACTCTTATTGTTCACCACACAGCAAGTGAGGAGCTCACACTCAGACTGACAGTTAAGTCTGTGAGGATTTTAAAAAAGGAAGCGGGAAGATTCGCCTAGCTTGGCTAGAGGGAAAGAATCTACAGTGTAACTCACAGCAAATTGTCAGTTCTGGGATTGGAAGTTACCTAGCTGGGAAAAGGAAAAAGGAAGCAAGATTTTGGGAGTGGAGAATAACTTTAGACTGATTTCTGGAGGATGAAGAGTCCACTTAAGGGACAGTGTAATATATAGCTGTGGTGGGACATTTTCAGTTGTGCTAAAACTTAAATGGGCAATCTCCTTGCTGTAACTTATGTCAGCTAGAAAAAGAAAATAGTGTTCCTTAGTCCTCTGTTACAGTAAAAGTATTAAAATGTGAAATCATGATGTGTCATTCTTTCTGCCATTACCTGCAAGTTCGAATTTGTACGGGGACTGTAAAAATTTGAATTACATACAATTTTCCTTCCCAACACTGTCTGAATAATTATTCAGCTGAGCTTCGATTGGAGAACTAAGCACTTTTTGTACTTTGCCTTGCAATTGAGATTTGGATGTGTTCTAAGTGATTTAGAATAAACTTAGATCTGAAGGCAAATGTTGGTCTACCAAATTTCTTTCAACAACGGTTCGTGACAGAGAATTCCACGTAAGAACAGTGCCCTCGGGAAAGAAATATTTCCTCCCCTTTCATTCACTTGATTATCTTAAAATTTGTCTCCACATTGATTATAATGGTCATTGAGATGCAATCTTATCATAATTATGAAGACCTCCATCAACCTTCCTAGCTCCAGTGGAAAAGAAATCTAATATTCAACACCCTCTTAACTCCACATCCATAATACTTCCTGGTGAACTGATAATGTAGCTAAAATTTTCTGGCCCCATTGGTGTCAAGCATCATTACAAGCAGAAGGGGACAATATGGAAATCGGTTTCATGACAGCGTGCTCCACCCATCAATGGCAGTTCGCGTTTCCCGCCGCTGCACATTGGGAACCTGATTTCAATACTTTAGCACCTCATTACAAGTCCTGCTTGCCGGAATCATCTCCCAATGCTAGGCCATCTGGGCACATCGGCGTGACTGCACGCCAACGTGTTTCACAACTGTACATAAGTGACGTGCAACTGACAGGCTGCAGTTCGCTCTGGACTTCAGGTTTGTTTGCCTACCTTGCTTCAGGCAGCATTCGTAGTCATCAGCACCAGGTTTCGCAGGCAGTACCTTTTAGAGGGCTCACAGGCAGGTTTCTACCTACCAGACCAGCCATAGGCGGGGTGGCTTTTCAACAGATGCAGGGCGAGAGCTGTACTGGGTAAAGTGGGAATCTCCAGGGGTGTGTGTGCGTGGGGGCACATGTTGTTCTGTGCAAGTAACCTCAAGATGGTGAGGGCTGAGGGGGCAGTCTCCAGAGGCAGCCCGCCAGCAAGACAGCGTGTTTCCTGTGGCTGTTTAATTAATGAGGTAGGAATGGGACCATACGACGTGAAAACCCACCATTGCGGCCAGGGAGCAAAACAACCTTTTTTCCCCCGACCACGAGTGCACTTTGTACTAATCTGGGCCGATTCCACCGTGCCTTTTACACAGTATTTAGAAATCTCAAACTATGCACAGTACTCCGACTGTGCACTACTACCTCCTTACTTTGTATTCTACACCTCCAGATGTAAAAAAAAAACATAGGAATACATAGAAATTACAACATGTAAACAGGCCATTTGGCCCTACTAGATGTCCCAGGATTTATCCTCCATGCCTGTGCTGCCATCTTTAATGACCTGCGTATCTGTACAACAGTGTTCTCCTGCTCCTCTAACCCATTTTAAACTTTTACTATTTAAAAGGCACAATTCCATTCCCCAATCAGTACTGGAAAGGGGGAATGAAAAAGCGCCGCCACTATTTGGAAGACACCATTAAATGGGATTACTGGACTTTGTTTAAAAAGAATTGAAGTAGATTTAAAACTCATTCAATTACGAGCATGCAGAGCTTAATGTGGCACATACCTTTCAATCAGGCTCTTGCTTTTCTTCCAACCTATTGAAAAAGGTGACAATATTAGCAGAATTATACATAAATACAAATCTCATTACAGTTGTATACAATTCTAACTGTTGACAAACAGTACACATTAGGGTTATAAAACACAAAAGAAAAAAGGATTTAAAACACTTTGCAATATGTCCACCAATACTTTTACTCAAGCAGCTCTGTATTCAGAACAACATTACCAAAGGATTTAGCTGCAGTCAGTCTTTCCTAGTACTTTGGTAATCAGAAGATTTGACAAACGTACACACATCAGTGTGTAAGTTTAACATATTATCAGATATTACAGATTATGTGAAGGACACTTGCAGGGAGCAAATTTTCTGGTATTTCTTGCATCAGTGTACAAAACAACTTTTCTACCCAATCCATGAAATATCTTTTTTTCCTTTCATTTGATAGTATCTTCAAATCAAAAATCTACTCAGGCTTCAGAATAGTAGTTCTTTTTTAAAAAGAGCAGGGAAGTAGAACTACTGCACACCAATGCATCAGGCTGTTCAACTTGTGAAGTCAGATCCAAAAATGTAAATTGTTGGCTGAAGTCTTATTTAAGATGGATGAGAGAGTAGAAAAAATACTGTTATAGCGAGTAATCATTTTGATTGATTTTGCCGATGGCATTCTGCCAAGTAGGGAGAGAAAACAATAGCTATTGGCCAGATTACATTCTCAGAATCCTAAATCCTATTCATCTCAAACTTCTTCCCAGAATGTCTCCATTTCACAATTTCTCTCCCATCTATACCCAATGTGACTTTACAGCTCCTCATGATTTTTGTTTAAAGACAACAGCCAATCTAATTTTGTCCCATTACAGCATTCTCAGCAAAAAGTAAAATTACTCCTTCATACTTGTTTTTCCAGTGCTTTATCAAACTTGTGTGGAGTCTTTGCCAAATACTGGTACACTCCTGGTAACCTAGTGAATATATTAACACACATCCAGGGATCCCTGTCCTAAATTCTGAAAGGCAATGCCAGTTGCATGAAGGGAAAAAAAGTGTTTTTGTGGTTAGTTCTTCAAAAAAAAAAAATGCCTGGCCCCAGATAGATAGAAACAGCTCTTCTCTGCATGTCTTCCACATCCTAATTTCTTAGTGTGCATGAGAACAAGACAATAATCAGTGACACTATTATAATAATAAGCCTAATCAAATTGTAACAGTCACTCAACATTCCTCCTGGTGGCTCTTACCAGCAATTTAAATGTCCATAAGAAATACATTTCCTTGTGGAGTTACTTCACAAGCAGTGAATCACTATAAGATGAGTAAACACAGAACAAAACTTGTACTTTTGATCCAAGGGCCAATCAACATAAAATAATTCTCAGAGTTCAAAGGTCCCATTACTCCCATTTTAGAGTATGTGATACTGCTTTTTTCTAACATTCCATTCAATCAAGTACCACAATTGCTATTCTGTTTCAGGTTAAATTGGCCCCATAGATTTAATTATTCATATCCTATAGCATTTGCACACACTTATACTTTAGGTGGTATAAATTGTGACAAAGGTATCTACTTTAAATGGCCATATGAAGAATGAGACAGGGAACAATAGAGAGAAAACTGTTTGTGATTTAATGAATGTTTTCAAAATGATAATATTGGTGGTGGCAAAGGTTAAGCACTTACCAAAATTAGTTATGCAGAAAGTTACAAACACCCAAGAGCAATTACAAAGAGTTTAAGGGTACCAACTAACACGAATAAAGTTCCAACAGTATGTAAGTAATCTGAATCCCAATATCAAATTGTGGTCTTTACATTACTCCTGAGAATTTTATATATTAAAAGATGTTTTGTAACGATATATCTTGAGATTCAAGACTATTCTGTTTTAGTTCCTGTAAAAATATCTGCAACATAATAATATCTGACGACATTCACCTGCAGTTTGTGCACTTCATGGGGTGTCCACAATAAAGGATTACTGATTGTGATATGAAACGCAGAGTTTTAAATAAATGCATTTGGTTACACAGTTTGGGGAATTTAAAATAATGCAGTCTTGTGTTTCAGATCATTACTAAGTACAAAGTATTTGAAAAGTTAGATGCCATTTCATTACAAAATGTAACAATTATTTATTTTCATAAAACATTAAAATAGTGGCACTTTTTTTTTAAGAAACTCAAGATCCTTTTGAGTCCATTAGAAAGAATAATCAGCAATATGTCTAGGAGACAAAACATCAGGCTGCCACAGCCAGATGCCTTTTATAAGCATGTTACAACAGAAATAAAAATAACTTAACAGCTCTGCTTTCCATATTACACCATTTAGATCCATTTAGATCAAGAGATTGAGTAACACCACTGAAATAGCTAGTTATTAGGTGCCAAAGATTTGTTCTGACTTTGTTTCCTACCCTGCAGCTCCCCCCCCACCCCTCCCAACTTTATGCTGGAAAAGTATGATACATGAATCCACAGAATGGCCTCATTGCAATAAGCTACATTTTGAAAAAAACAAACTATGTCAATTGGCTTAACTTCAGTGATCTCCACCCCCTCCCCCCAAATTTTGTGTGTGTGTGTGTGTGTGTGTGTGTTTTGGGGGGGGGGGGGGGGGAGGATGTCTAAGCATCATTAGACTTCTTAAATATTTATGAATGTTTCCAGGTAGAATTTATAAGCAAATGACCTAAGAAATATTCCTCATCACAATAGTACCAGTTGCATCTGAAACGTTGTGATGGCACAAGATATCCAGTAGTTAATTTTGACACCAGGATATCAGAGCCTTCCTTGCAGATGTGATGGTCCTCTTTTGAGTTGCAATTTTCCAGCCTTTTTTTCAGTTTATTTTGAGCAAAAATAAAAGTTTCCAAGATCCTGACTGCACTCCATTTGCTTAAACCATCAAAAGCTTTGTTTTAAGCGTTTAAAGTATGTTGTCTGGGACATAAAGGTCAAAAATGTGATCAAGTTCTAAATCAACGCCTGCTATTGTCAGGGCAATGCAAGCTGAAACTGCTTAAAATTCAATCTACAAGTCACTACAAATAAATACTTAAATAAAAGGGGATAAAATCTTATATACGTGACTGTATTAGTATTTGTCAGAACAACAGAGCAGAAGGAAAGTCTGTATTAAGTACATGTACTTTTAAAATCTTCGAAAAATATTGTGTTCTTTTATTGCGGGGACTACTCCATCAGACCTTTTTGTTTAGAGTATTTCAGCGAGTCAACCATCCAAGGAGTGAAAATTTGGTGCAGAAACAAAGACCCTTATTGAAATAAAGGCCTGGAAATTCCTGTTTGTTTGAGTTCAAACACGCATAGGTGACCGGATTTCCCGGTTTGACAGTTCCAGATATTCGGATAGGTTTCTCCAAGTTTCTCAAATGTCCGGGTTTTCAGCTCCACTGAGGCCCCTCCCCTCACGTTCAATTTACTGTCAGCAAAATAAAAACCCTTGTGCTGCGCTGCGCCCTGGCAATGGGACCAGCTCCACTCTGGATTCTTCGGCCACGGCTGCTACTTCTGTTGTGCAGCAGGAGCTCAGTCCCGGGGCGGGGGGGGAGGTTATCACTCCCTTTCTGGTGCCAATGGCTCCATTGCTGCTGACGCCTTTTAAATGTCCTTGCGGCGCCCAGCCGCTCGCCTGGCGTCAGAGCATGCGTTGTTCAACCCAACCTGCTGCTGGTGCTCCATTACTGCCCTCTGCCTTCCTCCTTAACAACCCCACCGGCTCCCGCTCCGAGTCACCCTCGCCAATGCGCCATCTGTGTAGCTGCAAGGAGCTGTCAATCACTTTGCAAGTTAGGATGATCCTGTCCCACCAGCCCGGCTGGCCTCCAGAGGCAGAGCGGTTCATAGCAAACAACTCAACTGCACAACTAATCTTCTATTCAGCTTTAAAGTTATTTGATTGATTAGGCAAATTAGGCAGGGTACGAACTGTAACCCAAGTATCTAATTCTCAAGATGCACTATTACCAGGTACAAAATGCGTACATTTATGGAAATGATATTCAATAATCGATAGATGTTTGTAATTACGATCCTCCTGCCGCATGCGAACACTCTGCTCACAACATGTGTTCAGCTAACCAGCTGGATTGCTGACAACGCTGCTCGGAGATGCTCATTCACAATCCCTATAGTTTCACTGCATACTGTTGTTTGTGCAGAAGTGGAACAGCATGCAATATGTAAAATTACAGCACACTGAAGCAGTATTGAAATGGTTTCTTGAAGGCTTGAAGTGTGTGCCGGGGAATAGATATTAAGTTAAAATTAAATTGATTGGGCACTTCTCAGTGACTTAAAATCTACAGAATAGGGTTTCCCTGATTCTGGCAGGACATATTCCGGGAAATGTCATCACATGCCCACGTACCTTCAGCTGCCCCTCCCCCAGACTCGTGCCATTGGTCGCCCAACATGTCAATCATCACAGAGCCCCGCCTTCAAGGCTTTTCAATGTTTCCGGATTTTGACTTAAGAAAATCTTAGACATACAAAGTAAGCAGGATTTTGGGTGTGTTACCAGCTTATTTAAGGATACACATAAATGGCTGGGATCTGTTACCATGGTCTATCCAGCCCTCTTAGTCTGAGATGAGAATTTATGCTGATTTATGACATCGCCAGGATATTTGAGCATAATTCAACAAGGGTGCACCTTCGGGGTGGTGCCCCGCAGGAAATTCCAGGTTTCAATGTTTAACCTGGGCAAGTGTTTTGCTTCGTTGAGGGAATCATGTGAGGTGGAATAAACTCTATTGTTCAGGTTGCTCAGGGTTTGGTAGATAAAAATCAGACTTTTGGTTGTGTCATTCAACAATAGCCTTCTCAGACTTAAATAAATGTAAGCCACGAATTCTGGAAAGACTCACTCGGTTTGTATTGGCTATCACTTGTTGTCTCGTCTTCCTTACCTTTCATTGCGAACAGAATCAAAACCTTTACGTTCTCCATAACAGCAAACAAAAGGAGGCCCAAAGCAACCAGGGAATACAACCTCCAAGGCGTTAAAACTACAAACCTGGGAAAGCAGAGGGATAAGGGGAAGAGGAAGATTAGACATTAGCCAACTGCCACTTCCGTCAGACCCACCCAATATCTTTTATTTGCTTTCCAGTGTATGTTGCTCAATCCAGCTTTCATTTCTTAACATTTAAACCTAGAGAATACCTAACTGCCCATATACAACTTCACCAGTAGAATTGAGAATAAACCGCATATAAAACTCGAATCCACTCAAACACGGTTCAACATTAAACATTTGAATATTATTTACGCAACTCTGAATAATAATTGATACGGCAATGTCACATTGAGATGTATCACCCAAATTGAATCATAATGATCGATAGGTATCTATCGTGAGGAGGTGGTGTAGATATTGAAAAGGTATGCGACAGGCCTACAGTACAATAGAACAGTAACAGGGGAGACTGAGTCTCAAATGAAGCCAGTCTTAAACAGTCGCTCATTGTCAATGAACAAGGCTCATCTCGAATAGAAATCAGATTCAGCTACCACAAATTGGCGTAACATTGTGCAGACTGTTAAAGTAAGCTATGCCCAAGCCTGTGTGCCCTGGTTGTTAAATGCTTTCCCCACAAACATCTTATTTTTGGGTGGGGGTGGGAAATTTCACCTAGCTTACCCTTACCAAAAGAGAGCGTTACAGCATATGAACATTGCAATGCTATGACCCGGTCTGTGCCAGGTTAAAGCAGTCTCCATGTAATTCAGCAGCAAAAACCACAGCGAATCTGAATCATCCGACTCCTGCTCATCGGCAGCCTGGATCCGGAGCTCGGGCACCGCCTTCTCCTCCGGGTTAACAGCGGGATCACAGGGAGCTGCTGCCGCCTTCCCCTCCTGCACATCATCACTGCTGCCCAGCCGCCACCACATCCCCACACTCGCCATCTTATCTTTTCTTTTCCACATTTGTTTATTTACAGCTGCCCTACGCCTTGACGTCACCTCAGTGTTATGGTTTTAATCTCTCTCCTGTTTGTTACGCCACGACCTCATTGTGGGGAGGGGAAGCTTAACAAACTGACTGTCTATTGGCGGAGAGGGATGCGTTCAGCTGACTTCATGGCGAGAGGCGGAGAGTCAGGGATGTCATTGTTGAGGGCGATGCTGAATTGATATCATTTTGAAAGTGAAGATTTAACCAGAGACCTGGTAGGATGAGGATAGTCTTTTAATATAATCTACACTTGCTAATTACTCTACTAGGAGTTACGTAGCGTGGCCCCCCAGTGCCCCCATGACATTTGTCTCTTTTTCTAACTCTCCGACGCCTTGTCCATCCCATCATTTCTCCCCGGGCAGATCTCTCAGGGGGTTGTGCGGCTTTGGAACTCTGCCTCAGAAGGTGGTGGAAGCGAGGTCACTGAATATTTTGAAGACAGAGATAGATAGATTTGTGTTAGGTAAGGTAATCTAACGTTATCCGGGGGGGGGCGGGGGGAGGGTAGATGCCAATGTAGAACTCCAAACACAAACAGATCAGCCATGATCTAATTGAATGGCGGAGCAGGCTCGAGGGGACAAATGGCCTACTCCTACTCCTATTTCATATGTTTCAACTCTCAGGGATTCTCTCCTGCTTCAAATGCCAAGCTCCTCATTATCATCTCCTACACCTCTACATATCTCTGCCCCTTTCACATACCAGCAGCCCCTTCTAACTTCACATGCACAGCCTCAAAGCATCTCACTAGAGTAGCACTGTCTCGTTTGTCTTGCAGGGAGATCTTGTGAGCAAGGACAGGAAAAACAGAATCCTTTGAAATCCTCTCCCAAGTCAAGGAGCACATTATGGAAATCGTGAAGATGGATTGCATCAAAGATGTAGCAATGTGGAGGGTTAAGGGTTCTTGGCTAGCTTACACATTGGCCCATTTTACTGAGATCTCGCCCTCACACACTACACATGACTAAGCATAGCCGCTTTCAGCAGTTACTCATCTATCCCTGCCTACCTTTCACACTAAGTACTAATTCCTATCTCTCTTTTTCAGGTGAAGCAAATGTGGGGTACTGAAAGATGTGTCAATGGACGAACAAGAACATAAGAAATAGGAGCAGGATTAGGTTATATGGCCCTTTGAACTTGTTCTGCCATTCAACAAGATCATTTCTGAACTTTTACATCAACCACACATTTCCACCCTTCCCCCATATCCTTTGATCCCATAATAGCCCCAAAATAGCCCCAGAGTCTAGAATATGCTCATGAATGGAGCATCAACAGCCCTCAAGTTAGAGAATTCCAAATTTCCATAACCCTCTGAGTGAAGAAATTTCTCCTCATCTCAGTCCTATATATCTGACCCCTTATCCAGAAAATGGTGACCCCCTAGTCCAAGACTCTCCCACTGCAGGAAATAGTTCCTCAGCATTGACCCTGTCAAACCCTCTCAGAATTTTGTACCTTTCAGTGAGATAAGCTTTCATGCTTCTAAACTCCAAAGAATATAGGCTTATTCTAATAAATTTCAAATGTCTCCAGTTGATGCAATGCATCAAGTATGTTAGTAGAGTAGGTGGTGCGTAGTGGCCAGTCTGCTGGTCACCTCTTGCTTTCAGCTCTAACGACTGGCTAGCAGTAGAACTATTGTGAAAAACGGGCCAAATACATAGCCTCTACATCACAAAGTCCTATGTAGTGCCTCCCTGTGGCAACATACATAGACTTGGTACCTCACAGACCCAGACTAATCTACAGGGGATTCAGAGGAGGCATGACCCCCAGATCCACCGGTGTGTGGTTACGCCCTGGTGCCCATGAACCAGATCCCCAGCTATAGCTAAATAGCCCCATCGACTTCTGGGTGTCTCAGGAGAGAATGATAAGGCTAAACCTGACAGAAAATCTGAAGTGGAGCCCCGTAGGTGATAATCTGTCATCTATCAGAGAGCCTTCTGGCAACTCCTGCAGCAGGGCTAGTACCAAACAGTACTGGTCTCATCCTTTCTTTTGGACAATACTAACAATGCTGAGAGGGGGGCCTGGATATTTGGGCAACTCAGGGTCTACATTCTATTTGTCCAGGCCTACACCCTGGAGAGGACACTCCAGTGCAGTCACAACACGGGAAGAAACAGTTACCGCTTATAAGCTCTCACCTGATTGCCGTAAAGCATAAGTTACTTCGATGGTGGGAGAGCTCATCACATCTTTGGATAGCTACCACCCACTTCAAGCTGGGCAATCCCCAGTCAGTTAGGTGCAGTCCTGCCATGGCCTGCTTGTTTCAATCTGTGCTTGGAGCTGAGAGAGTCATCTCTCGACAGGTGGATTGCTAATCTATGCACTATATCTGTTTTTCTGTCTGTCTGTGTCCATCTGTTTGTGTCTCAGTCTATATCTGTCAACCCTTGTATCAATCTATTTTTTTTTTAGTTTATTCTTTCATGGGATGTGGGTTTTACTGGCAAGGCCAGCATTTGTTGCCCATCCCTAATTGCCCTTGAACTGAGTTGCTTGCTGGGCCATTTCAGAGGCAGTTGAGAGTCAACCACATTGGTCCAGACTCACATGTAGGCCGGACCAGGTAAGGATGGCAGATTTCCCTCCCTAAAGGGCATGATTGAACCAGATGGGTTCATGGTCACCAATACTGAGACTAGTTTTTTAATTGCAGATTTATTAGCTGAATTTAAATTCCACCAGCTGCCGTGGTGGGATGTGAACCCATGTCCCCAGCGCATTAGCCTGGACCTGTGGATTACTCATAGTCACCGCCACCTGTGTGTGTGTGTGTTTCTGAGATAGAAGGTATATACCCAGAGGCGAGGCTGTGAGATTAAATGACTACATATGTGTGAGACTTGACAGTGTGATGCACTATCGAAGGGGCAGTGACTGCATTCCAAAATAATGAATTATATCTGACACATTTTCAGAAGTGATATAAAACTACTGCTACCCATCGCAGCCGCTCATCCTACCCCACACCACACCCTTGCATAACATTCCAGCTCACACAATACATCTGGTTCACAGCCAGAGTAAGGCACACATCTAATCTTTGCATTATAATTGAAGGTACAATGCTGACACTCTGTACAGACAGTTAAACAGTGTCAATATTCTTGTGACATACTGTATACCAGTGTGCAGTATCACTGGTGCCACAATACACCCAGTGTGACAGTCTGAATGTCCACTAGTGCCACACACTGTACACCCAATAATGAATATTATTACGGTCTTGATAGGTAAAGGGAAAACAAATGCCCCCAAACAACCCCTATGGCCGCCCCATTACCCCATGCCAAGCTATGTCCCCCCACCCATCCCCTATGGCCCCTCATGCCCGCTATGCTAAGTTATGCTCCCCGAACAACCCGGAATGGCCCCGCAACAAAGAATACATAAAGAGGCTTGGCTGAGAGCCCAGAAATCTATTAGCCTGTTGAAACAGTTGAGCCCCAGGGAAAACATTGCTTGATTGACAGCTCTGGTTCTCTGATCTATGCTGTCAAATTTGCAATGTTTACACAAGATAAAGAGATTTCAAGTACTTGCTGTTTCAGTTATTGAAACTTTGAAGGGTCTGGATGATTGACACTTTTATTGGGCTTTAGTAAAAAGGAGTTTTTAAAAAAATACTGGAAAGTTGTCAATCAACGACGATTTTTTTTCACACATCCTACTGTCACTATAGGGTCCATTGTTTCTGTACAGTGCATTGTGGGTGAATGGGCATGGAAGTACCATATCTTGGCATGGGAGGCAGGAGGGGCCATAGGGGTTGCTTGGAAACATAGAAACATAGGAGCAGGAGTACGCCATTCAGTCAATCGAGCCTGCTCCGCCATTCAATACGATCATGGCTGATCACCCACTTCATCACCTTTTTACCACACTACCCCCATATCCCTTCACGTCATTGGTATTTAGAAATTTGTTAGCCTCTGCTTTAAACTTACTCAATGGCTGAGCTTCCACAGCCTCTTGGGCAGATAATTCCAAAGATTCACAACCACCTGAGTAAAAATAAAAAAATTCTCCTCATATTAGTTCTCATATTGCACCCCCTGGTTCTAAACTCCCCATCCATATTACCTGAACTATCCTGTCTAGCTCTTTAAGTATCTTGTAGGTTTCAATGAGATCACCCCTCATTCTCTGAAACTTTAGATTATGCAGGCCCAGTCTCTCCACTGGACAGTCCCGCCATCCCAGGAAAAAATCTGGTGAACCTTAGGGTCAGGGGGCCAAAACTGCACACAATACTCCAGGTGTGGCCTAACCAAGGCTCTATACAATTGAAGCAAGACTTCACTACTCCTCTACTCAAACCCTCTTTGCATAAAGGCTAACATATCATTACCTTCCTAATTGCTTGATGCACCTGCATTTTAGTCTTCAGTGACTTATTGATGAGGACACTCTGGTCCCCTTGGACATCTACACTTTCCAATCCCTCACCATTTAAAAAATACTCTGCACTGGGGTGTGGTGGGGGATGCGGTAAATATCTTGGCATGGGGGAGTGAGGTGCCATAGGGAATTGTCTGGGGGAGGGGTCATACCTTGACATGAGTGGCCATAGGGGGTCGGTGGGGGCATACCTTTGCATAGGGGCGATGAAGGGACATAGGGGTTGTATGGGGCACACCTTGGCATAGGGGGCATAAGGTGGCATGGATGGCGCATGGGGATTGTGGGGTAAGTGCTGCTGGGCTGGTTTTTTTTATAACTAGGATGAAGTTCCACAGCACTGAGGTGGGCCCTTTAAACAGCCCACTTCCACAGCTGGCAGCACCTGTGGCTGCCTCCCAACTTTATCCTGGGTCAGTTGACCTGGTTGCAGCCTGCACCCGGCCCCCCACAGTGAAAATCCAGTCCTTGTGGGCACTTGCTCCCGAGGCAGGTGGGCTAAGTTGGGTATTTTCCCAACTCCTGCTATCTGTCTCAAGGATGAAAATCCAGCCCTGTCTCTTTCACTCTCGCTCACGTTCCCACTCTGTCTCTCTCACTTTCGCCCACTTTCCCACTCTCTCTCTCTCTCTCATTCTCGCCCACTTTCCTGCTCTATCTGTCTCTTTCACTCTCGCTCACTTTCCCACTCTATTTGTCTCTCTCACTCCCTTTGCCGCTCTGTCTCTCTCACTCCCTTTCCTGCTCTGTGTATCTCGCTCACTCCATTTACTGCTCTGTCCGTCTCTCTCGCTCCCTTTCCTGGTCTGTCTCTCTCTCTCAATCTCTCACCCACTTTCCCATGTGTGTCTCTCTCTCTCTCACCCACCTTCCCGCTCTGTCTGTCTCTCTCGGCGTTACCCACTTTCCCGCTCTGTCTGTCTCTCTCACTCTCTTTCCCGCTCTGTCTGTCCCTCTCACTCCCTTTCCCACTCTGTCTGTCTCTCTCACTCCCTTTCCCGCTCTGTCTGTCTCTCTCACTCCCTTTCCCGCTCTGTCTGTCTCTCTCACTCCCTTCCCCGCTCTGTCTGTCTCTCTCACTCCCTTTCCCGCTCTGTCTGTCTCTCTCACTCCCTTTCCCGCTCTGTCTGTCTCTCTCACTCCCTTTCCCGCTCTGTCTGTCTCTCTCACTCCCTTTCCCGCTCTGTCTGTCTCTCTCACTCCCTTTCCCGCTCTGTCTGTCTCTCTCACTTTCTTTCCCGCTCTGTCTCTCTCTCTCACTCTCTTTCCCGCTCTGTCTGTCTCTCTCACTCCCTTCCCCGCTCTGTCTCTCTCTCTCACTCCCTTCCCCGCTCTGTCTGTCTCTCTCACCCACTTTCCCGCTCTGTCTGTCTCTCTCACTCTCACTCCCTTTCCCGCTCTGTCTGTCTGTCTCTCACTCCCTTTCCCGCTCTGTCTGTCTCTCTCTCTCACTCCCTTTCCCGCTCTGTCTGTCTCTCTCTCTCACCCACCTTCCCGCTCTGTACGTCACGCTCACTCTCACTCCCTTTCCCGCTCTGTCTGTCTCTCTCTCTCACTCCCTTTCCCGCTCTGTCTGTCTCTCTCTCTCACCCACCTTCCCGCTCTGTACGTCACTCTCGCTCCCTTTCCTGCTCTGTCTGTCTCTCTCTCACTCTCACTCCCTTTCCCGCTCTGTCTCTCTCACCCACTTTCCTGCTCTCTCCGTCTCTCTCACTCGCAATCCTTTCCCAACTATGTCTGTTTCTCGCACTCTCACTCCTTTTGCCGCTCTGTCTGTCTCTCTCACTGCCTTTCTCCTTCTGTCTGTTTCTTGCACTCTCACCCAATTTCCCACCTTGTCTCTCTCTCTCTCACTCCCTTTCCCGCTCTGTCTCTCACTCTCACCGTCACCCACTTTCCCACTCTGTCTGTATCTCTTACTCTCATCCACTTTCCTGCTCTGTCTCTCTCTCACCCACTTTCCCGCTCTCTCTGTCCCTCTCACTCCTTTACCCGCTATGTCTGTTTCTCGCACTCTCACTCCTTTTGCCGCTGTCTGCCTACCTTTCTCACAGCCTTTCTCGTTCTGTCTGTTTCTCTCATTCTCACGCACTTTCCCACTCTGTCTCTCTCTCCCTCTCTCTCTCTCACTTGCTTTTCCGCTTTGTCTGTCTCTCTCACTCGCACTCCCTTTCCCGCTTTGACTGTCTCTCTTGCTCGTACTTCCGTTCCCGCTCTGTCTGTCTCTTTCGCTCTCTTTACTACTCTGTCTCTCTCCCTCAATCTCTCACCCACTTTCCCATTCTATCTGTCTCTCTGTCTCTCACCCACTTTCCCACACCGCATGTCTCTCTCTCCCTTTCCTGCTCGGTCTCTCTCTCTCAATCTCTCACCCACTTTCACACTCTGTCTGTCTCTCTCACTCCCTTTCCCGCTCTGTCTCTCTCTCTCACTCCCTTTCCCACCCTGTCTGTCTCTCTCACTCCCTTTCCCGCTCTGTCTCTCTCTCTCACTCCCTTTCCCACCCTGTGTGTCTCTCTCACTCCCTTTCCCGCTCTGTCTCTCTCTCTCACTCCCTTTCCCGCTCTGTCTCTCTCTCTCACTCCCTTTCCCGCTCTGTCTCTCTCTCTCACTCCCTTTCCCACCCTGTCTGTCTCTTTCACTCTCACTCCCTTTCCCGCTCTGTCTGTCTCTCTCACTCCCTTTCCCGCTCTGTCTCTCTCTCTCACTCCCTTTCCCACCCTGTCTGTCTCTCTAACTCCCTTTCCCGCTCTGTCTGTCTCTCTAACTCCCTTTCCCGCTCTGTCTGTCTCTCTAACTCCCTTTCCCGCTCTGTCTGTCTCTCTAACTCCCTTTCCCGCTCTGTCTGTCACTCTCACTGTCACCGACTTTCCCGCTCTGTCTGTTTCTCTTACTCTCATCCACTTTCCTGCTCTGTCTCTCTCTCACCCCTTTCCCACTCTGTCCATCTCTCTCAGTCTCACTCCGTTTCCCGCTCTGTCTGTCTCTCTCACTCGCATTCGCTTCCCGCCCCATCTCTCTCTCTCACCAATTTTCCTGCTCTGTCTCTCTCTCACTCTCACTCCCTTTCCTGCTCTGTCTGAGTGTCTCTCGTTCTCATTCCCATTCCTGCTCTGTCTCTCTCTCCCTCACATGAGCTCTCTTTACGACTCTACCTATCTTTCTCACTCGCACTCCCTTTCCCGCTCTGTCGGTCTCTCTCACCCTTTTCCTGCAGTCTGTTACTTTCACCCACTTTCCTGCTCTGTCTCTCTCTCACTCCTTGTCCCACTCTGTCTGTCTCTCTCACTCCCTTTCCCATTCTGTCTGTCTCTCTCACTCCCTTTCCCGCTCTGTCTCTCTCTCTCACTCCCTTTCCCGCTCTGTCTCTCTCTCTCACTCCCTTTCCCGCTCTGTCTGTCTCTCTCACTCCCTTTCCCGCTCTGTCTGTCTCTCACTCTCACTCCCTTTCCCGCTCTGTCTGTCTCTCTCACTCCCTTTCCCGCTCTGTCTGTCTCTCTCACTCCCTTTCCCGCTCTGTCTGTCTCTCTCACTCCCTTTCCCGCTCTGTCTGTCTCTCTCATTCTCACTCCGTTTCCCGCTCTGTCTGTCTCTCTCATTCTCACTCCCTTTCCTGCTCTGTCTGTCTCTCTCACTCCCTTTCCCGCTCTGTCTGTCTGTCTCTCACTCCCTTTCCCGCTCTGTCTGTCTGTCTCTCACTCCCTTTCCCGCTCTGTCTGTCTCTCTCTCACTCCCTTTCCAGCTCTATCTGTCTCTCTCACACCCCCTTTCCCGCTCTATCTGTCTCTCTCACACCCCCTTTCCCGCTCTATCTGTCTCTCTCACTCCCTTTCCCGCTCTGTCTGTCTGCCTCTCTCTCTCTCTGACCCACTTTCCTGCTCTGTCTCTCTCTTTCAGTCGCTTTCCCGCTCTTTCTGTCTCTCTCACTCCCTTTCCTGTTCTGTTTCTCACTCCCTTTCCCGCTCTGTCTCTTTCTCCCTTTCCCGCTCTGTCTCTCTCACTCCCTTTCCCGCGCTCTCTGTCTCTCTCACCCACTTTCCCCCTCTCTCTGTCTGCCTCACTCACTTTACCCCTCTCTCTGTCTGCCTCACTCACTTTCCTGCTCTCTCTGACTGCCTCACTCCCTTTCCCACTCTTTCGCCCTCTGACTCACTCCCTTTCCTGCTTTTTCTCCCTCTCTCTCACTCGCTTTCCCGCTCTTTCTGTCTTTCTCACTCCCTTTCCTGCTGTTTCTCACTCCCTTTCCCGCTCTGTTTCTCTCACTCCCTTTCCCGCGCTCTCTGTCTCTCTCACCCACTTTCCCCCTCTCTCTGTCTGCCTCACTCACTTTCCCCCTCTCTCTGTCTGCCTCACTCACTTTCCCGCTCTCTCTGACTGCCTCACTCCCTTTCCCACTCTTTCGCCCTCTGACTCACTCCCTTTCCCGTTTTTTCTCCCTCTCTCTCACTCGCTTTCCTGCTCTTTCTGTCTTTCTCACTCCCTTTCCTGCTGTTTCTCACTCCCTTTCCCGCTCTGTTTCTCTCACTCCCTTTCCCGCTCTGTCTCTTTCTCCCTTTCCCACTCTGTCTGTCTCTCTCACTCCCTTTCCCGCGCTCTCTGTCTCTCTCACCCACTTTCCCTCTCTCTCTGTCTGCCTCACTCACTTTCCCGCTCTCTCTGTCTGCCTCACTCCCTTTCCCACTCTTTCGCCCTCTGACTCACTCCCTTTCCCGTTTTTTCTCCCCCTCTCTCACTCGCTTTCCCGCTCTTTCTCCATCTCTCTCGCTCGCTTTCCTGCTCTTTTTCCCTCTCTCTCACTCGCTTTCCCGCTCTTTCTCCATCTCTCTCACTTGCTTTCCCACTCTCTCTGTCTCTCACTCCCTTTCCCACTCTCTCTGTCTCTCACTCCCTTTCACGTTCTCTCTGTCTCTGTCACTCCCTTCCTGCTCTCTCTGTCTCTGTCACTCCCTTTACCGCTCTCTCTGTCTCTCTCACCTGCTTTCCTGCTCTCTCTGTCTTTCTCACCCACTTTCCCGCTCTGTGTCTCTCTCACACTCCCTTTCCCGTTCTTTCTCCCTCTCTCTCACTTGCTTTCCTGCTCTTTCTCCCTCTCTCTCACTCGTGTTCCTGCTCTGTCTGTCTCTCTCACTCCCTTTCCCACTCTGTCTGTCTCTCTCACTCCCTTGCTGCCCTCTCTGTCTCTCTCACTCC
This sequence comes from Cetorhinus maximus, assembly GCF_964194155.1. Classification (NCBI taxonomy): domain Eukaryota; kingdom Metazoa; phylum Chordata; class Chondrichthyes; order Lamniformes; family Cetorhinidae; genus Cetorhinus; species Cetorhinus maximus. The sequence continues at coordinate 156,333,901 of NC_135881.1, forward strand.
CTTTCCCGCTCTGTCTGTCTCTCACTCCCTTTCCCGCTCTGTCTGTCTCTCTCACTCCCTTTCCCGCTCTGTCTGTCTCTCTCACTCCCTTTCCCGCTCTGTCTGTCTCTCTCACTCCCTTCCCCGCTCTGTCTGTCTCTCTCACTCCCTTTCCCGCTCTGTCTGTCTCTCTCACTCCCTTCCCCGCTCTGTCTGTCTCTCTCACTTCCTTTCCCGCTCTGTCTGTCTCTCTCACTCCCTTTTCCACCCTCTGTCTTTCTCACTCTCACTCACTTCCCCGCTATGTCTGACTCCCTCTGTCTCTCTCTCTCACACACTTTCCCACCCTGTCTGTCTATCTCTCACTCACTTTCCCAGTCTGACTGTCTTTCTCTCTCTCACCCACTTTCCTGCTCTGTTTCTATCTTTCTCTCACCCCCTTTCCCGCTCTGTCTCTCTCAGCCATTTTTCCACTGTCTCTCTCTCCTGCTCACCCCCTTTCCCGCTCTGTCTATCTCACTCTCACCCACCTTCCCGCTCTGTCTCTCTCTCTCTCACGCTCACCCACTTTCCCGTTCTTTCTCTCTCTCTCTCTCATGTTCACCCACTTTCCCCCTCTGTCTGTCTCGCTCACTCCCACTCCCTTTCCCGCTCTGATTGTCCCTGTCACTCCCAATCTCTGTCTCTCTCACTCCCTTTCCCGCTCTGTCTGTCTCTCTCACTCTCACCCATTCCTGCTCTGTCTGTCTCTCTCAGTCCCTTTCCCACTCTGTCACCCTCTCCCTGTTTTCCGCTCTGTCTGTCTCTCTTGCCCACGTTCCCACTCTGTCTCTCTCTCTTACTCTCACCCACTTTCCCGCTCTGTCTCTCTCTCTCTCTCCCTCTCCCCCTTTCCCACTCTGTCGCTGTCTCCCCCTTTCCTGCTTTGTCTGTCTGTCTCTCTCTCTCTCCCCACCTTTCCCGCTCTGTCTGTGTCTCTGTTTCTCTCTCTCTCCCCACCTTTCCCACTCTGTCTTTCTTTGTCTCTCTCTCCACCTTTCCCGCTTGTTTCTCTCACTCTGTCTTCCTTTTCCACTTTTTCATCTGTCTCAAAGTAGGGAAGGAAAGCTGCCATCCTTACCCATCGTGAAAACTCACCTGCTTCACTTATGTCCTTGAGGGAAGGAAATCTGCCATTCTTACCTGGCCTGGCCTACATGTGACTCTGACGCACAGCATTGTGGTTAACTCTTAACTATGTGCCACTCAATCCGCTAATAAAGTTGAAAAGGAATGGAACTAGACTGGCGCTGACCCAGTCACCAGAAGCAACAATGGCAAACTCAGCCCTGTTGACCCTGCAAAGTCCTGCTTACTAACATCTGGGGCCTAGTGCTAAAATTGGGAGAGCTGTCTCATAAACCAGTCAACAGCCTGACATAGTCATATTTACGGAATCATATCTCACAGATAATGCCCCAGACACTACCATCCCCATCCCTAGGTATGTCCTGTCCCACCGGCAGGACAGACCCAGCAGAGGTGGCAGTGCAGTGGTATACAGTTGGGAGGGAGTTGCCCTGGGTGTCCTCAACATCGACACCATACTCCATGATGTCTCATGGCATCAGGTCAAGCAAGGCTGTCATGAAGTCAGACAAGGAAATCTCCTGTTGGTTACCATGTACCATTCCCCCCGTCTCTGTCTCTCTCGCTCGCTTCCCTTTCCCAGTCTGACTCTCCACCTTTCCCATTCTCTCTCTCTCGCTCTGTCCCTTTTCCACTGTCTGTCTCTCTCACTCTCCCTTTCCCACTCTGTCCCTCTCACTCTCCCTTTCCCACTCTGTCCCTCTCACTCCCCCTTTCCCACTCTGTCTCTCACTCTGCCCTTTCACTCCTATCAATTATCCAAAGCATGTTCCAAAAATTAACCTGTGTGACCTCCAAAAATTACCACCATCGCCACTACCTGCAATTCTTTCACAAATGTTTTGTGTTCAAAGTTACTGATTTTTTTCCAGTACATTTTCCATGCAGTTCAGGAAAAAGCGTTTCTTTTAATTCGTGAATTTTTCTAAAGTGGAACCAACATTGACCATGCCCACAAATGGAGTGTGCCCCTGGAATTTCTGATCAGCCAATAGGAGCATTCTGAACCAATGGCCAATCAGGTCACTGAAAGGCGAGCCAATCAGGGCAGCCAACAGCTGTCCAATGCCAAACTAGTTTGGAAAAGAAAAAATCGCCAATTGAGTAGGGTCCACCTGTGTCACATCTGGTACCTAGATTGATGCTGAGTCATCTGTATAGGTTTCTTCTTATTTAACTTCTCTGTGGTGATTTGCTAAGTGGCTTGCTAGGCCATTTCAGTGGGTTGTTAAGAGTCAACCACATTGATATGTGTCTGGAGTCACAAGTAAAAGGGCCGGACAAGAAATGCCTTTTGATAAACCCATGTTTTTTTTTTACAAAAAATCCAGCAGTTTCATGATCACCATTACTGAGGCTAGCTTTTTATCCCAGAATTATTGGTCAGAAGCTTACCAGACCCTGGGAGGTGGGACAGCGGCGGCGGGGTTGCGGGTGGGGGGCAATAAAGTTGCAGGGAGCCGGGTCAGATCGGCTTTGGCGCAGTTCCAACATCGCTACATTTGACCAATGACAGGATCCTCCAGGTACGGAGAGGCCGCCCACCCCAAGGAGGCAAGCGGCTGATATACATAATTAAAGGGCCCAGTTAGGGGCCTTGAGAACCTTAATCATCCTTGGAGTGGTCTTTCCTAGTGCATGCTTCACTCCTTTATGGGCGTTGCAGCTCAAGGCCCCATCTTAGCAGCCGCAAAGGCACTTTACCATCTAAAGTATCTGAGAAACAGCTTACATACGTTTTAAGCATGCAAACTGCTGAGAACAACTGTATAAAACAAGAACAATTATAAACAGGAATTCGAATTTGGATTTTCTTAAAGTAGTTTCAGGCGAACTTTTGTAAGATCTGGGGTTTGCTTTAATTTAATTGTAAGACTTAGTCAATTACAATTACAGGCCAAGTTGGGATAGCAGATCTAAAAGGGACTTCAAACTCAGATTAGTTACAAATCCACGCAAATATGAGGGTGTTTTCACAAACTGCACAAATGTTGTTTTCCACAATAAGCACAAAATCATGATACTTGGCAAAGGGCAGTTGGCATCAGTTGCGTTTACGATGGAACACCAGTCCTCAACCTCTGAGTGGGCGCCTTGTCTCTTGATTGAAGCCTTTATATTCTGTCTTCTCTTCTTGAGGATGATGCGCGCTTAATATATTAAAAATCCTTATTTTATTACAAAGGGATATAGATTGGTTGGAGACTTGGGTGGAGAAATGGCAAATGGAGTTTAATCTGGACAACTGCGAGGTAATGCATTTTGGACGGTCTAATACAGGCAGGAATTACACAGTAAATGGCAGAACCCTTAAGTGCATTGAAGGGCAGAGGGATCTGGGTGTACAGGTCCACAGGCCACTGAAAGTGACAACGCAGGTGGATGAGGTAGTCAGGAAGGCATATGGCATGCTTGCCTTCATTGGCAGGGGTATTGAGTATAAAAGCTGGGAAGTCATGCTGCAGTTGTATAGAACCTTGGTTAGGCCACACTTGGAATATTGCGTGCAATTCTGGTCGCCACATTACCAGAAGGATTTGGAGGCATTGGAGAGGGTGCAGAGGAGGTTTACCAGGATGCCGCCTGGTCTGGAGGTTATTAGCTATGAGGAGAGGTTGGAGAAACTCGGATTGTTCTCCCTAGAGCGATGGAGATTGAGGGGCGACTTGATAGAAGTTTACAAAATGATGAGTGGCATGGACAGAGTAGATAGTCAGAAGCTTTTTCCCAGGGTGGAAGAGTCAATTACTAGGGGACATAGATTTAAGGTGAGAGGAGAAAACTATAGAGGAGATGTGTGGGGCAAGTTTTTTACGCAGAGGGTAGAGAGTGTCTGGAATTCGCTGCCAGAGGTGGTGGTGGAAGCAGGTACGATAGTGGTGTTTAAGAGGCAGCTTGACAAATACATGAATAGGATGGGAATAGAGGGACACAGACCCTGGAAGTGCAAAATGTTTTAGTTGACGGGCAATATGATCGGCGCAGGCTTGGAGGGCCGAAGGGCCTGTTCCTGTGCTGTACTTTTCTTTGTTCTTTGTTCTTTATACACTGTTCCCAGCTTGGGTCTGAGCCATATTAGGTAAACCCCTGTTTCCGTCCATCTGATTGGTCAGTCATTATCTAACTGCCCTTCCATGATGGTACCTTGATAAAAACAAAAAACTACTGCGAATGCTGGAAATCCAAAACAAAAACAGAATTACCTGGAAAAACTCAGCAGGTCTGGCAGCATTGGCGGAGAAGAAAAGAGTCGACGTTTCGAGTCCTCATGACCCTTCAGCAGAACTCAGCAGTACCTTGAGCCTGGTTTAGGTCATTGTGCTTCCTTGCTGTTTATTCATCAACAATGACCACTTAACGAGATTACTGTGCTTGTCCTGTCTCACAGCTATTTTTGCTAGACATGTTTACAGTCGTTACTGGACAAAAAGCTAACACAGACCCCCTGGGGTTAGCAACATTCTAATGACTTTTAAGCAAAGGATCTTTACATCATCTGAATTAGTCCTTTTCATCACTTCCTGACATGTTAGGACTTGTATAGAACTATAGTTTACATTCAATTGAGCTTATCCACCATGCTTTGTTACATATAGAATACAATTTTAACTGACATACTTAAGGATATGACAACTAAGTTCTAACAGTACTATAATAAAATAAACTCAATCCTACACTTTAAAATTTGTTGGGTACTGAAAAATGTAAACAGTCAGATAGGGCTTAATTATTACCCAGGATGTTTCATTGCAGTGTTCTCAATCTGAGAAATTAGAAATTATGCAAAAGTTGTGATTATGGACAGCAGGTAGGCAGCCAGTGCACTTAAATTTATTTGGTACATAAAGTAACGTTAACATATATAACCTGTCAAATATATTTGTATAAAGAATATTCTAGGATACAAGCATTTAACAGTGTTATTGTGGAATATTTCTTTGAGCAAATTGAAACTTTTAAGTTTCACGGACCCAAACACTCCTTTCAGATGAAGCAGTGCTTCACTTGCACCTCCTTCAATTTAGTCTACTTTCTACTTTCATCCCACTTTCTAACCTTCTTTCCCACCACCGCACCCACCCCACCCCACCCCCAAAAGGGCCATCTGTTACTTGTTCCATGTTCTTTCACTGAGTGCTTACCCTGCTGTTCTGCTATTATCACATTCTGCTTTCTTACCTTATTGCCACTATCAGCACCTTTTAATAGCCCTTATCACTACCATTAACACTACCTTTGTCCCTTTGTTCATGACATCTTTGTCAATCTCTCCTTTGCCTCCACCTGCTCCACTCCCCCCACCCCTTAAACAGTATAAATTTCATCACATTTTTACTTCTTTTTAACTCTGAAGAAGGAAAATACAGGCTTGAAACATTAACTTTGTTTCTCTCTTCACAGATGTTGATAGACCCGCTGAGTTTTTCCAGCATTTTCTGTTTATCTAAAAGTATGATTGACAGGACAAATTGTACCAATTGCCAAGGGCTGGCTTTGTTTGTCCAGTATATCACTGACTGCAGAGATTAACATGTCTGCTTTGGTCCAAATATGTATAAACTGTACAACAATACATTGACCTTGGGAAGGATGATTTAAAGTAAGTGTTTCACGCAGGTACCACCAACTCCCCTGCTTCGGGACAGCTTCATATCTCTGACATCTTAGCTACAGTCTAGGCAGCTATGCTTTAAATGGAATAAAAACAGAAAACGTGGGGAATATTTAGCAGGTGCCTGAAGTGTTGTTCCTTGATCTTGCATTGAACTTCAATGGAACACTGCATTAGCCTGAGAAAAGGGAGGTCAGTAAGAGAGCAAGGTGGAGAAACGGCACCGGAAACTTGGGATCATACTCGTGAACTGGACAGAGACGTTCAGCAAAGTGGTCTGTGTTTTTGTCTTCCCGATGTAGAGCTGATTGCATTGTGAGCTGTGAATACGCTATGTACATTTTAAATTGTTCCTTCACCTGGACACTTCCACCCAAAACAGCTGTGAAGGTGTTGAAGCAGTCTGGGTCCTGGGTGTGAAATTGGCTTCTTCTCTAATTGCTAGTCTGCCTGGCAGGCTGGAATGGGTGGGTGTTGCGGGGGGTGGTGGTGTGGGGTAGGGGCTGGGCAGTACATAATCAATCCTGGAGGGAGGTGTCATGCATGGTCCTGATGTAGTGGATAAGGAAGAGGATTAGAGGAGAAAGGAAGGAGGAGGAGTATGCAGAACCTGAATAGGAGAGAGGGAGGGAGTGGTGTTGGGGAGAGGGAGGTAAGAGAGCATGAGGAGGGAGGGAAGGGGAGGAAGGGAAGAGAGAGGAAGCACAGGAGTGGGAGCCAGGGAAGGAAATGGCAGGAAGCAGGAGAGAGCAAGGGAGGGGGTAAGAACTGGAGGAAGGTGAGGGAGAGAGGAGAGTGCAGAGAATTGGTGGAGGAGTGACAGTGAAATGTTTTTTTGTTATATGTAACAAACTACACAAGACCATTGCCCAAACAGAACATTAGTCGCAGCTATATGGAGGCATCTACATTCCATTCTATTGCAAAAAAACCATAGAATTGTTCCAGCACAGAAGGTGGCCATTCAGCCCATCATTTCTGGATTGGCTGTAGGAGCAATTTACCGAGTGCCACCTTCCCCCCATAGCCCTGCACATTCTTCCTTTTCAGATAAAAATCCAATTGCCTCTTGGATGCCACATTTGAACCAGCCTCTGCCACTCTTTCAGGAGTGAATTCTCAGAACCACCTATTATGTGAAAGTTTTTCCTCATGTCACCATTGCTTCTTTTACGAATCACCTTAAATCTGTGTCCCCTGGTTCTTGATCCTTCCACAGATGAGAAGTTTTTCCCTATCCACTCTGTCCAGATCCCTCACAATTTTGAATACCTCTATCAAATCTCCTCTCAACTTTGTCTTCTTAAAGAAAAACAGTTTCAAGTTCTCCAATCCAACTATGCTCCTCATCCCTGGAACCATTCTCGTGAATCTTTTCTGTGCTCTCTCTAATGCCTTCACATCTTTCCTAAAGTGCAGTGTCCAAAGCTGGATGTAATACTCTAGCTGAGGCCAAATTAGTGACTTATACAAATTCAACATAACTTCCTTGCTTTTCTACACCATGCCTCTATTAATAAAGCCTAGATTGCTGTATGCTTCATTAACCAATCTCTCAACCTGTCCTGCCACCTTCAGTTATTTATGCACATATACACCCAAGTCCCTCTGCTCCTGCACCCCTTTTGGAATTGTACCTTTTATTTTATATTGTCTCTCCGTGTTCTTACCAAAATGAATCACTTCACACTCCTCTGCATTAAACTTCATCTGCTACTTGTCCGCCGATTCCACCAGACTGTCTGTGTCCTTTGAAGTTCTACACTATCTTCCTCTCAGTTCACAATGCTTCTGAGTTTTGTATCATCTGCAAATTTTGAAATTGTGTCCTGTACACCAAGGTCTAGGTCATTGATATATATTAGGAAGATCAGGGGTCCTAATGCCGACCCCAGGGGAACTCCACTGCAAATCATCTTGCAGTCGGAAAAGCATCCATTAACCATTACTCTGTTTCCTGACACTCAGCCAATTTCATATCCATGTTGCTACCGTCCCTTTTCTTCCATAAGCTATAACGTTGCTCAGAAGTCTATTGTGTGACACTGTATCAAATGCCTTTTGGAAATCCATGTACACATCAACAGGATTACCCTCATTAATCCCCCTCTCTGTTACCTCTTCAAAACACTCCAGCAAGTTACTTAAAGGTGATTTGCCCTTAACAAATCTGTGCTTCCATGTCTAAATGTCCTTTTTGGTCCCTAATCAGCTCCATTCCTCCTTTTACCACCCTCTTAGTGTTTATATGCTTATAGAAGATGTTGAGATTCCCTTTTATGTTAGCTGCCAGTCTCTTTTCATACTCTGTCCTTGCTTCTCTTATTTGCTTTTTCTTTTCACCTCTGAACCTTCTATATTTATCCTGGTACTTGGTTGCATTATCCACCTGACATCTGTCATAAGCAAACCTTTTCCTCTTCATCTGAATCTCTATCTCTTTTGTCATCCAGGGAGCTTTGGATTTGTTTGCCCTACCTTGTCCCTTCTTGGGAATATACCTTGCCTGTGCCGAACAGTCTTATTTGAAGGTATTAAAAAAAAAATCCCAGATTAGCATCCAAATGTCCAGGTCCATGCCATGTCCTTTCATTTTGTAAAAAAAAGTCTTGAGGGTTATGATTCTAACAACTGCTCTTCACCTTCTTAATAGCTCCTGTTCTTTCTAATCTATTCAGCTGTTTACTTACTGTGTGCATAACACACTGGTTTAGCCTTGCAAAATGTCAGCTGGGCATTGTGCTTTCGCTTGACTTCATCTTTGTGATGCTTAATTTTATCATTTGGACCTTCTTGCTCAAAGACCACTTTGTGCTCTCTTGGCAATTTCTCAATGTCAGATATATTCTTACTGATCCATACTGTAAATAACTCGGTTCAGTTGAAATACATTGTTTTAAGTCAATTTCTTCCCATTAGGGAAACTTTGTTTCCTCTGACTATGACCAATGGCAGGTATTATTGTATTCCACTCTAACGTTAAATTTATCTAACACTGGAATACTGTTATTGGAATAACTACATACGAATTAGGAACAGGAGTAGGCCACTCGGCCCCTCGGGACTGCTGCACCATTCAATAAGATCATGGCTGATCTGAATGTAACCTCAACCTCACATTCCTGTCTACCCCCCGATAACCTTTCACCCCCTTGTTAATCAAGGATCTATCTAGCCCGGTCTTAAAAATATTCAAAGACTCTGTTTCCACTGCCTTTTGAGGAAAAGAATTCAAAAGACTCAACCATCAGAGAAAAAAATTTCTCCTCATCTCTGTCTTAAATGAGTGACCCCTTATTTTTAAACAGTGACCCCTAGTTCTAGATTCTCCCACAAGAGGAAACATTCTCTCCACATCCAACCTGTCAAGACCCCTTAGAACCTTAAAGGTTTCAATTAAGTTGGCTCTTAATCTTAGGGCAGAATTTTGCCCTTGGCATGTGGGATCGGTGTGGCCGGACAGGGCTGGCCAGGAAGCTGGCCTCCGCCCGCGATCGGCAGCGCTCCGTGATTTTACGCAGGTGGGACAATTAAGGCCCACCCAGCGTGATACGCGAGTGGCAGTGCTGAACGCTGCCTGTGCGGGCGGGGGGAGGAAAGCGAGCAGGCCGAGCGCAAACTTCCCACATGCGCGCAAAAGAGCACTGAATAATCTCCTGAGGCACAGAGCTGCCTCAGGGAGATGAAATATTGAAAAAAATAATTAAAGAAAAGAAAAATTTAATGAAACATCTCCCCTCATGTGACTCTGTGACATGAGCAGGGACATGTTTTTAATTAAAAATTAAAGTTGCTTGGCCTTTTCACCCGCCCACCAATCGTTAGGTTGAATGGGCAGTGAAAAATTAAGCACAATTGATAACTTAATTGGCCTTTTAGTTGTCGGTGGGCGCGCACTGGAGCCAGCAGCAAACTCACCGGCCAAACTATCGCGCGGCTGCACATTGACGTCGGCACGCTTGGCATAGAGTCATATAGAGTTATACAGCACAGAAACAGGCCTGTCGGCCCATCATGTCCGTGCTGGCCATCAAGCTATCTATTCAAATCCCATTTTCTAGCACTTGGCCTGTAGCCCAGTATGCCATGGCATTTCATGTGTTCATCTAAATACTTCTTAAATGTATTGAGGGTTTCTACCTCTCCCACCCCACCAGGCAGTGTGTTCAAGATTCCAACCACCCTCTGGATGAAAAATTTTTTCCTCAAATCCCCTCTAAGCCTCCTGCCCCTTATCTTAAATTTATGCCCCCTGGTTATTGACACCTCCGCTAAGGTGAAAAGCTTCTTCCTATCTACCCTATCTATGCCCCTCATAATTTCTATCAGGTCCCCCCTGAGCCTTCTCTGCTGTAAGGAAAACAACCCTAGTCTATCCAGTCTCTCTTCATAGCTGAAAAGCTCCAGCCCAGGCAACATCCTGGTGAATCTCCTCTGCAACCTCTCCAGTGCAATCACCTCCTTCCTATAGTGTGGTGACCAGAACTGCACACAGTACTCCAGCTGTGGCCTAACTAGCATTTTATATAGCTCCAACATAACCTCCCTGTTCTTATATTCTATGCCTCGGCCAATAAAGGCAAGTATCCCATATGTCTTCTAAATTCCAGTGGATACAAGCCTAGCCTGTTCAGCCTTTCCTCATAGGAATTAGTCTGGTAAACTTCTGAACTGCTTCAAACGCATTTATACCTTTCTTTAAATAAGAAAACCAGTACTGTACACAATACTCCAGATGTGGTGCCACCAATGCCCTGGACAACTGAAGCATAACCTCCCTACTTTTGTAATCAATTCCCCTCACAATAAATGATAACATTCTATTAGCTTTCCTAATTACTTGCCGTACCTGCATACTAACCTTTTGTGATTCTTGCACTAGGACACCCAGATCCCTCTGAATCTCAGAGATCTGTAATCTCTCACCATTTAGATAATAAGCTTCTTTTTTATTCTTCCTGCCAAAAATGAACAATTTCACATTTGCCCACATTATACTCCATTTGCTCGATCTTTGCCCACTCACTTAACCTATCTATGCCACTTTGTAGCCTCCTAATGCCGTCTTTACAATTTACTTTCCTACCTATCTTTGTGTCAGAAAATTTAGCAACCATTCCTTCAGCCCCTTCATCCAAGTCATTTATATAAATTGTAAAAAGTTGCGGCCCAGCACTGCTCCCTGTGGCACACCACTCGTCACACCCTGCCAAGCAGAAAAAGGCACATTTATGCTAATTCTCTGCTTCCTGTTAGCTAGCCAATCTTCTATCCACACCAATATGTTACCTTCTAAACCATCTGCAATAACCTTTGATGTGACACTTTATCAAATGCCTTCTGGAAATCTAAGTACAGTACATCCACCTTTATCCACAGCACATGTGACTCCTTCAAAGAATTTCAATAAATTTGTTAAACGTTATTTCCCTTTTATAAAACCATGTTGACTTTGCCTGACTGCCTTGAATTTTTCTAAGTGCCCTGCTATAACATCTCTAATAATAGCTTCTAACATTTTCCTTATGACAGATGTTAGGCTCACTGGCCTATAGCTTCCTGCTTTCTGTCTCCCTCCCTCCTTTTTTGAATAAAGGAGTTATGTTTGCTCTTTTCCAATCTAATGGAACCTTCCCGCACCTAGGGAATTTTGGAAAAGTAAAACCAACGCATCAACAATCTCACTGGCCACTTCTTTCAAGACCCTAGGATGAAGTCCATCCGGACCTGGGGATTTGTCAGCCCACAGCCCCAGCAATTTGCTCAATACCACTTCCCTGGTGATTGTAATTTTTCCGAGTTCCTCCCTCTCTTCTATTTCCTGATTTACAACTATTTCTGTGATGTTATTTGTGTCTTTTATGGTGAAGACCAAAGCAAATTACCTGTTTAACTCCTCCACCATCTCCCTACTTTCCATTATCAATTCCCCAGACACACTCTCTATAGGACCAATGCTCACCTTGTTAACTCTTCTTTTTAAAATATCTCTAGAAAGACTCTTACTATAGTCTTTATATTACTAGCTAGCTTTCTCACGTACTCTAATTTTTCCCTCCTTATTATTCTTTTTGGCATTTTTTGTTGTTCTTTATATTCTTTCCAATCTTCTGACCTGCCACCCGTCTTTGCGTAATTATATGCTTATTCTTAAAGTTTTATATCGTCTTTAACTTTTTTAGTTAACCACGTATGGTGGGCCCTCCCATTGGGATTTATCTTTCTCATTGGAATGTGTACATTCTGTGTATTCTGAAATATCCCTTTAAATGTCTTCTACTGAACTTCTATTGACATATCCCTTAACCTCATTTGCAAGTTCACTTTAGCTAGCTCTGCTTTCATACCCTCATAATTACCCTTGTTTAAGTTTAAAATATGAGTCTTGGATGCACTCGTTACTCCCTCAAAATGAAAGTAAAATTCAATCCTAATATGATTACTGTTACATAGGGGTGCCTTCACTATCAATTATTCCTATCTTGTTGCTCAATACCAGGTCTAGTATAGCCTGCTCTCCGGTTAGCTCCAGAGCATGCTGTTCTAAGAAACTATCCCAAAAAAATTCTATGAAATCCTCATCTATGCTACCTTTGCCCATCTGATTTTTCCAGTCTATATGTAGATTAAAATCCCCCATGACTATTGCTGTACCTTTCTGGCAAGCTCCCATTATCTCTTCTTTTATACTCTATCCTACTGTGTAGTTACAGTTAGGGGGCTTGTACACCTCTCCCACAAGTGACTTCTTGCCTTTATCATTTTTCATCTCAAACTAAACCACATCAACATCCTGGTTTCCTGAACTTTGGTCATCCCTCTCTAATGTGCTAATACAATCATTAATTAACAGAGCCACCCCTCCACCTTTTCCTAACTTCCTGTCCTTTCTAAATGTCACATACCCTTCAATATTCAGGTCTCAATCTATGTCATCCTGTAGCCTTGTCTCTTTACTGGCTATCAGATAATACTTACTTATTTGTATTTGCGCTATCAGTTCATCTGTTTTGTTTTGAATGCTACGTGCATTTAGTTACAGAGCCTTTAGTTTTGTCCTTTTATTATTTCAGTAGCGTCTAGCCTTATCTGATGATTTACTATTAGGTTTGTACTCTCTGTCCCTTTCAGTCAAAGTCTGTTTATCATTTCCCATATTAATACCTGTCTCTCTCGCCTTGTCTCTACTCTTTGGTTTACCACATCTTCCCAAATTTGATCCCTTGCCCCCACTATTCAGTTTAAAACCCTCTCTACTTTCCTAGTTAGGCAGTTCATGAGGACACCAGTCCCAGCATGATTCAGGTGTAGACCGTCCCAATGATACAGATCCCACTTTCCCCCATACACCAGTCCCCACAAACCGGAACTCACTTCTCGCACACCAGTCTTTGAGTTATGCATTCATTTCTCTAATCTTATTTGCCCTATGCCGATTTGCACGTGGCTCAGAAAATAATCCAGAAACTATTATCTTTGAGGTTCTGCTTCTTAATTTGGTGTCTAGCTCCTCATACTGACTATGCAGAGCCACCTTCCTCATTCTGCCTATGTCATTGGTACGTATATGGACCACAATCACTGGATCCTCCCCCTCCCACTGCAAATTCCTCTCCAACTGAGCAGATGTTCCGAACCCTGGCACCGGCCAGGCAACAAAGCTGTCTGGTCTCTTGCTCTTTGCTACAGAGAAGAGTGTCAATTCTCCTTACCATACTGTCCCCTACTACACTACATTCCTTTTTGCTCCCCCACTTGGATTGCTTCCTGTACCACGGAGCAATGGTCAGTTTGCTCATCCACCCTGCAGCCCCCACTCTCATCCTAACAAGCTGAGAGAACCTCAAACTTCCTGGACAATTGCAGAGGCTCACACTCCTGCCCCCTGGGTCCCCTTACCTGCCTCACTCTTAGTCACACCCTCCTGTCCCTGGCCACTGACCAAATCAGAAGACCCTATCCTAAGTGGTGTGACTACCTCCTGGTATAAAGCATCCAGGTAACTTTCCCCCTCCCTGATGTGTCCCAGAGTCTGCAGCTCAGCCTCCAGCTCAGTGACTCTGAGCCGAAGTTCCTCAAGCTGCAAACACTTACTGTAGACGTGCTTGCCCTGGATCACAATGTTATCCAGGAGCTGCAGCCTTGACAAATCACCTGCCCCGCCGTCGTTAATGTGTTTTAAATAATTACTTAATTATATTAATCACTTACTTATGCTGCTCTCTTAAATATTTTATTAACTTTACCACCGAATTATATACTATTTTAAACCTTAAGGATAGAATAGAACTTCCCACTTACTGGATACTCACCAAATTTCCTCTCTTTTACTCCTTTCCATGTAGTAGAGCAAGGATCAATTTTATGGGGTGGGAAAGATAGAAAAGGGGGAAAAAACTCCTCCCCCCCTTCTCCTAGCTCCCCTCAGACCAAACTTCAAGTCTTTGCTCAGTTAGTTGACTGCACTCTGTTAGCCAAAGCTGCACTAAAGAATCCTGAATTTATAGCAAATTGAACTGGGGCTACAGTAAGCAAATTCAGCTAATTAACTACTCAGCTCCTACAACTGAGAGTGTGTTTACCCTGTCTAAACTGCAAGAAAGAAAGAACCTAGCCTGCTTACACAATACTTTCCAGTTACTGTTGATTACAGACAAGATTAGATTTTTAGAGCAAAATTTAGGAACAAACTTAACACTTAAAACTCCCCTTTCACCAAACTCCAAGTTTTCACTCAGTAAGTTGGCTTGCATAAGGGAATGTGACTTAGGGACTTCTTGTACTCTCCTTCCGAGATAACAAACACTGCTGCAGCTGTATCAATGATGAAAGTAAGTTGTGAATCTCCGACTTTCATTTCTACTGTGGACGCTGTAATTTTATCTTCAGCCCCATTACTCTCATCTTCCACGTTGTTTTTCTTGCTCTCTGACAGTACAGCTCTTCATCTTCCTGCTCAATAACATCAATTCCTATTTCCATATCTATCATATAAGCATTCGAGGATTTCCAGAATCCTGAACTAGCTTTAGATCTACCACGACCTCGACCAGGTGCATGACTGTGACCTGGAGCTTTACCATGACCTGGAGCATTACAGTTTCCTGCACTCCTGCATGCAGTCTGGATAATGCCGACTTTCCCACAGGCATAGCACTTGACTGGAAATAGGGCAATTTAAGTAGTTGGTGGCTACAATGGCAATGGTAGCATCTAAATTTCTGACTCTTGAGTCTGTGAGCTTGACTGCCGTGGCCTGGATCCTGCTGAAATCCAGTGAGCCTCCACTGCCAGCTCAGGGAAAGAATTGCCTTGTCTGTTATTATGGGTTTATCTCAAGCTTCTTACTGTAGAAGAGATCTTGCTGGAAGTAATGGTCCTTTGTTCAAAAACATTTATTTACATACTAACTATTTACAAAGGTTAAATAAGACCATGACATAGCTAGAGCTACTCTTGGAGATCTTCACACACATCCTCTCAGTGAGTGAAATCACAGTGGCATATCTCCTTATGTACATGACCAGTAGCCATCATTAGAGTTTACATCTCCCCGCACCGAGGCTTTATCGCCATACTATTGTACACACATTCTCTTACACCTCCCTCTCACATTCTCTTGTGCTGGTGGCATCAATCTCTGACTGTGTTCTCAGCTCTCTTTGAGGACTTATAGGTCGTAGGCTCTCCAGAATTTTCTCCTTGGAAGGCACCAGCATCCTCAGGCAGAGATTTCTGCTTCTGGTCTGTAGCATAAATGGTGATAAACAGAGATTTTCCTTCTCTTCTCTTTTATCTTTCCCTTCTTCTTGGTACTTTGAGGAAAAGTTGGTGGCCACTCTTGCTTGAAAGAATGATACTTGTCCAGCACCTGCGAAGATTTGTACAGCTGTCGAGGCTCTACAAATTTTGCTGCTGCAATGAACAAAGTATTATATAATACCTCAACCATGAATGAATTAGATGGACAAAGAGAAGGATGAAGAATATTCCAAAGAAAAAATGATGGTTGTCCTGCTAAATACCGTAGGAATTTATTTTCCTGTAGGCAGTGGTCAGCTTGTGCACACTCTTTGGTGTGAGTTTGTTCTTCAGCAGGCCTGAACATTTCTGGAACTTTATCAGAATGTGTACTGTCTTCAAAAAGTAAAGCAAGGTTCAGGATATCCTCCTGTGACAAATCATTGATATCAGTGGCATCTTGGTTAGCATCATCTTACAATCTTTTCCAAAAAAGCAAATTAAAGTCCAGAATGGCATCCGGTCACCTTCATGCTTGGTGGACCTATCTCTTTTTGGCTAGGCAATACAATTTGTTGATGAAAGAGTCAATTCCTTCATCCTGATTTTGACTGCGCAGATTAAATTTTTACGAATACTAAAGTATGAGTCAAAGGCTGTGATGACATCTTCGTTCACCCTCTGTCTGTCCAGCATGTTGTCTGCTATTCTCCCAACAGCCTGTAACAAAGTTCTAACTTGATCTTTATTCTCTTTACTTGCAAGACCTGAGGCATTGCGATACTGGGTATTTGCCAATTTTGCCACTGCTCAGCCTGTCTGGGACCCTCTACATTTTGAAATGATTCTGGTATTGGCAAAGTAGTAGCCATTTCCCACCCGAGGTTGGAGTTCTCTTTTCCCGTGCTGTTGTCCTGCCAGTTGCTGGGCTGCCCTTGTTGTTTCATCACCTTCGATTTGGTTGCTGGATTGGCCTCAAAGTCCTTCGCCCGTTGCTCTGTACCACTGGGTTTTTCTTCAGGCCTTTCCTGCCATTTTATACTGTTCCCCTGGGTGTAGTCACTGCTGCCACCATCTGTTATTGAGTGTATATCTTGGGATTCATTGGCTTCTGTCTCCAGCAAGATCTCTTCTACCGTAAATGTTTGTTTATAAATAATGTAAATAAATGTTTCTAAAGGTTAAATAAGACCAAGACATAACTAGAGCTACTCTCTGAGATGCTTTTCCCATATTCTCTCACTGTGACATAGCTCCTTATGCACATGCTCAGTAGCTATCATTAGAGTTAACCCTTTACTCTAGAACTTTTCAATTTGCAACTCTCTCTTTCTGCCATTTCCATTGCTATGGCCTCGTTGCATGTCTCTTTCCATATCTGCTTATTGTCTTTGTTTGGCCTGGATTTTAGTCTTTGTTATGCCTCCAACATACGTATTTCTAAGATCCTAAGTTCATGCTATACCCACAGTGATGAGGGATTTCCTTTAATTCGAGAATGTAATCTGCAACTGTCTCACTTGGTAACTGCTTCCTTTCACAGAACGTATCTCACAATGCAATCTCATTTTCAGTCATGCTGTAATACGAGTCCAGAGTCTCTCTCTTTTCAGAATAGTCCACAGTCGTGGGGTCTGGCAGGCAGCATTGGTTAGATACCACCTCAAAAGCATCTGGCCCCATCATTTACTTTATCCTCATCTCCCATTTTATTCACTTTCAGCCAAACGTGTAATCTTTGCTTATAATTACACCAGTCCTCTTTGTTAGGGTTGAATTCCCCCATTGTCCTCAAATATGCTGTCAGTGCCATTTTTTCAATTACATACCATACTGACTCACTGTGTACCTGAATACAATGTGCACACACAAGCAATCTTTCAAATTGCTCAAACTTCCTCAAAATCAATTTTTGGAGTTCCAAAAATGTGTCACGATGTTCTTCAGTCCTTAATTTCTCAAATGAAAAGTAAAAAACAATGTGATCTTTCTGTTGTGTAAGACTGAGTAAGACTAACACATGCTCAACTGCGGGCAGCCATTATTGAACTAACTTTATTTACACCTCCCCAATAGAGAGAGCAGCAATGAGGGCTCTATACTACACAGGCAAACACTGACGAGATGTGTGGGAGCAAGTATTCCTGTGGGCTGCAGGTGTTGTCATGGTGTTTTGAATCTGTGGCTGACTTATTTCCAAGACTCAACCCACCCTGCACTGATTATCTAACTGGACAGTAGGGGGTGCCTAAACGGAGCCGCCCACTTTCTGTCTAACCACCCTCCAATGGGAGAATGCAGAGTTTCCAACTATCCACAGCAACCCAGCTAAGAAGCGTAACTCAGGGGTCTGAGAGATGGAGGGAAATATAATCTACAGCTCACTACTGCAGAACACGGGTGAGTTCACATACTGTGTATGGAGTTTAATCAAGTCTTGGGCACTACCAGATTTTCATTTTTCTATGTAAAAAGCAAAATAATTCTTTGCATTTTTTGCAAAGGAAATCTACAGAATTTAAATTAAGCCAACAATAGGAGAAATCAGTAGTATCTAGTTAATGCACTGGTGTACAATTCATTACAACACCAGTGGCGGAGAATAAAGTGTACACAAAAGTGTTGTGTGGATCATCTTGGGCGGTAACTTCTGAGCTCCAGGCAGTGTATCTGCGGGGGTGTATCTGCCGGGAATTTCTTCAGATCTCCAATCGCACTGGCATGTACAGGGTTTTCCACCGTGTTTCTGGTGAAGTTACAATGGCAGAATGGGAGGAGCTGTAAAGCTGTAAGGAAATTCCCAGCTCAAAGCAATTATATCAGAAGATAATGTAATATACTTGAATGTTAATTTAAATAAATTGTGAGACCTTGACTCCATTGCACATGGCACAAACCAGCCAGCTATCAACTGGCAAAAGAAATTACCTGACATTGTTTTGAAATATTGGTAATGAGATGCAATCTAAACATTGATACTTTGCATAGTGAGTGAAGCACATCTATCATTTATTGCTGTTACTCCAGCCACATATTTTTGTTTTAGCCAGCATTTTGACATATTTCTTTTTCCAGTCCTGTTGACAATGAAATCTAATTTAAACATTCTATTAAAAAATGGACACAGGACAAATAAATTTGACATGAATACATTAACTGTTCATACACCAATTTCAAGACAATATTCCTTAAATAGAATTGTTTGAAACAGAATCACAAATATAAGAATTCGATAGTCACTGCAGATCACCAGCCTTTGGGAAAATGACCGATATTCTGCCATTTTCAAGTGGATTCGTTGAGATGAATGTAGCTGTGCATCCCCACCCATTAACAATCTGACTGGTAACTCAAAATCATGCCTTTAGCAATAATCTAAAAAGGGTCAAGAGGGGCAAGATAAGTAAAAGTTGCACTTCAACTAACAAAAACATGGCCCTTTATGATGAAAGTCCATATTGTTAGAATGCTGCAAAGCTATGTAGTCAATGCATAAGTCATTGTACACACTGGGAATATGGATTTAATTGCTATTTACAGCAATTAAGAGACATGTTCTGGTTGTAAATAGAGGTCTTGATGCCATGTATCAGATGGATGTAAAACTGTTACATTTGGAACATCTGGTACTTTAATGCTGCAATAAATGTTACAACATATTTTTAAAAAGAGACAATGAGGTGGCCCTCATAGATCGGCCATCATTCTGATGGTACAGTACTCAGGCTATGGTGGAGAGTATCCTCTTCCTCGATTAGATTTGGGGAAAAAAAGCCAGGGTCATCAGAATATCTGTCAGTTAGTGAAACTGTCAGTTTGTTTGGGATGTCTGCTTTTTGTGTGAACATTGACATTCATCTGCAGCTACAAAATCTACTTTATTTGGAAACAGCACCATTTTTGGAGATTTGCCTAGGGTATAGTAGTGGCTACATTTGATATTTTGTGCCTTTTGAATTTTGAACATTCATCTCCTTGCCTGTTCTTAACCTACATGTGAGCACATAATCAACATAATTGCAATGGAACATTCACCACGAATTAATAGCAGGCAGCCTTGGAATAAAGCAAGATCTAATTTTGTTGCATCCACTGTAATATTGAATTTGATTTGACTGTTAAATTAAAATACAAAAATAAGGTGAAATCTTGTTTATTAATTTTTCACTGTGGTCATTTGGTGATCACTTTTTTTTGTTGATCCTGATGTGAATTGTATTAATATATTTTTAAAATACTTTATTGACACAATTAAATTTTGTACCTTATTTATCGAAAACACTGCAACATATTTACAGAGTAGGATGAATTCAACCTTTACTTACATCATTAGTGGAGACTAATTTATGGGGAGAAAAATAAATGCATTATCATGCTGGTTGTTTTAAAAAAAAATAACTAATGACTATCATTATCTAGGAAATGACTTGGGGCTAATTTTTGCTGATGGAAAAATTTACCTTTCGGTGCAGGAGTTGGGCCTATTTGTGATGCTACTTTGCTTTGCTCCACCTTCCCAGGCTTCAATACAACACCAGTTCAACAGTAATCTGGCACTACATAAAGTATATTTTATAAACCAGTATTCAAACACAAACTAACATGACAATATCATTTACAACATTACCACAGTGGCTACACTTCAGAAAAAGCTTTGGGATATCCTGAGATTGTAAATAATGTGAAATACTGTATAAAACTGCAGGTGGCACTGCAGCTCAAGTGAGCTCCCGATGGCCATGAAACACAATGATTGAATGTGTTACAATTATGTACGACAGGTCTGCACATTTTATTAACAGATTTAAAATTATCATTTTAATTTGGTTTTCTTATTTAAAAATGGGGTGGGATAATAAAACTATATGCCTCGTACCTGTGCACAGCATATGCAATCAGGCCTCACATTTTAACTTTTATTTTAAATTTTATGCAAATTTGCTGGTCTGCAAACCCATCAACTGAAGGAAAGTGAGAATGGCTACATGGAACAAGTAAGTTTCTATTTTTCCTTAGTTCTGATGAAGAGTCATTCGGACTTGAAACATTAACTGTATTCCTCTCCGCAGATGCTGTCATATCTGCTGAATTTTTCCAGGAATTTTTGTTTTTGTTTTGGAACAAGTGCCTTTCCTGTACTGTGTGTGGATCACAAAGAATAGGAGTGCTCCCCCTGCCGCCCCAGGCTCATCAAACTCATTTGTAAACTACCCTACAATATTTGAACACCATTCCATCCACTCCCACATCAGACCCTCTCTCCAATGTCAGCTAATTTGCAGATATCTGACTATCTCCCGATGTCTGCTTCCCTTCAGATATCTGCTACCCACCCTTGCACCCCACCAATGTCCAATCCCCTCCCAATAGCAGACCCCTGGCTGAGCCTGCAGGCTAGCCAGCCTCTGCATCTTTACCACTAATTCCCCTTGTTCCTTTCCCATCTTCCAGTTATTATTAGGGCTTAAGTGTCTCTCCTCAATGAGGAGAAAGTCAAGCTAAGGATTCTCATAAAGCCGTTTTCACCCATTCTTTGGATTGCAGGGAGGGATACGTGGTCAAGAATTTCTGTTGTATTCTGAGGGCAGTCCTGATATTGCTTCTTAGTGACGGAGGGAATCAGCTGCCTTCAGGGAGCTTGTGAGGAAATATGTTAGGAGAAAAAGAGAGGGTACATGAAAACAGATTTTACATTGATAATAAGCATCATATGCCACTGATGATAATTAGCAATACATTTAATATTAGTAATGGAACGCAACTCTTGGTAATTGGATTTCATCTCTTTCAACTTCAAAGGAGTTTAGATTGTATTTGCATGGGGCTGCTCATCATGAGGCAGTTTTTTTTCTAGACATGGGTTTAGGTGGATGCCTGCTTTCAAACTGCAGAAAAATTCTTTATTTGAGATCATGCCGATTAGCAGTCAAACAAGGCGAGCTTCAAAACCGTAGCATGAGTCACAGTGTAAATGAACATCTCTTGCCCTAAAATTCCAAGCTGGGCCAGAGTGGAACCTTAGCAATCTTCTGGATCAGGGACAACCAAATGTTACTTCTTCTGCGATTCTGTCTCATATTTCATAAAGAGCCATTTTCTTCTTAGGTAGGGGTGGGGAAGGATCATAGGTGAATGAGTTCCTCATCAACTTGGGAATTCTGCCCGGAACGCCTTTACGAAGTCTCAGTGGAAAGTTCATCAGCTGACAGCTGGACAAAACCCATTCAGGCCTTCAGAATTGTTGCAGAGGTTTACCGAGTAAGGTAATTGAGCCAAGAGGATTGATTGTTTCTTGTTCCCGCAAATGGCTACTCTCGGTTTTCTGTCAAGGTTTTCTTTGAACCAAGACTTTAGGTGAAGGGTGGGTTAGGGTAGGTGCTGAGGAGATGTCCTTGCAGATGCTGGTTGTTCACTCCAACTGCAATTTGGGATGGGATCCTTGTCTGTTATCAGCTATCAGCAAACTTATGGTCTGCTCCACCCCACTCCTGCTGACAGCCCATGTTTACAGAGAAAATCCCAGCATCATAGAAGAGGCTGCTTGTCCTATCAAACCAACTTGAGCAACTCGGCAAGTCCCAGTTCTCCACCATTTCCCCATGTTCTGCACATTTTTCTCCTCGGGTGCTCACCCAATTTCGTTTTGAAATCTTGATTGAATCTGCCTCCACTGCCTTATCAAGCAGTGCATTCCAGGTCGTAACCATTCACTGCGTAAGTTGTTCATGTTGCCTTTGATTCTTTTGAAGATTTCTTTAAATCTGTGACTTCTTGCTCTTGATCCTTCTGCCAGTGGAACAGTTTCTCTCTATCTAGACAATCTAGACCCTTCATTTGAACACCTCCATCAAAAGTCCTCCCAACTTTTTCTTCTCTAACGAAAACAGCCCCAGATTCTCTTCCAATCTCATTCCTCATTCCTGGAACTATTCTCAAATATTTTCTGTACCATAGCTAAAGCCTTCACTTCTTTCCTAAAGTGTGGTTGGTAGAGTTGGACACAGTACTCTAGTTGAGGCCAAACCATTGTTTTATAAAAGTTGATTATAGCTTCCTTGCTTTTATACTCTATGCCTCAATTTATAAAGCTCAGGATGTCATGTGCCTTTTTAACCACCGTCTCAACCTGCCTTGCCACCTTCAATTATTTGTGCACATACACCAACGTATCTGGCTCAGTTCATAGCACCCTCGCCTTTGAATCAGAGGGTTGTGGGTTCATGTCCCACTCCCGGAAACCAAGAACTGTGAATGTACTCGAAAGAGTTACAATCTGTGACTGTTGATAACTCGAAAGAGTTACACCAACGTATCTGCTTTTCCACCCCCTTTAGAGTCATACTGCTGTTTATATTGTCTCTCCTTGTTCGTCCTACCAAATGTATCCTTTTTCCAATTTGAGTTAACATTCATCTACCACATCTATGCCTGATCTGCCAGCCTATGCCCTCTTGAAGTCCATCTCTATGCTCAAAAACATTTACAATATTTCCAAGCTTTCCGTCATCTGACATGTCATCTTTCTCCACGTCAGCACTAATTCAGGTCTTCTATCTCCCATAGGTCCTTCAAGGGTGGAGGAGGAATTGATGAGGGAGGACACCGAGAAATCCACAGAGGAAGGTGAGCACTCTGAGGATGCACTGTCACATGACTCATGCAAACCCTTCCACTAGCACAGATACACACACCTCGGTGGGAACTGGAGCAGAGATAGCTAGGTTGTCACATGATGAGGTACACATCACATGTGAGTAGTAGGTGGTGCTGGAGACAATGGGCAATGGAGAGACACTCCAATTGCTGCTCAGCTGGATGTAGATGCTGAGTCTCGAGGGCCACTCATGAAAAGAAAACTCGTGGAACAGCAATACCCAATGTGTGTGCTTCTATCTATCAGCATTTTCAGAAGCATTGCACATACTTGGGAGAGAGATTGGAGGAATCATAATGTGACATAATGGGCTGGATATTTGCTATTGAGGTGAGTAGTTTGAGTCGGGAAATTTCCCAACTGGACAGACCCACTGTGGAATAGAGTGCCCCTTTACCTGCTATTTTCGGTCCAGTGTGGCGGGTGTGGGATGGAGTGGGGCCACATCGGGCTGGACATAGGTCGGTGGTGACCACAGGGTTCAATATATTTTAGGCTCTCTAGCCCTCACTTCTCACACTACATCATCCCACTCCCATGACCCCTTATACCCTTATAGCCCCATGCCAAATCAATGCCAAGCCATGCTCCCTACTGACTCCCAATAGCCCCTCATACCCTCCATATCAATCCATTGCCCCTTCCAGGCCCATTCCCCTACAATTCACTTTACAGAACCAAAGAACCCTATAGTAAAATGGTTTGTGTGTAGCTGCTGAAAAACACCCAATTATATTGTTTTTGAAAAAAGAACTGCTGTTGCTACAACCCTATAAAGGTGTCAATCAGCCAGACATTTGTCAGAAGGTTAAGCACTTGACACCTCAACCGTGTGCAAATAAACATTGAGCCACTTGCAAAGGAGATCACAGAAAAAATAGCTTATTATAACCTCATGTGGCTATCAATCAAAGTCCACATTTTTCACTAGTTGTGTAAACAGAGTTTATTCTTTTATGTGTGGAGCCTCACGAGATGGGGGAGATCTTAAACAGTTTTTTTGCATCAGTATTTACTCAGGAAACTGGCATAGTGTATAAGGAAGGACGGGAAACAAGCAGTAGTTTCGTGGAACATATAGAGATTAAAGAGAGTCTGGGCTCTCAGCCAACCCTCATTACGTATGTTTGGCTGAAAACGCAGACTCTCATAGAAGATTCTATGGGGCCTGAGTTGACATGGAAGGTATGAGGGCCAAAGGGAGTTGGTGGGGCAGATTGGCATTGTGTTGGCATGGAGGCTATAAGAGGCCATGGGGGTGTGGGGGGCTGTATCAATTACTTCAGTGACTACAGGGGCTATGGGGTGGCTAGGGGGCATGACTTGGCACTGAGTTGGAGTTGAGGGGGCTTAGGGGCACGGATAAGGCCTTTTGACCTCACCTTTCAAATCTAGACAATGGACTGGATATTTGCTATTGAGGTGAATATCTCGAGTCAGGAAATTTCCCGACTGGACTGGATATTCCACTGTGGAATAGAGTGTCAATCAAGCAGACATCATGGAGAAGCTGGCCCAACTCCACAAAAATTGCAGGAGCCCAGAAGATGCCTAACCCACCCCTCAATGGTGCGGGCCAGGTGGGGAGTGCAAGGTGCAAGCTGCTACCTCCACCCTTATCCCATGCCAGGGAAAATTGTGGGTGATGGGATGGGGTGCATGCAGGAATCCTGGAATTGGGTCTCGCCTGCCATTTTTAGATGTATCTGGAGCCTTTCTGACTCTGTGAAAATCTGGCCCAATGTCTCAGGTTATTATCCACCGATATGGAGAATCAGATGAGTAGAAGCACCAGGTGCATGCTGGTCCAGACCAATTGCCTGCACACCCAATCTGCCACTTTACACAGGATGGAGCAAAGCCTTGTATTGATGGCTTAACACCAACTGGAGTGCAGCCAACTGATCTTCAGTTCTTCACCAGCAGGGAGCTTCTGGTGGGCCATGGATGGGAAGATGAAGGGGAAATAGAAGTGGGGACTCTGCTTAAGAAGCTTCTACTTCTCATCTCTTGTTGCACCCCACCCACCATCACCACAGACAGAGTCACACCTTCTGCCTCTGCCCCCATGGCTGAGTTTGCCCTGGACAAGTGTAGGTGGGGCAGGCTTAGCGGAGCCCTCACAGGCACCAAAACCCAGAGGACCTGCACCACAGGCATCTCATCTATCAAAGCAGGGGAACAAGCAACCTTTACTTAGCTCTGCTGAATTCAGGATCACAGCATGTAGGAGTAATTAAGAGGCAGATGAGAAAGATTAATTGTTGCACAAGGGGATTCACTTGAGCGTAGACAGCAATGTTTATGGTGACATGGTAATACTTATTACAATATATTAAAGACTTTATTTGGATGGCTCATTCTCCTGGCCTCTACTTTGCTATATTCCCCCCGTTCACCTTGGACAGTGGCTTTCAGGTGAAATGTATGACCAGATTTTATGAGGAGGAAAAGGTGTGAATGTGATGGTTGGATTGTTGACTCTTGGACTGAATTGTGCTTGGTGAGGTGGTGGGGGAGGGGTGTCAATAGATAAGCCTAGGACTGATGATAATGGGCACAAAATTCTTAAAATGGCTTTTGCCTGTGAATGCAAATGATCTCATTTAATTGTGGAGATTGACAGATGAAGGTAATTGTAGATCATCTCACAGCCATTAATCAAAAATGGTCTCAGGGCTTGAAGAAACAACATAATATACGAACACAATAAAATACAAATGACAATGAAAAGTTAAAAAGGGCCATATGAAGGGAATTGAATTATGAATAAGAAAACGTCTTTAAGGAAACCATTTGTAAATTCGGTTCCTTGTTTGACCCCAAGCAATGCTTATGGGTTAAATTTTACACAGCCCTAGCTTACACGTTGGGGTGGCTTGCCCTGTTGCAATTTGATGGTTGATAGGCTCGAGCCAGGCCTTCTGCTCCCTGCCTCCCTACATCTTGGAAGAAAGTTCCGCCTTCAAGAGGTACTGGCCAATAGCTAGCAGCTCTCTGGTCCCAGAAACACCACTGGGGGTAGTGGCCACTGCTGGGACTGCATCCAGTCTCCGAAGGTGATCGTTGTGCTCAAACACTGAGTTAACTGGGGGTGTTATCGCTGAGGCCAGGCTGGCGGTGGACAGGGCAGTTGTGGGGTGGGGGGGCAAGGAAAACTTCAGGAGGGGTAGACCTTGGGCTCTGATTGTCCCTGTCAAGATGGCAGAACCCACCCTCTCCTTGTCCACCACCAGCCCGAGCAGTGAAACTGGCACACCTCCACCTGACATGGGAAAAATTGTGGTGGGGTCAGGCACAGGCCCTTAAGTGGCTATTAATTGGCAATGGGGTGGTGGGTGGATAGGTAGGTGCCAGGACTGACACCCATGGCACTGCTCCCAATTTTATACCTCCTACTCGCTTACCAATTCACCCCTGGGGTCTGTATAATTCAGACTGATATCTTCTCAGTGATATCTTCTCTATTTCCAATGGCTAAAGGGTCGATAATCAAAGGGCACATATTTAAGGCAACTAGCAAAAAGAAAGAGGTGATATGAGGAAAAAGACTTTTTAACATGAGTGGTTAGGATTTGAAATGCAGTACCTGATACGGGGGTGTACACAGTTTCAATAACAGTCTTCAAAAAGGAAATAGATAAATGGAGAAAAAATTGCAGGGATGTGAGGAAATTGCGATGGAGTGGACCAACTGGATTACTCTTTGAAAGAGCCAGTAAAGACATAATGGACTGAATGGCCTCCTGCTGGGCTGTCCTATGATTTTATCAAGGCACTTCTTCCACCTCTGTAACATTGCCCTTCTGTCCATTGGTCAACTAAAATGGTCATTCTCACGCTTATCTCCTGCAGCTTCAATCAGTCTCCTCATTTCCTGGTCAGTTTCTCAGCCTCCAGCTTCTGCTCATCGCTATTGAAATCCTACTGCCTATCAAGTCCTGCTCATCCATCATTCCCTATTTTTCTGACTTACATGGGATAAGAGTCACCCAATAGCTCAAAGTTAAAATTTTCATCCTTATGTTTAAATCCTCCTAAGGCTTTCCTGTATTCTTCTTCCTTCAGGGCTAAAACCCATGTCAGGTTGGAAAGGAACTTCCCATATTCTTTTTCCTTTAATTGGTCCAGGTTTTCTTTCTGATCTGTTTATTCTTTCCTCTCTAAGGCTGGTGAGACGGAACAACTGGGCCATGATGCTTTGTTAAAAATGACTGATTGGAAGAGGTTCCATGGACCAGCTGGTCTTTTCCTGTCAGTCTTTTTCTACTTTTGTATGCAAAACTGTTGACCAGCGTTCTGGTGGGGACAAAGAAAACACTTCAAAGACACTCTGAAGCTCTCCTTGAAGTGCAACAGCATTGACATGACTGGGAGGAGCTTTCTACCAATGGTTCAAAATGGTGGCAACTTGTCCAACAAGCTGCATCATGCTTTGCGTCCAAATGCCTTAATGATGAGGTAGAGCAGCAGCAGAAAGGGAAAGAAAAGGAAGCAAATCCTGCATCTGAATCCCATTACTTTATGGGAAGTCCTGTTCAATGTGAAAAAAATCTGCATTTCAAGAATCAGCCTGTTTGGTCACATGAAGGGACATGACAGAAACTCGCGACCCTGAGTGGACGTCATCCTCAAATTGAATAACATCTGATGAAGGCAGTACTAATCCCACCCAACTCTCTGCTCCTCTGCTTCCAACTTCTTGGTCACTCATCTTTTCCATTGCTCTACCATGAAAGGCCAAATTCTCAGCCACCCAAGCCCCACACTGTCTGGAGTTCCCTCCTTGAACCTTTCCACTTCTCTCTTCTTTGAAGGCCTTCCTTAAAACCTACCTCTCCCTTCACCAAGCTTTTGGGTACCTCTCCTCTTGCTTTGGCTTGGCATTTTTCCTCCATGTAACATGTTGGGACATTTATTTAGGTTAAAGGTGCTAGGTGAATTCAAGTTGTTGCTCCTGTTGCAACAGGCCCTTTTAGATCATTACTCATAGAATTTGGCAAAAAAACATAAAAGACAAACATATCCTCTATTTGTCCTTTATGTAGTATATTATATCTTTAATTTTAACATATAAACTTGTTTGCAACTGTACAAATATTTTATTTAGGTTAGCTACAACATCTGAGAACATCTGGTCGAGACTAAAGGCTGAGCTAGCAACTACACATGTGGCATACTGCAGTATGAATGTAGTCCAAAACTCATATATATCTAATTAACAAGTCACAAAATTTGAATTAGTTCAAGAACAAATGCTTAATTAAAAGTAATAGTCCAGATCAAAGTACCAACTACACTTGCTACTAAAAAATGTAGACATACGCTGTATACAACATTGCACATTAAATTTCTCTTAGTAAGATAATGCTGTGAAATACAGACTAACAGTGGGAAGTGTCACTGTAGTCCTTGGGGAAGGCTGCCAGCAGCATTCCAATTATTCACCCCATTATTCTCAGGACAAGGTATTATTTTAGTGCACAAAAATAGCTAACAATTTTAGCTAGAAGATACTCCATGTGTCATTTATTCCTCAGGCAAAGTCCGAGTGAGTACATGATTGCCTGAAGGACAAATGTAACATGCAGAGGCACTTCTAGCCACTTAACACTCAAGCAGTTTAATATTTAAAGCTGCTCTCCCTCCAACCCCATTTTCTTCATTCCAGCACTCGTTGTTTAAAGCAGCCCTTTAATAGCAAGATGAGTTTTTACTGTAAGGCACTTTTCTGCTTAAAGATAGTAGTGCATATTAAGGCATAAAATGTTAGCACTGATTAAGACTTGGAGGCCTGAGAAACTATGACAAAAATATAATACTCCTAGAATTTTAAAGTCCTTGTTGAAGATTTCTCATGGTAGCCGGATGAAAGCTCGTTGGCCTTAAACAGAATTCGCTATTCTACTCCACCATATGGCTTGTATCGAGTACTTTCAATGATCAAGTCTGTGATTGAAGGTCACAGGAATAGGAGTAGGAAACAATTCATTGAAGGAACTTCATTGGTAGAACTGAATTCACCTGTTGCTGCACTGATTGCCCCGACTGCTTGTTGAACATGAAGTACTGTACCGTTTTTTTACAATCATACTGATATAAGCTTTCATGAGTTTGGCAAGCTCCACCACCTGTGGAACAAAAAAATGGAATTAAAAACCTGTTGAAGGCATAGATTTAAAACTGTATTTTCTACACAATTCCCCTATTTTTTTTTACACACATTATTAATTGAGTGACACTTCTGGCTCTCCATCATAACATTTGTAAACAGTAACTTATATTTATATGGCATGTTTAATGTAATGAAATGTCCCAAGATGTTGCACAGGAGCATTATAAAAGAAAGTATAACCCACATAAGGAGGAGCTATTAGGTCAGATGATCTTGGTCAAAGAGGTAGGTTTTAAGCTGTGTCTTCAAGGAGGAAAGCAAGGTGGAGAGGCAGAGGGCTGTAGGGAGAGGATATCAGAGCTTAGAACTTAGGCAACTGAAGGCACAGCCTCCAATGGTGGAGCAATTAAAATTGGGATGCACCAGTGGGCAGAATCAGTGGAGGGTTATGGGGCTGGAGGAGATTACAGGGATAGAGAGGGGTGAGGCCATGGAGGGATTTGAAACAAGGATGAGAGTTTTCAAATCAAGACTTTGCTTGACTGGGAACCAGTGGAGCTCAGTGGGTATCAGAGTGATACAGGAATGGGACTTGCTGAGAGTTAAAACATGAACTGCAGAGGTTTGGAAGGTAGAATGTGGGAGACCAGGCAAGGGTGCACTTGAATAGTTGAGTCTAGAGTAATGTAACAGAGGTGAAAATGGGCAGTCTTCGTGATAGCACAGAAATGAGGTCCGAAGCTCATCTTGGGATTAAATGTGACACCAAGGTGTGAACAGCTGGCTTAATCTCACACAGTTGCCGGGGGAGTGACGCTGTTGGTCGCTAGGGAATGAAGTTTTTGACTGGGGAACCAAATCAACGGCTTCAATCTTCCCAATACTTAACTGGAGGAAATTTCTGCTTAGCCAGTACTGGATGTTTGATAAGCAGTCTGATAATTCAGGAGGATAGTCATTTGGTAGTACAGAACTTGGGCATTGCTGAATAAAGACATTTTGTTGAAGCTTTTCATCTTGCGCTCATCAGGACAATTGCAAGAATACCAATGTCAGCGGAAGCAACAACTTTATACTGTATGAGAAGAGAATGCTGATTGGTTGACAAGTGGACACTGATTGATAGAGGTGTTGCCATGGAGAATGCAACAGTTAATGGTGACTGACAGTTAACTGCCAAGCATTGTTTGAAACTTAAACCAGGCAGCTTGACTCTGATCGGTCAAGGTATTGCCCGAGGAATGAACCAGTGAATGGTTATCACTTATTTTGTTTATATGAAACAGGTGCAATGTGTGAACATGGTTTTTCTGTCTGTAAAGAACATGGCCCTATGTACTAATATGTGTAACTTTTAATGGATGCAAATGCACCACACTGTGAGCCTGGCTGAATCTTAAATTGGTTGTCAGCATAATTTTTAGCACACTGAGGATTATTTAGCAAATGTTGCCCAATCACAGATTCACATCTAATGTTGGACACTGTATTTTGAGTTTTGCAAGCATGGGCTGGTTGGGTATGACCTGTACCTTGCCAGTTGCGAACAGCAGAAGGGACATGCTGTTTGATACGATCCGCCAGTCTTACATACCTAGCATCACACTGGCACTGAAATTCATATACCACATTACTCATTTATGTCTCTTTTTGGCTTGACGGCAGTATCCTGTTAGTAGCAAATACTGCTTGTGTTGCTACTGCATAGTAACAATGTGAAACAGCGTGAAACCTGTTGCTCAAATTTTTGAGATGCCTTGCCCTTGCAGGGTAACCTGAGATAGGCTGGGCACTTTTTGGGACCGAAAGTGATGGCCTTAAGCCCGTTCATGAGTTTGCGTGATATACAGCATAAAATGATCTGATCAGGGTAGCCACTATCCTGCCGGATGTCTTTGATGTGCCCTATTTCAGCATCAAGCTTGCACGGCAAGCAAATGGCTCGGGGCCTATTTACAAGGTCGCCGATAAGTTCAATCTTACAGCTTGGGGAACTGTAAGATTGACCAGTATATTGACCAGTGAAAGTATGCTTGCGATAGACTGTGGTAAAGAACCTCCTGGCAGATTTCTCAACTAGTTCGTCAAGGAAGGGCAATTCATTTGACAGCTCCGTTTTATAGGTGAATTTGAGCGCAGGATGGAGCCAATTAAGACATGTAAGGAAATTATTACATGCAGCTGTGGATTTAAATATAGCAAATGTATCATCCACACACTGGAAATATGCAAGTGGTAGGAGGGTGGGTGTCATTCCACCGAAGAAATGCTTCTCACGGAACTCAACAAAGATGTTTGTGAGAGGGGATCCCATGGCAACACCATCTATTTGGGCATAAATGCTGTCGTTAAAGCTGAACTCAACTACATGAGTTGCTGAGTTCATGAGTTCAATGAACACTGATTCACGCAATGGTGGTGGGCCTAAATCGCCAGTGGGGGAGTCAGGAGAAGTGGTGGTGAGGTAGAGTTGGATGCCCTCAGTGTCCATTTGAAAACTAACGCCATGCCTTAGGATGATGTTACTGAAGGCCAGTATGTAGATGAGAAATAGGAGGACATCGGAGGTAATGGTGCAGGATCAGGACTAGAAGCCATTGCAAGTGATTCTCTGGCTATGATTAGATAGATAATTATGGAGCCTGGTGAGAGCAGCTTTACCAGCTGGACAACAGTGGAGAGGCACTGGAGGAGGAGGGTGTGATCAACGATGACAAAGGTTGAGACCGATCGAGAAGGACGAGGATGGAAAGTTTACCTTTGTCACAGTCACATAGGATGTCATATGAGACTTTGATAAGAGCTGTTTCGGTATCGTGGTAGGGCAAGAAACTGATTGGAGGGATTCAAACATGGAGTTTCAGGAAAGATGGGAATGAATTTGGGAGATGACAGGACGTTCAAGGATTTGGAGAGAAAAGGGAAGTTGGAGATGGGATGGTAGTTCGCAAGTGCAGTGGGATCAAGGATTGTTTTTTTGAGGATAGAGGGTCAATACCTGAAGACAGAGAACCATTTACAACATCAGCTAACATGGGGATCAGGAGGACCATTTGGGTGACAACATTTTAGTGGTTTAGCAGTTTAGTTAACGTCTGTAATTAGAGTATTACAGACAAAACATTGAAGGTTGGGAGCCCTAAGACTGTTGTATACATTGAGGGCACTACAATTGGAAGGAGAACACTTAGCAGCCTACTGCTTTTAACCACTAAGCCAATCGAAACTTAAATTTCAATGTCAACACAAAACCAGAAAGTGTCTTCCCTGCACCACTCCCAACACATGCTTCATTTTGATGAAATTCATCTAAAAATCCGGACTGAGGTCGTAAAACCTTGATTTAGTTTGAGAAATTAGATTTTGTTACTTTAATTTTCAAGTTTAGTATTTATAAAATGTATAAAACGTATACCACTTAATAGATAGGGTTGAATGGATTCTACCTAGCCCCTCCCCCTCATCAAAAGAATTAAAAGCACAGAATCTTGCAATACAGAGGGAGGTCATTTGGCCCACTATACCTTGGCCAGTTCTTTGAAAGAGCTGTCCAATTTAGTCCCATACTCCAGCTTTTTCTCCATAACCGTGCAAATTAATTCTCTTCAAATACAAGTCCAATTGACTTTTGGAAGTTCCTATGTAATCTGATTCCACCACACTTTCAGGTAGCATGATCCAGATCTTAGTATGAAAAAAATCTTATTTCTCCTCTCAATCTTTTGTCAATTGTTTTAAATCTACAACCTCTGGTTAGTGACCGACTGCCAAAGGAATGATATTGCCTGTTTTTTCAAAAATTAATTTATGGGACTTGAGCATTGCTGACAAAGCCAGCATTTATTCCCCATCCCTAATTGCCCTCGAGATGGTGGTGGAGAATCACCTTAATCATAAGAAATAGTCCATCGAGCCTGCTCCACCACTCAATAATATCATGGCTGATCTGATTGTGACAATTCCACTTTCCTGTCTATCCCCCATAACCCTTGACTCCCTTGCCGATCAAAAGTCTAACTAACTCAGCCTTGAATATATCCAATTACCAAACTCCACTCCTCACTGTGGAAGAGAATTCCAAAGACTAACCACACACAGACAAGAAATTCCTCCCTATCTCAGTCTTAAATAGGAGACAGCCTTGTTTTTAAACTGTGACCCTCGATTCTAGATTCCCCCAAAAGGGGAGATATCCTCTAAGCATCTATCCTGTGAAGCCCTCAAAAGTCTTGCATTTTTCAATGAGATCACCTCTTATTCTTCTAAACTCCAATGTGTATAGACCCAACCTGCTCAACCTTGCCTCATAAAACAACCCTTCACCCCAGGAATTAGCCTGGTGAACCTTCTCTGCACTGCTTCCAGTGCAAGGATGTCTCTCCTTCAGTAAGGAGACAAGAACTTCTTGAGCTGCTGCTGTTAGGGAGGGAGTTCCAGGATGTGGAATCCGCGACAGTGAATGAATGATGATATAATTCCAAGTCAGGATGGTGTGTGGCTTGGAGGGGAACTTGCAGGTGGTGGTATTCCCATGCGCCTGCTACCCTTGTCCTTCTATGTGGTAGAGGCTGTGGGTTTGGAAGAAGCTGTCGAAGGTGCATTTGTGAGTTGCAGCAATGCACTTGTGCGGGTGGTAGAGGGTGTGAATGTTTAAGGTGGTGGATAGACTGCCAATCAAACAGGCTGTTTTGCCCTGGATGTTGAGCTTCTTGAGTGTTGTAGGAGCTGCACTCATCCAGGCAAGTGGGAATATTCCATCACATTTCTGACTTGTGCCTTGTAGATGGTGGACAAGCATCGGTGAGCTAATCACCGTTGGATTCCCAGCCTCTGACCTGCTCTTGTAGCCACGGTATTTATATGGCTGGTCCAGTTCAGTTTCTGATCAATGGTAAGCCCCAGGATGTTGATAGTGGGGAGTTCAACGATGGTAATGCCATTGAATGTAATGGAAACATGGTTAGATTCTCTCTTTTTGGAGATGATCATTGGGTGGTACAAATGTTATTTTCTCTTATTTCCAAGCCTGAATGTTGTCCAGATCTCACTGAATATGGACATGGACTGCTTCAGGATCTGAGTCATAGGGCAGGATTTTCTCTGTAGAGTCCTGAACTCCAGCATCAGGCTCAAATGTGGGTTAGAAGCCTGAACCATGTGGGGAACAATCACTTGATGTGTTTTTCTCTGGAGCAGTCAATTAATAGACAGAATGGGCTTGCAATTCAATTACGGATGGCGGGCAGGCTCTCAAAGCTGGAGGGCCAATCAGCCTCCTTCCAGCTTGAAAGGAGCAGCAGGCTGTGATGACAGACAGGAAAGAGGGGCGCTTCACACTAGATGTGCCCCTCACCAATCTTTAAATAAAAAATAACTTTTGCAACTAGGCCACCATTGGGGCGGGGTGGGGAATCCCCTCTACAATCCCCCATATAGTCTTGTCACCTCCTTCTTGTCCCTATGTCTCTAGGATTGCCTTTGTGCTAGCAGCTTTTATAACGTTGGCTTTCTTTTTTTGAACTTAATTTGTCACTAAGCAGCGGTGTTTCAAACCAACAACCACTTGTGCCACAAACTTGCATGCTACCAGCTCAAAATATTCTGAAAAATGCCTTGCACATGTAATGTTCATTTACTTCATTTCTGTATTGCTGTATAAATAACTCAGTTAACTGCTAAAATGTCCTTAAACAATATCTGCAAATACAATAACAAGTCATCAATTTGGTTCATTCACATTCCAGGATTTCCTTACCTCTGCCGTGTCAAAGAGCAACTCCCTTTCATCCACCACAATTTTATACATGGTTGACTGAGGAGCTCCAAATGACCGGATGCTTTCATATGGGAATGTCTCCAGTGGTCTGGCCTCTCTGCGCTTGTACACAGAGACTGATTCAGCGCAGACTCCCAGCCAGAGTTCTTGTGGGAAACCGCCTTCTCTGCACTGCAAATAAAATGATATATCCAATATTTCTCTCTCATGAATTCCAGGAAAGAAAGGGCTCTTTTAAGTTAGCTGGCCTGACCAACGTGTGAAAGGAGTACAAAAATTAAAAACATTACGATTCACCAATGCCAGACTTGTTTTATGCTTTATACCGAGTAGATAATGCACTGGGTCTGAAATGTGTGGAATATATTACTAGCAGTCAAACTGAATTTGTTACGTTAATAACATTAAATTAAGATCAGCTTTCTGGAGGAGCTTCTTTTACTGAAATATTGTCTTGCATTTGTTTAATGTGTTTCATCTAAAACAACTATTATCTGCAATTCATTGTGCGTATGGATATTTCATCTCAATACATGAATTGTCAATTCTTTGTACTCACCTCCACATCAAATAGAGTTGAGCCATATCCAGGCCAATCTTTGATCAGAGCCATGTATTTGACCATGACCTGTTCTTGGGTCATTCCTTGCATCTTTTTCCATTTATCAATAATACTGGTTCTAGCTGATGAAATTTCCTCCTTAACCCACATGTCAATCATCTGCTCATCCTCATATTTCATCCTGCTAACAGAACCACCTCGGAAGCTCCGTCTCAATGTTCCTTCCAAGAAGCTGGATCGCTTTTTGTCATTCCTGTCACCAGAAGGAGCAAAGGTCCTGGTTGATTGTGTGATACGTGCCTTTAATCTCTCCACTGGGAATACCTCTTCCATTTCTGGTACAGTAACATGTGAGGTATAGTCTCCCTGCAGGAACTGAAGTCGCAAGGCAGCAAAATACTGAAGAGTTTCTTCAGGGGCAGGATAGTGACCATGAATAACAGCCTCGTGAGCCTAATGGTCAAAATAAACAAAAGAAAATGAAAATATAAATAAAAATCTATAATGTGCATTAATTGATCAAAGCATAACTGTAGATATTGTAATAATACATTGTTTTCTTATAGGTGTTCATAGATGAACACATTCACAGATGAGCACAGATGTTCATGTTGAAGAAACTGTTCAATGTCTCATCACCTCCTGTGACATTGCTCATAGCGGTCTGGGGTTTGTTGTGCAGTTGTCACGTTTAGTGTGGTTTCACCTCCAGCTAAGGAGCAGAGCACAACATTTAAAAATTAAAACCCACTGCATGAAGAAGGAAGTTGTCTATTTATTAATGCCAAGGAAGTGGCTGAGGGAATTTCTGGGGCATCTGGGAAAGTTTAACACTGTTGTTCAATCTAAAAAGCAGAATGCTTCTTTAAAGCAACATAATTTTTATATACGATTGACAGGAGGACTGGCTATTCATAAAACATAGCACCAACTTCCTATTTGCAAGTTCCACCCAAGCTATACAGGACTACATTACACTCAAGAGCATGCGGCAGCCTCGAGCTGCTTCTCATGAGTTGGAGTCTATCGGAGTGATACACATGGCCACTGGTTTATTCAAGGAAGCTCAGAACACCAGTGTGACTTACTTGGAGTGACATGGATTCATTCTATGAATCTGCCATTTGCTACTTGCTCAAGGAAATCACCAGGACAAAGCAAACTAGCAGTAAGTAAACCTTGAGATGATCAAGCAGTAATCAGATACCATATATAAAATATGCCATTAAATAGCAGGATGTGGTTTTTTTACCAGCTCGCTAAAGGAAGTGTACCCTCTGCCATTGCAGAGTCACTAAATGCAGCCACTAGGTCATATACCCAATTGATGGGGAAAATGGTGCATGCATGGCAAATACAGATGCCATTCATACAAATGCCAAAGACTCCTTCAAAATGAGTCCATGTCGGCTCTCTGTAGAGCAATCTATTCGGTTCCATTGCTCTGCTCTATCTCGTAGCACTGAAAGTTTATTTCCCTTGAGAGCCCATCCAATTTTGGTTTGAAATTGTTCACTGTCTCTGCTTCCCTCAGCCTTGAAGGCAGTGAGTTTCAGGTTATTACACTTGCTGCATAAAAAAGTTCTCCCTCACGTGCTTCCTGCATCTCTTGCCCAAAACTTTAAATCTGTGTCTTATTGTCCTTAGCATTAGCTACTGGGAACAGCTTTTCTTTGCCTACCATATATAAACCTGTCACAATCTTGTACACCTCTATCAAATCTCCCCTCAATCTCCTTTACTCCAAGGAAAACAACTCCAGCTTCCCCAACCTAACCTTGTAGCTAAAATCTCCCATCCCGGAAACCATTCTGGTAAATTTCCTTTGTACCCTCTCAATGGCCTTCACGTCCTTCCTAAAGTGTGGTGACCAGAGCTAGATGCAGTACTCCAGTTATGGCCTAATCAGTGCTTTATACAGGTTCAGCATAATTTCCCTGCTTTCATACTCAATACCTCTTATTTATGAAGTGCTAACTACAGTCTCAATATGTCCTGCCAGCTTCATAGAACTATATGTCTCTACCCCCAGATGTCTCTGCAATCACTTTAGAATTGTGCCATTAAACATATATTGCCTCCCCGTACCCGTTCTGCCAAAGTGGATCACTTCACACCTCTGTATTAAATGCCGTCTGCAGTTTGCAACCCATTCTGCTAGTCTGTTGTAGTCGATTGGTGTTGTCCTCACTGTTTGCCACTCCTCCAAGTTTGGTATCATTGGCAAACTTTGAAATTTTACTCTGTATTCCAATATCTAAGTCAGTGGTCCCAGCATTGACCCTTGGGAACACCACTGTCCACAATCCTCCAGTCTGAAAAGCAACTATTTAACATGACTCACTTTTCTCGTCCTTAAGCCAATTTTTTTTACCAAGCTGATATTGAACCTGCCATTCCATGACCCTCAATTTTGTTATTCAGTCATTTATGTGGTACTTTGTCAAGCACTTTCTTAAAATCCATAACATTCATAGCATTCCCTGCATCAAATTTCTCTGCTACTTTATCAAAATATTGCCATTTGATTAGTTAATTACATTCTGCCATTTACAAATCTATGCTGGCTATCCTTAATTAATTCAAACCTCTCAAATGCCTGTTTTTTTTTCCCCCTGAATACTCCTTCCAAAAGCTGACCCACACTGATGCTAATTTATAGTCATTAGAAATGCCATTTTTTTTTGAATCGTGGGTCACATCTGTCACTCCCCAATCCTTTGGCACCTCCCCATGTGTAAAGAAGATTGGAAGATTATGGCAAGCCTTTACAAGATTTCCACTCCCACTTCTCATAGCAACCAGGGACGCACACTGTTCGGACCAGGTGACTTATCCACTCTAATCATAC
The DNA here is from genome assembly GCF_964194155.1 of Cetorhinus maximus. Classification (NCBI taxonomy): domain Eukaryota; kingdom Metazoa; phylum Chordata; class Chondrichthyes; order Lamniformes; family Cetorhinidae; genus Cetorhinus; species Cetorhinus maximus. The sequence continues at coordinate 156,372,319 of NC_135881.1, forward strand.
CAGCTTTTCCAGTGCATCCTGCCTATCAAGTTTCACGCCGTCCACTCGTTCCTACTGATATTTTGTCAGCAACCTCTTCCTTAATACAGATTTATACATTCAGTATTCTAATATAATAGTAAAATACTGCAGATACTGGAAATCTGAAATAAAAACAGAGAATGTTGGAAAAACTCAGCAGGTCTGGCTGCATCTGTGGAGAGAGAAACAGAGTTAACTTCTCGAGTCTGTATGATTCTTCTTCAGAGCCAAGAAGAGTTTTTCCAGTATTTTCTATTTTTATATCATTAAGTATTCTATCCTTGCTCTGCGCCTCAAATCATATAGGATCGTAGAATATTAGAAGTATAGAATCCATCTTAAAAGGGAGATCTCTTATTCTTAAACTGTGTTGCCTAGTTCTAGTCTCCCCTACAAGTGGAAACATCCATCCAGTATCCAGCCTGTGCTCTAACCTGTGTTTTGTATAGTTGAAGCATTAACTCTACTCCCATGCCCTCTATTCTTCTGGATAAAATTCCATTAGCCTTAATTATTTTCTATACCTGTTCATGATAAGTGTACCTGGACCCATGAATATCCACCATGGTTAATTACTAAGCAATCATATCCATTTCTTAAGTAGCATTAATATTGTTACACATTCTTGGAGCAACTTTACATTTTAAGAAGCAAACTTTCAAGCAATTCCTCACTTTTTTGTTAATTTAGCATTTTAGATTTTTGACCATACCTGTTCAAACATGAAGGCAAATTCCACGCTGTCTTTTGGTACATGATCAGTGTCAAGGAAACAGTAGAGTTTGAAGTAGAATTTCCATGAGTCATCATCTTCAGAAGTAGTAGCAGTTCTGGGTACAAAACAAAGTGAGTACTATTATTGGGGGAGGCAGTGTCATAGTGGTGTTGACACAGAGACCCAGGGTAATACTCTGGGGACCCGGGTTCAAATCTCACCACGGCAGATGGTGAAATTAAAAGTCTGATGAGAACATTGCTGATTGTCATGAAAACCCATCTGGTTCACTAATATTCTTTAGGGAAATAAATCTGCCGTCCTTATCTGGTCTGCAATGTGGCTGACTCTTAAAAATGCCCTCTGAGCGAACCATTAGCCAGTGACGTCCACATGAACAAATAATTAAAAAATTCAAAAGTCTTTATTAGAAAAATAAAAAATGCTGTGTGGAGGAGCATTGCACAGTTGCAACACTGTCCCAAAGTTAGCCAGTGGGATCACAACCCAAGTGCTAACCTTGCATTAGTTTGTGGATCAGTGGGAGGTCACCTGTTTTGCATAGCTCAGGCGGATGCATAACATACATGGGTGCACCTCTATCATGCACTCTACTTGTTGGTCAAAGGCTGCTCACCTTCCTTGGACCGTACAGTCACCATTGTGAAAGCCAGTGTGTCTGACATTCATCCAGCACAAAGGACTCCACTATAGGCCCAGAATGAGAACTCCTGGCTAAAGTAACCCTCAGAAGCTCCCACTACAGTCATTTACATTGGAGGAAACTTCCATAAACAACAGAGATTCAAACTGCCATTTTAGCTTCAGAGTTACAGTGGGACAAAACTAAAAACCCTGTGGGATTTGGGCTCCATTGTATTATAGTTGAAGCTTGACTGACACAGTTATAACACTGATACGAGGTTAACCTCCTAAACCAT